>NW_026020048.1:4741304-6115269 GCF_900185275.1 Solanum verrucosum
TCATCCTTTCTCTTCCCTTCTTCTTCTTCTCTCTGTTCTCCACATTTCACGTACACTTTCAGAAACATTGTTGATTTACTTTGGACAGAAAAGCCACTAAATAGTGTGAGTCAATTTCTTTCCTTAAATAATTGTTTGGAGTTTTGTTTTAATGGGAAGGTTTTTTTTTTTCATTTTTATGAGTGTTTTTTCCGTGTTTTTGAAAACAGTTGTTTTCCATATAGGAAAATACGGCGAAAAATAAGCTTTACTTTGCATGCCTACATGTGGGTAAAGGTTTGAATTTGCTGTCATCGTTGATTGGCGCTTTCTAGAAACCTGTAGAAACAAAAAACTTAGCTGCGGTTTTCATTTTTCTTGATCTGCTGATTGGATTAGATATAGCGGAATTCGTCTTTGTTTTTTGCTTTGAATAATACATACACAACGAGGAAAAGGGTAGTCTGAGTCTAATTTTTGCGACCGGAGTTGTATTTATGTTGAATTAAATTTATCTGGGTGTTTTTTGTTTTCGAGAAATTTTCAGCGGATTATTGAAAATGGGGTCGTCAGGAATGTCGATTGATGAGATTGTGCAAGAAATTATGAGAATTCATGGATCTCTACCTACAAGGCCATCGATTGATGAGGTTGAAGCAGCAAGAGGTTTAATTGGAAATCTGGAGAAAGAAGATCAGTTGAAAATAGAAGCTATCATGAGGCAAAATAAAAGGAAAGGTGTACCAGAAGAGCTGTTCAAAATTTTGCAAGAGATGCAGAGGAACGCTGTTCTTTTTCAGAGTAAAGAACAAAAGAGGGAGGCGTTGAAACTTTTAGATCTCGACAATATTCACAGTGTGTTCGACGATTTGATTCAGAGAGCTACGAAATGTTTGCCTTCTAAATCTCACGATAATGACCCGTCTTCTTCTTCAATTGAACCGAATGATTTATCTTTGGCAAACCAAGTTTCCTTCTCCGGCGGCGGCATTAATTCTCCGACAACTACAGCTGCGGCTGCTTCTTCGTCGAGCTATTATAACTCAAAAGAGCCTATTAAAGCGTCTGAACTGTATAGTAGAGATGACAGTTACTTGAATAAGGCAAAAGCCACGTTTCTTGTGGATGGAATTGGTGTTGGGCTTCGATCTGGGGATGCTTTATCAGGGCCTAAGATTGTTGATTCCACCTTAAAGCCGGCGTCAATAAGTGGTATGTTACATCTATTTGCTGCACCGTATTTCTAGTGAATTTGATTATATAATTTGTTTGTTGACTCAAAGTTCGTATTTTTTTATCAAGAAGACACTGGTTTCTTTGTTTGTAGGTCAAGATGGTGAGAAATTAAGTTTGATTAAGCTTGCTAGTATGATTGAAGTGTCATCCAAAAAAGGAAGTCGAGAACTTATCCTTCGGAATAAGTTGTCTGACCAAGTAGAATGGCTTCCAGATTCTATAGGGAAGCTATCAAGTTTGATCACTTTGGATCTGTCTGAGAATCGAATTACGGTCCTACCCACCACCATAGGGGGGCTTTTATCATTGCAAAAGCTAGATTTGCACTCAAACAAAATTGTTGAACTGCCTGATTGTATTGGAGATCTTCTTAACTTGGTCTATCTTGATCTCAGTGGAAATAACTTGAAGTTGTTGCCCGCGAGTTTTGCTAGGTTAGCTCACCTTCAAGAACTTGATTTGAGCTCTAACATGCTATCAGTACTCCCTGAGACAATTGGCTCCTTAGTAAGTCTTAAGAAATTGATTGTGGAAACTAATGACCTTGAGGAACTTCCTCACACTATTGGTCAATGTACTTTGCTCAAAGAGCTTCGTGTGGACTATAATCATCTTAAAGCTCTTCCTGAAGCAGTGGGACGAATTGAGTCTTTGGAGATTCTGACTGCGCGGTACAATAACATTAGGCTGTTGCCTACAACTATGTCATCCCTTACAAGTTTGAAAGAGCTGAATGTTAGTTTCAATGAAATCGAATCAGTGCCTGAGAGCTTGTGTTTTGCTACTTCACTGGTAAAGCTGAACATAAGCAACAATTTTGCAGACCTGAGATCACTACCAAGGTCCATTGGTAACCTTGAGTTGCTTGAAGAATTGGACATGAGTAACAACCAGATACGCGTTCTTCCAGATTCGTTTAGGATGCTCACAAGTTTGCGGGTCCTTAAAACCGATGGAAATCCTTTGGAAGTGCCACCAGGAAGCATCGTTGAGAAGGGAGCACAGGTTTAATTTTGTTTCGTTTAACTATTATGCTTTCTGAATTAGTGTAGTATTTAATTATCTTAGCTCTTCTCTTGGTTATATCAATCACTAATGTTTTATTTGCTCAGGCTGTTGTACAATATATGTCTGATCTGGTTGCCAATAGAGAGGTAAAGGCGCAACCCTTAAAGAAGAAGAAGAAATCATGGACTCATATATGCTGCTTTTCAAGTTCCAACAAACGTCAGCGCAATGGCAGTATGGACTATGTTAATGCCTGATGTGTTCCACACAAATTTGGTATGATTATATATTTCTCCTTCTTACCAAGTTAGTCATTATGGTACTGAACTTTCCAGTAAACTTCGTGTTCAGTCAAATTAGTCTATGGGAGGGAGTTTTAAATATTTATTGTTAATAAATGGGAATGGTGCATTATACATGGGGCTGATTAGTGTTAATTAGAATAATGAAAATGAAGGGTTGTAAGGGTAACGGCTCACATGATGTCTGTGTTATCCGTTGTAGGGAAATGAGCTGTGATTTGGCTGGACGAGAGCTGCAAAATTTCAGTTGAATTCGAACATTTTTGCCAGCGAGATTCAATCAACTTTCTTCTTGTTCCAGATAAGCTCTAATCCACTGCCACGTGGTTTTTTATTCTCATTTCATGTAATAATTCTTTTAATGCTCTTTCCTGTATTTTCCTCGATTATGATGTAAAATATCAAATGAGATGTAAAATCTTATCTTATTTTTTGACTTTCAATATATTCAATGAATTCCAGAATTTCTGATTAGTTGAATAAATTGTAAAAGTCAGCCTGAATTAATTTGTCATTATCCAACCGACGGCGAATTTGTTTGGAATCCTGTTATTTTTTGAAGAGGAAATATGTTGTTAAGGTGAATTTCTTGATCGAAAGTTTTGGGTTCTTGTTATGGGTATGGAGAAAATTATGTTGAAAGCATCACATCTTTGAATAAGCTTAGTGTGTGATTTAGATTTAATTGGAGCTTTAATGTGAACTCCAAACGATTGGACAGAAGAAAAAAAGAGGATGGCTAAGAAACGCAATGTTGTCGATAAAATTTTAGGGGCAGCCATTATATTCTGTACCAAATACATTTGACCTAGTTTTTTTGGTGAGATTTCTATATTAAAAAAATATAAATATGCCCAAGTGTAGCAGGCATTTCTTTACTGGTTATATTATTCTTCTCATTAGTCATTGAATCATTTTCTATTATATAATATTTTTATAGAAGTAATTATTATTTCTCGAGACAAATGATTTAATTAAAAAGTGGTTGACCTTACTTGATGGTGTGTATCGGTTGGTTCTGTTTGGTTTTAAGTATTATTGGTTCGGTTTATCGGTTTTTAAATATGTTAAACCGATAATCAAACCAATAAGATATTTGTTATCGATTTTCCGTTTATCGATTTTGATCTTTTAACGGTTCGATTTTTGGTTTAATCAATAAGAAAATGCTTTCAAAATAAATATATGACTTATCCAATAATTTAACGCGAAATAAAAAAGAGAGAAATCTAACTACTCATTGAGTGCAAAAATTCTTCTTAATGTAGTAAAAGTATAGCAAATACTCACAATTCACAACCCTGGTCACTGCCTAACCCTTGCCGTCGTCGTTGCAAACCTTAGATGTCGTCGTTCTTAGTTCTTTAGGTTTTTGACATTGTGAATCTAAAGACTAAAGTACTACTAAAACCTAAAGGGTAAATGCAGAGAGCAAGTTACTTAAGGAGTGTTAATTGTGTAGGGTCCTTATAGTTATAGTCTATTATAGTGATTATACTAATATTGTTTGCTTGATATTTATGTATGACTAAAAATTAAAATAGTAAATTATTATATTCTTAATGGGTTATCGGTTAACCCAATAATCCAATATTAAAAAACCAATATCAAATCGATAATCCAATATTTTTTTTTTTATAAAATCATTAAATAAACATTAAACCAATAACACTTGTTTTCAATTCGATTTATCGATCAATTCGATTTATCGATCAGTTCGATTTTTGCACACCCCTACCTTACTTCAATTAAGCGGAAAGGCCTCCTTTTTTCAATAAAATTATCTAAGCACGTTACGCCGCAGCAACGCCGGCGACTTTATTTAAATTGAATCGGGAGGAGTATTTTAGTTAACTCACTCTACTATTTCAAATTAATATATACTCGGGTTTATAATTAAATATTTATGATTTTTTTTTAAAATATTATATGTTTGTACAAATATTTAATTTATATAAATACATTACTTTTGTTAACGTTGGAAGTCAATGTAATGATGGTTGCTGAGTAGTTTGTTCTGTAAAGTATCATAATATTGGCACTAATTATGCTTTTAAAACGATTAAAGTAATTAATGTTGTCCTTCCTAGATTAGTAAATCCGTGAGAGTCACCAAAACAATGACACCTCCCTTATCATCTAGCTAGAATGAGAGAGACGCTTTTTCTAGTAATCTCAAATTAATCAATTCTTCGGTTAAAAAAACTCAAAGATACTCTTAACATAATATGATAGTATTACTTTTTAGATTAAGTTTGCACATAATATTAAGATGATTATCTTTTCAACTATCAAGATAAGATTTTGTTCACGTACACTGCACCCAATCCAACAATTAACACATAATCGTCCATTTCTTGTAATTTTGGTCACAGCTTAAACGTGTAACGGTAGTCTGATGGTTCATTAAATCCATAATTATGATAACTGATACATGAAACTTTGGTATAAGCCAAAAAAAAGAAAGAGAAGGAATAATTAATAGTAGGAGTGTCGTGTAATTTCAGCCCATTCCATTAGACCCTTCAATTTTAGTTGAAAACACAATAAAAATGTTTAATACTAGTACAATTACGTGTAAGCAAAAACCAAAAACTCCCTAAAGTTGTGTGCTTGTAACACTAATTACTTCACCCTTAACCAAAGGTCTCGGGTTCGAGCCCTGAATATGGAGAAAATCTTGTTGGGAGATCCACCCCTGAATGGCCCCTGCAGAGCGCGATCCGAATTTAGTCGGAGCTCCAATGTGGCTCCGAACACCGGGTGGGAAACCAAAAAAAAAAAACTACTTCTTCTTTTTCTTTCTATATGGCAATTGACAAGTGAACAGCGCAAATATGGTGTATTGTAATTTCATACGACTCGTTTAGAGGTGGTACAATTAGCTCATAAATTTATTATTGGTTCACTTTATTTAAATTTTAAAAAAAGTTAATGACCCACTTATTTTATTAATTCGGTTCATTTTGATTTGTTTAATTCAATCAATTTTAAAATAGGAATGATATGCAATCTAGATTGTACCATGAGAAACTTTGGTTAATATTTTTTTATAAAGATATTTTAATTTGATATGTTATATCTATATTCTTATGATGAGAAAACAAGTTTTATTGGGTATGCAAACAAATAATAAGGAAACAAACGAATATTTAAAATTTAGTTAGAATTGAAAAGATTGAGTTATGACACGATGTTTAGGCATGTTTAATTTCAATTCAATCCATCCATCTGTCACATTAATCTCGTCATTTAATATAAATATATATTTCTGGCTATGCATAAAAAATTATGCAAAAATAAGCGACTTGGAGCTCAAGAAACCAAAATTTGTTTAGCTGTATATTTTGGAAATCGGATTTGCGATCTTCTAATTTCTAGGAAGTGAATTGATTGCTCAATGTACTAACTTTGTCAATTGTGATCTCTAATCCTAAGTTGACCATTATTATTTCATCTATTATTAGATATTTACTTAATATTATGAAATTTTAGTAGTTTAATTGATTGATTGATAAAATGATATTTTTGATATAACTATAAGTATACAATTATGTAAATAGTGTATTTTGAATTTTTATATCTATATTTATATATATATATATCTTAAATTGTGAATTGGAAATTTGTTCTATATTCCCTCTCTTATAATTTATATGACTTACTTTCCTTTTTAGTTGGCCTAAAAAAATGACACATTTGTATAATAACTAACAATTTAATTTTAAAATACTCATTTTACTTTTAATAAAATGATTAATAGTCACGCAAATTCTGTCACTTATTTTTTTACCACAAAATTCAAAAGTCTTTCATTCTTTCTAAAGTCAGTGTCAAGTCAAACTAACTACTATAAAATATAACAGAGAGAGTATAATTATTTTTTTTTTAAAAATGAGTATATATGTGAATTTTTTAGGAACTTTTGTAAGCCGCAATAATGTAAAAGCCCAAAACCAAAATGGATTTGGACCCACAGCCCACTTAAACCTATATATATTCAGTTACCAAAAAGATTGCAGAACAAGTAAACGGCTCCACGCTCTCTCTCTGTGTAAGTTTTTCCCGGCGACTCCTATTGTTGTTTTAGAAAATTGTAAGTTGAATTCAAGTACTCTGTTATTTTTTACTTGATCAACAAGGCATTAACTATCTTTACCATAACTTCTTCGCTTCCGTATTTGTTTTACATAATTGTTTTTTCCATTCTTGAGTCGAGCGTCTACATACAACCCTTTTCATACTAACGACGAATTTAGAATTTCTATAATGACCTAGCAAAATAGAATGGAAAAGATGTATTTAGATGGAATTGATCTCTATTCAATGATGCCAGCAGATAATAGTATATACCAATTTGAAAAAAAAATATATAAGTAAAATATCTAGTTTTATGGAGAGACAATGTGTTCAATACCCACAATCTTTTACTATAAATTTTCCCCGGCCTTAGACTGCACTTGTGAGATTACACGGGATATGTTGTTGTTGTTGTTGAAGGCACTAACTCCAATTTTTCCTAGTTCCTTGTGATTCTACAAGTTGAGTTCCGTTTCTTATTTGCTTGTCATGTGATCTAAGGAGATGGCCAATAGTAAGTCCAATAGAATGAAATATTTTACACTTGTGTCCTATTTGAAAGTTATTAGTATGTGTAATTATTCTTGATGATTTCTTTTAACCAAGAAAACTAATTGTTAAAATTTTGGCAGAATCTCCCAAGATTGTATCAGCTCTGCCCTTTTCAGCTAGTAATGGCCATAAGTGAGTTGCATAATATTGTCTCATTCTGATATTCATTGTATTATTTTCTGTGTGTGAAGTTTCCTTTTTTTACGACGTAGGGCTGCAATTTGAGAATTCTTGTGATATTGGAGTTTATTCCAAGCTCACCAATGCATTCTGCTTAGTTGGAATTGGGGGTTCTCAAAACTTCTACAGGTTCATCTTTCTTGTTTTTCAAACTAATAATTTTGGAAGCTGCAGTTATAAACTAAAAGATTAGAGAAAAAATGAATGCTGAACTTTTTTTTGATAACCATGGAGTCTGGGCTAGCTTTTGTCCACCTCAACTAAACTTTGTCCACCAAGGCTAGGACAGACAAGAAGAAATGACCTTGTGTTTTTGTCTCTGCTAGAATTTGAACGTGAGACCTTATGGTTCACAATCTACCCACTAGGCCACTCTCGGGTGCAAATGAAGGTTGAACGTTTAATGTGGAACAATAAGAAAAGGAAACATGAAGTGAATATAAATACTTAAAGATGAATAATGAATCTTTCTTGTTAACTTTCCCTGTTCATAGAAAAAGTTGTAATTTCTGTGATTTCTTTCCAGTACATTTGAGGATGAGTTAGCACATATTCGAGGCTTTCAAGTGATTCAAACAACTATTAACGGAAGCTGGTCGGTTGGAAGACTTTGTGCTGGTATTCAACAATTTTTTAAACTATATTCTGGAACTCAAGGCCCTTTTTCCCTCTGATTTTCGTGTGAGAACTAACTTTCCAACTTTCCAATTTTCTGCAGGAAACAAAAATGGGCTTCTCTTGCCTTATACCACTACACCTCAAGGTAATAACATCATTCGTTCTATGTTAGGCATTTCAGTTTTAGTTTTTAGTTTTCTTTGAATATTCTTTTTCCTTTGTGACTGTAATTTGTACAGTGCAATAATTGTTGATCATGCAAACATATGTCATTCTAGTCGCTTGTATTCAATAGAGCCTTACTTATCTATATGTCGGGCATGGATATGAATTGGACGGGTTAGAAGAAAACAATTTCATTAGTGGTCGGTCTGCAACATTGTTGTCCTTGATTCCTTGCATCAGTTTTGGGACTGGAGGCCACTGATATGTCTATATAAACTAACAAAATATTGAAAAATTGATTTTCGTTTGGGCTAATGTTTCACTCTACCATTTCATGTTTATTTATGTGACTTGGTCAAAATACCTTACGTTCACTTTTATCCTTTGTTATTTCCTTGATTTCACATCTGCCTTTGTGTCTCTTTCGGTGGTTGAAGAACTTCAGCACTTGAGAAATAGTCTGCCCGATTCTGTTGAGGTACAATGCATCGACGAGACACATTCTGCCTTGGGAAACTGCATAGCATGCAATGATCATATTGCTCTTATACATCCTTCTCTTGACAAGGTAATCTGTTCGTGTCTTTTCCTATAGAATGGGATCATATTATGTGGTATATGAAATTTCATTTCCCTCCCTACATATTCCGGATATTGAGCAAACCTATAGGTCAAAATTTGAGTCGTGTGTTAAGTAGCTGTTGTGATGTTTTGATTGTCAATAATTATCTATGTATTGGCCTTTTCTCTGTTTCATATAGAAAACACAAAATGTCTGTTAAAATTAGAGCAGTCAGATTTGCTGATTGTGATGTTTGGTGGGATGTGCATAACTAGAGAAAACATCTTTGAAAATTGTGGTCCTAGTCCTTGGGTATTTCTGGGTTATCAAAAAATAAATTGTTTCTTAATCCTTTATGTAAATTGTTCCTGTATCTAAAGTGTCCTCCATATGATATTATGTTATCTTACACTATGTTTAGCTTTAAGGAGGGGATATCTTGACGGACTTCTCTTAGGGGAAGCGTTTTCATCTCCTCGGGTTGCCCACAGTGCTCTCCACTACTTGTACCGTTTTTCATGCTATTTAAACATATCCTATCACAACATATACTGATGACAAGCTTTGGAGTTTGTCATGACATGAATATATTTACTGTAGCCTGAGTTTGTCAAGATTCAACAATAGCCTTTTCCTCCTTACCAATAAAATAGATTAAGGAGTAGGTTAGATCCTGAATTTTACCTATGTCAATGTGTTGTGCTTTATTATTTTTCTCCAGGACACTGAAGAGATGATTGCTGATGTTCTTGGTGTTGAAGTTTTAAGGCATACGATAGCTGGGAACGTTCTTGTTGGCAGCTATTGTTCTTTATCCAACAAAGGGGTCCTGGTAAGTTCAATTTTCTTACTCCACCTTGTAGACAGGTGCTGGAGCAACAAGACACATAACTATGTTACTCTTTTTCCTAATTTTTGTGAAACTTTGTTATGGAACAACAGGTCCATCCTCGTACATCCATTGAAGATTTGAATGAACTGGACACTCTTCTTCATTTACCTATTGCTGCTGGAACTGTGAATAGGGGTAGTAATGTGATTGCTGCTGGATTGACCGTTAATGACTGGACAGCGTTTTGTGGCTCAGACACTACAGCAACAGAGTTGGCTGTTATTGACACCGTATTCGGTTTGAGAGATGCTCAACCAAGTGCTATTGGTTGTTGAAATAAAGAAATCATCGATCGACAATAGTTACATCTGTGAGTTTTGTAGTTTATGCTGCATGTTCTTTTAGAGTGTTTCTATTGTTACGAGTTTGAGCTGCTCTTCTTAATTTTACTTGTGATGAATGCACAAATTTTGATCTGTTGCTAAAATGTTAACTATGTTCTCCTATTTTTAAGTGCTTATTTAGGTTGGTTTTGTGTTCATATGTTAAATGCATTTAGTATTTGTGTTTGTATGAAGTATTTATTGAATCAATCAGAGATTGTCTACATCTATCATTTTTTACCAATATCTAATTCAGTTATATTCGATAACATACTAAAACTTGAACTTAATAGAATATGTCCAACTCAATATTTATTTTCTTTATCCATAATAGAAAAAGAAATATATTTTCACTCATTGCTTTTTTTTTTCTTTTTCATTTTTTATAGATTCTTTGAAATATTGATGTTGTCTGCATAGGTAGAAAGTTTGAAATCATGGATGTGGTAGAAAATTGAGTTTACAAATTATTTCCAATTAAAGTTTTAAAATGCTATTGACTAAAACTTACTCAAATATTCTGGTTAAAATTGATAAATGTAGACATTTTCTAAGCGATTAGATAATATAATGGGTATAGATAACAATCAAGAGAGAAAACATCATTTTTTCCTTGTTTGAAAAATTCATACTTTATTCATAATATCAAACAAACTCATATATTATGTCTTGAACATTAAATACTCCCCCCCCTCCCCACAACACACACCGAAATTCACCCAAAACTACAACACAACTAGAATTTGTTTCACCCAACAAAAATAAATATTTCTAAATAAATGGCTTATTTGATTAGTGTCCACCATTGTTCATCCAAGGAGAAGGCAAGTACATTGAAATGAATGGATGAGGTGACATTGGCATAAGGAGATTGTTGTTGTTATAGGGGTTCTGTTTCATACCGAACGAATTGTTGTCATATGCTTTAGCGTGGTTGAATCTCCCAAAATTGTTGTTAATGGGGTTCTGTTCCATAGCAAATGAGTTGTTGCCATATGCTTCAGCTTGATTAAATCTCCCAAAATTGTTGTTATTGGGGTTCTGCTCCATAACGAACAAGTTGTTGCCATATGCTTCAACTTGGTTGAATCTCCCCAAATTGTTGTTATTGAGGTTCTGCTCCATAACAAATGAGTTGTTGCCATTTGCTTCAGCCTGGTTAAATCTCCCAAAATTGTTGTTATTGGGGTTTTGCTCCATAACAAACGAGTTGTTGCCATATGCTTCAGCCTGATTGAATCTCCCATAATTGTTGTTATTGGGGTTCTGCTCCATCGCAAACAAGTTGTTCTCAGATGCTCCAGCCTGGTTGAGTATCTCAAAATTGTTGCCATTTGGGTTCTGGTCCATAACAAACGAGTTGTTGTCATATGCTTCAACATGGTTAAGTATCTCAAAATTGTGGCCATTGGGGTTCTGGTCCATAACAAACGAGTTGTTGTCATATGCTTCAACTTGGTTGTTGGGATTGTTATTTAGATATGGTACACCAAAGATGTAAGGGTAAGATTCAGGCGGTAAGAAAGAGGCAATTTGATGGTTGTTAATATGAGTAGGTATGTCACTATTGACCTGATGATCCATGGGCACAATTATTGGTGTCATAGGGTTAGATGTGATAGTTCGAATATCATTTATGCTAGCGCGACGACGTTCTATTGGGGTTTTACAGTTCATGCGAGAAAAGAACTTTTGCGCATGACTGCCCACTTGTCTCGCTGTTTTTGAAACGACATACTCCTTTGAGATATCCTTCCAATTTCCTTTTCCAAGAGTGTATAGTCCGATGAGAAATAACCTATATATACATACCATATGATTAGAAAAAAAAATACTGGATAAAGTTTTTTTAAGAAAAAAAATTAGGGGAAAGGGAAATGGGGAGGGGATTACAATGTGAGAATTGAACCCTTACACAAGTTGGGAATTCAGATAGTCAACTAAATGAACTACTAACATTTGAGTTTTGTGATATATAATTAATTCATACTTTTTTTCAAAAAAAGAAGATATATAATTAATTTAATGGAGTTTCAATTTATGCTCTATCAGTATAAAAAAAAACATAAATGAATTAAAAAATTACCAAGTAAGAAGCAACAATGAACTTTGAACTCATAAAATTAAATCTAACATGTAAAAATGCGTGATGAGACATAAAAATAAAGAATGCAAATATTTATGTGTACGTTTCTAAAAAAAATTAACAAACAGAATTTACCGGTGTTCCTCTTCCGTCCATAGAATCACCCGTCTCCGACGTGGTGATGTGCCATTGTGAACCTCCATGTTTTGAACTTGAGGTGGTGGTGTGTCATTGAGAACCTCCATGTTTTGAGCTTGAGGTGGTGGTGTTTCACTAAGAACTTCCATGTTTTCAACTTCAGGTGGTGGTGTATTATTGAGAACTTCCATGTTTGAGTTATTCAACTCCATTGATAGAAAGAACAAGAGGCAAGCATATATTGTACGAGAGAGGTGTTATGCTTCTTTTTGTGAAGTCAATTGTTGTGTTAGAATCAAAATAGTAATGTCCTTTTATAGTTGAGAATTTTTGGGTTAGTAGAGTAAAATCGAATTCTCAATGGTGAGAAAATTACATTCAATTGCCAATAGTTTAATGACTTTACCAAATAATGTTGTTGTCCGAGTTGGACAAAAGATTTACATTCCTTAATCAATTTTTGTAAATTTTTGTATAGATGCTTCTAGAATTTATTAAGGTATATTTTCGGTGAAATCAAACAAACAATATCATAAACACTTCATTCGATTTCACTGAAAATATAACTTACTTAATAATTCTAGAAGGATCCATACAAAGATTGATTAAGGAATGTAAATCTTTTGTCCAGCGCGGACAACAACATTATTTGGTAAAGTCATTAAACTATTGACAATTGAATGTAATCTTCTCACCATTGAGAATTCGATTTTAGTCTACTAAACCAAAAATTCTCAACTATAAAAGGACACCTAATTTGACTCTAACACAACAATTGACTATACAAAAAGAATCATAACACCTCTCTTGTACCATGTATGCTAGCCTCTTGTTTTTTCTATCAATGGAGTTGAATAACTCAAACATAGAGGTTCTTAATGACACACCTCCACCTCAAGTTGAAAACATTGAGGTTCTCAATGACACACCACCACCTCCAGTTCAAAACATGGAGGTTCTCAATGACACACCACCACCTCAAGTTCAAAACATGGAGGTTCTCAATGACACAACACCACGTCGGAGACGGGTGATTCTATGGACGAAAAAGGAACACCGGTAAATTCTGGTTGTTTTTTTAGAAACTTACACATAAATATTTGCATTCTTTATTTTTATGTCTCATCACACATTTTTACATGTTAGATTTAATTTTATGAGTTCAAAGTTCATTGTTGTTTCTTACTTGGTAAATTTTTAATTCATTTAGGTTCTTTTTTTATACTAATAGAGTATAAATTGAAACTCCATTAAATTAGTTATATATCTCCTTTTTTTGAAAAAAAATAATTAACTGTATATCACAAAACTCCATGTTAGTAGTTCAGTTGGTTGACTATCTGAATTCCCACCTTAGGGTAAGGGTTCGATTCTCACATTGTAATCCCCTCCCCATTTCCCTTTTCCCTAATTTTTTTTCTTTAAAAAACTCTCTGGTATTCCCCCCCCCCCCCTAATCATGAGGTATGTATATATAGGTTATTTCTCATCGGACTGTACACTCTTGGAAAAGGAAATTGGAAGGATATCTCGAAGGAGTATGTTGTTTCAAAAACAGCGAGACAAGTGAGCAGTCATGCACAGAAGTTCTTTTCTCGCATTAACTGTAAAACTCCAGTAGAACATCGTCACGCTAGTATAAATGATATTCGAACTATCACATCTAACCCTATGACACCAATAATTATGCCCATGGATCATCAGGTCAATAGTGACATACCTTCTTATATTAACAACCATCAAATTGCCTCTTTTTTACAACTTGAATCTTACCCTTACACCTTTGGTGTACCATATCTAAACAACAATCCCAACAACCTGGTTGAAGCATATGACAACAACTCGTTCGTTATGGACCATAACCACAATGGCCACAATTTTGAGATACTCAACCAGGTTGAAGCATATGACAACAACTCGTTCGTTATGGACCAGAACCCAAATGACAACAATTTTGAGATACTCAACCAGGTTGAAGTATATGACAACAACTCATTTGCTATGGAGCAGAACCCCAATAACAACAATTTTGGGAGATTCAACCAGGCTGAAGCATATGGAAACAACTCGTTTGTTATGGAGCAGAACCTCAATAATAACAATTTTGGAAGATTCAACCGGGCTGAAGCAAATGGCAACAACTCGTTTGTTATGGAGCAGAACCCCAATAACAACAATTTTGAGAGATTCAACCAAGCTGAAACATATGACAACAACTCGTTTGTTATGGTGCAGAACCCCAATAACAACAATTTTGGGAGATTCAACCAGGCTGAAGCATATGGCAACAACTTGTTTGTTATGGAGTGAAACCCCAATAACTATTTCAATAATTTTGGGAGAATCAACTAGGTTGAAGTATATGGCAACAACTCGTTTTCTATGGAGCAGAACCCTAATAACAACAATATTGGGAGATTCAACCAGGCTGAAGCATATGACAATAACTCGTTTGGTATGGAACAGAACCCCTATAACAACAACAATCTCCTTATGCCAATGTCACCTCATCCATTCCTTTCAATGTACTTGCCTTTTCCTTGGATGAACAATGGTGGACACTAATCAAATAAGTCATTTATTTAAACATCTTTGTTTTTGTTAGGTGAAACAAATTCTAGTTGTATTGTAGTTTTGGGTGTATGGGGGAGTGTTTATTGTTCAAGGCATAATATATGAGTTTGTTTGATATTATGAATAAAGTATGAATTTTTTAAACAAGGAAAAAATGTTGTTTTCTCTCTTGATTGTTATCTATACCCATTATATTATCTAATCACTTAGTAATTGTCTACATTTATCAATTTTGACCAGAGTATTTGAGCAAGTTTTATTCAATAGCATTTTAAAACTTTAACTGGAAATAATTTGTAAACTCAATATTAATAATTTTCTACCCCATCCATGCTTTCATACTTTCGCTCAATATTTGAAAGAATCTATCCAAAAAAAAAGGCAATGAGTGAATATATATTTCTTTTTCTATTATGGATTAAGAAAATAAATATTGAGTTGGACATATTCTATTAAGTTCAAGTTTTAGTATGTTATCGAATATAACTGAATTAGATATTGGTAAAAAATGATAGATGTAGAGGTATTCTATATGGGTAAATGAATCCTTATTGCTTTTAAGCATAGCTTAGTGGATCCACTTAGTTGAGGTATTCTATACGCCGTCAAGGTATATGATAGTTCTGACTGTGTGGGTGAGACGCAATATTATCACATAGCTCTTAGTGATGGTTGTCGATTAGAGAATCTCCTAATAAAAGTAAAGAGTATGATATTGTATTTTTATACATCATTGAGTTTTATCTCTTGTTTTATAATGTTTTAAATATTGCATCTATCATTGTTGCTTTGTATTGAGTTTAGTTGAGGTGAGTATTTCTTCCAGCCTTTTCAGTTAAGTTAACTTTTGCTTTCAGTTTTCCCCTACATGCTCGTACAATCAATGTACTGACGTCATTCGACCTGCATCTTTTTATGATGCAGAAACAAGTGTTCAGGGTCATTAACAGGCGCTCCGTTGATACCATTTGCATTCCAGTTAGCTTTGGTGAGCCTCCTTACTTTCCTAAGGATTCCACATTTGTATTTCAATTTTGTTAAGATGTCGTGGATCATGTCCCGACTCTATCATAGTATCTAGAGGCTTCATAGACAGTAGTAATCGAAGAGTCTTCCACTAAAATAGAAATGCCTAAGATAGAGTGAATGATGTTATTACCTTGAGGTGTAGTGGTGCCCCTTTTTGTTTCCTGCAGAAAATTGGAAAGTGGGAAACATAGTTCTCACAGGAAAATCAGAGGGAAAAAGGGCCTTGAGTTCCAGAAGAAAGAATGAATTAGTCTTTTCCCGTGAAGTTGTGAGTCTATAATATGAACATCATTTAAATATTCTTACTTGAGATTTACTATATGCATGACGTCAATGATGAGTATATAAATATTTTAATATTTAATTTTTTACATAATATATATTTTTATAAAATATTATTTCACAAAATTTGACTATGATTATTATAGAAGGAATTCTACGAAGAATTTACTGCTATAATGAATGTAATTGTTTTTATAGAGATAAAATATAATATAAAGATTATTTTTTTAGAAAATCATGTTATTATACAGAAATCCTATTATAACGAGGTTTGAGCGTATGTTTTTTTCAATTCACCTTTAAAATATTAATTTAGTGAAAATTATGTTCTTTTATAGTTGAGAAAATTCATTTAAAGGACCAAAATTTACTTGGTGAAAGATTACACTCATTGCCTCTTCGAGTTAATAGGGAGTATGAAGGGACTAAAGAAAGAGAACTATGGAAATTCATATTTTTCATTTTCTATTATGGACGGGGAATAAAAATATTGAATTGAATATATTTCCAATTTATATGTTGGAATGTTATTGAACAAAACTAGCTCATATACTACGGTCAAAGTTTATAAGTGTAGACAATCTCTAATTGATTCGCTAAATTATATATAAACAAATATCGCCAAAAAAATATATTGAAAAACTACTAATTACATAAATATTTCTACCATATTTACTAAAACTAGCTCATATACTCTATGGTCAAAGCTTATAAGTGTAGACTATCTCTAATTGATTCGGTAAATTATACAAAAACAAATACTGACAAAAAAATTAAATATTGGAGAAACTACTTAATTACATAAATATCTCTACCATATTTACTAATCTTTCTATAGTTTGAAATAATTAAATTTTATTTACTAATTAATAATTTCATCAGATTTCAAGTCTGATACATCTAGATACATGTTTTTTGCTACTAGATACATTGAAATAGGGACAGAGACGAGCGAGAATAGGAGGGAGGTGAGTGAGATTTGTTTATGTATCTTAGATACACAACATAGTCATGTATCTGTTGTGATTCTTATGTAATAGAGTATTTGGGATACCAACTATGCGAGCGAGATAGGAGAGTGGCGACGCGAGATGGAAGGGTGACGAGCGTATCTATACGCATCAAAATTTGATAAAATTTGAAATATGCAAACTAATGTATATCTATTAATTATCTCCTAAATTAGTGAAGTTTATGTATATTACCCATAAATATTAAGATAAGTTCTTTGTGTATGATGTAATTTTTGTATAAAACTTACTCGGATTCTCTCATCAAATAGATAGGTGTAGTCTACACCGTGTAGACATCTCTAATATTGATTTACTAAATTATTGATATATATATATATATACCAAAAAAGAATAATAAAAGATGTTCAAGGTAAGTTCTTTGTGTACGAGTTAAGTTCATATTCATGTAAAATGAAATTTGAAAAATTTATTTATTTATTTAGTTATTTTGTTGGTATTTATTTATGATCTTCTTTTACTTTGATCCGTCGGCCAAACTTAATTACTGACGCCTAGCGTTAGATTAAATATACAAAATGTATACATTGATATACATATATATATATATATATATATATATATTGGATATCTATAAATTAGATCAACCAAATGCGTTAAATTGTAGTTATCTCTTTATTTATTTATTTGCTTGTCTATGAAGTATTTATTGAATCAATTAGAGATCATCCACCTACATCGATTCTGATCAATATCTAGTTTTAGAAATATACTTAAAAACTTAAATTGAATAGAATACGACCAATTCAATATTTTTTTTTACCTATCCATGATAAAAATATATTTCTAACTTTTTTATAATCTCAAGTAAAGTTATGAAATGTTCGTGTGTTTAAATTATTTTTGAAGGTTGGGATCTTATAATTGAGATATCGGGACCCTTTATTTAGTAAAAAAAAAGTAAGTAATAACACAAGCTAAACGATTAAGCTTTTCTCCAAAAGCACTTGTGCAACATTAATCAAGAACAGAAAATTGCTTTAATATTAAAAAAAAAAAAAAGTGTTTTCGAAATACATTAGTTATACACAAATTGCTAAACATATTTATGATAACATAAGTAAAAAGTAACATTGGGAGTAATATTAAGTAGTACTTCTTTTGTCATGTTTTTGTGTGACAACTTTTCTTTTTAATCTATCGTTAAGAAAATAATATATTTATTTAAAATGATAATTGATCTGAGGAGTTATTGTCACAGTAGTAGTAGTAGTTGTTGTTGTTGTTGTCGTCCTCCTCCTCCTCCTCCTAGAATTAAAGGTGACAGTTTGAATGTCATTGATGTTGGGGTGACGACGATCTATTGGAGTCTTACTAGTATGACGAGAGAAGTACTTCTGAACATGACTGACCATCTGAGTTGATGTCTTCGGAACAACATAGTGTCTTGAGATGCTCTTCCAATCTCCTTTCCCAAATTTGTTCAGTCCCATGAGTAACAACCTATATATACCATGCCATGTGATTAAAAAAATCATTTAAAAAAAGAGTAAATTGGAATAAAGTTTATAATAAAAGATTAATTTTAAAGAATTTAAGTTTATATGTACCAACAAGCTAAGCCAGTTTTACATGTTGTAGTAGGTGACTTGTTTTATTTCAAGATTTATCAAAAATAATGATTGAAATTCGCTATATCAAAATTAGAGTATTAATAATATCTACATGCATACAATAGAAATAACTGAAATCTATCACAAAGCAACAAATAAAATTCATGACAAAAAAAAAATTATTTTGGCTAAATCATTTTACATGTAGTAGGAGAGGTGACTTATTTTGTTTCAAGATTTATCGAAAATAACAATTGAATTTTCACTATATCAAAATTAGAGTATTAATGATATCTACATGCAGACAATAGAAGTAACTGAAATCTATCACAAAACAACAAACAAAATTCTTGACGAAAAAAATATTTATTTTGGCTAAGTCAGTTTTACATGTTGTAGTGGGGGAGGTGACTTATTTTATTTCAAGATTCATCGACAATGACGATTGGACTTTCGCTATATCAAAATTAGAGTATTATGAGATCTACATGCAGACAATAGAAGTAACTGAAATCTATCACAAAACAACAAACAAATTTTTTGACCAAAAAAATATTTATTTTGGCTAAGTCAGTTTTACATGTAGTTGGGGAGGTGACTTATTTTGTTCAAGATTCATCGAAAATGACGATTTCTCTATATCAAAATTAGAGTATTATGAGTTCTGCATGCAGACAATAGAAGTAACTAAAATCTATCACAAAACAACAAACAAAATTCTTGACGGAAAAAATATTTGTTTTGGCTAAGTCAGTTTTACATGTTAGTAGGGTAGGTGATTTATTTTGTTTCAAGATTCATCGAAAATGACGGTTGAATTTTCTCTATATCAAAATTTGAGTATTAATCATATCTACATGCAGACAATAGAAGTAACTGAAATCTATCACAAAACAACAAACAAAATTCTTGACGGAAAAAATATTTATTTTGACTAAGTTAGTTTTACATGTTATAGTATGGGAGGTGACTTATTTTGTTTCAAGATTCATCGAAAATGACGATTAAATCTTTGCTATATAAAAATTGAGAGTATTAATGATACCAACGTGCAGAGAGGTAATTGAAATCAATCACAAAATAATAAATAAAATTCTTGATGAAATCAATTCGTTTTGCCCCAAACTTGATGTGTCCAATCGAAACGATTATAGTTATTAATACTTATTACTCTATCATAACTGACAATATTTTTTTGACATTTCAGGATTATAAAAAACAAATTGAGGATTTTTAAAATTTTGATGTGTATTAATCCATTGAATTTTTTTGAAAGACTTCAGTATGTTCAAAATTTAATGTGCCAATTCAAAACAATTTAGATAATACTCATTGTTCCGACACGGCTCACGACATTCTTTTGACATTTCATGTTTATAATAGAGAAATCTAATATTGATTTACAAAATTATTATCATATATGTATAAATACCAAAAAAATTTATATATGTTTAAAGTAAGTTTTTGTGTATGGGTTAAGTTCATATTCATGTAAAATGAAATTTGAATATTTTATTTATTTATTTAGTTATTTTGTCAATATATATTTATGGGCTTCTTTTACTTTGTCCTGTCGGCCAAACTTAATTACTAGCGCCTAACATTAGATTAAATATACAAACGTATACATTAAATATATATATATATATAAATTAGATCAACCAAAGGCGCTAAATTGTGATTATCTCTTTATTTATTTATTTACTTGTATATGAAGTATTTATCGAATCAATTAGATATCGTCTACATACATCAATTCTCATTAATATTTAGGGTTAGTTCTATCCATTAACATGTATACTAATACTTAAATTGAATAGAATATGGCCAATTCAATATTTTTTTACCTATCCATAATATACAAAAATATTTTAACTTTTTATAATCTCAAGTAGAGTTATGAGATGTTCATGTGTTTAAATTATTTTTGAAGGTTGGGATCTTATAATTGAGTACAGGGACCCTTTATTTAGTAAAATAGTATAGTAATTCTAAGTAGTAACAGAAGCTAAACGAAGAAGCTTTTCACCCAAAGCACTTGTGAAACATTGGTTAAAAACAAAAAAAAAATGCTTTAATATTTGAAAAAAAAAGTGTTTTCGTAATTCAATAGTTATACACAAATTGTTATTCTAAAAGTACTTTTTCAAAAAGTATTTATGACAAAATCATAGTAAAAAGTGACATTGGGAGTAATATTAAGTACTTCTTTTGTCATGTTTTTGTGTGAACTTTTCTTTTTAATCTATTTTAAAAAGAATAACATATTTATTTTTCTAAAAACTATTATAATCTTATTATCTCCTCTTGAATAACATGATTTATTGAGATCTACTAGATATAAAAATACATTCTTCTTTTTACAAGGAGAGGCACAGTAAAACAATAAGTAAAACTCTCATCCCCACATATTTAAAATGATAATTTTGATATGTAGCATATATTTGGATTTCAGTCAAAATTTTATTTAATTTCTTAAATTATGTACTTAATTAAATAATTTATAACTACAAATTGTCTTTATTTGGAGGACAATAAATGTCATCTAAAGAGTCACTTTGTCCTCCAAATGAAGACAATTTGTAGTTGCGTTTGTGACTCGTGAGAACAAACAAAATTTTCAATTTCATATTTTATTCATTATATTAAAAAGACTCACATATTACTCAATTTTATGACTTAATAAAAACACACCAACTTTTTCTTACTCTAAAACTAGAACACAATAGATGCCCAATTCTATTTAGACTTGGGGGTTATTCCCCCTAGTAGAAGACAAGTACATAGAAAGAAAAGGGCGAGGTGACACTGGCCTACGAAGATTGTTGTTGTTGTTGTTGCTCTGTTCCATAACAAACGAGTTGCTTCCAGATGCTTCACCTCGACGATAGCTTCCAAAATTTCCATTGGAGTTGTTAACAAAAGTCGGACCACCAAATGTATAATTAGAATGGTGAAAAGGCCTTGATGATGAACCAACTTGATAATTGTTGTTGTAAGCAAGTATGTTGTTATTGATATGAGGAGTTGTTGTCATAGTTGTTGTTGTCCTCCAAGAATTAAGGGTGACAGTTTGAATGTCATTGATGCTGGGGCGACGGCGATCCACTGGAGTCTTACTAGTACGACGAGAGAAGTACTTTTGAGCATGACTTGCTACCTGAGTCGGTGTCTTTGAAATAACATAGTGCCTTGAGATGCTCTTCCAATCTCCTTTCCCAAATTTGTTCAGTCCCATGAGAAACAACCTATATATACCATGCCATGTGATTAAAGAAAACTATTGAAAAAAAAAGTAAATTGAAATAAAGTTTATAACAAAAAATTAATTTTAAAGAATTTATGTTTATACCAACAGGCTAAGTCCGTTTTAAATGATGTAGTAAGTAACTTATTTTATTTCAAGACTCATCGAAAATTATGATTGGATTTTTCCTATATCAAAATTAGAGTATTAATGATATCTACATGCAGTCAATAGAAGTAACTGAAATCAATCACAAAACAACAAATAAAATTCTTGACGGAAAAAATATTTATTTTGACTCTCTCTCTCTCTCTCTCTCTCTCTCTCTCTCTCTCTCTCTATATATATATATATATATATATATATATATATATATATATATATATAATAGATAAAAAATATTTTTCTTTTTATAATTTTTTTTATTTCAAGGAAAAAAAGGTTTCACACAAAGGAGGTGTCAAAAAAACTCAAATCTAACATACAAAAAAAAATCAAATCTAACATGCAAAAAAGAAAACTTGTAAATCAGTGTGAAAACATAAAAATAAAGGTTGTATCTAAGAAAATGAAAAAAATAGAATTTAATTACGAGTGTTCTCCTTCAGTCCATGGAATTCCCCGTCGATGACGTCGTGAATGACTGATTTCAACTCGAGGCGGAGTGTCGTTGAGATTGGCCTCCTTGTCTGATGAGTTATCTTCTTGTTGCACTTGATGTTGTTGTTGATGATCATCATCAACAACATCACCAACAACATTTTTGTTTTTCGAAGAATTCGCCATCTCAACCTCTTTAAAGAGGTTTATGTAGAGGTTTTTCATTTCCTCCATGGATTTATGGGGGAATTTTGAAGCAATAAATTCGAAAAAGGTTTGCGAACCTAGGTTGTTATACCTAGAAAATGCATTTTCAAAAACTTGTTTCTCCTCAGGAGTCCACCTATCTATGTGTGCGGTCACCTCATGATTATCCTGAGGTGATACACCATACAGATCAATTGTTGGCTCCTGAGGGTTTGAACTTTCTAGAAATTCAGGCCAATCCATTGAAAGAAGGAGGGGGAAGGGGGAGGGGTAGGGAGGGACTTCAGTGACTTATAGCGGAGAAATGCTTCTCTCTAAGAACTCAATTGATAACTGATGTGTTAGAGAGTCACATAGTTGTGTCCTTTTATAGCTGAGAAAAGTCCTTTTAAAAGCGACCAACATTAATGCGTGATGGTGAGAAGATTTCACCCATTTATCGATCTTTGAATAGATTCTTTTATAATTAAAAACAAATTTCATTTTTAGTTGACTCAAACAAGTGTGTTTATGATATTGAGGGTGTACATAGTCCATATTTGATGTCAAAATGTATTATATCCTTTTTTCCCTTTTAATTATTACTTCTACTTAATTAATAAGAAAAGAAAATTAATCTTTCAAGTAAATTACAATTACAACAACTACTGTTTTAGTTTGACCAAACAAATTATTGTCTTTCAAGTTGTGCAAATAAAACAAGTCATTGCAAAAGGAAAAAAAAGCCAAACTTCTTCTTGGGAAATATGTCTAAATATTTATTGCTTTTTCCTCTCTTTAGATGTCATTTATTGTACTCCAAATGAAGACAATTTGTAGTTGTAACTTCTTCACTAGACTACTATTTGCAATAAAAATTAAAACTCTAATTTCCTGGTCAATTCTCACTGTAGAACGCTTGCCATTTTGCACGAAACCATTTAAATCCTAAACAAGTGAACAACCACGGAATTGAAAGGGTGGAAAGAAAAATGTCCATGAATAATTATAAATGCAATGGAAAAGAATAACAAATAATATTACACTAAGCAAAATCGAATAAATAGTTTATTGTGTTCATAGTTTAGTTCAAAAATGTTATTTTTTTTAATAATTTGGCCTAAAATGCTCATATTATTATTTAATTAGGTCAATTCTCACTGTAGAACACTTGACAATTTGCACAAACCACTTAAATCCCCAAACAAGTGAACAACCACATAGTTGAAAGGGAGGAAAGAAAAATGTCTATGAATAATTTTAAAAGCAATGAAAAAGGATAACAAATAATTTTACACTAAGCTAAATCGAATTAAATTTATTATGTTCATAGTTTGGTTAAAATGTCTTTTTGTTAATAATTTGGCCTAAATTGCTTACATTATCATGTAATCATGTCAATTCTCACTGTAGAATACTTGACACTTTGTACAAACAACTTAAATTTCCAAACAAGTGAACAACCATAGAGTTGAAAGGAAGGAAAGAAAAATGTCCATGAATAATTTTAAAAGCACTGAAAAAGGACAACAAATAATTTTACACTAAGCAAAATCAAATAAAATTTATTTTGTTCATCGTTTGGTTCAAAAATGTTTTTTTTTGTTATGAATTTGGCCTAAATTGCTCATATTATTATTTAATTTGGTCAATTCTCATTGTAGAACACTTGACATGTTGTACAAACCACTTAAATCACCAAACAATGAACAATCAAAGAGTTGAAAGGGAGGAGAGAAAATAACGATGAATAATTTTAAAAGTAATGGAAAAGGATAACAAATAATTTTACACTAAGCCAAATCGATTAAAAATTTATTTGTTCATAGTTTTGTTCAAGAATATCTTTTTTTTAAAAATAATTTGGCCTAAAATATTTAAATTATTATTTGATTGGGTCAATTCTCACGGTAGAGCACTTACACTTTGCACAACAACTTAAATCTCCAAAAAAGTGAACAACCACAAAGTTGAAAGGGAGGAAAGAAAAATGTCCATGAATAATTTTAAAAGCAATGAAAAAGGATATCAAAAAGAAAAAAGTCCATGAATAATATTAAAAAAAACAATTCACTTTTTATAATATCAGTTTTTGTTTAAATAAAAATTAATGATGAGTTACTATAATTTTATATGTATGAAATATATTATAAGTTAAAAAAGTACAATTATTTTATTTTAATCGATAAAGCTACATTAAAAGGGGAAAAATTACTTTCTACATTTTTATAGTTAAAGAAAATTTTTTTTTACAAAAAGATTAGTTTATCTAAAAGCAATATGTTTATTACAAAAAATCATTTTGACCCAGTTAGTAATAATGCGGATATTTTAAACCAAACTAACATATGATATTTTAGTAAACTACTAACATATGATATTTTTGTTAAATTTTACATAGTTTAATTACCCCTTTTCACATAAGCAATAAAATAAGAATGTTCAACTTCAACTACATTTAAACATAGAAGAACTTACCTTATACACATACAACAATAGTAATATATTGAAGATGAATAGAGACAGGCAAACTATATATTCATAAGCTGTTCATCAGATTAATTTGAAAAAAGTCAAAATTTTAACTTGTATGAATTACTCAAATGCGTATGATATAATTAGTTATAATAAAAGACTAATCGTTCCACGTATATATTATTATTTAAATTATCGTTTACACCGTTATTTAACATCGTAATGTGTGATGTGTACGGAGAATGATTGCCTCCGTAATATAACTGACTAAATTGTCTGTTTTAGAATTACTCGAAAAAGTTAAAAAAAAAAAACATTTTTGAATTATCATGATAATTGATTTACATATAAACAGTTGCGGACATAATCAATGACTAACAACATTTTGTCGACATTTGACGTATAATTAAACTTGCCTTGTATACCGACAAAAAATATTTTAAGTATAAAAGAGACATGTTTATTATATATCCATTCACTGTTCATCAGGTCAATTTAAAGAAATATATTTTTTAACTTGTATGAGTTACTCTAGAGCGTGTGATTTAACCAATTATAATAAAAAGTTAATTGTTTCATGTATATATATTTGTCTGACATAGTAATGTGTGTTGTGTACGGAAAATGGTTAGTCGGCTTACTATAACCGATTAAATTGTACGTTTTAGAGTAATTTGAAAAAAAAACTTTTTAAAAATTAACGATGATTAATTCACATATAAAAAATTGTTGACACAATCAATGACTAAATTTTTTCTGTCGGTACTTGACATATAGAATTAAATTTACCTTGAATACCGACGATAATTATTTTGAATTTAAAAGATACACGCTCATAATTTTACTTCAAAAATTAAACTCTTTCCTCAACTCTCAACAATGATCATTCTCCTCCCCATTTCACATTTGACTTTTTAAAATGTCTATTTTAACCTCTATATCAATATTTACCTCACTTATTTTTATTTTACAAAAAAAATATTTTGCCTTTTTAATATGATGATATATTTTGTTTTGTTTTCTAATATATGCATTATATTCACGTACATACGTAAGTCTCGTTTACAAAATAAAAAATAGTATCGAACATAAACTCCCAAAACACTATCTATTTATATTATGAATTTTAATTTTATTTTCATTAATAACATTCGAAGTATATATAAAAGTTTATTTACATAATAAAGAATAAAAGATCAGGGACGAAGCCAAAGGGAGACAAAATTGTTTAATTGAATCTTCTTGCAATGAAATAAGATTTGAGCAAATATAGTTTTAAAAAAAGAACTTTTTGGTTATGTATAAATTGTTAAAACTCTAATATAAAGAAAGATGTCATTATTAATAATTATAGTGATAAAAGGGTACAATATATACTTTTAACACACAAGTTTAATCTTAAATATGTTTTCTTTTTAATCTTGTGTGAATTTAAGGCTCCTTAGTCCTCACTAACAAAATGTAACTTAGATATATATATATATATATATATATATATATATATATTAGAGCCGTCAATATAAGCTAGGCCTGTTGGGCCGGCCTGGCCTAACCCGGGATTTAATAGGACTGGGCTAAAAATTTTGGAGCCCATTTTTTAAAAAAAGGGCTTTTTAGCCTGGCCTGAATAAGCCTACTGATTTGTGGGGCTTGACAAATATAGGTAGGGCCGGCCCGTGAGCTAATACAAATTAATTAAAAAATATAATATAATATTAAAATTTAAAATTAAAGAGATCCAAACTCAAAATCTATTTAAAGTTTTTTAGGAAAATCACTAAGTATAGAAATTGCATCCACCGTGAAAATGTCCAAACACTTGTTGCTACTCGAAACTGGTTACATGGTTTTTCTCAAACTGGTAATATATTTTTGTGTACATTTAAATATTATAATTCTCAATTTAGTTATTTTTTAATATTTAACTAATTGAAACCGCATATAAATTGCATATGAAAATGAAGATGTTAAGACAACCTTCCCACAAGTTGATTCAGATATGCTTGATGAAGACGATTATGAAGTGTTAGATACGCCATAGGTTTCATGAAGTGTTAGATACGCCATAAGTTTCATGATTTTTTAAGGAGTTTATTTTTTACATTTTTATGGTTGGAATATTGTCATAATTTTTGTGTTTTATTGTGATCATTGCAAAACAGTTAGGTTAATATTTCTATTTAGATATTTATACTTTTACTTGAAAAAAACTTAATAAATATTATAAAGATAATTTTATTTGTTGATTTGATTAACAAGTAGTAACATTAACACCATGTAATATTGTTTTATCGATATTTATGATAATATTTTTAAATTATAATTTATAATTTAATTTAATAATTATAAAAAAAATATAACTTTTAAAAAAGTGGGCTGGCCCGGCAAGCCTGTAGCCCACGTACTTGTGGGTTGGGCCGACCGTTTTCTGGCCCACACCAAAAATGGGCTAGCCTGGCCTGGCCCGTGAAATGTCATAGCTTGTATGGGTTAACCAGGATGGGGTGGGCTAGCCCATATTAACAACTCTAATATATATATGAAGAACGTTATATCAAAATAAAAAATAATAAAAATAGGTAGATTATGTGATAAATTTATAAAATGGTTGTTCTATTTTTTAATTTTAATGGATTTAAATCATACTTCTTATAATAAGGTATACCACAACAAAAATTATAGGTAAACTAGAAAATAATTAACATATATAATTAAAGAAAAAGTAATCAAAGTAGACATTATAATTTATGTAGGTAGAATAAGAGGGAAAGATTAATAAAATTTCAATGTTGATGGAGAAGATTGTAACGATCCGAACCGTCGTTAATTAGGAAAAACAAAAACTTCGGGAAATTACTGGGCCACAGTCCCTCTAGGGTGGGCCAAATGCCGCTAGGGTGGCGGCGCCACGGCGGGGTAAGCTGGCGCCAGAGCGGGATAGGCTAGATAGAATGTAAATAACACGAAATTATATTTTCCTCTTCTTCCAAAAACACCTAATTTAGACGTAAATCACCTCAGAAACCCTCCAAAAGTTGCCCTAAGCATGGGAAAGAAGGAGAAGGAGATTTCTAGCGTAAGGAGATTGATGTATTGCAGATTTATGGTCAAGATCATCGTCCCATCGTCCGAAAACCAGAGATTCACCTATAATCCTCTGCGAATGCTTGGCGCCCAAGTAGGCTAGGATTATTAATTGAGTAGTTATAAATATATGTTCGTTGCGTAGTATAACGCAACATGTTAGTAGAATTCATGCACCAAATTAAGGGATGATCATGTTTGTGATTCTAGCAGTTGCGTAGGATGTGTATCATAAAATAAAAAAAAACCTCGCCCTAGGGTTAGGGTTAGGTGATGGTTCTGATTTCATGATTGTGTGATATATGTTTGTTATGGCTTAATTATGATGCATATGTGTATGCGAATATTGCATCATTGATCAAACTAATTGCAAAGGAGGATAGATGAACTTTTGTATACCATGAATCATGACTTGATTGTATGATGTTGGGAATATACTTGTGATTTTGATTGTGGCTTGTTGAATGGATCGGGTGTTGCATTTCGACACACTAACTTAGATCGGTTGCTATGTTCCGGCATAAATATGAGATCAGTTGCCACATTCTGGCATAAACATTGAATCGGGTATCACATACCAGTACACTAACAATTTGGGTTTGGGTTCCGTTAGAGGACCATTGACTTGTGATATGTGTGTATTGTTGGGATTGTGAAATGATACATTGTTCCTGACTTAATACGTTTTATGGTAACCTATATATGATTACTTCGTTATGTTGAGTAAACCGGGTATGTGTCTTGTTTGTTGAATGATTTTGAAAGAGTTAAGCTCAAATTGGGATGTGATGCGGTAAGTAAGGGCCAAAGGTCCAGGAGTTGCTATTGTATAGGTAGAAGGTTGGTTGTATTATTATTGTTGAGAAAAGTTGATAAGTGAGGGTAGTGTGTGTGGAGATAAATACATAGGCATATCTTATACCTTGGGAAAGGGATTCATAGTGAATCATTAGAAAGCCTGGACGTAGTGTGCCATGTGGTCAAGGGCTAAGTTGTGACTTGGAAAAAGCAAGGGTATGTTGAGAGCAGTAGTCGAAATGAGCAAGGTAAATTGGAACTGAGAAATGTTTCTTTCAGGCCAATCCATTGAAAGAAGGAAGGGGGGGGGGGGGAGGGGAGGGGGAGGGAGAGACTTCAGTGACTTATAGTGGAGAAATGTTTCTCTCTAATAACTCAATTGAAAATTGATGTGTTAGAGAGTCACATAGTTGTGTCCTTTTATAGCTGAGAAGAGTCTTTTTAAAAACGATCAAAATTAATGCGTGATCTTTGAATAGATTCTTTTATAATTAAAAACAAATTTCATTTTTAGTTGACTCAAACAAGTGTGTTTATGATATTGAGGGTGTGCATTGTCCATATTTGATGTTAAAATGTATTAATATCTTTTCCCCCTTTTAATTATTACTTCTACTTAATTAATAAGAAAAGAAAATCAATCTTTCAAGTAAATTACAATTACAACAACTACTGTTTTAGTTTGACCAAACAAATTACTGCCTTGCAAGTTGTGCAACTAAAACAAGGCATTGCAAAATAGAAAAAAAAAAGGCCAAACTTCTTCTTAGGAAACATGTCTAAATATTTTTTTTTTTCTCTTTTTAGATGTCATTTATTGTACTCCAAATGAAGACAATTTGTAATGTAACTTCTTTACTAGACTACTATTTGCAGTAAAAATTAAAACTCTTTTCCTGGTCGATTCTCACTTAAATCCCCAAACAAGTGAACAACCACGGAATTGAAAGGGTGGAAAGAAAAATGTCCCTGAATAATTATAAAAGCAATGGAAAAGGATAACAAATAATTTTACCCTAAGCAAAATTGAATAAATACTTTATTATGTTCACAGTTTAGTTCAAAAATGTCTTTTTTGTTAATAATTTGGCCTGAAATGCTCATATTATTATTTAGTTGGGTCAATTCTCACCGTAGAACACTTGACAATTTACACAACCCACTTAAATCCCCAAACAAGCGAACAACCACATAGTCGAAAGGGAGGAAAGAAAAATATCTATGAATAATTTTAAAAGCAATGGAAAAGGATAACAAATAATTTTACACTAAGTAAAATCGAATAAATACTTTATTATGTTTATAGTTTACTTCAAAAATGTCTTTTTTGTTAATAGTTTGGCCTAAAATGCTTATATTTTTATTTAATTGGGTCAAATCTCACTTAAGAACACTTGACAATTTACACAAACCATTTAAATCCCCAAACAAGTGAACAACCACATAGTCGAAAGGGAGGAAAGAAAAATGTCTATGAATAATTGTAAAAGCAATGGAAAAGGATAACAAATAATTTTACACTAAGCAAAATCGAATAAATACTTTATTATGTTTATAGTTTACTTCAAAAATGTCTTTTTTGTTAATAATTTGGCCTGAAATGATTATATTATTATTATTTAATTGGGTCAAATCTCACTTTAGAACACTTGACAATTTACACATACCACTTAAATCCCCAAATACGTGAACAACCACATAGTTGAAAGGGAGGAAACAAAAATGACCACGAATAATTTTAAAAGCTATGAAAAAGAATAACAAATAATTTTACCTAAGCAAAATCGAATTAAAATTTATTATGTTCATAGTTTGGTTCAAAATGTCTTTTTGTTAATAATTTGGCCTAAAATGCTTATGTTATTATTTAATCAGGTCAATTCTCACTGTAGAACACCTGACACTTTGCACAAACCGCTTAAATCCCCAAACAAGTAAAAACCATGGAATTGAAAGGGAGGAAATAAAAATGTCTATGAATAATTGTAAAAGCAATGTAAAAGGATAACAAATAATTTTACACTAGGCGAAATCGAATCAAAATTTATTATGTTCATAGTTTGGTTCAAAATGCCCTTTTGTTAATAATTTTGCCTAAAATGCTTATATTATTATTTAATTAGGTCAATTCTCACCGTAGAACACTTGACACTTTGCACAAACAACTTAAATTCTCAAACAAGTGAACAACCATAGAGTTGAAGGGGAGGAAAGAAAAATGTCCATGAATAATTTTAAAAGCAATGAAAAAGGATAGCAAATAATTTTACACTAAGCAAAATCGAATAAAATTTTATTTTGTTCATAGTTTGGTTCAAAAATGACTTTTTTTTTGTTAAGAATTTGGCCTCAATTGATCATATTAATATTTAATTTGGTCAATTCTCACCGTAGAACACTTGATACTTTGCACAAACCACTTAAATCACCAAACAAGTGAACAATCACAGAGTTGAAAGGAAGGAAAGAAAATAACCATGAATAATTTTAAAAGCAATGGAAAAGGATAACAAATAATTTTACACTAAGTCAAATCGAATTAAAATTTATTTTGTTCATAATTTAGTTCAAAAATGTCTTTTTTTAATAATTTGGCCTAAAATGCTTAAATTATTATTTAATTAGGTCAATTCTCACTATAGAACACCTCACACTTTGCACAAACCACTTAAATCCCCAAACAAGTGAACAACCACATAGTTGAAAGGGAGGAACGAAAAATGTCTATGAATAAGTTTAAAAGCAATGGAAAAGGAGAACAAATAATTTTACACTAAGCAAAATCGAATTAAAATTTATTATGTTCATAGTTTGGTTCAAAATGTCTTTTTGTTAATAATTTGGCCTAAAATGCTTAAATTATTATTTAATCGGGTCAATTCTCACTGTAAAACACCTGACATTTTGCACAAACCACTTAAATCCCCAAATAAGTGAAGAACCACATAGTTGAAAGGGAAGAAAGAAAAATGTCCATCAAAAATTTTAAAACCAATAAAAAAAGGATAACATAAAGAAAAATGTCCATGAATAATATAAAAAAGAAATCACTTTTTATAATATCAGTTTTTGTCTAAATAAAAATTAATGATGAGTTACTATGATTTTACATGTATGAAATATATTATTAGTTAAAAAGAGTACAATTATTCTATTTTAATCGATAAATCTACATTAAAAGGGGGGAAATTATTTTTTACATTTTTAGTTAAAGAAGTTTTCTGAATTTTTTTTTAAAATTTAAAAACAATATGTTTATTACAAAAAATCATTTTGACCTAGTTAGGAATAATGCGGATATTTTAAACCAAACTATTAACAACAAATATATTTTAGTAAACTACTAACATATGATATTTTTGTTAAATTTTACATAGTTTAATTACCCCTTTTCACATAAGCAATAAAATAAAATTGTTCAGCTTCAACTACATTTAATCATAGAAGAACTTACCTTATACACATACAACAATAGTAATATATTGAATATGAATAGAGACAGGAAAACTATATATTCATAAACTGTTCATCAGATTAATTTGAAAAAAGTCAAATTTTAACTTGTATGAATTACTCAAAGGCGTATGATATAATTAGTTATAATAAAAGACTAATCGTTCCACGTATAAATTATTATTTAAATCATCGTTTACACCGTTATTTAACATCGTAATGTGTGATGCGTACGGAGAATGATTGCCTCCGTAATATAACCAACTAAATTGTCTGTTTTAGAATAACTCGAAAAAGAAAAAAAAACATTTTTGAATTATCATGATAATTGATTTACATATAAACAGTTGCGGACATAATCAATGACTAACAACATTTTGTCGACATTTGACGTATAATCAAACTTGCCTTGTATGCCGACAAAAAATATTTTGAGTATAAAAGAGACATGTTTATTATATATCCATACACTGTTCATCAGGTCAATTTGAAGAAATATGTTTTTTAACTTGTATGAGTTACTCTAAAGCGTGTGATTTAACCAATTATAATAAAAAGTTAATTGTTTCATGTATATATATTTGTCTGACATAGTAATGTGTGTTGTGTACCGAGAATGGTTAGTCAACTTACTATAACCGACTAAATTGTACATTTTAGAGTAATTTGAAAAGAAAAAAAAAACTTTTTAAAAATTAACTTGATGATTAATTAACATATAAAAAATTGTTGACACAATCAATGACTAAATTTTTTTTGTCGGTACTTGACATATAGAATTGAATTTACCTTGAATACCGACGATAATTATTTTGAATTTAAAAGATACACGCTCATAATTTTACTTCAAAAATTAAACTCTTTCCTCAACTCTCAACAATGATCATTCTCCTCCCCATTTCACATTTGACTTTTTAAAATGTCTATTTTAACCTCTATATCAATATTTACCTAACTTATTTTTATTTTACAAAAAATATATTTTGCCTTTTTAATATGATGATATATTTTGTTTTGTTTTCTAATATATGCATTATATTCACGTACATACCTAAGTCTCATTTACAAAATAAAAAATAGTATCAAACATAAACTCCCAAAACACTATCTATTTATATTATGAATTTTAATTTTATTTTCATTAATAACTTTCGAAGTATATATAAAAGTTTAATTACATAATAAAGAATAAAAGATCAGGGACGAAGCCAAAGGGAGACAAAATTGTTTAATTGAATCTTCTTGCAATGAAATAAGATTTGAGCAAATATAGTTTAAAAAAAAGAACTTTTTGGTTATGTATAAATTGTTAAAACTGCTTTTAATATAAAGAAAGATGTCATTATTAATTATTATAGTGATAAAAGGGTACAATATATACTTTTAACACACAAGTTTAATCTTAAATATGTTTTCTTTTTAATCTTGTGTGAATTTAAGGCTCTTTAGTCCTCACTAACAAAATGTAACTTATATATATATATATATATATATATATATATATATATGATGAACGTTATATCAAAATAAAAAATCATAAAAATAGGTAGATTATGTGATAAATTTATAAAATGGTTGTTCTATTTTTTTTTTAATTTTAATGGATTTAAATCATACTTCTTATAATAAGGTATACCACAACAAAAATTATAGGTAAACTAGAAAATAATCAACATATATAATTAAAGAAAAAGTAATAAAAGTAGACATTATAATTTATGTATGTAGAATAAGAGGGAAAGATAAATAAAATTTCAATGTTGATGGAAAAGATTGTAACGATCCGAACCGTCGTTAATTAGGAAAAACAAAAACTTCGGGAAATTACTAGGCCACTGTCCCGCCAGGGCGGGCCAAATGCCGCTAGGGTGGCGGCGCCACGGCGGGGTAAGCTGTAGCCAGAGCGGGATAGGCGAGATAGAATGTAAATAACACGAAATTCTATTTTCTTCTTCTTCCTAAAACACCTAATTTAGACTCAAATCACCTCAGAAACCCTCCAAAAATTGCCTTAAGCATGGGAAAGAAGGAGAAGGAGATTTATAGCGTGAGGAGATCGATAGATTGCGGATTTGTGGTCAAGATCACCGTCCCATCGTCCGAAAACCAGAGATTCATCTATAATCCTCTGCGAATGCTTGGCGCCCAAGTAGGGTAGGATTATTAATTGAGTAGTTATAACTATATGTTCGTTGCGTAGTATAACGCAACATGTTAGTAGAATTCATGCACCAAATTAAGGGATGATTATGTTTGTGATTCTAGCAGTTGTGTAGGATGTGTATCATTAAGAAAAACAAAAAAAAAACTCGCCCTAGGGTTAGGGTTAGGTGATGGTTGTGATTTCATGATTGTGTGATATATGTTTGTTATGGCTTAATTATGACGCATATGTGTATGCGAATATTGCATCATTGATCACACTAATTGTAAAGGAGGATAGATGAACTTTTGTATACCATGAATCATGACTTGATTGTATGATGTTGGGAATATACTTGTGATTTTGATTGTGGCTTGTTGAATGGATCGGGTGTTGCGTTCCGACACACTAACTTGGATCGGTTGCCATGTTCCGTCATAAATATGAGATCGGTTGCCACGTTTCGACATAAATATTGAATCGGGTATCATATACCAGTACACTAACAGTTTGGGTTTGGGTTCCGTTAGAGGACCATTGACTTGTGATATGTGTGTATTGTTGGGATTGTAAAATGATACATTGTTCCTGACTTGATACATTTTATGGTAACCTATATATGATTACTTCGTTATGTTGAGTAAACCGGGTATGTGTCTTGTTTGTTGAATGATTTCGAAAGAGTTAAGCTCAAATTGGGATGTGATGCGGTAAGTAAGGGCCAACGGTCCAAGAGTTGCTATTGTATAGGTAGAAGGTTGGTTGTATTATTATTGTTGAGAAAAGTTGATAAGTGAGGGTAGTGTGTGGAGATAAATACATAGGCATATCTTATACCTTGGGAAAGAGATTCGTGGTGAATCATTAGGAAGCTTGGACGTAGTGTGCCATGTGGTCAAGGGATGAGTTGTGACTTGGAAAAAGCAAGGGTATGTCGAGAGCAGTAGTCGAAATATGGGTAGTGGTATGTGTGGACTCTTTTATAAGTTAGAATGTTTAAGCTATGATCAAGAATCTAGTAAGTAGGTTGACGCGAGACGAAAGTTAGTAGCAAGGGTACTAGTGTAGTTCTGAGGTATCAGAAAAAAAGATAAAGTTGGAGAAACGATGGGTGTTATGGCATGTTTTCACTAGTTGGTTTCCTGTATTATGCGGTCGGCGTCGAGTTGACCGATGATGCATATCAGTACGTGTGGTTTTGTACTGATACTACTCTTGCTATGCTTTTTTGGCATAGTCTGGATGCAGGGTCAGTGATGCTTCATTAGGATAAGACGAAGAGATCTCCAACATCTTCTATTTATCTTTCCGCACGGTGGGAGCTGTGTCCTTGTTATTGTGTTTGTGTATTGTAAACTTAGAAGCTCTTGTGCCTGTTTAAACTAGATCCCTGGGGTGTTAATTACTTTACAAGACTTGACTCGAGTCGTGTAATATCTTTATTATAAAATCTTTTGGGAATTTTCTTTTATTTCAGTTTTTCTTTAATCTTTCACATGTTTTAAATCGCTGGAAATCGAGGGTTCTCCTACTTAGGTGTTAGAGTATGTGCCCGCACGGCCCGGTGGGATTGGGTCATGACAAGTTGGTATAAGAGCCCAGATTATCGATCTCCCCGTACAAGAGAAAAATATGGAATAGACTCATGCAGATTGGTGTGTTGACGTCCACATCTAATCTTTAGGAAGCTTTGAAGCATTCTAGAAAGTCGTTTCGTTTCTTTTCTCCTTTCGTCCGAGTTGTCGCTTGTGATATGAGTTGAGTCCAGTTGGTATCTCCCGATTTCAATTGGTATCTCAACAAAGTGAGCTAGACGTCGTAGTTACGACTGAAGGAGCATGAGCAAGGTAAATTGGATCTGAGAAATGTTTCTTTCAGGCCAATCCATTGAAAGAAGGAGGGGGGGGGGGGAGGGGGAGGGAGAGACTTCAGTGACTTATAGTGGAGAAATGTTTCTCTCTAATAACTCAATTGAAAATTGATGTGTTAGAGAGTCACATAGTTGTGTCCTTTTATAGCTGAGAAGAGCCTTTTTAAAAACGATCAAAATTATGCGTGATCTTTGAATAGATCTTTTATAATTAAAAACAAATTTCATTTTTAGTTGACTCAAACAAGTGTGTTTATGATATTGAGGGTGTACATTGTCCATATTTAATGTTAAAATGTATTAATATCTTTTCCCCCTTTTAATTATTACTTCTACTTAATTAATAAGAAAAGAAAATCAATCTTTCAAGTAAATTACAATTACAACTACTACTGTTTTAGTTTGACCGAACAAATTGTTGCCTTGCAAGTTGTGCAACTAAAACAAGGCATATTGCAAAAGAGAGAAAAAGAAGCCAAACTTCTTCTTAGGAAACATGTCTAAATATTTATTATTATTTTCTCTTTTTAGATGTCATTTATTGTACTCCAAATGAAGACAATTTGTAATGTAACTTCTTCACTAGACTACTATTTGTAGTAAAAATTAAAACGTTTTTCCTTGTCGATTCTCACTTAATCCCCAAACAAGTGAACAACCACGGAATTGAAAGGATGGAAAGAAAAATGTCCCTGAATAATTATAAAAGCAATGGAAAAGGATAACAAATAATTTTACCCTATGCAAAATTGAATAAATACTTTATTATGTTCACAGTTTAGTTCAAAAATGTCTTTTTTGTTAATAATTTGGCCTGAAATGCTCATATTATTATTTAGTTGGGTCAATTCTAACCGTAGAACACTTGACAATTTACACAACCCACTTAAATCCCCAAACAAGCGAACAACCACATAGTCGAAAGGGAGGAAAGAAAAATGTCTATGAATAATTTTAAAAGCAATGGAAAAGGATAACAAATAATTTTACGCTAAGTAAAATCGAATAAATACTTTATTATGTTTATAGTTTACTTCAAAAATGTCTTTTTTGTTAATAATTTGACCTAAAATGCTTATATTTTTATTTAATTGGGTCAAATCCCACTTTAGAACACTTGACAATTTACACAAACCATTTAAATCCCCAAACAAGTGAACAACCACATAGTCGAAAGGGAGGAAAGAAAAATTTCTATGAATAATTGTAAAAGCAATGGAAAAGGATAACAAATAATTTTACACTAAGCAAAATCGAATAAATACTTTATTATGTTTATAGTTTACTTCAAAATTGTCATTTTTGTTAATAATTTGGCCTAAAATGCTTATATTATTATTATTTAATTGGATCAAATCTCACTTTAGAACACTTGACAATTTACACAAACCACTTAAATCCCCAAATAAGTGAACAACCACATAGTTGAAAGGGAGGAAAGAAAAAATGACCACGAATAATTTTAAAAGCAATGGAAAAGAATAACAAATAATTTTACCTAAGCAAAATCGAATTAAAATTTATTATGTTCATAGTTTGGTTCAAAATGTCTTTTTGTTAATAATTTGGCCTAAAATGTTTATATTATTATTTAATCAGGTCAATTCTCACTGTAGAACACTTGACACTTTGCACAAACCACTTAAATCCCCAAACAAGTGAAAAACCATGGAATTGAAAGGGAGGAAATAAAAATGTCTATGAATAATTGTAAAAGCAATGTAAAAGGATAACAAATAATTTTACACTAGGCGAAATCGAATCAAAATTTATTATGTTCATAGTTTGGTTCAAAATGTCCTTTTGTTAATAATTTTGCCTAAAATGCTTATATTATTATTTAATTAGGTCAATTCTCACCGTAGAACACTTGACACTTTGCACAAACAACTTAAATTCCCAAACAGGTGAACAACCATAGAGCTGAAGGGGAGGAAAGAAAAATGTCCATGAATAATTTTAAAAGCAATGAAAAAGGATAGCAAATAATTTTACACTAAGCAAAATCGAATAAAATTTTATTTTGTTCATAGTTTGGTTCAAAAATGAGTTTTCTTTTTGTTAAGAATTTGGCCTAAATTGATCATATTAATATTTAATTTGGTCAATTCTCACCGTAGAACACTTGACACTTTGCACAAACCACTTAAATCACCAAACAAGTGAACAATCATAGAGTTGAAAGGAAGGAAAGAAAATAACCATGAATAATTTTAAAAGCAATGGAAAAGGATAACAAATAATTTTACACTAAGTCAAATCGAATTAAAATTTATTTTGTTCATAATTTGGTTCAAAAATGTCTTTTTTTAATAATTTGGCCTAAAATGCTTAAATTATTATTTAATTAGGTCAATTCTCACTATAGAACACTTCATACTTTGCACAAACCACTTAAATCCCCAAACAAGTGAACAACCACATAGTTGAAAGGGAGGAAAGAAAAATGTCTATGAATAAGTTTAAAAGCAATGGAAAAGGAGAACAAATAATTTTACACTAAGCAAAATCGAATTAAAATTTATTATGTTCATAGTTTGGTTCAAAATGTCTTTTTGTTAATAATTTGGCCTAAAATGCTTAAATTATTATTTAATCGGGTCAATTCTCACTGTAAAACACCTAACACTTTGCACAAACCACTTAAATCCCCAAATAAGTGAAAAACCACATAGTTGAAAGGGAAGAAAGAAAAATGTCCATCAAAAATTTTAAAAGCAATAAAAAAAGGATAACAAAAAGAAAAATGTCCATGAATAATATAAAAAAGAAATCACTTTTTATAATATCAGTTTTTGTCTAAATAAAAATTAATGATGAGTTACTATGATTTTACATGTATGAAATATATTATTAGTTAAGAAAAGTACAATTATTCTATTTTAATCGATAAATCTACATTAAAAGGGAGAAAATTATTTTCTACATTTTTATAGTTAAAGAAGTTTTTTGAACAATTTTTTAAAATTTAAAAACAATATGTTTATTACAAAAAATCATTTTGACCTAGTTAGTAATAATGCAGATATTTTAAACCAAACTATTGACAATAAATATATTTTATTAAATTTCTAACATATGATATTTTTGTTAAATTTTACATAGTTTAAAAATATTTTTTTTAATCCCTTTTCACATAAGCAATAAAATAAAAATGTCCCACTTCAACTACATTTAAACATAGAAGAACTTATCTTATACACATACAACAATAGTAATATATTGAATTTGAAATGAAACAAATTATCTATTTATTCTAATCTGTTCATTAGGTTAATTTGAAAAAAGTCAATTTTCTAACTTAAATGAGTTACTTAAAAGCGTATGATTTAATTAGTTATAATAAAAGACTAATCGTTCAACGTATACATCATTATTTATATCATTATTTACACCGTTATTTAACATCGTAATGTGTGATGCGTATGGAGAATGATTGCCTCCGTACTATAACCGACTAAATTGTCCATTTTAGAATAACTCGAAAAAAGTTTTAAAAAAATAAAACTTTTTTGAATTATCATGATGATTGATTTACATATAAACAGTTGCAAACATAATCAATGACTAACAACATTTTGTCGACATTTGACGTATAGAATCAAACTTGCCTTGTATACCGACAAAAAATATTTTGAGTATAAAAGAGACATGTTTATTATATATCCATAAACTGTTCATCAGGTCAATTTGAAGAAAGATACTTCTTAACCTGTATGAGTTACTCTAAAGCGTGTGATTTAACCAATTATAATAAGAGGTTAACGGTTTCACTTATACATATTTGTCTGACATAGTAATGTATGTTGCGTACAAAGAATGGTTGGTCGTCTTACTATAACCGACTAAATTGTACATTTTAGAGTAACTCGAATTTTTTTTTAAAAATAACTTTTTAAAAATGAACTTGATGATTGATTCGCATATAAAAAAATGGGATAATTGTACATAATGGCAAACTTTTAATGTAAAATAAATACAGTAGCTACCGTTTCATTTATTTCCTTTAAGGAGCAAAGTTTCCGTCAGTTTGCTATTTAATGGCCCCACCAAATTGTATAAGTAAAAAAAAAAATTCACGTTATTCTCTTCCTTTTATTACAAGGATCTGAAATGACTCCATCGCAGCTCTCTGACCCCAAGACACAAAGCGGCTCTACCAATTCACCAATTCACCAATTGACATATGCATAGTCTCAAAATCAGCAATACCATCATTACAAATTGATGTAACCATATCATTCTCCTGATTTGAACTTTCACGCAGTTCAGTGATATTGCTACTATTATCCATTTTGCTTATACAAATTGGATACTTGTTGAAGTCATCTGCAGACTTTTTAAGCATGATATACACTCTAACACCCATGTCATTGTGAATCAACATTGGCGTTTTGCTTTCTTTAACCCTATACTCAAGTTTCAGCTTAATCAAATTTGTATCAACACCGAGTTGCATTGCAATAACATTATACAACTCCCTATACGATGAACTTTCTTTAAAAATCACCCCCTCAATTGTATAATCAACGTAACAATTGTCATTGTCCCATCTACCGGAATGCATAACCAAAATAGCTAATGAAGCCATTTTTCAAAATTTCTGTATAAAAAAAAAGTTATATATACATATACATTTATACTATTAAGAATTTCAACAACAAACATAATGTATATTTATACAAATTCTAGCAACTTCAGTTATTCACATATATACATATTCCAATTACATACTCATATAAACGTTTATATACACATTCAGCATATACATTTATATATAAACAATTATATACACAAATTATAACTTTATACACAATTATATAATTTCATACAAGTGCAGTGTTATGATGAAGATAACTGTATAAAACATACACATAATAGTTTCATATATGTATTATACATATCTTACTGAATCATATCTGAAAACCTATACGTATAAACTCTAAGCAAATATACAAATTCGAACACAAATATTACTGTGAAATAAGCGAATCTCCGATCACAAATTCAAAATAATCAACAAGTTCATCCAGAAAATTTCCAGATCACAAATTATTGTAGATTGTTAAACTCTATTTCGAACAAAATATACACCTCTCAATATACATTCAACTTAAATTGATGATAGTTAAAAAGGAAATCTGATTTTGAATACATGTTGAACACCATCTTCGACCTAAAAAAGCAAAATCAGAGTATGTTTTCGTCATGAAATTACCTCCTATTGCTATCTCTACAGTCCAATGATCTCGATTGTTTGTGTAGTACCGTCAATTGCTTGATCAATTTTCTGAATTGAGTTACAATGGAGTTCTTACTGTTGAAGACGACGAAGAAGGAAGGGAATTCGAATGGAACAGAACGTGCGTGACTTCAGTGATTTTTTTCCTTTTTTTTCTAACCGAAATTAACACCCTTTTCTTTTTTAAACTATCAAAATGTATAAAAAAATTAAAAATTGACAAGCGAATATACAGAAAGAAAAGTTTATAGCAAACTATAATTTTGCTACGGACTGCAATTTTACCAAGTTTGCTATAGCATACAATTAGCAATTTTTTATTTGCTATATGTAAAATTTTCTCTAAAAAAATTGCTGACACAATCTATGACTAAAATTTTTTCGTCGGCTCTTGACATAGATTTGAATTTACCTTGTATACCGGCAATAATTATTTTAAATTTAAAGGATACATGATCGTAATTTTACTTTAAAAAATAAACTCTTTCCTCAACTCTCAACTATGATCATTCTCCTTTCCATTTCTCATTTGACTTTTTAAAATGTCTATTTTAACCTTTATATCAATATTTACCACACTTATTTTTATTTGTTTAAAAAAATATTTTTGCCTTTTTAATATGATTATATAATTTTTTTCTTTTCTAATATATGCATTATACTTACCTATATACCTAAGTCTCGTTTACAAAATAAAAAATAGTATCGAACATAAACTCCCAAACACTATCTATTTATATTATGAATTTTAATTTTTGTTTTCATTAATAACAATCGAAGTATATATAAAAGCTTATTTACATAAAAAAGAATAAAAGATTAGGGACGAAGCCAAAGGAAGACAAAATTGTTCAATTGAATCTTCTTGCAATGAAATAAAATTTGATGAAATGTAGTAAAAAAAAAATGAACTTTTTAGTTATGTATAAATTGTTAAAACTCCTTTTAATATAAAGAAAGATGTCATTATTGATTATTATAGTGATAAAAGGGTACACAGTATACTTTTAACTCACAAGTTTAATCTTAAATATGTTTTTTTTAATCTTGTGTGAATTTAAGGCTCCTTAGTAACAAAATGTAACTTATATATATATATATATGATGAACGTTATATCAAAATAAAATCATAAAAAAACGTAGATTACGTGATAAATTTATAAAATGGTTGTTCTATTTTTAATTTTAATGGATTTAAATTATACTTCTTATAATAAGGTAAACCACAACAAAAAATATAGGTAAACGAGAAAATAATTAAAGAAAAAGTACTCAAAGTAGACATTATAATTTATATATGTAGAATAAGAGGGAAAGATTAATAAATTTTCAATGTTGATGGAGAAGTTTGACTTTTAATATAATTCTGGGAGGTATAAATTATGTAAAATTAAATAAAAATATCTTACCTTAATAATTTGGTTTTAAGATATCCCTTTCATTAATAATTAATCAAAAAATATTCCTATCACTAAAATTTGGATCCAAAAATATTTCTATTATTATTATTATTATTAAATGAGTCAAAATATTGTTTCTTTTTAAATAACTCTTTAATTAAAAATAAAATAATCCCACTATTTCATTCACAATCCATATTGGTTCAATAAGGATTTGATCCTTGAGAGATGTGCTAGGTAGGTATATAGAGTTCTTTTCCAAGTTAACGTAAAATCAGAAACCTAGGAAAAGCCATTATAAGGTCTGTAGCATCATATCTTAGAAAAAGTGATTAATAATTGTACTTTTTTCTGTCATTTTATTTGTTTAATACTTTCTCCGTTCTATATTATTTGATCACTATATATCCATAAATTAATTTGAAAAAAAAACTTTTTAAATTTTGTTTGAGTTAGTGGTAGGCATGATATGATATATACCAAATTATCATACTATTTCAAATTTCTGATACCATAATTTTGATATTATTATATTTAATATAGTATATGATATATCGTTTAATAATTTTTTTAACTTAAAAAGCATACAAAAATACCAAATATCATATCTAAGTATATGTATAGTTACATAAATAATCACTCTTTCCTCAACTTTGAACATCGATCGTTTCTCCTCTGCATGTCTCATTTGACTTTAATAATGGAACTCTTTCCTCCATTTTATTTTATTTTTAATATTAATGAATTTAAATTATATTTTATTAATAAAGTATACCACAATTATAGTTTGATCACCTTACTATATTAAGATGGCATTAATTTTTTTTTCTATATTATCCAGACAGTTAATTCTTTTTTAAAGTGTTCACATTTGTTTGTAAATTTTTTAAAAAAATTTCAAGAAGTTAAGTAAAATTATCTTCTTGTTTATGATTTATTAAGGAAAAATTACGTGTATAAATAAACATATATTAGTTAATTAGTCAACATAGTTATAGTTTGCCTTAATTACAATTCACGACCTACTTTTATCTATAATTACGCAGTTCAGCTAATTAGTTTTGTATAATTCAGAATTTGTATAATATAATTTGTATAACTTTTGTATAATTCAGAATTCGTATAATATAATTTGTATAACTATTTACACTTCTGATGTTTGTAATTGTATAAACTTGTTATTTCGAGTTTATACAAAAATAACTGAATTATACAAATGTACCCGTGAATTATACAAATCCGCGAATTATACAAACAAGACAACTTAAACTGTAGTTATAGTCTGTAAATATGCAAACTATAGTTATGAAGCATAATTATGTTTATTACAATGGCTATTTGCGAAAGTTCCACCATTATTAATATGCATTCAAAAAAGAAAGTGATCAACTAATATGGGACGAAGTGAGTACATTAAAGATAATTATTTAATTTTATTTATTTTGTTTGAAAAATAAAAAATAATTTATCTATTTTATTCTTGCTATTAAATACTATTTATTTTTAAATATTTAGATGACTTATAATTAATATATGAGTGATATAGTAAAAATTACTCTTCTATTTATTATTGAGAGATGTATTGAAAACATACACAAATTATTAATTTCATCTTTAAATTATTAACATCCAAAAAAAATATTTAACAATTTAACTAGTAAAACTTAGATACATCCTCGATATGTTACATACTCCCTCTGTCCCTTTTTAGTTGTCCACTTTAGAAATGACACACAGATTAAGACAACAATGATTAGCACAGTGAAGTTACAATTTTACCCTTATGACAACTTTTCACTTCAAAATTACAACTACTTATTTGAATTCAAGTGAAATAAATTGGAGGGAAACAACATACACTTTTACAATTTTCAAGAAGTGTAAATAAGGGTATAATAGGAAAAAATTTGTTGTCCTTTCTTGATTTGTCAAAATGGACAACTAAATAGGAACAACTAAAAAAGAAAATATGGACAAGTAAATAGGGACGGAGGGAGTATGTTATAGTAGTACTTCTCATCTTTATAAGAGGTGTGTCTGAAAAATAGATGGAGGGAGTCACGGAATTCCAAAACCTTACTTTTAAAGAATGTTCTCTTTGTAAATCCCCACTACACACGAAAACCAAGAAATAAAACAAATATTGAACCGTTCCCTTTTTCACTTTTCCCTCTAAAAAACTAAACTCATTTTCAACAAACCTAAAAAACCACAACGGAGATCAATGAGACAGCGGAATCATGGCGACGGCGACGGCAAGCAACAGTCCTCGGTACCGCCGGATGATCTCCGTTGCAAAAGATCAGATGGTAAGCAATGGAGATGCAAAGGTTTTAAGGTCGAAGGTAAATCCATGTGTGAGCAGCATTTACACAGGAGAAAGATATCATCCGCTAGTGTTAAGTCACGTGACGCAAGTGTTTCTGTCGTCAAGAGGACGGAAAGGAGAGGGGAGGAACCGGAGAAGAAACGGCGAAGAAGATACGTTGCGAGGAGCGACACGAGTGATTCTGGTGAGAAGGCTGATGATTTAAGTGAACCAGAAGACGATAAGCCTGTGAGGAAACCTCGTTTTCCTGGGACGAAAATCAGGAGAAAGGGAGAGGGTAGGAAGGAGGATGAGACTGTTAGTTTAGGTGATCCAATGAAAGTAGTAGGGGGTGAGGGTGACAAGAAGAAATATATGAACAATGAAGGGTTTCGGGTAAAGAAAAAGCGTGGCAATGAGGAGAAAGCTTGTTCTAATTTTATCAAATCTTCTGATAAGTGTGCCAGGACTGAATCTTCTTCGAAGGGGAAGGATAAAATGAAAGGAATAAAAATGATTTCACCAGAGGATGAAGAACATGGGAATGGTGAGAGGAGGGTTAGTAGAGTGGTGAAGAAAGGGGTTGGATGTGATTTTAAGAAATCAAGGTTAAATGGGAAGAGTATTCAAAGTGATGAGGAGAATGATGGTGGTAATGTTTATGATTCAAGGAGGAAACATTCAGCCAAATCGCCGGAACCTATTGCAAAAGGTGTTGAAAATGAGTCTTTACTTAAGAGAAGCGATAGGAAATTACCAGAGAAGAAAAAAGTGAAAGTTGCTTTGGAAAAGCAGAATGATAATGACCAAAATGATTGCACAAATCCAAAGGACAAGAAGAATGGTGAAGTAACTAACAAGAAGGCTGCCCCAAGGAGAAGGCATTTCAGTACTGATGTTAGTTCATTTGCTCTACTCCAGATATTTAATTTTTCTGTTGTAGGCTGTAATTACTGAGCGTAACCTGACATCATTTTACTAAGCAGGACCCATATGATGATTGCCAGATGTGCCATCAGTGCATGAAAAGTGATCGAAAGGTTGCTAGGTGTGGAAAAAGATGCGGTAAACGCTATTGTAGCCCATGTATTGAAAGATGGTAATAGTTTTGTTGGTTTTACCTTTTGAGGGTCTCTCACTATTCTTGGCTACTGCAATCTGTTCTTTTTAAAGTCAAAGAAGCTTCTTTTTGGTGTCATCTCATATTTCACTTGAACAACATACTTGTAGATTGATATAACAGGAGAAATGTGTTCCTTTTTAATGGCTTATGTTCCGTATTTCTTACTAGTGCGTGTTTGAGCTTTGGTTTGGTGGGTTACATGGAATAAGAATACCTGATAATAACACACGTTTCAAAGGTGCAAGTTACACATGGAAGATTACAACATTTTACCTTACTCTGTGTTTCTAATGATTAGACAGATCAATTTTTTGGTGATATGAGTCTTCTGCTGTCATTAAGTTGGTGTTATTCTGGGTTTTAGATGCACTTCCTTCTAAGTAGTGCTATTGTTTATGCACAACATAACCATATTAATATCCATGCCACATTAGCATTGTGGTGTGGGATGCAGGGTTTAATATGTCACTTTATCTTTTACAAGGCTACACGTCTCAGATGTTTGGTAAAGCACAGGGCTATACCTAGTGGAGGTTGATCCACAAATAACGAATATATTTCCCAGCTGAATGACCAAACTGGCCAGATAATCAGCTGTTCCATTTACCGGATATTTTAGTGTTTACTGAGGGGGGATGCATGTGGAGAAATGCTTAGTAGAATGCCAATTAATTATCTTTTCACCTATGGTGCTATTGGAGTTATCTATTCTTGAATCCACCTCCTACTGACTAGCTTGAAAGATGGATTAGACTTGTTAGCAGCTGCTATTTCAAATGTTTTCTCATCTCCCTGCCATTGAGTACATTATGAATTTATTTATTTAAATTAGGTAAAGCTAGTCAGGGGCCTCTTTTAGTTTGAAACTGTAATTAATAACAAAAGAAGTACTGCTGAACAAGCCCCCATCTGAATGTAGAATCTGTTAGCTAATCTAGTAGCAAACCGGCCCACACACATATGTTTATTCTATTGGTTAATGATCTATCTGCAAACATATTTCTTTCGAACACGAATGTAGGTACCCTCATCTGTCAGAGGAAGCAATTGCTGAGGAATGCCCCGTTTGTCGTGGGAACTGCAATTGCAAAGATTGTTTACGCAAAACCATTATTCCTAAGGTTAGATTTTGCCACATATATATTACTACATTCCACTTTCTGCTACACACCTCAGGCTTGTGAAGTGTGATTGCGGAATGCTGATGCATTATCTTCTCCTTATATTACAGGAACAAAAATATTTAGGAATACCACAGGAAAACAACAAAAAAATTAATTGCTTGAAGTATCTTGTGGATGCACTTTACCCATTTTTGAAAACATTTATCCATGATCAAACCATTGAAAAGGAGATGGAGGCATCAATTAAAGGTATTATGCATACCACTCTTTTTCCTGTACATAAATGGTCTCCTGGGGATATATGTGTACCCTTTTGTGACTTTTGCCTTCCATCTGCTGCTGTCTGTGCACAATGCCTTTGTTCTGAGGTATTATTTGCTCCTTCTTGGGCTGAACTTTGTACACAAGTTTTTTGCCATCATGCTTATTGTGGAAGCATTTGTAGCTTGAAGGAATATTAGGAGGCCAGACCAAAGTCCATTAGGCAGTAACTTGAATTTACTTTACTAAATCTTATCACCTTTCTAAGGAGTCTGATTTATTACCAAATAGTTGGGAAGCCTTTCAAATAGGGTGCAGTGTCTAACCAATGCAGGAGATACTTTTCTTCGTAATAACTACAATAGAATGCGACCTTACTTGGAAAGTTATTTCCTTCCATTTATATGTCTTAGTCAGCTTGATACAAAGCATAATACCTCTTTCCTTGAGGTCTTAAGCGTGGGTGGATTTAGTTACATGATGTAACTGTAGGTACGGAACTTCCTGTGATGTGTTGGTTTTAACTCGCTATTCTGCTGCTATTTTCTGGTGAATTTTCGTACTTTTCAAAGTAGTTACCCATTTATTCAGTTAAAGTGGTGGCTATGGTGCAGGTTTGACACTGACACAGTTAACAATACCAAAAGCTGTCCTTTATGAGGATGAGCGTGTTTATTGGTATGCCCCTTTCTTGACTTGCAGAATTTCTCCCTTTGTTCTGGTTGTCTTTCCCAGTGCCTTAATATGCTATCTTTCATGGCAGCAACAACTGCAATACCTCCATTGCTGATCTTCATAGAAATTGTTCAACTTGTTCTTATGATCTCTGTCTGACCTGCTGTCAGGAAATTCGAGAAGGTTGTTTTCTAGAAGGTGAGATAGTGGTACTTGTTTAGTTTCATAATAGATGAAAACTTTACCTGCAAGGAGGAAATCTCGTGTCATGTTCACCTTGTAAAACTTCTAGTTTGATCAATTATGATGATTGTGCAGATGAAGATAAAAGGCTCCCTGAATGGAGATCAAAAGAAACGGGTGAAATACCTTGCCCACCAAAGGAAAGAGGTGGCTGTGGAAATAATCGCCTGGAGCTTAAGTGTCTCTTTGGTGAAAAGCAGGTTGAACAAATAATGAGGGATGTTGAAAACTTAGTCAAAGCAAATTCATTTGCCAGTGAGACCCTCTCTGTTGAAGAACAGTGTACCTGTAACTCTAAAAATAGAAGAAAAGCAGCTTCCAGATCAGATTCTGATGACAATTATTTGTTCTGCCCTTCAAGTGACATACAGGAAGGGCACCTGGAACACTTCCAGAAACATTGGAGAATGGGAGAACCTGTCATTGTAAGCAACGTTCTTGAATTAACATCTGGATTAAGCTGGGAGCCAATGGTGATGTGGCGTGCGTTCCGCAATATAGCAATCAAGGAGGGCTTATCAGATTTGGTGGTGACAGCAGTTGATTGTCTTGATTGGTGTGAGGTGCATCAACTTCGATGGTCCCTTCTCTTTTATTTATTGTCCTACTGGAAGTCGTTATCTTATGTTAGAACTAGTGCTTAATCTGCTAATCTACGAAACTTTAAGAGTTCAAGCAGGACATAACCAAAATGAGTAGTCTGGAATTACAGCATTATATTGTGCAAGTGCAGTTTTTTCTATGAGAGATAGTTTCTTGTCTGTGAGTAACCCAGTTACAATCATGTAATCCTTTTTGTTGTATACTTTTGAGGTCTTTGAAGAGTCTCATATATGCCATGCGTTATTGCTATGATGTGCAGTGCTGTCTGGCAGTAGGTGTCCTTTCATGATATTTAGAGAATACTATGTAGCTTTTAAATGTCGTAGCCTGGCTGTTGTCTGATCCAATTCAAGCCTGAAATTGATATGTATAAACTTGAGGTGAGATAATAGTTCATTATCAATGGATTGATCCATTATTAAAAGTTGTTACCTCTAAAGATTCATATGGTAAGAGCAGAAAGAGCATCTTATCAAATGTTTAAATACGGTTTGCTAGCCTTTTATTGCCTACCAGTAATATCAAAATTTAAGTATCTAACATTTTGGGATGTCCCAAATTGAGAGTTAATGCATCAAATGGGAGGGAGGGAGATGTTCGTTGGAGAGACTGGAAACTATACCACTGCATGGTCTACCTATAAAAAGATTATCAGAGAATTTATGCTAGGCTCACTTGAAATATGATATTGTTGGTTCAGGGGGTTCATGATACTTGGTTGACGGAATCACCATGGCTCTAATCTAGCTGATTAAAATGTGTCTTCAGTCAATGCTGAAATAAACTTCTCTTTTATCTTTATGTCTTTCAGGTGGATATAAATATTCGTCAATTTTTTACGGGTTATCTTGAAGGTCGAGCACACTCAGATTCATGGCCCGAAATGCTTAAGCTTAAGGACTGGCCCCCATCTACAGAATTCGAGAAGCGGTTGCCACGCCATGGAGCAGAATTCATTAGAGCCTTGCCGTACAAAGAATACACACATCCGCTTTCTGGTATTCTTAATGTTGCTTCCAAACTTCCAAATGGTATACTGAAGCCAGATTTGGGTCCAAAAACATATATAGCATATGGATTTGCTGAAGAACTTGGACATGGAGATTCCGTTACAAAGCTTCATTGTGATATGTCTGATGCGGTATGCATTATTAGTTGAATAGTTGGTTTCCAGCGCATTAATTACCCTTGGGTCTTGACCTTTGATGCCATTTATTACCCTTGGGATTTCCTTTTCCTAAACATGGTGGTATTTGTTTGTGAATTCCGAAGAACTTAAAAATACCTTTTTAATATAATTTCACACCATTTTCCAATATTAGTTAAATTGTAAAAATTAACTTGCTATTTTCTTGATGTTGCAGGTGAATGTTTTAATGCATACTGCTGATGTTACTATTCCTGAGTGGCAGCTTTCAAAAATTGATAAGCTGAAGAAAAAGAAAGCTTCTGATTCAGATGATCAAAAAGAATTACATATTACTGATACAGGCGATCATCTAGTTCTTAAGAGTGATTTTGCATCTGCAAAACAAGAAAAAGCAAGTGATGTTTTTTCCTCTGACCGGAATGTGCAATTGGAGGGCAGTTTATCTTCTGATCAGGTGGTTGATCTTGAAAACAAGTTTGATGGACCAGAGGAAGAAAATGGTGGTGCAGTCTGGGATATCTTTAGGAGACAGGATGTTCCCAAGCTCGAGGATTATCTTAAAGAGCACCACAAGGAATTCAAGCATACGCTTGGTTCTCCGGTGGACCAGGTGCATATCCCTCATTAATGTGAAGAATATGCATAAGTGTGAAAAAAAGAATATATTCCTTCAATCCATAATGTGTCCTACTTTGAGCTGCACTATTATTTAGAGTAAATAATTTGAATTAATATTTATTGATAGTTTTGTAGAGAAATGTGAAATAGGAGTTTGTAATGTAAAAAGTGGATAGATAATTGTAAGATGCCTTGTCAATTTGATGGTATCGTTTAGTTGCATTTATTTGAATTGTTGGACAGAGAGAAGCTTATCATTTAAAGAAAGAGATGAAGTAGTATGGATTAAACCAAAAGAGCAAAATAGGTCACATGGGAACCCAACATGTGTTTTCGCTGCAACATGGGTATCGTCTATGGAACATGCTTCATACTGGTAATTGAAGCCCTTAGCAAGATGATGAATATAGCAGCAACAGGTGAGTATCTAAAAGGCAATGCAGCAATAAATAGGGAACAAGTACCGGTATCTCACCTGGTATGCAGATGATACACTTGTGAAGTGCCTTGTGGAGATGGAACCGACTTCAAATCTGAAGAGCTTATTGCCATTATTTAAAGTTGTCTTGAATCTGAGAATAAATAAAGAAATGTGATTGGTGGGAGATGTGAACAATTTGGAAGGACTAGCATAGGACAGAAAAAGAAAAAGTCTTCTTAATTTCCCTTGTACATGGTGAAGAACTTCAATATTGACTCAACTTTAGTTACTTATTTAGGATTGTCATTGGGGAGAGGCACAAGCAAAATACAACATGGAGTATAATGATTGCACCCAAGGGTGTGACCTAGTGGTCAATGAAGTGGATTGAGAATCATGAGTCTCAGGTTCAATTCCCAATAGAGACAACAACACTACGTGATTTCTTCCTATCTATTTGTTTTAGCCTTGGTGGACAAAGTTACTTGAGACTTGATGTTGGTGGGGGGTGGGGAGGACATGTATCTCGTGGAATTAGTCGAGGTCCATGCAAGCTTGTCTGGACACCACAATTATAATAAATAGATAAATATGCAGTGTTTTTCTTCTCCATCATATAAACAAATGAACATTCATCAAAAAACAGGAGACAAAGTACAATTATAGAGCTTAGGAGCATAAGTTCCATGGCAATGCACGTTGGCTGGTGATAGTTGTGCTATCTTGCTTACTTTGCTGTTCATTAACCTGTAAACTGCAGTATGTAGGTGCAAGAACTTTGCTGTCTATCAAATTCTTTTAACTGTTCTCTGGTCTATTTGTTGTCTTAAATAGCACACACGTTCTGATGCTGCCAAATTATTTAAGATTTTATCTAATTGAAATGTTAATAGTAAATGATTGTTGTTTTGCTAATTCAACTTTGTAGGTTGTTCACCCAATTCATGATCAAGTTTTCTACTTAACCACGTATCACAAGAAGAAAGTCAAGCAAGAGTTTGGTTAGTGTGATACCTATTTAGATGTCATTTATTTTGTGTTCACCTTAGTAACTTATTTTTATACTGTAGGCATTGAACCGTGGACGTTTGTGCAAAAACTTGGAGAAGCAGTTCTCATACCTGCTGGGTGTCCCCATCAAGTTAGAAATCTGAAGGTACAATAATCTTTTGTTACTTTTATGCCATATGCTTCTTAATCGTGAACCTAATTGTAGAAGTTGAGTTCACGTGTACCATATTGCTTGCTTCGCCAGCTGCCCCCAACCTGTTAAAAAGGTCCAGTCATGCACAAAGAAATAAGGGAAAATAAACCTGAGGCATAAGAAAAGATCGGAAAATTAATTTTTCTGTTCACTATAGGTTTGGTATGATAGATTTCGCTAGACAACTATATTGTGTTTATCCCCTCATCTTCATGCACGTCCGTGCTGCATGAACCTTAACCTGTCTGCTTATAATTCTGATCTCCTTTGAAATTTTAGAGTAGGAACCTTCTTTTATATGCAAAATGTCAAGGATGGAGCTTGCATACAGTCATCACATCTCTTGGTTCATAGCAAATGTTATGTACCTAGTAACAGCTACGGATATTGTTTCTTGTAGCTCATTTTTCTAGGCTACTTTTTGCTTGTGCAATCAAATTGCATTACATTACTTGAACTATCAAAAGGGCATATTACCATGATAGATCTCTTACAAAAACTTGTGAGTTACAACTCTGAACTGTTCCTTGCTATTTTCAACTAGAAGGTTGCGCAGGGAGTGCGATATGGTGAATTTTTTGTGATCTTGGGTATTACACACTAGAGGACATGTGAATAAATTTTTAAGTCTCCCTGCTTCATTCTACACCATGATTCTGTTTTCCCCTTCTATCTCATCTGTCTCTCTTTTTGGCATTAAAGTCTTGTATAAAGGTTGCTCTCGATTTTGTTTCACCTGAAAATGTGGGCGAGTGCATTCGCTTGACCGAGGAATTTCGTATTCTTCCCCAAAAGCACAGGGCTAAAGAGGACAAGTTGGAGGTGAGATCTATTTCTTGATTCTAGAGACATTGCTAAATACTTCTGTTTATGATCTTCAGTAACTCTTAAAATTTTGAGTTATGGACAAGAAACCTTGAGGAAATGATTGTTGATATGATACTCCTTCAATGGAGTCATGGCAGCTCAACAAGTGTTATTACAAATTCGAAAAAGAAGGGGAAATCTTTGGTGATATGTGCTTTCTTGTAAACTTGAATTCTGTACATACATGCGAAACAGGGAATTGCAAGCTGTTTTTTGATTTATTTCCATCTTTAAAAGAATGGATGGTCTCATGGGATTTGACACTTTAAATCCTGGACTCATTTGTGATCTTGTAATTTTCCGAGTTGTTTAAGGCTTTAAGCCCATGTTGGTCCTGTTTGTGAATGCATTAATCAGCTATGATAGGAATTTTGTTGGTACGGTTGAAATCCATGAGAAGCTCTGCCATCCCCACCTCTGCTCCTTCTCCTTTTCTTTTTGTATAGTTTGATTCACTAGAATATAGAATCACGTCTGGGGTATGATTTTGTAGAAGTGCTGTCTTATTCTATTAAAGTGGACTATGTGCCCTCTCCTATACTGCGATCGTATGACATCTCATAAACGAAGTTTGTTGCTGTTAGCTCCTCTTTTAACAACATTTTGTTTTACACACAAATTTAGAAAAGATTGTTTAATGCTTAAAATGATTTAAGGTAGCTTAAAATAGTGATAAGATCTTAGTGACTCTTCCTTCATTATGGCTAGGACAATGTGTAGGAGAAGAGGATGTGTCAATCATTTCCTCACTAGCCATAGTAGGTTTTATACACAAGCTAATCGATAATTTAGGTGTTATTGTAGGAATGTAACTATGTTTCTTTCTCGTTAGCTTCTCCTTGTGTCCAATTTGTCTTACATTGTTTTACTGAACATAAAAGATTTTGCAGACTGATTCTCTTTAGATGTGTAGTACTTGAGCTAATCAATCTATTAGTCTTAGTTGTATGGAAGAGGTTATGCGGCCTAGATGAGAATAGACTGAAATATAAATTAAGATAGTGGGTAGGACAATTTTTTGCTGTTTGCTGACCTGACCATAGAAGAACATTGTAAAGTGAAATTAGGCGGCAAATTGATCGAGAAGTAGCAAAACTGAAAAAAAAAAAAGGGGACGTGAAGTACAACTTATATCTTTTTATTTTGTCACTTATAATTCTTCCTTTTTGTTTATGAAGTTTGTTTCCGTATTGGCTACGGGAGTATAACTTTTCATTTTTGCTGTTTGTATTAGGTGAAGAAGATGGCTTTATATGCACTGGAGAAGGCTGTAGCTGATCTAAATGACCTTGAATGGTGAGTGGAATAATTCAGTTTCTTTCCTATGTTAGTTCAGTAATGCACAACTATTTAGCTACTTCTCTATGTTATTAGTTATTGTTGAGATTTGAACTTCTCTTTGTTCCCTCCTACACCATTACCATATCGAATCTTTGCACTAGTACAAATTCTTTAATATGCATGTTACTTTATAAATTCTGCAGTTATAGACTGTTATATGGCGAAATAGGAATCTCTTTTATTAGATTAGCATCTGCTAAGAAGTCCAAGTTGCATTTGCTTCTTGTCCTGAAAATTTTGAGCGTTCATCTCTTCTACTAAATATGATTGTTTTTCTCACTTCTAATAGAATTTATCCAAATTTGCTCAGTAATGACAGAGCCCAGGTGCAGCAACCACATTCAAGTAGTGAGCACGATCCTGTTCAAACTAAATAGGTGGTGGAGTAGTTCCATTATGTTGCTGTACTGTACATATGCTTGTGAACCACCTGACTATCTGGTAATCATGAAAAGAGGGCCGCAAATGACTCCTTTGTATCATCTAATCTCGACTGTCATCAGCCAAAACTTTGGATGTACATTAGCCCTGGTGCATCTTACAGCTCCAACTTAGAAGCCACTAAGAGACCTTGGGGATGTACAGTAATATGAAATGATTTTTGTTTCACAGGGTTAACGTCTTCTTTTGAAAACATTTGCGGACCTGATTTATTGGGTTTCCTTTTAAATTCATTGATGTTTTGCCTTAACCCTCTCATTTTGTACACAAAACAAACGTGCTACCAAACATGTCCGACCTCCCTCCTATTGTTAAGCTAATCCCCGTTGGCAATTGGGTGATTTCTGCTACTAGTTCACTGCTTGGACAAAGTATGCGTCTGTTCTCCTTTGTTTATGATATTGTTCAAACTCTTCTCTTTGATGCAAAATGTGATGGTAATCAATGTCTATGTTTTTCTTGTTCACTCATGGCAGACTAGATTTGCAACTAGTCATGTATGCCATTGCCCTATACTCGGCTATGATGAATGAGATACAACTCTTTGCTTCTTAGAACGCCATGAAATGAGTGAATCCTCGTGTAACACAATGTACATGGACAACAACCTGCCCAATTGATTGGCATCACAAATTTCCTTTAGCTGAAAATGTGTGCCACATGGTGGAAAAAGATAGTCTATTGAAATTATTGTTGAAATACGCATGCACTTTGCTCAATCATATTTTTTCAATCCAGTAGCATTGGTCAAGATTGAAAAGTAAGTAGTATCACATAACAGTAGCAGTAATAATAATACCCTGTTCAATAATTGTTGTCCAATATTGATTTGATACAGAGATTAAAAAATAATAAAATGATAGGGATATATTATATCAAAACAAATCATCTAAATTTAAAAAATAAATCCGTGGACTGATAATAGTGATGCAATCACCAATACATAATAAATACTAAGCTAGCAAAACAAACTTTCTAACTGATAATTAGTAAGAGATTAAAAGATATAGACTCGTCGATCAATATATATTTGTCGTGATCTCACGTTATATGAACATGTAATTATGACTATTGTCAGTCAAGAGAATTGAAAAAAAAAACAGAAGATACAACGTGATTTAGTTCATAGTTAATTTCTCCAAAAAAAAAAAATACAACTTAAAACATATATCTATTGAACATTATTCAATTCAATTAATATAATTCATATATGCATGAGTTACACAGACACTCATGTGGGATCTAAAAGTGCCAAAAAATTAAATAATATAAAGTCTTTATTAACACATGGGACCAAGAAATATTAAAATAGTATTTCACAACGTATCAGATCTTCTGATTTTATAGAATAATTTTCATGCACTAACGTAACGTTCATCGACAGACACCACCTTTTAAAGTGCACTTCTTTCTTACTTTTTATTTTATTTTAAATTACTTATGTAATTAAAAACAAATATATCAGCAACCATAATAATTAATATAATTCAATAGTGTAAAATAACATTTCTTTTCTTTTCTCCATAATATAAACGACGAATAAAGTTCTCAAAAAGGGAAAAAACATAACTCATGAGAAAATGTTCAAATTGTATCGTATTACAAATATTTTGAAATCAATTTACTTGATTTTCTAAAATGGAAAATATAAATTTGATACAAATATGCTTGTAAGCTGATCCGAATAAAAACGAAGAAAGAGAAGAAGAGACAACTGTCAGCATAAGAGATGAATTAGAACAATGTAAACGCAGAAAATTCCGAATCTTTGCTATGAATGGAAGAGTAAAATAATGAGAACCAAGTAATGGTGAGAGTATATAATTCTAACAGATCCAATCTCTCTCTCTCTCTCTCTTTTGCCTGCAATTTCTGTTGTTTCTTTTTCTCTCTCTAATACACAAAAAAAAAACATAGGTTCTCGTTGTCTATACTAACATTAACCCCATTTTTTTTTGTTTCTCAAGAGAAATTAAATATTGGGATTTTATAAAAATATAAAAAAGTTTCTTTCTTTCATGTATTTGTGTTCACTCTTTTTCACTCCCAGGTATTGAAATCATTTCTTCGTGGGTATGAATAAATTAAAGAGAGAATTTTTAGTTTTATGTATGTTTCAGTGAATCAATCATCTAAAGTGGCTTTGATGGAAAGGGTCTTTCTATTTTAGCTGTTTGAGAAGGTGCATAATGATTTTAATCTTTATGCAATCGGGTTTCTTTATAAGTTACGTTGTGTGGAAGGTAGTTTTGACGTAAGTGGTAAAGTTGTTGTCACGGGTTTCAGTTGTGGAAACAGATTTTTGCAAGAGTAAGGCTACGTGCAATAGACCGTCCTGTGCATAGGGGGAGCTTAGTGCACTTTTTTTTTGTAGTTATGTTGTGGGGTTCTGGAATTTCGATAGTAGTATTTGTGATGGATCCAAATGTAGTGCTGGCGATTTACATATAGGATTCATTTTATAGGATCTTTCTTCCTGTTATATGATATGATCCTATTTTTTAGCACTGAATAATTGGGGTTATGGCTTTGATTTTTATATGTTTGTTCTTATTGCTATGTGTTGTGATTGTAGGTGCCTCTGCAATTAGGAGAAGTTGGGATTCATTATTTCCACATAAAGCAAAATATTTGATTTATTAAGGATGGACGGAGCTGTGCTAGTTGCACTTACTGCTGCCATTGGCAACTTGTTGCAAGGATGGGACAATGCAACAATAGCAGGTATTTTCTGCTTAATCTCATGTTCCTTTTTTTGTGTGTGTGTTTTTCGCAGTTTTGTTCATGTCAGAGAAATTCTAGTGCTTCTATGTTTCTATTTCTAGTTTTCTTTTATAAAATGTGGATTAAAATGAGTTTAAATGGAGCAACATGGATAGGACGAATTCATATAGCTGTTTTGCTTGTGATTGAGACTTAGCTTGTTGACGGTTTAGGGAATTTACACTTTACAGTGATTTCTAGTATGGCCATCAGACTCCAACTTCACATGTTTTTAGCAGCATGCATGTTCCAACTTTGGCAAGATCTGGACATACTAATCCTAAAGCATGGTACCGTTTTTTGTTTGTGATATGTTTCAGGAGCTGTTCTTTACATCAAGAAGGAATTCAATTTGCAAAGCCAGGCAGGAATAGAAGGGCTAATTGTTGCTATGTCGCTAATTGGAGCGACTGTGATCACAACATTCTCTGGACCTGTATCTGATATGTTTGGTCGGCGTCCAATGCTTATTATTTCATCTGTCCTTTATTTTGTCAGTGGTTTAGTAATGTTGTGGTCTCCAAGTATTAATGTGTTGCTTCTAGCAAGGCTGTTGGATGGATTTGGTATTGGTCTTTCTGTAACACTTGTTCCTGTTTATATATCTGAGACTGCTCCACCAGAAATAAGAGGGCGTCTTAATACCTTTCCTCAGTTCACTGGAAGTGTTGGAATGTTTCTCTCTTACTGTATGGTCTTTTCAATGTCGTTGACAGTGTCACCTAGTTGGAGACTAATGCTTGGGGTTCTCTCGATTCCTTCTCTTGCTTATTTCTTTCTGGCTTTGTTTTATTTGCCTGAATCTCCGAGGTGGCTTGTTAGTAAAGGTCGGATGAAAGAGGCTAAAAAAGTTTTACAGAGACTACGTGGAAGGGACGACGTCTCAGGTATGCCTCCAGCTACCATTTTTCTTAACAGAAACAACTTATTTCTTAAGTTCTGTAAGTTTGCTCCTCAGTTTAATCTTACAAGAGTTTGAGCTAACTTTCTTGAACGCCCTGCCCTTCCTATCCTTTCCCCATTTGCAAATTAAGTTCAAGCTTGTAATAGAAATATAAACTATTCATAAGTAGAAACTTGTTGCAAGCTTTAAGCTCAAATTTGCAGTTGATTTAGTAAATACTAAAGCCCATTTGTTCTTTTCTCGAGCTTCAAATTGATTTAAATGCAACCGGTATAAACACATTAGATGCCATTCTTCCACATTGATTCATTTCATTTAATTAAGTTATTGCAGGACCTCCTTTGTCCAATTCTGCACAATTAATTTGCCTACTGTATTTCAGGAAATAAACTTTCATGAGCTCCAGATCAAAGTATTGGTTCATTTTCATGTGTCACTTAATTCTATATGAAAGCAGCCATTATTTTTTCTGAATGCAATTTTTTTCCAAAAGAGCTTACAGACAGAAGTCAAGTTTTACAGGAAAACAAGTATCTTCAATTTATAAACAAAATTTATTTCTTGAAAATATTAAGGTTTGGTGATAGGTGAACTAAGGATTTTCCGAACTTAAAGGTATTTCTTGGGTTTTAACAGTTGAAGTAACCAGAATTCTAAGTGCACGAGAATCCTTTCCGCTTGCAGGTGAAATGGCCTTGCTGATGGAAGGTTTAGGCACTGGAGGCGAAGTGTCTATAGAGGAGTACATAATCAGTCCAGATGATGAACTTGATGATAACCATGAGCATGCCGTAGATAAGGATCGGATCAAGCTATATGGAGCTGAAGAGGGTCAGTCATGGATAGCCAAACCTGTTACTGGACAAAGTACTCTTGGTCTGGTCTCCCGTCATGGGAGTGTAGCAAACCAAAGTGCTCTTATGGATCCTATGGTCACTCTATTTGGCAGTGTTCATGAGAAGCTACCAGAGATGGGAAGTATGCGCAGCATGCTTTTTACAAATTTTGGCAGCATGTTCAATATATCAGAGAATCAAGTAAAACACGAAAACTGGGATGAAGAAAGTCAAAGGGATGGTGACAAGCATTCTGATGCTTCTGGGGCAGAATCTGATGACAATGTGAGGAGCCCATTGCTCTCACGGCAAGGGTCAGGTACAGAAGGGCCTCCAACCTCATTAAGCATGAGACAGGGTAGCAATTACAATACTGCAAATGCTGGAGAACATGCCAGTATGGGTATAGGTGGTGGTTGGCAGCTAGCATACAGAAAAGATGAGAAAAAGGAAGGAGCACTCAAAAGGATTTATTTGCATCAGGAGGCTGGTGTTGGATCAAGGCGTGGTTCCATTATGTCCCTTCCAGGTTGTGATGCTCATGGAGAAGGTGACACCATTCATGCTGCTGCTTTAGTGAGTCAGTCCGTTCTTCGAACAGAGAGCATCTTGGCTCAACAGACTATTGAGGAAGCAGTAGAGAAACAAACTGGACCTATTACAAAGGCGATAGGCTGGAGAGCTCTTTTTGAGCCGGGAGTCAAGCATGCTCTCATCGTTGGAGTTGGAATTCAAATACTGCAGCAGGTAAAGGGGGCATATGTTTGTTTTTATGATATCTCCAAAGTATGAATAGAACCATCTGTGATTTTACCTTATTTTAGCTTGGTTCTTATTAAGAAGAAACACAGTTATGTGGAATCAGTGTAGAGATCTATACACTGCATAATCATTGACTTTCTGCTAAGATCTTGTTTTACCTCCATGTCTTGTGCTAAAATCAAACTTTTCTTGCATGAGGACTTAGCAAAGAACATAAGAGAATGAAGGAAAAGATTCGTATAAGCACATATCGACTAGGTGGGAGTGAATCTTGATCATGTGGTCTTAGCGTTTGTTAGAAAACCTTGAGTTTTGGAGAACCCCTAATTTGTATTTGAAGATAACTTATTGAGTGGTAGAGTGAGATGTGTCCAAATAGTGTAAATGTATATACAATATCCATTTAGCTGAGTCAACTTGTTTTGGATTGAGTAGAATTGTTACTGTTGTTGTTGATGACCACGCGGCTACTCACATCTGTTTTGTTTCTTGATCAGTTTTCTGGTATAAATGGGGTTCTCTACTATACTCCCCAAATTCTTGAACAAGCAGGAGTAGGAGTTCTGCTATCAAATTTAGGTATTGGTTCAGAATCGGCATCTTTCCTCATAAGTGGCCTCACAACTTTGTTAATGCTTCCAAGTATAGGCATTGCAATGAGACTGATGGACATTGCTGGCAGAAGGTAACAGTAGTTCGCTTATTCCCATAATCTCAACGAAACCTGGAAATAGCAAATATATCAAGCTTTGCTATATCATTTACTCGTTTACATATACACTTGGATTCCTTGTATATAAATTTGGTCTTACTGAAACATTCATGTCTTGGATCAGATTTCTATAATGTGGTAATACAAATTAAGAAGAGTGTCAGTTAGGCTTTTTTCAAGTTTGATGCTAACTCTAGTCACATTCATTTCAAAACTTAACAAGTAGTGCTATTACCTTACCCTTTTGAATAATGTAATTATATGACTTCTCCAGGTTGCTTCTGCTGACTACTTTGCCTGTCCTGTTACTGTCACTGATCGTACTAGTCCTGGGTAATGTAATCAACATGGGTGAGGTCACACATGCTGTGATCTCCACCATTAGTGTTGTCGTCTACTTCTGTTGCTTTGTCACGGGTTTTGGTCCAATTCCCAACATCCTCTGCTCTGAGATATTCCCCACCAGTGTTCGTGGCATATGTATCGCTATATGTGCTCTCACATTTTGGATTGGAGACATTATTGTCACTTACTCACTCCCCGTTATGCTCAACACCATCGGACTTGCTGGTGTCTTTGGCATCTATGCTGTAGTATGTGCCATTGCTTGGGTATTCGTTTTCCTTAAGGTTCCTGAAACAAAAGGCATGCCCCTTGAAGTCATTACAGAATTCTTTGCTGTTGGTGCTAATAAGCAACCTGGGAAAGAATAAACGCGGTGGAGATTTTGAACTTTGTCTAATTATCCTTGCTGAATGTGAGGTATGCTATGTGATCAACTGTTCTTCTATCATGACTGAAGGCACTTCGCGGTAAAACTACGAAAAGGGTAGTCAGAAGAAAGATAAACCACTTAACAGGATTATGGTTAGAAGAGGTTTCAATTAGTTTTTCTGTTTGAATATAAATTTGTTTTTAGGCACTTTATGATGCTAGTTTTTGTACCATTTTATTGATACAGTCACCTCATCTGTCTTCATTTGAATTATTATCTTAAAGTTTGATTCATCAGTGAGTAGTTCTTCAGTATGCATATTGTCAAAATAGTGATAATCTGATTTGGGATTATAACATATAGTCTAGTGGTATGTGTAAAGTTGTTTGTGTTTGCCTAAGACCCATACTGGATCGTCAAAATCCATCTTATACCATGATGTTACAATTAGAAGGACTTGTTAAAGATATAATTACCTAAATAAAAGTACGATGTTTCTACTAACTCAAATCTTTTAGATGATATGGTCACACATTTTGAAACTCCTAGATAGTGTTTTTTTTTTTAAGATACGACAAAAAAGAGTGATCAGTAACGCAATTTTTTACTGTAAGATAATTCATCATGACCTGAACATTTCTTGTCTTGACTTCATTTGATGTCAGTTTACTTTGGGTTACTGATTTAAAGATTGGTTTGTGTTGTCATGTAGGAGGAGGAAAGTAAAATGAAACAGTAAAAAGAATGGAATAAGCAATGAAAACAACCTTAATGGATGTCCAATTCATTTGGATCTACAACTTCCTCAGTATCTTTCTAATGGATTCTTCGAACTTGCAAGTGGCCTTTAGTAATCACCATTTTTTTATCTCAAAAATCTTCTGCACTTTTCATGTCATCAAAAATAGATATTTTCATGAAAAGTGCAGAAGATAATTGTCTTCTGGACTTTTCATGTCATCAAAATTTAAATATCTTCTGCACTTTTCAACGTCCTCAGTATCTTTTCTCTCTTCATCTTTACTTGTCTATTATATGAAAAATAATTGTCCAATCATATTTGTTCAGTTTTAAACAATTGAGAGATAATTTTTTTTTGTGTCTATTTTATCCTTACTGTTAAATATTATTTCATATCTAATACATTTTTCAAAACATTAAATTTAATATAGTAATATCTCTCATATTATTTATTGTTTTTTACGGTGTGTGCCAAGTTAATAATGGATAACTATTGTTTAACATAAAGAGTACATTTTGTCCAAAACAAATATTCCCTCCGTCCAACAATAGTTGTCAACAATACTATTTTGAAACGTCTAACAATACTTGTCCACTTTATGAAATCAATAGATAATTTTACACTTAGTTCCTATTTACACTTATCATTAATTATATAGTCATTTTCCTTTTATATTTTTCAAGACATTGTATTTATTATATTCAGAGGGTGATATACCCTTCTATTTTATTTTTTTAGGAAGCGTGCAAAGTCAATAATGAACAACTATTATTATTGAACAAAAGGAGTAATTTTTTACATAACTAAAACGATATTAATAGTTTTTTTCCCCAAATATATCCTTACTTAAATAAATAGGTTTTTACATAGTCAAGAAACCATATTAACTAAGAACTACTCTCTTTTGTCCATTTTTATTTGGCACACTCCTTCAAAAGTAGTACTCCCTTCGTTCCATTTTATGTGGCAATATTTGACCGGGCACGGAGTTTAAGAAATAAATAAAGATTTTGAAATGTTTACCAAATTGCCCTTTAAAAAGTAGACTTACTTTTCTCTCTCCTCATAAATGTATTGGAATATTATTTTAAGATTAAGTGGGACCAACAAGGGTAAAAGAGGAATTGTACCTTTAAATACTTACCATATTAGGAAATGTGACATTCTTTTTGGGACTGACCAAAAAGGAAATGGTGCCACATAAAATGGGACGGAGGAAGTAATTAATAAAATGATAAGTTTATTATATCTCGTTTAAATATAATAAATTCAATATTTTGAAAGTTACATTAAAAAATGATTATAGTTAATAATATAAATAACTTAGTAATTAAATGATAAATTATCTTTTAATTTTTTAAATTAAATAAGTAAAAGTCAACATCTATTTTCGGTACAAAAAATACATAAAAATGAACAATGGAAGTATTAATTAGGAATAATTTAGTAAAAACATCTCTTACCTTCTTAGATTGAGTAAATATTGTAAAAGGCGTGCTCAAGTAAAAAACACCATATAAGTAATATTAAGATTGGAGATGGTACCTTTGTAAAACAAAATATCTATTCCTACTTGTCAATATAAAATATATTACTTTAATATAAATTTAGCAGATAATCATAACTAAATAATATGTAATCATGATTTTTTATGTGGAAAGATTGAAGTTTATCTTTTTCACTTTTCCTTGTCATGAAAACAGATATTTGCAGTCCCTTTTATTAGATGGAGTAAAAAATAAGGTTTAGATATTTTCTTGATTTACCTAATTATCTACTACTCCTACCTGTCCTGTTAGGATTGGACATTCGGTGATTTGAAAAGTTTGGTTTGATTTTTCAAGTTTTGGTTTGGTAAAAATAAAATTTAAAATTGAATTGAAATTAGTTTGGTTTGATTTATTTCGATTCAATTTGAAAAATTCGTAGTAATAACTCTTTTTACGGAAAAATATTCTCATTTGATGCTTATATTTGAGTAATTTACATTCTTAATTTGATTTTTATAAAATTATTTAATTTGATATAAACATTATATATAAATGGGAAAAGAACAAATATATCCCCAAACTATCGTAAATGGTATACAGATATCTTCTGTCATACTTTTGGGACATTGGTGTCCCTGCCGTTCAAAAACTAGAGCATATATGCCCTTCACTCTAACAGAAGACTAAATACATACCGTGGCACAATCTTATTCGTCGATCCGATATTTAATAAATGTCGGGTCGGTGGATAAGATTATGACACGTCTATGTCCGTTAGTATAAATGGTATATATACTCTAGTTTTTGGACGGCAGGGGTACCAATGTCCAAAAAGTATAACGGATGGTATCTGCATACCATTTACGATAGTTCGGGGGTATATTTGTCCTTTTTCCCTATATAAATTACTCTTTTTGTTTTAATTTATATGATCACTTTTTCTTTTAGTCCATCCAAAAAAGAATGATACATTTCTACATTAAGTAACAATTTAACTTTTAAATGCACATTTTATCATGAGGGAAATAATTTATAGTCACACAATATATTCCTCATTTTGGACCAGAAATTTTAAAAGCCTTTTTCAAACTTCATGTCAAGTTAAACTAATTCATATAAAATGGGACGAAGTAAGTAATAGATATTTACCTCCCCCTTTGCCTACACAAGTTGATGGGGAGTTGGGGACTGAGTATTCACTTTCCATTTGTTTTTAACCCTATGATAAGGGGTTTTGGTTATAGTGGTGGATTTTTAAATTTTTATCTCTATCTATTTTTTTAGTAATAATGGGTTATGTAACTTTTTGCCAGCATTGACTCAACAAGTTTGCTCCCTCAATGTCACCATCAAATCAGATAATACGGTGTAACGGATAAGACTGTTATTTAGAGGTTTATATTTTGAGTTTTGAGTATGAAAAAAATTATTGATAGAAAACATTTTCCTCGAATAAATTCTAGGTAGCACATATTTAAATTAGTCAAACTTTAATATTAATATCGAACTCCGAATAAAAAACAAAAAAAAAGTTAGCTTCCTGTGTTGAAGCATCTATGGTAGGCCGCTAAAGTTGGAAGGTACATAACATTGCATGAATGAACTTAAAATAAATAATGCGCACTACTTTTCTTTTAAAGCTTTTTCCTCTCTTTGTTTTTATCTTTAAATCCCCATTCACACTCATCTCCAAAATAAATTGAGGTACGCTCCCAACAAAATTTTCTTTATATTAAGATCTCGAATTTTGAGATCTACAATTAAGGGTGACACATTTTTATCACTGCAGGACAATCTATATTAGTGTAATAAATAATATTTAATATGTCTTAAATAAACACATATATGTCGATAATTAAACATTATGATTTATGTTGATCAAATTTTTTTAAAAAGACTTATTTACTTTATGATATTATTGTTTATTTTTTAAAAAATAAATAAATTATGTAACCATGTGATTATCACTTGTATTGAAACAACCTACTTTAGTTGTTCGTTTTGAATTTAGATTTGCATAACATTAAAATACATAGCTAAAATATAACATTTTTTTTGTTATATATTCAACATTTCTCTTATATTTTATGGAATCGCCTAGAGTGTTACATGTATGCAATCAAACATGATGTTAGAAATTGCACAACAATCATGTTAGGTTCATGTCATGGAGCGAACTATTCATTTTGTTGTGTTGCTCCAATCTAAGAAGGACATTTGAAAGAAGCATTAGTAGTAATAATTACACAATTTTGTCCAAACACACTCTAAAAGTCCAATGTTTTGATACTATATTATTTTAATACGGACGGTAAAATTAGCTCATGAAAATATAATATGTTCTAAATTTGATTGAGTTAATAATACACTCGTTTATTAGCACAACTAACTCATCAAAAATCAGGTTGATATGCAACTCAAACTGACTCATTAGAAATTTTGTTAAAATATTTTCAAAAAAATAAAATAATTTTATTTGATATGTTACATATTATAAAAGAACAACAAAAACAATTGAAACTTAGTAAGAATTTAACGAATTGAGTTATGAATCACATTTTAGCTCAACTTATTTCAATCCATATAACTTATTCTGAATGAATCAATATAAGCTGCTTAGTGCTTATTTTTTAATTCAATCTATTTTGATCGATCGACTTGACACGTCGTCAAATTGTAGCTAGGCATTAATTTGACTATCGTGGCACATTATAATACCTATTAAGTGGCGATGCTTTTATTTTCGGCCAACATTAGCCAAACCTTTCTAAGAAAAGAATGGTAGTTATTAGTCAAAGGTACTTATAGCATATATATTTGTAGGCCAAAACTACTAATTTAAGTATAAATCTATTCTTAAAAGGCACTTAGGTTAATATTCATCTCCCCTTTTCCATCACATATTAATTTCTTTTTTTTTAAAAAAAAATCTTGTAAAAGAGATCTTTAGTTTTTTTCTTTAAGTGTTTTTGTGGTTATAGAATCACAAGTTGGGAACAATAAAGAAATGTTAATTTGCGTCCACTCTTCGTATCTATCTATCTAAGCTTTATTAGTATTTATTATTACTTTTCTCTTTTGGAGATGTTCCTCCTTTTGATGAGGAAATTGGAAATTGCTTTCAAGGTATTGTTGCATGGATGATATCACATGCAAATCCAAATCCAAGATCTTTGAGTCAATATATGATTTTGACGTAGAATGAGTGTAATCTTATTTAGTATAAACTTTTTTTTATTACTATTATATTATATGCTTAATAGATAATTCGAAACTTCAAATCAAAGTGTTGTTACATTATTTATGATTCGAGACTTCAAGTCAAAGTGTTTTTACATTATTTATGATTTTTTTTTCTTCTTAAATTCAATGCTCTGTCAAAGTATAGAAAGAGTGACTTGTTTTCCTGTCTGGGCCCTAAGTGCAACATCCGGATAATATATGGTTGTTTAATTAGTTGTAAAAGGAAGTGTGAAGTCTGTTTTTATAGTTTGGTCCTCCTTGTATTTTTGCTACCACAACTTGCCCAAAAAGTATATAATACTAGAATTCATTTGTGAACAATAAAGAAATAATGGACTAGTCAAGTCGTCAACCACTACAATTTCAACATCCCAACATCTCTTTTGTTCAAGTTAAAAGTTGATAAGAGGAGGATCAAAAGTGAGTTCAACATTTCACCTGATCGATTGTTTTTAACTCAAATTATGTACTAAGATCAAGAGTATTATTATTGAGCAATTTTTATCTCCATTTTGACAAACTCTTGGGGTGGAAAACAAAATATTCTATGCTAAACTTAACTCAAAGTACAGGGACCATTTTGTCATTTTCTTTTCTCTTATAATAACACTACCATATCCACATTCAAGTGATATAACTAGAGGCTACAATTTAGCAAGGCTCAATATTAAAATTAACTAATACTATGCTTTTGAAGTCTCTACTATTTTAAATTATATAACATCGTTCAAATTTTGAAGGTAAATTTCTTAATTTTGATGGTAAATTCAGAAATATAATTACTTGAGACAAAAATTTAAGAATGCCCTCCAATTGACTGTCAATTTGGCCTACCAAATTCAGAATTACATTACTAACTGGCCTTCTCCCCCAACAAGAAAGAGGCCAACAAAGCGTATCGTTTCACGTTTGTCATCTTCTACTCATTCACATCACAACCACGTTGCTTCATTTTTGTTCTCTTCCTCTATAGTTAGCTACTTGACAAAGTCGTAATCAAACAAATTAAAATGAAGAGAGTATTTCGTATTTTACTACTTTGTGAGTTCTAGAATGAAACTTCGACGTAATTGCTTAAGTTGTTCTTAAGGGCTTAAGGCTACCTACAATTGACCGTTGAGGTCTGACTGAGCTTAGTACATCAGACTATCTTTCACTATATTAAAAGAAAATTTACACAGATCATTTCAAAGATGTAACTTCCCTAGATGAGTACCCCTAACCTGCATCAACACAGTAACTGATATGTTACCACAGGTAAAACTGCACTGATAGCATAAATTACCTTTCTCGTTTACAGTGTCAGGTATATAACTTAAAAGGCCTAACTTAAAAAAGCTAATTTCCTTTTTTTTTTTTGTTACTTTAGACCAAGAAATTATTTGAGCTAATAGATGTACCACATGAACGAGACTCGGCCGGAGTTGTAACCGTAGCTCCGTCGGATTTACAGGAAACTGCCGGGAACTCACCGCACTTCCGGCACCGAGAAACGACGAGAATTTGACGACAAGAAGGACATGAAGAGTGTGAACCCAGCCAAGTATCAATACACTGAAGATGGAAACTATGTCCACACTGCGGCAGCACACGGATCTCATCTCCGACGGCGTACTCCGCCAGACAAATCGCACACTCCGCCGTGAACGCCGCACCATTCGCCGTACTGCTTGGATCGTAGGTGAATTTAGGCAACGATTGCAACACTTTTTTCTTCAATCCTTTATTCGCCGACGGTTGACTACCACCGCTTCCACCGGCGCCGATTCCTCGCCGGAGCCACGCACATCTCGCAACGGCGATGAGACCAACTACACAAATCAGCGCACAGAGCAACGCAGCTAGTATTACAACGAAATCAGACTCCACTGTCACCATCGACGGTGGCTCCGCCGCCGGCGTTGAAGAAGAGCTGGTGCTAAGCAGAAATCTAGCAGGACGAGTCATAATTAAAAATCAAATCGAACAATATAGAAGAAAGGGGACAATGGTGTGGTTGAAATGTCGGTAAGTGATGTGAAATATATTTGAAACTCTCTAGACATATATATATAGAGATATAAAATCTTTTTTTTGGGTCCACAAGGTAATCCGCACCCGGTAAATTTCGCTTCAGTATAATAATATCTATAAATAACACAAAAATTTAAATTTGTATTAGATAAACCTCGTACGATCATCTTTGAATCTTAACCCTCTATTTGAAAGATCATCTGCTTAGCTAACTCGATGATTCGTGTGCATTGAACGGAAGGTATTGAAGGTAACTCATGTGGTGTACAGTACATATAATTGTAGAGGTCCCTACTGTTCTTATTTCTCAAGTACAAAATTTAATTAAATATTGTACAAAACTGTCATAAGCAGCCACGTTTCATTTTGTTTAAATTTAAATGATAAAGAAGAAAATAATTAGCGGTTTAGAATAATGATGTGGGGTTAAATTTTGATTAGCATCTTTTTGATGTTAGACTACAAGTCAAATTTCAGTAGATACAACAACAAATCTGTACGTGATTTTTTTTTATTTGTCTGTTTGCCCAACTATCGCAATCAATTTATTTTACGTATTGTTTAATTAAAGAAATCCATTTTTTTTTTCTAAAAAATAGCAATTCGTATTTAATTAAATTAATTGAAAAGTCTATTTAATACTACTATAGTATGTATTTGACAAATATTTTACTTTTATTTAAAATATTTATTTTAATGAAATAATTGAAATATGCGTAAATTAGTATAAGAAACAAAGACATGTGAAGTTACCTGAATTTGTTTGTATTGAAGGAAGACAAAAAATTGAAATAAACTGAGGGCGACCATAGAAAACCACCCCATTGCTATTACACTTGTGTTCAAGAAATACTCTCCGTTTACTTTTACTTGTCACTTAATTTTAAAATATATTTTTACTTTTTATTTATTATTTTTAATATATTAAGAAAAGATAATTATTTTTTCTCATGTTATAGTATTACATATTATTCTCCATAGCATTTTTTAAAACTCAATACTAAACATTAATTAGTAGGAATAGTATGATAAGATACTTATATCAATAATTATTTTTTTAATATGTCAAGTCAAACAGTGACAATAAAAATGAACTTTCAGAGTAAAAAGGAACAAACTTCCAAATATTTTTGTTCTTTGGATTCCAAACTAGTCTCCATCTTCATTTTGATTTTAAATGTAGAATAGTTTTATTTGTGTTTGAATATCATTTGGGATGAATTTATTATTCCACGTATTTATTTTCTTAATTTTATATAAATTTAAATATTTATTTATATACACTCAAAATTAAAGAACATACTGAAACTAAGTTAAATAATTATTACTAATTAAGTTTTCATTTATTCATTTAACTTAGAATTATCGATTTTCTTTATACCTACTACTTTTTTTAAAAACTGTAATAGTAGAGTTATAGAGTGGCGATTAAGGATGCTAAAGTGAAATATTACTTTATGTGAAAGACAAAGTAACATTAAAAAGTTTTGAGGATTAGATGGGCAACATGTTCGTTGTACATTTATTTTGCGTGACATTTTTTTTATAAAGTCTATTATTATCCAACAACAAGTGGCATGTCCGTACTTTATGCCTATAATTAATTATAAATTTTTGTTTCGTCTACAATTATTTAAAGTTGGATTAGATAACTTAATGTATGATTATGTTAGCCATAATTTTTTTAATCTTAAACTAAAGCGAGAACAACCATTAATTTAAAAAGAAAAGATTCTCCTCTTTCTTGGTCCTTTTTTCTTCTATTTCAATATTTCTATTAGATTCGAATTAAATTTAAATCGCGTATAATAGGACTTATTTTAAGAGCAATATTCTATCAAGATTTTAATTTTTTATTTTCACAACTTAAATTTGAGATATTTGATTAAGAATGAAGCGACTCCATAATTCTACCGCAACCGATGTTGGTCCTTTTTAAAGGATTCCAAAATGACTTCTTGCCTTTTTTTTTTTTTTTATAAAGTTAGTGAGAAAGAAATGCAAACAGATAATTACTTCAATTTAATATTTGTTAAAGTGGATAAGATTGATTCTTTCTCCATTTCATATTATATGAATATTTTATAATTTGTTGGGTAATTTTTATTTGAGCTATATATTCTTAATTTTTGAATTATTAATAATTTGACTTGTAATATTTTTATATAACTCTTAAATTTATAAATATTGTTTCAAAAGTTTTTAAAAAAAAATATACTTGAGTTCACGTTGCAGAATGATATTTTTCACATTTTTGGATCAAACTATTAATGATAGGAGCATTTTTAGATCAAAATATTATTCGACGACAGTTTTGTTCAATTTTACATAGTTCAAAATATTTTTGACCGTTTTTCGTAAAAAGATTTAGATTTTTTCTTTGATATTTATATAAAGAATGACAACCTGGACAACAATGGTTGTTGCATCTTCTTTGTTTGTATAGCTCATAGGCCATCCCTACTACATGTGAATTGTTTCTTATTTTCTTCAATTTTTTTGTGCAAACCCATTCTGTCCCACTTGTTTTGTTTCTTGTTTTCTTAAAAACATAATTATAGAGGTTTAATGGGCCTGTGGCGGAGCCACCCTTGTCTAAAGTCGCTAAAAAATTATATCGCGCAAATAGATAAAAAAAACTTATGTATACATAGATATTATTTGTTGAATCTCATTAGCTTCTTTTCTTGATAGAGAATCAGTGATGAGTCGAACTCTAGTTCAAAATTTTAAAAATTATACGGAAGGATTAACTCAATCTCAAAAGTTAGTGAAAATAATTCTCACCTAAAATTATTCACCCTTTCAGTATGTATACCTTAATATTCTTTCTTCTTTATAACAAAAAAGTCCTTCATCCTGGGTCAGGAATCAAACAAAAACAAGAAAAAAGTTTTGCCATAATTTTACTTTTATATTTTCTCCGTTTCAATTTATGTGATACCATTTGATTTGACATAATAATTTTTTTTTTTAAAAAAGACTTGAAATTCGTGATCCAAAATAATTAGACATTTGTTTGACTATAAGTCATTTCATTAAAGGATAAAAAAAAAATTAAAAATTAAATTTATTTCTAATTATAGAAAACTGACATTCTTTTTGACATAGACTAAAAAGTTAAGTATATCTAGCTTGAACTGCAATGCAGGTAACAGAATAAAAAAATGGTCCATTCAATTATTGGAGGATTCAATTCCCAATTCCAACTTAAACAAACTCAAAACATCATATGAATAAAAACGACTTTCCATAATTAGAAGAAAAAACACTAAAAGCATTTTTCCCATTCATAAAATTATTTAGTGCTCCATGTGATTTTGCTTCTGTACCATTGCAAAAAAAGATCAGATGCTTGTCATCCTTTTTTGCAAGTCATGTTATCAACACTACTAAGCTAAAGAGAAAAAAACAAACAAAAACTAGAGGTGGGGAATAGTGGAAAATGATTGATTCTAACTCATTTACTTGCTTTTTTCTCCTTGTTGGAAAGGCAAAAGACACTTTTGCATGTGACCTAGGAGATTTTTTTTTCTCCACTTTTTTTTATAAGGATAGTATTTGGATCAACTTGCTCGTACCTGCTACCACCAGTGGACAGAGCCAAGATTTTCATCCAGGAAGTCATTTATCTACTATATATACAATAAAAGATAAATTTGACCTTTCTGTTCCGCCCCTCTAGCTTTGACCCGAGTATTGAGTAACTCTACAGATCTAGAACATTCTTTTCAAGATTTAACCTTATTAAACTTGGCAACCATCAATAAAAAATTCTTATTAAGGCAAACAATTACACAGTAAAAATATACAAGGAATTCACCTATATGTGCCAAACTGCTTATATGATATACCTAAAAAGTATAAGCACATTGATATGACTTGAGGAAAAAGGAAAAGGAGAAAAAAAAGGTAACAAGATAGTTGGCTACCTACTTCCTTTTCACCTTTGAGGAGCAGGCTTCACAAATGAGAAGTCATCTTCATTCCTAGTAGATTGTCCATTTTGAGGAATATGCACATGAATTTCTGTGTCATCATGATCAATATGTGTAGTTGCTATCTCTGCACGCGTCATCGGTGTTGTTGGATCATTTTCAAGGTCGGATGCTTCTTGATCGCTGTAGCCCTGGAAACGCGATGAGTGACCAGTGGTTTTGTATCGATGAAGACCAGGGCCTAATGGGTGCACAGGTGAGCTCATTGCGGACCTTGGACTTGCATTACCCAGTGTTCGGGTAGGGGACCTGTCACCCCTTGCTCCTGTCCGCTTCTTCACAGCCATATGCCACTTCTTTAGTGCCTTGGAGGTTTGCTCATCAAAGATGGATTTTTTCATATGGGATCCCATCTGCAGAAAGGCCAAATGCTTTATCTAACTTAACAACAGATCATGCTAAAAAGGCAAGAAATTTCAGTAGTTTTATGTAGTGAGCTTACATCGTTCAACAAAGCAATAGCAAATGTCTAAGGTAATATGGCACGAAATAAAATGTAGATACAATTATGCTATTGGTTCGAGAGACGAGTCTATAATAGTACCTGTGTTATAAGGGCATAAAGTGGAAGAGTGATATAACTGCATAGGAATAATACTCCTACCCTGTAATACAATGAAAGATATGATTTAACGAGAGCAAGCTGGAATTGTGAAGCTTAGGAACTAAGATAATGAATATTTTTAAGTGAGTTTCTGTAGCAAGAAACATACCCTATAACAATTTTTGCAATGATCAGGTCAAACGCCTCGTGGAAGCAAGATTTTAGCCCATACTCATACTACAGAAAAAGTAGAATCCTCATCTCTATCATAGTTTTATGGACATTAAACAAAAAGAAAAAGAATATCTTGCAATATCAGAATTTGATCTTGATACAGGGAGAAGAAATATTACCCATATCCACAGAAAATATGTTATCTGGAATGCATTCTGCAAAGTTAGATAAGCGCAAAAAAAGAGAGTTTAGCCAAGGGAATTTATAGAGATTAAGATATGAAAAGCAAACTATTCCGAGCACCATTTTTGTGATTTTGTTTTATGGAAACTATAGTACTTGCAAAGTTGAACCCAAATGACTGGTTTACTAATAATACTTCATTTAGAATTCTGGAAATTGGAAATGCAAACCTGAAATAAGGCAAAATGGATGAGGTGAAGAACCAGTCGTGGCCGACCAAACCAAAAATATTTGTCTGAGGCTTGTACAAGAGGGATTCCTTGAACTACTGCATGTCTCTCTTTGATGTCAAGGGCCATCCTAGTCAAAACAGCCTGAAGCTTTGTTCCAACAGCTAAAATGATCTGAGAAAATTTCATGAATAAGAATTTCCCCATAAAGTAATTCCGGAAGATGAACAATGGAAAAGAATCTTACAATCAGAGGAACTAAGGATGCCCAGAACAATGCTTGCCACCCTACAATGGGTCAAATAATTCAGACCATATGAAAACTGTAGTAGATAGTGACTAAAACGGACGGAAGAACTAAACAATTTCCAGAAATGGATCAGACCGCAGAACATGACTTACCGCTAACATTCAGAAGCAAGAAAAGCACAAATGATGCCCATAAAACTGGACTGCCGGAAAAAAAACAAGTAAAAAGCCAATCAGAGAGCAAGGAGATATATGGTAATTAGGCACATGCACACACATAAATATGCTGAAAAAATTGAGAGAGCAAATAGAACATCTAGCTACCTGACACCGACAACTACCTTGAAGTCATCCTCTAATGACCTCTTGATATACTTTTGGAAGTCAAATTTACTTCCAGGAGCCAGATGAACCTGCAAAAGGAGGAATTTTAGCTTCATGGGTAGCAAAGAATTACCAAGGAAGAACAAAGCACAATGAATACTCACACTTATGAAACCATTGCGCAGAGCCAAGTAGTCTGACTTACTGACAGACTTGAAAAATTGTCTGAAGAAGCATCCCTGCATGAATTAAGTTTGCAACAGTCAGTCACCTTAGCACTAGTTTGGCCTTCTGCTCAAAAATTATGAATTCACATTGTATTAATTTCTCACAATGTAAAAGAAGATCGGGATCCTTGTCCAGAAACTAGTATGCGCTCGGACAAAAGATGTCTCATGAGTAAGTCTAAATCTTGAAGGATCTGCACGTCCCAAGTTAGAAACATAGTGACAGTCAAAATCAAATGAGCAAATAAACACAGAGAGCAAGCAACAGTCCAAAGTTCTGACTTTACAGCAAGCAAATGTATACCATTTGTAAACTCGTAATTATGGGTTGAAGTCTCTTGCTCCCAACCTTTCCAGCCACGAATCTGAAGAATAAAGTTTCAGGCATTTAGCAAATGGATTAATACCATAAAGGCATCCTAAAATAGTTATCACTCTAGACAAGTGGTCAGTCCCAGTAACAATTTTGAGCCTTGGTAGCTGGTCAATTAGAGCTAGGAGTATAACAGCAGGATTTTAGGGGAAAACAGTTTGATCCAAACAATTAACTACCATAAAATAATTTGATGTTGAACACTTCTTATCATACCAAGACCAATTTGTCATGCAACTTAGTTTCCTAACATGTTTGAATGTGTCAACCAAGTAAGAGTAACGATCCGATATGAAGCAGAAAACATATAGCTTGTTGCATCCTACCATTAATACCACCAGAGTATTGCATCACCATGATAATTGATTGATCTTGTCAGTTAATTGAAAATCTACTAAAAATGAAGTCAATGATAGGATCTACAACTTTCCTGGATTACCTAAGAAGCAGTACAGATGGCAACTAAAGCATAGTAGAGGAATAACTAAATAAGTATATTATGAATTACCTTAAGTCTTCCCAACCACATGGTAATCGCACTGTATAACACATGAAGGACTGCCAAAAAGAAAATAAGGATGTGTATTTGATGCAGTGCTTCAACAGTAACGAGAGGTACACGTCCCTGTTAGGAATACTTTAGATTAGTTTGATGAAGAAAGAAAAGCATGCTGTTAATGCTAATATGAAGTACCACATAAAAGGTCCAAAATATAGCTGAAAAAGACGGGCAGGAACACAGTGCTAACGGAATGCAAGGATGCTGCATCTGGTAGAACAACAACTTTACCTTCAAATGTTAACTTTACATTAAAATTTTACCTAAAACCTAAGCTGACTTAACAACATTTTGAAGCTCGTAGTCTAAGACATTTGAAGCACATACATGGTGCTTTTTTGGTGGAAGCTGTAACTGAGCTATGAAGACACGATTTAGTCATCCACTCTTATTATACCCAGTGCGAGTCACACCTGTTCAATTTGATGGGATGAACAGAATTCTTAATTTCTTCCAGAACAAACTCTCCTTAGCTTATCTATATGCAAGATATAGATACTCATACGAATAGCCCAATCATTTCATCATTGAAGTGATTAACATTCAATAATTCAATGGACCATTAAGGTTATTTCAGGAACACAGAACATTTTAAAACCCCTTTTTGATTAATGGTCTCACTAAACCCCTCTCCCAACAAACTAGGGAGGTATTGATGTACTCCTTCATTACAGAAGACGGAGCAGAACAATCATTTTGGATGGATCTTACATAAATCAGCTAGTTAGCTCAATTCCTTCTTCCTATGTCAGACAGGACAACCTAAGAATAAAACAGTGATGGTAAAAAGCTAAGTGTTTCCTAATCTTCAATTAGGCTACATGAGTCCCCATCACTTGGCATATACCTAACAGAATGAAGGTGCTTCGTGTAAAATTTCTTTTGCAGTTCTTTTTTGTGATGACATCATGTTATTTGAAATGTCCATTTATTCAATTGAAGAGTCAAAAATCCTAAGCCGGTTTGCAAGAACTTTTAGTAGGTTTGCTCAAAATATCTCATTGTCTAGGTCAATTGATAGAAGCGAAAAAACATTTAGTCTTGTCACCATATCTAATTCAAGATAGGATTAGTAAATTACCAAAAGCACAATTCTCCTAGAACCATTTTTGCTATCAGCACTCATTAATACAACTAAATACATCAGTGAAGTTTGACCCATATTGTTAAGGGTCATGTACACATTACCTCTTTGCATTTAGGCTCTGCACCTGCCAAAATTCTACGCTCATACCATAAAAGCTTCCTACGGTGTTCCTCCTTTGCAGCATCTTTGTTCTTCGCAGGGCATGGCAGCATTGTATCAGCAACACTTGGGGGGATACAAATTCCAGCAATGTAATATTGACTAAATACAAGGGTTAACGAGATGAAACCGAGAATCATCAACTCTGCAATAATTAGAGGATTCAATCAAAATGGAAACAAGTCGACTCTAAAAAAAAATGATAACAAGAGGAGAAACACGAAATCTTACCGGCCTTAACCTTCTCCAAGGCCTCAAAGAGAGCTTTTTTATGCCTGTCAGTCAACCACTGAGCAAAGATTTCATTGTGTCAATTATTCATATTTTCTATAGTAGTAGTCATTCAAGGAACCAACAAATGAGATGAGATACTATATCAGCTCATGCAATCAAAATAAGTTGTGAAATCTAAAAAATTTCAGACAACAAACTTCAATATCAGTGTAATATCAGAGCAAACTTGGTTATAAAATGCTGACCAAAAGCCAAAAAAGGGAAAAAAGAAGAACAAAAAAAGGAGCAAGTTATTACAATTAAATGAAAGGACGAAAAATGAATCCGAAGTAGATGTTATTGATATTTTCTGCAGTAAAAAGGAATAAGTTCACAAGGCATAACACAAACATTGAACTATTTTTCACTCTTGTCCCTGGTTTATTGGCCAAAATTAAATAAGATGCAGAAAGAGACCTTTATCGTTTTTCATTTTAAGATAAATGCAACAACATCCAATTACAACAATCAGAAGTTATGTTGTCTAAGGAACCAATATGTGTAAAACAACTCAAAGGTGCACAAATAAACCAACCAAGTGAGAAAACGGTAGTTCCTTCTTTCTGGATATGCAACATAGGAAGCAATAGTACTAAAGCAAATTATATCGGATACATACATATAAAGACTAAAGCTTTCTTAAAAGCAATAGATTTGAGAGCTAATATTACACCAGCAGATCAAACAACAGAAACATAATAACTACCGACCCTCTAGACTGGTTTAGCTATATGAATCCTCAATATCAATGCCGCTTCATTTGAATCCACTCACTCCGTTGTTCGATCATATACCTTTTATGACAAATTAGGGATTCACTAATGGCTAACTCGTAAACAAACACGAGCTCAACGCGAATATCCATTGTAAAACTATGATTACCGAGAACTCATGTGCATATACTCCCACAATTCTCATGCTTTTTTTTTTCCATTGTGCATATTCCTTATAGCCGACAGACAGTGTAATTATCAAGATGAGTGCAAGTAGGCTCGGCCACCATCATTATATAGAGGACGCAATATTTGGCAACAAGCATCTGAACAATCAAGAACAGTTTGTAGGTTCTAGAGTTTATAGTTGAAAAAAAAAACTTGATATCACTTCCAATTTGGCAAGGCAAGACTTCCACAGACAAATGATGTTCCTTTAGGTTACAAAATAAGAAGTCAATTATCAACATAGCTGCAACTTAAAACCCTTGATTTCCAAAACTAGGAAACAAGAAAGAGAGCAACTACAGGTCCCACTTTAATAAAAGCTCTTGGCTAAGACTTGTCAATAAAGTACAAGAACAATTAAGGGTGAAAAAAATACTACATAAAGACATCTTTTCAGAAACAAACAGGATATTTTCAAGAAACATCAACAACAAATTCAAGAATTATTCTTCCTAAAAGCAAAACAAGAAGGTCAACGACCAGGGTTATTAAAGAAACAAAGAAAGACTAAGTTTTTATGTCACCATACCGTTCCAAGTTTGTGTAATATCTTCTCTAAGGCAATAGAAATGAGGATAATAACTGCACAAACACCAGCCACAGCCCAAGTTGGTGTTTGATCAAGTTGCCTTGATGTACCATCACCCCCACCTGCCATTACTAACCCTCAACACAACTAAATTTCAGCTTCAGATGTATCAAGAATTTCAAGAAAACAAATGGGTTCTTGTTAAGACACCCAAAAGGCAATCAAGAATCAAGAAATTGCAAAAAAGACATACATTTATAGATAGAGTTTTAAAGAAAACAGAGTTGTAATAAGTAGTATATAAATTAATAATTATAGTGGTGAAAGGGAAGTTTAAAGAATTGCTAGTAGTTAGAACCAGACTTGGTAAGGTAGTATCTGACAATCAAGCACACGGAATTTCACAGATAATGTATAGACAAGTTGGCATAATTTCTCACGTCGTTGAGGGAACAATTCACAAATAGAACAAGTCTTTATCTTTTATTAATTTTTGTAACGCTAAAACTTAATGAGAGACATCGGATTTTAGCGTGTTTTCTTAAAAGGGTCTTATATTACTTTATTACTAAATGGATAAGCTCACTCAAATATATATATATATATATATATATCCAACTTTGATAAAAGGTTCATTTATGTACTGATGCTATTATTTTTTGAGTTATTGTTCTTTCTAATTTTATTTTATTTTGGTTTCTCAATTTCCACCTGATGTCCGCCTGACTAAATCCGAATTTTCATCGGGAAGTTCCACATGGGGTAAAGCGCACCCTAACAAAGGCGACTATGTACCCAAGGGAACTCGAACCCGAGACCTCTTGGTTAAGGATGAAGGAGTACGTGTCACTCCACCACAAACCCTTGATGGTATTGAAATTAGAGTTTTTGTTCTTTCTAAATTTTTATTTATTTTTGTTTTCCACCCGATGTCCGGTACCCACATTGGAGCCTGACTCAATCTTTGCTAAAATTAGCTAACACTTTTCTAAATAGTTATTGGTAGAACTTTTTACATTTTATTTATTATTTTTATCTTTAATCTTTCAAAATTTTCAAATCAAAATTGTTAAATTTTTTCTATATAATTAAACTAATTGTGTATATTAAGATCATTAATAGTGAATAATTTACTATACAATCAATATGTTCATTGACCTCAAATTTATATTTTAGATGGCCCTTTTTATATTAGTGTACCTATCATTTTGAAATTCTATATAGGTCTCTGTTTTTGAGGGGTCTAATTAGTCATAAATTGACATGAAATTAAATACTTCATCTTTTCAACAATACTTGTCCACTATTGACTTTACACATTTCTCAAGAAATTATAAATATAAGGGTAATTTTACTATATCACCTTTTGAATATAATAATTACAATATCTCGTAAAATGTAATAAAAAAATGACTATAATCAATGATACATGTAAATTAGGAACTAAGTATAAAATTATACATTAATTTCATAAAATGAACAAGTTAACAGAGAATGTGAGAGCATTTACTACTTCATAGTTGACTTGACTTGCATTAATTTTAGTTTATTACTGGAAGTGAAGATCTCAACAATTTGTCTCGTGAATGTGAATGTTTAGTTGAAAAAAAATAATCCACTTGGCGATGTCTAATTTATTGCCTAATAGTGACCTCAACGGAGAATTTAATACGCACTCATCGAACCAATACTTGTTTATTAATAAAAATTATTATTTTATTTTATAAACTTTTTAATTTATTTTCAAAAATTGAAAAACAGGTTATAACATATTGGGGATAGTGTAATTTTGTAAGATGATATTTCATTCTATTTTTAGAACTCGATTTTTGTGGTGATGAAAACGTGTGAAAATTAAATGGATATAGTTTACATGGGAGCTGACATACTTTATCAAAATTAAAGTGAGTCCTATTAATTTTTTTCGAAATTAAAGTCTTACATGTTGGCCAAATAAAAAATAATAATTGGCATGGCCAACTTGTAACATGGGAAACTATATTTTTTGTATTTTTATGTAAAAAGCCACCATATATATAAGTTTAAATGGATAAGCTCGTACCCAAACTCTCGTCTAGTCTTTTTTTTTTAATAAATAATTTGTAGTTAACAAGATTTTTTTTACTAATCCTTGTTGAATATATTAACTTCTAATTTTTGCGATTTAGTAATAGATATTGTTCATCGCTAATTTTTTATTTTTCGATAGTATATTTTTTAATATTTATTCTCTAAATGAAAAAGGTTTTTCTGGTGACACCAAACGTTGAGCTCGATGCTCTCTTTCTTATCTTTAATTATCTGATATTGTTTTTTTTTAAATATTGTTAGTGCATGAAAGTTAAACGTAAATAGATATCAAGCAAAGACAATTTTATATGCTTTTGGCTATTTTACTTTAGGTCAATAAGATTGACTATATATAGTCTTAAATTATATAGTATATGTTACCAACAAAGATTTTGGTAAAGTGATAAGACTATTTCACCCTTAATTAGAGGTCTCGAATTTGAATCCTTGATATGGAGAAAATCATGTTGGAAACGCACCCCACAATGAATTTTGTAGTCCGCGATCCAAAAGAAATCCAATGCAAGCTCTGAACACCAGATAAAAAATCAAAACAGCCATATACTTGCCTTTCACCAAAGTGGAGTTCTGAATTTGATTGAGTAAAGAATAAAGAAGTATTAGCAATCATTCGCCTTCTTATTTAGGTATGGCCTATTTTATGAAAGGGCTTTTTTAATTAAATATATAGTCAAATATCAATAACTATTAGTTTATTGTTTTTTTATATATATTATTAGTAGCCATCTAATAATTCTTTTGATTCTTATTCTTCTTGCTGACTTTGACTTGGTACGCACCTCACCAGACTGAGAATCTAGTTGCTAATTTATTTATTATTAAGGAAAAAAAAGATAAAAAAAATAATTGTAAGAAAATAAATGAATTAATTAAAACTATGTGTTTACACTAGACAAAAAAGTCGTTTAATATGAATTGTGGTGCAACGTTGAGACTGCTTCATCCTTAATCAGAGTTCTCAAGCCCTAAAAATAGAGAAAGTCATATTTTGGAGCGCTACCCCTAGCCTTGATCCAAATTTAGTCAAAACTCCAATATGAGATTTGAATATCGGGTGGAAAACGGAACAAAAAAAAGAGTCTTAAAGGGATTATATCAACCGTCCATCCGGTGAACCAGTCAATAAGATGATTGGCTGGATCTCTTAAAACAGATATATTATTTTTCATTAGTTCGTTTTATAATAATGACTTTATCACGCTTAATTATTTTAACACTAATCAAATATTGTTATATAATTTGAAACGAAACGAATATATGAAAACACGGTATGATTGGAGTAGTTAATATAGTGATCCATGCATGAGCAAAGAAATTTGTAAGATACTTTGCTTTGTTTAGTTGAATAAAAAACAAGTATTGTTCTATTATCGAATTTATAATATAATGCATGGGAACATCGACAACTTTTTATCAAGCCATTGTATTTTACCTAAAAAGGAATTAAATAAAGCTTGATCGTCAGCAGGGAAACACGTTTTTGCAACTTCACACAATCCACAATAATTATTTTTCTAGTAATATAACAGGTCAAATTAAAATTTCATTTTTTGTTCTTTTGTTTTTGCCACAAATTGAAAGAATTGGTCAAAGTTTAATTTCTTTTTGAAGACATCAAATACGAGACAAAAGATTATGAAATGTTCAATTCATAATAGACGCATGCCAAAAATTATCTTAGGAATTTGGTCGATTCACATACGTTTAGTAAAATTAGAGGTGACAAATGCACGATTCGAAATAAGAAATCAGGACTAAAGAAAAATAACTTAAATCATTTTTGGTTGTTACTCCTTTTCTTATGTGGGGATGGTGGAGGCGAGAGAGCATCAAGGTAACTCCAAATTCATAATTCAAAAATTAACTTACTTCTGCAAGCCTTGTTATTCAGAAACCGATTCACTGATGATCCATCTGTATCAGCAAGCTGTGGGTTGTAAATACACTCGAAAACCGTGATAGGTGCTTGAGATCAGAACTGCTTACAGCAGCCTTGACCTGGTCCAATAGAAAGGGAAAGCTGAAAGAAAAGAGAGTTTCACTCCACAAATGATCCGATACATATAAAGATGCTACTTGAACTCGACTCCGTACATTATTCAGGGAACATGACATAGTCATGGCATTTAAGCAAAGATTCCACATGAGAAAGATTTAGAGTGAAATATGAGAGCTAGTTAGTGTCTATGGACTAACCTGTTGAATAAATTTTAACAGATCCACATCAGTTAGATTAACGCCCAAAATACAGGGAACCTGTATTATCAAGAAAACAATCATTTTCTTATGAAACAGGTACAAGAGAATCTTGTTAGCTAGTGGAGAATATTTCCTAAAACGTGAATGACGTCATGAATAGTTTTCCAAATTAACTCGGAATCTTGAAATTCAAAAAGAGAGAACCTCTAACATTGTCTTGTTATTGATGGTATTAGAACAAAAAAGCTCTTCCCTTATAAGTTACAATTCATGATTCACTTGCTATAATCAACCCAATTAAAACATAAAATGGACCTTAAGAGACAATGGGCACAAATGACACGTGAAAGCCTTAAACCCTCAAAAATCCTTCTTGTTTTCAAGCATAGAATTGATATAAACTGTGCTATTGATACCTCAGAATAAAATAACTAGTCTAAGAAGAAGTGCTTTTCATGCTTTGTTTTCCACATTTAGACAGACATACATCCTTCAGAGGGAGGAATATGAATGTTGAAGAGAATAAGCTATAAAGTGTAGTAAAAGGTTTGAGAATGTAGGTGAGCAACTAATCCTGTATTAACAACTACAATCAGTACTACAATACCTTTCCCTTCTTAGGCTGATTTGCAAATGGTTTATTGCAACAAGTGTGACAGATGTTGGCTGCTTGTGAATCAGAATTAGGTTTGACTTCAATGAATGTTGCGATTTAGTGAAATGGAATTTCTGGTAAATGGCAATTTTATCAAGTTCCATAGACTGTTTGTGTGATGAAAAATCTAAACAAAGATCGTAACTTACCTGGTAAATGATCTTGAAGCTTAATAATATATGTTGCAGATCCAACCCCTGTTTTGAATTTGGTCAGCATAGTTGTGTAGTAGTTGGTAACCAAATTTTGGCATGACCAGGAAAAGCATGGTCAAAGACTCAAAATCAATGTTACCTTTTATCAAAATAAACATACCAATCCTTGCTCAGAATCAAGATAGGTTGTTGTCCTCATTTTTCCAGATAGGACCTAATAATTCAGTAAGTTACAGACTCCAAGTTTAAATGACACTTCATTGAGTTTTTAGACAATCATTACCTTCACGTGCAGTTAATCCAAACGAATATTCGCTCATCTGCAGCATGCTGTAATACATGACAATGAGTGTAATGTTCAACAAAGATAAATGCTAGAATCAAACAAAAGATCATAATCCTTGACTATGTAAAAAGGGACAACATTTATTTAGACATAGGCCTCAGTTTCTACACAAGAATATACTCCGCCTGACAGTCACAAAAGATAAATCACCCTATATCACTCTTCTTTACTTAGTAATATCACAAAATTGCAATACCAGATAGTAAGACATTATTTGGTTAAAGTATTAGTTATGCAGTTATAATAATGTAAAAACTGTTATGTGGTAAATAAAAGTGTGGGGATTATTATGCGGTGAATAATAAATGAGTAATGCTACGCAGGGACTATCTACATTAAAGGGAATTTTTGCCTGTAAATACTCTTATATCCATGCATTGTGGAACAATGTGTTTTTATTCCATAATTTATTCCACATAAAATAATACATAGATTCTTGCACAAGTCATGAGGATATTAATAATGAGCAGCTAAATACCGCCAACCAAATGCTGCATTTAGTTATGTCAAGCTTATATTTTCTTATGCGGCTAACTGAGTGCTACATAGTTATGCGGATATTACCTTCTCTTACACGGCCAAGAAACGTTATACTATTTATGTGGAAGTTTTTGCTGAGATTTAAATTTGTTAATGAGGCCAACCAAACAATCCCTAAGAGAAACAATCGTTTAAAGTAAATGCAATATAAGGAAATTCATGAGAAACCAAGAATGGCCATAAATTGACAATGCAAAGGCCAGAAAACCTGATCTATTATAGCAAGTGTTGTGCCTGCCACAATCGGAATAAACTTCTTATCAACCCGTCGGAGAACTTTGGCACCCTCCAAGCAGTTTTTTATTAATGGTATCAGAAACCAATGAATCACCAACAAAATGCGAACCAGAAGAGACATCGAGTATTGTATCCTGATTCTTAAGATTCTTTGTTCCAGTACTGCTGTGCATCTCATATTGGAAAAGGTAAAAGTCCATCATCTTAACAAAATAGAGAAGAAGTCGCAAAAACATCCAAGATATAGCTAAGGTACTCAACTGTAATCTCTGGAAAGGTAGTCCCTCCATTTTATCCCAGAATCTAAGAAACTGAGTTTTTTGTGGTGCAAATAATGAAAATTTGAATAAAAAATGTCAGGCATGACAATTCTATTACAAGATCAGAACACAAGCCAGATGGAATTTGAAAGAGACTATGCGACGTAGGAGACTTAGAAAGAGACATTGTGATCTCTAATGCTTTCATGATTAATGAGAATGCAGTCTAAGATAGTCTTGAAAATTGGGTGAAAGAAATGAAGCTAATTAACTGAAACATGCACTAGAAAAATTTAGCTCTTACTCAGATCAGGAACACATGACAGGAATGGTTTATCTTCTTTTGACTCCCCATCGCGGGTACTTGTGCACCTCCCTTGAGTTTGTAATTTGCTATTCCAGATGTTAACAAGTTTCATTGTCACACTTGACTGAAGAGAGAAACATCAGGTCGTGTGTGAGTTACTGACATATTTGATTGAGATAATATCAGAAAGATACCTAACCCTCCCAAGAAATTTGATAACATTACCTTTCATCAGAGAATGCACCGTCACCACAACTTGGGGTGGAAGATTGATCACAGTGATGGGATGACTGCTATGGAAGCTCCAAGCAGATATCTTCTGCAGAATGATGCAGTCTCCTTACCGTTCTGATTTCTGCATGATGGAAAAGAACATTAATTAGTGGCACACATTTTCTGTCATCATTGATTATTAACACAAACAAGCACTCAAGGACAAGTTACATGGCAATAGTGGCACATCATGAACAGTCTTAATATTGTCCTGCTGCCTTCCTTGAGATTCACTCTTGGCAAAGAACTTCTTGCATTGGTAAAATGGAGGAGCTGAATGGCTTCTTCTACTCTTCTTCTACCTTATAAGATCATCTGATTTTCCTCGATTTCCAGCATCAATCCCATTTTCAGTGAAGTAAGGATTAAAATCCTGAAACCTGGAGTGCATTTGTTTCCTTCGAACTGGTTGGTTGTAAATGCATCATAAACAATGACTGCAAAAAGAAAAATCCCGAGAAATTTCCTTATTAGCAAACAACAGTCAATGCTTATACAGAATTACCTGTTGAACAACTTGTCTACACTCATCAACATTAAGGTGAAAAAACTTGCCGTCATGTAAACAGTGGAAAAAGCAAAGACCAAGTTAGTAGCTTTATACTTATCCTAATGAATACTACCCAACTAAATCTCAAAAGAACTTTACCTTCAAAACCTTACGATATCTATTTGGCCTCCCGTGAGCTTTAGTAACAATTTCCAACAAAAAAATATCATAAATAGAGCTCAAAGCCTCTGCTTTAAAGTCAAAGCTTGCTGGCAAAACATGCATATCGGCTGTTTTTTTATGTCGCTGGTGTAGAGGAAGCATTTGAAACCATGGTTAAAATGGTCAGACAAAAAGGAAGCATAAAAGAATATGAAAGAAAGAGGCACACATACTGTCTCCATAAGTAAAGTACTTGAGCACCAATATGTATGTTCCAACTCAACTTCAGCAAGAATAAATAATCAAACATCACTACATATAGTAATGATCAACAACAAATATATCTCATCTCCGTAATTATGTGAGTACTACCCATTCCCTTACCTAGCACAATTTTCCATTTTTAAGAAATAATCAAAGTCAAAATGTCTAGACCTTGTAAAGGAAAGGGGCCAGTGAGGGTGTTTTAAGTCTACAATTCATGAGTGTCTTCATTCAAAATAACTCCACGTCTTTTATCAGTTCCTGTTTGTCAGTTAAGCAGGGGAAAACAAATTCTTGAACATCCTTAACAGACATTGAGAGGATGACAACATAACTTACTTTTTAAAAATGACTATTTTGAATTTTCTTGAAAAACCAACAAGTTCTTAACTTTTATTAAAAATCTAACATGCAAATATCGAGTTCTTGAATTCCAACCTGCAACTTTTAATGGAAGTCGAGTTTGGACAGCAGGAGTTAAGAATACCAACAACTTCTTGAAATTGATCATGCAAAAGTCGAGTTCTTGAATTCCAACATGAGTTCTTGAATTTTCCTGGAAGAAAATCAAGATAGTGGGAAGAGTAGTAAAATACCCAAAGATAGATTTTCCAATGGGAAGCCAACAAGTTCTTGATCGGACATAGTCACTTGAACTGTACCAACAAGTTCAATGAACTTAACGCAAATCCGAGTTCTTGAAAAAAATAAATCGATAGAGCATTGAATTACTTGAGGAATTTCCGACTTCTTGAAATTACATTCTTTAATGGAAGAATATTAGATAAATTTTCCGATAGCCGGTAGCGTAGAAATCCCGGCGGTCGGTGCATTGATGGGGTGAGTTCTAAAATACGCACCGGCCGGTAGCGTAGAAATTCTAGCCGCGTGTATTAACTAGAATTAATAGTTTTCGAATTAGTTAATACACGCGGCTAAAAAAACGCGGAAAAAATACAAAATATATTAGAATATTATTTTTTTTGCAAATCTTTATTCTAGTACTTGCTTGTGTTTTTATTTTTAATAAGAAGAAATTATTCAACGTAAAGTTTGTTATCATCATATAAAACTAATATTACTTAATTTTTAGTATATTTTCATAAATCAATTCAAAATATGAAATTTATATTTCAAAATTTTTATAGTAAATTATAACTTATAAGATTATAAATTAATATTTTATACATATTAAATAAAAAAAAACTTTGCTACCTTCAAACGGACAACAAATTATTGATTTTTTTCTTAAAACGCAAGATCATGAGAATGTAGAGATTCAATTTCCGAGAATCCATGATAATTAACGAATATCCATGTAAGTTTGAGATCGCCGAAAAAATAGAATTTTGATCGGACCTTAGAGGCCGCCATCGGAGTTGTCTAAGATGCGCGGCGTGTGATATATATAAGTTCTTATTTATATTAGCTTTCAATAAACGCACATAAATAAAATTAACGTAAAACAAAATGAAAAGGAAACTTCTTATTCTCAATAAAAACGCAGAAAATGAATTACTTTCTTATTTCTCTCACCACCGATTGGGCTGAGCCGACTTATTTTAGTACATATTCACTTAGCCCAACCAAATTTATTTTGTTTTCATTTTTGAAACTTTTACATAAATAATACTATATTTTATTTGATCAAATACGTTTTTAAATGTTACTTTATTTTTATTACACATAATTTTAGCTTTAATAACTATTTGATATAAATTTGTATAAATAAATATTAGGTGAAGTTCTGAAAAATTGTATTAAAGTTGTATCAAAATTGTATTAAATATAAGCAATCGGTGGTCTGGCGATGGTGATTTACCGAAAAAAAGAGGTGAAGCTTTGAAAATCATTATTAAAGTTATCTTAAAACTGTATAAATATAAATAATAGTTATAAAACAATTCAAATTCGATATTATACATTACTATAAATTCGATAGTTATTAATCCAGAACAAATATAATACATTTCCAACCATGTAAGCTAATTTAAATAGTACCTGAATATTTGAAATTCACATATAATAATTTATATTAATAATGTTTCAGTTATATATTTATCATGTGTATTGAAACGTGCCTATAATATCTTATATATAGGAAAATATTGAATTCAAAATGTATTACAATTGTTGTAAATAATTTCCTCTTATTGACCGATGCTCCCCATCTCCCTAAAAACGTAGAAACAAATTCTTGAATTTCTTTAAGAATACCAATGTAGTTATTTTAAAAACTACCATTTTTTAGAACAAATTCTTGAATTTTCATGATTTATTTAAGAATAGCATTGTAGTGAGAAGATACATCGTCATTGGGACAGTTAAAAGAACAGAAATCCGGCGGACTCAGAATCAATGAATATAAATTAATTGTTTTGATTGATTAATTTGATCAATAAACATGAATTATTTATTTAGTTTTTCTATGTTAGTCAAATGTATATATTTTTAAAGCTAATAGTAACTCACAAGGGCAAAATAGAAAGAATATTACTCCTTCCGTTCCTATTTATATGTCATCCATTTCTATCAATAGTTGGATCATAATATTTGTCATTTTATAAAATTAATGCATAAATTACTATATTCTTTCCGTTATACCCTTGATAGAATAATTAATTAGTCTTGAAAATATATACTTTGACCAACCTAGGAAAACTAATAAGTACTAATTAATATTCATTGGAGGACTTCATACATTGATTAATTACTCTCTCCATTCCCTATTCGATAAAATCTGATTTTGAAAATAAACTCAAAAATTTAAATAGTCATCCAAATGCATTTTAATTTTTGAAATCTAGCATGTTCATCATTTATTGAAAAGTTGACTTAAGAAAACATTAAATAAGGATAGAAGGGTAAAATTACTTAATTACTTAATTTCTTAATGCTAGCGCAATCTAAAAATGTGGCATATAAAAAGGAACGGAGGGAGTATAATTTATGCATTAGTTTTATGAAATGACAAGTATTATGGACCAACTATTTATAGTAAAGATGACATTTAAAATGAACGGAGGAAGTAGTTAATACACACGGGAATCAAAATAATAATAATTAAAAAATAGTTTTAATACAATATATATATTTTTGTAAATTTTTATTCTAGTATTTATTTAATTAATTAATTAGTAAGAAGTCTTTTTTCATGATTCGCTTAAGCTGGGAATTTTCGAAAATAAACTTTCTTTCTTGAATAGATAGTGATAAAGATTGTGTGCATTCTATCATTTCTAGTCTCTAAACCCCCACTTCATTGATTTCACTAAATGTGTTATTATTCTTATTGATTTCACTAAATGTGTAAAAAATTATTACGAAATATACTTTATACTATTTTTTTTTTATTCATAACAAAAATCATAAATGAACTATTATGAGTAGCATTATAGGTCAAACACATGTATGGTCCTTCTAATTTGTTCATAATCTTTCATTTGGATACTTTAATTCAATCTTGTTTCATTTTAACTATTCATCCCTATTTTCAATGTACCATTTAAATACAAGATATTAATCAGACAAATTAAAGAAACTATTCACCTTTTAAATGCGTAAGGAACTCAACATTAATATTCAATATTTTTATCGTTAACAACCTTCTCTCTTATTTATTTTTCCTATTTTTTTCTTCAACCCCATTTTTTCATTCACACTTATCATGCTTTTTACTTGAATTTGCTATACTTGAGTCGAAGGACTTTCGAAAACAATCTCTCTATCTCCACAAGGTAGTGATACGATCTATGTATACTCTACCCTCACATATTCTACAGATAACACTGATTTTTGTTGTTGTTATTGTTGTTGTAATGCTTGTCTAACTCACGTTGAACACTTATACTAGGTTAAAAAATGTGTTAAATGGTATATAAAAAATAAAATTGAAGAGTGTAAATGAAACAAGACCGAGTTGAAGTGTCAAAGTGATTTTTTGAAGCAAGTTAAAGGGGTTATGTACGTTTGGTAAACTATAACATTGATAATGTGAAATTTGTTATGTTATTCATCGTATTATGAGATTATACATTATTATTTTATACATATTAAATGTATTTTTAAAAAATTGAATACCGAATTTAGGTCAATGTATTTGTGTTTCAAATTCGTTGTCGAATTGTACATCTGTCTCTAATGACCATAATCTCAATTTTAAATTAGAAAATATTTGATATCGCTTTAATTAACTTGAATTTTTATTTTCTCCATTGACTTTTCTCCATGCTTAATTACCTCTCAACGTTTATTTTTTCCTTTTTTTATTTTCTTTTATTTATTTATGACTAATTTTCTTCTTTTGCTCAACTTTTATTTTTTAGTTTTTTTTTTAACAACTTTCACATATAGCAAACACAAAAAATCATATTTGTATGTTATAAATAGTTTGCATAATTGCGCTCCATAACAAACATAAATATATATATGTAATGACCCGAAAGGTCATTTTTGGAAATTTTGAATATTCATTTAACTTGAGTTAATTAATCGTTAGTTAATGAAGTAAAGTGATCATTTAATGATACTCTTTACCACTTGATCATGGGTTAAAGTGAATTAAATTATTTGGGGTAAATATATGGGTCAAATCTGAAATATTAAATTAGGTTAGTAGGGATTATTACTTTTAATACATTATTAATTTAGAAAAGAGAAGGAAGAAACTTACCTGCGTATAGCAGCGGCTGGCGTGGAGACGATCCACTTCACGATCAGGTAACACCAATACAATTCCTTAATTTTGCAATTGGAACATGCGTTAAGTTCAAAAGGATGGTTGTTTATTATTATTATTTTAATAATGAGAGGAAACAGTAAAGAGGAAAACTATTTTTGCACTTAAATAAATTATTATATATATATTTGTAAGTTGCAGTGATTTGGAATTGGACCTCGTGCCATTATGTTAGCATTACAGCCAAATGACGGCAATGTAAACATGCCAATTAATGAAGGCATTCATTTAGATTGTGAATGCAGTGTTCATCCGTACTAAAAGTGATTAGGGTTTTAGTCTGAGTTTTACGATTTTCTTATAATTATCAGGTTATAATTCAAGTTTTGATATATTGGTATATGAAATTAAATATTAGGTATATTGTTTGAGATGAATATTGTCAAATTTATGATATTTGGAGGAAATTAGACTTAACCCTAGGCTTAAAAATTTAGGAGAATGATATGTAGCGTATGGGTTGGCATCAAGAACTAGGAACTGGGCTATAGTAATATGGGTGTTGTTAAATTAGAAATCTTATCACGATTATTTTTGTGAATAGATTGCATTGATTTGGAATTTAGCCGAAAGAGGAAGGCTCAAGTTCTGGAGTAATTGTTCGACTATTAGAGGCAAGTGGATTTCTAAACCCTTGTTAAGTGTATGGAATTCATGTATTTCCTTGTAATATGTGTTTAGGGTAATGAGGCTCGGTGATGGGTTGACTTGTCCACATTGATTAATTCTAATGATGAAAAAGGGATAATAAAAGGCAATGTGATCAATTGTTTGTGTGATCTGTTGAGAATTGTTTGAAAGGCTTGTTGAATCATTGTTGATGTTATATCCTGATTGGCTTGTTGTGAATTGTGCAATGTTATGAAAATGGTCATCTCCTCATTATTTGTGTGAACATGTCATTTGCATTGTTATGAGACATGCTTCTGACAAGTGTTATGTGCATTGAGAAAGAATAAGAAAATAAAGAGGATGTACTATTTCGAGGGACGTATCGCGCGCCGCGATGGATACTATATTTCGAGGGACGTGTCGCGCGCCGCGACGGATACTATATTTCGAGAGACGTATCGCGCGCCGCGATGGTTACTATTATCGAGGGTCGTATCGCGCGCCGCGATGGATGCATGGACAGATATGTCCCCCATGGGTCCCGGACTGAGAGACAGCGGGTGTGTATCATTAGGTCAGACATGCATCACTATACTTGACATTGCATTTCATTGCATTGCACTTTGTTATTATTGGTGAACTTGATCTTGTGTGTTGCTGATCTTGTGAGTGCCTTTCTATGGAACTTGTGACTGATGAATATTGAGCTTGTTGTTGAAGATATGCAATTGTTAGAGTGTTGTTGTTGAGGCTATGAAACTATTGTTGTTGTTGAGGGTATGAAATTGTTAGAGTATTGTGTTGAGCTATGTGCTTTGTAAACTGTGAACTGTTATGTTAGGCTGGTACTAAGCAGGTTGTAGTTGTGGAGGTGGTAATTGATGAATATTGAGCTTGTTGTTGAGAATATATGATTGTTAGAATGTTGTTGTTGAGATATGTGTTTGTAAATTGTGAACTGTTAGGTTGGGCTGGTTTTATACAGATTATAGTTGTGAAGGTTCGGTTGGAGTGTAAGGAGTACTTGTATTCTATCCCCTTAGCTCGTGTTTAGAGGTTTACTTGCTGAGTACTGTGTGGTTTGGTACTCACCCCTTGCTTCTACAAATTTTTGTAGGTTACGAGCCTGGATTTTTGTGGTACTTGTCATTCTCTTCTTTTCCAAGGCTTCTGGGAGATTTGTGAGGTAGTTGTTTGTCTTCTCAGCGACCCTTCTTACTCCTGTTTATGATCTTGTTCTACTCTAGAAACAATGTCATATGAGACTTGTATTTTTCTTTTTATTCAATTGTAATACTTTAGAGGCTTGTACATGTGACAACCAGATTTTGGGGGTATTTTTGAGTTTATTAAAAAAAATTCCGCATTTTATTGTAATAGGTTGAGTTTTAGGCTGACTTGTCTTGGCGGGTTAAGACGAGTGCCATCACGTCCATTTTTGGGTTGTGACATATATTTCGCTATAAATATACAAAAGAAAATAATTGTATAATCTGTTTTGGTATACATATACAAAAGATCAATTGTATAATATGTGTTTGTATAAAGTGAGAAAGAGAGAAAGACAAAAGAAAACTGGGCAGGGAAAGATCGTATTTGTATAATCGTAAGTGCATAGGACGAAAATATATGCATTTATATTTGTACATACAATTTTCTGTCGCTTTATACAAACACAAACACAAACACAATGTATACATTTGTGTTTGTATAAAGTAAGAGAGGCGAGTGAGCGAGCGAGATCTGGGAGAGTGGCGAGCGAGATCTGGGAGAGGGGAGAGAGAGGAATGAAAATATATGTATATATACAATTTTCTCTTGCTTTATACAAATACAAACACATTTTATACATTTGCGTTTTTGTATAAAGTGAGAGAGACGAGTAAGCGAGCGAGATCTGGGAGAGGAGAGAGAGGGGAATGAAAATATATGTATATATACAATTTTTTCTCGCTTTATACAAACACAAACATATTTTATACATTTGCGTTTGTATAAAAAACAAGAGAGGCAAGGGAGAGAATGAGAGTGGCGAGCGAGATTCACCGGGAGAGAGGCGAAATAGCAAAAGTTTGCTATGGAGTACAATTAAATCAAACTATATTTATAGCACTTAATTTAAATTAATAGTTTGCTATTATATACAATTTTCGCTTTTTTCCTCACTACCGACTGGACTGCTTCATCATCAATTGTTGTCCATACGGGCTGAGCCCAGTAGATGTGGATTGTGGGCCTCTATTTTCGTACACGCTAAGTTCATTTAGCCCAACCCAATTTATTTTGTTTTCATTTTCTGCAAATTTTAGAGTTACATATAATTGGCAATATATAGCCCAATATTAATTAGCAATTAATAAACAAATAAAAATTGGCACATATTAGCCTAAAAGTAATATATCTATATTTTTTTAAATAATAAAAGATATTTAATAGCATCTCTCTTCTAACTTCCAACCATTTCTCCTTAAAACTAGCGAACGATTATTTAGAATTATCTCTCTCCTTTCAAATTAGTACGGATATTTTAAAATAATAAAAGAAAATTAATTCCATCTCTCTTGTAACCTCCAACCATTTCTCCTTAAAACTAGCAAAAGATTATTCAAAACTCTCTCCTTTCAAATTATTTCGTATTTTTAAAAATAATAAAAGAAAATTAATACCATCTCTATTTTATCTTCCAACCATTTCCACTTAGAACTAGCAAAATTCTATTTAGAATTATATCTTTTCTTAAATTTAGAAAATAATATTTTGATTATGATTACTCTTATTTCAAAGGTATTCCTATGAGTTCATTACCTGCCAATTATTTTGCCTTTGAACTCGATCCATATTTACTTAACAAATTTGTATACATTTGTTTGCACTGGTATTCATTAATCCATATCCATCAAATAGATTGGCATACATTTGTTCGTATTCATAATAAATTGGTATACATTTATATTTATTTTCATTAATATCTTTCAAATTTTACATAGGTATACATTTGTAATGGATACAATCGTCCATATTCATTTATAAATTGGTATACATTTATTTGCATTAATATCTTTCTAATTTTACATTTGTATTGGATACATTTGTTCGTATTCATAATAAATTGGTATACATTTATTTGCATTAATATCTTTCAAATTTACATAGGTATACATTTGTATTGGATACATTCGTCCATATTCATTTATAAATTGGTATACATTTGTTTGCATTAGTATCTTTCTAATTTTACATAGGTATACAGTTGCTTGCATTACTATTTTGGAATGCAATCAACAAAATCCATTAACAAATTTAGATAATTTTACATTGTTATGTGTTTGCTTATATTCATTAACAAATTTAGATACATTTGTGGGAGACAAAATAAATATTTGTTATCAAATTCAATCAACGAAATTCAATATTTTAAAAAATTATCATAAATATATTAATTAATTATTTATTAAAAATTGAAGAAATGTCAATTCCATAAATCACAAAACATTGAAAAATACGTAATTTCTTACAAATTATGAGGAGAGAAAAAAGGAACAATAAAAGCACTGCTAGATAGAGAGAGAAAATCTGAAAAGAAAAAAAAAACATTTTTCAGAAAAAACAATTTAGTTTGTTTGACTTTTCAAACATTTCTTTTAAAAGATACTATCTTTACGAAAGTATTTGTAATTGTACAGATATTAAGATGTTTATTTTAGATTGTAAACTTCAAAAAAAAAATATTGACCAAATTCAAAATATTCATAAAAGATGTAAGTTAGTAAATATTCTCTATTTTTCAGAAATAAATAATTTTCAAAGGACGTACTCAAATTAAAAATACCACGATCGATTTTATTACTACCACGTGGCAATTTTAGCACCTAGTAGTTTGATCCAATTATTGGATTTTGGTATGAGAAAAAGTAATGGTTATGTAGACTTGTAGTGGTAGAAAATGCATAGTTGTCATCATGATTATTCACATGCCAAAAATTAGTCTTTTTAAGTCACGTCAAGTGGAATCAATAAATATTTGTTCGTTGAATTTCAACAATTTTTTTGTGACATTTTTTTAGAGTTGAAATTGTGGGAATCATGTTAAACACTGTTAAAATTGATCACCAAATTTAAATGTTGAATACTTTTAATTTACGAAACAATAATAATATCTATATATATTCTATCCTTCTTATATCTTATTTAGCAGACAGATAATTGGTCAGCAGCCAATTTGAATCAAAACTGCATATTCAACTAAATTGAGTATGTCATTCCACACGTCATTCTACAGTCATCAGAGTATTTACAAAAATAACAACTACATCATACTTAGAAAATTATTAGTCCCGACTTGTCCAATAATTGGACTTTTTTAAAAAAAAATAATAATAAATATAATGATAATTTTTTTCATTATAAAATAACGGATACTCTCTCAAATCCTATATAAATGATTTGTTAATGAGTGCCCCCGGGGGGATCGAATTTGTATTCAACTACTTTGAAAATCTAATATATTTTAGAAAAATCGTGCTCATTAATAAATCAGTAAATATAATGTGTAGTTTATTATAAACCTTTTGATATAATTGTACTTATTATGGGATAAATATTTTTATCGAAGTGACACTTGTTTAAGGGTGGATGGTTATTAATTTTTGTTTTAAATTTTAAAAGTAACACTTATTTAGAGATAAATTTTTTTTTTGTTGAAATGACACTTATTTTGGGATGAGAAAGTTATAGCAAATTTCATGTAAGATCTAGAGGAAGAACCATGTGAATATTTTAAATATCAACATCAAGTCCTTAATTAGATGGCTAAATCTGCCTAACGCCACGTGATCACCCAAGCAGTAATTGCCAATTATTTATTTGTGTCGAAATGAAAACGTTTTTGACAATTCTTTTTTTTTTTTTATCTAGTACTCCCCAGTATTTCCACTTAATTATCAACCAAGGTTTCATATGACTTAAAAAAAAAATAGTTATACTTAATATTTCTATAGCACATTATATTAATTTTTCATGATTAATGATAAGATTGAGATGATTAACTCTCTTCATCCCATTTTATGCGAAGTTTTCTTTAATAATTGTGAAAAACATTAAGACGATAATCATAATAGAACGAAGGAGTATGTTAATATAATTTTATTGTGTTGTAATAATGTACACGACACTGAATGAACACAGTAATCGCAGTGGCGGAGCTAGAAATTTCACAAAGAGTGTCCAGAAATAACACAATAAAAGTTCTTTTCAAAAAGTAGAACTCGTGAGATTCGAACAGACCAACACTTCCTCATTCCAAAGAGGTGAAATCATTGGGCTATAACAGTTTGTTAGGTTAAGAGTGTCCAAAATATATTATTTAATCATTTCGTGTATCATTTTACTTGTATATATGATATTTTTTTCCGACGAAGGGTGTCCAATTGGACATCCATGTGGCTACGTCACTGATTACACGCGCCACAAATTATCTGTTTCACTTTTAATCGTCATAGTTTTTTTTTTTAGAGTCAAACTATAAGAACTTTGACTGACATTTTATGATATAATTTTTCATCATATTCATATGAAAAAAATTGTAATTTATAATACTTTTCATATATTTTTTGAATATTTAATTTTTTTGTTAAAAATATTTAATTAATATGTAATTTAATTTACCTTTAAAAATAATCAAATTAACTTTCGAAAAACATAATATGACAAATAAAAGTGGACACAGGAAAGTATTATAGATTTAGGCGTGCATTAATTAGAATTAAGATAGAAAAAAAGTGCATACTGAACAATATTGTTTAATTTATTGGGTCCTATATATTAAAGTATAAACTTAATTTCAACCCCATCAAAGAAAAGGCTGAAATTTGTCGAGTTAGTTAGTTCGGACTTTAATTTGGAGGTAGATATGCTACTTAAATACTTATGTCCTCTTGATTTATTAACTTTCAATAATTGATGATGTTTCTTAAAGGTTCTTGTACATTCCATAATTAAATATTTTATAATTTTAAGTTAATTTCATAAAATAAAATGTAATCTCTTTATCAAATAAAACGCCAATTGACACAAAATCAAACATTTTTTTGCATTACTTTCGACTGAATACTTGATAAATTGTTTCTCATTTAATTTAACAAATCTCTATTGTTCTTATTCAATATATGGAATCTGAAGAGAGTATTGTTTACCGTCCTTAAATGTTAAAAGGGTATAGTGAAATTGTTTATAATCTTAATTATTACCTATAAGAATTAATATTAGTCTAAGTTTCTTTTTGATTCTCTATAAAGATTCTACTAAATTGGGGAATAATTAGTACAATAATTGTAATCTTCACAGCTAGGCCATGACCACACTTTCATTGAACTATAAGTACTTGTATTAGAAGGACAATTGAAGCAATTAGCTGGTGTAACACCACTAATTTAGAAAAAAGTTGAAAACTTTTCAATTAAGATTATTCTAATTTTGAAAAAAGAGTCGAAATCTAATTGGAATTTCTCTTCTTCCAAATAAAATCCAAAAATCTAAATAAATAAATAAACAAGTTGCAGCAGCCAGCAGACAGCCAATTTGGATTTACATTCAACAAAATTACATGTCATTTTAGAGTCAGCACCCATACAACAATACTATCTTACCTGACTCTTACATTAAAAATCTTTTCTTTTACTTATCCTTTTTATTAAACAAATTTAGAAAATTTTCTTTTTTATATTACCCCTAATATTAAATAAATATGTAAAGTAGTAATTGTCAAATTTAAAACTTCAAAATATCACTAACTTTAATAAAAATAAATCCTTCATAAAAAATTAAATCATTGTAATTATTTTTTTTCTTTGGTTTTCCCATAATTCCATTCGAGGAAAAGCGCTTTTACAATATGTCATTTATAAATATTTCCTCCTTTGGTGTACGTTGTCTTGTTGTTGGGGCGGTATCAACTCTTTTTTTTCTTTTCAAATTATGTACGTAGAGTTTGAGTCCAACACGGACCATATAATACATATATTTCAGTTGAAATAATTATTTATTATTAAATAATTGTAATAATAATAAAAATAACAATTAGTATATACTTACTAATGTGATTAGATATTAGTATTATTACAACAGATAATAACCAGCCACCACTCATATTATTTGGCTACTATATAAGAAAGTCCGATACAATTGGAATTTCTATTGCTTTCTTCTTCTTCTTCTTCTTCATTTTTCTTCCTATAATATTTAAACTTCAACTTCTTTATCGATTTATGTTAGAAGAAAAAACTCGGATTGAAAAAAATAATTCCAGGTTTGTTTTCTTATCTCTCTTGATAATTTTATTTTTCTTTTTAGTCTGTTTTTGGGATGATTTGGAATTTATTTTCGCGAGCAAAAATAAGATGCATGAATTAATATTCTTGTTGCGTTCATTAGAATTCTTTGTTTTCTTTTCTTATTATGAAAATGAAGATGGCTAGAATAATATTAAAGAATTTATATAAGCATGAGAACAATTTTTTAAAATTATTGTCTTATTCTAGGTCCTCCTATTGCAAGAACATCAGCTGAGTAATGTTGATTTTATTTATAGAGATGGGAATGTGTTGGTATTTTCAACTGTAATTTATTGTATTTATGAATATTTTATTTTGTAGTTTTGATATGAACAATGAAGATTTCTTGTAATCACAAACGTAGCATTTTCCTGACATTTAGCTTAACACAAATAATACTGTTTGGTGAAGTTTTTTTTTTTTTTTTGAAAATAGGTGTCTGGCTAAGCTTTTAGGAGAAAATATGAACTTTTGAGAAACAATAGAAGCTGATTCTCAAAAGCTAAAAAAACAATTTTTGTTAACATTTTTTTAAAAAACACTAAGAAAAATACACATAATCACTTTTAAAAAAATTTAATCAAACACTAATGATTATCTTGTCCAAGTACGCTATAAGCCTTTCTGAGATAAAGAAACATTTAAGCTTTAATTAAAGTTTAGTAAGCCGCAAATCCATTCATTAATTGATAAATATTTAGCCCGAAAACTCATAGTATTATTTTTTATATACGTAGTGAATCCTAATTTTCTCATGATTGGATGGGCGTAAAGTATTTTAGCAACGCCATTGCTGACGTAAAGTAACAGAATTGCTATTAATAGAAGTGTATCACATGCCCCTTTAGTCGTTTTCTGTCACGTTAGTACCACCCTTACTTACTATATATATATAGACGTGTTTCTATTGCTGACACATGTATTTGAACTTAACTTGACTAAAAATAACAGCAGAAAAATGTAACCTTAGAAGTGTTCAAATTTGTTTTTTCATCGAGGGGTGGATCGAAGCGATTGCAGTGAAGAATTGATCTGAAACGAAGTTTGGACGGTGATTATGTGAAAACATGAGTCCATGTCATGTCAAGGAACTGTTGTTTCCTTGGTCTTTCCTATGCTTACATAAACAAATGTCACGCCCATAGGCCCATGCAACAATAACGATAATGTACAGAGTACGACTGGTTAGGGGCATGGGTTTTGTATGATTGGATGAAGTCCATTCTTTCTTACTGGTCTTGATATTACACTATCGCGTTACTCATATCTCGAGAAGGTAGAAGTTGTTTCGAAACGAATGATGAAAAGGAGAAAGTATCATAAACAATGCACACATTAATTTGTCGCTTATTTATTTATTTATTGGTTCATGTATTCTTTTTGTTTGTTTATTGGGGTTTAACCATTCCACGAATTAACTTCTTTTTTTTTTGGTTTGGAGCTTGCAGGATATATAGACAGAGACAGAGTTTATTAAAAGAAAAAAAAGACATTTTTGAAACTCCATAGTTAGGCATTACAACTAGCAAATAATATATATACATTTTTTATCTACAAAATTTTGCAAAAAGAAAAAAGAAAAAATGGGTTTTATGACATTATTAGAAGTGGCATCAATGCCAATATTGCAAGTGCTAATAGTAAGTGGTTTAGGAGCTGTAATGGCCACTGATTATCTTAAGCTGCTTCCTGCTGATGCCCGCAAATACCTTAACAGAGTAAGTTATCTACCTAATTTAGCGATTTTTATTTGTCCGACTCTTAATATTTTAAGAGTTTAACTTTTATACGTTGACGTATCTCTGCAGATAGTGTTTGTGGTATTTACACCGGCCCTGATGTTTGCGAGTTTGGCAGAGTCCGTCACCTTTCAAGATATCATCACATGGTACATTCTTGGCTAATATAATAATCTTTTGGGTTATTAATCGCTCAATCAAACAATATTACATAAATTGAGACATAAAGAATATTTGATCACCACGAATTGTCAAAATCTAAGATGATGTGTCATTTTAGTGGCATTACGTACAGATGAACTAATCTTAATTAACTATTGTTTATACAGGTGGTTTATGCCAGTTAATGTTGGATTAACATTTCTATTTGGAGGGATTCTTGGATGGATAGCTATGAAAATATTGAAACCAAAGCCACATCTTGAGGGACTCATTATTGCTACATGCTCATCAGGTAACAATATCATCAAAAGTTGCCGGGGCGGAGCTAGAGTTTTTGTTACAGATTCAACAAAACACAATACTATTTAATACAGTAACTCAAAATTCTCAATCTGCCTCTGCTCTGAACGCCTCCACATTGTAAAAGTTGCTCTAACATAATTCTGACAAACAGGAAACTTGGGAAATCTTCTTTTGATTGTCATTCCTGCAATTTGCAAAGAAGATGGAAGTCCATTTGGTGATCATAAAACTTGTGCTTCTGTTGGCCTTTCCTATGCATCTTTCTCAATGGCAGTAAGTTTTAACTCATCACATTCTCCCCTGAAGTTATGTTCATAAAGTTCCAATTATCAACACAAAATTTTCTCGATTTGGTAGCTTGGAGGTTTCTACATTTGGACATTCACTTACCAGCTAATAAGAAGTTCATCCTTGAAATTTAAAGCTCTAAAAACAGCAGAGGAGAACGAAGCGATTAAGGGACCAAACAATGACTCGGAGACAAATGAAAAGTCTTACCTTCTTGACAACAATTCTCAAGATCAGCTTCCTATAAGTACCACAAAAACAACTGAAAATCAAACAGTAGAAGTATCATCATGGCGAAAAATAGTAGGTGTGGTACACACTTTCTTAGAAGAGCTAACAGCACCTCCTACTCTTGGAGCTGTAAGTACTACGAATTTCTGATTTCACTTGTGGTTTTTGAAGGAATGTAATTACATGTTGTTCTTAAGTAACTCTGTTTTTTTTTTTTCTATTTTTGAATGATATTTCAGATTGTAGGATTCCTATTTGGTTCAATTACATGGCTGAAAAATCTGGTGATTGGGGATGCTGCTCCCCTTAGAGTTATTCAAGACTCTGTCAAGTTACTTGGGTATGTACTACTAAATAAAACATTTACAATCGCGATCATGCTTAGGTTTACATGTTATTTTCTTACATATCAGGGATGGAACCATTCCGTGCATCACTCTTATACTTGGAGGCAACCTCACCCAAGGTAATGAAGTATATCATTAAAGGCAAATCTAAAACGATGTTTATATGTATACTCGTTCTGAACTCAGGCAACTTTGACAGGATTGAGGAAGGCACAAGTAAAACCATCAACTATAATAGCAGTAGTTTGCGTACGATTCATCTTCAGTCCATTGATAGGGATTGGAATTGTTAAAACAGCAGCGAACTTAGGGTTCCTTCCAGCAGATCCTCTGTACCATTTCGTGCTAATGCTTCAGTACACCGTCCCACCTGCTATGAATATCAGTAAGTTATAACAATTTCATATCAACTGAATGCTGATGTTTATGGTTTGCTTATTGAAGATGATGATGAAATGCAGGTACAATGACACAATTAGTTGATGTAGCACAAGAAGAGTGTTCTGTTCTAATCATGTGGACTTATTTGGTAGCAGCATTAGCACTCACCATTTGGTCCACTATATTTATGTGGCTCTTATCATCATAAATTACAAATCTTAGATACTGAAAGCAGTATTTTTTTTAGCCAAAATTCTTTTATGATTGTGCTTGTATACTGTTCTACATTTATTTATGAAAATATAGAATCATTATTTCTCATCTGGGGCGTATAAAGTCGAATCGAAAATCGAGTCAAAACCTAAAAAAATAAATATGACTAATAGTTTGGTTTGACTTGGTTTGGTATTGCAAAAAAAAAAAATTGGACTTAATTTGAGTTGGTTTGGTTTTAACTAAAAAAAGTCAAACTCGAGACCAAACCAACCTGACATTATATACATAAGTTTTAAAATTTATTTTATACATAAAAGTATTTGCATTGATATAATCTCTAAATATCTCTTAACTTTTTCATAATTTTTTAACTTTTAATATATTATTTCAAGTTTTTTTAGACTTAGAATTTTGAACAGCCCAATAAAGGTTATATTACATAGATATTATTAGTAACTCTTAAGTCTCTACTAAAGCTCAATTCAAAATCAAATCACTAACAAAAAAAAATTAATTCAACACCAAAAATGACAATAATGTTGAATATTTGTTCTTTAGTTTTATATTGATTTAGACATTAAAAATACATAACCTAATTTTAATATGTAATAATACGCATTAAGCTTATTTTAATCCTTTTAAAATATGATCATTTTCACTACGACCTATTAATTTACAATATTTATTTTATGCAATTGTAGTTATTATTTTTTCTTGAATATTCTAATCTCATCACTCATTCCATATTTGTGTTATTTTCTTAAAGAACACTTACATAATTCTATTTTGATAGGACTAAAGAAATATTTGAATCAAAAAACAAGTTAATTAAATGTCTGTATAAATACTTTACCAACAATCCAAAAAAACCTAGTTGAAAAACCCAAGTTTTATTAGTTTAGTTTGATTCGTAATTCTAAAAATCCGATATAAATAATTTGATTTGATATTTAAAAAATCCAAACCAACTCGATCATATACAACCCTACTAAAACGTTTATCTAATTTTACCCTTAATATGATAATTTGACCGCAAGTTTCAATAGACTCTTTATTTCTAAGTTTCTGTTCACAGTAAAGTAGTATCACATAAATTGAAACGAAAATAGGATATGTTACTACCACACCCCTATGCAATTTAGATAATGTTCCAATATCTCAGTCTATGGTAACCAGCTAAAATACACTTTAGAACATTTATGTAACATATAATAGTGGCAGAAAGTAATAAAAGAATAATCATCAATTTTTTGAACATTTAAAGGAGCTGCATCGATATATGATACACAAATGTCCGTAGAAAAATAATTCAACTATCACACTGGAATAACAACTACTTGCTATCGACCTCGACTTTCTTGGTAAAGTTATCGGTCTCATACAAGGGTTAGTTGTAGTTTAGGCCGATTAGGCTGAGGCTCAACGACTTCCATGTGAATTCTCACTGTTCCAAGTACACCATACGAAACACTTCCATCAAGCTTTCTAATTTTCTGTTGTTTCTCATCGACTACCCATTCCCCTCCATTGTCACCTTTAGATGTCAAGTATACAGGCCCTTCAATACCGTACCTGGAAAGGTATACAATAATCAATGAGCTAAATAGGAAATCCATTAACTTGTTTTGCTCTCTAAATGAAGAAACAACACATACTTGGGCACAAAGACAATGAAGCCATTGGATCTTATTTTCACTATTCTCGCCTCAGTATCTGTTGGTCTGTGCACAAGAATGGAAAAGTAAAAATGAGAGAGTATGGAGGACATAAAGGGATATAACCAAGAAGATGTTCTTCATACCGCTTCCTGAAGAAAATGAGAGTATGGAGCTCTACTGATGCTCTGCTGGCCATCTGAGCATTCCTATGCCGATAATTTAGATCTGTTTTGGAACACAAATGAGCAAACACAACCACATAAAATTTGAAACTAGACCATGATTTCTACTATTTTCCTATGAGAAAAGACTTCTACTTTTCTTCTTTTTCTTTTTTCCTTTTCACGTGTCATTCATAAAGAAAACTCACACTGCCATAAAAAGTAAATGTTGATGAGTGAAAACTAGGTCTGAACAGAAGTTCATTATAAGTTTTAACCCTTTAATGTCCAAAGTTCAGCAATACATAAATACTAGAAAGCTAACACTGCACAAATAATTATTTACTTTGAACAGATGGGCTATAACAGAAGTACTCAAGTTCTTTTGATAACTGAGAAATCCTCCTTCTCAAATTAAAACTCGATGGGATAATGGGACGCCCTCTACCCTTCTCAAATTAAATACCACGTTTTTGTCTGCAGCAAGTTCGAATCCGTGGCATATGTCTAACCCACGCATTACACAGTTGTGCTCTTACCACTAGACCGAAGCCCTAGGAGCCAAAAATACTCAAATTATTGCTAAGTAAAACCTCAAGACTAACAGACACATTCAATCCCAAGTCCCCACTATTCACTCAGTGGAGGAAAAAAGCGTAAAAGCATTAATACAAACTTCTTCTGATACCTCTGGACAGATGACAACCAAAAACATAAAAGCATTAATCAAGAACAAGCATAACTATAAAGGCAAGCTCATATACTCCCCATCCACAAGAAGTCTAATGCATTTAAAACGTAATGCCAAGCATAATGAAAAGCAACACTTACTGTCAGAAATACTAGTTAGCTTGGGTCTATCTTGGAAAACACCGGGAAGCTGATAAATTCCCAAAGAAGCAGCAAGCAATCGATGGACGATGACATCTACAAGACAAGACAGAAAAAGAGGCTCACAATTGGTCGCATCCATTGCACTTTGTCATTATAAATGGACGGTAACTTTTACTAACCAGCATATCTTCTAATGGGCGAGGTGAAATGAGTATAAAGAGGAGAGGCAAGACCATAATGAAGATATTCTGGAGGACTAAGGTCTCCACTACAAAAGTAAACCGCCTGAAAATGCATACCAAAAGCAATGCCAACTCAGAAATTACATGATATTTCAGAAGTAGGGGATTTGGTCAAACCAACGAAGAAGGAACACCTGTGTCATGCATCTGGTTGCCAGAATCCGGATCAGCTTGTTGAAGTATGGATCGTCACCCTAGGGAGAAGATAGAAAGTTAGCATATGAATGCACAACAGCAACCAATGGAACTAGATGTCCCTTAGCTACTTTGAGGAGTGCAATATCATCACTCTATGCAGTGTTTTCTTGGCTATTAAGTCCCCGATTGGTAATTCTTCCACAAAAGTAGTCCTTCAGTCAATTTTGAGCCAAATTAACTTATGTAAATGTATGCAATAGAATTACGGGTATTTTAGTGAAGGACCAATGCAATCTTTCAATAAATAACAGAGCAGCCGAAAAAAGAATCAGAGAAGGCATTCATCGATTGTCTTGTTATTTTCCTTTTATTTTGAAGAGAAAACAACAGTTTTTTTAGCCAAATTACCTTCATTTGTGAGCTAAACACATTATTAAGTACATTATGTTTGGCCGAAAAGTATAGCCAATAGTGAGCACCTTGTGTTATAAAAGAACTGATGCGAAATTCTTAACAGTAAAAGTTAGTCTAGCCTCCATTTAAGGCTAGGATTGAAATAGTTTGAGCCTAAAATTCCATGACTCCAGCTCAGCTTAATTGGAGAATTCGAAGGGGCTTGATATTAAGCTGCAAAAAGCTTGAACATATAGAGTTGATCTGCCACAAGCCCTATGTTCCAATTAAAGAAAGCCAAATTTGAAATAAAAATCCTAATAATTTATGAACTGACATATCACTTAAATCAGCAAACCAACTTTATTCCTCTAAGCCAAAAACAAACATGACTTGCAAATATCAAGTATCCTAATAATAACTTAATACAAGTGAATGTTACGAAAAAGACAATTGCAAAATTAGTTGTTCATTCCATTTCAATCAATTGAATAGAGAAGAGATTAGTAAATCATTCCTATGAATGGTTTTAATACAACAAAAAGCCCAGTGCAGAAAGCATCCTGCTTTAGCAGTGTCTTGTAAAAACAACATGAGAGGGAATGAGAAGAAAGCAGAGTCACACAGCCACCTTTTTATACATTGTCCAGCGGCAGCAGACTTATGGAGTATGTTTATCACACTTTTTGGACTCAATTGGGTCATGCCACAGAATAACAGGGATGGTTTTGAGAGTTGGAGTTGTGGGAAAGTTCTTAACACCATCAAGAGAATTTAGAAGATGATACCTGCTGCTGTTTTTTGAAGTATCTGGAATGAAATAAATAGGAGATGCTTTGATGGAATATCAACTACCTACCAATCTCTAAAATCTCATTGTCTTATGCTGTTGTATAGTTGGGTTATATGTCCCCAATAAATTCCCCTGTTACCTTCTTGAATTTTACCAGCTCACTAGCTCTCAACTAGATATGCAATGGAGGTGATAAGTTCTTTCTGCTATTCTACTTTTCTAACTATTATGCATTCACTTGATGCCAGGCTGCCAGCAATGAAATTATTTACTTCATCAAAAAAACGAGAGAATGAATGAGAAACTGATAAAGAAAGAGGTTGTGTGGCTGCAAAATGAGAGAATGAATGAGAAACTTATAAAGAAAGAGGTTCTGTGGCTGCACATTAGAAGTAACCGGAAATATCAGGTAGCGTTGTATGAAGCTTTGTCTGCTAGGGTTCTATGTAGCTTGTATGGAGAGATGAAATTCGTTTCTCATCTAGGTCAGCGAACCCATACCCAAGCTTATTCTGGAATTAGGTCGATGCTTGTTCAGGTCAGCTCAGCTCAACTCAATAATAGCCAGGCAAGGTTAAGCAAAAAATGAGTCGACACATGCAGCTTGTGAACTCATCTATAATATACGACTTGATTTATAGCTAAAACCCCTTCAGAAATATAGTGGAAGGAAGAAAATTCATTCTTTCATTCTTAAGTTTCACTATGCACATCACGTTCAATAAGCCACAACTCACCTTGGCAAGATCTAGAGAGTCAGCCAATGCTTTGGATGATGTCACATCCAAACTAAGACCAACTGCTTCAGCTGTGCGGAGAAGAGGCTCAAGCATTTCTTTGGTTGGGCTTGGATGGCGTCTGCAAATAAAAATGCATCATGTAAACTTAGAGAATTATCAAATTTAATTGAAGTACCAAACGTAATCTTTAATAGCCATTTCATAGTGTCACAACTCTCTGGCATAACATGTAATTCGAGTTTTTGCGGAACACTTGGTATTAGACTAGAGCCACCATATCTGTCTCTAGTGCTCCATCTTAGACAACTGTGAATAGCTATCTGATGTATGAAAATTGTACAGAAAGAACAGGTTGGTGAAGGAGGGGAGAAGATGAAGCAGAGTTGCATGTAAACGTGGATTGAGTATGTTGAGCCTGTTACTACTAGACAAGCATCACCCCTACAAGGAACTGAAGCCCTTTAAAAAATATGTCATCATCCCTTTAAAGAATTGAAGCCCTTAAAGAAATGTAGCCTCACATGTGTGTTTCTTTAATTGTTATCCTTATTTACAACTTTGTAACTCAATAAACATATGCCTGTGAGCAAGGAATCACTCTAAATAACTGCCTATAAGCATTCATCAAACTGCTAGATCTCCAAAAAAACTTCTCATTATTACCTGCAATCACATATTATACCATCTTAGGAAAGTTAATTCTTTCAAAATGACAGGATCAGATTACATTCATTTTTTAGCACATGAAGGATACGGAAAGAGACCTATACAGCATAGCAGGATATAGATATGAGACCAGAAAGTTTAGACACCAGTTAAGGAAGATATTCTAGGTAAAAGAAGCAAACTATACAGACGGATTTGTTTCTAAGTAACAATAGCAACAAACCTTAATAGTGAGCAGACAGGAAAATGCTTAAGGATTTTTTCAGCAACTGCAACATTAGCAGCAAGCATAAACTCCTCAACCATTTGGTTTGCTTCACGAATCTGATACATTCCTATACATACATCATAAAATTAACTTCACACGACTACTCAAACAATCTAACAAAGGATGATGTCATTGTGCAGTCCCACAAAAATAGCAGAATTCTTCAGTGAAACAGTGGGTGTAAAAATTGGCAAGGGATATGTTATAAGAGCTCAAAGCTAAGAAATTTTAATGTCACAATACTGCACCAGTTTGAAACAAATGATCCTTAAACTGAATCTTAAGCACTGTAAATATATAATTTAAAGGAGATCTGTAAGAAAAATTCTTGGCTTTCCAAAAAGCAGGTAATTGGGCTCCTTTATCTAAATTACAATAAGCTACCAAAAGAAACTAGAGAGAGAGAGAGAGAAAGAAAAGAGTTGGATTATACCGATATCAAGAGGGTCATGAGTTTCAGTATCAATCTGAAATTTGACTTCAGCAGAAGCAAGTGTCAGTGCACCCCTATCAATGCGTCTTTGCCTCATTATCTGCAAAAGTTGGTCTCATTAGAATGCTTTTAATATATTGATACTAGAGCTGAAAGTCCAAAGCTAAGATATAGTAATTAAAGGAGAATAAGGATTACAAGATCAAAACCTTGGCTAACCCATTCAAATTTCGTAAATCTGAAGTTATTGGATCCACCAAGCGACTGGAATAACAAACATAACTTGTTAGGTATGGGAACTAGGAATTACAAAATGGCAGATACAAGTACTTTCGAAGTTCAAGAAGACGGGCATGCAAGTACTGACTAGTTTATAGTTGAACAGGAAACAAACTCATAAGTTCAAAAAATTTCAGGTTGAGCGGTTCACCCTGTCAGACCATACAAAAATCCACTTCCACAATCATCAGTAGTGGATTTTACTTCTAACCATCTATGGCCCCTTTAGTTGAAATAAGTTATACTTCGGAATTATTTTTTGCGACTACATCAAAAGTAAGATGCTTTGAAACAAACAAATTTTTAGTTCTTTTTTTAAAAAAAAAAAACAGTTTTAGGCCTGTGGGTACTGTAGAATTTCAATTTCTACTACATGTACAAACACACATCTAATCTGGCTGCTATTTACTTGATCACAAGCCCAAACAGAAACTTAACCCCCAGCACGAACTACAAGCAGGACAAGATACACATGCTAACCAACCTCAAAATTGGGCAAGACAAAGCAACTTCACATTTTGATATGGAAGTTCCACCGACAGATTTTGTACTTTGTGTAATCTTAACATATATATTTTTTTGAATCAGGTAACATTTTTGTGTAATCTTAACATCTTTCTAAAGGAAAGGAGTCCTGTCATATGCCTCTCCGTTTAGCATGAAAGCGGGAGGGAGGGGGTCTGCTCAATCAAGTCCCCTCATAGGATATTTTAAACTGTAAAAGCACATCATGACCTGACATCATTCATACAAACCATATTTTTTGTAAGGAAATGGAAATGTTCATTGCCTATATAAGCATTACGAAGGAACTTATCATATCCCCACAATCCTTCATGTATTTCACTTTTGTTACTAAGATACATAAAGGATACAAAGCATAACACGCCAAAACTACAAGCCAGGTCAGGAAAAGAAAGAAGAAGGGAAGAGACTATTGCGAATCTCATCATTCAATACTATATCGTCTGCAAATAACATATACCATGGCACCTCACCTTGGATATGCCACATCAGTTCATCCATCACCAAGGCAAAAATGAACAGACTTAAGGGTCAATCCCTGGTGCAGTCCCATCATAACTGGGAAGTGGTCCAAGTCCCCTCCCACTGACCTTACCCGATTCTTAGCTCCATTGTACAGGTCCTTAATCGCCTTAGTGTAAGCCACATGCACACCTCTAGCCTCCAACATCACCATAGGACCTCCCTAGCCACTTTGTCATATGCCTTTTCTAATCTAGGTCAATACTCAATAAACACACCATGCATACGTTTCTCTTCCTCTCTCGATACTGCTTTACCAGTGTTCTCACAAGATGAATGGTTTTTGTCTTCAACGCGGTCTTTCAAGGAAGAAGAGGTGTCAACTTAAATCCTAATACAAAACGGTTTCTCAGTGGCGAACATCCTAATCTATCACGGAATTTGTTATGGAAGTCTATGGCTCCAAATAAGTAACATTTTTCACTTAGTATGCAATCTAGAACGCACAACACTTCTATTACAGAACAAAATTACTGGATTTTGAAGAAGCAGCCAGTCGAAGAAGCCTAGTCCAAGAGAGAGAAGAGGAACTGTATTGTAGCCTTTTATTTTTGGTGTAAAGAGAAAGGTTTAGAGGAAACAGAACAGATTGTAGAATTATTAGGATCCATGTAAATATCTTTTTTTCTCTTCTTTTGTTCCCCTTTGCTTGCTGAAGGTCACCAGCATATCCTTAATGCTGAAGAATACAACATGACCATTTTCAAAAAAACAAAAAAAACGAGAGAGAAGAGGAAACTCCTTGAACTTTTTTTACAAAACAGGTTCCCACCTCTCCTTTTTCTTCTAAAAGTTGCTTTGGGAAAAAAAACAGAAGAAGAAGCACCGCAGAGAAGATGCAATGAAACAAAGGAAAGAAGAAGTAGAAGAAAATTACTGGATTTTGGAGAAGAAGAAGAAGCAGCAGTCAGTCAAAGAACCGTAGTCCCAGAGAGAAAGAGGAAGCTCTTTGAATTTTTTTTTCTAAAACAGGTTCCCTCACCTCTCCATTTTCTTCAAAAAGTTGCTTTTTAAAAATATATAAAAAAAAAGAAGCAACCAATTTGTCGCTACCTCATTTCACGCTTCGCAAACAAAAGTGACCGCTTTATTCACTTCACATCACCTCACCCCCCACCCCAAGTAGCTCTGAACCCTCGCCTTGCTTCACCTAAAGCAATGAAACGAGCACTTTTCACAACACTAGTCTATAGTCAAGCACTTTTCAGTGCAAAGTACACCATGTGTAGAGATGGTTGGATACTGGTAGGCTTTAAAGTGCTTCAAAGTACATACTACAACACTTCTTTAAGGATAACACCACTTAGTTTGACATCAATGAGATCTTTCAGTTTATCAATAAATGATCAACAAATAAAGATAAATCTACCTTCCAAATGATTTACATTGGGAAGATGAAAAATCATGAGAAATATTGACCACAAGACAGATTAAAGGGAAGACAGAAGAAGACTGAGCAACGAAACGAATTTGTCAGACATCTGAAAACTTTTTTAATAACAGTTGAAGTTTCCATACTCTCAGTGCCAAAAAACTGGGTCCCAATTTGATCTTGTTGAAGGCCTCATTATACCTTGAAGGATTAGGTTTCGCTATTTCTGAGGGCAAAAAACAACAACATAGACTGGAAAAGGCAACACCAATTGCCTAGCTAAATCACAGTGCTAGGATACAGTGGTTAATGAGGGGCCATCTGCATACCTAATACTGATGAGAATGAGTTTGGTTCAAGATGTTTGAGAGGAGATAACGCTTTAGAATCTGATATGACCAGAAAAGAACCAAGAAGACAAAATGTAAACAGAAACATCAAATGGGAGCACCTATCATCCATTCTTGCTTGCGCCTCGACATAGGATAATGCTGCACATGATTTAATCACGCTTTTAGTGTATCTTGTAGAAATAATCTCGGCATCAGGTGTCATTTCCTGAAAGACAAATAAATGCACATTGGGTGAAAATACAGATATAGAACTTATGTCGGGGGGTTGGGGTGGGGGGTGGACACAAGCACAAACCAAGCAGACAGGGCCTAATGAAGGTTGTTATAGTATGCCAGTATAATTGAGCCATACAATCCAGAATGCTACAAATGTATTTCATCAACAACCTGCAACAATTAAGTTTCTATCTCCTTATATGTAGCTATCAGCCTCATGGAAGGATTAGTCATGCGACATAGCAGCACAAAATGACTGACAATTAATGCAGTTAGATAATTGACCATTAACTAGGTTTGTATAAGCTGCCTGTTAGTAAAAGACAAAAACTATACTGACTTCAGACTGGGGGAACATTGTACGAAGCTCTAGGCAGATAGATATGCAGCAAGAAAGAAAAATAACAAAGATAACTGGCAGATATTTGAGAGAGAAGAAGCCTGTCAGAAATAGAAGATCAGCTATTACTTCTAGAAATATCATAAAAATAAATTACATACCCAGATAACTGAGAAAGCTAGTCTTTCAACATCAGAACGAAGTGAACAAATATCTGCCAAGTAAAGAAAAAAGACAAGATTAATTGAAGACAATAAAACAATTGATCCAAATCCATCTCCAAGCCATCTGACAAGCAAAAACTAGTCCAGGCTAGTTCCTGAAAAGTAAATTTTACCTTCCGTAAGAGGTTTTGGAAGCATGTCGATTCTACGCTCTACAAGATATACAGAAGTACCCCTTTGTGAAGCCTCATCATCGAGTGGAGTTCCAGGATGAACAAAATTAGTAACATCGGCAATATCTGGTATGTATTAAAGACTCACACCTAGACTTTCCCATGATGTAGACGTTATATTTATTTATAAATATAAATAAATAACAAAAAAGTCCTGGAATACAAAAGGTTGTTTTGTAGGCGAACTAACTAAGTTGTTGGAGGCGAGCGGAGTGAGGCAATGAAATTGTTTAGTCGAAAGAAAAGTGAGAACTAGTGGATTTTGAGAATGAGAATCATCTATAGTCTCATTTCTTTTTCGTAGTAAGAAGACACTAAGACGCACCCACTACACACCACACACTCAGGCGTCTAGCAGGGTCCTTCCCCATGTGAAGGGGGTGCAGCTATTGTAGCTAAGGCCAACAAAATTTGGGAAGTCAAAAGATATTTAGGTACAAAATCATGAGGATAGGAAGCATCAAAGGAAATAAGAGATGGTATCACAAATGAATACCCATCATTACACTGGTTGTACACAGAAATAAGCCAAAGATGATACGAACAGCATCATGTGCCCAAAACCCTCATCACACCCATCTTCAAGGAGATCACTGTCTCTTGAAGAAGGAAATTAGCAAAAGAGATCAGTGTTAAGTTTTGTAAAGAGGATCATCCCATCATGTATTTGGTGGACTATTTGGAAGGAAAGAAATGATAGATGTGTTGAGGATAGGAGGAGTTTAGTACAGGATATTAAGCTAAAATGCATTTTGCTTTTCTGTTTTTGGTGCACTAAACTGTATTCTAGTGACACTGAATCAATCCTAGATGTCCTAGGCACCATTAAGGATTGGTTTCACATCTGGTATATTATGTATCTATCCATTTGAAAATTGGTTTTTTCAGTACTACCTAAGTGCTGGTTTTAATACGAAGTTACTTTACTCAAAAAAAAGTTTTGTAAATTCTAGCCAAAAGATTTCAAAATTAAACATGGATACGAACTCCCACTTCAAAATTTCCATTTGAAAGAGCCATACAATGCAATGCATCATCAATATCTCTGCATCCTGCATCACAGAAAAAGCAGAATTCTGTCTCAGATTGACATCACATGTAAAAAGTATCTCATCTATGCTGACACAAACTAAATGTGGGCACTGCAGTTAAATGGAAGACGAAAAGCACTATAAATTTGGACAACATACCAGGAGGGTCCACACTACATACACGCAGGTGACGCAAATCCTGTCTAATAGGATTTGTCAAATCTTGAGAAGACACAGACCAAGGTAATGGTGGCAAGCACGCCAACACTTGGGCAGAAAATGGCCTGGCATCTATATCATTCTCTATTAGTACCACCTGAAGTTATTACAGAACAAATATAGTCAGGACTGTTATCCATCAGCATCAAGAAATAAATCGAATCCTAATTATTTAAGCATGTAAGATAATATATAGGTACCTACAAGCAAAGGACACCAACGCCCTGAGCACTTATTAGAAGGTATTCAACAATAAGCCACAACAGAAAAACTACAAACAATCTCAAAAGTACATTACAGAAAGAGTAGAGAAGGATAATTTGTTCAAATTTTAAAGAGCAATGAATGACATTTCATCACATACCTCTGTTTCGGTGTCCCTATCACCTATTTCACCAATTGTCCTCACATAGTGACCGGTTGGATATCGAGACAAACGATCCCATGAATCAACCGCAACGATAATCCGTTTATCCAGCAAATTTCCCAATTGACGAGTTTGTATCCGTATCTTCGGAATCCTGCGGTCTTTGGATACGAATAAGGCATGGGCACGACCACCATCACCAGCTGGCATAGGCATTGGCTCCAAGGATCCACAGTAACTGCAATGATGAAACATACAATATTATATACCAGATAAATGAAGACTTTGTTGGTGGAAATAGATACAGGCATACAGCAATTTAAAGTATGAGAGTTCAGTGACAGTGCAGAGAGTCCAGCGACCATATAATTTTTGCAGGATTTTCACATATTGAAGAGGCAGAACTCTCTAATCCCCATGTCACTTTGCAAATGATTACGGAAATTGAACTCGGCCCGACTTAATCGTAAAGCTATCACAAGAGGTAAGAAACAGTCTTGAGAGGACTGACCAACACCTGAAAAGGTGCCATATACAGAAGCAGTGTCTGAACTGTCCCGATAGAGGAGCAATACCTAGAACGGTCGTCAGGAAGAAGAGTAGTGGCACCAGAGGGTGTAAGCCGCCCACCAATAGCATAAGCTATGTCAAAATCGAAGAGGGTCGAATACCATGTTACGGAAATGGACGTTGGATCTAACCCAACCTCAAAGGCTAGCACATGAGACAAATCCAAGACCATAGAAGGAGACAATCTCACACATTCTTTTTGATGAAACAGTGTTATAAATCGCATCAAGAAGATGCATGATAGCAAAATAGGTACAAAATCTCACACATTTGAAATGCCAAGGGCTGAACATTTGGAGCGTGGGTTTATGATGATCCAAATTTACTATACCTCTTAGCTTAAGATTTAGGTGAGATGTGAATGCTTTAACATGGAATCACAGCAAGCAAAGTACGACTCTCTCTATATAATTTTTTTTTACATGTTTTAGGGGGAAATGGCCAACACATGATGGGGCATGGTAAAGACAATCAAATAATTTTTTCTAACAGTTTGAGGGAAAAAGCCCTAGCCCCTATACATGCATTAAGCGACGACGGCACAAACGAAGCAAAAGTATAAAAATGTAGTTCAAATGTGTAAAAGAAGGGGTCCCATTAGTTTTTAGTTCTGAGTGTCCCGTCAGTATGAAAAAGTATTTGACTGGACAGAAATGGTCATTGTGCGAATCCCAAATGCAAACCACAAACACTCAAACGTGAGGAAGAATTTAAAAACTAAATGTAATTGGTGCATTTAACTCTGTCAATAATATTAGGCAAAGACATTTTTTACAAATATCTATCATGTCAGAAAAAGAAAGAGCAGGCTTTTCAACCTGATTAAAGTCAAAAAATTTCACACATTTTATCCATTTCAAGGAAAGAAAAGAATTCAAAAGACTAAACGATTTGAAAAATGAAGAATAAACCATCAAACAATATGCCATGGACAAATCAAGTTTGACCCAAAACATGGTAGCTGAAAGGTTCCTAAAGTTAAATGACCACAACTGTGTTGCTAGGTGGTGACCTATTTGGACGGACCAAGGTGATGTCCTTTTTCTAATTACCAAAATGAAAAATAAAAGGATACAATCTTTTTAAAGAGAGAAAACATATTGTACTCTAAAGGTGATAGGATAAGTCACCTTAAAATTTTTGCTAACTCATTTGTTTATTCAGGCAAGAACCAGCAAAGGAAAATTATTTTGAAGGTATCTTCAGAAATAGACTTGAAATGTCTATTTGAATTTTCTGAAAACATGATTTTGTAATGCATGCACATTTAAAAATATCCTTTGAGATGCTTTTTCAAAAAAAAAAAAAGGGGGAGAGGATAAGAAAAACTTTAAAATCACGCTAAAACGAACTGAATGACAAGAACAACAACACATCTAAAGCCAGCAGATAATAAACAATAACTTACGAGTGCCAGTTCCGCTTTATGATACCAACAACACATCCAGTTGGACGAGAAGGTTTCATTTCCTCAGGTGCAGTTTGCCCTTGATTCAGGACTCTAGGAGCATCATCAGCAGTGTTTGGAGCTAAATGAACATCTTCTTCTTCATCGTCTTCAGGATACCGAAATAGTTATGAGATTTACATGCATAAAAAAAAATCCTCCATAATGAGAGCAAGTGAGGACAATTGCGATGGACAGACATGCAGGAGCAGAAGGACAAGTTCACAATCATTCATTTTGATTTGCATGAAAGTTACAAAACATATATTAATAATTGAATAACTTATCACACTAGAGAAATATTAAAGCAGTTCCAGAAGAGTAAGTTTGAAGATATACTATTACAGTTAAAATATAATATGGAATGAATTAAGTTTTTGAAATTTGTAAAATTTGTACAAGTAATGGTGTAATAATAATTAGAAATGGGTCAAACGTACTGAAACGGAAATGACTACTCTTTTTAGCTGGGTTAATCTCACCCCTGTATATAACCCAGATTCTTTTTTCGAATTTATTAGCTCTTTAGTCTTGTGCTAGACCTTTGGATTTGTCAGCTCTATAGACTTATGTTAGGTTTTTGTTATCTTTTTATGAGCTGCTATAATCTCCCCCTCTTTTGTAATTATGCATCTCCTTGAGGCCTTTGTGATTTATTATTCACTTGCTTCATCAAAAAAAAAATTATGGATAGCCACAGCAGGTTTGATTTTTGTGATATAATAATAGAGTTGTTACCTTTAAAAATAGGATTCCTTAATATCATAGAAAGTGAACCACTTATGACTTTTTTCAGGAGAGAAATGTAGAGATCTCCTTCTTAATTGAGATAGTCGAGTTGCAATATAATAGAGAAACACGTTATATTTACAACTAAACTATGTGAAATGGTCTAGATATGACCTCTGTTAATAGTTTGGGACAATCATGTCCCTGCAATAACAAAAGTAGGTTATGTTTTCCCTTATTTTCAAATAAACTACCCTTATATTTGTCGCTATTTTCACTTCCTCCACTATCTTTATCACCCTCACAATCTCAATGCCAGTAATTAACTTCAGGAATGAAGGCAGATAAGGGGACGAATCCAAATTTGAGGATGAATAAATAATACTTCTTAGGAATTGAGATTATCAGATTTATGAAAAAAGGGATAATGACAATGTTAGAGAATTCCTGACATTAAAGAACATGTGAAAAGCAGATAAATTATAGAAAGAATTTCAAGTTCAAAAGAAACGAGGCTCAGATTGTCAAAAAACTATCAGAAAAATGCGCTAGTTCACGATTGCTGCAAAAAGCAGATGGAATATTGTGAGAGAAATAAACCAGCTCACAGATTCGACTGATCTTTGCCAAGCCAAACCATAAATCATCTCAAAAGCCTCATTCTTTTAACTAAATCAGGCATCAAAAGGGTATCCCCAGATTTGCCCTTTTCTCAGACATAAATGAAAAGATCTTTGAATCCAGCCATGGCTGCAAGCATCAGCTAGCCTTAGAAGACAGAAGAAACACCAAGAAATGGATTTTTTCCCCAAAATATCATAAACCCGCCTGAACTACCATGTCGAGCTACAGTTTTTCAGCTCAAGAGAAGACATGTTTGATTCAACACCCACAGAAAACAAAATCTTCACAGCCCCCTTTATGTATAAAATGGACCAGAATAATGAGTACAGAAAAGAGGGAGGATATGTATAATTTCACTAAAAGGATGGTTTGGTGAGGGGAAAAAAAGAAACTGAACTTTGTCAAGCCAAAACATGAATCAGCTCAAAAGCTTTGAAATTCGCCGTAAAGAAGCACAACCAAAAATTATTTTTTTATTTCCCAAAATATAAAAGATCCACCTGAGGTACCAATCATATATATATATATAAAAGAGAACCATAAGCCCACCTACGTGGCGCCACCACAAACTAGGATTCCCTTTTAATTTATTTTATTTCCAAAAATAGCCTTCACCTTTCGTGAAAAGTTATGAAACATTGTGACTTTTATGAATAGTTGTCACTTTTATAAAAAATTGTGTTTTTTATGAAAGGTTGTAACCTTTCTGAAGGGTTGTAACTTTTCCAAAGAGTTGTATCATTTCTGAAAAGTTGTGTCTTTTATTAATAGTTGTGACTTTTATGAAGAGTTGCCACTTTTATGAAAGGTTGTGACTTGTGACCTATCCGAAGGGTTGTAACTTTTCCAAAGAGTTGTAACATTTCCAATAAGACACAATAATCAATTGTTCACACTACCCTTTGTTGTCTATAATTAGAGGATTTTCCTCTCATTTTAAAACAACGAAAATTTTGAACTTCTTCTTCTTCTTCTTCTTCACAATTAAATTTGTGTACTTTGCTCCTGTTGAATGGCTCACTGACACCATTATTTTTGTATCAATACACTGGTGAATAGAATCGTTATATCTTGAGAGGATCTATTCCTTTAAACATCGCGTATTAGATGGAAATAATTTTCTTAAGGACACACTGTGCATTCAATGGACTCGATTTTTTCCATTTTGTTTCATTCTATTTTTGAAGATCCTGGTATGTTTTTTACAGTCATTAATTTATGCTTATATTATTAATTGTTGTTTTTGAGTACATGCTTTAAACTTTGTTGTTTATGTTTATGCAAAGTTATTGTTATAAGTATTTGTTAGTACATATTAAATAACAAACGTTAATTGGGTATTCAAGCAAGTTTTATCTACTGAAATTGTTGAAGGTACAATAAAAAAGCCCTTACAAATCTATTTTCATACAAGGATGCGATTTTGTTTTCTTTAAAAAATACTTTGAGAGTTAATAACTTTGCATGCCCATATTTTTTGGTTTTTATGTTGTTGTTATCTATTTTTACTAAATTTTATCAGTGGATATTATGGGTACTTTAAGGATTGAAAGTTGATTGAAGTGTTAGTCAATTTTTTGTGGTATGTTATTCTAAAACATAGGAACTTTTCTGGTTAGAATGATTCATTATCATCATTGGATATCTCATAGTTTAGTCCTTTTAATGATATTTTTTCTCGTTGTTTTGTTGGTTCCTTAAAATTGTATTGATTATTTTTCGTTTGGTATGTATATTATCTCACTTGGACAAAACTTTTCGTCCTTTTAATGCTTTTCTTTTTTTTCCTTCTCATTCGGCTCTTCTAAATATTTTTCGTGTGAGTTATGACTATTTTCGGCAAACTTAATTTGAAGAATATGAAACGAAACCTACTCTAAATAAAAGTAATATCCTAAACTACAAAAGATATGTCTATTAACATAGATTTGTTGTCCTTCATGTTCCAAGTCATTGCAAAGCGTTTGAGTTATCTAAGTTAGACTCATTTTAATTTTTTAATGTTCAAGAATATTTCTTTAACATGAGCCTAGAATCCAACATTTTTATCTACTTGTACTTTCATAATGCAACAATTATACATACATATTTCTGAACAAGTCGTAAAGTTGCATTGATGAAGCATCTAGAAGGGCCTTCAGACCAGCAGTTTATTGAAGATTAAATTTCTAAAAGGGTCAACAATATTATTTTGTTTTTGTTTCAAATTTATTTTTCTCCTTCTATAAATTTTGTTAGAGTAACAATAACGAAAAGTGGTGAACGTTTGACCTCAGACAAGTAGATTATTGAAAAGGTTGTTCAAAAGCTTAGAAAGATTATTTATACCCGCGCGAAGCACAGGTAAATTACCTAGTTACCATGTAAAGCAACAGATTTCAGCACAAGAGAAAACATATTGATTAACTTCCACAGAAGACAAAGTTTGAACAACCTCATTGTGTATAAAACGGAGCAGAGAGAGTAATAAGAATAAGAAAAGAGGGAGGTTTTGTGTAGTTTCACCAAAAGGATGGTTTGGTTGGGGGGGAGGACCTTATGAAACAGAAGAAACACGAAGAAAGGAAACTTCTTTCAAAATCTCATAAGCCCACCTAAGGTGCCATGCCAAGCAACAATTTTTCACTCAAGAGAAAACATGTTTGAATGTGTATAAAATGGGCCAGAGAGAGTTATACCACAGAAGGTAATAAGAAAAGAGTAAGGTCGTGTATAATTTTAGCAAAGAGGTGGTTTGTTGTGTTTGTGGTGGGCAGTGGGGGAGAAGGGACAGACGTTTGCCAAGCCAAAACACGAATCAGCTCAAAAGCTTTGGAAACTGCCATGGCTGAAAGAATCAGTTAGCTTTAGGAGACAGAAGAAACACCAAGAAATGGAACTTCTCCAAAATCTCTGTGAGAAATATAGGAAAAGAATATTATTGAATTGTTGTTATTTACATTATTACATTGAGACCCTATTTATAGACCCTAGAATACAATCCAGTAGGATACTATTTAGTATTCCTATTTCTATTTCTATTACTATTCCTATTCTAATAGGATTGTATAAACCTATTCCTATTCTAATAGGATTGCATAAACATATTCCTATTCTAACACTCCCCCTCAAGCTAGTGTATACAATTCATGTACCTAGCTTGTTACAAATGTAATTAACACGAGGACTGATGAGGGGCTTGGTGAGATATCTGCAAGTTGATCACTCGACTTCACAAAATTGACAATCATCTCAATGTGCTTGGTCTTCTCATGAAATACTGAATTTGATGCAGAATGCCGATAAAACACAGAGTGATAAAATTACAGTGTTGGAACTTCCCAAACCAATGCCGATAAAACACAGAGTGATAAAATTACAGTGTTGGAACTTCCCAAACCAAGCTTGCAAAGACTGTTTCAGACCATAGAGTGACTTACGTAATCAACATACAAGGCTACTAAACTCCCCCTGAGCAACAAAATTAGGTGGTTGCTCCATATAGACTTCTTCACAATGCAGCGGTCGTTGTAAGTGCTCAAAATCTAGTATAAAGTATATGGATCATGTTGAAATCAATAGACGAGTCGATATCAAACAAGTCACCGAAAAACTGGCCAGAACATGCTCATATGTCGGAGTACTAGATTTGATGGCTAAAAGTGGTCACAATCTAAGAAATAAAATTATATGGATAGGGTCAGAATGATGTCACAACCCAACTAGAAAATAGAAAAAATATAGGATAGTTCGAATTGATGGAACAACCCTATTGAAAAAGAGAAATAATATGAGTAGGGTCGGAATGATGGCACGACCCTGCTAAAAAAGAAAAATTATACGGGTAGGGTTGGAATGATGGCACAACCCTACGCAAATCAGATTTGAGGAGTCACCGGAAAGACGAATGGAACTATGCAAATCAAATTTGAGGAGTCACTGAAAAGACACATGATGCTATGCAACTCAGATATGAGAAAATAGTTCGAAAAAATCCACGGTACTACACAAATTAAATATGAAAAGTAGTCCGAAAAGATGCACGGTGCTACACAAATAAGATATGCAAAAAAAAGGTAGTCACCAGAAGGATGGCATGGTGCTACACAAATTAAATATGAAAAAATAGTCACTGGTACGGTGCTACACAAATTAAATATGAAAAAGTAGTCACCGGAATGATGACACGGTGCTACACAAATTAGATATAAGAAAGTAGTCACCGGAATGATGGCACGGTGCTACACAAATTAGATATGAGAAAATAGTCATCGGAAAGATACACGGTGACGGCTAACATAATCGTTGGCCAGACGGGCAGCATATATTAGTAATAGCCGCCCGCCGGCAGCGTAAGCTCTTAGATTTTCTACCAAGATCGTAGAGGCCCTGATACCATGTAAGAAATATAGGAAAAGAATATTATTGAATTGTTGTTATTTACATTATTACATTGAGACCCTATTTATAGACCCTAAAATACAATCCTTTACCAAGTAGGATACTATTTAGTATTCCTATTTCTATTTCTATTACTATTCCTATTCTAATAGGATTGTATAAACCTATTCCTATTCTAATAGGATTGCATAAACATATTCCTATTCTAACAATCTCATAGACCCACTTGAGGTACCCACACCAAGCAACAGCTTTTCAGCTCAAGAGAGAACATGTCTGATTGCAATTTTGAGTTATACCAGAGAGACTAATAAGAACAAGAAAAGTGGAAGGTCATGTACTTTCACCACAAAGGTGGTTAAAGTGACAAAAAAAAAAAGTTTCCAATGCCAAAACAAGATTAGCACAAAAGCTTTGAAACACAGCATAGCTGCAAGCAACAGTTATTTAGCTCGAGAGATAACATGTTTGATTGAACATCGACCAATGAAAACCTCCAAATCATCATTGTGCATAAAACGGAACAGAGTGAGTAATAAGAAGAAGAAAAGAAGGAATGCAAGAGTATGGAGATAGGAAGAAGACATTCTACTGAAGACTGGTGGGAGTTAATACCAGCTTGCATTTGGTATTTCAGACCCCAACCTGAGGTGCCATGCCAAGCAACAGTTTTTCAGCTCTAGAGAGAACAAGATTGATTGCCATTTTGAGTAAAAGCGGAGAGAGAAACAAAAATAAGAAAGTTATCTGTAATTTCAGCAAAAAGGTGGGTTAGTGAGAAAAAAAGGAACTTTGCGATGCCAAAACACAATTAGCTCAAAAGCTTTGAAATCCATCGTGGCTGCAGGCATCAAGTTAGCCTTATGAGACAGAGAAGAAACACCAAGATATGGAAATTGTTTTACAAAATCTCATAGATTCACCCACCTGAGTAGCCATGCAAGCAACAGTTTTCTAGCTCAAGAGAGAACATGTTTGATTGCTTTTCGAGATATACCAAAGAGAGTAAGAAGAACAAGAAAAGTGGAAGGTCATGTACTTTCACCAAAACGGTGGTTAAAAAGAAAAAAAAATAGAATTTCTGACGCCAAAACATAATTAGCTCAAAAACTTTGAAACGCATCATGACTACAGATTGACTATGAGGACAGAGAAGAAAAACCAAGGAATGAACCTTTTCCTAAAATCGCATAAAACCACCTGAAGTGCCGTGCCAAGCAACAGTTGTTTGTCTCGAGAGATAACATGTTTGATTGAACATCGACGGATGAAAACCTCCAAATCTTCATTGTGTATAAAACAGAGCAGATTAAGTTAAGAATGAGAAAAGAAGGAGTGCATGGGAGATATCACGAAAAGGGTGGTTCGGAGAGGGGGGAAAAGCATGGCTAAGTCAAAACACGAATCAGCTCAAAAGCTTAGGAGTCTATCATGGCTGCAAGCATCAGATAGCCTTATGAGATAGTGAAGAAAACCATGAAATGGAACATTCACCAAAATCTCACAGACCCCGACTAGAAGTGCCATGCCAAGCAACAGTTTCAGCTCTTGAAGGAACATGTTTGATTGCCATTTTGAGTACAACTAGAGAGAGAAATAAAAATAAGAAAAGTTATGTGTAATTTAAGCAAAAGGGTGAGTTGGTGAGAAAAAAACTGATCTTTGCAATGCCAAAACACAATTAGCTCAAAAGCTTTGAAATCCATCGTGGCTGCAAGAATCAGTTAGCATTATGAGACAGAGAAGAAACACCAAGAAATGGAAATTGTTTTCCAAAATATCATAGACCCACATGATATGCCATGCCAAGTCCCAATTTTTCAGCACATGAGAAAACAAGTTCTACAAAACTTCCACGGAAAAAAAAAACCTCCACATCCTCATGGTTTATAAAAATGGAGCAAAGAGAATAATAAGAACAAGAAAAGTGGAAGGTCGTGTGTAATTTCACGAAAAGGGTGGTTTGGTGTGGAGGGGGAAAGAAAATGAACATTCCCAAGTCCAAACAAGAATCAGCTCAAAAGCATTGTAATTTGTAGTGGCTGCAAGAATCAGTTAGCCATATGAGACGGAGAAGATACATCATAAAATGGAACTTCCTCTTAAATCTGATAGACCCACTTCAGTTGCCATGCCAAGCAACAATTTTCTAGCTTAAGAGAGAACATGTTTGATTGCTTTTTAAGTTATACCAGAGAGAGTAATAAGAATAAGAAAAGTGGAAGGTCGTGTACTTTCACCACAGAGGTGGTTAAAGTGACAACACGATTAGCTCAAAAGCTTTGAAACGCAGCATGGCTCCAAGCAACAGATTGACTATGACAGAGAGAAGAAAGACCAAAAAATGGTCTTTTTCCTAAAATCTCATAGACCCACCTGAAGTGCCATGCCAAGCAACAAGTGTTTAGCTCAAGAGATAACTTGTATGATTGAACATAGATGAAAACCTACAAATCTTCATTGTGCATAAAACGGATCGGAGTGAGTAATAAGAATTAAGAAAAAGAGGGAGTGCAAGAGTAATATCACGAAAACGGTGGTTCGGAGAGGGGGAGAAAAGCATGGCTAAGTCAAAACACGAATCAGCTCAAAAGCTTACGAGTCTGTCATGGCTGCAAGCATCAGTGGGCCTTATGAGATAGTGAAGAAACACCATGAAATGGAACTTTATCAAAAATCTTCTAGACCCCCACCTAAGGTGTCATGCCAAGCAACAGTTTTTCAGCTCAAGAGAGAACATGTTTAATTGCCATATTGAGTTAAACCAGAGAGAGCAAGAAAAATAAGAAAAGTCATGTGTAATTTCAGCAAAAGGGTGAATTGGTGAGAAAAAAAACTGAATATTGCGAAGCCAAAACACAATTAGGTCAAAAGCACTAAAATCTGTTGTGGCTGCACGCATCAGTTAGCCATATGAGATAGAGAAGAAACACCAAGAAATGGAAATTGTTTTACAAAGTCTCATAGACCCACCTGATGTGCCGTGCCAAGTCCCAGTTTTTCAGCTCCAGAGAAAACAAGTTTTACAAAACTTCCACAGAAGAAATAACTTCCACATCCTCATGGTTTATAAAATGGAACAAAGAGATTAATAAGAATAAGAAAAGTGGATGGTCATGTGTAATTTCACGAAAAGGGTGGATTGGTGTGGAGGGGGAAAGAAAATGAACATTGCCAAGCCCAAACAAGAATCAGCTCAAAAGCATTGGAATTTGTCGTGGCTGCAAGCATCAGTTAGCCTTATGAGACGGAGAAGATACACCATGAAATGTAACTTCCTCTTAAGTCTGATAGACCCACCTGAGTTGCCATGCCAAGCAACAGTTTTCTAGCTCAAGAGAGAACATGTTTGATTGCTTCTTGAGTTATACCAGAGAGAATAATAAGAACAAGAAAAGTGGAAGGTCGTGTACTTACACCAAAAATGTGGTCAAAGTGAAAAAAAAATTAAACTTTCCGATGCCAAAACACAATTAGCTCTAAAGCTTTGAAACGCAGCATGGCTGCAAGCAACAGAGTGACTATGAGACAGAGAAGAAAGACCAAGAAATGGACCTCTTCCTAAAATCTCATAGACCCATCTGAAGTGTGGTGCCAAGCAACAGTTAATTAGTTCAAGAGATAACATGTTTGATTGAACATCGACGGATGAGAAGTTTCAAATCTTCATCGAATATAAAACGGAGCAGAGTGAGTAATAAGAATAAGATAAGAAAAAGGCGGTTGGAGAAGGGGGGGAAAGCATGGCTAAGTCAAAACACGAATCAGCTCAAAAGCATAGGAGTCTGTCATGGCTGCAAGCATCAGTTAGCTTTATGAGATAGTTAAGAAACACCATTAAATGGAACTTCTTCAAAAATCTCACAGACCCCAACCTGACGTGCCATGCCAAGTAACAGTTTTTCAGCTCAAGAGAGAACAAGATTGATTGCCATTTTGAGTAGAACCGGATAGAGAAACAAAAATAAGAGAAGTTATCTGTAATTTCAGCAAAAGGGTGGGTTAGTGAGAAAAAAATGAACTTTGTGAAGCCAAAACACAATTAGCACAAAAGCTTTGAAATCTGTCATGGTTGCAGGCATTAGTTAGCCTTATGAGACAGAAGAAACACCTAGAAATGGAAATTGTTTTACAAAATCTCATAGATCCACAAGATGTACCGTGCCAAGTCCCGGTTTTTCAGCTAGAGAGAAGAATTTTTACAAAACCTCCACGAAAAAAAACACCACATCCTCAGGGTTCATAAAATGGAGCAAAGAGAGTAAAACGAACAAGAAAAGTGTAAGGTCGTGTTTAATTTCACGAAAAGGGTGGTTTGGCGTGGAGGGGGAAGGAAAATGAATATTGCAAGGACCAAAAGAGAATCAGCTCAAAAGCATTGGAATTTGTCGTGGCTGCAAACATCAATTAGCCTTATGAGACGGAGAAGATACACCATGAAATGGAACTTCCTTTTAAGTCTGATTCACCCACCACCTGAGTTGCCATACAAACAACAGTTTTCTAGCTCAAGAGATAACATGTTTGATTGCTTTTTGAGATATACCAGAGAGAGTAAGAAGAACAAGAAAAGTGGAAGGTCATGTACTTTCACCAAAACGTGGTTAAACAGAAACAAAAATAAACTTTCCGATGCCAAAGCACGATTAGCTCAAAAGCTTTGAAACGCAGCATGGGTGCAAGGAACAGATTTACTATGAGGACAGAGAAGAAAGACCAAGGAATGGACCTTTTCCTAAAATCTCATAAAACCACCTGAAGTGACATGCCAAGCGACAGTTTTTTAGCTCGAGAGATAACATGTTTGATTGAACATCGACAGATGAAAACCTCCAAATCTTCATTGTGTATAAACAGAGCAGAGTTAAGAATAAGAAAAGAGGGAGTGCATGGGAAATATCACGAAAAGGGTGGTTCAGAGAGGGGGGGAAAAGCATGGGTAAGTCAAAACACGAATCAGCTCAAAAACGTAGGAGTCTGTCATGGCTGCAAGCATCAGCTAGCCTTATGAGATAGTGACGAAACACCATCAAATGGAAACTTTATCCAAAATCTTACAGATCCCCATCTGAGGTAGGCCATTCCAAGCAACAGTTTTTCAGCTCAAGAGAGAACATGTTTGATTGTCATATTGAGTAAAACCAGAGAGAGAAATAAAAATAAGAAAAGTCATGTGTAATTTCAGCGAAAGGGTGGATTGGTGTGAAAAATACTGAACTTTGCAAAGCCAAAACACAATTAGCTCAAAAGCTTATGTGGTGGCTGCAAGCATCAGTTAGCCTTATGAGCCAGAGAAGAAATACCAAGAAATGGAATTTTTTTTTACAAAATTTCATAGACCCACCTGATGTGCCGTGCCAAGTCCTGGTTTTTCAGCTCAAGAGAAAAAAAAGTTTCACAAAACTTGCATGAAAAAAAAACCTCCACATCCTCATGGTTTATAAAATGGAGCAAAGAGAAATATAAGAATAGGATAAGTGGAAGGTCGTGAAATTTCACGAAAAGGGTGGTTTGGTGTGGAAGGGGAAAGAAAATGAACATTGCCAAGCCCAAACAAGAATCAGCTCAAAAGCATTGGAATTTGTCGTGGAGCCTTATTAGACGGAGAAGATACACCATGAAATGGAACTTCCTTCTAAGTCTGATAAACCCACCTGAGTTGCCATGCCAAGCAACAGTTTTCTAGCTCAAGAGAGAACATGTTTGATTGCTTTTCGAGTTATACCAGAGAGAATAATAAGAACAAAAAAAGTGGAAGGTCGTGTACTTTCACCAGAAAGGTGGTTAAAGTGACAAAAAAACATAAACTTTCCAATGCCAAAACATAATTAGCTCTAAAGCTTTGAAACGCAGCATGGCTGCAAGCAACAGATTGACTATGAGATAGAGAAGAAAGACCAAGAAATGGACCTTTTCCTAAATTCTCATACACCCACCTGAAGTGTCGTGTCAAGCAACAGTTATTTAGCTCGAGAGATAACATGTTTGATTGAACATCGACCAATGAAAACCTCCAAATCATCATTGTGCATAAAACGGGACAGAGTGAGTAGTAAGAAGAAGAAAAGAAGGAAAATGCAGGAATAATATCACGAAAAGGGTGGTTCGGAGAGGGGAGGAAGGCATGGCTAGGTCAAAACACGAATCAGCTCAAGTCTTAGGAGTCTATCATGGCTGCAAGCATCAGTTTGCCTTATGAGATAGTGAAGAAACACCACGAAATGGAACTTTTTCCAAAATCTCACAGACCCAACAGTGTTTCAGCTCATGAGAGAACCCGTTTGATTGCCATTTTGAATTATACCAAACAGAAATAAAAATAAGGAAAGTGTAATTTCACTAAAAGAGTGGTTTGGTGAGGAGAAAAACTGAACTTTGCAAAGCCAGAACACAATTAGCTCAAAAGCTTTGAAATTTGTCGTGGCTGCAAGCATCATTTAGTCAGATGAGACAGAGAAGAAACACCAAGAAATGGAAATTGATTTTCCAAAATCTAATAGACCTACCTGAGGTGCAGTGCCAATCAACAGTTTTTCAGCTCGAGAGAAATCAAGTTTAATTGAACCTCCACTGAAGACAAAACCTCCACATCCTCATGGTTTATAAAAAGGAGCAGAGAGTGATATAAATAAGAATAAGAAAAGAGGAAGGCCATGTGTAATTTTACGAAGGGGGGGGGGGACTGAACTTTGCCAAGCAAAAACACGAATCAGCTCAAAAGCTTTGAGATCTGTCATGGCTGCAAGCAAGCATCAGTTGGCCTTATCAAACAGAGAAGATACACCATGAAAAGTGGAACTTTCTCCTAAATCTCATAGACCAATCTGAGGTGCCATGCCAAGCACAGTTTTTCAGCTCAAAAGAGAACATGTTTGATTGCTTTTTCGAGTTATACCAGAGAGAGTAATAAGAACAAGAATAGTATAAGGTCGTGTAGTTTCACCAAAAAGGTGGTTTAGTGACAAGAAAATTGAATTTTGCAACCCCAAAACACGATTAGCTCAAAAGCTTTAAAACTCAGCATGGCTGCAAGCATCAGTTAGCCTATGAGACAGAGAAGAAAGACCAAGAAATGGATCTTTTCAAAAATCTCATAGACCCACCTGAGGTGCCATGCCGAGCAACATTTTTTCAGCTCAAGAGAAAAAACGTTTGATTCAGCTTCCACATAAGACAAAACCTTTAAATCCTCATTATGTATAAAACAGACCAGAGAGAAATAAGAATAAGAAGAAAGGTAGGTCATGTGTAATTTCACTAAAAGGGTTAGTATGTTGTGAGGGAAAAAAAGGGAGGTCAAGATGCACATGTTGATGATATTGTTGCCCTTGACCATAACCATGGCCAGCAACGACGACGGTGGATGGTGAAGGATTGATACGTTGAATGGAGGTCAGGTAAAAAGTTAAAGGGGGTGGTAAAAGTGGTGGATGAAGCCACGTAATAGAAATGTGGCAAATGATAGTGCTAATTAGTTTGATCAGATACTAATTACTCTTAAATCGTTTTTAGTTATTTGATGACTCAATTGTTAATAGAGGACAAATCTAGACCATTTCGCGTAGTTCTAAGGCAAATTAGGTCACTTTTGCAATATACAAGAAAGTCATGTTCATTAAAGGAAAAAAGAAGTGGACAAACCTTCATCAGCTAATGCCAAAGACTTCTCCTCGTGCCACTGTTCTGGAGGCAAAAGCTCAACTGCCACTATATCACCATCAAAAGCCCTATTCATGTTTGCACGTCCATATATAATTATCTCATCACCAATGCTTTCACTTCCAACATATGCTTCAAATGGATTAAAACGGTTAACGCGAAGTTTCCCCTGGTGAAGGAGTCCCCGAAGCAAGCCAGAAGTAATTTCTGACATGGGCTTATGCTATAGAAAACATGAACAACAGGTGTAATTTAGCAGGTCATAGCCTTAAAAACAGCACCCAAAAAAATACCCTAGATAAATTGTATTAAGCAGTTAAATATACCTCATTATAAATGACTTTTCGCTTTGAAGGCCTCAAATCCTCAACATCAGCCATATTAACATCTTCAGAAGGAGGCTGTACTATTAGGTCAAGCAATTCTGGCTGACCAAGTGACTTTACATAGCATTCAACTGAGATCAATGGAAGTAAGTTGGTTAAGATTGCTGAAGATAAATTTAACTAAGCAGGAACTAAAGAAAACAGCTCTATACACAGTAACGACTAAAGAGAACTTTCATGAACATTAACAGAAGCCTCTCAGTGGTCAAATCAGTACACCACAGCAGTGTTACCAAAGGCGCACTTTAAGCGCGCTTAAGCCCTAAAGCGAGGCTCAAAACGTGTTGAGCGCTTCGCCTCGCTTTATGTGCGCTTCAGTGTCGTCATCAAAGTTCAAAGACAAACTTTTCCTTGTCAATGAGTCTCTTATGAAGATGTGACACTAAACAATTGATATTTAACTTTATCATATTTTTTTTCAATTTCTTTTGTCATATATTTGTCATTCATGGTTATAATTATTAGTCTTGGACTAAACAAACACATTTTATGTTTTTCTCCCTTTGCGCCTTTTTTCATTAAAGCCCACGCTTTATTTGCACTTTGCGCTTAAAGCCCCCATGGACCTTAGAGCTTTTTTTGCGCTTTTCGCTTTTAATAACACTGCACCACAGTAACATACTACTCAATAATTGTCATCAGACAACAAGAAGAGAGATTTACCTGTCTCTGCAGAAATTCCCTCTTCAATTGCCTTCTTCTTATTCTCTCTATCATTCGTAATTAGCAAGACACTTACTGCGCTGCCAAGATGATCCTGATACCATTTAGCTGCAACCCTAATAGCTGAACCACCAAAAATTGTTGACGTTTGTCAATCTACTGGTGATTACGAACAAAAGCATTCAGCTTCATTAAGTATAGATTTGAAGGCATAGATGTAAAGACCTACAAGAGATAGACGACCATGGTTCTCGATTATACCTCCACAAATCATGTTAACCTTTCCCATTCCACTTCTTGACTACTAAACTCAATATAGCTCGACTTACTTAAGAGTTTTGCACTCAGATAATCAAATTTAAGAGATCTTGAAGCCTTAGTAGAGAATCTATGTATTATTTTATACTGGATAGGTGGTGGAATAAAAATACTTGCATTAGTTATACTTGGATAAACATCAAAAAGGCAAAAGTTACCCTAAATGTTAATTCAAAGGCTCTCGTTCTGACATCGTCTAGAATACTCCACAAAAAGATAACCTCAAGATTGAAGTGCTTCACTCCTCCGTGCACCTAAGAACCCAATGCATCATCGGGGTGAGTACATGGGAGAAATAGACAGGTTACCTTAACTTCTCTAGCAATTGATTTTCCCCAAATTTAGTGAAGTTATAACTTATAAAGCCCTAACTATTCAATCACATTATGAAACTGCAAAGGAATAAAGTCTAGCATTCTATTTTTCACTTTGTATTTCGCAGGAGCAAAACTTTCTCATCAGTTTAGATTATCAATCAGATACTCTACACTGCTGCTTAAAATCTAGGGATATAATTGTAACATTAATTCAAAAGAAAATCTAGGGATAACGAGTTTCTAATATTTGCAACCATTAAAAAGACAATCTTAATGCACAATGATCAACACATTCATGCAAAGATTTTAACGTAAAGAATTCATTATCCTTCTCCCTATTCTAGGTCCCATAACCCTAATTATGATACTTAGCTACTCATAACATTTTGAAAAGAATTAAAGTACTAATAATTGTTATTCATAGAAATTACAGTAAAGTGAATTTGTGTAGACAAAATCATAGCATTTTACATTCTTTTTGATGAAGTAACAAACACATTTTACATTATATATTGCATATCCAACTTTAACACGACGAACGAAATGTCCGACAAAATTACAATCCTTGAATAGACTCGATCCAAATGACCCCTAAGTAACTTGGTTATAGTGCAATGCGTTCTTCCAAACAGAAACAGAAACTAATCATTGCAGCTTTCACCATATAAAATAGTGTGTAGATACTAAACAAAGGCATAGTTCCTCAAAATAGGTTATTGAATAGTTCAGTTCTCATCAAGCATGAAAGTATAAATATACAGTTATCCTTTCTTACTGATCAAACACATAAGTATGAACTCTAATGCATGTTTTTAGCATAATCTGTATGCACATAATAAACATGTAATGTAAGTATGACCTTTAATTCACTAGCACAAGCACATACCATAGGACTTACAGAAATTAGAATGGAAGGGCCCAGAAAACTAGTGAATGGATACACAGAAATGCGTAGCACAAATTGTTCAAGAAAAGCAGTGATTTACAACTTCAATTGCTACTGCACAAAGGTGAACAAACAAACCTCTATCATTCCGATCATTTGGACTTTCACCAGCCATTGCCTTCACATAAGTATCCCTGAACAATGAGCAGAAGAAGGAATTTTTAATCAGATTTCAGCCCTGGCTGTAAAGTAGCAATCGATGTCTAGTAGTGGTTGTATCGTATAAGTGGATCACAGTCAAAATGCAAATATATAAAGATATACTACAATCTTTTTCTTTCTTATCAAAAGATAAATACTAAAATATTTTTCTGCGTCATTACTGATGCCAGGAAAGGAAGTTTCTACTGATAAGCAACCCTTGCAACCATTATGAATGAAAAGGGACCCAGACCAAGAATCCAAGTAATCAACAAGTGTAAGGTGATAACCACCATACTATCCTAGCCGATGTCAATGCAATGTAACTTAGCTATATCTTATGAGCTTTGACCAAAGAGTTTTCAGCAAGTGCCACACATGTGATAACCACCATACTATCCTAGACGCTGCCAATGCAATGTAACTTAGCTATTATCTTATGAGCTTTGACCAAAGAGTTTCCAGCAGTTGGAACACTCTTTCATAGAGGACTAGTCCTGGACATACAATTACATGGACCACTAAAGTAATTGGTTTCTTGGGCCCAAAGTCTTAAACAGCATACTCTATCCTACCTCTTTTTCTCACTGTGTTTTTTAAATTCAATAATCTACTCCCTCTATCCCAAAATTACAAACAACACAATGCGGTTTAAGTGGATCAAATGACAAATATTACTAAAACATTGACCAAACCCTAGCATTCAAAGTCAATAGTTCCTGCACCCCTGCCCTCTCCCCAGAATGATGCAATTAATTGCTAAGCAGAAGGAAAAGCAATATTTTGAGAATGAATAAATGACTAATCAACATGGATAAACTTTTCGCAATAAGCAATGGTTGCTTTTGATCAAAAGGCAAGTGAATTTATAGAAGAACAACTAGAGGTACAAAAGGGGCAGAAAGAAAGGAACATACTTGTGATTTTCGTTAGAAAAGACAAAGAACTTCCTTAAAGAATTGCTACACAGAGCCCTGAGTCTGTTATAAACCGCAATGTTCTTGTTCTTGACCTCCGACAACACCACGGATAGCACTACCACGTTGTCAATAGCTTGATTCTCCAGCAAATCAATCTAACACAATTCAAGATTTCAAGAAAACAATAAACCCAACCGAACAAAAAAAAAGTTAACACAATCCAAGGTTTCAAAGTATATTCACCTGGTTGAGAACAACGTTGGTGTCAAGAACAAGAATAGTGAAGTGAGAGTCGCTTAAACAAGGAGATGAAACTTTACACCCATTCTTGCAATAAGGGGCTCCGCAATAAATATCATCTCGCAAATAATGTTCCCTAACTTCCTGAAACACAAAAAAAACTCAGATTAAAATTCTGGGAAAAAGTAAACAAATACAGAAACATAATTCTAATAGTTAAACCTTAATTATTCTGCCTTGTCTGGTTTGACGTGAGAATGCTTTGTTCTTCAACATATTGCTGGGTAGGGTAGGGTTTATGGATTCTTGGATTTAGGAGTTTATGGATTGCTGAAGTGAAGTGCGTTTGGTGTTCAAGATGAAAAGAGCGGCTCTTTTGATTTTCTTTTCTTGTTTTAGGCTTTCAGAGAAGATTTATATATAACGCGGTTATAATAATTTTAATCTATTTATAAGTTTCACTTATATTTTTTTTAAAATAAAAATAAAAAATCTATAGATATTGATAGATTATTTTATTTAATAAATAGAATGTATTATTCATATTTAAATAATGTAGAGTTTTGTCTCCACCTGAGACATGATTTAGTTTTTCATTTTTCTAAGGAATAAGGGTCTGAAAATATCCCAATTTTGGTCGGATTTGTTGTTGCGATACTAAACTTTCATGATTACCTATTACCTCCTTAGACTATTTAATACTAGACGTGGTGAACAACGTCAATAATTTACTTCTGAACATTTGATAATATAAGTATTTTGAGTGGGTACAGCCCTACGATAACTTGTCAAAAATATTTTATCCAAAGATGAAATGAAATATTTTTTTAATCTTAAAAACAAAAAGATTTGATTCTAACTGTTTATGCATTTTGTTATTCATCATCAAAGTCTTTAGAAAAGATATGTAATTGTTTCATTGTCTATATTTGTATTTTCAAAAAGTGGCACAAACATTTTATTCATTAATTGCGAGAGTTTTTTTCATATTCAAGGCCTCTACATACATAATCTAAATATTATACATCTTACATAATTAGTTGTGTACTTGATAAGTTAATTGAAATTTAAAAACACATCTCTTGGAGTTCAATGAAATAACGTATGTCGCTCAAATAATTTGGATTAAATGATGTCTTGGCAAGTCCCTTTTTCAAAATTATTCGCAGTCGATGACACTACTTTGATAGCCAAAAGGCATATTTTGTTGTTTATGTTTCGATCAACATGGTTAAAACTTTATTTTTTGTGACTTTTAATCTAATGTTTATTAGGAGATAATTATTTCTTTAATATTTGATTAATATGGAGTCATCCTACTTTGAGGGGTAATTCATTGACTTCAATCCAACATTTGAACCCCAAACTTTTGATTAAGATCGAGTACAATACATACCATCCCACTACATTCCTTTATTTTTTGGATGTCACTAATCGATTGAATACATCGATAAGATAGAAAGTTGAATAACTAAAACTCCAAGGTAGTGTGGAACCACCCTAACTTCTGAACAGTCAAAAGTCCTATCTTGGACATCCCATGGATCTTTTAGCCACTGAAAAAAGTCATTTATTTTACAAGTTTAAGAATTCTAATCTACATGACACCAATAGTCTAATGATTACATCAAACTCTTGATTAACATATCTTTACTTCAACATAATGATAAAAAACATAACCATAAACAACAAAGTTTAAAACATGTACTCAAAAACAACAATTCATAACATAAGCATAAATTAATTACTATAAAAAAAATACCACGATCTGTAACAATAGAATGAAACAGAAAGGAAAAAATTAAGCCCACTGAATGCACATTGTCCCCTTAAGAAAATTATTCTCCTCGAGTACCCGAGGTTTAAAGGAATAGATACCCTGAGGATAGAACAATTTTATTCATCAGTGTATTGATACAAAAACAACGGTGTCAGTGAGCCACTCAACAGGAACAAAGTACACGAATATTTATTGTGCAAAAGAAGAAGAAATTTAGAATTTTCGTTGTTTTAAAACGAGAGGAAAGCCCTCTATTTATAGACAACAAAGGGTAGTGTGAATAAATGTTTATTGTGCCTTATCAGAAAGGTCACAATTCTTTGGAAAAGTCACAACTTTTCATAAAAGTCGCAACTCTTCGTAAAAGTCGTAACTCTTCGTAAAATTCGTAAGTTTTCATAAAAGTCACAACTTTTCATGAAAGGGAAAGCAAATTTTGGAAATAAATAAATTAAAAGGGAAGTCTGGTTTATGATGGCGCCACATAGGCGAGCCTACGGTTCTCTTATATATATATATATATATAATATGATTAGGAAAAAATATGGAACTAGTCAAAATTAGCAATTTAATTATAGAAAATAGTTATAATTTAAGTGATAATTTAAGTATGAAACTCACAGTCTCAATAGTTCAGGTATAAAACTAAAAAAAATATATATAATTTAAATATGTTTTTGACACATCTCTAATAAAATTATAATCAGTTAGTACAGGCATTATCATTGGAGCCACAATTGGTGGTTCTGTCCTTGCAATTTAGAACTAATCGTTATTCGTCGGTGTTTATGCTTTTCGGCAAAAGAAAAGAGTTGAAGATGTTGCAAAGAGGAGAGACCTCATTTAATTTTAATTTTTGGTATAATAAAGTAATTAATTTACAATAAATATTATAATGTTTTATTACATAAAAAAAGTCAAAAATCACAAAAAGTATACACTGACTATACAATATAGCTTGTCAAAAGTCATAGAAAATATACGTTGACTATAAATTACAATATAGGAGAAACTAAAAAAATGTCTCATAAATACAAATTAGTTACAAACATATACCCCTTACAATGATGTCCCTAAATAATTACAATAGATGCTTAACTGATAACTTTGCTTAAGTGATATTAAACCAATAAATGTATACCCTAATCACTAGTCAACTAATTTTCATTTGATGGATATTAATTTTACAACGTATCCAATAACAAGAGCAAATTCAACCAATCCAAATCGAAGTTGTGCCCCATTAACATAAATTTGTATTTAAAAAAACACACCATAACAAATGTCAAATGTAGCATACAGACCCAAAATCACATAATTATGTATTCTTTCTTATTTATTTATTTATTATTGTAGTTTAGTTATTCTTTATTAATCTGAAAGTAGTAGTTAATATTTTATTTTTTTATATTTATTTTATTTTTTAAAAAGGCAAATATATAAAAATAGAATAAAATAATTAAAAGATGATAAACCAACCAAAAAAGGGAAAAAAGGACAAAAAATGACAAAGAAGAAGAAGAAAGAAAAAAATAATAAAAATAATACCAAATGGTATCTCTAATAAAAGATAAAATAAAAAACAAATATGAAAATAATAAATGAGAAAAATAACAAAAGTAATTAACAAAAAGTAATTTATTATACATTTTTTTAAAAAGGTAAAAATGTACAAAGAGAAAAAAGAAGAAGATAAACTAATAAAAAATAAAAAATAAAGAAAGAAATAACAAAAATGTAACCAAATGATATCTCTAATAAAGGATAATGAAAAAAATAAAAATAAAAAGAGAAAAAAATAAAAATAAAAAGAGAAAAAAATAAAAGAGATTTTTTATAAAAAAAATAAAATTTATTTTATTTTCTTAAAAAGGTAAAAATATAGAAAGATGGAAAAAAATTAAAATAAGATAAACTAATAAAAAAAGTAAAAATAATAAAAATATTAGCAAATGGTATCTCTAATAAGGATACAATAAAAATAATAATAATTGTAATATAATAAATGAGAAAAAGAATAAAAGATAAAATAAAAATAATAAATGAGAAAGAACAAAAGAAATTAATGATAGAACAAAAACAATAAATGAGAAAAAAAGAACAAAATTAATTAATAGTAGAAAAAGATTTGAACGAAGGCGAATTGGGGATAAATTTAAAAGGATTGGAGCGAAATTGAGCCTAAATTTTAAAAAGCGTTAGAAGGAAATTAGGCCTAAACAAAAGGTGGGTGGGGGTGGGTGGGGGGAAGCATGAGCTGTAATTCATTTTGGATGAATGGGTATTTGATAAAGAAAAAATTGTTTGGATGAGTACCTTTTAATAAATAATTACTGATTTTAGCAAATTTTTTTATTTATTACTACCATTTTCTTTTGTATGTTCTTTTTATCTTCCTTTATTTATTCAACTCGAGGAATTAACTATTATAACTTTAACAACATTATATTGCATTTTATTTTTTACAAAATTTGATTTGCCAATTTTTTTTGAATTTTTACCTCATTTCTTCTTCTAAAGATCTAAATTTATATATAATATTAAAGTTGGACAATAAAAAAATGAAGTGACATGTCTCATTGGGAAGTATCACCATTTATTTATTTCTCATAATTTAAACTTTTTTTCTTATTTTTATATCAAACAAATTATAAAAATTATTAAAAATAAATATAAGTTTCTTCATTATTATCATTCATTTCATTTTCTTAAAATGCCTCTCTTGCTCTTAAATTTAATATAGTTACGTAATTTAATAAAGTTTTATTATTTTTCTTCTATATTCAAAACAATTTATTTTTTAATATTATATATATCATTAAATAACTATATTAGATTATTAATAGTCATATTTATATTATAAAGTATAATTAATAAAATTAATTTTAATAAAATAAAATCCTAATAAATAATTTGTTAAGAAAAATGTTAAATTAATTTAAATCAAGTATATATTTATTAACTCGACGTAAGCATTGAAATAAGATTTTACCTTTGTGAGGTGTAAATACAATTCACCAATATTTAATTATTAGAGTTTATATTCTACACACAATTTATCAACATAAAAAGATAAGAAATCATAACATGTTTTTTTTTGCAAGTAAGTTTTTTTTTTAACTGAACTTTCAATATTTTTGCAAGATCAATAAGAATTTTTTCTTATTGAAAAATATTGAATTGCTTTTTATAATTAAAATGACGTTATGGAAAGAAAGGGCAAAAAAAAAACATTCTTTCTTTTAAATTATGTAGTATAATTTAACCAAAAATATACTTCTTTTATTTGATTTTTGTGGAGTAATTTAACTAAATATTGATATACTTTTTTTTTACTCTTTGAAATATTAGGGAATTTTACTTTGGAATAAAAAAACTACATATCAACATATTTGGGGTCCATAATTATAGGTTCTAATGTACGAGATTTTGATAAATTAAAATCTTGAAAGTTAAAAACTATTTTTAAACATAATAATGTTTTTAAAAAAATTGAAAAAATAATGTCATACAAAAAAAAAGTAATAAATTCTGATTCCTTCAATGAGGGGTTTGACCCTTACTCTCGACAGAAAATTAATTATAAGGTTGCAAAAACATCAATGCTTATTTTAATCCTAAAATATTCTCTCTGTTACTATTTATATGTCACTATTTTCCTTTTGCTTATGTAAATAAAATGTACATACCTATCTCTATCAATAGTCATATGTAACTAGTGTACTTGGCCGCGCTTTGCGCAGTTAAAATAAAAGATTAAATATATTCTAAAATAATTAGTGTCATTACTTGACAAATATTTTACTAATAATTAATGCAATAAAAGAGAGGAATTAAGTTACGATTTTAATATGACCTATTCAAAGAAATTGCTAAAAAAAATATGCTACAAATTGCTGATAAAAAAAAGATGAAACTTAAAAGTTGATATGAAAAACTTGTGCTAATTGATAATTCAATCATCATAGTTTCATACTAATTAAAGTTAATGATTTATAGCAATCTTATTAGTTCAATCACAATCTACTCCATCATAAATTACTCCTCATGTCCCATAATAGTTGATCACTATATACTAAAAATAGTTGTCACATATTAGTTGATCACCTTAATAAATCAAGAAAGCATTAATTGATTATTTTTTTCAAATTACCTTGCAATTAATTCCTTTTTAAAGTGTTTAGTAAAGTTTCAAAAAGTTCTTAAGGGGTGAATTGGTAAAACTACCCACTTAATTATGATTTCTAAATATATGCGCGTGAAAAAGAAAAGTCATCAACTAATATGGAACGGAGGGAGTACATGATTTTCTATTTGTATAAATGACTTTATAATAAAAATAAATAAATAAATAAAGATATATGATTTCTTAATATTTGCATGTAAAGAGAAAAGTGATCAACTAATATGGGACAGACCGAGTACATGGTTTTCTTTTTTTATAAATGACTATATAATAAAAATAAATAAATAAAGATATATGATTTCTTGTTTATAATTTCTTAATATATGCGCGTAAAAAGAAAAGTGAACAACTAATATGTGACGGAGGGAGTACATGATTTTCTTTTTGTATAAATGACTATATAATAAAAATAAATAAATAAATAGAGATATATTTGTGGTAAATCATGATGAGAGAGAATATATGAATTATATTGAACCCGATCCGGCTTCTCTTCATTATATTTTTTCTCCATTTCATCAAGAGTATACATTTAGATGAAAGACATGTTCTATTTAATATTTATAGGTCAAAATTATATTACATTCCTAACCATAATTAAGTAAATAAAATTAGAAAAATACTCTTCAAAATTGGTAAATTCCCACAAATTTTGAAGATTCATTAATATCATTGATTTAATCTTAATTTTATATTATTCAAAATATCAAAATTGTTGAAGATGAATTTAATATGTTTAATTAGCATGATAAATAGTAATCTTTTGAAAATATGTCTCATGATTCACATACATACGTAAAAGAAAAGAAAAGGTAAAAGAATTTCTATTTTTTTAAAAGAAAAATTGATTTTTTTTTCATTGACACAACAGCCTTCACATATTTAAATATATCAATAATATAAGATTTATTTATTTTATCTCCAAACAGAGTAGCCTCCTATATTCAAATATTTAAAATATAAAAATATAAGATGATATTAATGTGTATCTAAATTTGTAGGAAATATTTTCTTACCGAATTTGAAAAGTACTTTTCAAAAGTTATTTACTTAATTAATTATGATTATGATTTTATTTATTTAATATAATCTTTAACTAATTAATTATGATTATAATTTTTTTTATTTAATATAATTTTTACCTTTAAAATTTAAATAAGACATATATCTCTTATCTAAATGTATACTTGATGAAATAGAGAGAAAAGACAATGGAGAGGGGAACTGAATCCTATTTAAACATATTTACTCGTTAGTTAATAGTTTTAGAAAAGAAAGGTCAATAGTTAACATATTAAACAGATAAATAAAATAGAAAAAAATACAGAAGAAAAAGGGAAGAGATAGAACACATTAAGGAGGTCACTATTATATTAATTGTTTTGTTAATGACTATTCAAGGGTGCAAAAGTAATGAAGGTGTGTAGATACCATTTTTAAAAATGATTGACATTACAATATCAACAATTTAGTAATCAACTACCTTCACAATACGAAAATATTATGTATTTACTCTACGCATGAATTAACATATGTTTCATAATAAAACAAAAAAGTTACATATATTCGGAGGCAGAAACTTATAAGCAAACACGAAAAGATGAGGTGTATTGAAAGAGACTGTTACTCTCTTAATCAGATGTCTAGTTGAATCTTGAGTATGAAAAAACTCTTTAGTAGGAAGTGCTCGCTCCAAATGGAGCCTTGCGCATTGTGAATCCATATATAATCAAGTTACAATGTGAATACCAAATACAATATAAAAAACCAAAAAATATAAATCATAAGAACATTATGTAACTTTGCATGATAACCAAAGTTCAGACGTTGCTCTCACCTTCACAATATTCCATAAAAATTGATATAATTTCCATGACAAGATCTTTTCAAATCATTTTGAAAATCCAGTCAAATTAGACAATATAAAGTTAGACATCTTTTCTATTAACTATTAGAATAGTATTAGCAAATCAACAAACCCCAAAGAAATTTATAAAGAGAAAGAAAAAATTAATGGAAATTAAATAATAAAGTGATTTTATAGGACCTTAATATTTTGGCGGTTAAAAAGCATTAATTCTGAATCTAAAATTGTAAATGATTTCTCCTATTATTACAGCCTTAATTTGAGGAAACGGTTAAGGGATACTAATTACAATTAAGAATTGGAATTTTAAATGGTATCTTTTCTCTTTCTTAAAATTTAATTAATTTAAATCCATTAATTATATAGCCTTAAATTGAGGAAATTAAACGGTTACAAATTAGAATCAATTTAAGTTTGAAAATAGGAAAAAAAATCCTCCAAAAATATAAGAAAATAGATAAATAGATTTTCTGATCATTGGGACATGCCACATCAGAAGATCCAACTTTATATATATATATATATATATATATATAGATATAGATATAGATAGATTTATTTTATCATTAAATGCTATTATTTTTTTCCTTAATATTTCTCATATTCTTCTTTTTAGTATTTTAATTTCTTCCCTAATGATATTTATATCATTTCTTTAAATCACCTTTTCTCCCTTTTTAGTTCCTTTTTATTTTTTTTATTTTTTATCCAATTCAAGAAACTTATATTTTTATATAATATAATATAAAGTTTCTTTTATTAAAAAAATTACGATTTTGTTCCCTAAATCTCATCATTTATAACATTTCCGTTAGAGTGAAAGACATATATATTTTAGTTTTGAACGGTAGGGGCATCAATATCTCAAAAACATGTCAAAGGATATTTGCATACTATTTATAATAATTCAACCATATATTTATCTTTTTTCTTTTTATATAGTATAGTGGACCGCTATTATTGGAAGTTGGGATATTAAATTAGAAAGAAATAAAACTGGATTTAGTTACAACAATGAGGCAAAGAAAAACAGACAGCCGTCGACAGACGAAATCCCAGGAACCCAAAATCCAGACAACAACGCCCTTTCTTTCATATCTCGAATCGAATCTCTAGATTTCCTCAATTGCAATCTTCGATGTAACCCATAACTCTATCATACGCCACCTCCCCTAATTTATTTGATACCCCCACCCCACCAACCGGGGAGAAATCGGCGGTCAATTTCAGGTCGATGAGACGCTACTGGGTGATTCCGGCCGGCTTATTACTGTTATTTTTCAGCTTTACGGTCTTGGCCAGTGAGTTATTTACCTTGCCCAGTGGTTCAATTGACGGAATTTCTGATGGGGTTACGCTAGCTCCGGCGAGGAGGAATTTGCTGTCGGAATTAAAGTTAGTTTATATTCTTGATTTTTTAAGAGTTTTTAACTTATACCCATTTGAATTTATTTCTGGTTTGGTTAGTTTTTAAAAGTAATTTGTGCAAAGATTTATTATTGCTTTGCAAGATTCTTGTTAATGCAGTTGTTTTTCCATGTGGTTTTTTTATGGTTCTTGAGGCTAAAGAATTGAATCATGTTAAATATGTACAAATTGTACACTTAGATTTGTCTGTATAAAACTTGTTTTTGACTAATTGTCGTTCGTGTTTTATTCAATCAGATATGTCATTCTAGTTTCCTTATAATTGGTAAAGATTCTTATGCTCTTTTTTGGGCCATCAGGAAAAGGGATGTTTGTTTATCCTGCCGTTCTTTGCTTCATATTGCTCTATGTCGAAACCATGCCAAGTTACCAAACTACAGCTTAATAATTTCAGGATTTCTAGTTTTGTAAGTACAACATTCTCTTGGAGGAGATCAGTTTCTATAAACACCAGAATACTTTTCGGTTTCTAGTTTGTCTTACCCTGTAATTTACAATATAAATATGTGGAAAAATAGTGTTTTTTTTTATGAGTGAGGGGAGTGGGATCTTCTGAGACTCAGTTAATATGGATCATATGTTTCGCTGCATGAAATGCTTCATGCATCTGTGATTGCTCGAAAAATGAACAGGATCTAAGAGAAAACATCACTAGCATTTCTGCTCATCTCTTGAACCCAGAAACATTCTGTTTAATGTCTTTGTAGGTAAATCAACTTATTTTCCGCAATTGGATGCATGAGCTGTAAACTAGATTCCCTTTGGAAATGATAAATTAAAGCCCTTTGTTTTGTTTGTTCTAAGTTCACTTTGTGTCATACTGGTAATTTGATAAACTTGTGGTATGCTTATTGATTCATTAAATTTATTTGGCTTTGGTTTTCGCTACACTCTCTCGAAACAGGAAACCTGAGACAGCTCTGTTTGCTGAATTGGATGGTACAGTTTCTTTGAGGGAGCAAAATAGCTTAAATACTAAGAAACCACCACTCTGGTCATTTAGATCTGGGTCATCAATCTACTCTTCTTATCAGGCTCCTGTTAATTACAATAACGGCAAGGAGGCATCATCTGATATAGGAAGTGGTTATTTTATCGACTGTGGCCGTGGGGATGATTGGGAGTTGTATGCACACAACAGGCTTGGTAAATTGGTATTGTCTCTAAATTTTATGCAAGTCTCTTCTGTGCAATACAACGAGAAATGATATCTACTTAACATTGATTGATAATGAGGAAGATACCATTCTTATTCGAGAAAGGTTACAGGAAAAAAAGGTTTCAAATAATGAATCATGATACCAATTAATATAGTATTATCAACTAGATATCCATCTAGCTTAACAAAATGAAATGAATATTCCCTTAGTTTGAAAAATATTTACAACCTCCCATCTTCAAACTCATAACATGAAGGTGTTTAATCTGAGCATGATTTGACTAATATACCATCCTTTCTATGTAGTGGCTGATCGTAGGCAATTTTGGAATCAGTTTCAGTTTTTAAAAAGTGTGTAATGGAAAAAAGTAAAAAAAGAAAAGAAAAGGTAGCTAAGAAGGGGCTGTTGTTATACCCATTCTCTTTTAATGTATATAGTAAAATATTAGTGGCAAGTCTCAACGAGAGGGGAGGTTCATAGGTATATCTCAAACTAAGTGGATGTCCTACTTGGTTTTGCCAATTGGAAAGGTCCAAGTAAGTTACCCATTAATATAGAAAGAAAAAGTAAAAATAGCAGACGGGTCAGGTCCAAGATTTTGTTATACAACCCTAAGCTGATGGGGATGGACCTCATCCTGAATTGTTCTGCTAATAAGGGTGTGATACAATGACATAAATATCTGTTTCATGAGTCATTAGGTATATTCTTTCAGCAAGTTAGAAGCAATGACCATCCTCAAACTTCTGAGATATATGTTTGGCCCTACATTTCTGTTGTTATTTTACTCTAGTCTCTTATTTATTGCTCCATATTTTTGAACAGAAACTTATGAAGAGTATTGATGAGTATATTAGTTCAACTCCACAAATAGCTGAGGATGGCGGAATTGTTCTGGGATCTAAAAGAACTACTGCATTTCTTGTTGATGCTAAGACTGGACGCCTGATTTACACATATAGTATGCCTAGCTCTCCAGCAACTCAGGACAACAACACTACTTTTCATCATAATGGCACCATTGAGGAAGAGAGTCTGCCCAGCTACACGCTTTACATCACCAGGACAGACTATGCATTAACGTCCTTTATTCCAAACTCAGACAAAGTGTTGTGGAACATGACGGTTGCTGAAATAGGTGCTGCTGCTCTTTGCAAAGTTGATGATGCATTTAGTGGGGATATTATGGAGTCTGACAAATCTGAACCTGATGTGCATTTCAATATGCCATTGCCATGTCAGTCAAGGGCCCTTATCTACAGACGCCGAGGTCATGATAACAAGATGCTCCCAGAGGCTGATAGTCAGGGTATGCTGCCAATTCCTACTTCACAACCAAATGTTGATAATGCAGCTACTCCTGTGCCCGACAAGAATGTAGACACCTTCCACTTAGAAAATATTACTATTAAAAAAACTATGTTTGGCATATTGGTGGTGTTCATAATTTTATTCACCATAAACAAAATTTTACAAGATGCTAAAAGTCCTTTCAAAGAAGGAATAATGAAGTGCTCTGAAAGATTAAGCATGCCGATTCGCAGTATTTTAGCTACTCTTGTGGGAGTTTTTACACATAGTCGTGATTTAGTGTCTGAACTCAATTTGGATAGACAGCTTGGGAACCCACATTCACCAAATGTACCTTCAAAAAGGAAGAAGTCTAGGAAGTCTGGAAAGAATGGGAGCAGTGGCATTAAAAGTGATAAAGACACCTCATCTGGTATTGGACTTAAATATGCAGACGTGGATGCTGATAATAAACTGTTGTTGAACTTTCTTCAACCAAGTATATGTACCAAAGGTGGACGCTCTATTGGTAAATTGTTTGTCTCCAGTACAGAGATTGCTAAAGGGAGCAATGGTACAGTTGTATTTGAAGGAATTTATGAAGGTCGTGCAGTTGCTGTGAAAAGGCTTGTCAGGGCACATCATGATATTGCCTTCAAAGAGATACAGAATCTTATTGCGTCTGATCGACATCCAAATATCGTTCGGTGGTATGGTGTGGAACAAGACCAAGATTTTGTTTATCTTGCGTTGGAACGCTGCATTTGCAGCTTGAGTGACCTTATTCAGATTTATGCTGACACTTCAGAAAATGCATATCCTAACCAGAACATGGATGGAGAATCTTCGAAGCATAGACTTTATTTGGACAATTTGAAGGGTATTATTCTGGATACTGACTTGATGAATGAAAATGGTTGTCCTTCACCTCTGTTGCTCAAATTGATGAGGTTCGTTGAATAATTTTATAACAGCCTGGACTTTTGTGCCTCTTATCATTGTTTCATGGTATATGAGGGTACTTTGCAATCCATTAGATGATGATTTGAAAAAGGCTGAGCTTACTTCGGAAGAAAGGCCTCTCCTTTATTTCTTGTCTGTTTAATACCAAAAGATCATACAGTTTGGGTTTTGCTTCCTATACTATACTAGTCATCAGGTCTCTAGAGGTCCTTTTTTTAGGTAAAGAACTCAGCGAAATTCACTTTGTTGAATTTTGCTTATCGCGCCTGCGGATAGAGCTGGGCAGTTAGACAAGAAAATACCATCACATTCTTCTGACTCAAAATTTCTCGTGACGATGACTTTACAATTGGCCTTTTCAGTGCTTTTCTCTTCATAATTTTTAGGGTTTGGTGCTTTTTTATCCATGCTGTCTCATCTGTTTTCTTTTATGATTTTGCTATTTGCTAACCTTTTGAATGGTCTGATAAAATAGGTCACCTGCTAGTCTGCTACATTTTTTATCCCATCTGCAGTGGGTAAGAAGGGCCTTCTACAAATGCTCCTTCCTTTACCAATCCTAAAAAAGTTTTCTGCATCTTGCATTTCCCAACTGTCATCTTCTGTTTGGTTACTAAGCGCTTATAAGATATATATTGCTGTTTCCGTGCATAGAAATTGTAGTATGTGCCCTGGTAGTGGATGTTAAACATAAATTTGATCCGGAAAACCATTTTTCATTTTTATCTTTTGATTATAATGTTCTGAATTCCAATTTGTCTGCTGTTCTGATTTTCTTTTTTGGAGGACAGGGATGTGGTTTCTGGTCTTGTTCATCTTCATGATCTGGGGATCATTCATCGAGACCTGAAGCCCCAAAATGTTCTGATAACTAAGGAAAAATTCTTATGTGCTAAGCTTTCTGATATGGGAATCAGCAAGCGCCTCATTGGAGATATGTCTTCATTGGGTCATCACCCAACAGGCAAGTATTGTTAAGTAGCTAAAACATTAGCTGCTAATGAAGTTATCTTCAGTCCCACCATCATTGAGTATGCTCCTTTATCTAGTAATTTGCATGACACATTGAGCATCTCTACAATGTCATCCTTGCTGCATTCAAGAGAAGATTGTTTGACTGACAGTTGAGTTCTATTCTCAGTTTCTCACACCAGATTCTTCTTTTAGGTGGCGCCTTAGCTTTTAATTTTTTTTTCAGAGCTTGCTTCAGCATGATGTCTTTAACTGTTTAATGCATATTTCTCGCTGTCCTTACTAAGCAATATTTTTTTGCAGGTTATGGAAGTTCGGGATGGCAAGCTCCTGAACAACTTCTTCATGGACGTCAAACACGTGCTATTGATATGTTCAGTCTGGGGTCTGTTCTGTTTTTCTGCATGACTGGTGGTCGTCATCCCTTTGGAAGTCCTCTTGAGCGTGACATTAACATTACAAAGAATAAAGTGGATCTTTTCTTGTCGGAACACATCCCTGAAGCTGTGGATCTCTTTTCTCGTTTGTTAGATCCCAATGCTGAACTGAGGTAAGAAGTGCACATGCTTTATGTAATAAAAATTCTATTACATCCCGCACATACCAATAACTATGGACAAATTTAGAGTTTGTTATTGACCATGACATTCTTGTAGCTAGTTATGGCTGGAACTTCTCTTTGAATTGCAATACTGTTTTCGTACTCTAAAAATGTTTGTGAAGATGACTATACCCTTTTTATCCCCCCCTTTAGAATTACAGCTCCTGATGGTGATTTTCAAAATTCAAAGAATATTTTTAGCTTATTAATCACAATAGGACGGCAGGCATAATGATTATGACTATTAGTATGTGTGCAATCAAGTTTTAGCCAAGTACAACTTATCAACTGAATTTTCAGCTCTATTTAGTTTAGTAATGTGCTTGATAAGTTTCTGACCCATTCGACGGTTTAAGTAGGCTGTGCAGTTATCTCTTCAATGCTGTTCAGGAATGCAGGAAACATCTCTGTATCAGTATTACCTATTTTATCTCTTTAGATCTTAAAAAACAATTACGTATAAAAAGATTCTAAGAAAATCCAGTGCTAACTAGGTAGGGGCTAGAGTCGGAGTCGTAATTTTGCATACTTGAGGTGCAAGGCTTGATCCTCACAAAAGGCCCATAGGCACCCCTTTCCCCCACCCTGGCCACCAATATCCCTGTCAAGAAATAATAATTTTTGAAAAAAAAAGGAAAGAAAATACAGACAAAATGTAAGAGAAGATAAAGAAATTAGAGGTTTTTGCTTCATGAATTGGTAGCTATTTTTAGCGCAGCGAGGCGTAGTTGTATTTTCAATCAATATACAATTAACATTGTAATGGGAAAACTGCTAAAGCGTTCTCTTGGATAAAGTGTGTGTTCTGCTAGTCTATGTACGCTGCATCTGCCTATTGCTAAACTCCTTTTTTTTTTCCTTAACTCTGTAAAAGACCAAAGGCAGTGAAGGTGCTTGCTCATCCTTTCTTTTGGACTGCTGAGCTGCGACTGTCATTTCTTCGTGACTCAAGCGACAGGGTGGAACTTGAAGATAGGGAGACTTCTTCTGATCTTCTGAAAGCATTAGAAGGTACAGCGCCTGTGGCTTTGGGTGGAAAATGGGATGAGAAGATGGAACCTCCTTTCATAAAAAATATTGGCCATTACAGGCGATATAGATTTGACAGTATTCGTGATTTGCTGCGTGTGATGCGGAACAAGCTAAATCATTATAGAGAGCTTCCCACCGAAATTCAGGTTAGTTTTGATCAATCTATATAGTGCTTAATACATATTGTTATTCAACAAATTGATGGACTTAACATTTGGTCAAGACTTCCTTTGAGGAATTAGTTTTTGTGTGGGAACATCTCAAAGAAGCAGTGTGCTGCAAGGTGGAAATATTATCGTTGATTTCAGATTGTATTTGCTGACTTCCGGTGCATCTCAACTTCATTTCAGGAAATTTTAGGAACTGTTCCAGAAGGATTTGATGGCTATTTTAGGAGGCGGTTTCCGCAACTACTAATTGAAGTGTATAAAGTGATGTCAGAATACTGTAAAGATGAAGCCTGTTTTCAGAAGTACTTCACAAGCAGTGTACTTTAGGCTCCTCTAGATAGCAGCTGTATCTTGTTTCATTCTTACATTATATGCATGATGTAACATGTATTGTATATTGTAATCTACACCATGTAAATATGCCTGTGCCGGGCAGGTACCAGAAAGCTGTACGGACACCACTGTTGTTGGAAACAAAAATAATGTAAATATGAAATCAAATTGTGTAATCTTATTAAAGTATGTTTACCAACATTTCTCTCTTTTTATTTTAAATGCTCAAATATGTTTCTTATTCGAGCTGAAAGGGCTTGTAGTACGCATGCATATGGATTAGCAGGATATTCTAATGCTAGAGATTTTTATTTTTTTAAAAAAAAATAGGCTTAAATGGAACGACACAGACAGTTGCAGATTCATATATTCAACTCCAACTATTTCGAGATTGAGTCATAGTAGTAGTTGTTGTAAGGTTCTTGGATTGTATGATATAATATGTCAATGGCACCAGAACTTTGTAAAATTTGGTACAGTTACAGCATCGTCTACACAAATATGCAGTCAACCTTTATAATTACATTTGAGGAAGAATGGTAGATTTTTGTTTATGAACTATACAGATTCTCCAAAACTTACAACCCTGTTTGAGTATATCTCAGAACGGTCATTCCTTGAACCGTTTACTGATGCATCTTGATCAATACTTCTTACTGAAGTCACCTCTAGCTGCCTTCGTTTGGATCGAGACTTCACTGACTCTTCCTTTTCATCAGCAAAAGAAAGGAATGTCTGCAGTCGTCCTGATCGTGAGCTTTCACTAGCTACCTCAGAATTGGGATAGTATTGGCAATATTGACATGCTAGCATCACAAAATAAATGAGCAGAGCCAGAAAACATGCCAACCCACATAGAAAGAATAGACCTGAGAAACTTTTCAGCTGAAGCCTGTCCACTTCAAGCTTTGTATTCTGTGAAGTGCAAGCTATTCCAGAAAGCCATTTATCATGGATCCTTTGTAGTTCCCCATTCTCTGATAGTTTCAAAATTGCTGTTGACATGTCTACTGCTAGAGGAGAATCTCTAGGGAAAGCCTAGGAGGGGGAAAAATAGAAAAGAAATCAGCACTAGTCACAAAAGGAAATTATTCTCAAAACATCGACAGATCTGGCATAAACCCTTCAAAACAAAATGGTCTTAGATTGATTGGTTTGATGGAATAGGATGAAAGGAAAGGTAGTTTATAAACCAAATACACCAACTTAATGGGTGTGTTTGGTATGAAGGAAAATGTTTTCCTGGAAAACAAGCTCATGTTTGGTTTGTGAGTAGAAAATATTTTCCGGAAAAGATTTTTTAGTGTTTGATTTATGAATAAAAAATATTTTTGAATTGAAATTGAAATTTTTTTAAAAAATAAACTTAAATTTTTTAAATTTTTTTTTGGGGGGGGGGGGGGGTCGAGATAGGGGTGAAAAAATAAAAATTTGAAATTGGAAATATTTTTTAAAAACAAACTTTGATTTTTTTTGGGGGTTGGGGGGGGGGGTCAGGGTAGGGGTGAAAAACAAAAATTTGAAATTGAAAGTATTTTTTATAAAACAAACTTTAAATTTATTATTATTTTGGGTGGGGGGTGGGGGCATAGTGGGGGAGGGGGGTTGAGGATAGGGGTGGGGTGAAAATAAAATTTTGAAATTGAAAATATTTTTTAAAAATAAACATTAAATTTTAAATTTCTTTTTTTTGGGGGGGGAGGGGGGGAGGGGTTAGGGTGGGTAAAAAAATAAAAAAAATTGAAGTTGAAAAATGTTTTTTAAAAATAAACTTGAAATTTATTTTTTCAACAAAAGAATTGTAATTTGAAGTTGGAGGAAAGTTTTGGAAAATGTTTTCCTTAAGTTTTGAAGGAAAGTCATTTTCAAGAAAATGAGTTGATTTGGAAAACATTTTCCGGAAATTGTTTTCCTTCATACCAAACACAGCCAATATTTGTACTTGTATTCATTCCTTTAATGTTCTGACCAATCGACCCCCTATGTTTTGAAGGGACAAATTTTGTGTGAAACAAGCACCATGTTATGTCAAGAATGATAATGATCTCCCAAATCTCAGGTCTCCTTCCATATATCGAACTAACAGTAGTATAATTCATCTTCAGAAGACATGTTTCAAGCAGGATTATAACTAAGGAACAATGGAGAAAACCATGCATCAGTAAAAAATAAACTTTCTTGGCATATTTCCATGTATTTGATTGATGTAGATACTTCTCATGCATTTAACAATTTCCTGGCATATTTGCATGTATGGTCAATTCATCACGGTGGGAGACAAATTCATAAAAGGCAGGTTCACATGTATAAGTAAGGGTGAAGTTGACAAAAACATGTAAAAGCAAAAAGGTGAAGTTGACAGAGAGCTACTTACAAACCCCCATCCATTTTTTGTGAATTCTTGACCCAGAATACTGAATTGGCAACGCGATGAGAGGAAAAGCTCCATATATGCACGCTCATCTACCACTGCTGCAACACCACCACGGCTAGGACCATCTTTTAAAGCTTTAGCATAATCTTCAGGGAGGTTAAGAGGAACAAGTCTAGATTCATCAATGCGAAGTTCTTGAATCAGATAGTTACGGGCAAATGAACCCAACTGATAACCAATGGGTTCCTTTGTATTTACTAAACTTTCAATTCCGGTAATTGGGGAAGAAAGTTTCTGCACTGTAAGAATTGAGGTGAGACTGGCCGTATAGCTTGAGTTTATTATCAAAACCACAAATAGCCATATAAGAAGGACAATACGGCCAAAGGTGCTGACAGTGTTTTCTCCTGCATACAAAAGTGTTTTTTTTGGTTATACAAGTTCATTCAAAGGGTAGTACACAAGTAACTCAACCAGCATAGGTTACTTACTCTGGGCAGTAAAGAGAGTTGAAAAGCTGAACCTGCAAAAGAGTTTTACATAGGAAAGGGTTAAGAGTTTGATTTTCTGCAAAGTGAAATTTCGCAAGTGGAAACTAGAAGGTGTGGGAGAAGGTCAAGGAAGAGCGAACAATATATGACATACTCTTTCATCAGGTAAATATATGCTAATTTAGTAATGTTTTGCCAACTCACCATAAAACAGTGACAATCTGTTTACTCGGAGGTCCACGAAAATCATCATTCAATCTGTGTTCCAAAATCCAAATTACAGTGCCCACAATTAAGAAAAAAACACCAGTGACACACCACATCCTAGGAGTAAATGGACTGAGAAAAGCCCAAGCATTAGAATTCTGCTCCTTAACTGGTGCCACTACAACTAACCCAGATTCAATGTACGGTTGAGTGAAATCAACCATTTTTGTTCGATTAGTTGTAATTGCTATGTCACCTATGGCTGCATCATAAACCTGAAATAAGAGATCAAGTAGATACAGTTAGAAAGCACATTGTTCAAATGACAGTACAATAGAACCTTGGTAGTCTTGTACTCACTCCTGCTGTGATTAGGCGTACTAGCTCTGTATCATCTGGATTGTTATGACCATCGCCAAAAGCAACTAGTTTGTAAGGGACAGCATAAGGCAATAAGTCTATGGCAGTAGTGAAGACTTCAATACAGTATCCTCTGAACGAGTCAGCGCCTGGTACCTTTCCAACAAATTCACGAAAGCTAGCTCGGTTAGGAACTCCAATTTTCAGTTGTCTCCCATTGTTAGGAAAAACCCATCCACGAGGTTTTTCCGTTATTTGTCCAGGCCAGATTATACTATGTAGCTGTTGATTTGAAGAGGAACGATTTGCCGGCTTAGAGTACAGTGTTTCAGGAGGCACAATTGATAAACCAGAGTATTCAGACCAATAACCAACTTTCCTAAAACCTGTACCAACCACATTAATGACTTCAAAAGTAGGGCGGAAGAGTTCCTTATTAGAAGTGAAACTAAACGGTCCTGTTACACCTGTCATATTAACCTTAAAAATGTTGTCTCGCAATAACTTCCCTCCATTAAAGATGTTCATAGAATCAAGATTCATACTTCCACTATTCAGTTCAGTTAGCCTTGGATCCTTAGAAAATGAAACATTTCCACCCTGGTTAAAGAATTCATTGATGGCACGAGCAAGTAGCCACACAGTATCATAAGCATAGAGCGCATAAGTGGACATTCCTGAAGATCCAGTAAGTCCTGCCTTCCTTGTCAAATTGCTCCACTGTGAGACAAACTTCTGTTTCAATTCTGAACCTGGAGTGTGTATACGCAAGGTGATAGCCCCTTCAAGGTTCTCTTTTTCATCTGAAGAAAGGGGACTACCAGCATCAAGGATAGTTGAGAGCCAATTTGTAGCAATCCACACATATCCTTTATCTATCATCCCCAAATACCGTGCCATAGAGAATATCTCCAGACCCTTTGTAGGATAAGTGTGAACAACCATTATTCGTGACTCTCTCAAAGCAACCTGAACCAAAACATCCCGGGCATCATCCAATGTTGCTCCAGGTTTCATAGCTGCTTTGTAAGAGATCGAACATCGTCTCTTGGCCAGCTGATCTGCTAATGCAGCTATACCATTTCTTCCGAAATCATCATCAATATATATAACAATTACTTCCCTCCATTCATAGTACTCAACCATTTCAGCTATAGCTTCCATCTGAAACTTATCACTTGGGGAAGTTCTAACAAAAAACGGGTACTGAAGCGAAGAAAGAGAGGGGTCTGTGGCTGCAAATGATAATAGAGGGACCTGCAGCTCATTCGCAATGTTTGATACCACATGAGCTATAACAGAAGATTGGGGGCCAACAATGGCCACAGTATCCGTCTCCATGAAACGGATAGCTGTAATAAAAACCAAACAATTTACATAAAACTCAAAGAGCAAGAACAGAATTATAGAAACAATGAAAATGCTATCCACAAAAGTAACAAAATTACAGATATTTGCAAAGGGATAGCTTACCCTCAACTATTCCAAGAAATCCACTGGCATTACTATCCAATGTTATCATATTCAGCTTAGTTCCTCCAATAACATCTGGATTGGAATTTATATCTTCAACGGCAGCTTCCGCAGCGATTTTAGTAATTTTCCCAACGAGTGTATTGAAAGACAGCATACACCCAATGTTCACAACTTTAGGCCTTGCAGAAAGAGTTGAATTAACCCCCTCTGAAGAATACCCATTGTAGATAACTATCAAAATCAATGTCCAAAATAGTCTCATAGTGAACTTGGGGACAAAAATGTGCAATCTTGACACTGCTGGGCACAGATAGGAAAATTTTAGTAAATTTACATCAACAGAAAGTATACATAGTAAGCAGTAACATCAAGAATTCAAAACACATAATAGTTCAGTCAAGGCATATTACAAAAAAGGGGGATTAAGAAAGAAAGGGGTAGCCTCAATTTCACACTAGAAGGACATGAACAGTCATTTTCCCACCCAGAGTGTGAAATGAGTCATATTTCATTAGAAGATAATGGAGCAGACAAAAAGAATATTAAAACTCTGAAAAGAGCAGAACAGAATCTTGAGAAAATATGGATTGAGAATTGGATAGGGACAAGAAATTTACTTACAGAACATCAAACCGCCATGACAAAGGGGGAAAATAAAGAACAAGAAGCAGAAGGAAAAGGAAAAAAAGCTGTAGTTTTCTTTAGTGGGGTATCTGCTTCTGCTCTTCCCCACTAATAAAGCATAAAGGGCAAAGCATATAAGTGCAAATATTGAAATCTTGAGTTTCAGCAAGAAAAAAATATGAACTTTTCTACTTTTATGAATTCAAAATTCAAATAATCAATCAACCGAGCTACTGGATTTTTTTCACCTAGTTCATGTATGACTTACAAAATCTGAATTTGCTATTTTTGGTTGGAACTAAAAGATGATTGAATAGTGAACCCACTCAGGTATCATTGCCAAGAAAATAGGACAGAAAAAGTGTTATTTCAGTAGCACAAATACCCATCAGAGTTGTAGTACAATGATAAGTACTTTTTCCTTCAGAATTTTTAGATTGAGAATCCTTGATTATAAAACTGTTTTTATTAAGAAGCATTTTACTTCATAATATGAGACTTTTTAACATGAATTCGAATTTAGTTGAGCTAAATATGAACACCAAAAACTGAATAAAAAAAATTGTAGCAAAAACACATGAAAAATGTGCGTCTTGAGTATACTAAAGAATACGTGTGACAGTAGATAAAGGTATAAAATGTTGCACTTTCTTCCAACTTCCATTATTATTAGGGATAAAGGTCTGAAAAATATCCCAATTTTGATCGAATTTGTTGTTGCGATACTAAACTTTCATAAAGACCTATTACCTCCCTAGACTATTTAATACCGTATTTTTTACCCCTGAACTATTTAATATTGTATTTTAAAGGTATATACATGCCCACGTGGACACATTACTATTTATAATTTTGCATTATTTTTTATGTCTACATGGACAAATATATATGTTTAAAATAAGGTATTAAATAGTCTAAGGAGGTAATAGGTCCTCATGAAAGTTTAGTATCGCAACAGCAAATTCGACGATAGTTAGGATATTTTTCAGACTCTTATCCCTTATTTATTATATATAATTTGGACTTGCCCACTAAGCTATGTGCCCAAAAGGAAGTTAGAAACATCCTTAATGAATCAGCATTCTTATTAAAGTTTAACTATTTATCAAAAAATTATTGGATTATTTTGGGATTCTAAAAAAAAAACGTGTTTGTTATAAGCTTGTTAATCAGTTTTAAATGATTTTTCTTACAATTGTAAGACATAAGTGTTAGGGTTTTGCCTTAATTTTCTTTTCTTATTTGAAGTTTATTTATTTCCTTAAAGAAAAGTCAAGTATTACCATAAATACTTGAACTTTTTCTGAAGGAAGAATATAATTTTCTTCTATATTTGGTTTATTCTTTCCTTAGAAAATAGTTTGGAGATCTATAAATTGAAGATCACTATTCTCATAGCATAAAACAATAACATCCACAATGTAGCCGTTTAAGAGTCTTGTTTATAGAGAGATTTTCTCCTAAACATATTTATGCTTTTTTAGTATTAGTTTTCAATATGTAGGTTGATTGACCAAACCATATTAATAATATATCTTTAGTATATTTTTATTTGTCGTCTGATTTGTCAACTATATTATTTACAATTGTAAGTTTTCGCATGACGCCCTATTCACCTTTCATAACCCAACAATAAGTAATATCGCGGTTGTATAATTGTTCCCAAACTACTTACTATACTATAGTTGGCAACTTAGTAATGTGGATCCTCGTGTCGTGGGGCATAACCTCCACACTTTTGATCGAGTTTAATGAAATGAGATTGAATGTCCTAACAAATTTCTCTACCACCCTGTTGAGATAATATGACTGATATTTTTATGTAGTGTTATTTGCTTAAAATATCATTATGCAATTTTATTCAAAGTTTACCAATTTTAAAATCAATTATTCTTTCTTTTTGACCGGCCTTCATTTGTTCATCAACCCGTGTTCATTAACTTGTCTTTTGTCACGAATATCACAATCTATCTTCTAACTTGTTATTTTCAACAAATCAATGGCAAACAATAAATAGAATATTTATAAACAAAAAAGTTAGTAAAGAAAAAGGAACTTATCTTAGACTTATGTGGCTTAGGTCAACACCTGAGGTCCCCATGCATTGGCTAATGGCCCGATTTGGAATATGTTGTCGGGTACGTATGTATGCATCAAATCATATAAATTTGTTAATTTTTATAAGTAATTTTATAAAATAAATATATGTAATAATTAATCATTGTCAAATAATTATTTATAAATATGTATCACATATCTATTGATTCGATATAAATGTTGGTGTTGATAAATTTTCATCAAAATGAGCCACACCTTCAACACAATTTTTCATTAAATTTTCTATAAGTGGTCCTGCACCAAAGTGATCATCGTGCCCACTATGGACATTTCTTTTTGTTCAGATGGGGGTTTAACATTAAATAACTCAATTATTCTTATTTTTGTCGGTACGTATTTCGGTATTTGATGTCATGTTGATTTTAATTTTTTAACTGATTATTTAATTAATAATAATTATTTTAATTTTTTTTATCAATAAAAAAAATATAACTTTTAAATGATAAACATTAATTGAGTGATGATATTATAAATCAATTTCTTTTCACCTGCATTGAAATTTTTGATTGGGAGTAAAAATAAACAAACAATTGTCATATCTACATCAAGTATCATTCTTTTTGGGAAAAGGTCAAAAGTGTACTACTACCTACTCCATTCAGATAGTTTTTTTTTTTTTTTTTTTTTATTGTTCCACCAATTCAAATCGTATTGAATAGTCTGATTGATTTGAATTTGTATTGAATAGAGGCCCATTTTTAAAATAACGTTTTCTGTTAAATATTTTTTCATACGTAGAATTTGAATTCAAAACCTCTTACTTGAAGAAGAAGCCTTGAAACCACATCCTTGGTAATCATTGAGATAATCGGCCACAAATGTTCTGCATAATATGAGGTTTTAATATTTTCCACTTGCATTTCGTTAACCAATCTTTACCTCATTCGGTATTAATTTAATATAAACCTGCTGGCTGCTATTTATATTAAATTAATTAATAAATGTATAACATGTGTCATTTGTATATAGCTAGCTTAATTATAATTAATTACTGTATATTTGGATTTTAGTTGATTATTTAACTACGATTACTTAATACAAATTATAGAAGAAGATCTCTTATTAATTTGATATGCAATTTCTAAAAGGATTAAGGGAAGAAACATAAACACAATTGTCTAATGTATGGTTAGAGAATTTTAGGTTAATATTTAGTGTTCTGAGAAATAATTTAATCTAACTTAAGTTAAGGTATACACATTTAATTTTTTTTTGTGCTATTAATAGTAACGCAACCTAATTTTACCTTGATATTAAATATTATTCAATGTTTAATACCTTTCTCAAAGCATTAAATTTAATCTATTCGAAGGGTTCTATTATTTATTAATGTAGTGGATAATGTTGTGTGATAGAGGAAGTAATTAATTCTATCTCAATTTTCAATTTTATTAAAAAAGCACAATTAATTTTAGAAATATGGATAACTAACCTTAAATGGAAATCGTATGATTTGATATAAATATCGGGTATGAATTATTAGTAGGCGTTTGGCCATGCGATATCATATCATGATATGATGTCGTGAGATGAAATCAGCGTTTGGACATGCAATTTTACACTGATTTCATATCATGAGAGGTGATATCATATTCTCCAAAAATCATGATATGTGTGATTTCATATCATGATTTGAGATATTTTAATACAATAATTGATCCATGAGTTTATATTTTGTTAAAACAACCCCACATTTATATCTACTAACCATTTGTTTCATATGTAAATAAAATTTATAATCACATCATTACTTTTTAAAATTTATTATTCTCACCAATATAAAATTTATTATCACTTTAAATTTGGTGAATATAAATGATAAAGTAGAAATTTATTTGGTGAATATAAATGAGAACAAAGGGAGTAATACTTTTTTTATTTTTCATAATAAAAAAAAAACGTCTTAATCTTATGACTAAGCATAATATTGATAAAAGACAATTTTCATTGGCGGCGCCACACTTTCTTAATCTTAGTATTTGCAAAATGTTCGTTCACATGACTGAAGGATATCAAGTCCAATTGATTGAGGACTTAGGAAAATTTGATCAATTAGTTATTAATATTTAGTCAAGTGGACTAGTTATAATTTTTTTGATTAAATTTTATTAGAATTTTTTTTTGACTCAAACTTGTGGTAACTTTTTAAAATTTCGTTATTTAATAATATTTAACTATTGATTTTTCTTGTAAATAGTTAGAAGTTAGTGATGTTTGTTAATTTTTATCTTAGTGCATTTAACTTCTAAGTTAATATTTACTCACTAATGTATGTTTTTTTTTCTACTTTATAGGTTATTTGTAAGAGTAGTTGAGAGATATGATCATATCAAGTACAATTTATGTTCAATTTTTTTTAATTAAATTAAAGTTAGATGAAACAATTATTTAACTGAAGAACAAATAACTTTGTAATCATTTATTATGCGATTTTATAATTTTTGTTTATTTGATAAGATTGAATAAACAATTGGGGTTATTTTAATAGTTTTACAACTTATGGGATTTTTATGTTTATGAGAAAATATACAACACAAAAATTCCATATCGCATGTCCAAACAAACCTTCAATTTCATCTCATGATACCATATCATGATACCATATCATGATTTCATATCATGATATCATATCGCATGGCCAAACGGGCCCTTAGTTTCTTGTTAGTGGCAAAATACAAGGTTGTGGTCAACTAACATACCAGCCATCCAATGACAGTGCCACGTGTAACAAACCCAATCTCCCAATCGCCATAACCTAGAAAGCCGGCCATGAAAAAAGCTCAAAGCTGGGATCGCCACTCTATTATCCATATACATTCATCTAATCTCATATTCTTGCTACACATTTACAAAATGTTTTGTTTCTTTACATTTCTTGGTTTAATCAATCTTTGTTAATTTTTCCAGATCTTGTACCATTTGGGTAATCTCAAATCTTGATAAAGTTTAAATCTTGGCATGTGGGTGACTTTGCTTCTTTCTCAATTTCAAAGAAGGGTCTGTCATACTCATTTTCTGCCTAAAAATGTGGGTTCTTGTGGTGTTTCTGACCTGGGATCAAGAAACAGTCACACAGCTGTCCATGTGAAGAAAGAAAATTTAATAATTAAACCATGAAAGCAAATGCACACTATTAAGGGATCTATTGATGGAGTGAATGAAAGAAATGATGGCTCCAGGCACCAATATGTCACCCTGTAATGGGGAAATTGAAAATGGGTTCTGTAAGGGAAATATGTCAGCAATTGAAGAAAATCAGGAAGTGTCTGATGGTTTGAGTCAGCCAAATGCAGGGAAGCCACCAAGAAACCATCCAGGGATGAGGCATTGTATCAGCCAAGCAAGCTTGGGAGCTACTTCTGCATTGGTGAGTGGATCCCAATTTGGAAATTTCCTTTTTTTACATGATAGTTTGGTCTTATGCTTGCAGAAACTCAAGTTGTTTAATTATGTAGAAAAGACCAAGTCTTTTGATTGCAAAATAGTATGTGTGATGTATGTTATGTACTGAAGTTATATACTTTAGAAGGATTCTGTATCAATTGCTTGAGGGGTGATCTGTGAGGCTTGATTAGTACATTCCTATTGTGGAAATGAACTATTTGCAAAGCAAAAAGAGGAAAATTTGATCGGATATGCGCGGTGGTTCCTGTTGATTGTTTACTAGTGGCAATCCTAATTACTTGCTAATTAGCAACAGTGCCTGCTTTTAAATCCTTGTTCTGGTGTATTGTTAGCGGTGAAAAGTAGATCCCAGTGCAGACATTGTTCTTCATTTCGATATTGAATAGCTTGATTTGCTCTAGTAAACCGTTAAAAGATTTTCTAATATCTTCCGACTGTTTCCAGCTTTTATGATTTTAATACCATGATGATTATGCCAACACTGGCTTTGTAGGTCTATCATGATTTATAAGCTGTTGATGAACTTCCATTTATTGCATTACTCAAATTGCGTTTCATATATAAATTTGTGCACGATAACTGTTTCGCAAACATATACAATTATAGGTTGTTAGCTGGAGAGGCTTTTTATCTGTCAGTGTGTGTTTATTCTGCTTGCGAATTGAAAGTTGTATTTGTCTTATAAATCTGTAGGAACCAAATACAGTAATGCTTGGTCTCAAATCACCATCAAGTGACAATTGTGCATATGTCCCCATCTTTCGCTCAGGAAGCTACTCTGAGATGGGACCCAAACAGTACATGGAAGATGAACATATCCGTATTGATAATCTCCGGGAACAAGTTGATGAATCCAAAGGTCTTCTTTCACAAGGAGCATATTATGGTGTATGTAATTTCTTATTTGATTCAAACTATCAGTTTTTGAGGAGGGGCTGAAGTACTGCATACATTTGTTGAAAATTACATTATGTATGTGAAGGCAAAACAAGCTTTTTGGCTGATACAACCTGATGTCACTGGTGCTCTTTGAATGTCTTGTATTGAATTCTAGTACTGGTCATAAAATTTAAACATTCAGTATTTAAATTAGAAAGCTGAAAACTGAGCACTAGTATTATTTTTTAATAAGCCACATTATTTTGATTTCAATGATTGTTATCTAGTTATTGGTAGTTGTATATGATATCAACTAGAATGCGCACTTGAATAGTCAATTCCTTGGGTTTTGATGATATTACTTGTCTGATTGTTGTTTTTGTACTCCCAGGTTTTTGATGGGCACGGTGGCACTGATGCTGCATCATTCACTCAAAATAATCTCCTTAATTTTATTTTAGAGGATTCCCATTTCCCATCAATGGTTAAAAAAGCTGTCAGGAATGCTTTTCAGAAAGCCGATAATACGTTAGCAGATACGAAGTCTCTCGATAGTTCCTCTGGAACAACTGCTCTGATTGCACTTATTTTAGGAAGGTAAGATATTGATCTGCTTTTGTGTAGTTCAGTCCTAAGTTCCAATTCTTCATGTCAGAAGGGGGCAACAAGTACTGAAACCATCACTGTCCCTAATTATATTAATTTATGAATCTCTTGAAGTATTGTCTGTGTTTTGATCAAATAGTGGTAGAATCCCTTTGTACCAAAAAAAATGGAAGAGAAACTGATGATAGTCATCGTTTCTCCTCATATTGAACTAAATGCTGCTCATGTCTATATGTAGCCAAAAGATCAATTCACAGTACTTGTTTGGTGTTGTTTGCTTCATTAGCTTTGTAAGGCAAATGTCGATGGCTCATGTTAGTCCAGTTTTACTTTTGGCATGTGGGTTTTGCAACTTTTCCAAGGAATTCTCCAAATTTTACTCTGTTTAGTATACAGATGACAAGGATTTTATTTGATTCGAAAAGAGTGTTTTAAACACATGCATAGGTCCTTATGTTGTTCAAAGTTCATGTCCGAGTAGATTGCATTACTGGTTTGAAATGTGCAAGTCTATCTCGTAAAAATGGTCTTCCTACTGATTTTGGCCTTCATACTACATTCCATATGGCATATCTTTCCCATTTTTAGTTCTGATTTTCACTTATGAAGGCACATTCTACTTACGTTATTATTTGTTATATCAATATATAAATAGTATATACACACTTCCTTTTTGAAATGGCAACAACTCATTTATATGATGTATCTTGTTGTAATACACAGGACCATGCTGATAGCTAATGCTGGGGACTCTCGAGCTGTACTAGGGAAGCGCGGAAGAGCAATTGAATTGTCAAAAGACCACAAACCAAACGCTACTTCCGAGAAGTTGAGAATTGAAAAACTAGGGGGCGTCATTTTTGATGGCTACCTCAATGGCCAACTGTCAGTTGCACGAGCTCTGGGTGACTGGCACATAAAGGGTGCCAAAGGTTCAAAGGGCCTGTTGATCTCTGACCCAGAGTTTGAAGAGGTAGTCCTGTCAGAAGAGGATGAATTCTTGATAATTGGCTGCGATGGCTTATGGGATGTCATGAGTAGCCAATATGCAGTAACAATCGTAAGAAAGGAGCTCATGCTGCATAATGATCCCGAGAAATGCTCAAAATTTCTTGTCAAGGAGGCACTGAAGCGTAACTGTTGTGATAATCTAACCGTTCTTGTAATCTGCTTCTCTCCTGATCCACCACCTCGAATTGAAATACCAAAAACTACAAGAAGGAGAAGTATATCAGCTGAAGGACTAGATCTCTTAAAGGGGGTGTTGAGTGACATATGAAGGAGAGTTCGGCAGCTGTTTGTACAGATATATCTTAGCATACACCATGGTCAGCAATTTTTCTGAGTTTCTGCTGGCCATGGTTCATATTGATTGTTGATGATGACGACAAATACGGAGCTCCTGTAACCTTGGAGCCTCCAAGAACTCAATGTTTGTCCTTTTGGTGTTACTATTCTTCAAATTATGTACTGATATCAATATAAGATACAAGATGCATTCATACCAAGACCATAAATCTATGAAATGAGGGGATTGTGTTTTCCTTCCCTCCAGAACTCAGAAGAAAAAGTTGAAAAGTTTCCTTTCTCTACAAAATGATTGTAAAGCTGAGCATTACTGGTGCAAATATGATGTAATGTGACTATGTATGAAAAGGGGAAACACTGATCTCTCTTCATTTTTGTTAAATAGCTTCTATGTTTGATCAACTTGCCAAAAGCACATGCATGACAAATCCCTCAAATCTACTCCCTTGTAACAATGGATCTTCCGTAAAAGCACGCACTTGAGTAATACAGAAGTGTGCCACTGATACTCACTATGTTGCTCGGACTCTTCATAAATGTCGACAGGTACATATTTGATCCTTCCAAAATAAATTATTTCTATTTTGGACATTTCTTAGATTCGGTTGTAGACATTGAAATTTTGCGGACTCTACAAGAAGTGTTCAATTCGAATTGGAACTCTAGATAGTGTGTTCAGTTTCAATTAAAAAATTTGGAATCTACTCAATCCTAAACCTTAGTTAATACCTATATAAAGGGTACTAAATTTCCTTAAAAGACATTTCAAAATATCCCATAAACTCTTAGGTATTTTTAAAGATCAAGATCTCGAATATTCCATAAGTTGATGGAATGTTCTAGAGGTCAAATCTAAATCATCCTAGTTCGAGAATTATGCCACTAACGACTCTTGAATCATGGATAAATCTTAGGAGAGTAGAATCAAGGGAGGAACAGAATTGTACCCGCATATTTATCAATATATTCGTGTTTCTTCAGATTTTATTTGTGTGGTTTATTTATTTTCCATATGTTTGAAATTTGTTGCAAACAAATTGGCACGCCCAGCGGGACCAAATCTGCCCTTCATCTCTTCTCTCTTAAATCAAATTTGAAAATCTGAAGCTGCAAAGGTGGAAGAATGAGTATTTCAAGCCTCGTCTTTGAGTTTCATTGAGTCTACACTCCGACAAGCCTTGAAGCTGGGGCATTTGTAGACATTGAAATTTTGCGGACTCTACAAGAAGTGTTCAATTCGAATTGGAACTCTGGATGGTGTGTTCAGTTTCAATTAAAATTCTTGGAATCTACTCAACCCTAAACCTTAGTTTATGCCTATATAAAGGGTACTAAATTCCCTGAAAAGACATCTCAAAATATCCCATAAATTCTTAGGTTTTTTTAAAGATCAAGATCTTGAATATTCCATAAGTTGATGAAATGTTCATATAGAGGTCAAATCTAAATCATCCTAGTTCGAGAAATACGCACTAACGATCCTCGAATAATGAATAAATCTTAGGAGAGTAGATACAAGGGAGGAACAGAATTGTACCCGCATATTTATCAATATATTCATGTTTCTTCAGATTTTATTTGTGTGGTTTATTTATTTTCCATATGTTTAAAATTTGTTGCAAACATCGGTTGAATTGTATCGAATCCATTTTTTGTTTTAAAACAAATGGTTCTTGTAGATAAATATTACTCAAGAGTTTTTCTTTATATTTTAGTTGAACTATTAAAAACATTATTTATCGATATAACTAGAATGCACGATTCTTATTAAGATAAACATTCTTTCACAACTTTTTAACCCGAATTTTGAGATATAAGAGAACTCCTTACATAACAAGGAGCCGTTTGGTTAAAGGAAGTAGATTGGTTATCCTAGTTTAAATTTTTGGACTAAATTTATCCAATGTTTAGTTGGAGCTTTGGAGGCATTAACTAAAATTGATATCAGGATCGATATAAAAAGCCGCCCATTAAAATAATAATCGGCAAATATTAATTTTAGGGAAAATTTTCAAAACAACAATATTTTAGCTTTTAATGAGACTTCTAGCAACTGTTTCACTATTTATTTAAAATGTCAATATTTTAGTTTGTTAAGGGATGAGTTATGTATTTTTTTTTATTTTGATTAATTTGAAAGAATACAAATAATTAATAACAGAATAAAGAAAATCATGGAACAGAAAATTTCAAAAAAGATAAAAAAATATTAAAATTTAACATCAGCTACGTTTTTGAAAGAGCATATGTTGTCATTTTTCTTTCTAGCATTTTTTCCCTTTGTTCTTAAGAATTTCAATTTTTTTTTTTAAAACAGTAGTTTGTATTTTATATCTTATATGAGTGGAAGTGTTGGAAAATTTCTAGTGCCCTCTGTTTTGAATATTTAAATGTTTGAACTTCTTTGAATATGTGTTCATCCGAAATGTATTCGAATACCTAATGATATGTATAACTAATTTAAAATATAAAATTTGTTGGTATTGATTTATGATGAATACAACTCTTTGACATTCTAGTTCCAGTACAAAAATAAAGATAGTTGTGAAGTATATATCAAAATATAAATACAAATTAGTTGTAAATCGAAATGATATTGAAAAATACGTGATGAATACATAATACATAGAATAAGTTATATTCAAAATAAATTGTATTTATATTTCAATATTCAGTTCTGTTATATTATTATTTCATTTTAAATTTGCAGAAAGTATTTTCTGGTTCAGTTTTTATTTCAAATATTAGGTTGTATTTCAATATCATTTTGTATATCAAACGCATAATGAATATCAATAATTCTGTATTCCCCTTCTTATGATGTATTCGTCGCAATTTTATATATTATGTATTCATAAAAATTATATTGTTTTAGACAAATAAAATACAAAATATGTCTTACTGAGTTAGTATATCAAATAACAAGTTGTATTTCAGTATGATTTTGTATTTCAAACGAAAAAATGAATACCAATAAGTTTCTATTTCCCTTCTTATAATGTATTCGTCACAATTCTATAAATTGTGTATTCAATCATAATATGTAGAATTGTAACGAATACATTATACACCTATTTGAATGACAACAAACTAAAAAAGAAATACAATGTTTTAAAATAAAAATACAAATGATGAGTAAAAGAAAAACAATTGACAAACAAAAATTAATTAATATGAATACAATTTTGGTATGAATACAATTTTGCAGACTCCTCCTCCTCCTCCTCCTTCTTGTTCTTATTCTTCTTCTCCTTCTTCTCCTCCTCCTCCTCCTCCTTCTTCTTCTTATGCTATGTTCTTTTTCCCGATTTTTTTCATCAAAATCGAATCTGAATCCGTATTCACTTGTGCATTAGGTGATTTGATGATCATTTATATTGATGTTTGTATGCTATTGTTTCAAAATTGATAACGTTTGAGCATATATTGGGTTGGTTTAATCAAAACTAAAATTATAAATTTGAAAAATATTTTGTTGAAAACAACAAATAATAATCATGTCAACCTAACTCTTTATAGTGTTATTTTGAAAACATTACATGAACATAGCGAGATTATACAATATATATGAATTACAATACTTCTATACGTATATATGTATTTAAAAACTCTAGCCTACACATACATACACATATAATTGGTCACACATACATACATTCATACACGTCTAGTTATGACCACATAATAAATATGTGCGATTTTTAGTCAGAATGAAATATTTTATGGTACAAAAACATGTATTTTGCTACCCTTTGAAATCAAAGCATCGTTATGTTTTGAAAATACTCTCTGCCTTTAAATTTATTTGACTGGTTTTTATTTGACACATAACTTTAGGAATAAAGAACACTCTTGAATCTTGTACTTTTAATCTATAGATATGTAAAATATACTAAAATGTTCTATAATATTGTGATATTTTGTATAAGCGTATAGCTGTCCCTTTCCATATATACAAATGATTCCTTCTCTTTCTTCATAATTATTTACCTTATTTTCTCCTTAAATCCCTCAACACAAATTGATTTCAAAATTTGAAAATTTCAATTCTTCCCTCTCAAATCGCGCTTCCTAATTTTTAGGGCAATTGTTATGCAGTTAAGTTTCTTCCTTTTTTGTGGTTTCATTCTTATCCTTTTGATTTGAATTTGTATATGACTGCAATTTCAAATGATTTTTCAGATTTATAATTAGATACAATCAAAATTATGGATGAAGAAACATTCAAAATAGCTTTGGAATATATTATGACAAATATACAAGTATAAATCAGCTATGAATTATACATATACATATATTTAAGTACAAATCAATTGTCACTACTCCTTTTAGACAATTACAGACGAAAATAGCTAATTGATACAGAAAATAACTCAATCAATTATACATATACAAACACTAATTCCACCAATAAAATAGAATATGTGAATTTTACATATACAAAATATACAAATATAAATCAGTTGTCAGTGTCACTACTCATTTTATACAATTACAAATGTAAATAGCTAATTTATACGGACTCTAATTCCACATAAACTAAAGTCACCAATCAATTATACATATACAAAAACTAATTCCACCAAAAATAAAACAAACCTATACATATACAAAATATACAAATACAAACAACATTTGAAGAATCAGTTTATACAATTATGTACGAAAATAACTAATTTATACAAACACTGATTCCACATAAACTACAGTCATCAATGAATTGAATCAGTCAATAATAATTTATACAATAACAAATAGAAATCAATTTATACATTTACGGAAAGAAGGAAAGTCATATTTGGTATGAAAGTCTTAAGAGATATTGTTCCTTGAATTAAGGGATTGTTTACCTTATTCTAATTGAAATTATCGTCATTGTCTTTTAAAAAGTTTGAATTTTCGTTTTGTATAAATACCAAATAATAGCGAATTATACAAATACACTTGCCTATAACCATTAAAATTATAGCTACAACATGTAAATATGTAAACTATAGCTAAGAAGCCTAATTAAGTTTATTCTTGTGGCTACGTGAAGTTTACTCTTTTTATTTTTCAAAAAGCGTTATTTGAGCCCAAAGCAATACCCATAAGCCCAAGCCCAAATTCTTAGCCCTTACCCGTTTGCCACTTACCACCCGGTTTCTCTATCTCTGTCTCTCTCGATCCCGGCGAAATCAAAGTGTAGAATATCAGGCAACCGGCGGCAGGCGGCAGCTCATTTCCACTGGTAATTCTTTGTTCTTCCTTCTCCTGTTCCTTTTCTTATCAATAATCTCGCAGAAACTCAAAAATATGCATTAACGTATCAATTTTTTCTGGTATAATAGCTTATTTCTGATTTTTTTGTAGTAGTTCCTACTGTAATACAGCACCGCCTTATTGCTTCCATGAAAATTTATCTTATCTATTAAAATTATTGTTATATTTTCATTTTAGAGTGAAACAGTTGAAGTGCTCACTATATTCCTAATGTTCCTTTTGCAAAATGATCTGATTTTACGATCTAAATGAAAAGTGTAAGCACTGGTATGATTCATGAAGAAATAGAGAAAAGAGAAGAGTGAGGAATACAAACAGAAATAGCTTGAGATGTTTAGCTTTTACGGTTGGAAACTTTTTTTTTTTTCAAATGATCATATGGGATATCAGATCCTATTTGTGGGATTTCACTGGGTATGTTGTTGTTATCATGTTGTGAACCGAGTGATCATCCAATTGGTGGATTATTTAGTTTGATTTACTACCTCAGTTCAGCAGGCATAGTATTAGTGATGGAATTTCGTAGATGCCTTTAACTAGAACCCGAGTGCCTAAATGTCCGAAGGAGATGGAAAATTGGATTCCTAAACCTCTTGATTTTCCAATACATATGTTTGAGCAAAGGAGAAAATCCCATAAAGTTCGTCTTTGTTGTGTTGCTCTCGTAAAGTTACTTTTTTCCGTTCCGTCGTTCCTATTTCCTGCCTCTTAGCTTCTCCCTCCTTTTTTTTTTGGTAGTGCTGTCTTTTCTTCTTGAAACAATTTTTTTTATGTCCTCTAGTTCCTCATATCTTACATGAAATATTATACCATTTCACCCAGCAAAGGGGAAAAGATGAGAATCTGCTTCTTCAATTGATTAAATTTCCAATATGTTAGCCCGGTGGTTTGAGCTTGGGATTTCCATGTTGGAGGTCTCAAGTTTGATACCCCTTGCCAGCGAAAGCAAGGGGTTTGCCTTCTGGGTCGAGCTCGTCGCACCAGACTTGCCTAGTGCGGGTTACCTCTCCTATGTGGTTTGCGAGCTATTGCATAGGAGCGAGGGTTTTACCCTGTGCACACCCAAAGGGTAGCGGCTGCGGGTTTCCCTTGTCATTAAAAATAAAAAAATAAAAAAATTCCAATATGTTCATTTTGATTAATAGGTCTCGTACATGAAATCATTTTCAATAGTATTCACTATTTGATATCTGGTAATGGCATTGATTTTGCTGATCTGTTGGTCCCTGGAAGAACAATTTGACAGTGTCATTCTCTCACACATGAGTGTTTGGATTTCATTTAATTATGTTTGTTGCTCTCGTCTGTTTCTTTCTTTTTGAGCATTCTGTACTTTTATGAAGCCATTTTCTGCAAAATAGTGTGACCATATGGTAAAATGGTAATTAGTTTTTTCAGTTTGCTTTTTTACAGTAGAAAGTGAGGAAAGAAAAACCAATTTAAACAGTAAGAAAATATTGAAACCATGTATACCAGGATTTCCAAGACTTAGAAATATGAAAATGATATGTTTCGTTGTACACTAGTTACATTGAACAATGTGAAAGCATTTGGAGCTGTTGAAAAATTCACATTCTAATATGTGTTTTCCTTGCTAAACTGGACTTTACTGCTGCAGTTCATGGTGAGAAATTCACATTCTAATACGTGCTGTCTTTGCTCCAGTTAGCTGATGGGATTTGGGAATAGAGGAATCGTTGCTGACAAATGGTCAGGAAGGCTTTTATGGGTCTGTGCAATTGGAAGTGCTGTTGGTATACCATCAATCTCCTTTGATTTTTTCTTGAGATTTTTCTCTCTAGACAAGCAATGGTTATTTTTAGCCTGTACTGGACTGGCAGAAAGTCAACAACTAACAAATTAGCTAGTATGCCAAGACTTAATTAATAATGTAATACATATGAAATCTCCTCATCGAAGCTCTTTATTAACCTAGAAGTACCTAGTGACTGCCAACTGCTTACCGTATTCATCCAAAAATATTGCATGTAGTGGTGTTCATCAACTTATGGTATTGGTTAAAATTCTAAAGGTGTTTGCTCTATAGGAAAAGAGCTTATAGAAAAAAAATCACATGAGCTTCAGAAAAGTTATTGGCTAGAAGAAACTCTACATCTCCACCAGTTCAAACATAGAGATCTTCCGAGTCAAGTGAAAATTTATTCCTTGATGCAGTATGTTATAATTTTGTTTTAATTTTTTCTTACATTTGGAATAACTAATTCTCAACCATCTTTGTGCAAACTAGAATTTATTAACTGAGAAGTATGATAAACGCTGAACCAAAAACCCCACTAGGCGAATGGATCAACTCTTAACTTTTTATAGTGATCATCAAAGTTTGATCATAATTCATATCATTACTCATATACTGTAGATTTTGATTCACATGCCAATTTTTAGGTTCTTTTAGTTCCAGAAAGCTTTGAGGGGTGCCATGGGACACTATGGGGTATGGATTGTTGAGATGACCTACTTCCATTCTCAGTATGCGCAATGACTCTCTTGACAAATGAAAATTTATGAATAGTTTAATGATACATCAAGATTTTGGATATATCTATGTGTTTACTGTGACCAATCTCTGCTGAGTGCTTAAATTATTTTTAGCTCTTCTGTTTGAATACTTGATGTTGTTCTTTATCTGTATCTTGCTTGTTAGGCTTCTATATGGTTGCTGTGGAAAGACAAACTCAGAATAGAGCAAAAATGATGGCTGAAGCACTGGCGGATGCAGGATCAAGTATAGATGCCAGTGAGAAAAGCTGAATATCATGGGACTTATGGTAATGCTATACATTTTCATTAGGCATCTTTTCTTATCGTTTGGTAGTCTGAGTCATGCTCTGGAAACTATTCTGTTGTAATAATTACTCGCGATCCTCATAAACGGAAAGACATTGCTGAACAAATATTCGAGTTGGGAAATATGTATAATTGAAGTTAAGGACTTAGATTTAGAAGAAATTTAATTTGATTAATACTGAAGAAGGCTAGCTAGCTTTTGCTTTGATGAAATTCATATATGGAGTTCACAAGTTTATATCGTGTGTACAGTGGAAGAAGTGTTACAATGGACAAGTAAATAAATGGAGTTGGTAGCCTTTATGTATACCAGGGATTTCCAAAACTTGGCAAAAAATATTGAGAACTATGACTGATTTGGGGAAAATATGTTTGCAACTATTTCTTTCCTACCTGCATATTTCTTTGAATTCACATGTCAAACTTCTTCAAGTATATATGTTATATGCAACGTTATCAACACCAACTTCACTTAGTATTGTTTTGCGACTTCACTATGGTGGTTATTGTTTATCCAAACCCAAATGTCCTCTAGCAGGCATTGAAGATGATGTTGATATTAGAAGACTTGGGGAAGTTGCGGAAGAAATAGAGGCACAGGGGAGGAGTACCAATACGACTTGAAGTGTCGTTAATTGTTACTGAATGATGATCCTCTGTGACAGTTGTTGGTGGCTGTAACTCAATTTCTGTACCTGCACCATGCACTGTTCGAGGGCTATCAACCAACTACTGGTCATGATCATATTCCTCGAGTGACATTACGGTGCTTGTATCAGTGTGCACCGTTGAATCATCTGGGAACGAACATACGCATCCTCCTTTTTCCCCATCCATGGATCGTTTCTCTTATTCTCTGTGGAATCAATGCAGCCTTATAGTTTGTACCCATCTGCAAAGAGGCAATATAATATGTTCAAAGCTTTGTTGTCGGAAAATATTACTAATATCTACAATCTCATTCAATAGTCCGATTCACGAGTTTACTGTGGAAGTGCAACATGTTGAAGTAGTCTATGATCTCTGGACATACCGTTGACGGTTTAAAGTAGACCACATTTAAGAATGGAATGAATAGCCTGTACATGATTTTTAACAATATACCTAAAGAGAAGGGAAAAGATAAAGCCCCTTCCGTTTCCCCTATGCCATCGTCCTCATTTACCTCACCCACTCCAGTCTCCCATCTATTGGTGTTTGTTTGTCATGAGGAAAGAGAAAGGAAAACGGAACTAGAAAATTTGAGACATGTCATCCATAACCTTAAGGTGGTTATGAGAATATTGTATGTAGAAGGGCAGAGAGGTAATGGCGTACAAAGTCAAACACTAAGAAGAGGATCATACTATTCTGACTTCTCATCAATTTTGCTATTTCCGTCGTGACATAATACCTGTGTAACCAGGGCATAGAGTGGCAAGGTGCTATAACTGCAAAGGAATTGTCCAGCAAATTAAACCTGGGTGACAAACAACAGCATACGTTTAGATTGTTGTGCTAAATATATAGGATTAATTACTTGAGTGGATTCCTTTTAAAAAATAATTACTTATTTTAAACATACTCTTTAATTATTACCATTTATAACAACTTCATTAATTTCTCTCTTTTATCTGTCTCACTCTTTCTCCCTTCCTTTCTTTCTTTCTTTCTTTTTTTTCTTTCTGTTATTCATTCTCCCTTCCTTTCTTTTTTGTTGCTCTTTCTCCCTTTTTTACTATTGCTCTTTTTCCTCTTTTTTTCCGTAGAGTAGTCAATGATTTTAGACTGAATAAAACTTGTATCAATAATTAATTAGACAAGTAATTTAATCGTAACAAATAAAAAGACATAAAAAACTGCAAAATGAATTAAACTTGAATTAAAAATGTATTACAAACATATTAAAGTTGAATTATTATAAGAGAATCAAATATGAATGCAAAATGTAGCAAACAAAAGAGCATTCTTTGATCTGCATATAAATTGAAAAAAACTTGTATCAATAATGAATTAAACAAGTAATCCAATCGTAACAAATCAACCAATTAATTGCAAAATGAATTAAAATTGTATTTAAAAGTGTATTACACAAATATTAAAGTTGAGTTAGAAGAGAGAATTAAGCATGACTAAAAACATGTAACTAATGAAAGAGTAGACATTGACCAATTTAGTAAATTAAACATGTATCAATAATGAATTAAACAAGTATCCAATAGTAACAAATAAATCAAAAAACTGCAAAATGAATTAAATTTGCATTAAAATTGTATTACACAGTATTAAAGTTGAATAAGAAGAGAGAATTAAGAATGAATGGAAAACGTAACTAACGAAAGACAAGACAATGATCTCTAGAGTTAATTAAACTTGTATCAATAATGAATTAAAGAAGTATCCAATAGTACCAAATAAATTAAAAAACTGCGAAATGAATTAAGTTTGCATTAAAATTGTATTACATAGTATTAAAGTTGAATTAAAAGAGAGAATTAAGAATGAATGAAAAATGTAACTAACGAAAGACATGATAATGATCTATAAACTGAATTAAACTTATGAGTTATATCAATAATGAATTAAATAAGTATCCAATAGTAACAAATAAATCAAAAAACTTCAAAATGAATTAAATTTGAATTAAAATTGTATTACATAGTATTAAAGTTGAATTAGAAGAGAGAATTAAGAATGAATTGAAAACGTAACTAACGAAAGACAAGACAATGTTCTATAAACTGAATTGAACATATATCATTATTCGTGAATAAAACATGTATTAGATGTATCTTATAAATTATTTTGAATTATATAAGAAGATGATATATTTGAAATATGTATTATAAATGTATTGTTCATGATTTTAATTCAATTTTCAATTATTTGTAGGAACAACCTATCCAAACTAATCGCAAACGAAAGAGGAGTCAATGATTCGTAGACTGCATAAAACTTGTATCAATAATTAATTAGACAAGTAATTTAATCGTAACAAATGAAGAGACATAATAAACTGTCAAATGAATTAAACTTGAATTAAAAATGTATTACACACATATTAAAGTTGAATTAGAAGTGAATTAAACATGAATGCAAAATGTAGCAAACGAAAGAGCATTATTGTAAATTGAATAAAACTTGTATCAACAATGAATTAAACAAGTAATTCAATCATAACAAATCAACCAATAAACTGCAAAATGAATTAACTTGTATTAAAAGTGCATTACACAAATATTAAAGTTGAATTAGAAGAGAGAATTAAGCATGGATAAAAAATATAACTAATGAAACACAAACAATGGTCTATAGAGTGAATTAAACTTAAATCAATAATGAATTAAACAAGTAATCTAATAGTAACAAATAATAAACTACAAAATGAATTAAATTTGTGTTAAAAGTGTATTACATAATATTAAAGTTGAATTAGAAAAGAAAATTAGCAATGCAAAATGTAACTAACGAAAGTCAAGACAATAATCTATAGACTGAATTAAACTTGTATTATTCATGAATAAAATATGTATTATATGTGTCTTATAAATTATTTTGGTTTGTATCTCGAACATTTGTAATATGTATTATGCCTATGTTATAAATGTATAACAAATTTGTTACTTAAATTATTTTGGTTGATATCACTAAAAAAGGAGAGAAGTTTGTAATATGTATTATAAATGTATTGTTCATGATTTTAATACAATTATGAAACATATCTAATACAACTTTAATACAATTGCGATACAGTTCCATAAACTTCACCTTTTTCGAGTTTCAATCTAATATTTCTCCTAAAATCAATTATAAACTAAACCAAACCCTCTTAAAATTGAGATACAAACTCCAAATGACATTTTCAATTATTTGTACGAACTACCTATCCAAACTAATCACAAATTCGTAAAATTCAAATAATGAATTCAAAATTTGAAGCTTTATAATGACCATCAATGGTGAACTCTTGCTTCTGTAATTTTAGAGATTTAAAATTTCTGCTTAAAAACATGATTTTGTACAAATTTTCGGTCTTTCTATTCCTCTTTTCATCTTGTTTTTGGATAAAAATAGTGAAATATGGGAAAAAAACTGATTTGAGGATAGTTATTTGAATGAAAATTTCAAAGAAGAAGAGGAAAAAAAAAAGGAGGAAGCAAAATAGTGTCAGAGAAAGAGACGAATAAGCAGAAGAGTAAAAAGAAGAAGAGAAAAAAGGGCTGAGAAAGAGGCGAAGACTGTACAATTTTCTTAATTCCAAAAAAATGTTATATTTAGTTAGAAAAATTTTGTTGCCATAGATGGTAAATATTTTTATAACATAGCATATTTATGTGATTTACCCATATAAATATACGTTGGTAAATCTAAAACCTTAAACAATAGTACATACAAATACAGTTGGTAATTACACATACCCCATAATGAGTCGTAGATACACAAGTGTGTGGTTCTTTATGGAATTTTTGACCAAAATAAGTTATTTTTAAAACCAATTCACCTAACTAACACGCTTTTTAAATTTTTTACAAAAGTAATATAAACGTACTTCAGAGTAACGTTTTAGGTTATTTTTATTTCAAAAATTCAACTGACAGAGTTGACGATGTTAAATGAATAAACGTTACTATGAGTAACGTTGTAGGTGTAAAACGTTACCCTCATCTTCTTTTTTTAAGTGAATTGTGGTCACATGGACCTATTATTCATTCATATCCACAAATGTCACCATCCAAACAAAAAGAAAATACTGAAAGGAACTTTCCAAAATACATTGGTTAGTCCAGATCTACAACTATGGTGGTTTTGAGAAACCTTCTTCTTTCCCTTCATCTCAGTGATTATTTCATCACCCCAATACAAAATAATCATCACGTTATCTTCAAAATTAGCCATAAAAAATTCTACACACAAAAATAAGATGCATTATAGTTATTAAAAATATGTTTTTATAAATACATTACAAAATGTTGACAAGACTTACCTATTAAAATTTTGTGAGCATTGATTCAACAATGGGACACATAAACAGAAGCTTTGTAGAAAATTATTGGAATGTGCTAAACATTCTACACCACCATTTCTTATAATGATCCGTGGTCAAATTGTAAAAGGAACACTTTAACAGTTTGTTGTTACTGTCAGTCACGTTTTAAAGTTAAAATGTAACGTATAGTAACGTTTTAAAGTTAAAACGTAACGTATAGTAACGTTTTATTGGCAGATCAAATCAATAAGACATATTCAGAGCCTGGTGACATGATTCGATAGAATCGTTACTCAAAGTAACGTTTTAGTCTTAAAACGTGACTCATAGTAACGACTTTAACGTCAGATTTCGTACAAAGATTCTCAGTTGGGAGACGTGATTTGATTCGACAGAATCGTTACTAGGAGTAACGTTTTATCATTAAAACCTGCTTCGTAATAACAAAACTTGGTACAAAGATTCGAAAGTGGCAGATTTGCAGAGATTCGTTACTGATGGTAACATTTTAAGCCTAAAACGTTACTGCTAGTAACATAAATCTTCTTTAATGCCGTCTCCCTACTATTTTTGGTCCATTTATTTTTTAAAATGAAATAAAGCCTAATACATTACTACCAACAACGTTTATACTAGTTTTGTTTCATATTACTTTGGTGAATTGAATCAAATAATAGCTTGTTTTGGTCAACTATTCTTCTTTATGAAACATGAGTTATACCCAAATTGCCACTGGAATAAAGACGTAACTTTGTCAAAACTCAGATATTCACAACATACAAATGGAAACAAACATATGCATGCAAGCACATGGAATAGAGAATATGGTTTTGTCTAAGGAAGTATTTAAGGGAGGAAACATGGTTTTGTCCAACTCCGACAAAGAATCATTAGTATTTCAGGGACCAGTGAATGAATACCCAGAACCAAAAAAAATGCATTCTGCAAGAGTAAGCATGCAAAAACAAGTTAGTGTATATAGACAGACATTAAAGAACGTAGTAGATAGACGAAACAATTAAAAAAATGAAGTATGATTGTACAAACAAACCTGGAAAAGGACAAAAAAGTTCGTCTCGTGGTTTTAGCTTGACCATTGAGAATGAGCCAGTAATTGCAGCACTCTCCAATGCCAAGGTTGCGATTACATGCTGCAGTTTTGTACCCACGAGGTAAATGACTATTTATATATATATCTTCTATCACATCCATAAGTTCATATAATATACAAGATAATTCAGAATGCATGTAAGGGAAGAGATAAATATTAGTAATTAAGAAAGATGACTCATGCTGGGTCACAGTCAAGTCTTCCACTACGCGGCAAGGAATAAAGAGAAAGGGAAATAGGCATTGCATTTATGAAAAAGAGTACTCACAAAACAGAATTGCAATGATAGGAATTAACGCTATCCAGAAATACAGATTCGATCCTGCATGTTTAAGTTCAATTGGTCAATGGTCATGCATGAGATTGTGGATGAATTTTAGTTTCACCAGAACACAAATGTCGGGGAGCAGTAAAATGCAAACTTATCTAATGATAAAAAATAAGTGTGGCATGCATACGCTCCTCATGCCAAACAGAGGAGGATGAAGTACCTTTTACATTAAACAGCATAAAGCCCACCACGAATCCCCAGAGCTAGAGGGCCACTGCAAAGATATAGAATTTTATCACCAAGCAAAGGTTTTTGCAGATACTGGTTACGTTCATGAAGAGGCGGGACCTTCTGAAGCTAACCTTTTCCCAGGAAGGCCCACGTTAGATCCTAAGTAAGCACCAAGTCCAAACAAGTCAAGCCTGTAACACAGCTTCAGAAGATACTTAAATTCAGGTTGTTGCAGAATAGTGAAACTGAAGATGCAAGAGAGAAGCCAAAAGAAGATTAGGTAACTTAGATGCTACTACTCGAGAATGTACAGTGGAGTCGAAACAGAGCTATTACGGCGTAGCATGGATAATATTAGCAATTTTTCTTTATTAGTACTAGTATATGCTAACGATATAGCTGGTTCAGAACTCAGATATTGCACAATGAGCAGCAACTGAATATGGCAGATAGAATTAGTTGGATACAAAAGGCTATTACTTTATAATTATCTCCTTTTATTATTATTTGATGTATCTCTCATCCCCTTGTTTACACAATTCTTTCATTGAATGTAGATATAAGAAAATCCTTTGAAATCTTATTATGAAGTTAATGACAATTATGTTGTTTTGGTTTTCAAAAAATGGCTATATCTCAATGACCTTGACCCTAACAAGGTTGTGGTAGAGTGGTAAGTGTTCTTTTATCTTTAATCAAAGGTCTCGAGTTTGAGTTCCTTCTGGGTACGGAGTTCCCTTTGTTAGGGAAAAGTTTTACCCAAGGGACTTTTCGATGCAAATTCCGATTCAGTCGGGCTCCAATGTGAATACTAGACATTAGGTGGTAAGCCAAAAAATCCCAATGTGGGACTTTCAATTCCAATGCAAATTCGGATTTACTCGGATTATAATGTGGGTATCAGAAATCAAGTGGGAGACCAAAACCGTCAATGTGGAACTTTTCAACATAAACCTAGATTTAGTCGAAGGTATCACATCGGGTGAGAAATCAAAAATAAAAATAACCTTGACATATTATTTGTCCATTTTAATTTGTCATCAAATCATGTAAAGTCCAAAGTAGAACAAGTGGTAGTACAATTTATTTCTCCGAAAGTCAAAAAAAAAAAATCAATAGTCAGGATATCCGGGAAAAGGAGTAAATATGAAAAGGTTTAGTATGCAAAAGACAAATAAGCTAAAGTTTAGAGGATCTTACGGTAATTATGAGAACAAAATCGCAATACATATTCTGTTGACAGAACCGTGCATGGAGTAATATTTTAAAAAGCCCTATTTTTTTCATTCACTCAAAATGGCGAAGAACAAAATTGGCCACCGTAGCTCCGCCACTACACGGCGGCTGAAGATGTATAATTGTAGGCCGAAGCGTGATCGGAAGGGGAAAGTATTGAAGCACGAGTATCAATCAAAGCAGCTTCCGTCAACGAGGATACAACCAGATCCCCGATGGTTCAGTATGTACTCTCCCCAAAAAGTTTTATGAATGCATGTAGAATCTATTCGTTCGTCATTATAAGGTTAATTGTAACTTTCAGGTTTTATATATAGTTTGTGATACAAAAATTGGTCGAATTGACGACGTTATTAGTGAATTGGATCACAGGAGCAAGGTGTATTAATGTTTAATTTTAGCTGAATATGTTTTGATTTTCTTATTGTTCAATTGCTATTATGGTGGATTATATGTGAATCGTCTGAAATTGATATGATTTTCGGGATTCTACAGTCAATACTCGGGTGATTAGTCAGGAGAAATTGGAATCCTTTAGAGAAGAGATTCCGGATCGGCTTTCAAGTAACTACAATATCATAATGAATGGAAGTAATTTGCCCATGTCCCTTGTGAATGAGCACAAGAAGGTATGCATAGTGTCTTTTCCTTAGTCTATTTGCTTAAGAACTTGATTTGTTTGTCAATCTCTATCCGACTCACTGTAAACCTTTGTATTGGTCATGGGATAATTTCTTCCCATCAGGCCTTGGTGGACAGAGTTACTTGATAGTGAGCTTCGTGTTATGTAATATATATTGAATAGCTCATAAATAAGAGCACGATCTAGATGTTTACTTAACTTGTTTAGTTGGAATAACTTGACTTCATTAAATAACAATGATGAACTTTGGTTCCGTTAGCTCCCTGATCTTACTTAGCCTAGTTTGTTTCTGATGTATTCGAGCTAACACACCTCTTGTTTGTAATTATGCAGCATGCATCTTGATGCTTTTTATATATAACGTGTTATGCACTGGCTAGATCTTGCTACACTCGTGCTTGATTCCCCAATTATGTTTTACTAATTTCGTCCTCTTTTACCTTTGTGAAGAAAGGAAAAGCTCATCAACTTGGCAGTAAGCCTTCTGCTGGAACAGAGAAGAAACACGCAAAACATTTTAAATCATTAGCCAAGAAGGCCGACACGCCGTAAGGTATGAAATGAGATTGCACAATACTAAAAGTTTATGCTTGTTGTTTCTGTGAATGCACTCTTGTACCGAAAAGGAAAAATTGTTTCTAAGTATGCAGTTTTTAGAATATTAGACTGAAGCTTAAAACATATAGAAAATATTTGAATCAGTTGATATTTTATCATTCACTAATAAAAAATTCCTTTTGTGAGTCGAGGATCTATTTGAAACATCCTCTCTACCTCAAACTCCACTTGTTGAATTATACCGGGTATGTTGTTAATCAAAAAATCATTTTGCAGATCACCCCCTCCTGCGATTCATGAAGAGATAGACCATCTAAATCCGACCTTTTCCCCAAGATGATTCAAGGGAGAAGCCAAGATAAGATTGGATAACTCAGATTTTAGTAAATTAGTAGATACTTTAGTATTCGAGAATTTTAGGGTGAGGAGGATACAAACCCCCATCCTAACTGCTGGCCTAAAGAAAAGTCCTACTCCCACTCTTTCAATTTATTTGTTTTTATTTTGACTTATTATAAAGTTTTAAAAAATATAGAAGATATTTCAATCTTATGATTTTAAATTAAAGATATGTCAAATTTATCAAAATGCTTTTTAATTTTTTGGTCTTAAATATTTCATGTCATGTCTAAAGTTAGAATTATAAAAATTGTAAAAAAGGAAAAAACATTCTTTTATAACAGACTAAAAGAAAAGTAAGGCAAATAAATTCAAGCGGATGAAATAACTAGTACCATGTAATTAATTTTTCAAATAATTTTGAAATTCTTCAAAAATGAAAAAGTGTTAATAAGATAGTCATAAGACTTGCACAATCTTTTTTCTTTTTAAATAATTTTTTTAGTGTGTGAATTAGATTGAGGAGCTAATTTTACATAATAAGCCAGTAATGCAAGAAAAAAATGATCAAAATAGTTGTGCATGTTGTTGAACCGACAATGCAAGATAAACATAATCAAAATAAATGTTAAGGATGACGAATCTAATAGAAATATAGATACATTATTAATTGTAAGTAAACTACAAATGTTCCTCTAGAAGAGTATGTAGATAGATGACGAATGTTCCTCTCGAAGAATAGATCGATAGATGTCATCATACTACAAATATTATTAGAGCAGATTTATACATGAATAATTTTAAATTGGGAATTCATTATTAGGAGAGCTGTATCTAACTCTAATGCTATATAAAATTAGATTGTCCAAGCTTTATATGAAAATGATTCATATCACTAACCATCATGTGAAACTTTTTTCATTTTTTAACCTAAATGATCAAATACTTATTCTTAGAGATATGTATGTGAATCATTCTTATTAGACAACTATTTTTTTAGGGTGAGCATTTCATGATATCTAGCAGGCATATTCTAATCATATATCCTCCCCCACCCCCTATATTTCTGAGAACATACAACATGAATATCTACAAAAGTCCAGAATAACACAGACTCAAACATGAACAAAAGTTAGTCATGAATTCCTTTGCCCGGAAAATTACACTATATATACAACATCAATTCTTTTGTATATACAGTAGGACTATGAACTCCTTAATTGGTACTGGACTCCTATAACATTCTTCCAATAAAACCAACAACAACATAACCCGTGTAATCCCATAAAGTGGTGTCTGGTAAGGGCAAGGTATACGCAAACCTTAGCCCTACCTCAAAGGTAGAGAGGCTATTTCCAATACAAGCTCGACTCAATTCTTCCAATAAAACCAACAAGACTACACAATCCAAACAGTGCAAAAGAGAACCTTGCTTACATTAGATAACCTGTGATCGAATGGATCGCTCCACAAGCAGTGAAACAGAAACAAATATAGTCAATACAGAAGCAACAGACCATGTTGGTGTCAAGGCCAACGAACGAAGTTCTTGTGTATCTTCTCCAGACATTTCAGCCAAATGTCTTTACAACTAATCTACCAGAACTTCAAATTTTTAACTTTTAACTTCAAATCAAATTAAACTCTACTAATTACAGAAAAAATCAAAACTTTCTGTCAGTTCACTTGACTGATAAGTTCTACTAGCAACATAAAAACCCAACCTTTCTTGCATTTTCCTTAGTACAATAAATCAAGAATCATTGTCCCTCTACTGTGAATCTTTTATAATCTTTCACATTCTAAAATAGTGAAATCTGCCACTTGGGGTATGTTTCTTTAGCTATTCCAACAAAGACTGAACTTTCAAAAAGATGTATTGACTCTGATTTGGACTCAAACCAACCAGCAAAAAAAAAAAGAAGCTACCAGCCAGCAAAAAAAAGAAGAAGCTAATTTGACCCACAATTCTTGATTTGCCAATGCAACTACTACAGATTTGATTTGATGTCTAGACCTAAGACCCACCAAATAATTTGAGGTAATAAAATGATACTTGAAACTAAAAACAACTACTCTTTACACTAATTGCAGAAAGGTCCAATCTTTATGGGGTTTTGAGTTTAAAATAGCTGATTTTGTCTGAGTAAAGAGTGTGTCTTTTAGGAACATGTTAATTAAAGAAAGAACATTACTTACTACAGAAAAGAAGCAAAATAAAAGACAAAAGAAAGTGTGGTCATTTGAACTAAATAATAGTGAAAAAATATTGAAAAGCAGTGTGGGAGCTTCTTTGGGCATTGATGTCTGAAAATGAGCTGGAGCAAGTAAGAGTAATTAGCTTCCTTGTAGTTTCTGGGGCTCTAATTTCTTTGCTACTTCGTACTGAATACTGACAGATAGACATCCACCAGTTCAGGTAAAAAAAATAAAAATACTACGTCAATGAAGATTGTAGTGAAGTGATAAATATTTCTTCGTTCTTATTCAAATGTCTCATATTTGCTTTCCATGTGTATGAGATCGTCTTTATTAGAGAGGGATTTATTCTCAATGTAGAGCTTTCTAGCGCAAATTCAAATTTAATCGACTATATATATATATTAAAAAATTGAGAAGAATATACTAGTAGTATAATTATTTTAAGTCTTCGATGAATCTCTTGCGTACCCTACCTCCAAAACTCTATGAATAGGGGTGTGAATACTTTGGTAGATATTAAATTATCTTGGTGCATATATACTACAATTTAGATTGGTATTTGATATATATTTGATATTTATAAAAAAAATTATGAAAATATTAAATATTGTACTGAAGTACATATACAATTGATATATGTTATATCGTTACTAACAAATATATAAAAATATATTTCGAGTTTAAATTATAATAAGAATGAAGTCACTTTTACTAATCAGACATCGAACAAGAAAAAACACAACACAAATAAATTGATCAACCTAGTTACTAGTTGTTGTTTTTTCATAATCTAGCTACTAATTGTTGAATGTGAGGAGCATGACGTTTGAGCTTACGATTAAAAAAAAAACTAATGAAAAATTCTGTCAATTGTACATTTTAAATAGTCTTTCACTTATAAAGTCAACAATAATTTACTGAGTATATATCTTTTAATTAATGAACCAATAATATATCTCACGTTGGTTGGTAAAATAATTTCCCTGGGTTAATTTTTACCTCATAAGTAATTGCTTAAGTTAATTATACAAACAAAATATGATGATTATTTACATTATTAATACAATTTAATCACGTCAGAGCATGCTAAGTACTAATATTTATTCTAAGATATTAATTAACGTAAAAAATTAGAAAGAATTACTTTAATTATTATTTAAATAGTTTAATTATGTAAATATTTTTTGAGTGTAAGAAAAATAAGAAATGGGATTCACTAGGTGGATGATGTATGCAAGAACGTGGATACACAAAACAATAACAACTAAATATCTAGTATACTACCTTCTACTAATATTATATTACTATAATAATAGTGTAGGAAAATTATTAGGGGCGGAGTCAACGAACGATAAAAAGTTATACCGTATATATAAAGTTAAATTTATTTATTATGTATATATAGTATTAGTAGATAATGAGTTTCAACTTTTCCAATTGTATTTAACTTCTTCATATTTCAGACGATTGATCTCTTAATACAAATTCTGATTTCGCGCTCGAAAAAATAATAGAAAGAGAACATGATGAGTGTATCAAGCTAGATGCTGATCTGTGGATCTTAGCTGAGCTAATTAGCTACAAATTTAATGATAAGGTCCATTTGATAATTAGTTACTCCCACTTGGTGATAAGGAGAGTTATTGATTATTGATTAATCATGATACAGATTACCAAGATATATTTATACAAGAATAGAAGAAGAAAAAAAAAATACTCGTACTTCTAATTATTGTGGTTAAATGAATAATGTATTTAATTGATTGAACCAGGAATTAAATTAAATTGCATATTGTACACTAATATTACTTTACATTTTTTTATATATATATTTTGATAGTGTAATTTTTTGACAAATAAATACCTAAGGTGGATCGATTTCAACCCTGGTATTTATGATTTTCTTTTTTAAGAAAATTATATAGAAATGTCAAATGTATATATTGGTAATGTTTATACTAGATTTTGACTTGATTAAAAAAAAAAATATAAAGTCCATTCACGATGAAGTATGAACGTATCAATCTCTAATAAAGAATAGTGATAATTAAAGTGAGTTAAAAAGGTGGTAAAATAAAAAGGCAATAAGGATTAGAAAATTATTTAATGTGACTTGACTCTCAAATTGGTTTGTCTTTTAACACGTCAGCTTCATTCATTTTTATTTGTTCATAATTGATTTAGTACATTTCTTAAGAAATAAAAAAACATATTGCATCATCCATATTGATTATAAGTCATCTAATTGTTAAAGATAGGCGGATGGAGTAAGTGCTACTCAATCTCAAAGCTTCTATGACAACAAATAGCATAAGACATAAGCTAAAGGACGATAAAATATCTATCATAAACATAATTATTATAATTCATACATTTTAAATTCTGAATTCGTTTATAAATATCATCATCACATTATTTTGTGTGTGTAAACACAGTTACTTTCAATTGTGTGTAACATCCATAAAGTAAATAGATAAAAAGAAATAAAAAGACACAAAATGATAAGGAATCCATTGTACTCAACCTCATTTTATGTAAAACAAAGTTAAGTGCTTCTTTTGATGCATAAAGCCTCTAATAACTCAATAATTCAAAAATGGTAGGGACAAGAAGAAATCAGTAAATACTTTCTTCGTTTTATATTACTTGACGTATATTGATTTAATAAATCTCTTTAAAAAGCTTTAATTAGAGATGTATTTTATAAAATTAACCTTATTAATGATGTTTTGAACTCTAAATTTGATCAAACATTATTTTATGTAGTTATTTAATACTAAGAGAAAATATGAAAAAAAACACAATAAAACCCTCTAAATTTATTAAAATGAACAAGTAAAATGAAATAGAGGGAGTACTTGCAAGGGAGGATAAGGTGATTTTTTTAAAAAAAAAAATTAGTCTTGAATAAAGGATCAAAGCTTTAATTAATTAAGTAAAAAATGATATAAGTGAGTTGGGAAGAATTAAGGACTTTAACTAAGTAAATTTATTTATTTTTACGTAAGGGCCTATCAGAAATTACTTCTAAACCTTTCAAGCTAAATATAAGTTTTGTATATCCTTTATTCTTCCAAACCCTATTTATATAATTATACTGAATATATTGTTGTAATTAAGTAAAAAATAATTATGTCATGAGTCGAGATGATTATAATTTTAATGATTGAAGGCAAATATTAATATCTAGAACATGGCACATGAGGATAATGGGTGTCGGTATTTGCTAACACAAATCACAAAATAATTAAGCAAACAAGCTATTCAACTTATTGAGGATGTTACAAATAATAAATCGAAGGGACAGCTACATGTTAGGCACAATTAAATATATTAAATTATAATTAAGTCCCCAACTCCCTACGTGCCAATTAAATTAAATTAAAGGAGTTTCAAATTGAGATGGATTAATTTTCTAGTTTTTTTATCCTTTTGAAAAATAAAATCAAATAGTAATTAATTTGATTATAAATTTAGTAATTTGCAATTGACTGAGTAAAATTAGTATTGAATCATCAGCTCGTATCGTAAGGTGTTGAGTTAAGTTTCATAATGAGTGCAACCGGCCTCGTATTTAGTTGCCCTCGTTGAGTATGAAATCCTGAACAGATTGTCGGTGATAAGATATCTTTTTATCCCTTGACTTATAATCACATCAATCATAAGGTGATCTATCATCTCGATTAGATTATTGTCGAAAAATCTCTCTCCACTTTATTAAACTCTAAGTCAAAATTTTATGCAGCAATTCAATTCACTGCAGGCTGCAGCGCACAAACACTGAAAACCCAGAGAATAAAGCTTCAATCTTAAACAAGTTGAGATAAACAATATGAATCATTTCCATTTAAGCTCATACCAATTCAATTCCGTAAATAAGACAAAATTCGAAATAAACATTAAAATAAAATACGAGATATCTATATTTTCGATCCGCATATCAATCTCTACTAGGACTAGAAAACTCTCAGAAAGCAATGGACCTAACTTAAAGATGTAAGAATGATATAGAACAACTCAATTTCAGAACTGTGCAATGGCTGCTGATGCCATTGAGGGTGCTACAGGAGTTGCAAGTCTTAAATGAACCGTCCATTTCAATTTTCACCCAACAACTCAGCCTTACTAAATAGTTCCTCCTGAACAGGAACTTCCTTCAGTTGTTGTGATGAAACGACGTCAGCAATAGCTTTGAGAGCAGCTGTGGCTTGATTGTTATCCACGGCTGTGTCTGCCTCAGTGACAAGTTCATTTTGCTCATCAGAGGCAGCATCATCCAGCTTTGGAGGCGGAATTTTGCCTCTTTGCCAATCATGGAGAACCATCTTGGCAGCAGTCTTATAGTCAGGTTCGCCTCCCTGGAAAGCACACATAAAGATTATACCAACTATAGTCAATCACTACTCTGTGGACAACCATAAGCACTAAAAGAATAGTATACACCTAGTTGAAGGATATTAAGCACATTGCTGAATTGTAACCCAATTGGCCAAATATATCAATCCTAAACGTGTTGGTAACAAATACAGATTTTATCGTAAATCCCAGTAGAATAAAGATATATATAAGATTGAGATACCCTTTGACCCAAACCCAAAAATACTCTAACTGGTGCAACTATGGTGTCAGCATCCTCTTTGTTCAGACCAGCTATCTCTAAGGATACTGAAGCAACAAAGATAATAATCTAACTCTGCTTTCCATCGATAATAATAAAAGGAGCAAATTATAAAGTACTAATAGCTTTTTGTATCCAACTGATTCTATCTGCCAAATTCAGTTGCTGCTCAATGTGCAATATCTGAGTTCTCAACCAACTATATCGTTAACATATACTAGTACTTGTAAAGAAAAATGCTAGTATTATCCATGCTACACCATTGCTACGTCATAATAGCTCTGTTTCGACTCCACTGTACATTCTCGAGTAGTAGCATCTAAGTTACTAAAACACTCGGTTACCTAATCTTCTTTTGTCTTCTCTCTTGCATCTCCAGTTTCACTATTCTGCAACAACCTGAATTTAAGTATCTTTTGAAGCTGTGTTACAGGCTTGACTTGTTTGGACTTGGTTTGCTTAGGATCTAACGTAGGCCTTCCTGGGAAAAGGTTAGCTTCAGAAGGCCCCGCCTCTTCATGGACCACCGGAGGTGTATCTGCAGAAACGTTTACTTGGTGATAAAATTCCAGATTGATTTGAAGAATTTTTGTTTTTTTTATATTATCCAACTAATATGCAAAAATCATGAAACTAGAAATACTGGATGCAAGTCTTAATAGAAAAAGACATGCGCCAAGGAGTCGTGGACTAAAATTCTGAAGGCCCCCTCCTATTTTTATGTTTCATTGTGTCGAATGCAACATTATGTTAGAGGACAGGTTCCAGAAAAAAACGTACTCCATTCATATGAACCTAAAAACGACAGATTCCCTGGTTCACAGTCTACTATGTGCCTAATGTTGTCAAAAATTATCATTCACGGATACCAGGAGGCAGCCCAGTGTCAGAATTGCACCAGAAAACCAAAATTAGAAAACAGTAAACTAATCTGCACCCCTAAAAAACATCTAACTGCAGTTCAGTTATAAAGAATCAAGTTCCGACCCCAGGCAGATTTTTGTATGATAGAAACAAGCAAAGAAGAACTCCCTCTTATTTTTTAAAAATATTTTTTGGGATGAGATGGAACACCACCAGCAACGTTGAAGCTAGATTAAAGTAATCAAAAAAGTAGCTCATTCCTTCTCTTGTTCTATTATAATATGTTGCGGAGAGGAACATGGCTTACCACTTTCATCAAAAACAAGGCATGTCCCAATAGTCTCATCATACTGTCCAATCTGCAAAACAGAAATAAACAACAGTTGAGATAAACACACTTCTACGGTACGAAAATAGCATATGGACTAATCAGCTTAATTGCCCAACGGGGGTTCAAATGCATGTGAGGATAATCAAAAGATACAACATATTTGGAGTGTATAACCACAATTGTTACACCCACTCTCCATTATATATACTTTGTTTTCCCTTCACCAACTCTTTTGTTCTAGAAAGATTTCAACTAACGACTCGCCAGAAAAAACAAGGGAGTTGAAATGGATACAATCTGTCTATATCTTTCTCACGAATGGAAGACAAAACTGTGAGGAGTGAGGACTGAGACCTATCAGCCATAAAGTTTTATTTAAGTGCATTATTGTCTATTTTGCAAGAAATAGCTAGACAGTAAAGTGAGTGCAATGTCACTGATGTAAGTGTGGTGGCCTTTTGGGGTGTAAGGATGTCAGCGGGGATCAAGATGACTGACCACTGTAATGACTAATGTCACTAAGGAGATAGATACCTTTATAAGAATATTACCACACAAACAACTAATCTCACTAAGGAGATATATTATAATTCTGTAAACATGATTGATAAATTCAAAACAAAAATGAACTTGAATCAGCCTCGAAACACCAACTCACCAGCTTGATTTTACCATCGATGGTCAAGATGGGGTTTAATGTGTCAAGACCCTGCAAAAAAAAAGTTTCAAAATTAAAGAAACAAAGCAATTGCAATAGTTTTCAAGAAGCAATGAGTAACTAACAAGTCAAAAGAAATTAAAGGAAAGGCCAAAAGGGTTATCACTTAGTTTTGAATCTATAAGAACATCAAAACATTGAAACACAAAGGTGAACTTGGGATCATACCGAGAGAACATATGGTGCATTTGGGGGAATGTAAATTTCGCAGGGAAGGTCATCCAGATCAAGCAATATATACTCTGCTTCCTCCATGTTGTCATCACAAAGTGACTGCTTTTCCATCATACAGCGCAGCAGAAAATAACAACACCAAGAATTGTGATGGATGATACACACAGAGGAAGGGAAAGAAGTGAAGGAGAAAAGCTGAAAAGAGAAAAGAGAACGTGTAAAACAATGACGAAGGAAAACCTTACTTTTTCATTGTACAACAACTTTATATATAGATGCCATACTGCCCCATAAACTTCAATCAATGACATAATGCAGCAAATGTATTACGTATTAAACAACAAACAAGACACCTTCTTCTGACAATCACCCTGTGCATTACTATTGTGCTTCAGAACATCAATTTTGTTAACTTCTTAAAATCTCCTTATATTTGAGTAATTGTGAAGTCAAAACAACATGAGTCATGTCAGCATTCCTTCGTCTGACTAGGATATATTTTACGAACAAAAAATCAGTATTCAAATTCATTTATTATTCTTTCTTATGAGACAAACAAATTAAAATTCCATCTAATCCTCTTAATAAATGAGAGAACTAAGTTTGATTTGGTGTTTCTTATGATACTCAAAATTTGTTTCAAAAAGGTATGGTGTGTCAATGAAGAAAAAAGGATAAGCTAGCTCTTATGGAACTACAACAGCGAATAAAAAGTGATCATTTTCAAGTTTTTACCCGTTTGGTTTGATATACACTTCATGATTTATAAGCTTTTGGTATAAAGTAGCTGAAGTTTTGTTCCTTCCCATGTTGTATCCTTCTTTTTGATATGAAGATTTGATTCTCTCTTTCCTCTCTTTTTTTTTTAGCTTTTGGCATCCAAATAGTTGTTCTCTGTCAGGTTGTGACGGTTCTTTCGACTTTCGAGTATATTCTCCACTAGGGAAAAAAAGATGACAAAATTTTACTTGTTTCCATGTATCTTCCTTAAGCTGAGTAAACTGGTAGTTCTATAATACAACTTTTTTTTGTTTCAAAAAGGGTGGCTTTACAGATTACAGCTAATCTAAGCTTCCCAACTGTCCACAAACAAAAATGATCATCGCCATTACTAAAAAAAATCGTACAGGATGATACCTACTTTTAAAAGCAATTTTTTAACTTTTCCAACCACCTACAAAACTTAAAAAGTGCTTAAAAATCAAAATCACCTAAAAATAAGTTAATCCAAACAGGCACTAAATACTAATACTGTATCCAAGTCCTACTCTCACACAAGCTTTTATGGTCAAATTGGCATAGTGAAATTCAGAAAATTAACTTTACCAGTTGGAAGAGTAGACTGAGAGACGAGGAAATCGCAGCTTCTGAGTTCACTACTTTACCTAGATACACAGCTTCTGCACTTCTGAATCAGAAATTATCGTCTGTGATTGAGGATTGAAGCACTGTCTCAATGAGGCGTGAGAGATGAAAGCAGTGAGCAGCTATGGCGCTGAGCGCAACTTTTGAATGTGCATCAGCCAGGCCGTAGCCCTAACCCTGAAGACGAACTAGTCAGGGGTAGAATTGTAATTTGAATCTGTCTAAACCGAGTCTTGATCCGGTTTGAATACAAGTTATAATGTGATAGATTAATTATGATAAGATAAATTATGTTTAAATTAATATTTCTAAGTGAGTGCTTTGGTTTGTTGTGTGTTGGGGTGTTCACGATTTGGATAAAAATCGATCCAAACCGAAAAACCAAACCAAATCGATAAAATAAAACCGATTTTATTTGGGTTTGGTTTGGTTTGGTTTGGCTTGGTTTTAGATTTTTGAAAATCAATAGTATTTGGTTTGGTTATGGTTTTATTCGAAAAAACCGAAGAAATAACCAAACCGAACCGATGAATTATATACATATATTTTATTAATATACATACTTAATATATTGTTTTTATAAATAACTAGATGGACACAAACACATTATAGAAAACAACTGTACTTGAACTTTAGAAATTTAGAAACACCAAACCTTATCTCCTACTTTGATGAAAAAAGCAGTATAGTCTTGTATCAACTTTTTTAGATGTTGAGCTTCCTCAGTTGCCTAGCAAGAAAAGAAACAATTAAGAATTTCTTCAATGGTCATTATAGAGAGATTTCAATCATTATTAACAGTTAACAATTAGTAAACAAGTTTGTGTTTTTTTTTTTTTTTTGATGATAAGGGAAACCCGCAGCCGCTACCCTTTGGGTGCGCACAGGGTAAAACCCCCGCTCCTATGCAATAGCTCACAAATCACATAGGAAAGGTAACCCTCACTAAGCAAGCCTGGTGCGACGAGCTCGACCCAGAAGGCAAACCCCTTGCTTTCGCTGGCAAGGGGTTTCGAACTTGAGACCTCCAACATGGAAGTCCCAAGCTCAAACCACTGGGCCACCCGAAGGATAAGCATCTCTAGTTCCTTTCCTCCCATGTCATCTCTAGTTCTTTTTCTTGATAATTCAAAATAGGTTACTCCTATTTTCAATTGATCAATGTTTTTTGGATTTATTTTCATCGTTTTGCTGTTACAGATGTCTTATTTGTGCAAATTTAAAGAAAGCTAGACCACCATTTCTTGACAGAAATCCAACCAAAAGCTACAAGAAGCACAAAAGAAAGCTGGACCACCAATTCCAAAACCCAACCCAAGACTCTTATTATGATGTTTATGGCAAGAATCTTGAATAATCGGAGGCTTTACAATCACAGTATTATCAGAAACATTATGAGGATGCCTCACAGGGCCAAATCCACAAGTTCAAAAACTCCAATTCTCAATACTATGCACTTAAGTACTCCCCTCAGTAGAAGCAGCAAACCTCACATACATTAACTCTTTTAGATAATCAGACAAGTTAATATCAACAATCAAGATTGGTTTTTTAGGCTTGAAACAAGTCAATGCATAAGTTGGAGTTGTCTTTTTTTTGTTTTAGTGATATTCCTAAACTTTTTCAAATTGTTGATGAGCAAATGGAAAATTTAAAACTTACCAAGATTGCTGCTGCCGCCCTCTGCTGCTGCTGACGCCCTTTGCTTCTGCTACTGCCGCCCTCTGCTGCTGCTGACGCCCTTTGCTTCTGCTACTGCCGCCCTCTGCTGCTGCTGCGGAGAAGGCGCCGGCCGGGGATCGTGGCGTGCGTGGCGTGGCGCCGGTCGGGGATGGGTCGGTGATGTTGGGCGTGAGAGAGGTGACTTTAGGGGCCGTTTGGTTACTTGATAAGGGCAAAGTTAATACATGAATAAGTTGGTTATTTATGTATTAATTTTATACCATGTTTGGTTTGTAAATAAAATCAAAATTATTCATGTATAAATTTTATACAATGTTTGGTTGGTGTGTCTCCAAATGTTGTATAAAAGTTATTCATGTATTGATTTATGTGGTGTTTGGTTGCATTTTTGTAACTCTACATAGCTAATACTCACATAACTTATTGGAAAATCTATGTATAATTTTATGCGGGGTAGAAGGTGGAACAAGTTATGAAGGTATTAGTTTTACATGGATTAAAATAATAAAATTATATATTTACCCTTAATTTGTTTACTTAATTATTTATTTGTAAATAATAATGTATATTAATATTAATTCACAAGATTTAGGAGTCATTTAAAAAAAAAAAAAAAGGACGCCCCTAACTCAAATTTTTTTAGTTTCGTGATTGCCTCCCCCTCCACCTCGCCCAACAAACACACCCAGAAAACTGTTTGCCCCCACCCCACCCCCCCACCCCCCGAACTGTTGCATTTTATTATTTGTGCGCATCAACCTATAGATTTCTACTTCCCCAGCCCCCCCCCACCCACCAACACCCCCTCAAGGGCCCGTTGCATTTTATCTTGGATACAAGCTTTATAATTTTTTATTTTTTTAAAAAAAATGTATATTAATTTACAATAAATTAAACAATCAATAAGTAATAATATATGTATTATAATTTCTACGTAACGAAATCTTACATAAATAATACTTACATAACTAATATTTGTATAATTAATATCTACATAAACAATACCTGCATAACGAATACTTACATAACCAATATATGCATAATTAATACCTACATAACTAATATCTGCATAACTAATACCTACATAACTAATACCTGCATAACTAATACCTACATAACTAATACATACATAACTAATATATGCATAACTCTAACCAGTAACCAAACGGCCCCTTAGGGTTTTGAGATTATGTTCTTTTCTAACAGAAGTGTTAATTTATCGATCATGAAAGGTCGTATCTTTTAAAATAACTAATTTTACGGCACGTGCGTTGCATGTATGTATCATAGATATAGTATATGATGTTGTAAAATAGAATTAATATTACTAAATTAAAGTTTTTTTAGTAAATAGTTATAATTGAACAAACATAGGATAAGTGTTTTTAAATTATTAATACACATTGTCACAGAGCTACTTGTATTTTGAAATCAAAATGATCAGATATCATTAAAAGTTAAAACATTTCAAAATACATTCAAAATTTATATATGAAAGAAAGTGACATTCTTTAATAATATTATTTCTTACTCCACTCAATTTTGTAAACAAATCTAACCAACAAAACAGAAAAAAAAATATTCATTCAAAAAATGTCACCAATAGCCTTTCCTATTGAGGTTATGAACATAAATGATGTGAATCATTTAAGTAGAAATTTTGTCTTAAATATTCATACTTGAAATTTAGTATGTGCATGACACTAATAAAAATTATCATAAGTATTTCAATATTTTATCTTTATATGTAACATATCATTTATAAAATATTATTATTCAATTAATATTTGAGTAAGTCTATCATAGAGAGGTAATTTTACCAAAAAAAGTGCACTTGATTGTTATGAATGATGGTTATATATACTTTAGTATAATAATTTAATTTTAATATATGAATAACATCACCTATGGTAAAAATATTTCATTTCATTAAGTTTTCATCTTATCTTTGTGGAATTGTAGTCTTCTCCTTTTTTCTGCCGCATACATATGTTATAGTTGTTGTCTAATGAAAGTATCTATTATCTTATAGAAGTTGTATCATGATATAAAATATTTAAATTTTTCAATGATAAAAATTAATAGATGAATAAAATTTAAAGTATTATTTATAGAATCGTTAATTTGATTTAAGATCATCTTATGATCAATCACTATTTTCTTATCTATTTTTATATAGCTAGTAAAGAGTGTATCTCGGGCATTCTTGATTGATTGAGACAAAAAGATTCCCTCAATACAGCTTAACTCCGTCAAACTTGTACGAGTAGTGAAGAAGTATAGATTTAATTGGTTGTTTTGTGACATAAAGAAAAATTATATGGAACAATACATGGTCAATAAAGAAGGAAGACGAAAATATATGTTCATGTTATATTCAGTACTCTAGTGTTCCATTTGATTTAATTCTTGTCACCAACACTTTACTTTCTCCGTTCTTTTCTACATACATATCCATTAAAAAATAATTATTATCATGGCTATGTTTTCATATTATAAGTAAAAGTAAAAATTAATTTTGAAATACTGAATTTAACATCAAAACTAATAATTCAATGGACTACGTTGATAGCCATTGTTTTAACAAAATTAGGAAGAAACTCCTTCGTTTGAGGGAAGAGAATAAAAAATAAGAAAACAAAGAAGAAATATCTTACCCAAATCATATGTTTTTTTTTCATATTTGTTTAATATTGTTATCTCTCCTATAACTTTTATTCATTGTTAACTCATGAAAATGGTAAGAAAAAATACGAGTGTGAATTAATGAATGATTTGCTACAATTTTTTCACCAACTCTTTCTTATAAGGTACCTCGAATTTTGTTGAATTTCAAACTTAATCATTTTTTGCAAATAACACTTGAGATTTTTTGAAGGAGGAAAAAAATTGTAGTTTAAAAGTGTGAGGAAACCCCTCATTTATAACTATCAAATATTAGTATGAATATGTGTTAATTGTGTCTTATCCGAAAAGTCACAACCTTTTGAAAAAGTCACTGCTTATCTAACAAGTCACAATTCTTTGAAAAAGACACAATTCATATGAAAAGGCACAACACTTTAGAAAAGTCACAACCCTTCGGAAAAGTCAGAAAAAGTGAACAACCCGTCAAAAAAGTCACAACCCTTTGAAAAAGTCACAACTCATTGAAAAAGTCACAATCATTTAATTTGAAAAGGTGTCTACTTTCAATATAATAAAATTAATTAAACTAATAAATAAAGTAAATTGAGTGCTTTTAATTTGGGGTATTATAGTAATTCAACATTCAAGTTTGGGAGTTCATGCTTTTAAGGTAGTATATAGATTTTAAAGATCTTATACATATTTTCATTAAAATTTCTTTATAATTTACTTATTGAAAACAAAAATGTCCAAGATGAAATATTTATCTTATTGATTTCATGTATATGAGTGTCTATGACAATTCTTTGTGGGACTGAAAATGTTATTGTCTCTTCCTTCTAGGTCAATATAGTGAATTTTAAAGCTTTACTGATAGTAAATTTAGTGATCAAAAATTCAGTAATTTAAGTCATTCTAACTATTTTACGTTTTGAATGGATTGTTGTCACTTTTTTCACATTTTGAATGAATTGTTTCTTTTATTTTTGTGTATGGTTAATAACCGAATAACCGAACTAAACCAAATCGAAACCGATAAATGTTTATTATATTTGGTTTGGTTTGGTTTTGATAATTTAAAAATCGATTAAATTGAGTTGGTTTTGATTTTGATCAATATCCGATCCAAACCGACCCGTGAACACCCCTAGTTGTGTGTATTATTCAAAATAATGTGCATTGGTATAAATTTTAAGAACAAATTATTTATTCACGAAAATACCTTTCATGAATGTGGATAATGCCGTTTAAAAAAGGGTTTAAATGGGTGTTTTTGTTATTTACCTATTTTATCCCAAGATTGCTATGCCATTAAAAGGAAGGGATAACTTATTTTGATACTAATTATTAATTTCGAAATAAGTTATATAAAACAAATAACAAATTAAACAACATTATAATTTAATTCTAAGACTGTTTGGTATTATTCTTTACAACAAAAGACTCATAAGTGTAGTAAAACAAACCAACATGGATTGTGGTGCACTGGTGGGAGTGCTTCACCCTTAACCAGAGGTCTCGAGTTTGAGCTCTGGATATGGAGAAAATCTTGTTGGGAGCGCCACCCCCGAATGAGTCTTGCAATGCGCGATCCAAATTTAGCAAATTATTGATTTTGAATAACCCTAAATATACATATTTTTTAAAAGATCTAACAATCAATTCAAAAAGGAAAAGACATGACCCATAGTAGTGTATGCTAACATGCAACTTTTACATAATAATCAATCCAAAAAGAAAAAAAATTAAAAAACAATTAGAGCATTATTTGCCCAATCAAAACAAACAACAACCCAAAAAAAGGGGGAAAATAAACAAGAATTATTATGTAAAAGAGTAATAAGTATTTTTCATCCTTAATTAAGCTCTCATTCAATTATGAATTTAAAAGTTAAAACTTTGACAAATCAAATTTTGTTATTATTTGATTACTGTTATAAAACTATTATGAGTAAAATTCCTAAAAAAATTCAAATATAAAATCAAATTTTATAGTCAGAATTTAAACTCTAGTTATAAAATTATCTTTATTAAAGAACGTTTTATAATTTTTTAAAGATAAATTCAAATTTAATTGTGCCTAGCGGAAATTTAAAAAAAAAAGAGAACATGAATGAAAGAAAAAAAAAGAGGAGAAATCTTCGCCTGTAAATTTGATGTGTTTCCCAGTTGGACATTTTTGCTTGTTAATCTTTAATACTTTATTCTTCAGTCAGAATTTCGGTTTATTAAAGCTTTAACTCTTAGTCGCTTTCTTCTTTTCCCACTTCTATATAATGAAAAAAATTCCACTATTGGACTGTTTCTTTACCTACTTTTAGCTTAATTTCTTGTTTATCAAGGACCCCACAACTCAATTTTCATTCATAGATCCGATATTTGCTCAAATTTGTGTTTATAAAGTTCCTATCTTTGTGGGGTTTTGGAGTTTTTTCTTGTAATTTGCTAGAAAAAAAGTTTAATTTTGTTTTGTTTGTTCATGTTTGTGTTTGGGGTTGTTGTTTCTTGATGATTTATTTCGACTTAGATTATAAGATTTCCCCTCCAAGCCCTTCATTTTCTTATTCAATTTCATTTAATTTTCTTACATTTGATATTTCTTGATAAAGTGTGTTAATTGATTCCATTTTCGTTTAAAAGATTGTTTTTGTGAAGGGAAAATGGGGGATCGTTTGAGGTCAACTTCAATGGAGGATTTGCCAGTTCATTTGATTCTTGAAATATTGATGTCGGGTCGATTAGCTGTTATTGATTTAATAAGTTTAGAGCTAACTTCAAGGACTTTTAGGGGAACACATGGTTTGTTTCCTAAAAAGTTCAAGTCTTTGGTAGATTATGCTGCTTTTCAGCTTAGTGGATTGAGTCCAATCTATGCTTCTTTGCATTGTAATGCTCAGGAAGAGCTGTTGAAGCGATGTAACGGCAATTGGAAGCGTCTTTTGAGGTTCTTGATGGCTGTGGAACAGTCCTCTGACATGGTTGAAACCTCTGCAGGCAATGTACTATTTCTTTGCAAAACTTATAATTCATTTACCAATGTTTAATTTGTTTGGTTGATTGCTATTTTAGGACTAATAAATATATGGTTGAAATGTTACTTATCAAAATACACACATAGATGGATGGAATGTTTTAAGACACTATTTTTGTTGTTGTTAGTCATGAGATATGCTTGTTGATGGAGGCCAGGGGCGGAGCCAGATAGGGCCAAAAATGACACTCTTTGAACCCCCTTCGACTTCTTCGTGTGTTTACTTCTTCGTATTTTGAACCCCCTTCGGCTTCTTCATGTGTTTACTTCTTCATATTTTAAACCCCTTAGTGAAAATTTGGAGTCTTCAACAGGATGGAGCGTGTGATTCCTCTGCTTCACACATAGCAGTCAGTACTAGGGTATCTTTTTTTGTTTGGTTAGGGAATTTTATGTAAGGTTTAGTGAAGTATTTAGTATTGCAAAGAAATGAGACTAAATAGAATGGAATGGATAACGATTATTCATAGAGCCGATCTCACTATTTTGTGATTGAGGTTTAGTTGCTGATTGATTTCTATCTTTCTGATCTTAATATCTCTAGATTTTAGTTACTCCCTCTACTAGAATAATCTGCAGCTAGGACTTCATCATTTGTTGTTACTTACTGTAACAAGTTATCGGCAGATGCAAATAAGGAGTGGCAGGTATCACACACTGCTAATCAATGATTCAGCAGCATACTCTTGTGGTTCCAGTTTATGCGGTGTCCTTGGTCATGGGCCTGAAACAACTCAGTGTGTGGAATTTACTCGAATTAGCTTTCCTGTTCCCGTACAAGTTGCCCAAGTTTCAGCTTCGCATAATCATGCTGCTTTTGTCACAGGGTCTGGACAGGTTTGGCAATCGTCATATATTATCAACTACTCTTATTTTTATTACAGTAATTTACCTTTTACGTGCACTTTGTTTTTTGCATGCATGATGTGGAAATCCTCATTCTGTTGAGGAGTAACGTAAAGAAAGTGAAAGAGGAAGAATGTAATTGGAAACAAGCAATCCAATCTCATTTTCTGTTTTCTTGAGAATTATTTTAGGAGAGGTTCCTTTGGAAGACTGATACTAATATTGTTGAAATATATATTGACTTTGAAAAATGCAAGAACTGCCACACCATGCCACTCTGCAAAAAAAATTCTTACTATTTTAGTATGAGTTAGACCTAAAACTTACTGGCAAGTTGTGGTCAATGAAGTGGATTTAGTGGGTTTTAACCTTGGAGACTAGTAACAAAAAATACTAGGTGAATTCTTCCTATTTGCCTAAGCTTTAGTGTACAATGTTAGTCGATACTTTGCTGGTGGGAGGTAACAGGAATAGTTAAGGTGAGCGTAAACTGACCCAAACACCATTGTTATAATAACAATATGGACAATCCATTATTTAGACCTAAAGCTTCCAAATACTTCTATTATATCCAGCATTTTGGATTATCAGCTTAGCTTGTATTCCATCGAATATCATGCTTGCTTTCCGTTACTTCACCCCAAGAGTGTTGGGTTTTTGAAAGACACGTGGTCGTGATTTCCCTTAGTTAGAGATGTTCCTAATCAATATAGTGCACTAATCCAGGGTTCTACTCCTATGTTTCTATCCAAGTGCTGGTCAAATACTTCTGCTCACTTTTTCCTTCCCCTTATGGAGAAAATCAGTCATCATTCTGCCAATTTGTAATGGCTAGTGCTACTGCAATAAAATAAGATAGACAAAAAAAAAAATCTATACCGAGCGGATCTGTGCACCTTACGATGAGAGAGCCTCTCAAGTGTTGTACCGCTTAGACATATCCCTTTATCATAGTCCACAGTAGGTTTCAATATTCAAAGTGTGTTAGAGAATCTTTCTCTGTTGTAAATATGCTAAAAACTGCCAAATTTTGTCTTCTTCTACAACATAGAATGTATATACGTACTATTGGAATGAATTTTATATTATTCATGAGGTTTACAATTCTTGGTATAGGTGTTCACATGTGGAGATAACTCATCATACTGTTGTGGGCATAGCGACACCGGACGCCCAATCTTCAGGCCAAGAATGGTTGAAGCATTGAAGAATATTCCTGTCAAGCAGGTAAATTTCTTTCTATCATGTTGTGTCATCTAATTGACGGGTTACCTCAATACATGTAAACAGATCAGGATTCTTTTTTTTTTTTTGAAAAGGTAAGTTAATAGAGATTGAGATTCTATATATGGTTTACGACTAAGTGGATCTTTTAGTTCTACTAGATCAATTTATGGGAATAAACGGTACTGCGTCAAGATTTATTCTTTTGTTTGGAGGAGAACTGGAAAAGAAAAATGATTGTGATGATTTGAAATATCTGCAACTTAAAGTGATGATACTAGGAGGATTTTAGAATCTGCCAGGAATTTCTGGTCTCTCTTATCAAGACCAGCTACGAAAGAAATAAGGAACCGAAGGATAAACTCCGTTAAGTTTTAATAGCATAATTCAAGTTGTGAATGACATAAACACCTTCTTGTTCCTATGTTTAATTGCAATAAGCTATCTGTCATTTCTTGAAATGCTTTTTGATAAAAATGGATCGGCAAGCCACTGTTGAATAAATGAAGGCTAAAAATGAAAACAAAGGTATTTTTAAGATCCAAAATCAGAAGACCCATGCATCACAAGGATAAATCTTCTATTTCCCATACAACTACTGAAGGTGAGAAACAGTGTTAGGCAACACCTATGAAATGTCCATTAGTTTTAGTTGCAAATTGGAAATACCATTGTAGGTGTTATGGTGCTAATGCGGATCTAATTGGTTCCCAGCAATGTGTATGTGATGCTCTTCTGCATTTTGTCATTGTCTGTAAATGTTTTGGGTTCGTTTTTCTTTAAAGTTGGGCTTACTTTTGTAGTATCTTTGAAAAAATACTCTCTCCGTTTCAATTGATTTGTCTGATTTTGATTAGACACGGAGTTTCTTAAGTAAGGAAGATTTTTGAATAGGATATATGGAATGTATTAAAATGCCCTTTAATCTTGTGTCTTAAACATTCCATGTGGTAAGTTGGAATTAAAGAGTTGCCTAACAAGGAAAGAGACATTCTTTTTGAAACATACTAAAAAGTGAAGTATGACAAACAAATTGAATAGGAGGGAATAATAAATAAATTGCCGAATTAATGCTACATGGGGTTCCAGTCATCATTTAATGAATTTAACCAATTGGAAATTTTTATGCTGTGTAAATTGCATGGTAGAGATAAAAAACACTTCATTGTCCTACAGGAGGATGTTGCCGTTAAGTTTTGTCATGAATACAATGCTCACTACTGTTGGAACTGGTTCAGGTTGCTGCAGGTCTCAGTTTTACTATGTTTCTCACTAGGAAAGGTCATGTTTTCACATGCGGAACTAACGCACATGGTCAACTTGGTCATGGTGACACGTCGGATAGGCCAACACCGACATGCATAGAATTACTGGCATCTATTGGTTCTATAGTTCAGATTGCTGCTGGTCCTAGTTATGCACTTGCGGTGTCTGATGATGGCACTCTGTACTCTTTTGGTTCGGGTACTAATTTCTGCCTTGGTCATGGAGAACAGCAGAATGAACTTCAGCCACGTGCAATCCAGTCGTTTAAGAGGAAGGGCATTAATGTGGCTCGTGTTTCTGCTGGCGATGAGCATGTTGTGGCACTGGATTCCACTGGATATGTAAGTCATTGTAACTAAAATAACACGATAGTATAATTTCATTTAAGATGTATGCTAAAAGTTGGTTGACTTACCACTATACACCGGGAAAAAATAACTGCAGAAAAGAATAAAGTGCTAGTGACGACTGACGATTGATTTTTGTGATTTCAGGTATATACTTGGGGGAAAGGTTATTGTGGTGCATTGGGGCATGGTGATGAGATTGATAAGACTACTCCGTCACACTTGACCAGCCTTAAGAGCCATCTAGCAGTTCAGGTCTGGCATTCTTTTACATTTGCTAGTCGACATTACAAGCCCAGTATTAACTAAGGCAACATTTGGAAACATGAAATAACTCAAACTAGTGTATAACGCAAGTAATATGATACAAAATAATTCAAGGCTTGTAAAATATATAACAGTCTTCCTAGTCCTAGCTTTATTTTGCCTGCCCCGTCTTTTAATCATTTACTTGTATTAAATTTTATGATTTTGGTAGGTTTGTGCAAGCAAGAGGAAAACGTTTGTCCTGGTGGACAATGGTTCTGTTTATGGCTTTGGCTGGATGGGCTTTGGTAGCCTCGGATTCCTTGACAGAGGAGCATCAGATAAAGTTTTGAAGCCTCGGATCCTGGAGAGCTTGAGATCCCATCACATATCTCAAATTAGCACTGGCTTATACCACACCGTAGTTGTTACAAATTGTGGACGAGTCTTTGGATTTGGAGACAACGAAAGAGCCCAACTTGGGCATGATGCAGTAAGGGGATGCCTTGAACCTACTGAAATGTTGCATGAATAATGCAAGCAATAGCGGAAAACACGCCTCGTACAAGAATGTACTAGTATCGAGCACTAAAGTGCCAAAGTCGTCTAGTACATGTTACTAATCAAATAATGTATATTGACCAGACCAATATTGTTTGTAGAGTGTTATATAACATTTCAAAAAAGGACTTTAAATGTTTTGCTTTGTTTTTTATTTGTTTATTGATTAAATCTTTTGTTAGTGTTCTTGTGTAAAGAAATATTTTGTTGTATGATACAAATAAACAATCATACATTATTGTCTTCTGAAGTTCATTACAACCTCTTCCTCATCCCAGGTACAGAAGAGCAGAAAACAACATTAATTAAAGTCTTGAAAAGATCAATTACTCTTTAATGGAGACTTTCAACATGTTAAAAAGAGTCACAATTTCTACCTCGCTGCAATCGTCTTCAATTACCCAAACATAAATTCACACGATATGCAATTGTCTTCAATATTTTAGTTTGTTAAGGGCTGAGTTATGTATTTATTTTATTTTGATTAATTTGAAAGAATACAAATAATTAATAACAGAATAGAGAAAATCATCGAACAGAAAATTTCAAAAAAGATAAAAAAAAAATTAAAATTTAACATCAGCTACGTTTTTGAAAGAGCATATGTTGCCATTTTTCTTTCTAGCATTTTTTTCCCTTTGTTCTTAAGAATTTCAATTTTTTTTTTAAAACAGTAGTTTGTATTTTATATCTTATATGAGTGGAAGTGTTGGAAAATTTCTAATGCCCTCTGTTTTGAATATTTAAATGTTTGAACTTCTTTGAATATGTGTTCATCTGAAATGTATTCGAATACCTAATGATATGTATAACTAATTTAAAATATAAAAATTGTTGGTATTGATTTATGATGAATACAACTCTTTGGCATTCTAGTTCAAGTACAAAAATAAAGGCAGTTGTGAAGTATATACCAAAATATAAATACAAATTAGTTGTAAATCGAAATGATATTGAAAAATACGCGATGAATACATAATACATAGAATAAGTTGTATTCAAAATAAATTGTATTTATATTTCAATATCTAGTTTTGATATATTATTATTTCATTTTAAATTTGCATAAAGTATTTTCTGGCTCAGTTTTTATTTCAAATATTAGGTTGTATTTCAATATCATTTTGTATATCAAACGCATAATGAATATCAATAATTTTGTATTCCCCTTCTTATGATGTATTCGTCGTAATTTTATATATTATGTATTCATAAAAATTATATTGCTTTAGCCAAATAAAATACAAAATATGTCTTACTAAGTTAGTATATCAAATATCAGGTTGTATTTCAGTATGATTTTGTATTTCAAATGAAAAAATGAATACCAATAAGTTTCTATTTCCCTTCTTATAATGCATTAGTCACAATTCTATAAATTATGTATTCAATCATAATATATAGAATTGCAACGGATACATTATAGGGAAAAAGTCCTGATTTACCCCTAAACTTTATGATTTGGAGCTGATATACCCTCCATTTAAAAAATGGCTCATATATGCCCTTGTCGTTAAAGAAATGGCTCATATATGCCCTTTTACTTAACAAATTAATATTTAATAAATTTAAAAAATAATTTTTTTAGCTTTAATTTAAGAAAATGCCACGTGTCATTTAAAATACCCCACCTTCCACCATACACACCCGATCCAATTGGAAACAAAAAAAACTCACCCACTCAAATTAACTTTATCCATTTCATTTCATCGTTTCCGCCTCAACAGAAACAAAAATAAAAAAAATTGTTAGGATCCGGTGAGCTTTACGATCCTGAGATCGGGAATGTAGAAGATCCACCATTGAAGCCAATGGTAATTTGTGAGACAAAAACAAGGATGGAAAAGAGGTCTTAAATATTTGAAGGAATAGGAAACATGGGAATCAAACAAGGATTGCTTTTAAAGGGGATGCGAGAGGAATCTCGACCCTTCGGATCTGTCATATTCTCCAAATAAAACTACTTGGAAGGGCAAGGAAGCATTCACTACCAGTCAATTACAAGCTGAAGTAAAGAAGAAGAGAGTGAATCAACTGACAATGAAGGAAAAATGCCCCGTGGATACTACTATATTTCTGAATTTGCAAACTTTAAATATTAGATTCCAAGGCTCGGTTGCAGATTTGTGATTTGTGCCTAAGTAACTTTTGGTTCATTGTAATGGTTTATGACAACTTTTGATGAATCTTATTAGTCCTTATGTAATGGATTTATCAACTTTTGTATCATTTAGTAATGAAATGAACATGTTTGAAACATTCAAAAATGAGATAGAATCATCAATGACTCGTTGACATTTCACGTTGGAGCTAAAATCATATTTCAAGAATCATTCGAACTGCAGAAATGCTTCTCATTTATCACTAATATTTCATCTCCGAGATGACTCCAAATAAATCTAGGGCATCATCTAAGCTATCTACTACTTCAAAGAAGTTTGTGAAAAATGCTAATTTCCGTCGTAAGTTAAAAATTTTGAGACCGATTGACTCTTGTTTAGAGCTCACCAGAACCCTCACAAAATTTTTAATTTTTTTTCATTTGAGCATGGAAACTGAAAACACTGAAATGAAATGAGTTGGGTTAATTTGAGTGAGTAGGTTTTTTTGTTTCCAATTGGGTTGGGTGGGTATGGTGGAAGGTGGGGTATTTTAAATGCCACATGGCATTTTCTTAAATTAAAGCTAAAAAAAATAAATTTTTAATTTATTAAATACTAATTTGTTAAGTAAAAGGGCATATATGAGCCATTTTATAACGACAGGGGCATATATAAGCCATTTTTTAAATGGAGGGTATATCAGCTCCAAATCATAAAGTTCAGGGGTAAATCAGGACCTTTTCCCTACATTATATACCTATTTGAATGACTACAAACTAAAAAAGAAATACAATGTTTTAAAATAAAAATACAAATGATGAGTAAAAGAAAAATACAATTTTGCAGACTCCTCCTCCTTCTTCTCCTCCTCCCCCTCCCCCTCCTCCTTCCTTCTCCTCCTTCTCCTCCCCCTCCCCCTCCTCCTTCCTCCTCCTCCTTCTCCTCCTTCTCCTCCTCCTCCTCCTCTTTTTCTTCTTCTTCTTCTTATTCTTCTTCTTCTTCTTCTTCTTCTTCCCGATTTTCTTCATCAAAACCGAATCTGAATCCGTATTCACTTGTGCATTAGTAACCCTATAGGCAAAAATCAAAATTATTAAACATGACTGTATAAAAAATCAAACAATATATGATGTATGGGTGCTAATGTAGATTAACAAAATCTACTAAATCTCAAATATGAAAACAAAATCACAATCGAGAAATCTCTTGAATTAATAAAGAGATTTCATTTAACAATCGATAAAATTTCTTGAATTAAAATATATATTTGATGAACAATTTGGAAATGAGAGTGATAATGGGTATTGATTTAATTTGGAAATGTGGGGGTAGAAACATGAAAGGTGAAGAAGGAAGGTTAATGGGTATTGGTTTAATTTTTCTTCTTCTTTTTAAACGGTTATTGGTTTAGAATTTGGTCCAATATAAGACTGTTTTCATAAATAAAATTAATTTTAAATAATAAAATCTGAATACATATTATTTTCTAAAATATTGTGATTCTGTTATTTTAAATAAATATTTTAAAGTGTTGTTGTTTGGACTAATTATGTTAGGTATTATGACTTAATTGCTAATTTTTTCTTAATTTTATATATTAGAGTAACATGTTTTGATACAATTATATTTGGCTAACGAATATAATTATTTTTGGGAAAAATTACAGAAATCCCACATTTTAATTTACTTATTACCATTATCCCCTATAAGTTTTACAAATCTCCAAAATCTCTCATTTTCGCGCATCAGATTAGTGTATCAACGCTTATATTATTGTATCTCGCGCATCAGATTAATGTATCAGCGTTTATATTATTGTATCTCTCCCATGTATCAGCGTTTATATTATTGTATCCGTTTGAAAAATTTCTGTAATTATAAACTTTTAATGGATAAATTATAATTTTGCCTTAAAAGTATGTGATTTTTGTAATTTGCCCTTTTTTTTACCAATCGCAAAAAGTGTAACTTGCTGTTACTTTTCCTATTGGACCAAGAATGAAGCAGCCCATTAATATGATGGGCCAGAAGCCCATTAATTAAAAGTGCACAAACAGTCACCGGCGCTGCAAAAATAATAGCAAAACCCCAGTCTTCGCCGTCACATTTCAACCATGGCGACGCTTAAAGAGATCTTAACACGCCGCCCTATCTCTGCCACGATCCGTCTCACCGTCGATGCGGGAGCAGCTAAGCCCGGACCACCAGTAGGGCCGGCCCTCGGTCAGTACAAGCTGAACTCCATGGCATTCTGTAAGGACTTCAACGCTAGGACCCAGAAGTTCAAGGCTGGAACACCAATGGCGGTGACTATCACCGCATTCAAGGATGGGACTTTCGATTTCATCGTTAAGTCTCCGTCAGTAACTTGGTACCTAAAGCAGGCCGCTGGAATTGATCTGGGAAGTGGCCGCCCGGGCCATGTAACGGCGTCGACGTTAACCCTAAAGCACGTTTATGAAATTGCGAAAATCAAGCAGAGTGACCCTTTTTGCCAGTACATGCCTTTGGAGTCAATTTGTAAGTCTATTATTGGGACGGCGAATTCTATGGGGATTAAAGTTCAGAAAGAGCTGGATTGATTGAAACTGCTGTGTGGGTATTTCTGTATCTTTCTCTTTTTCTTTGTAAGATTTGGAAATGAGAGTGATAAAGTTGTTTAAAGCAATGATTTTGTTGTGTAAGGAAGCATGATATGTGTTAGGGATGTTATCCTAGCAATAAAGATAGCTTTTTTTTAAGTTCATTAGAGGTATTCAAGCAAGTTCAATGCTTTTCATAATATACTGTTATTGTGAATCTTAGAGCAGAATGAGCTAAAACATGTCGATTATAATGCCACTCTTTTTTCTATTTTTGTGTGTCAGCATTAGGGCATGTTTTCCCTCAGATAGAACTAAGGATGAACAATTACTGTACAATTTTTGTTGTTGATGCACACTCTTTTACCATTATAGTATTCCCTCTAAGTAGCATCTTGGTTAGAGAAAGGACGATTGTGGTTATAAGGATGTAGCTTAGGAATAGTAGTTAATATAGTAAACCTGCTTTGTGGTGTTACATATCGATCCATACTTGGTGCATGTTGTCACAACTTATTTTACATCTTGAATTGTATGTTTAACTGTTTGTGTCTGGCTGTTCCTTTGGGTACGTCCAATAGAATTGGAATAATAGCATTAGAGAATCTATTATTTGAAAAAACATACAATACAATAATTTCTCATATCGAATTCGCTCGTGATGCACAATTGGGAATTGGTCCAACATTAACTGTCTGTTTTTGTCACCGAATACAATTAGACTCTTTAGGGTTTCCTTGGAGATCCCTTGCTTGAAATTGTAGTTAGTTTATCTCATATGTTTGATCTGTTAGATTGGCATTCTTCTTAGGATCAATCAGCACACCTTTTTTTTTTGGGTCAAATCCTCCTCATAAATTTTGCTTTTCCTGATTTTAATACTTTTCCATTGGTGATTGTCCATAATCTTAGTCATCTAAAATAGACCTATCTATATTTTCATAATGTCTTCATGTAGAAATAGATTCCTTAGCCACCTCTTGCATTTTGCATCGATTTGGCTGCTTGGTGTCTGTCTTTATGTTTAATTATCGGTCCCCTTTGCATCGCTATGCTGTTGAAGCCGTTATTGCTGTTATATTTTCTTTGCCTCAGTCTGTTCTTTCTCATTTTTCGTGCATCTAAGTTTCCTGTTGGGGGGTGTTTAGTTAGTGCCAGGTTTGATCAGTGATTGCATAGCAGTTCAAACCATCTATGAACCTATGTTCGTTAACTATTTATACTTGTATCATACTACAGCCTGCAATTACCAGGGCTCATTGAGAAAAAATCTAGCTGAAGCCAGAACTTTGCTGGTCTTATTATTGTATCGGATACAAATCCAAGCACCTTAGCTGGAAGTGTGACTTTTGTTAGTTTTAACATTGTGAACTTTGACTTTTACTTGATTGACCTGGTCGATATAGTAACTTCATTTGATCTAGACTTTTGATGCTTCTGCGTTGACATTTTTCTTTCTAGTTTTGGGCATGAAAGAGCAATTCTTTTCATGCTATGACAGCAATACGTGGTCGGTTGATTTTTGTATTTTTGGGTGTTACTGCTTTGTTGAAGTTACTGTTTTATGCTGTTCTAGTTTTCTTTAACCTAGACAATCCTGGAAGTATCTGCATTACACAATTTTACGTCGAGTAGAGGAATGCCGTAAATCTCATGAACACTCTAGTGTTACTCTTCTTTCTAGTGTGAAGAAGGGTACATAGAAGATATCTATTCACGGTTTAAGATATAGGGCCTACTTTGTTTCTCTTTACTTCCTGATCAAAAAATTATCTCTCTTTATTTTCTTTTAGTCTTAGTTCTTAGGTTATCTAGAAGTTTTAAGAGGACAGTTTACTAGGAATATTGATCTTAGGTTACTGTGGTTATTTGGATCTGATAATGCACATTTTTTGTTGTTGTATAGTCTCTTCATAGTTGTAGAGCTAATATATTGTTTGATGATGCAAATCCAACCAACTTCAACATCGTAATTCATAAAAGCAAGTTCAACTTCAGTATATATATTGACCTTTTAATTTGTGAAGTAGACAAGCTGGTGTTATGGTGACTCTTGGTTATTGGGGATTTTTAGTGCATACCTGCATGTAGTCTCTTGTTTTGTTCTGTTAAGCCCACAAGTTTACTCCAGGGTTACTGGCAGCAATGGTTTGTTCATGTGAGGTATGTCACCGCAAGTCTCTGTTCATGTTTTTGCATAAATGAAGTTTCATCCTTTTTCCAAAGCAATGATATGCCTGCTTGTGAAATGTGAGGTATATCACTAAAGTGGGTATGAATTCCACTGAAATCTTGAAAGCTATTTCTCAGTTTTGTAATCTAGATAGCTGTTTCCTAAAAAGTATTTCAGTTTATCTGGAATCTTGAAAGATCTTTATGATGCTCTGATATTCTACAACAACAACAACATACCCTGTGAAATATACACAGACCTTACCACTACCTCGTGGAGGTAGAGTGACTGTTTTCAAAAGACCCTCGACTCATATGAAAGAAGGAGACAGTGAAACTACTCAAAGGTGAATATTACTACATTTTGATGCTATAAGCATAACATTTTTGAGTTCTTTTCAAAATAATACTCATCACTTCATGAGGGATAGTTTTGGTTCAATAACACACCTTGTGTTGCATTTTTGTTCAGCAAATATCTGCATGAAAAAGGGGTAGTGTCTAGACTCCAGGTCATTACAAAAAGGAACAGTGATCTTGTCCCCAAAGTTTAATATCAAGAAAGGACAAACAAATAAGCCAAGGCGAGTCGCCACAAATGGGGTTAAAAAGAGCAAAAGTTGATGAAAAGACAGAATCTTCATATCCAAAAGGGGATTATAATTGATGAGCCACCCAAAATAAATAATTTTGGGACTTGTTGATTAGACGATAACAAGAAAGAAAAACGAACGATGACCAATAAAACATCAATCTTAACATGCTTCTGGATATTCTATGAGTTGCTGTGACTTTTCTTATTTTCTTTTAATATCACTTTACCGTCTTTTTGTTTCTACGATCAAAACACTTAGATGTTCCTGATGCTAACGTATCTTAGAAGATATGCTGCAAAATATTTAAGCACACAAATGAAAGGGTTAATAATATTAAGACACACTTCTTAATGCAAAATGTTTTAGCTTGGTGTTTGTTTCTTAATTCAAAGGATAAAAACTTAACAAATTTCAAATACTACTGTTTTACAGAAATATTTCATACACTTGAAGACCAATTCTATAATTATTCTGAGTTTTTCAAACTGCGCATTCTCTTCGTATGAAAAGTAGGAGTATGATATTGTATTTTCCATGAATTTTTTGTGCGTAATAACTATGCAACGTGTCCAGTTCGTATTAGTGATTTTCTTTATTTTAATGATGATGATGGTTGACAAATGATAATTTATTGGCAGAGCCTCCCTCCATAAATCACCAATTCAAAAGTTTTTTTGTTCCTTCTAATAATAGAGGGGGAAAAACGACGTTTTTAATGATCTTATCATCTTCTCTTTTCGACCACAAACAAACCAAAGAGAAACAAGGAGAGCAAAAGAAAACTTTCTCTAACGTTTAGTTATGAAATATCTACTTTTTAATGTTTACTATATAAAAAAATCTCTCTTACTTAAATTTACTACTAATATACAACTAATGTCTAAATCAAGGCCCCATTTCGTAAGAAAACAATTAATTTATATGTACTGATAATAATTTTTTAAATATTATCAGTGAATTTAAATCGATGCATTAGTTACTTTTTTCTTTTACATTTAGGTGTTCATTTTATTAAAAAAGTAGATGGTATACTTTTACTTGTTCAGTTTAGAAAATTAATATTTTACACTACCTATGTTATTAAGTACTATTCATTTTTAAAATAATATTTTATTTTATTTTTTTTAAAAAAAATGTCAAATCAAACCTAAACAAATAAATATCATTTAGGCTACACTCAACAAATAAAAGTTTCCTTTTCACAAGGAGCTTGAGAGATTTACGGCGTGAATTCAGATTAATCGAATATGAAAAAACAAAATAAAAACAACTACTTGTAGATGTTTAAAGGGATAAGGGTCTGAAAAATACCTCAACTTTGGTCGAATTTGCTGTTGCGATACTAAACTTTCATAAGGACCTATTATCTCCCTAGACTATTTAATACCGTATGTTTAAAATACGGTATTAAATAGTCTAGGAGGTAATAGGTCCTTATGAAAGTTTAGTATCGCAACAACAAATCCAACCAAAATTGGTATTTTTCAGACTCTTATTCCATGTTTAAATGGTTCATTCAATGACCAAGATTAGAACAAAAGAATTTATGTAGTATTTGAAATGACTAACACAATTGTCACTATTTTATTTTTGTTACATTGTTTGGTAGTTTCAACTTGCTCTGATTTGGAAATCTTACAACTCTGCATGCCCCACAGCCGTCGGCAGCTTAAAGACTAGAATATTAAACCTGAAAACTCATACCAAATATACCTTGTTTCCAAGAAGATTCAAAAAGAGAAAGAAAAAAGATTCAATCTTGATTTTTGTTCTTGTTAATCAAGTCTTAAAGTTTTGATTTTTAATATCTGGGGTTTGTGTAAAACTTTGATTGGATTCTTGATTTTGGGATAATAAGACTATGGGGTTCAAGAAAGATGAAGCAAGTTCATCTTCTCATGTTTTGAGTATCCCAAGAGAAGATACACCACTTCTTGGCAAGATTCAACATCTTTCTTCTCCTTCCAAGACTTTTGCTAATGTTTTCATTGCCATAGTTGGAGCTGGAGTTCTTGGTCTTCCTTACACCTTTAAGAGAACTGGATGGGTTATGGGTTCTATCATGCTCTTCTCAGTTGCCTTTCTTACTTACTACTGTATGATGCTTTTGGTCTATTCTAGGCGTAAGGTTGAATCCCACATCAAAGCTGCAAAAATTTCATCTTTTGGTGATTTGGGGTTTGCTGTGTGTGGACCTGTTGGTAGATTGTCTGTTGATCTTATGATTATTCTATCTCAAGCTGGTTTTTGTGTTAGTTACTTGATTTTTGTGGCTAATACTTTAGCATATTTGTTCAGCTATTCAATTGCAAAACCAGATCCCAAAATCTTGGGATTTTCACCCAAAGCAATGTATATATGGGGCTGTTTCCCATTTCAGTTGGGGTTGAATTCAGTTCCCACACTGACCCTTTTAGCCCCTTTGAGTATTTTTGCTGATATTGTTGAATTAGGAGCTATGGGTGTAGTGATGGTTGAGGATGTGATGATTTACCTCCAGAACAGGCCTGTTCTTGAAATGTTTGGTGGGTTCAATGTGTTTTTCTATGGACTTGGTGTGGCTGTGTATGCTTTTGAAGGGATTGGTATGGTTTTGCCTTTGGAATCAGAGACAAGAGACAAGGACAAGTTTGGGAAAATCTTGGGATTGGCAATGGGCTTCATATCTTTGTTGTTTGGTGCTTTTGGAGTATTGGGCTACTTTGCATTTGGGGAAGACACTAAAGATATAATCACTACTAATCTTGGGCAGGGATTGCTCAGCACCTTTGTTCAACTTGGCCTTTGCATAAACCTGTTTTTCACTTTCCCCCTTATGATGAATCCAGTCTATGAAGTAATGGAAAGGAGATTCTGGGAAGGCAGGTACTGTGTGTGGTTGAGATGGCTTATGGTTTTAGCAGTGACTTTTGTTGCATTGGCGGTGCCCAATTTTGCTGATTTCTTGTCACTTGTTGGCAGCAGTGTGTGCATTGTTTTGGGGTTTGTGTTGCCTTCTTTGTTTCACTTAATTGTGTTCAAAGATGAATTGAGATGGCATGGTTTCGTTTTTGATGCTGCATTGATTGTCATGGGCACAATTTTTGCTGTCTATGGAACCTATTCTTCCCTGATGGAGATATTAGCAAAAAAAGCTTAGTTTCTTTTCCTCATAGCATTTCATAAGATGTATATTGAAGAGATTGTTTTTATTCCTAAGCAAAGGGCAAGTAAGTCCACACTTTGTTCCTACTAGTAATTCATTTGTTAAGCTATTGTTTGTGAGTATGTTGAGGGGTGTGAGGGTCATGTTCATGTATGATTGAATATTTACTGCAAGAAGCTATAATTACTCAAAAATGGTCTATTTGGTTATCTCCTCTTTATACTATACTCCACTTGTTATGTTGTTCATTATAACATGAAGTTAAAGACTCTTGAAATTGCTTGGTAGAAATCATTTCAAAGACTAATCCTTGTATGAACTTGGTTTTTGAGGTTTCCTGTGTTATCAAAATACATGAACATTTGAAGTTCTTGTGATCATATGGATGTTTCTCACTGTGATCGAAATATGTGATACGTTAATTTATTTACACTCGGAACTAAAACAAATAGATGCATAACATATGTTTGTATATAGATGTTTTTACACTTAACTATGATTAATTAAAATATTTGTTATAGATTTTTGTTTCATTCAATGACTTTAGTATAAGAAGTTGACAGATACTTAGTTCATGAATTCAAAGATAACACATCAATATGTATTAATACTTCATCCAAATTAAGAAAAGGTATTGGAAGAAAATAGAGATGTTTTTAATAATAATATAGTAATTTTAAAAATCGAAAATCGAGATTACCTGAGTGGAGTGGACATTAGACAAACGTGAAGATTGTGTATGCCATATAAAGGACAAGTCTTATCAGTCCAATTATATTAGGGGAGCCCCCAAATGGATTTCCTTTTATGTACAACGAAAACGATTTCATTTTTATCAATCTTTTTTGTGTTATTGATTGGGATTACACAACAATGGGGTTTGAGACAGACGAAGCAAGTTCATCAACCCATGTACCTGGAGAGGATGTGCCATTTTTGGGCCAAAATCAACAACTTTCTTCTCCTTTAAAGACTTTTGCTAATATTTTCATGTCTTTAGTTGGTGCAGGGGTTCTTGGACTTCCGTACACATTCAAGAGAACAGGATGGGTAATGGGGTCTCTCTTGATCATCTCAATAGCCACTCTTTCTTATTACTGTATGATGCTTCTTGTTTATTGTAGGCGTAAGCTTGAATCCCAATTTGAAGGTGCAAAAATCTCATCTTTTGGTGATTTGGGATTTGCTGTGTGTGGACCTATTGGTCGTTTTGTTGTTGATGTTATGATTGTTCTCTCCCAAGCATGTTTTTCAGTTGGATACATGATTTTCATTGGTAATACTTTAGTATATCTGTTTAATTCTTCTGTCATAGAAACAAATCCCAGAATCTTGGGATTTTCGCCTAAATCGGTGTATATTTGGAGCTGTTTCCCCTTCCAGTTGGGGTTGAATTCAATTCCAACACTAACCCTTTTAGCCCCTTTGAGTATTTTTGCTGAAATTGTTGATTTAGGAGCTTTGGGTGTAGTGATGGTTGAAGATGTGCTAATTTACCTCAAGAATAGGCCTAGTTTAGAAATGTTTGGTGGATTCAGTGTGTTTTTCTATGGTCTTGGTGTGGCTGTTTTTGCTTTTGAAGGGATGGGTATGGTGTTGCCTCTGGAATCTGAGACAAGAGACAAAAACAAATTTGGGAAAATATTGGGTTTGTCAGTTGCCTTTGTAGCATTTTTATATGGTGCTTTTGGAGCATTGGGTTACTTTGCCTTTGGGGAAGAGACCAAGGATATAATCACTACTAATTTTCGACAGGGATCGCTTAGCTGCCTGGTGCAGCTTGGCCTTTGCATAAACCTCTTCTTGGCTTTCCCACTGATGATGAATCCAGTTTATGAAGTGATGGAAAGGAGATTCTATGAAGGCAGATACTGCTTGTGGTTGAGATGGCTTGTGGTTTTGACAGTCTGTTGTGTGGCATTGACAGTACCTAAGTTTGCTGATTTCATGTCATTGGTTGGTAGCAGTGTGAGTGTTGTTTTGGGGTTTGTGTTGCCTGCTTTTTTTCACTTGATTGTCTTTAAGGATGAGCTGGGCTGGTATAGTTTGGCTTTGGATGCTGCATTTATTTTCATGGGCACAGCTTTTGCAGTGTATGGAACCTATTCATCCTTGGCAAAGATCTTTTCAGAAATGGCTTAGCTTTTTCTTTATTTTTCATGTGAAGATATTTTTATACGATGCATATTTCGCACCCTGATAAATTTTTCAAGTTACCCTTGGCCGATGATAAACAGCATACCAACAAGAAATAAAGAAAAAAACAATATAAGATAACTTCTTTTACTACCAATCCATAATTCAATTAGTTTAGCAATACAACATAAGTGACAAGATGGAAGCACAAAATGCACCAAAAAAAAAAAAAATCAGTCGCAAGGATCCCAAATCCACCTCATAAAACAAAATACCTCTCCCATATAAACTGATAAAAAATGCTCATTATACACTTTATACATTCAATATGGGTGACCAGCAAAAGTTGTGTCCACCTTGAATCGAAAAAATAATGTGGTAGAAAAGGTCAAAATTCACATGGAAAAAAAATGTAAAAATCAAGCTAATAAAATAATAGTACAACAGAGCTTATCGTGATACTAATGCATGCCGCACACATTTTTATCTAGTCACAACATTACATACCTACAAACAACAAACTGGCCAAAAGATACAGTAAAAATGAAATAAAGACTTCGTACTAGTACTCCATCCCATCAAAACGCTTTCCAACTATCAGAATCTCTCCTTGGTGTCTGATTCTCGACCGACGTCTTAAATGGGTCATTTGAACCAAATGGATCGGCATCATCAAAAGATGTGAAACCATGACCATGATCTGTGTCCCTGGTACTACTCATGGAATCAAACCTACTTAGTGATTCGCGAGGAGGAAAGAGCCCAAAATTATAGTCAGAGTCTGCGGTGCTGCGAAATGAATCGAACCTAGCAAATGAGTCCCGTTGCTGGAATGAACCATGATCGTAGTCAGAGTCTCTGGTGCTGCGCATTGAATCAAATCTTGAAAGAGAGTCACGAGTGCCAAAAGGGCCACTATCATTCATGTTAAAGGAGTCAAATCTGGAGAAGCTGTTCGAGTTTTCTTCAAACCCTTCACTATGTCTTCGGGGCGAGTTTGTAGAACTGTACATAGGTGTGCTAGGAACTGAGTCCCCGAAGGCAAACGGACTCTTATTCTGGAACATATTATCTGCACTCGGGGAGCCTCCTGAATTATAAGCTGGTGTGCTAGGAACAGAATCAAAGAAGGGACTTTGCCTCGAGAACAAGGTATCAGTCTGAGTGAATCCAGAGTTGTAACTTGGGGTGCTTGGAACAGAATCAAAGAAAGGGCTTTGCTTCGGGAACGTGTTGTCTGAATAACTGAATCCAGCATTGTAACTTGGAGTGCTAGGAACAGAATCAAAGAAAGGGCTTTGCTTAGGGAAGGTGTTGTCTAACCCAGCATTGTAACTTGGCGTGCTAGGAACAGAATCAAAGGATGGCATTTGATTCGGTAGTGTGTTGATGGACTGTTTGGACCCCGTTTTAATAGGGGCTAAGCCCCAATCGTCATCTCCAAAAAGAGAAGATTCCTTGAGATTGTCATGATCTGAATCCTGCATAAACAAAGAAAGTAAGCAATATAACATGGACTTTCAGCTTTTGAATAATGTCAAAGGTATTCTACGAAACGAGACAAACTCTGCAAACGAGTAGAAGGTTGCCTAGACAATAATGTTCTACAACATGATAAGTTCTTCATCTAACCAACAGTTGCAAAAGTGAAAAAGAAAATGCAAAATAATCTATTTACCTTTGCAACAGAATTGACATCCCATGCAGCATCAGTGTCAAAGTTGGTATCAAACGTACCCCAGCCAGATCCATCAAAACCTTTATCCCTCGAGAACACAGATTCAGTACCCCAGTGTTCACTGCACTCGTAAAATCAAACGAAGAGATTCAGATTTATAGGGAACTGTACAATAATTTGTAGAAGGTGAAAACCCTCTACAATTGAGTATTCTAGGCAATTTGTGGTCATTGGAAAACAAAAGAATGTGGTATACTGAATCACAAAAACGAGGAAGAGAACCACCATATTACCTTTGGGCAGCATTGGGTGAACCATCAAAACTAGTCTCCTTCCTGTACAGAACATACTCAGAATTCTTTAATAGGAAACAAGAGAGCATGATAGACTAAATGGTCAAAAGAAGAGAGAACCGCCACATTACCTTTGCGCACCATGGGGTGAACCATCAAAATTGACATCCTTCCCGTACATAGACTCTTGGAATTCTTTTGACGGGCTTTCAACTGCATTACTCCTTGATGGACTATCAGTTGGACTTCTTGCTGTTTGCTGATGTCCATGTTCCATGTCACTAACTTCTCTAGCTTGTACATGGTTTGGCAGCTTATCTATCTTTGCATCAGTATCAGCATCAGCAGATGATTTTCCAGAATCATGTTCAGCTAAAGAAGATGCTTTCTCGCGAACCAATGAAGACTTCGTTTTAGGAGGGGCAATGACGTTTTTCACATCAAGTGTCAGCTCTTTCACAAATGTGAATCCTGGAAGAAAAAGAATTCAACAACAAAGTGAGCCAAATATGCCCTCACATCCAAAAGCAACACAAAGAAGAAATAAAACTGATTCACTGGCCTCTGGAGGCATTTTGAGTGTCAGCACTTCGATTAACAAGCTGACTTCCTAAAACATACCTTCATCTTCAAACTTATCCCACTCTTCATCCCAGTCTGCTGCAACCTCTTGGATGCCTGGTTGCCAACCTTCGAAAATACAAATAATAGTATGAGAAAGCATTTGAAAAGAATTTACATCAAAGAAAATTACAGACCAGAAAACACATTGAACTTAGGTACACAAATTTGACGCTGGTGACAGTGGCTAAAGTTATACACCACGCAACTCCTACTTGGCACTACAAATTGCTGACCAATGGAGAATACACACGGATCTCCAAAGAAAAAAATTAGCATCATATCATGAACTAAATGGTCATGAGGTAAATATAAAGAGGGAAGACTTGTATTTTGAATTGGAGGTTTCTTCAGAGAAATACTGGCCAAAAGAGTCAAATCCATAAACAGTCAGTAACAAGTTAATTCTCATGCCCCAATAAAGAATACACTCAAATTAGCTGGAAGAATGAAAGGCTTCGGCTTGAGATTGACCAGTGACTTTTGGATCTCTGTTATAGGCGGTCGAATGTCCAGCTAACGTGCCTCGTGGAAAATTCTTTTTGCAGGCCCGTCCAGCTCATTATATTATTTGCCAAGAATCAAGATAGGTGAAACTCAAATGGCACTTCTAAAACAGAACAGACTCCGCTAGAGTCACAATTTCTTCCAGGGAACCATTTTTTATCATCAAGATTCTTCTCAGGAACAATAGCTTAAGTCACAATTCAGCACCCAAAATAACAAGGCATTGGAGTTATATTTTCGAAAGGATCTTCTTTATTAGATTTTACTGATTTAAAAATGAAAATATAGCAATAGATGAGACAACCAAATGAAAGCTCATATCTTCACACAAAGTATAAAAGACTTGTACAATTACCAAATGGAAGCTCAAGCAGTGTAGTTGGTTTAGCTCGTAAACCATAAGTTTTGCACCGTTCATTCAGTGATTTTACTAGCTCCTCAAGGTTCACCTGAATGTGACTAGCACGGTCCTATAAAAGAGAAATGACTGCTTCAAAAAAGTTCTACTTATCTCTACCAAATTGAGTAGTGAGACGATATTCCAACCTGGATACCATCAGTCTTGCCATCTTGATCCATTTTAACAATTTCCTTGTATAGCTCCATTTTTTTCTCCTATAAAAGGTTCAGCAACATAACACCATTTAAATTCAAGCCAATTTCACATGATTTACAAAGAAAATATGAGAAAGGGAAGTTAACTTTGCACCAATGCATTTGACAAAACAAATCCACAAATACCTGAATATCCCGAAAGGTGGCCTCTTCAATTGTCAATTTAGAAGCAACATCTCCTGTCTGCTTGTATTTCTCTTCATATTTTTTAGCCAATAACTCAACCTGTCAAATTCTCCATTTTAAGTTAAACAACATATATGAGATGTGGTTTCCTATGTTCAGAAAAGTTTTTACCTCTCTTTTGTCAGCGGAAGTTCTTTGAGTGATCTCATTTAGTCTATTGTCGCATCGACTTTTGTATAAAATCTGGTAAAAGAAATAACAGGAGAACACAGACCATTATAGCGTTGTAGGATCTCTTCTTTTGGTATACAATTGTTAATGAAATTATTTACCTTAACAAAAAAAAGAATATCTAGATCTCTGAATATAATTGATTGAAGTTGAGGTGCATAAAGATCAGGCACTCACTATTTCTTGCATCTTTGCATGGTAGAACTGAATTTTTTCTTTTGCTTCCAAAATTTCCTTCTCCAATTCCATGACCTTCAATATTATAGCATAGAGGGGGGAAATTGTATTAATTAGTGTTGGCAGTTGCAAGCACTTGGAAGTAACGCAAGCACCAACCGACATAAGAAGAGGCTCCACTAGAATTAAGTTAAATTCACACATGAAGATCCATGTCTGGTCCTTCATAGCATCAAATTAACAATTAAGGAAATTCAAAAAATGCCAAATATTCATTGATTATAGTTCTCTAAACACTGAGAAATAATCAAAAGTTAGTGCTACAACTGACATGATAACCAAGGAAATTATGATAAGACAGACACAAGTCACAACAGTATCCATACCATGCATATAATTCACATTCTGAAGCAAATTAAATGTAGCATTGTTGTTTCACACATCAGACAAACTATTTGTCAATTGGTTCCGAAAGAAAAGTGTCCATTTGCCTTCTAGTACATCAGACCCAACAAATAAATACAATATAATCTAGTGTTGAAATAAAAGAAGACGGAACACACCAGCAAATACTGCCAAGTTTCCTGCAATGCACAAAACTGCATCTAGGTGCAAGTGTTAAAATGGCAATCGCATTCGCACACTTCACACTTCACTAGTAGACACATACTGTTCAAGATCCATCTCAAATTGCAATTTGTTTTCTCACTTGTTTGGTTAAAGACCCAATTCGTGAAACGTAAATTCAGATAATCATGGAAAAAGAAGGAAGTATTGGAAGAACTGAGAAAAGAGTAAGGAAGAAAGGAAATAGTAGCCGAGAAGAACAGTTAAATTTCACCTTCTTTTCTGCATCAGTTGCTTCCTGGAACTTTGAATTCAATGCATCCTGTTCCTCTTGACTAAGTTGGTCAACAAGATGCTTCTCCAGTGCAGGAACTTTAGGCTTCTGTTGACCAGACTGCACAACTTCATTGGGCTGGGGAATGGGAACTGGACGTGGAGGTCTTCCTGGAGCTCCAGAAGCCATCTGTCCTGGAACCCTTGGCCCCTGTGTTTGCTGGGAGGCTGGAAATCAAAAGAATCATGAAACTAAATCAAAAGACAAGAAACAGGAGGAGACTTATCCAGACTGATATGGATACCAAATAACATACTAGCAAAGTCCTAGACAGATTGACAGTTCTTTTTCTGCTATACAATATATACTAGAATTATATCGTGCAATACGAGGACAAATTTTTAGATGATGTTAGCTTCCCTTCTTGAAATGAGGAGGAAGAGAGTTTGATTGGGAACTGGTACCTACCTTGGAAAATAGGAGGAGGTTCAAATGAAAGATATAGATTGCCAAATACTACTAATTTCCTCCTCCTTCTATTTGGTGCACTCTCTTCAAATAAATAGAAAGTGCTTTTACTCTATTGTATGAAGCCTTATGCTTGTATTTCATACCTGAATGCTCAAACAAATGTTTTTTTCGAAAACTTTAAATATAGCTCCAACACAGCCTCCCATCAACACAAGTACCGGGTAACGCCTAGGCGCAGAACTACGGGGGTACAAGGGGGTTCAACTGAACCCCTTTGTCGGAAACTTACACTTTATATATAAGGTCAATTTACTTATTTATATATAATATTAAGTTTCGAATCCTCCTAACAGGCTGCTCGGGGATGATTGATTGATTGATCTGATTGTATGCGACGGACATGTATAAATATATTTTGATGTTGTCGTTCCTACTTAAGCCGAGGGTCTTCGAAAGCAGCCTCCCTACCCTGTGAAGGTAGGAGTAAGATCTGCGTACACACTACCCTCCCGAACCACACTTGGAGAATTACACTGGGTTTGTTGTTGAATTCCCTTAACACAATATGCACTGCAGCTCAGCGGCCAAAGGACATAATGTGTAGCCCACAGTTGTGGGTTCGAGTCTCGCTAGAGACATTCTTTTTACCTTTTTTTGAGAAAAGGTAACTTAACATAATTGGTAACATTCTTTTTACCTTTTTGAATCCCTTTGGCAAAAGTTTTGGCACCACCCCTATTTTTGCGTCCACTGAGATTTGGACCCCGGACCTCATGGTTCTCCATCCACTCCATTGAACACTAGGCCACACCCTTGGGTGCGATAGCTAATATATTTCTAAAAGATACAAAGATGACAACAATGGCCATACAATTAACTCCCAAATATGTGGGAGAAAAAGAGAAGACAACTTTTAGTGTCTCCTCTCATCCAATATAACTTGGTCTACACAGAGATATTTTAAGGCATGCTCTGGAGGAAATTTTAGGCTCAGAGATAATTTCTCAACATTCAAATAATATTATTACAGATCAAACTATGGCTACTCATATTTTGCGATTCAAGTTTAAGTAAATTGTGAATTGGGAACATTCCATATACAAAGTTACCATCAGATGAAATGCTTATAATGCAAAGAGTGAAAGAATCTTAGCATCGAACTCAACAACCTAAAGTTATGGCTGATCGGAACAAGATATTTAAAGACCACTTCGAGTGCCCTTATATCCCCTTTGTTCCAATTTATGTGACCTAGTTTGACTCAACACAGAGTTAAAGAATAAAATGAAAACTGGACACTTGTGATCCCAAACACGTCATAGCATTTGTGCAGCTCTAAAATATATGAATCTTGTTGCCTTGACCATGCTGTAACATTTGTGTTGTTACACAAGCTTCTCAATGAGGGTAAAATGGGAAGTATAAAGTTAATTGTTTCCAGTGTCATTCTTTTTGGGAACGGACAAAAAAGGATGTGTGACATAAATGGGAATGGAAATATTATACACCTCAACACCCTTCGCATTTGTAACTTGATTTTTGGGCTACCCACTATGACTTGAATGCTGACTTACAAGTATGAAAACAGGCTTACCGAAGGTTAGGCTCTGATATCATGTAATGGGGAAGAGTCTAAGAGGCTGTTTGGATTGACTTATTTTAAGTAGCTTCTTGGCTTTAAGCTCTATTTAACTTTTCGAAGTGTTTGGAAAAGACAAAAAGTGCTTTTAAGCACCTACTTTTAGGTCAAAAAAGTACAAAAATAAGCTGAAAGGCAAAAGTAGCTTTTTAACTTATAAGCTACTTAAAAAAGTCAATCCAAACACCCTTAAGTATCTAGTCGAAAACCTCAGTCTATAGATGGAGAGAATCAATACCTTTATAAACGCCTTTAGAAGCCTGTATATACTAATCAAAACAGAATCAGCTGCCCTATTTGCTAATACACATGTGCATTCACTAATCATGAGCCATGCATAATGACTATTATAAACAGAGGAAATAAATTTACCTGGTGTGTGTCTCCAAGCAACAGCACCATGTGGTGGGACAGGCTGACCAGAAGCAGGCAATAATGACTCGTCAAAAATAAGATTGGTCGGAAGGACTGAAGGAAGAGGGTGACCTTCCCTGTGCCGCTCCATCAGGTAAAGAGCAATGCAGAATTCCCTTAAAGACAGCATGCTGTCGTTGTCTTGATCAGATAAATCCCACACCTGTATCAGCACCTCTGACAAACGAAAAGCATACCATATTATTGTTCTGGAGGACCAAAAGCTCAGAGATATAAAGAAAATTCAGCATGAGTTCTTATGAGCAAGAAAGATGTTGTGCCAAGGGTCATAATAGACAGCACACCAATATCTTAAAAGACCTGTAAGAAAATTGTAGCCTGCTTAAAGTATGAAGTGCATGACCCCGACGGAACATAAAACGATGCGCTATACTAGAACTATTGAGAAGTAAAGAGTCGCCACACATTCCAAATTTCAAGAAAAGCTACTAGATGTTTGAATAAAAACCATAGTCACTGTAAGCCTTAGAATCTTATGATGCAAAGCCCTTACCAAGCAAGAAAAAGTTTGTGCAGGCAAGAAGTGAGATACCTAATCAAGTTCCACTATTTAATAGTATTGTGCATCCAACATAAGTATTTCAAATAGCCAATTTCACAGGGAGATATCATGATTAACTAAATAACTTATCTGGTTTAAGCTCTTCCAAACAAAGAATTATAGTTTGTAAGAAGTAATCCAACTTTCTAAAAAACTGTAGATGAATACGAAAAAAATTAAGGATAGATGATTTATCTTTTATAAGAATAATTGGACTCTAACATATCCACGTAGCTCTTAAATCTCTATCACTAATGAAATCTACGTAAATAATAAGTGTATCAAGGAATTCTTACTGAGACAACTTGTACTTCTAGTTAATAAATGAAGTACAATTACTCAATCTAGCAAATCAAATCTGAGTGTACACTTTTTTTTTTGGGTGTGAAGAGGAATTCATAAATGAAGCAGAATCGATACTTAGCCTCTTAGAGTCCCAGTAAGTTAGAACATGATTTTCTTTAGTTTTTGGTTCACTTGTACATATTTCAGCACTTCCCCAGCGCTGCAGATTTGATAAAACATCATTTCTCAAAAAACAATTGCGGAACAACACAGCTACCAAAGTTGAAGGGCAAATAGCAAGTTTAAGAAGATTAAGGGGCATTAAGCACTCGCCCTTCCCGCAAAGAATAATCAAACAAACTCGTGACCAACTTTCTAAAATTACAAGCTACCACAGAGATCAATCAATGTCCCAGAGTCCCAATCATCAAAATCGAAGGCTCCCCAATCACTTGATAATAACTAAAGGATACATAACACATTCAGTTGATCGTAACAAAACCAGTAATAGATATTTGTAATTACCAAATAAATATCTGTCTCGGAATTAAACAACCAGAATGAACATGGTATTTCACAAATCATCATGGCAGTAAGGAAATCAAACCTCGAGGCAGCTTCCAACTTAGAAAGAGGTTCCTTGCCTCCAGGCCAGAAATTTTTCCATCCCTGTCTGTGTCCACAGCCATAAATACTTTGCTGTACTTCTGATAATCAGACCGGTTCATTCTTGGCCAAGGAATCTGAGACTGACTAGAACGAGAATTTCCAGCTGCATTAGGATTTGCAGCAGCACTTGGCACTAAGACCTGTTGGTTTGGTCTCCCAGTCAACTGAGCTTGCTGATGCTGATTTACCGGTTGCTGTGGAAGTGCAACTTGTGAAACAATTGGGCTGACCTTTACTGGATGTTGGAGCCCTGCAGATGCAGGGACCATGGCTGGTGAGACTGGGAAGCTGCCAGCAGAAGATATACTAGGTGCGGAGTTTTGTTTTGGTTGAACTGATGCAACTGAAAAAGCATCTCCGAAAAGCGAGTCAGATGCAAATCCATTTCCTGAAACTGGAACGGCTTTAGGATCCTTAACATCTGGCTGGTTACCACGCAGAGTTGCATCATTTAAATTTGATGAACCTGGTGTTGCCAAATAAGTAGTCTTTTGTTGGTTCTGTTGTGGAGAAGCATGATCAAATCCATCCTGACTTCTAGAATTTATACTGATATTAGGAGCTTGGGAAGTAACAGCTGCTTGGGAGCCACCATTGCCAGAAAGCCAATCAGAAGAATTGGCAGGACTAAAAGCTGCCATGGTACCACCTGGCATTCCTTGACTAGAAACACCTGGTTGAGACGGGAAACTGGTGCTCGGAACAGAGGGTCGAGGAGGCCGCATATACTGGCTCTGCTGAACTGGTAAACCCTGTTGACCCCTAATGCCAAAACTTGGTGCTGCTGTTGGAGCAGCACGAAAAACTGGAGGCACTGCAGCACCAGTGACTGGAGGCACTGCAGAACCAACTCTATTCGCTGGACGAGGACCTGTTACAGCTGCAAGGTTTATCTGTGGGGCAGGAATTTTAGCTGAAGTTGGCGTAAATAGTGCAGCTTTCACTATTTCTGGGGTCAACTCTCGTTTCTGCGCCACTGTAACAAGCTTAAGATAGTTGAAAAATTCCTGGCGGCTAAGGAAACCGGTACGACTTTGATCAACATATGTCCATATCTGCATAAAGGCAAAAGAACACGTGAACTGTAGTAAAAAGACATGGGGAAAATGATAGATCCAGACGTTAGACAGGAGCTGCAGATGGACATATCTGCATAAAGGCAAAAGAACACGTGAACTGTAGTAAGAAGACGAGGAAATTGATAGATCCAGGCGTTAGCAGGAGTTGCAGATGGACTATTTACGAACTATAACTTCTTCCACATCTAGATTATCTTGCAATCTGTTTCTAGACCTGTCTTCTGGCAAGCATCATAATTGTTGTTGTACTACTTTATCAAGTATCAACAACAATAATATCTGAGTCTTACCACTCTAGCAGCCTGAACCACAGAGCTATCTGCAACTTTTGTTACATTCTCAAGTGGCTCTAACACATTTTAGTAATCGTCCTAGTTTCAAATTTCAAACTCTACTATTTACTATCTTCTATTCTAAGTTACCAGACTGCTATTCATTTTGTTATATTACTGGACATAAACGTTAAGATTTCAAAAATTAAAATATGCATAGCCATTTCACTAATACTCCGACTAAACTTTTCATGTATCTCATATCTGCTACCCGTTTTCATATTGTTTCCGTTGAGTTCCAAATATTCATCAAACGCAACTATTGTAAATTTATCTGCTTCTTTTTACTGAATTAAACCATGTCTTTCCACCCGAAGCACCCAATTCCTGCTGCATAGCAAGAAGGTTGAAAACTCAAATGACCGGAACACTTCAAGGTATTTGACAATAAAATGTTTTGACCCCACACCACTGTAGCAATCATAGTAGAACAGGTATAAGCCATCAATAGAAATAAATCAAGTCATGGAAGAAGAGGTAGAAAGGCATGGCATTGCAATGAGAAGTGAGGCAAACCAACATCCATATGTTAGTTTCACTGGGTGGGGGGGTAAGGTCTACCTACACTCTACTCTCCCCACCCACTTTGGTGGATTTCACAGGTGGTATATTGTTGGGATTCAAACCAAATACGGATTAACAAGTAATAGTAGCAACTGGACTTGCAACAATTCAAATCACCGAAAAAAGACGCATACTACATGATAACTTAGTAAACTGTCGATAACTAGCTTCAATTTCCTTACTTCTCCTTCACTCTAGTAGATGAAGAAGGAAGACAATAAGAGAACACAGAAGTGGACGAACGAACCTGAGCAAGGACTGGTTTAGGCAAATTAGAGCCTTGAAAGAAGGCAACAGCCTCAGCACCACTGATCCGACCATCCTGATCCAAATCTGCTCTGCGAAAATAAGCCTCAAATTGATCCGTTTGGTTCTGCGCAGCCATTACTGAACCGATTCAATCAGCTTGAGAATACTGAATTAGATCTGCGATAAGGAATTAGGGCAGGGAATTAGAGAGGTTTAAGAAGATCCCAGGTGGTGATCCGCCGCCGCCGGACAGTGGGCAGTGGTGGGATCGATAGGCGGAGGATCGAGAAAAGTGATGTCAGAAGTTCGATGGGGTTTGTGCTTCGGACAGCACAATGCACATTGCATTACTCTCTCTTTTGATTGCACCTTCACACCTTTGTTTTTTTTTTGTTTAAAATAAACTATGCTTTTTTTCGACAATATCATCATTGTGTGCTGTAAATTTTGTGTTTATCTACTCAATTTCAATTTGTTTATTTAATTTTTATTTAATAAAAAAAAGGTTATATAAAAAAAATTAAATAATATAATTTTAAATTAGAGATATTATATTCTATATATAATAAGCTATAATGCAAATATTTTTATATTATTTAGTTACATTGTAACTATCTTGTTAGCTTTCAACCAAAAGAAGTACTTCTTTTAAATAATAAATATGTCATTGTATGAGCTATTTATTACTCATTCCTTTTGAATTTGTTAATCTGATTTTGATCTGACACATAGTTTACGAAAGTAAATTAGATTTTGAGAAAAAATATTAAGTGATACTTGAAGTTCTCCCAGATTTTCAAAAAAACACTTTAACTTTGTGTGCGTCCTATTACCCCACAAAACATTCAAAATCACAATAAATACACATTTTTTACACAATATTTCCACTTTGGACAAAAATATCCTTCGAATGTGCAATTTCTTAAAAACAAAAGGTGGGACCCATTATTAATGTATTGAAGGATGCTTTGGTAATTTCCTATGATGAATTCGTTTTGTTTGTTTCTTTTAAATTTATTTTACTATACTAAATAATTGTATAAACTATTATAAATCACGATAATTAATTACTTAAATATTTAAAAGATATGAAAATATATAAAAGATCTGATTGACTCTTCAAATTTTACCGGTGACACATAAATTGGGACAAATAAAATAATATATATTATTTGAAAATTTCTTAGAAAGTACTATAAATTACAGTAATTAACAGCTAGAAATATTTCAAAGACAAAAAAAAATGATTGAATCTCAAATTTTTTTTAGTACTACATAAATTGAGAAAGAAGAAATCACCTCTATTATTTGAAAATGGCGTAAAAGTATTACAAATCATACAATAAGAATTAACAATTTAAAATTTTAAAAGACTTTAATGCTTTATACTTATTCTATTTCCACTTTGGACAAAATATCCTCCCAATATGCATATTTTTTAAACAAAAAGTGGACCCATTATTGATGTATTGAAGGATGCTTTGGTAATTTTCCTATGATGAATTTGTTTTGTTTGTTGTTTAATTTTTTTTAAATATTTGTATAAAATATTATAAATCACAATAATTATTTACTTAACTATTCAAAAGATATAAAATTATGTAAATGATCTGATTAATTCTTCAAATTTTATCAGTGACACATAAATTGGACAAATGAAATAATATATATTATTTGAAAATTACTTAGAAAGTACAATAATTTACAGTAATTAACAATAGAATATTTTAAAGACAACAAAAATTGATTGAATCTCGAAATTTTATTAGTACCACATAAATTGAGAAAGAAAAAATAACCTTTATTATTTGAAAATTGCATAAAATATATTACAAATCATACAACAATAATTAGCAATTTAGAATGTTAAAAGACATAAAAAAAATTTTACCATGGTTAACAATAATTAAAAATTTAAAATATTTTAAATTAATATTCAAATTTGATTAACTCTTTAATTTTGTCTTTGTTACATAAATTGAAACAAAAAATGATACATATTGGGTCTGTGCTAGCACGGGCTCCGATGTCTAGTACTAATAATACTCTACAAATAGGAAAGTAGTATGTCTAACTACCTACAAATATTCTATTTTAGTTTTTGATTTACCCCTATAATCATGGATCATGTATTCATTGAGTTGAAGTTATATATGTCTTGCATAATCACTTCACCCCCAATATTTCTAGGCCTATCTTTACCCCACCTCAAGCCAACACGACCAACCTTTCGAACCTTCTTTTAGGGGATTCCAAATATCTCATCTTCATATATTCGAACCATCACAAGCTCCTTTCCGCATCTTATCTTCTACAAGGTCATGACCTCACCTCTGCCTATCCCCATTCCTAATTTTATCTTTTCTAATATGTCTACACATCTATCTTAACATTCATATTATTGCTACTCTCATCTTTAGATATGAGAGCTTTTGACTGGTCAGCAATCCGTTTACTATAACATAGTTGGTTCAACTACAATTCTGTAGAACTTATCTTTAAATTTTTACAACATATTTTTATCACAAAAACACTGAATGTGAGCCTTTGTTTTATCCAATCTATCCTAATACAATGTGTGACGTTTCCACTTCCCATCAATCTCTCTACTACCTTAAATTATTGACCTCAAATATATTTGAAAATTTATCTATTCAAGAAAGGTAACTTGTGTGTCAAGCACACCACATTTATGTTCGCTTCATAAATTGCGTGATTGAACTTATACTCCAAGACTCATTTTCTTATCTTGCTTAACTTAAAATCTTTAGACTTTAGGTTATGTCTCAAAGCCTTCAGTCTCCTATTATAGCCCTTTTACGTCTCGTTAATCAATATTATATCATCCACAAAATATATTATCTCAGGATCTTACTTTTGTGCTTTACACCAACTTTTTCTAATAAGCATACTTTATTATTTTAAATTTTAAATTTAGACTATACCCAAAATTTTATCAAATGATACGGAGAAGAAGAGGGTGAGAAAATATATTATTTAACAAAAAAATGTTTTCTCGCATGTCTTAAAATCCGTGCTATATCTATTTTTTTTTATTTTTTTATTTTTCACTCTATTTTTGATATTCATATTAAAACTCAATTATTTTAAATTATCGCGTAAAACCTCTTTTGGAGAAAATCTTTTCTATTAAAGATTTATACGCGAATCTTCCCTCTACCCATCCTCCCTCTGCATTGATTACCTCCTTACCCCAACCAAAGGACCAACAAGGACACACCACTTCCTTTTCCATCCCCACCATATCGATCTCCCTCATGACCAATCATGAAACTATTTCCAATATAGCAAATCTCAAAATAATCCGTTTTTAGTATTTAATGTTACGTACTTATTTTGGAATGTTCATCGAAAAACTCACTCTACTCTAAATATATAATTTAATTTTCAAAAATCAAATCTGAAATTTTCTAGATACTTTCAACTAAAAATAGTCATAATAGTCCACAACGTACCAATAAAAATAGTCAAAGCAGTCCACAATGTACCAAATGGAAACTTCCACTTATTCACCGTAAAAAGAAGTCATAAAATTCATTTCTCCAATGACATTGGTGAAATATCTCTGAATTAATAGTACTTTTTAGTCACGTATTAGTTATTCTTTTTATTTTTTATCCATAACAAATTATTTATATTTTTAATTTTATTTTAAAAATCACACTTCCATCAATTATGAGCAATAAACTAATCAATAATAGTTTTACTAGAGTAATACAAACTTGTTTATATTATTATATATTAATTTCAAAATAAAATCATTGAGGCAATGCACACATTTATTAAAAAAAATATTTAGAACATAAAATAAACATCATTTTTCACTTTTGTCCTTTTAGTTATTTTCAAACTATTCTTAAAAATAGTATAAATAACTCAAAATAAAATCATAAATATAAGCAATTTACTCTCTTGAAATTATCATTTAGAAAATATAAATAAGGGGCAAGAATGAAAAAAATACCCAACAACTCTCTTGAACTATAAATAATTTACTTATTTTAAATTGTAAAAAAAAGCTCAATAATTTAATTATTTTGAAACGAAAAAAGTAATTTTTAATTTTTTAACAACGTCAATTATAAAATATGAGATAAAAGAAGTAACAATTAATATGAGACGGAGGAAGTAATAAAAGAGAGAAAGAGCAAAAAGTGGAGCGAGTCTTGTATTGAAGGCCACATATGTTCCCTCATTAAACGCACTGTCTCGTTTCTCTATCAACCTTTTCTCTTCCCCAAAATTTATGGAGCTTTTGATATTTTCTTTGCTACTTTCTGTTAATAGTCGAAACTAATAATCAAATTCGTAAACAAAGGGAACGTAGTTTTGAAATTTTCAGATCACGATTGTTTGATTCAGTCATAAACAATGTCTTGTTCATCGTCGTCGGCGTCGGAGGATGACGATGAAGGATTCGATTCTTACCGAAAGGGAGGGTACCATGCCGTGAGAGTCGGCGATTCATTTTCCGGTGGCCGATATATCGCTCAACGAAAACTCGGATGGGGAGAGTTTTCCACCGTTTGGCTCGCTTATGATACTCAGTCATCCGTGAGTTTTGTTTTCATTATTTCTTTTCGATTTTTGATAAATAATTTTATTACGAAGAGTTTATGATTGAGGTGTACTAGTTGTAGTTATCACTATTATTACAAAAATAGATGTTTGTCTCAGTTATTATGCCAGCAGCAATTGACATTTCACTGCTTTTAACACAAATGCTTGTTGCATCTGTATCATTCTGGTTATGTTAAGAAATATTTCCAATTTAATCTTCACTGAAAAATCCTGTTTGATGAAAGAATAATCATAGTATTGTAATTAGCATTATTGCTTATGTTCTTGACAGACATGACAATGAATATGCGTGGCTTCTTTACAAGTATGTGAGAGTCGTTACACATCATCAAGTGTTAGGTCCTTGATGATAAGCATGATCCCGTGTACAGTAAAATTAATGTTTGAAGTACCTGTTAATTGTTTGAGATGACTTCCATTCTCCACTCATGAATCATGATCCCTTATAATGGTGCATGGCTTGTAATGTTCCCTTATAATGGTGCGTTCCTTGTAATGTTTTCCTCGCAATAAGGGCATGACTCAGTTCAAGAATTTTGTAGTGTTTGCTTCTTTAGGTGACTTTGTTTTGTGATAAAAAGCATTGGTCTTTGGGAACAACTTTGACCTGAATTGGAGTCAGTTGGGTAGATGGTAGAATGACTTTTTGAGATTAAATATCAATCTATTAGCAGCACCTGCTGTAGGTGTTCAAGAACAACCTCTAATTATGATTAAGCAGTTAAGTGCAATTGATGTTCTTCATGGTTTATTTGCTTTGAATTTTTAGTGATAATTAGCCATTTTCTTAGCGCTGAAATGTTTCAGAAACCCTTTCTCTATAAAATTAACTTTAGCAATAATTTTCGTAGATTTCCTTTTATTGGTTTGGAAGTTCATAAGGATCTTTAAGAACTTTAATTTAGTATGTTTGTTTTCTCCTAGGGTTTTGTTGCCTTGAAGATCCAGAAAAGTGCACCACAATTTGCTCAAGCAGCTCTTCATGAAATTGAAGTCCTTTCTGCGATTGCCAATGGTGATCAATCTAACAGTAAATATGTTGTATGGCTTATTGACCATTTTAAGCACACAGGCCCTAATGGACAGCACATATGTATGGTTTTTGAATTTCTTGGTGATAGCTTATTGCGGCTTATCAAGCATAATCACTATAAGGGCCTTGAACTGAACAAAGTTAGGGAAATATGCAAATGTGTTTTGACTGGTTTAGATTATTTGCATGGGGGGCTTGGAATTGTTCATACAGATTTGAAACCTGAAAATATTCTTTTACTTACCACGATTAATGCCACAAAAGATCCCATTAGATCCGGAATGACTCCCATACTTGAAAGGCCTGAGGGGAACCCTAATGGAGGAGTAACAATGAATATCATTGAGAAAAAGCTAAAGCAAAGGGCAAGAAGAGCAGCAGCTAGGATATCAGGAAGACGTTCTTCAATGGGTGGGGTAGGAGGGACTCCAAAATCAAATAGATCTCTTGATGGGATAGACTTGAGATGCAAGGTTGTGGATTTTGGAAATGCATGCTGGGAGGATAAGCAATTTGCACAAGAAATTCAAACAAGACAGTACAGATCCCCTGAAGTTATACTTCAATCTGGATATTCATTCTCTGCTGACATGTGGTCTTTGGCTTGTATAGCATTTGAGCTTGCTACTGGTGAGATGATGTTCACTCCCAAAGGTGGAGAAGGTTTCAGCGAAGATGAGGTAAGATGATTTCATCTGTGTTTCTTTGTTTAGCTGTCCTTTCATTGCATAATGCAACCCGTTTCTCAGTAAAAAAATAATAATCTGAATAAGTGTTATGGAGTATTTTTCTGATTTGAGGTCTGGTTTTTTGGGTGTAAGGTGGAGTCGACCTAGTGTTGAAAGAATTGTCCAATAGATTTTACTTCCTGAAGAGGAATTATTTTATAACTTCACTTGACTATATTTTGGCGGGTTGCAGGATCATCTAGCTATGATGATGGAGTTTCTAGGAAAGATCCCTCGGAAGGTGAGCACATTATATTGTTTTTGTAGCCTTGAAGAATTATTTCTGAAAATAGCTGCTGATTTTATTTTTTTACAAACTTATGGTGGAGCAGATAGCCGTAGGTGGGGCTAGATCCAAAGATTACTTTGACAGGCACGGAGATTTGAAGAGGATCCGTAGACTGAAATATGGTTGTCTAGATAAATTACTAGTTAACAAGTATAGATTTTCTGAAAGTGATGCTCATGAGTTCACGGAATTTCTCAGTCCTCTTCTTGATTTTGAGCCAGAGAAACGACCAACTGCTGAGCAGTGCTTGCAGCACCCATGGCTCAACTTTAAAAACCAAAAGCAAACAGAGGTGAAGAATGAATCAGGTGTGGAAAGGGTTAATGTCGGTATGAGCAAGCTACAAATTAAGGTGGGTAAGTAATGTTGGGATGAATAGTTTTGTCACTACTTATGTCCCACTCTCCACCTGTATCAGTGCCACTTGTGGTTTAATTTTTTGGATTGTTTTAGTTTCTTAGTAAGATTTGATTCATTCATTAGTAGTTTTGGATGATCATGATGGGGAAATGACTTCCAAAAGAGAAATTGACCTCACTCCAGATTCATGGTTCTAGTGAAGTTGACTGTCATTGAAGGAATGATTCCTTCTTTCCCATGATAAAGTAGTTGCCCGTGTTCTGTTGAGGGCCCTGAGGAAACAAAGCAAGTTCCATAATGACTGCTATATGGCATCATTTGAACTCAGCATTATCCACCAAAGGCAAGAGACATTAGCTGCCTGAGAAAGTTTGCTTTTTAAGTCACTCTGGAGAAATATTGAGGAGCCATACGAAAAGGAGAAAAAGGGGGGTTGCTTTTGTATACTCAACATTAGAAGGGAACAGCCTCGCCTTTATGATGGACGCAGTGATGCAAAAAGTTGGAAAAGGATTTCTAACTCATGATGAAGTCCCCTATGACAAGACATAAAATTTTTGTATACAGGATTTTGAAATTTTGTAAGTTGTATCCATTTCTTTTAGCTAGCAACCTAACTTTATCATATGTGTATTCAACATATCTTGTATCTTTGACAAATGTGGAAACAAAACTTCTGTAATTTTGACCAAAAAGAGAATGATATGAAACAATTATTTTCAGTAGGCTTGGTTTTAGTTTTGCTCATATGGTTCATAGAAGGATATGGAAAAGTAGTTATATTGTTGTCATTTACCATGAAAAACAATGTTATATTAAGAGAGAACCACAATTTATAGTAGGGACACATTGTATTGGAAAGAAGATGACAAAAAAGTAGAGGAGAAGGAATAGGCTGGTATCCCTATATGACCACCATGTGCCTCTCCACCCAAACCTTGGGAGTGTTAAGGTCCAGAGTCAGAAAAAGTAGTAGAAAATAAATGATTTTAAGAAAAATACAACTTTTCGTCAATAAAATGTAAAGCAACATCTATTTACCTATAGTGATTAGTGCTTCCCATGGAGTGTATATTTTGAGTTTGAGAACATTAATTGTATCTCTAAGTAGGTATAAATAAATAAACTTGCAGAAATGGTATGATTGGATCTGTAATCGCGTTAAATACATTTATTTGTTGAATCTGTATAGATGTACCGTGCTCTAGATCCAAATTATATTTCAATGTGATGAATTATTGCTTGGTAGGTAGCAATTTTTCTGGATGATCGCAGACTCAAGTGCAATTTTCCACTCACTTGAAAACACAATGTAGTCTGCTTCAACTCCTCAACAATGAGAGAACATTCTAAAGGCACAATGCATCTCCAAACATAATTGCACCTACGAAAATAAATAAATCAATCCATCAATTATGCTTCACCCAAAAATTAGTTGGCCTGCTATACTGATCCTCATTCCGCTGTATCTGTTCTACTCTATCCATATCAGAGTTATTGTTCCAATACAAATGAAAACAAAGACATCAGGAGTAAAGAAAAATATCTTGTTCCTTCTCTTTTGCTTATGTGGGGGTGGGTGGAGGCGAGAGAGCATCAAGGTTCAAACCCACAAGCAGAAAGCAGAAAAATAACCCAACAAATGAAAAAAATCAATCAAATTCAGGTCAGTTCAAGATTTTCCAACCTTCCATTATCAAAAACAGAGGATTTGTACATAATTCACCATATTACAGGATAATAGTGTGTGTGTAGTTAATGAAAGGACAACAGTAATAGGCAGTTTAAGCATTTAACACTTACTATATACTAAGAATAATTAACTTCAACTGACCTCAGTATCACAGCCTCAATTTGTTTAGCTAGTAGTGTGTTTACTTTTGAATTGGCGGTCACTGTTACCGTTAAGTTCATGCGAGAGTTAGGTTCAACTTCAATGAATGTTGCAAAATTTAGTGGAATGGAATATCAGGTAAATGGCAAGTTTATCAAGTTCCATAGATTGGTTTGTGATGAAAATTTAAACAAAGATGCGTAACTTACCTGGTAAATGATCTTGAAGCTTGAAAATGAATGTTGCAGATCCAACCCCAGTTTTGAATGTGGTCAGCATAGTTGTGTAGTAATTGGTAATTAATTTCAGGCATGACCTGCAAAGGGATGGTCAAAGACTCAAAATCAATGTTGCCGATGAAAATGAGTTCCAAGTCTTTCCTAAGCAGAACAAGGCAAATCTATTTCACATTAGATGACCATAAACGTACCATTTCTTGCTAGGAATCAAGATAGGTTGTTGTCCTCTTTTGTCCAGATAGGACCTGATAATTCACTAAGTTACAGACTCCACGTTGAAATGACACATCAATGAGTTTTAAGACAATCATTACCTTCTCACACAGTTCTTCCAAACGAATTCGCTCATCATAATCCTTTTCTTCAGTAATATCACAAAACTACAATACAAAAGAAGTCACGAAAAAACATCCAAGATATGGCTAAGGTACTCAACTGTAATCTCTGGACAAAAGTGCCTCCAATTTGTCCCAGAATCTAAGATACTTTGAGTTTTTGTTGGTGCAAATTTGAATTAAAATAGCAGGCATGACAATTCTATCACAAGAATCAGAACATAAGCAAGATGGAATTTGAGTGAGACTATGACACTTAGAAAAAGACATTGTAATCTCTAATGCTTTCATGAATATTAAGACTGCAAAGATCGAATCTCTCTCCTGACAAGCACTCTCTAGTCAGTTTCTTTGGCTGCAGGAGAAGGAAGCTCAAGAGTAGCTTTGAAACTCTGGGCCCTGCATCTCTTTTTCTTGATCTCATAGTTCACAGGTATATCGGTAAAGAGGAGCAGGGAATGGGATAGCAATAGATGAGGAGGAAACTTCCTCCACTCATCAAAGAAAAATAAGAATTTTGTCACTTCGTCAGAGCCTATTCTAGCTTCTCCTTAATCCTCTCATTCTAATTAATGATTTCTAGTATTGTTAGAACATTAGAGTAGTGTTAAATGTTCAAATTAAGTTACTTCCTCTAAGATCAAAGTCATCCCTCTTTTATTACTTCAAAGAAGAGAAAAGATACTAACTCAGTAACTCTAACCTGAAGGAGGTAAAAGTTGATACCTTTTGAAACAAAGGATACATGGAAAACTATCCTTGTCCTCAAGTCTCTAGAATAATGCCAAAGACCAACAGTGTTGGCATACTTAATAGGTCAAAGCTGTGCTTCCAACCTCCACAGCTGAAGAGTGAAAATCAACCTATACGATTAGTAATAAATAATGATGTTTAGCCTGTTTTAAATTTATTTCACCCGCATTAGATTTTCAAAAAGATTACGTGTTTTGGAATATTTTACACAAAAAACAACACAAACCAATTCTTTGATTTCCTTAAAAAAGAAAAGATTTCTTGAATTTCTTAATATTTGCAGTGTCAATATATTGTTGAAAACAACAATTTCCTATGAATATCAATGTAACTTCAAAAAAATAACAGTTTCTTGAACATTTCTTTAAAACCAATGCATGTAAGAAAATTTAACAACAATGAGCAGATTGATCAATTTAGGTTTACTGGAATCAAACTGGAAATTCTGTTTTTCTTCATTATCTTGTCTGCAAGATACAAGTAAGGAGAATAAACAAGAAACAGTCTTTTTGAAACAAAATTCAAATTCCCTGTGTGAACTGCATTACTGACTTGAAAAATTTGTCTTACAAATTCTTGAACATCCTATAACTACAATTTCTTGATTTCCTTAAAACATTCATTTAAGAATATTAATGTAACTTCAAAAAGACAACAATCTCTTTATTGTTTTTCTTAAACAAGAATTCCTAGATAATCGTACCACGAGTTCTCTATAATGGGAAGAGCAGTGCATGATCGGGAAAATTTATTTGGGGATTAGGTTTTGATAGTCACCGGAGAGCGGCGGCAATGCGGTGGAATACTCACTCTAAGTTGCGCCGGTGATGGTGAGTTCTAAAATGAGGGAAGGCAGCGTACTTTTATAGGTTCAATACACGCGCAATAAAAAAAAATTACACGCGTAAGAAAAAATATTTTTGGAAATTTCTATTTTACTACTTTATTTATATTTTACTAACAAGTAGAGTACATTTATTTTTAATTTATTTATCTTCTTTATCCTTTTGATTTATTTTTCAAAGAACAATCTCTTTTTATACAATTTTTAATTTCACATTTTCACCAGATATGTTTGAGATTATAAGATTAAAAAATATTTTAATATATTTATATATTTTTAATTTAAGATCATACAATTTAAAAGTCATCTCTGTATTTTTGGACCTCATGTCATATCAAAAGCAAATAAACAAATAAAAATGCGAAGAATATAAATTCAAGTTTTTTTTTATTATATTACTAATGAGATTGATTTAAACCACATGAATAGAGTATATTTTTAGATCATAATTATATTTATTTTTAAAAAAAATCACACATTTTTGTGGGAGTTAGATTTTTTTTTCTTTTCACCTCGTTAATTGTATAATAGGGCCCACAAAGATGAGTTAAGCGTCACACGTACAGTCTTCAATCTTCATTGGCTGATTGATCGTTGATGTTACTGTGCAGTGTTTTAAAAAACGTTTTTGGGCGAGTTCCAAGGCGAGTCTCGGAGTGGGGCATAAATTAAATACGCAGATTCATAAGGCGTAAGTCCTAAAATTTAAAGCGTAAGTTCCGAGTATAAAAACACAAGTCTTGGGGCTAAAAATGTACACTCAAGCGTTTTTTTTTTTTTTAAACCTTTTTTGCTTTAAATTATATTTTTATTGGTGTACTGATATTTCTCAAATAGTAATTATAGTACATTTTTTCTTCATTATTGATTATTAATACTTATCTCAAATAAAAATCATAAATCATTGAAAGATTTACTTTTGTTTATTTTATTAGTAATAAAACTATAAAATTGAATATATATGAGACTACGCCCCGTAGATCCGTGGGACTTACACCCCATGTCTCGAGGCTTACGCCTAGCCCTATACTATATAAAACGTCTCGCCTCACGCCTCCGCGTTTTAAAACACTGTTACTATGTAACCCGCAAGTAATATTAGTTATTTTATTTTCTCACCCTTTATATTAACTTATTAATAACATGAATACATGTATGATCAATAATCAGCTAACTTATTTCACCTTCTATTTCGCGTAAATTATATATTATTTTTTAATAAGTTATGTAAGTATTAATTATATAGAGTTACTGAAAAATATGACCAAACATTATATAATATTAATATATGAATTACTTTTATACGACATTTAGAAACCTACCAATCAAACATTGTATAAAATTATTACATAATAACTTTTATATAACATTTGAAAACCTACCAATCAAACATTGTATAAAACTAATAAATTGAAAACTTTTATCCTATTTGCATATCAACTGTGGTATGAAATAAATATATGAATGACAAAGTTATTTGTATATTAGGTGTAGCGAAAATTAGCTACCAGACGAATACTAATTTACAACAAACCAAACAATTAATATATTGTTGTAAAACTTAAGGACAAAAGAACAATATAAAGAGGAAGAGAAGAAGACTATAAGACAAGAGGAACAATATAAACTAGCATTCTTTCTTTCAAGTGTATTCAACATTATTCTCAACACCACTATTTATAGGATTACATTGAGGAATACCAAAAGGTGTCATAAACATTACATTAAACCTTGATAATTACTACCAATAAAGGAGGAAATAAACCTAGGAGTTATGGTCATCCAATTAACCATATTATCAACAACATTACTACCAATAAAGGATGAAATTAACCTAGGAGTTATGGTCATCCATTTAACCACCAAAATGATTTACAACACTCCCCCTTGGATGACCATTGATAGATAATATGTCTCGTTAAAACCTTACTAAAAAAAAAAACCCTGTGGAAAAAAAAATCTTAGTAAAGGACAAAAGAGTACACATATCTTGTAATACGCTTTGTTTGATGCCTCGTTAAAAACCTTGCCAGGAAAACCCATTGGGATAAAACCTAGGTCAAGGGAAAAAGAGTGCAGCGCGTAGTTTACTCCCCCTGTTGCGAACATCATTTAATTTCTTGGAGACGACGCATTCCAATCTTGAATACCAACTTTTCAAATGTTGAGGTTGGTAATGCTTTAGTGAAAAGATCCGCTAAATTATCAACTGAGCGAATTTGTTGAACATTTATTTCACCTTTTTTCTCAAGATCATGAGTGAAAAAGAATTTTGGTGAAATGTGTTTTGTTCTATCTCCTTTAATATATCCTCCCTTCAGTTGAGCTATACATGCAGCATTGTCTTCGTATAATGTAGTTGAAATATCTTTTTCCATAGAAAAACCACACATTTCTTGAATATGTTGAGTCATTGATCTCAACCAAACACATTCCCGACTCGCTTCATGGATGGCTATTATTTCGGCATGATTTGAAGAAGTAGCAGCTAATGTTTGCTTCATTGAACGCCAAGATATAGCTGTGCCTCCATATGTAAATAAATAGCCTGTTTGAGATCGAGCTTTATGTGGATCAGAAAAATATCCAGCATTTGCATAACCAATCATTTCTGACTTGGATTTATTAGAATAAAATAATCCCATATCAATGGTTCCCTGAAGATATCTTAATATATGTTTGACTCCATTCCAATGTCTCTTTGTTGGAGACGAGCTGAATCTTGCCAATAAACTTACTGCAAAACAGATATCTGGTCGAGTATTATTAGCAAAATACATAAGCGCCCCAATGGCACTAAGATATGTAGTTTCATTGCCAAGAAGCTCTTCATCATTTTCTTAAGGTCGAAATGGATCTTTATGTATGTCAAGCGATCTCACAACCATCGGGGTACTCAATGGATGTGATTTATCCATGTAAAATCGCTTTAAAACCTTTTCTGTGTATGTTGATTGATGAACAAATATTCCATTTTTCAAATGCTCAATCTGTAGGCCAAGACAAAATTTTGTCTTACCAAGATCTTTCATTTCAAATTCTTTTGTTAAACACTCAACGGCTTTTGAAAGCTCTTTAGGAGTGCCAATGATATTTAAATCATCAACATATACAGCTATTATAACAAAATCAGATCCAGACCTTTTTATAAAAACATAAGGACAAATAGGGTCATTTCTGTACCCTTCCTTTAGCAAAAATTGGCTAAGACGATTGTACCACATTCGCCCTGATTGTTTCAATCCATATAAGGATTTTTGAAGCCTTATCGAACAATTTTCTTGCGAATTTTTATATGCATCAGGCACATTGTATGCTTCAGGAACTTTCATGAAAATATCGTGGTCCAATGAGCCATATAAATAGGCTGTGACAACATCCATTAGACGCATTTCAAGTTTTTCATGAACTGCCAGATTTATTAGATACCTGAAGGTAATTGCATCCACCACTGGAGAATATGTCTCCACATAATCAATGCCAGGCCTTTGCGAAAAACCTTGTGCCACAAGTCGTGCTTTATATCTGACGACTTCACCTTTTTCATTTCGTTTTCGCACAAAAACCCATTTGTACCCCACTGGCTTGACACCTTCAGGTGTTTGGACTATTGGTCCAAAAACTTCACGTTTTTCAAGTGAAGTCAATTTCGCTTGAATTGCTTCCTTCCATGTTGGCCAATCATTTCTCTGTCTACATTCATTGACAGATTTTGGTTCAAAATCCTCACCATGTTGCATTATTTCAACAGCAACATTATAAGCAAAAATATTGTCCACCACAATATTATTTCGATTCCACATTTTTCTCGTCGAGACATAACTTATTGAGATTTCTTCATTCTCATTATTTTCAGTTATTTGGACCTTCTTTGTGGTCTTATCATTTGTTATGTCTCGGGGCTCTTCTTGAGCAATTTCCTCTATGGTATGATCTTCATGATCATTTGTTCCTTTTCTTTTTCGAGGATTTTTATCTTTTGAACCAATTGGCCTACCACGTTTTAAACGTGATTTAGACTCATTTGCTTTAACAATTTGTCCTATCGGGACATCAACTCGAACTGGAGCATTTGCAGCTGAAATATAAGATTTAGTAACCCTTGGAAGGTTAGTAAATGCATCTGGCAATTGATTTGCAACATTTTGCAAATAAATCATCTTTTTAACCTCTTGCTCACATTGATTTGTTCGAGGATCCAAATGAGATAGAGATAATGAATTCCAATCTATCTCTTTTTCCAACTGCTTATGTTCTCTCCCTAATGTTGGGTATACTGATTCATCAAAATGACAATCAGCAAACCTTGCCGTAAATATATCTCCTGTCATAGGTTCTAAATATTTGATAATAGAAGGAGATTCATACCCAACATACACTCCCAACCTTCTTTGGGGACCCATCTTTGTGCGTAGCGGTGGGGCAATTGGAACGTATACCGCGCACCCAAAAATTCTAAGATGGGAAATATTTGGCTCATGACCAAAAACCAACTGTAATGGAGAGAATTCATGATAACTAGTTGGTCTTATGCGCACCAATGCTGCTGCATGCAAAATAGCATGTCCATATATTGAAACAGGCAACTTTGTCCTCATTAACAATGGTCTAGCTATCAATTGGAGACGCTTAATCAAAGATTCCGCTAGACCATTTTGAGTGTGAACATGAGCAACTGGATGTTCAATTGTTATTCCAGTGGACAAACAATAATCATTAAAGGTCTGCGATGTAAACTCACCAGCATTATCAAGATGAATTGTCTTTATTGCATAATCTGGGAATTGTGCTCTTAATCTTATTATTTGAGCCAACAACCTCGCAAAAGTCATATTGCGAGTTGATAATAAGCACACATGTGACCATCTTGTAGATGCATCTATCAAGACCATATAATATTTAAATGGCCCACTTGGAGGGTGAATTGGCCCACATATATCACCATGTATACGTTCCAAAAATGTAGGTGTTTCAATCCCAACCTTAGTTGCTGATGGTTTAATAACCAATTTTCCTTGAGAACAAGCAGCACAAGAGAATTTCTTTGAATGAAGAATTTTCTGATTCTTCAAAGTATGCCCATGTGAATTCTCAATAATTTTGCGCATCATATTATAACCGGGATGACCCAACCGGTCATGCCAAATGATAAAATCATTAGAATTAGAAAGCCCTTTGCTTACTATGGCATATGATTCAACCATACTAATACTTGTATGGTACAATCCAGAAGAAAATGCGGGTAATTTTTCATGCACATATTTTTGCCCCAATTTTATTGTAGTAATATAAAGGTATTCAACCTTTCCTTCATTGGCAGTCTCAACATGATAGCCATTTTGGCGAATAGCCTTGAAACTTAATAAGTTTCTTTGAGACTTACTACAGTACAATGCATTTTCAATAGTTAATATCGTTCCCCCAGGTAGTAGTAAGGCCGCTCTTCCAGAGCCCTCAATTAATTTTGCACTACCAGATATTGTATTAACATAAGCCTTTTTCACAATCAAAGTAGAGAAATATTTCTTTTCTCTTAAAATAGTGTGAGTTGTAGCACTATCAAGAAGACACATATCTCCATTACTCATCTTGAACCAATTGAAGATTGGGGAATTTTATTTATCTTCATAAAATAAAAGTACATCATAAGAAATATGAAAAATCAATAACTTTGCAAGAAAATAAAAGTACTTTTTTTTTCTGAATATAAAAACAACATAAGGAAAAACATAACAATAAAAAACACATAAATAAAACAACATAATTATTTTCCCCAATCAAATGATCAAACATTAATTTTGATCTCCAAAGAAGTCTTCAACTTCCAAATGAGTAATATCATCAAGGTCACCAAAATCATCATCTTTTAAAGCCAAATTTGCTTCAATATTGTCATCATATTTTTGTGAAGGCCCTGCCTCGGCATCATTTTTGTAAGTCAAGTGTGACTCCACCCGAGCATTAGAAGAAGATGCACCATTTTTATTTCCTTTTCTTTTCAAGGAATCTTGATAAAGCCTAACAAAATGCTCAGCTGCTCGGCATTCATTCTTCCAATGCCCTTTCAAGCCACAACGATGACAATTGCCTCTTGAAGGATTGCTTTGAGAACCCATATTGTTCTCCCTTTTGTGGCGACCACCACCACGACGATTATTATATCGTCCTCTGCCATTGCCACGTCCATGTACATTATTTTGGCCTTGATTTTTATTTTGTCTTCTTTCAGGCTGGCCATGTGCTTCAACCTCATTTGCTTCCGGTAACGGAGCAGTTCCCGTGGGACGGGCCTCATGATTTTTCAATAAAAGAGTATTATGTTGCTCAGCCACAAGAAGGCATGAGATCAACTCAGAATACTTTTTGAATCCCCTTTCACGGTATTGCTGCTGTAATACCAAATTTGAGGCATGAAAAGTTGTGAGAGTCTTTTCCAACATGTCCTCATCTTTTATATCTTCCCCACATAATTTTAATTGGGAAGTAATTTTGTATACAGCAGAATTATATTCACATATAGTTTTAAAATCTTGTAACCGCAAGTGAATCCATTCATAACGAGCCCTTGGCAATACCGTTGCCTTAAGGTGGTCATACCTTTCCTTCAAACCAGTCCACAATTCAAGTGGATCTTTCACCGTAAGGTATTCAACCTTCAATCCTTCATCCAGATGATGACGAAGGAAAATCATTGCCTTTGCTTTGTCCTGACTCGACGTTGTATTACCGTTGGTAATAGTGGCACCAAGACCTTTAGCGTCAAGGTGAATTTCAGCGTCGAGTACCCATGACAAGTAATTATTTCCAGAAATGTCAAGTGCCACGAACTCAAGCTTTGATAAGTTCGACATGATAAAACTATCATAGAAAATAATTAAATTAGACTAAAATAAATAGTGAGTACACAAGTAATTAACAAAACTTTTTTTTTCAATGATAATAACATGACACATGTTATTGTATAAAGTAACATCAATTAGTAACTTAATGTGTTAGTATCAAACTTCCGAGCAATTTAAATGAACATTCTGCCTAACATATAACTTAAATAATTTCTAGAAAAATTGCTAGACAAAATTAAAATTTAACTAATTTAAAATAACATAAACTTTTTGGACTTATATATTTCCATTGTTTAACTACCAAAAATATACACACACTGTTTAACATCTAATCATTTCATAATATGTAGTATATTATATTAGAGTGATTAATAATGAGAATTAAGTATATGAATACATACCAGAAGCTTAACTTGGAAAAATCGAAATGATATTAGAGTTTCGTGCTGATAACGTGTTGTAAAACTTAAGGACAAAAGAACAATATAAAGAGGAAGAGAAGAAGACTATAAGACAAGAGGAACAATATAAACTAGCATTCTTTCTTTCAAGTGTATTCAACATTATTCTCAACACCACTATTTATAGGATTACATTGAGGAATACCAAAAGGTGTCATAAACATTACATTAAACCTTGAGAATTACTACCAATAAAGGAGGAAATAAACCTAGGAGTTATGGTCATCCAATTAACCATATTATCAACAACATTACTACCAATAAAGGATGAAATTAACCTAGGAGTTATGGTCATCCATTTAACCACCAAAATGATTTACAACATATATATATAAAATATATTGTCAACTTTTTCTTTATCTTGATAATTGCTTAGTTACTTTTAATTTCTTGTTAATTTTTTCTCTGATGGTAAGGTAGTGATTGTAAATTGTTTTCTTGTTAATCCAATTGATTTTTTTTTGCTTCGTTAATTTGTTGCAACGCGCTGCGAATACATGTTTTAATCTATTTTAGCTATTTGATATTTACTTTAATTTAAATTAGTTAATTGCTTAATCCTATTTAATACAAAATATTAATTGCTAATTGTTTGTTATTTACTCAATTGTTTTTAGCTAGTGATATTTTTAATTTTAATGATTATAATAATTATTAACTCACTGAATATTTTTAAAACTAAGAAATAAGAATAAGCTCACTAATGTATCGTAATATTTATAAAATTAAACCACGTGCAACTAATATCTACATAATTAAAACCTTATATATAACTAAGCCCTACGTAACTAAAAATCCTACATAATTAATATTGGCATTACTAATACATACACATCTAATACACATATCACTATTTACTAATATCTATATAACTTGATTCCACTACCAAATAACTAGGGCCAGACCCACCTTATAGCAAGGTGTGTTACCAGACACTGCTTCGTCGATATTTTTTATATTTATATATATATAATCTGAAAAAAACAGAATATACTACTACTAAAATAAATCGCAGCATATGGACACATAAGTGTTCTTTGTCTGTTGGTTGGGTGCATGGCTTGGGTATAGGAGCTTCAACAAACACATTTTTTCATCCTAGTTGAAATTTATTCATTTTTTTTTATGAACTTAATTTCATGAAAACTTTTCGTACGCTACTACAAACAACCTCAAAATATATACTGAGAAAAGCATGTGAATTTTATGTTGTAAAACGATAATTATAATATTTTAAGATGGGCTTCATCACTTTAAAGTAAAGAATTTCATGCTAATAAATGGAAAAGATTGAACCTTTTTCAACAACAATGTAACTAAGGAATATTCGTACGTAGGACAAGTGGATTACTTGCCAAATTTACTTATCCAATTTATAACTACACAAATATTAAGGTATATACATATTTTATTAAATAATACTCCCTCCGTCCACAATTATTTGTTAGGGTAAGGTCATGCACATCCCTCAAGGAAAATTTAATACAAGGTATAATTTGACTAATATAACCCTCCTTTATCAAGAATACCAAAAGTCCACATAACTTTTCAATTGAACTACACAATCATTAAGGGCATAATTGGAAAAAAATGACTAATTATTTATTGATTGTTTAAATTGACAATTAATCTTGGACATCTATTTTTAGTATACCTGCCAAACAATTGTGGACAGAGGGAGTAATTACTTATCATACTATAATTCATATTTTGTATAGTAATTCTTAGTAACATATTCAAGCTTCTCGGTTCGAGCTTCAAAGATTTTAAAAAGAATTTGTATTAAAAATGTTACAATACACAAATTCAAATTTAGTTGGATAGAATGAAAAATTGATTTTTTTTTGATTTTCTATCCGGTGTCCGGAGCCTACATTTGGAGTTCTGACTAAGCAATTGTTTAATGTATAGTTAACATATATTACCATTTTTCAGCTCTGTATAATCAGAGCCAATAATTTTTTTTCCTGAAAATTAAATTAATAATAATTTGATCTTCAAAATTTTGTGTCATTTCATTTCAACTGGTTTTTCAACACCATCTTTCTTTCTCCGCATCTCTCTTTTTCTCTCTCTCTAAAAACCCTAATTTCAACTTCTTCTGTAAAATGACAAGATCAGGTATTTAGCCTTCATTGATTCTCATTGTGTTCAATTCTCAGCGTTTCATCTTAATTGCACATCAAAATTGGGACTTTTTTTTATTTTTTATTTTATCTAAGGAGCTAAGTTCAATTAGATTTGCATAATTCTCTTGAATCAGCTGCTAATTATCCTGGATTATGGTGAATTATGTACAAATCATCTGTTTTTGATATTGGAAGGTTGGAAAATCTTGAACTGACCTGAATTTGATTCATTTTTTAGTCTGTTGGGTTATTTTTCTGCTTTCTGTTTGTGGGCTTGGATTGAATTTTGGATTTTTTGATTGATTTGGATTGAATTGAATGAAGCGATTGAGTTTTTGGTAGTTTAGGGTTAATAGTATGTGAATCTAATGTAGGGTTTGGAAATAACAAGCTGCCAGCTAGTAGTTTTTTTTTTTAAGCTTTGTGCTAATAAAGGTGTGATTTTTAATGTTGTTTTTGTAGTTTGAAAGTGTGTAGATGTAGGAAAAAGATGGAAGCTAATGTATGTGATATTAATCACTTGGATGCCGATGTTCTTTTGCCTCCACGTAAGCGGCTTCTTGCTGGATTGAAGAAGCAGAATTCTGATGTTTACTCATCTATCCCATCCCCGCCAACCGTTAGTAGTCCCCTGTGTGATTTTGATATCCGTCTTAATAATCTATTGAAGTCTCATTTTGGAGACTCTAATCGATCTTATGAGGAGATTGCTGAGGCCTCAAGATTGGCAGCTCTAGAAGCTGTGAAGGCTGCAAAAGCTGCAAGAGCCATTGCAGAAGAGAAGGCTGCGAAAGCAGCAAAGGCTGTGGCTGCTGCTAAGAGCGCTCTAGAATTGGTTGCTACTCTCTCTGATGAGGGAACCAGTAGGGACAAACATTTGAAGAGGAATAAGATGAAAAAACATGTTCCTGTTCAGACGCTGTACAATAAGAATAAGGGGACTGATAATTGTAGAACAGATGAAGAGTTAGCTCGGACGTTGCATAGAGCCATTAATAGTTCTCCAAGAATTTTGAAGAACTCAACCTCTGACTCGAGAAATCAAAAACATAAGAGGCTGAAGAGGTCTTCTCCTTCTGAAAAATCTAAGCTTCAGAATGGAAGTACATCCCTGGAAGGAAACCGTCCTTCCACGAGCAATGGGAATGGTTTTACTAGAGAAAGAGAGTCAGATAGGCATATCTCGGATAAAGACCTTGTTAGAGTAGATTTAAACACAAAATTCAATAAATCTGACCACACAAAGATGGAAAATGGGGAAGCATCACACTCTAGTAAAGCTGACTATGTAAATACGGATAGCAAGGAAAGAGAATCAATTATCTCAAAGGAGAAAGTTGGGGATTCTGTAAATGATAGTTGCAGCATTGAGAAAAAGAAAGGAAGGCTTAAGCAGAAAAAGTTACCACTCAGCATTTGCAGCTTCAGGGATCAAGCAAGCCCTAAAGAGGATTTGAAATCAAAGAGTTCATCATCATTTGATGAGAACATCAGCAAAGGTACTACAAGTAATAATCCCATTTTTCCGCTTGAGAGGCCAATGTGGAAGTGTCAATCATTCAAGGCACCTACATGTGTTGAACCAAATAAGGTGATGCAGTCATAGTCTTGGTATTTTCGTTTCAAGAAGTGCGGCTACCGTAATGGGACTTGTAGTCTGAGGTAGTGTCATGTATGTTTTCTTTCCTTCTTTTTCGAGTTAAGGCCTTCTCCGTCCAGTTCCATTTTTCCTTGTTATGGGCATTGTAATGTTTTGAACATACAATCGTGTATATTTTTTATATGTAATTGCTTACCTATTCTGTATTGCACATGAAAGATGTCCACCTATACTTTTGTCTAGCAAGTGGCAGCACAGAAATAAGATGGAGAGACAATTCAGAGTTTTCAGACAGCTTCCTGTTTACTCAAGTCATGTGTGAAATAATTCTTTGAAGGGCCATGCGTTGTTTTAACCTTGTGCTAAAGATGGCTAAAATAATCAGGGATGGCCTATAAGAACTCTGGAAACCAACTTTACTCCTCGTATGATATTGGTTCATTGACCATCCAGATTACACATGTCCACATAGCTACTTCCTACTTTAATGTTTTAGGGCTGATGAATGAAATCAGATTAATCTTTCTACACATTTTTGTCACATTGACAGAATGCTGCTGTCTTATTGTGTGCCATTCCAGGTACTTCTCTTTCTGATGAATGTTTGGAGTCATCATCAGTAACTCTGTTTTTCTTGTTGCTTTTAGGACTTCTGTCTGTTGATTGTAAATTATCAACCAGTCCTTTTGGCACTACATTGAATTTTGTTTCAATTTGTTCAAAATTATAGAGTGGTCGAGATGTGTTGGCCAAGCAAAAACATTATGTGAATGGCTAAACTTTGAGTATGTGATAATTTTGTGTGTGATCATTGGTCGCGTTTCTTTACATTCTTGTGATTTCCCTGTTGAAAGTTTAGTTGTTTGTAATTCCTCTTCATCAGATCATTTGAATCCATAGAATGACTATTTTGCTTCATGTATTTGGTTGAAGGAGCTACCCCAAGTTTTGGGAACTTGAACTTCGAGTTTTTCTGCTATTTTGCTAAATGGTGTCTTCGCTTCTTTCAAAATGCACAAGATTTGGGTATATTGCTCATTTTTAGGTGAAACGAACTTGCTTCGATTGTTTAGTTGTTGCTTGATGGAAGGAGTATGATAATCTTTAAAAAGTTGGTATAATTAATTAACATTCCCAAAAATTTCTTTCTCATATACTTAAGTCTTGGTGGCCAGAGTATTTGAAATAAAATGATCATAGAATTAAAATAGCATTTGTAATAATTTATAGCCATTACGTGTAAAATTAGCTAGTAAGTAAGTTTTTATGGTTAGACTTGGATCTTATCAAAGAAAATCTTCTAAGGGCATCTCCAACCCAAACACCAAATTTGGTGTCAGCACTATTTTAGTGTAAATCAACTCCAACTCCACTGCATCAAATTTTACACCAAAAAGAAATATTTTTCTCTCTTCTCATTATTATATTATTATTTCTTATTTCATAACAAATTCTTTCTAAAACATTCACCATATATAATTCATATTATTTTCTTTTATAGTCGTTTAATATGAATTATATATGGTGAATGTTTTAGAAAGAATTTGTGAAGATTAATTGTAGTTATATCCAATTATAATTTATAGTAAATTTAATTTTTTTAAAAAGTCATATATAGAAAAATTAATTTATAAAAAAAGGTAACTTTTATATCTAAAATTAATATTATAAAAATATTACATAAAAAATAATTAAATATACAAGATATTTAATTACAACATACAATTTATATAATGTTTATTTAAAAGTTTGTATAATGAAATAATATTAAAATATTTAATAAGTGAATTTGTGTGTTGAATAGTGTCACACACCAAAATGGTGTAAAATTTGGCGTTGGGTTGAAGCTCCAAAACACCAAATTTTACACCACATTAGAATTTGGTGTTGGAGATGGTCTAATATGTCTTCAATTCAGATTGGGCCATCTTTATCGGCCCGGCCCATTTTTGGAACAAGGACCAGCCCAGAACCATTAAAGGGGAGGGGATGAGACACCTAAACGGGCCTGCTGGACCAACACCAATAAGAAAATAAGAAAAATCTTTAAAAACTAACCAACTTAAATATATTTTTTCCTCTTATCGAAAGTTAATTTTTTAACTCAAAATAGTTATTAACTTAGCATATACATTAGTGACATTCGAAGTAACCAAACTATAATTAAATGATATAAATTTAAAACTAAAGATCGAAGCTATAGTAGGTTTCATAATTTAAGAAATATTATACATTAATTTCAATTCAAAATAGAACATGCAAGCCTTTCTTTTTTCTTCAAAAAATGCCCGTGATGAAGCAACATGTCGATAAAGACTTGTCTGCCTCAAATCATTAGAGATAGATATACAATTCAACTACGAATTTGAAACATAATAACTTTGACCTAAATTATATATCTTATTTTAAGAAAATATTTTAATAGGTATAAAATATTATTTTTTATCTCATAATTTAAGATTTTAAATTTTGAATAATAAATTTCATATTCTGAATCGGCCTTTAAATTTTACATATTTTTAATGATTTAAGTTTTTTACATCATTTATAATTTTTGTTATCATCAATAAATAGAAGATAAATATCCACCTTTCAAAATTTACACTAAAAAACAAATGAGTCAAAAAAGTTAAAAATAAAATAGAGTCTTCTATTTTCAAAAACAATATAAAGAAGTACTAGAATAAAAATTAAAATAAATAAATAAAGTATATATTTTTGTATGAACCATTTTTTTGCGCGTGGATTAAACTACTATAAATAAAAGTAACCCAGCGCTCATTTTAGAACATACGCTACGCGTAGACAACTCCACTGGAATATTGCTGCTCTCCGGTGACGATTCGACAACCTAAATCATTTTTTCCGGCGAACTCGTTGAAAATTTCCCGGCGATCTCGAAGGGTATTCTTGGAACTTGAAACTTGAAACTCGGACATTATCATTATCTTGGAACTTTGTTGTCTTTTTGAAGTTACATGGATTGTTAGATTATCTTGGAATTCTTGCAAGTTGCATGCATTCTTTTTACGAAAAAACGAAGACCTTTTTGTCTTTTTTGAAGTTACATTGGCATTCTTAGTTGTCTTGTTGAAGTTAAAATGGTATGTTTAAATGCAGATTTTAGGGAAATCAAATAAATTGAAGTTTTCAAGAATATTTGCAAATATCAAGAAAATTCAAGAAATCTTTTCTTTTTTCAAAAAAATTATGTTGTTATTCTCGCAATTTATGTTAAGGGTGTTCAAGAATTCGTTTTAACAATTTATATCAGTTCTGTGCTCCATCTCGTTGATAGCAACAATGATTTTTAAGGGTTCATGACATCATTCATGTTTTAGGAAATACTCCACTAGTCCACTAGCTAACAAGATTATTTTGTATGTGTTTCATAAGAAAATGGTTGTTTTCTTGATAATACAGGCTTTGTATTTTTTGGGCGTTAATCTAAATGACGTGGATCTGTTAGAATTTCTTCAGCAGGTTGGTCCATCTACTAACTAGCTCTCATATTTCACCCTTAATTTAATTAACTCCAATTTTTCTCATGTGGAATCTTGCTTATGTTCTTGCTTAAATGCCGTGTCATATTCTCTGAATAATGTATTTGCAACCCACAGCTTGCTGATACAGATGGATCATCTATAGTACTCTCATCAATGAATCGGTTCCTGAATAACAAGGTTTGCAGAAGTAAGTTATTACTTAATTTCTGAATTTGGAGCTACCTTGATGCTCTCTCGCCTCCATCCACCCCGCATAGGAAAAAGCGAAAGAACAGGTTATCTGTATTGGTGGTAGTGAAAATGGATACAGAAACGAAATTAGTTGATGAGAACCCAAGAAAGGGTGGTCTTAGCACCATGCCTTTCATCATTGGTGACTACTTCTCTTTCTTTTTTTTTCGTCTTTAAATCGTTTGCATGCATTAAGTACTAATTATTTTTAAAAGAAATCTTTTTTTTTCAGTGGATGAGAAGCATTTGAAAGGTAGTAAGTTATGGTTTACAAATCAACATGATAATTTACTTGATGACGTATTATAACATGAGTGCTGCCACTTTCAAATGGGTTGGCCATTGTTGGGGTCATTTTAGAGCTGTTGCCTTGGGATCCATATCCACTCTTATTGTGAGTTGTGCCATTTCACAATTCCACCAAGATGTTTTTCTTTTGAAATACTAATTGTTTCATCAGTTTTGAGTCAATCTGGATTTCATTGTTTGATTTAGTTATTATAATTGCACTCACCTTAACTATTCCACTGGGTAACTGCAACCTTCCACCAATACGGATAACTTGAGCAACTCTTCTCAGCAAGACTAAGGTTGTCTGGGGTGAAGCATAATTTTTTTTTTTGTTTTTTTGATGACAAGGGAAACCCGCAGCCGCTACCCTTTGGGTGCGCACAGGGTAAACCCCCCGCTCCTATGCAATAGCTCGCAAACCACATAGGAGAGGTAACCAACACTAGGCAAGCCTGGTGCGACGAGCTCAACCCAGAAGGCAAACCCCTTGCTTTCGCTGGCAAGGGGTTGCGAACTTGGGACCTCCAACATGGAAGTCCCAAGCTCAAACCACTGGGCCACCCCGAAGGGTATGAAGCATAATTGACGGATTGTTTCCTGATTAGCTATTTTCCTTTACATGGTCTAGATTTTTGACTTTGATTGTTTCTTAAAAGTGGAAAATAGTGTCCTGCTAGAGAATGGGAATTATATAGCTCATTTTTTTCTGATTTTGTTAATGTTTTTAGGTTCACTAGAGGTGGGCTGCTGAGAACATCATAGTGAAGTGACTAATGATGGCAAGTCACGATTTCATGCAGTTTTAATTGTTTCGACTAATTGCACCTGCTAATTTGTGTGTTGCTTGCACAAAGGGCATATGCTTTATATGAAAATTGATACTCTGAGATTTTAGGAGAAAGTTCCACTTTTCTTGGTGTGTCTTCTCTAATTCCTAAGCTAACTTGATGCTTGCAGCCATGAAAGATCACAAAGCTTTTGAGCTGATTTGTGCTGTGGCTTTGCAAAGTTCAGTTTCTTTGTCCTTCCTCACCAAACCACCCTTTTCGTGAAATTACACATGAGCTTCCTCTTTTCTTATTCTTATTACTCTCTCTATTCCATTTTATAAGCGGTGAGGATCTGGGGGTTTTATCTTCCGTGGAATTTCAATAAAACTTGTTTTCTCTCGAGCTGATTAAACTGTTGCTTGGCACGGCACCCCAGGTGGGTCTATGAGGTTTTGGAATTAAATTTCCATTTCATGGTGTTTCTTCTCCGTCTCATAAGGCTAACTGTTGTTTGCAGCCACAACGGATTTAATGCTTTTGAGCTGATTCGTGTTTTTACTTGGCAAAGTTCAGTTTCTCACCGAACCACTCTTTTTGTGATATTGCACATGCACTTGCTATTTTCATATTCTTATTACTCACTCTGCTTCGTTTTATACACAATGAAGATTTGGATGTTTTCATCCGTTGATGTTCAATCAAACATGTTGCCTGTCGAGCTAAATAACTGTTGCTTGGCACGACACTTCAGGTGGGTCTATGAGATTTTGGGAAAAGTTCCATTTTATGGTCCTCCTTCTCTGTCTCATAGGCAAACTGATGCTTGCAGCCATGCTGGGTTCCATAGTTTTTGAGCTTATTGTGTTTTGGCACCACAAAGTTGAATTTTTGTCACTAAATCACCCTTTTGGTGAAACTACACGACTTTCTACTTTTCTTGTTCTTATTACTCTCTCTGGTATTACTCAAAAAAGCAATTTAACAGGTTTTTTCTCTAGTTGAAAACTGTTGCTTGGCATGGCACCTTAGGTGGGTATATGAGATTTAGGAGAAAGCTCCATATCATGGTGCGTCTTCTCTGTCTCATAAGGCTAACTGATGCTTGCAGTCATGACAGATTTCAAAGCTTTTGAGCTGATTCGTGTTTTGGCTTGGCAAAGTTTAGTTTCTTTTCCCCCCTCATCGAACCAACCTTTTCGTGAAATTACACATGAGCTTCCCCTTTTCTTTTTCTTATTACTCTCTCTCCTCTGTTTTATAAACGATGAGGATGTCGAAGTTTTGTCTTCTGTGGAAGTTCAATAAAACTTGTTTTCTCTTGAGCTGATTAAGCTGTTGCTTGGCACAACATCTCATGTGGGTCTATGAGCTTTTTGAATTTAATTTCCATTTCATGGTGTTTCTTCTCTGTCTCATAAGGCTAACTGTTGTTTGCAGCCACAACGGATTTCAGTGCTTTTGAGCTGATTCATGTTTTTGCTTGGCAAAGTTCAGTTTCTTTCTCACCCCTCACCGAACCACCCTTTTTGTGATATAACACATGCACTGCCTCTTTTCTTACTCTTATTACTCACTCTGCTCCGTTTTATACACAATGAAGATTTGGATGTTTTCATCTGTTGATGTTCAATCAAACATGTTGCATGTTGAGCTAAAGAATTGTTGCTTGACATGACACTTCAGGTGGGTCTATGAGATTTTGGGAGAAGTTCCATTTTATGGTCCTTCTCTGTCTCATAGGCAAACTGATGCTTGCAGCCATGCTGGGTTTCACAATTTTTTGAGCTTACCGTGTTTTGGCACCACTAAGTTCAATTTTTTTGTCACTAAATCCCCCTTCTGGTGAAACTACACGACCTTCTACTTTTCTTGTTCTTATTACGCTCTTTGTATAACTCAAAAAAGCAATTTAACATGTTTTTTCTCAAGTTGAAAACTGTTGCTTGGCATGGCACCTCAGGTGGGTAAATGAGATTTAGAAGATATTTCCACTTCATGGTGCGTCTTCTCTGTCTCATAAGGCTAACTGATGCTTGCAGCCATGACAGATTTCAAAGCTTTTGAGCTGATTCGTGTTTTGGCTTGTCAAAGTTTAGTATCTCTTCCCCCCTCACCGGACCACCCTTTTAGTGAAATGACAGATGAGCTTCCTCTTTTCTTATTCTTATTACTCTCTTTGCTACGTTTTATCAACCTTGAGGATGTGGAGGTTTTGTCTTCTGTTGAAGTTCAATAAAACTTTTTTTTTCTTGAGCTGAAAAATTGTTGCTTGGCACGGCACCTCAGGTTGGTCTATGAGATTTTTAAATTAAATTTCCATTTCATGATGTTTCTTCTGACTTTGAACTATTTCCTTGTTATTGCATGCTGTCCCAAAATTAAATTAAATCTTGTTAGTTAGTAGAGTATTGCATGCTTTCCCACAAAGTTTTGGCTTTAAAGGAGAGGCTCTGAGCTCTACTTCTGACATTTCTTTGTTGGAAATTGTTACTAAAACTCATGGGATGCCAAAAGGATATTGCAAGGTTTTGAAGGTAAAGTTCTTTTGAGATATGACTGTTAGTATCCATTAGGATAGGTAAAAAACTACTAACTTGGTCTTTGTTTTTGCCATTGTTTACAGGATGGGAAGTGTTTGTACCTTGGATTTGATGACTGTAGACATGAAAATCTGAAGAATTATTTGATACCAAAAGCTATGCTCTCCTCTTGGGTGCATGGGGACTCGCATAAATGGATTGGTGCTGGAAATTTAGGTAAAACAGATGAGCTTATAAGGAAGAAGAAGAGTAGAAGATGTCATTCAGCTCCTCCCTTTTACCAAGGCAAGAAGAAGTTCCTTGCCACGAGTGAGTCTTCAGAAAGGCTGGATGAAATAACAATACAAGACTGTTCATGATGTGCCACTCATACCAGGTAATTTTCCTTGAGTGCTTGTTTGTGTTAATAATCAACGATGACAGAAAATGTGTGCAACTAATTAATGTTGTTTTCCATCATGGAGAAACTAGAGCGGTAAGGAGACTGCAGAAGCTTTCTGTAGCTTCAACAGCTGTCATCCCATCAGTGTGATCAATCTTCCACCCCAAGTTGTGGTAATCGTGTATTCTTTGATGAAAGGTAATGTTATCAAATTTCTTGGGAGGGTAAGGTATCTTTCTGATATTATCTAAATAAAAATATGTTAGTAACTCAGATGATCTGATGTTTCTCTCCCCAGGCCAAGTGTGAATGAAACTTGTTAACATCTGGAATAGTAAATTACAAGCTCCAGGGGAGTGCACAATTACATGTGATGTGGAGTAAAAAGAAGGTAAACCATTCCTTCCATTTGTTTCTGACCTGAATAAGAGCCTAAGTTGCATGGTGTAATGTCCCATATTTAAACAAGGACATATTAGTCCTTAGCAAAAGAAAAAGAAAAAAAAAAGAAACTTGGCAATGCTAGCTTTTTAAGGTCTATTGGAAACAACTTCTCTAGTACCCCACAAAGGACCAGGGTAAGGTATATCTACCAATGCTACCTTTTATTTTTTTTGAAATAGGTAACTTTGTATTCACACAAAAGACCTCATCAAAATCGATGAGGTGGGATTTACAAACCCCCAGGGGGTGCCATCATACTCAAATCCAAAAAGACAAAACTAACTTTACAATTGGCTTTTAAACTCCACAAGGCTATCTACTTCCCCCACGAAATTTTGCTTACACCAAAAATACAAAAGACTAAGGCATTTCATCTTGATCTCCTCTGGGCTGCTAACCTTTCCTTCAAAACATCTCCCATTTCTTTCCTTCAGTGTCCACCATATGCAAGCAGGGATATTTTTCCACCAGTCTTCTTTTGATCCTCTCTTTCCAATTCCTTGCCAGTGTGTTAGGACCTCAAAAGTGGTTCTGGGCATTGTCCAGTTAACCCTGAGTATACAAACGAACATGTTCCACAGATCTGTAGCTATCTTGCAATGCAGAAACAAATGACCATTTACTTCAGCCTTCTGTCCGCACATGTAGCACTTTGAGCAGATCTGTATACCTCTTCTTTGTAGCACTTCATGGGTGAGACAAGCTCTTCTAATTACCAACCAAGTGAAACATGCAACTTTTAAAGGAACCTTAATTTTCCAGATTAATTTCCAAGGCCAAACTGTTGTCAGGAGATGATTGGTATTCCTCTCCCAATAGCATGATTTAACTGTAAAAACCCCTCTGCTATGCAGTCTCCAAACTGGTTTGTCCGGCTCTGTGACAGTGCCTGGAAACAAGTTTAAAACATGCAGTAGGTCTGCTACTCTTCCAACCTCCCAATCATTTAGGGCCCTTCTGAACATAAGGTCCCAACCTTGAGGGGTCCACATTTGCGCTATAGTGTCATTCTGCTGTAGACTAATAATGTACAGATCGGGAAAAAGTGTCCTCAGATTTACGTCACCTAACCAGGTCTCGTTCCAGAAACTGGTCTTCAAACCATTCCCCACTCTGAAGGTCACCTTTGCACTGAAATCAGGCCACATCCTCCTGATGGTTTTCCATACAGAGCACCCAAAAGTGCCATTCACCTCTTCAGTTATCCAGTTGCTTTGTAGGTCATATTTCTCTGCAATAAACCTCCTCCATAATGCCATATCTTCACAACAGAATCTCCACAACCATTTTTGCAGCAGGCTAGTGTTCTGAGTACTCAATTTCTTAATGCCCAGACCTCCTTGTGCTTTGCTCATTGTCACCTCTTCCCATTTAACCAAGTTGTATCCTTGCTTCTCTTTATTTCCTTGCCAGAGGAAGACCCTTCTCAGCTTGTTGAGTTTCTTTCCAATACTTTTTGGTAGTGGGAAAAGACTTAGCATATAAGTCGGAAGTGCATCCAGAACTGATTTTATGAGAGTCAATCTACCTCCCAGGGATATATATTGACTCTTCCACCTTGTCAGCTTCCTTTCACATCTCTCCAGAACTTCACTCCATACTTCCAATTTTTTGTTCTTGGCGCCCAAGGGCATCCCCAGGTATTTGGTGGGAAGAGAAGCTACTTGGCAGCCCAGGTTGTCGGCAAGGCCTTGCATGTCATTTACTTGATTAACCGGGAACAAACAACTCTTCTGCCAGTTTACATGTAGTCCTGATATGCCTTCAAAAATGGTTAGTATTGCCCTCAAATGTCTAATTTGCGACACTTCTGCACCACAAAACACTAAAGAGTCGTCCGCATAGAGAAGGTGTGTGACCTCCATATTATTGGCTCTGTTTGTGTGTGCACCAAAACCTCTTATCCACCCCATTTCATTAGCCTTTCTGACCATGTAGTTGAGTCCCTCCATTGCTAGGAGAAATAAGAAAGGAGACATGGGATCTCCTTGTCTCAATCCCCTTTGTGATTGAAAAAAACCTTCAGGACTCCCATTTATAATGATTGAGAACTTCACTGTTGACACGCAAAACTTGATCCAATTCACCCATTTCCTCCCAAACCCCATTTCACTCAGAACTTCCCAGAGGTAGTTCCAGTTGACATGATCATATGCCTTCTCTATATCCAATTTGCATAGGATACCTGGTATTTTTTGTTTTTCCCTGGAGTCCACCAACTCATTTGCCAACAAAGAGGCATCCATTATTTGTCTGTCCTTCAAAAAAGCCATTTGGTGCTCATCAATCAGTCTCCCCATCACTGTTTTCATTCTCTCGGTGATCAGCTTAGCGATGATTTTGTACATTCCACCAATCAAACTTATTGGCCTAAAATCCTTGAGTTCCGCAGCTCCGAGCTTCTTGGGGATTAATACCACAAAAGTGGCATTCAAGGATCTTTCAAACACTTCATTCTGATGGAAATTGTGGATTGTTTGCATCGCATCGCTCTTTATGATCCCCCAACACTCCTTGAAAAAAAGCATAGTAAAACCATCTGGACCAGGGGCTTTGTCTCCATCGCACAATTTGAGAATGTGTACCACTTCCTCTTCTGAAAATGGTCTCTGCATCCATTCCTGCTCCTCTTGGCTTATTTTTGTGCAATTTGTCATCACAAATGATGGCCTCCAACTTTTTGATTCAGTGTATAGCTGCTTGTAGAACTCTATTATATGATCTTTGATTTCTTTTGGATCTTTATTCTCCTCCCCATTGATAATCAGCCTGTCGATGGTGTTGCACCTCCTATGAGCTGTTGCTACTCTTTGAAAGAACTTGGTATTATTATCACCTTGTTTCAGCCACAACACTCTGGACTTCTGTCTCCACCTGGATTCTTCATTCTTCGCTAATTCTTCTAACTCGACTAGAACTGTTGCTCTAATCATCATCTCATCCTCTGTCAGCACCCTATCATTCTGGATCAGATCCATCTCAGCTAGCTCAGCTGTTCTTCTTGTTGTTAAGTTCCCCGAAAGTTACACTGCTCCAGTCTTTAAGTTTCTGTTTTAGCATCTTTAGCTTCATACTGAATTTGAAATCTGGGCATCCGCCCACAACAAAACCATTCCACCAGTTCTGGACTAGATCTTTGAAACCTTCTACATTAAGCCACCAGTTCTCAAATTTGAAGTATGCCTTCCTCTGTTCCCAGTCACCACATTGTAGCATAACTGGATTGTGATCAGATATAACTCTAGGCATAATTTGTTGCCTTATGTTTCTGAATTGTACTTCCCACTCAATTGAATAGAGAAACATGTCCAGTCTCGCAGCACTGTCGTGGCCAGCCCCTCTGTACCAGGTAAAGGTCCCACCATTTAGATGAGGGTCATGTAACTCCATATCCTCTATCCAACTCGAGAAATCAGCCATTACATTGGTTATTCTTCTGCATCCTCTCCTTTCTGCCATTGTTCTGACAGTGTTGAAGTCCCCACAGGTGACCCAGGGGCCTCCACATAGCTCCCTAACTGCTGCAATTTCTTCCCAGCACTCCAGTTTCTCAGCTCTGGTGTGTGGAGCATAAACGCCAGTAAGAAACCAACAAAAACCATCGTGAACAGCTTCAAATTTGTAAGTGATTGAGTATTTGCCTTCCTCCACACAACTACCCGTCCATACTCTTGAGTCCCACATAATTAGTATCCCCCCACTACTACCATCAGCTTCAGAATACCCACATTTCATCCATCTACTAGACCACAATTGTTTGGCTATCCCCTCTACATCTTTACTGATTTTGATTTTTGTCTCCTGAAGGCAATAAACATCAGCTCTCCATTTTAGAAGAGAGCTCTTAACCAGATTCCTTGCTGAAATCTTGTTAATCCCCCTGACGTTCCATGATAAAATATTTACTTTCATTTAAGAGTTAGTGATAGGACTCTCCCTCTGTTCCTTGCACCTTCGACCTCCTCGTTCAGATCTGACTGTAAGTTCTTCAACTCATTCTTGCCAATTCCTCTGTGACGAGGTGTTGACATTGCACTGTTTGCCCCTTTCTTTTCCATCACACTCTTCCTTTCATCGAGCTTCATTAGTAATGCATGTGTTTCTTCCCTGAAACCTTCGAATGCCACTCCATAAGTTTTACTGAGTTCCAAAATATGTGACTTTATCCAACTGGATGCTTCAAACTCGCTATCTGTATGGTACCCAGGGTTTTGTATGGAAACCGGCTCCGCATCGTGAATCTGTTGAATTTGCATGCCTCCTTCCACTAGTTCTTGTACCCCTGAAATCTCCCCAAAATCCTTAGAATGATCAATCCCCTTTGCTTTGTTGCATAGTAGTTCAACAGCCTCTTTCGTCTTGTTTACCGGCTCTCTGTTTTTAGCTGAGATGTCGGTGTTTTCTGCCATACTCGAGGTTTCCCATTTGTTGTAAGCCTGTAAGAACTGCATCGCTAATTTTTTGATGCCACTTAACCCTTCTAGAAATTCCCCCTGTTTTTCACTTGCCAGGTCAAACTTTTTATTGACCAGGCCCCCCTCTTTATTTTGTTCTGGCCCCAATCTTAGAATTGGGCTTTGTTTTGAGTTGGGCTCACCCCGGCCCACTATTTCGTTTGACTTGGAGGACTGCCCACATGCCTCTGACACAACACGTGCTCTGCCAGCTGTAGCAGTTACTTTTTGACTTTGTGCCTCTGACACAACACCTGCTCTGCCAGCTGTAGCAGTTACTTTTTGACTTTGCAGAGGAGCCTCACCTTTACCCAGTGGTTTTCCACCTCGTGACCGCTGGGTACTGATCTCGGAGTTCAGGTCTTCTCCGGCAAATACTCTTACCGGCGATTCTGCCCAAATTTGCATCGTGTAGCATATTCCGCCCCCGTCGATGGTCACTTCTTTGGGTATGTCTGCTCCATCTCCTTTGATTCTGATTCTTGCCCATTTGAGATGATTCCTCAATTGGGTTTCCTCTTCCGTCTCTACCCACCCCCCGCAGAAATCTCCGATGACCTTGAAAATTTTCTGATCCCAAAAATGCAAAGGCAACCCTACAATTTTTACCCAAGTTGAATTTTCTTTACTCCTTCCGCATCTCGTACCTATTGTTGGATTCCACCATTGGAGGATAACTGGACTATTCCTCCACTCCCAATCCCCTTCAATCACTTGCTCTGCTGTGACCCTAAGTGCAAACTCAAATAGAAAGAAGTCATTGCCCATTTCGTAGATGTTCAAGCTGTGTGTTTGTTTCCACAGTCGATTAGCCCATCCCCTGATTTCTGACAGGGTCACTATCTCTCCGGCTCTAGGTTCAAATGCACCCACCAAACTTCTCTTTAGCACTTCACTGTACTCCTCTGGATCATCGTTGATAAAGATTGTATCCCCTTTTAGAGCTGCCTTCTCTTTTTCAGCAAGTTTTGAATCTTTATTAGCCCATTTAATGCTCCTTAGCACTGTAGCATATGGAATGTCTCTGCTCACCAGCCTGTGATTGCCCCCATTCATTAACTTTCTACGACTATTAATGAATCTTCCAACCTTTTCCGCAAAGCTCAACCACCCTGAGTTAAAATTTAATTCAGGAATGATGATAACTTCCCTCCTCCTGCCTTTAACATTTATTAAACTGATGTAGCTCCCATATTTATTGTAGTTCCTCGAACAAAAAACTTCTGAGAACCCATCTTTTTTCTTCCATCTCTTCACCATATTCCCCCTTGTCATTGATGCCTCCCGTAAGATCTGCACGATCCATTCCATTGACTTCTCATTAAAAGTCGTTCTCGTAATAGATTTTCTATTTCTTTCCGTCCAGTCGTACCATGCTCCCGCCGTACCAGGTGTTCTTGTGATGTCGTAGGACTTGAATCCAACTGCAAAGTATATACTATCTTCCATTTGGAACTCGCCTGCAAGGACAGTGGGAAAGAAAAGAAAAAAAGAAAAGAGAAAATGAAATCCGGTGATCCTTCTGATCACCGGAGGACGTAGGAGAGGGGGGTCCTGCTGATTTAGACCATTCCTCGGTTATTGTGTCTGAGAGCTTTTTCAGATTGTCCGGGTTCAATGCTACCTTTTAATTATAGGATAAGGCTGTGATGATGACAAATGAAGTTGTATAGTGTTGGGTCAGTTATTGGAGTTACCATTATCGTGGCAAGGCAACCCGGTAAGGCATCTCCATTTTGCAACCGAGGTCTGCAGCCATGGCGGTTGCTTCGTCTCCTTGTGCCTGGTTTTATTACAAATCTGAGCCTCAGAAGAAAGAATTGGCCGAAAGACGCTTGCAGTCTTGTGAATTACCTTTTGTTAGGTTAGCCTAAAAAATTCATGAATGAGGCAGCAGAGAGTATGGGATTTCTATCAAGGGTGGTTACCCTTCTCTCTATATGCTTTGCCTGTGATTCTCCATTTTTAAAAACAAACCAACAGCCCTTAAAAAGAAAGAGACAGAGAGAGTACAGGTCCTTCTGAATTCTATTATGATGGAGATGATTTGACATATGCATTTCTTAAGAATTATTTGATACCACAAGCTATGCTCTTCTCTAGGGTGGATGGGGACTCGCATAAATGGATTGATGCTGGAAATCGAGGTAAAACAGATGAGCTTATAAGGCTGAAGATGAGTAGAAGAAGCCATTGCTCCTCCATTTTACCAAGGAAAAAGAAGTTCTTCGCCACAAGTGAGTCTACAAGAAAGGCAGCAGGAAAAAACAATATTAAGACTGTTCACGATGTGCCACTCAAGCCTGGTAATTTGTCCTTGAGTGCCAACTATGCTGACCAAATTCAAAACTGTTCTGCAACTTCCATTCTCAAACTTCAAGATCATTTACCAGGTAAGTTACGATCTTTGTTTAGATTTTGATCACACAACCAGTCTATGGAACTTGAACAAATTGCCATTTACCAGAAATTTCATTGCACTAAATTTTGCTACAATTCATCAAAGTTAAACCTAACTCTGAGCATGAAGTTATATGTTTTGGTTAAACAGGAACTTAAATCTGATTCACAAGAAGCCAACATCTGTCACACTTCTTGCTGTAACATTCTCTTATATTTGTCTCTGTCATATTATAGATTCAAAGTATGGAAGTACATGTAAGCCATTTGCAGATCAGTCTTAGAAGGGAAAGGTATTGTAGTACTGATTATAGTTGTTAATACAGGACTAGTTACTCACCTACTTTCTCAAACGTTTTACTACACTTTATAGCTTATTCTTTGACATTCACATTCCTCACGCTGAAGGATATATGCCTGTCTAAATGTGAAACAAAGCATGACAAGCACTTCTTCTCAAGCTAGTTATTCCATTCCGAGGTATCAATAACAGTTTATATCAGTTCTGTGCTCCATCTTGTTGAAAGCAAGAAGGATTTTCAAGGCTTTAAGCCTTTTAAGTGTCATTTGTGTGCACTGTCTTTAAGGTCCATTTTTGAGGGGTGGTTGCCTCCCTTCTCTGGTAAGCCCTGATTTTTTTTTAAGTTCTGCACTAATGCTAGTTTGCATTTCTGTTTTGGCAAGTAATTACTTGTGAACCCCTTTTTGTTAGATTATCTGAATGAGGCAGCAGAGAGAATAATGGGATTTCTATTCAAGGGTGGTTGCCCTTCTCCCTATGCTTTGCCTATGATTCTTCCATTTTCTAAACAAACCAACAGCCCTTAAAAAAGAGAAAGAGACATAGATAGAGTACACTACAGTTTCTGGTCATTTAGGTTCTGGACTGTGATTTTCATGAGCTGAGGTCTATTGGAAACAACTTCTCTAGCTTTTAATTATAGGATAAGGCTGTGATGATAACAAATGAAGTTGTATAGAGTTGGGTCAGGGGCATTGGAGCTACCCTTATCTTGGCAAGGCAACCCGGGAAGGCATCTCAGGTCTGCAGCCATGGCAGTTGCTTTTTCTCGTTTTGCCTGGTTTTATAACAAATCTGAGCTTCAGGAGAAAGAATTGGTTGAAAGACGCTTCAAGTCTTGTGAATTCCCTTTCGTTAGGTTAGCCTAAAAAATTCAAGAATGAAGTAGCAGAGAATTTGGGAGTTCTATCAAGGGTGGTTACCCTTCTCTCTATATGCTTTGCCTATGATTCTGCATTTCTAAAAACAAACCAACAGCCTTTAAAAAAGAAAGAGACAGAGAGACTACATTTGAGTTTCTGGGTTTCTTTGCATTTTTCCACTCTTAAACGTATGCTCATAAGGCAATACACAACTATACAACAACAACATGACTATGAAAATTATTAAAGAGGCAGTGATGATTTCTGCGCTAACTAAATTCGGGGATTGAGATTACCCAACCCGTATCTTGGCGGGGAAACCCGGTATGGCCTGTAATTGAGATGTATAACTCACACATGCAATTGTGTGTTGCATCCATGGTGTGGTTGGCTTCTCTTTGGTCTTATCTTAACACAAATCTGAGCCTCAATGTGCGTCTAAAGAACCAGTTACTTTGACTCAAGCTTAGTATACTTTACTACTTAAGCGGGCTTGATTTTGACTTGAACTTGAAAAGTCACAATTGGATTGGTCGTGACAGACCGAAGCTTGAGCAGTGGTTGAGCTTGCAACACAAGTCTTGTTGAACTTTTAGTCCACCATATATCTTGTAAATAATAAAAATAAATTACCAGAAGTTAGTTCTTCTTTGCAAGAATAAGTGGAGTTGGTTCTTCTTCCAAGAATAAGGTGTCCAGTTTAATATTATAGGGACAATATATAATAAAAAACGAGACAATTTTCTGAAATTCTCTTAAGGTCCATTTTGGAAGGGTGGGTGCCTCCCTTATATGGCAAGCCCTCATGCTAGTTTGCATTTCTGTTTTTGCAAGTAATTACTTGTGAACCCCTTTTTGTTAGATTAGCTCAGAATGAGGCAGCAGAGAGAACAATGGGATTTCTGTTCAAGGGTGGTTGCCCTTCTCTATGCTTTGACTGTAATTCTTCCATTTTGTAAACAAACCAACAGCCCTTAAAAAAGAGAGAGAGACAGATAGAGTACACGACAGTTTCTGTGTTTTTCCCTCCGTCATTTAGGTTCTGGGCTGTGATTTTCTTGAGTTGAGGTCTATTGGAAACAACTTCTCTAGTCCCCCTACAAAGGACCAGGGTAAGGTCTATCTACCATTGCTAGCTTTTAATTATAGGATAAGGCTGTGATGATGACAAATGAAGTTTGATTGAGTTGGGTCAGGCATTGGAGCTACCCTTGTCTTGGCAAGGCAACCCGGTAAGGCATCTCTGTTTTGCAACTAAGGTCTGCAGCCATGGCGGTTGCTTTGTCTCCTTTTGCCAGGTTTTATAACAAAATTGAGCCTCAGGAGAAAGAATTGGCAGAAAGACGCTTGAAGTCTTGTGAATTCCATTTTGTTAGGTTAGGCTAAAAACTTCAAGAATGAGGCAGCATAGAGTATGGGATTTCTATCAAGGGTGGGTACCTTTCTCTCAATATGCTTTGCCTATGATTCTCCATTTTCAAAAACAAATCTACAGCGTACACTTGAGTTTCTGAGTTTCTTTGCATTTTTGCACTCTTAAACGTATGCTCATAAGGCAATACAATACTATACAACAACAGCAATAACAACATGACTATGAAAATTATTAAAGAGGGAGTGATGATTTCTGGGCTAGCTAAATTTGGGCATTGAGATTACCCAACCCGTATCTTGGTGGGGCAACCTGGTATGGCCTGTAATTGAGACAAATAACTCACACAAGCAATTATGTGTTGCATCCATGGCGTGGTTGGCTTCTCTTTGGCCTTATCATAACACAAATCTGAGCCTCAATTTGTTAAAGAAAAAAGGGAAAGGGTCAAATTTACCCCTTTACTATGCATAAGGGGCAATATCTTTTCCATGATTAATGTAGGAGATGTTGAACCCACACCGTTCTGATTTGCAGTTTTAATACTTATTTATAATGTATTAAAACATTATAAATACATTGATTGTAGTTGGTAATACATGATTAGGTACTCATCTACATTCTCAAACCTTTTACTACACTTTATTAGCTTATTCTCTTCAACATTCATATTCCTCCCTCTGAAGGATGATATATGCCTGTCTAAATGTGCAAATCATAATATTCCAACTTAATTTGTAAAACTAGTCATGACATCATTCATGTTTTAGGAAATACTCCACTAGCTAACAAGGTTCTCTTGTGCACGTGTTTCATTAGAAAATGATTGTTTTCTTGACAATACAGGTTCCGTGTATTTTATCCGTTAAACTAACTGATGTGGACCTGTTAGAATTTATTTAACAGGTTGGTCCATCGATACTAACAAGCTCTCATATTTTACTCCTTCATTTAACTCTAATCTTTCTCATGGAATCTATCTTAAGTTCTTGCCTAATGCCGTGTCATGTTCTCTGAATAATGTATTTGCTACCCACAGCTTGCTGGTACAGAGGGATCATCAATAGTTCCCCCCATCAGTGAATTGGGTCCTTAATAAACAAGGTTTGCAGGAGTAAGTTAATACTTGATCTATGAATTTGGAGCTACTTTGATGCTCTCTCTCGCCTCCACCACCCCCAGATAAGAAAAAGAGAGAGAACAAGGATTTTGAACCGGAAGTGTCATGCTATTGGGAGAGGAATACCAGTCATTTCTTGACAACAGTTTGGCCCTGGAAATTAATCTGGAAAATTAAGGTTCCTTTAAAAGTTGCATGCTTCACTTGGTTGGTCATTAGAAGAGCTTGTCTCACCCATGAAGTGCTACAAAGAAGAGGTATACAGATCTGTTCAAAGTGCTACATGTGCGGACAGAAGACTGAAGTAAATGGTCATTTGTTTCTGCATTGCAAGATAGCTACAGATCTGTGGAACATGTTTGTTTGTATACTCGGGGTTAACTGGACAATGCCCAGAACCACTTTTGAGGCCCTAACACACTGGCAAGGAATCGGAAAGAGAGGATCAAAAGAAGACTGGTGGAAAAATATCCCTGCTTGCATATGGTGGACACTATGGAAGGAAAGGAATGGGAGATGTTATGAAGGAAAGGTTAGCAGCCCACAGGAGATCAAGATGAGATGTCTTGGTCTTTTGTATTTTTGGTGTAAGCAAAATTTAGTGGGGGAAGTAGATAGCCTTATGGAGTTTAAAAGCCAATTGTAAATTTAGTTGTCTTTTTGGTTTTGAGTATGATGGCACCCCCTGGGGGTTTGTAAATCCCACCTCATCGATTTTGATGTGTCTTTTGTGTGAATACAAAGTTACCTATTTCAAAAAAAGGATTTTGAACCGGAAGTGATTTAAGATATTTTTCTTTATTCCTGATGTCTTTGTTTCGATTGTTGGAACAATAACTCTGATATGGATTAGTATGTCTGGAATCCATGCTAGGCGGTGTTCTTATGTTGAAGCAAGCAATGCTATAAACTTGGAACATTCACAGTGTGTGTGAGTGGTTCTAGAGCCCCCAAGCCCAAAAATCTACTGTCCTTTTGGCTGTGTATATATGAGCTAAGCCAAGCCCAACATTAGCCAGGTGCAGCTCAACTTGGAGCATTGAAAGATGAGCTCAATGTTGGGTTGAGTCTAATCAAGCCCTAGCTCAAGACAGTCAGTTTTTTTTTTTTTTTTGACAACTGTGGTGTCCAGGCCAGCTTGCGCCCACACCTCGCTGATCAAGTTTTTTGCTGAGCGAAATAATGGCTCTACAGGTTTGGTTAACTTTTACAACAAACAATTAAACAACTTTTACCAAACAAACTAAGAATGGTAAAAATTATGAAAACAACCCTAAAATAAGTAGTCCTGCAACTCTCATGTCTGGAATAATCACAAAAGAATTGAGTTCTACAAAGTTTTAACATATCCTCAAATCTTCAAACTACAGAAGAAAAAAAACAAAAATAAATGCAATGCATCTGATGCTGAAATAAGACTATGGATTTGTTGAATTTGTCTAAATTCTGAGTCCAAGAGAGATATAAAGGATGCTTGAGATTGTAGTAGGAGGGCTGTCTTATTAATTTATATGGCTGGCAATATATATAGCATCTAATTTAGATCTTAGGCCAATTAATGAATGAGAGAGACCAGAGGGAAAAAGATAAAGGTGCTGGAGAGGGTATTTTGTCACAGGTTTTCTACCTATTTGTACACTGGATTTATACCCAACATTACTAAATTTATCTCCCCATCACAAAAATATGTGGGAGAGAGGTTGATGGGAAGGAACAACACTAAGAGAAGGAGTAGAGGCGGCCTACTTGGTAATGTTACCTTTTCAATTAAAAAAGAGGCGGGCTACTTGTAATTGTTGGTAAAAAAAATGAAGATACTGCTTGGTATTTATAACTGGTCTACAGTTGAAAACAAAAACAAAAATGAAAATAAGTTGGTAGTCTCTTCAAGGTTGAGTCTAGCAGAAAGCCGGAAATCACCTCTCTACCTCTTAAAGGTTGGGGTATGGTGTGTGTACATCCTATCCTCCCCAAGCCCCACTTGTGGGATTATACTGGTGTTTGTTGCTCTTCAAGGTTGTGTGTCTAATGAACTAGTTACTTTGGAACTCAAGCTTAGTATATTTTACTACTCAGCGAGCTTGATTTAGATTTGAACTTGAAAGGTCATAATTGGATTGGTTGTGACAGATCGAAGCTTGAGCAGTGATTGAGCTTGTTACAACATTCAACTGTTGAGATGATTAAATTTGTACGTCCTACTCTCTAACCATTGAGGTATTTTTGGACCTCAAACCACTAATTGATGACATTTTTGTGTGGTTGACGAGAATTTGCCCTTTTTTCCAAATATAAAAAGAAATTATTTTATATGACTTCATTAGATATAAAAGATTGTCACGTGAATTAAGAGGACAGTGTAAAAGTTAATATTCATGAAACTTAGAAAGAAACAAAAAAACATTTCCCCTTGTTTAGTTTCGTTTCATATGCCAAATACCCTAGTAATATACTTAAAATATCAATTTATATTATTTTTGCCTATTTCCATGATTGAATGCTAGTTATAAAAAAAAGAAGACAATACGCAGAAATTGTAAAATTATAAATATTTAAGTAATATTGAATATTTGAAAAGTTTAAAATGAAATTATGGTCATTATAGATAGATGTACTATTCGACTGCAAATGTCAAATATAGTTATTTTAAGTTAAATTTTATATTTAATATGTATAAAATATTAATTTATAATCTCATAACTTAAAATCAAAATTCCAAATCACAAATTTCATATTCTAAATCAATTTATTAAAATCTTACAAGTTAGATAATTGAAGTTATATACGATGATAGTAATTTCACATTATCAATAGATTAGATTCCTCTTATTTTAAAAATAAAAAATAAATAAGTAACGAGTAAGTACTAGAATAAAAATTGTATTATAAAAAAATAATATATTTTATATTAAGTAGTTGTTTTACTTTTTCAGGATTAATGTAATTAGAAATTAAATAGGTATAAATTGTAATTTTATATTAAAATTATGTGATTCTTAAAATTTATATAAAAATAAATAAATATATACATGTATATATATATATATATATATATATATATACATGTATATATATATATATATATATATATATATATATATATATATTATATTAAGTAGTTGTTGTTTTCCGTGTGTAGTCGTTTTTTTATTTTTCACCGATAAAAAACTACCATAAAAGAGACACCGAGTAAGTTGGAAGTACCCCATTCAAAAACTATAAAAAAGACACTGCGTAAGTTAGACGTAGACACTGCGTAAGTTAGAAGCCACCAGCCTTCAGAGCCTATAAAATAGTCGCTGCTTCATTTAGATGTCAAATTAGAGAAGCAAAAGAACTCACCGCTAACCACCTTCGTACGCTACTCCACCGGATTGCTGCTATTAACTTTCCCGGCGACGATGTCCGACCAAAACCCATAAACCCCAAAATTAATTTTCGTCACCATCAATCTGCCCAAGTAACTTGCTCTTCCCATTATCTTCGTATTCTTCGAAAGAAATTTCAAGAACTTGATTATCTCGGCATTCTTGATTTAAGAAAAAATCAAGAACTTAATGTCTTTTTAAAATGCATATTTTAAGGAAATTGTTGTCTTTTTTAATTTAAATTGGTGTTCTTTGATTCATATTTTAAGTAAATCAAACGAAATTGTTGTCTTTTTGAAGTAAAAGTGGTATTCTTGAATGCATGTGTTAATATTCTTGCAGCCAATGTTCAAGAATTTGAGTAGTGAGACGATAAGCATTAAGCGAATGCCAGAGGCTATTTGGAGTTTAGTTCGGTCAGGGGTTATCTTGTATTGACGATTTCTGATCAAAACCCTAAACCCTGATTCAATTTTCCGGTCGTTCTATCTGCTCTAGTAATACTACTGCTCTCCCTATTAATAGGAAAATTTGAGAACTCGCTTTTGTCAGATTTTCTTTGAATTCTTGCATGTATTCCCTTTAAGAAAAATTCAAGGAAATCAAAGAAATTGTTGTTTTCAACAATATATTGGTATTGTAAATATCAAGGAAATTCAAGATATCTATTTCTTTTTAATAAGAATTGTGTTCTCATTCTTGTATGTTAAGGATGTTCAAGAATTTGTATTTACTTTTTTAGGGAGATGGGGAGCATTAAGCGAATTCCCGAGAATATTTGGAGCTCAATTCGGTCGGGCGTTATCTTGTATGATTTCACAAGGGTTGTTGAGGAGTTGGTTTTCAACAGCCTCGATGCTGGAGCTGCCAAGGTATACTTATTTACCCTTATGATTTTATTAGGTATTGAATGGAAAGTAGTGGAGTTATTCTTGAAGACCCCACTCAAGCAACTTGAATTATTTTTTTAGTAGTTTAATTACAAGAAATTTTGAATGAAAGATACTCCATTGGACAGACTTCCGTGAACTCTCTCAGTGGCCAGTTCATTTACATGGTCTAGACTTTCTGATTTTGATTGTTTCTTAAAAGTTGAAATTGTGCCATGTAAGAGAATGAGGAATTATATGTTCTCTGATTTTGTTAATGTTTTGCGGATCAATAGAGGTGAGCTGCTGAGAATATAGAAAGTTGTGCTATTATGCAATTCAATTGCTTAGACTATTTGCTCAAAATCTTCAATGAATTCTTATGTTCCTTCGTTTGCTACTTCTGATATTGAGGGCATTTGCTTTATATGAAAATTGATGTACATTTTGTCCTCTTAGTATGATGTTCCATTCTGGTATCATAATTTTTTTTCCAATATATAACAGCTCTATTTCTTTTTACCATGAGATTTGCTTCCTTATAGAGCTGTTCTTTTTATGTTTGTTATTCTAATAAGTAGTGTACTCCTAAGTTGAACCTTACCCAGTTTCCACCAGGTATCTGTTGCTATAGGCATTGGGACCTGCTACGTTAAGGTGGATGACAATGGTAAGTTAAAGTTTCTTTGACATTGATCTAATGCATTTTGATGTGAAGAAACTTCTGCTCAATTTATTATTTATTTCATCATCTGAAGTTGTACTTCCTCTTGAAGGATCTGGTGTTTCACGAGATGGACTGGTGCTGATGGGAGAAAAATATGGTAATCTTTTTGCAAAATATTGGACTGACATCATCTTTTCTATTGCTGTGATGCTCCTGTACATAATTTCTTTTGCCTCACAACTATGATGTTCATAACTCGGAATGATTGTTGTAGTCTATAGGATTGCATGCATTGCTCAGTTGATAGGCTGTTTGACGGTTTCTGTTCATTAGTATCTTTTTACCGATGTTCTTTTATTTATTGCTATGTGGTTTTACTTGTAAATGGGTAAACTTGTATGGCTGTACACAACACCAAATATTGATGCTTACATTTTGGTTTTGCTTGTATTGTAAGTTGTTCATGTACATTGCTTTCCTGGTTCTTCATTTGCAATAAAATACTTTCTTTACCTGTACCGTCTCCCCAAAAGAAAATGGGTAGCTTGAGGGATGGGGGGAGAGAGAGAGACATGAAATATATTTTTGTTGATCACTACTGTATGTACAGATGTTTTGATTATTTATTCTTGCTGAAATTGAACCAGAACATACATATTGGTGCTTAGGTACTTTAAGCCTAGCTTATGGAGACAGTATGTGTGCCTGTTTCTTTCATCTTCTGTCATGCTTCATTTTTTTCTGGCCATTTCAACGGCCATCAAATCTGCTCAGGTAACTCAAACAATGACCTAGTGATTCGATTAACATTGCCCCTCACCTAAACCCCCTTTTCTGGTAGCTGAATGCAGGGTAGTTTTAGGTTGCATTTGTTAAAATTAGAGCCAACTGTAATTGAGTCTGAATTAGAAATGTAGGATGGTTCTGTTTGTATTTATTCGAGTTGCTGTCTAGTAGTTGTAACTCTAGAGCATTCACCATATATGTACACCAGCGACGTCAAAATACAGCCATTCAGATGATATGCATGCTTTCCCAGCAAGCTTTGGCTTTAAAGGAGAGGCTCTGAGCTCTATTTCTGACGTTTCTTTGTTGGAAATTGTTACTAAAACTCATGGGAGGCCAAATGGATATCGTAAGGTTTTGAAGGTAAGATTCTTTTAAGATTTAGTTGGTAGTATCCTATAGTATAGGTATAAAACTACTAATTTGGTCTTTGTTCTTGCCAATGTTTACAGGACGGCAAGTGTTTGTACCTTGGAATTGATGATTGTAGACAAGATGTTGGTACAACAGGTAATTTTGTATAAGCATATCTGATACAAAAGTTGACTGTTGTTTGCCAATAAGGAAATTTGTTGGGATTTCTCTCCTTGCAGTCATTGTTCGGGATGTATTTTACAACCAACCAGTTCGAAGGAAGCAAATGCACTCCAAGTACTTCTAGTTTTCTCACAATTCAAACAAATGAAAAATAATGATTACATACTTTACTTTTAAAGCTGTACACTGACCTGATTGATTTTTTGGTTTACATATATAATCCGGAAGCCCAAAGAAGGTGTTGCATGCTCTGAAAGAGTCTCTGCTAAGAATCGCCCTTGTGCATCCCAATGTCTCCTTCAAAATTGTTGATATTGAATGGTCCGTCTTTGTTATATCAGCTAACTTAAGGATATTTTCTGTCTGGTTTCTTAGATTTTGTTCATTTGCATGCAGTGAGGATGACCTGCTTTGCACACGTGCTTCTCCTTCTCCACTGCCGCTATTGTCCAGTGAGTTTGGAATTCATCTGAGTTCCCTTAACAAATTGAATGCAAGTGATGGTTCATTCAAGCTCTCAGGATACATTTCAGGTCCTGATGTTTACACAGTGAAGGTATACAGGCCCAAATTGATGAATAAGAGATGTGATATGTTATCTTTTCTACACTCTGTTTCCCTAACAACCACTGTTCAATTTGCAGGTCCTTCAATATTTCTGTATCCACTTATTTCAGTATATTTTCCTGACCAAAGAAAAACGGAAGACTAATCTTTGGTTAACATTTTCTATATCAGTTGCCTGTTTTTACGGTGTTTTTGTTTTCCTTGACCTCCGTAATGCAGATATCAATTCAAGATTTGTTTCCAAAGGACCAATACATAAATTACTTAATAACACAGCTATGAGTTTTGACAGTGCGTCTGACATTGAGAAGCGAAGTAGATCTCAGATATATCCTCTGTTTATGCTGAACCTAAACTGTCCAAGATCTTTTTATGATTTTACTTTGGAGCCGTCAAAGACCTCTGTGGAGTTTAAGGTGAAATGTTTTGTTGTGATTTATGGTTTAATTTGTTTTGGGGTTGGGAAACAAATGTGAGGCTTTGGATTTATTTTATAAGAATTGAGTTTGTGTTGGTGTTTGTTTTGTGAGAATTGGTTTGGGTTGTTTTTTAAAAATATATATATATATTTCAAAATGCCTAATCATTTTTTGGAACTTCAATATGGGTAAACTTAATAGGTTAAACTGGCTAATCATCACTATTTATCACTAATCCTATAGAGATTCAAAGTATTAAAAAGGACACCCTGACCCGGCAAGGTCCTTGCATCACAGTAGCTAATGGAGAACAAAGTTATCTGGTTTCTTGTGGCTGCAAAACCAAACAGGCCGATGTTAACAAGGACATGTCATACATATTTGTTTTACTGATTGGGGTATTGTATGTCATATTACAATGTGTTAGGTAAAACTGATAATTCCTCATAAAGAGGCTTGACACGACCAGACAATCATCTGAAAAGAGTCTTGACACGACCAGATGATAATCATGAAAGGAGTCATGACTCTGCCAGAAAGTTATATGAAAGGGGCGTGACTCTATTAGAATGGTTGTTGAAGAGAGTCATGATACCGCTGGAGCTATCGTTAGAAGGAGGTTTTCTTGAGCAGTTGCCAAAAAGAGGCATGTTCTCACTTCTCTCTGAAAAGAGATGTGATACTGAATAGGGAAGGGCACCGATTGTAAACGGTGCCTGTCTTTGGAGGGGGATTGTCGGAGAGGAGTAATGCTAGTTGCCAGTATTGGCTTAGGTTGCCTGTCAGTACGGTCTAACTTGTATGAGATACAATCCATATCTTAGGAGGAACCTGCTCCATTTGAACACTTTAAATTACTCTAACGTTCTAACAGTTCTAATAAATACTAGAAATCATTAATTAGAATGAGAGGATTAAGGGAAAACTAGAATAGGCACTGAGGAATTGACAGACTTTCTTATTTTTGCTTGATGCATGCTGGGATGATTTTCCACCTACACCTATTATTAGCTATTACTCCTACTTCATCCCAGCTTCTCAGAACTTCAGAAACCTTGCCTGGCATGACACATGTTAGGCTTTTAAGGTTAAAGATAATACTCCATAACCTGCCTGTGAACTTGCAATGTAGAAATAAGTGGTTGACTGTCTCAGCAGTCTCCTTACACAAAAAACATTTTGAACACATTGGAATTCCGCTCTTGATTAGATTATCAAGCGTAAGCACAACTCCGCTTGCTAATAGCCATGCAAAACAGGAGGTGTTTTGAGATTCCATCAAAACACCTCCTATTCCTCTCATTCCATATGGATAAGAAGATAGCAGCAGGGATCGTCCGCCAAATCCTTTTAATGGCTTTATCAACTCTACACAAGCTCCTTCAGATGTGCCTCATTTATGATCCGTGGCATGATTCATTTTAAACCTAAAATACAGAAGAACATGCTCCAAAGATCTGTGGCTACTGTGCAGTGCAATAACAAATGGTTTACAGTTCCCCTCTTTTCCAAACATAGATAGCACCTGTTTACTAATTGGAAGTCTTTCCTACTGAGATTGTCTTGAGTCAACGGAGGAGTATGATATCCTTCTGTGTACCATATGTAAGTTAACAGGAGTGATTTGACTTATCACCACAAAAAGAAAAGAAAAAGGGGACAGGGGGGAGAGGCGAGGTGTGGTTCTTGTTTGTCTATTAGAGCATGTCACTTGTTCATTTTTGTTCCATGTTAGATGTGTAATCAAATTGCCTGAAACGATGTGCAGCATTTAACTGATTGTATTAATCTCACTGATGGCACCATGATACTGATTGTGTTAATCTCCCTTTGTTGGCACCATTGATACTGATTGTGTTTATCTCATTAAGCTATTTTGATGTGTTTTACGAGAATCTCTTATGGTAACTAATTGGTTCTTAATGTTACTTGTAGGATTGGGGCCCTGTCCTTCTCTTTATTGGGGATGCTGTTGCGAATCTCTGGACTGAAAGTAACTCTGCTGGTGAGATTTTTATGCAACATCACTTAGTATTCATTGTATCTGATATTATTTGTACATGTGGCTTTGTCCACTTCACAGTCCCTTTCCCGTAGGCTGTAGCCCCTCACCTGCTCCCCCTAAAAGAAAAGTGGAGAGGGGGGAGGGGAATTGTGGAAGGTTGGTTTTAGTGGAAGAGAGAGTTACTTGTGCGTCAGATGGTGCAAAGCATTTCAGCATTATGCCATCGTATTAGTTTATCTGTTTCTTTTCTCTTAAACTACTTTTGGGAAACCTAGATAAGAATATAGCTGTAGAAGTATCCTCATCTATTGCTATCCCATTCCCTGCTCCTCTTTCCAGATATACCTATGAATATTGAGATCAGGAAAAAGAGGTGCAGGGCTCAGAGTTGCAAAGGTACACTTGACCTTCTTTCCCCGCTGCCAAAGAAACTGACCGGAGAGTGCACTGTCAGGAGAGATATTCAATCTCCACAGAATACTCTGTGGGAAAGTGCTTCTGAGAAACCTGATCCTGGGTCCGGATTTCTCTGTCAGATTGAAAGTTCAAGTCGGTCAATTGATGGATCTCTTGCTCATTGCACAGTTGGTGTAAACTGGAAATCCAGATGCTCTGTGCAACCCCTTTCATCTAATGTTTTACCTACAGAGGATTATTTCCTGGATAACAAATTCAATACTTCAGCTACCTCCAGTTATAAATCAGACTGCCTGTTAGGTTCAGGATGGGAGAATGGGTCTCAAACAATTGTAGCTGGCAAATCAACAGAGGATGCCTCATTTAGGGAGTCTCTTGAACTTATTGACAATTCAAATATGACGCATGAGAGAAGGAAACCATTTATGCGAAGCTGTTCTTTGCACAGAAGCTTGATACATGATGGAACATCTTTTGATAGTGATGAAGATATTAAGTTTGAAAAAAGTGACTGCAGAACTAAACAAAATCGCCTTGAAGATGATTATAGTGTTGAATTTGAAGTTGTTGATGATGTTAACCGGGTCTTACATCAAAGGTCTCCTAGAGGCAAGGAAATATATTTTGAGAAGTTCTCCAGTTGCAAAACTCAGAGCAACGCATTGCAGCGGCCAAAAAAAACTGCAGGTGATTCAGAAAAAAATTCTTTAACCAAGGACATTCGAGATGAAGATGATCATCTTATGCACTTCTTTAAACAGACTGAAAACTATCGTTCTGGCCTACCATCTTTTAGTCCAGAACTGTCTCCTCTGCCATCAGATCCTTTGCTCGGGAGCAGGTTTCTAGATGTTAATCCTTACATCGCTGAAAATGGGATTGAAACTTCTGTTAAACATGAAATTGGTGTCACGTATAATTTTGGAAACATGGAACGTAATCTCTTGGTTCCGGCCATAAATAATTTGGGAAAAGAGGACTGCTTGTTTCCAAATCCTGCAAAGTTTGATCTCGATATTTATGCTTGTTCTAAAGAGGATTTGGGCTGTATAGGGGGACTTGATCCGTGGGACATTTATAGTTCAGGTCCTTCTGAATTCTATTATGACGGAGATGATTTGTCACATATACATTCTCATGGTGAAGAAGATCTTATTAATTGTTTGACACCACGAGCTATGATCTCCTCTTGGGTGGATGGGAACTCGCATAAATGGAATGATGCTGGGAATCGAGGTAAAACAGATGAGCTTATAAGGAAGAAGAAGAGTAGAAGAAGTCATTCAGCTCCTCCATTTTACCAAGGCAAGAAGAAGTTCTTTGCCACGAGTGAGTCTTCAAGAACGGCAGCAGGAAATAACAATATTAAGACAGTTCATGATGTGCCACTCATGCCAGGTAATTTGTCCTTGAGTGTTTGCTTGTTTTAATAATTAATGATGACAGAAAATTTGTGCAACTAATTAATGTTCTTGTCCATCGTGCAGAAACTAGAGCTGTAAGAAGACTGGGGGATTCTACAGAAGCTATCTGCTCGGAGCTTCCACAGCAGTCATCCCATCTATGTGATCAATCTTCCACCCCAAGTTGTGGTGATGGTGTTTACTCTGATGAAAGGTATGGTATCAATTTTTTAAGTGAGGTTTAGGTCTCTTTCTGATATTATCTCAATCAAATATGTTAGAAACTCACACAACCTTATGTTTCTCTCTTCAGGCTAAGTGTTAAAATGAAACTTGTTAACATCTGGAACAGCAGATTACAAACTCAAGGGGAGTGCATAAGTACACGCTATGGGGAGTCAAAAGAAGGTAAACCGTTCCTGCCATTTATTCCTGTAAAGGTATGGCCCTTGGGCCTATCACAACCTCAAAAGTCAGCTCATGAGGGGGGATTTCCCAAGTCCATAGAGACCACCAATCCATTCTCCAACCGATACAGGACTCTAACCCCCCACTCTTAACAGTTCCTGTATTGAATAAGGGCTTAATTTTTGTAGTGCATGTTTCAGTTAATTAGCTTCATTTCTTTCACCTACTTTTCAAGATTATCTTAGACTGCATTCTTATTAATCATGAAAGCATTAGAGATTACGTCTCTTTCTCAGTGTCCTAGGCCACATAGTCTCTTTCAAATTCCATATTGCTTATGTGCTGATCTTGTGATAGAATTGTCATGCCTGACATTTTTATTCGAATCTTCAGAATTTGCACCAACAAAAGAAACTCAAAGTATCTTAGATTCTGGGACAAAATGGAGGGGCTTCTGTCCAGAGATTACAGTTGAGTACTTAAGCTATATCTCAAATGTTTTTGTGACTTCGTCTCTGTTTTGTTAAGATGACGGATTTCCTTTTCCAATATGAGATGCAGAGTGGTACTGGAACAGAGAGTTTTAAGAATCAGGATACTATACTCAATGTCACTTCTGGCATATTGCATTTTGTTGGTGATTCATTGGTTCCTGATACCATTGATAAAAACTGCCTGGGGGGTGCCAAAGTTCTCCAACAGGTTGATAAGAAGTTTATTCCGATTGTGGGTGGCACAACACTTGCTATAATTGATCAGGTCCATTATGGTCTTTCTTGATTTCTCATGAATTTCCTTATAATGCATTTACTTTAAAAGATCGTTTCTTTTAGGGATCGTTTGGTTGGACTCATTAGCAGATATTAATCTCAGCATAAATTTCTGCATAAATAGTTTAATAGTTGTTGGCCATGTAAGTAAAAGTAATATCTACATAACCATGTATCACTCAGTTATCCGCATGATAAAAAAGTAAGCTCGACATAACTAATGCAGCGTTTTGTTGGCGGTATTTAACCATGCATTATTAAGAGAGCATATGTCAACAATGCACGGATATGAGTATTTACAGGGAAAAAATCCCTTTATAAAGTAGATAGTCCCTGCATAGCATCACTCGTTTATTATTCACCGCATAAGAATTGCGACATTATTATTTACCGCATAACAGTTTTTACATTATTATTACCACATAAACATTCCCTGCATCACTAATACTTTAACCATGTAATGTCGTACTCTTTTGTATTGCAATTTTGTGATAGTACTGAAGAAAAGGAGAGTGATATAGGGTGCTTTATCTTTTGTTTCATCACTTTCTGACTGTCAGGTTGAGTATATTCTTATGTAGAAGCTGTGGCCCATGTCAAAATAAATGTCTGTTCCTTTTTACATAGTCAAGATATTATGATCTTTTGTTTGATTCGAGCATTTATCTTCATTGAGCATTACACATTGTCATGTTCTACAGCATGCTGCAGACGAGCGAATTCGTTTGGAAGAACTGCGTGAGAAGGTAATGATTGTCTAAAAACTCATTGATGTGTCATTTCAATGTGGAGTTGGTAATTAGTGAATTATCAGGTTCTATCTGGACGAAAGAGGTCAACAACCTATCTTGATTCCGAGCAAGAATTGGTATGTTTATGGTCATCTTATGTGAATTAGAGTTTATCTTTGCCTTGTGCCCCTCGGATTGTGGGGAACTGTTGAAACTCTTTATAATCAGTAACATTGATTTTGAGTCTTTGACCATGCTTTTGCAGGTCATGCCTGAAATTGGTTATCAATTATTACACAACTATGCTGACCAAATTCAAAACTGGGGTTGGATCTGCAACATTCATTCTCAAGCTTCAAAATCATTTACCAGGTAAGTTACGGATCTTTGTTTTGATTTTCTTACAACCAGTCTATGGAACTTGATAAAATTACCATTTACCAGAAATTCAAATTTGCAACATTCATTAAGGTTGAACCTAACTCTAGCATGAAGTTATATGTTTTGGTTAAAGCAGGAACTTGAATCTGATTCACAAGCAGCCAAAATCTGTCACACTTCTTGCGGTAACATTCTCTAGTACTTGTCTCTGTCATATTATACATTCAAAAAGTTTTAAGTAAATGTAGACCATTTGCAAATCAGTCTTAGAAGGGAAAAGATAATATAGTATTGATTCTTGTTGTTAATATAGGATTAGGAAGTGACATCAACTATTAGGAAATAAGAATTGGGATTAGGAATTATTGGGAATAAAACTAAGTTGTATAGTGTAAATACATAAGGGCTGTGAGAGACTGCACACCTACACTCTCGAACCTTTTACTTCACTTTATAGCTTATTAACTTTAGCATTCCTTTCCTCCCTCTGAAGTATATATGCCTGTCTAATTGTGGAAAACAAAGCATGACAAGCACTTCTTCTCAGTCTAGTCATTCCATTCTGAGGTATCAATACAACAGTTTATATCAGTCCTATGTTCCATCTTGTTTAAAGCAAGAAGGATTTTTGGGTATAGGCTTTCACGTGTCATTTGTGCGCATTGTCTCTTAAGGTTCATTTTATGTTTTAATTGGGTTGATTATAGCTAGTGAAATATGAATTGTAACTTCTAAAAGGGAATATCTTTTTTGTTCTAATACCATCAGTAACAAGACAATGCTAGAGGTTTACACGTGTTTAAGGGAATACTGCACTAGCTAACAAGATACATTTGCACGTGTTTCATAAGAAAATGGTTGTTTTCTTGATACTACAGGTTCCTTGTATTCTGGGCGTTAATCTAACAGATGTGGATCTGTTAGAATTTCTTCAACAGGTTAGTCCATTGACACTAGCTAGCTCTCATATTTCACTCCTTCATTTAATTAACTCTAATCGTTCTCATGTGGAGTCTTGCTTCTGTTCTTGCATAAATGCTGTGTCATGTTCTCTAAATAATGTATTCGATTGCAACTCACAGCTTGCTGACACAGATGGATCATCAATAGTACCCCCATCAGTGAATCGGGTCCTGAATAACAAGGCTTGCAGGAGTAAGTTAATATTTAATTTATGAATTTGGAGCTACCTTGATGGCTCTCTCACCTCCACCCACCCCCACGTAGGAAAAAGAGAAAGAACAGGGAATTAGAATCACTTCAATTTGAGATATTTCTCTTTACTTCTGATATCTTTGTTTTCATTTGTGTTGGAACAATAACTCTGATATGGATATAGTGGAACAGATACAGAGGAATGAGGATCGACATAGCAGGCCAACTAATTCTGGGGGTGAAGCAAAATTGATGAATTGATTCCTGATGTTGCCATTCTATATATTTATTTACTTATTTTTGTAGGTGCAATTATGTTTGGAGATGCATTGTTGCCTTCGGAGTGTTCTCTCATCGTTGAGGAGTTGAAGCAGACTTCATTGTGTTTTCAAGTGAGTGGAAAATTGCATTTCAGGAAATATCTGTATTAGAACTGCATTTGGTGGTATGTTTACAGGAGGAATTCCATATTATTAATGACTGTAATATCTTTTCATTTGGTAGTGTGCTCATGGGCGGCCGACTACTGTACCTCTTGTCAACTTGGGTGCTCTGCATGAGCAGATTGCTAAGTTAGGTTCGTGGAGTAAGGATTCCTCCGAGGCATGGCATGGGTTACATCGGCATGCAATCAACGTAGAGCGTGCAGCAAAGCGACTAAGATCAGCCGTATCCTAGTGTCAAAAATCTCTCGTTAGTATACCTTTCCATGTATAGCCATAGTCACTCACTCTGAATAGACTGTAAAGAAATGTTACGATAGTGAAATAGGTTATTTGATTGTAACATCATTCAATTGTTGTCATAGTTAAATTTGTATATCCCATTCTAACCTTCTCATTTTGCTAGACAATATGAAGTGATATTGGAACAATGGTACTATAAATCTCCTGAAGATATGGAACTTCCATTTACATTTTTGTTCTAGCACCTCTTTACCCTAGTCACTGTCACAGTGGAGCCACTGCCCAACCCAGTTATGCTCCCACAATTCAAGCTGCAGAAGAGTTGTATGAAACTGATCCCTTTATTACTTGAAAATAAATTGTCGTTAGCAACATGCTTAACACGTATTAATCGCTGTGTGATTATTCATTTTCCATGCTTCGATCTAAAAAGTGTCTAGCGACACCTGATAGAAATGACAAGGATGGAGAATGTAAAATCATTTCTCTATGATTTGATTTGAGCTTCATGCATTATACTCTTAACTTTAAATGTAGTGTACATATTTGATGAGAGTTTGTATTTGAACCTGTGACATTTTGGATCCCAAAATAGATTGTATGAAGTTGTCTCAAGAGGGGGCTAAAGTCTTGACTAGGGAATGCAATTCCTAGAATCAAATTAGACACAGTAAGATGGAAAATGTGAATTGATCGATGCAAAGCATGTGGTATGGTTTACAAATGCCAACAAGCAGAGGAAGAATAATTCAGTAATTACAGGAAACTGAAAAATTTGATCTAAAAGATTTTCTTACATTATTATTATTCAAAAGTCAAATCCTAAGCAATTCTTATGTCATTAAAGGCTGAAACTCCTCATGAGTATTCCTTTTTCTTTATAAAAAAAGATGGTGTTAGGCTAGTTTGGTATACTTTGACTAATTCATCAGATATTTGCTACTGTATTTTTCACTAATACACTTTTTACTTTTAACCAAAATACTAGCACAACATTGACTAACTTTGCTTACAAGACTTAGAAGATGATTATTTGCCTTCCAATTTTTCCTTTGGTTTCTGTTAAAAGAATAATTTGTGTGTATATATGTTCAATTTCCTCTCTTATATAATGCATAGATCATTTGTCGGTAAGATATAGGAAAAGGGGACCAAGAAGTCAACAACTTTTTCTTTTTTTATTGTGGAAAGTATAAAAAAAAAAAAAAAACTCCTATAATGTGCTTAAAAAATAAATAAAATTGTATAAAACGCGTTACACAGTGAGAACCACTTAAAAACATTTCTTTGAAATTCAGAACACGACCCTGCATCATGCTTTAACAAAATTTTCACTCCAAAAGTAAAAATTACAAAGCAAATGGAGAAATCAAAACGAAAATACTATTTACTATATAGTTCTTATAAGCGTGGTCCATAAGTACATTTTTTTCATACACAGAATCATTCTGTAATATAATAATCAATCAGTGGCTAACGCACAGTAGGATCAAAAACTCTGGCTAGAGTTTTGGGGCTTCTAGTCTCATTCTAAATTGTTGAAATGCGCATGAAACTTAGTTTCCAAATTGGTAGTTAGCCAGTCATGTTGTAGTCGTCTGCATGTAGATATGGATGATAGCTCCCTGGCACTTCCATCTTTCCCATTATCTGGTCCATTCCTGCGTATCCATTTTTATCACATCAAAAAGATAAAGAACAGAACTAACCATTATAGGTCAGCTACCTAGGATCAACTATATGAATCCTGAATAACAAATCAAGCTTCCATTTGATCTAGGTGTTGGCCAAAGATGGATTTTGTTAGTCCTGTTCTCTCATTGTTGTTACAGGTGCTTCGAGTTTGGAATAAGTTTTAGTTGAAGACAAATTCTTTTGTGCTAGAGTAGGTGACAATTGTGACTGTGATGGATTAACTCCGAGAAGTTTAAGGTACAGTAAGTTTTTCTGACAAAGAAGTTTAAAACATAACAGTTTAAAATGCAGGTCTTCAAATGCTATTGATATCCTCGTGAAACATCGAATGAATGCAGAAAGTACATATAATTCATTATGATTCCCTACATGCAGGAATTCCCATCACCTAGTGTCTCTATCACTTTTGATGACGTTTTGAGAATTCGAGACCAGAAATAATTTTGGCTATGAAGCTCATATTTAGAATTTTGACAGAAGAGCACCTTCATTTATATCTAAATATTAGAGCATACGATAGTACAGTGGTAAAAACAAAATGATTTTACAGGAACTAGAAAAACATACTTGGATTAGGCATTCCAAAGAAGGACATTTGGCCATAACTTGCAGCAGGTTTTGAACTACCGTCTGATGGAAACATAGGCTCGGGTTTACTGGTTCGCGGATCTAGTGAATGCATGCCAGAGCTCACGTCAGGGTTCTCATAGCCAAGATCTTCAGCCATTGAAGTAGGCATGTGAGAAGACTGCAGATCCTCTGGCTTTGTTTTCTTTTCATTGGGCGACTCAACCTCTGTCTCCACCTCTGATTCAGTGGTGTTTGTTGCTGCAACCTGTTGCTTTCTTTTTGATCTAGCACGCCTATTTTGAAACCAATTATACACATTTGTTTCAGAAATTTGGCCATGTTGAGATAATTCAGAAGTTATATCTTTGATCTTCTGTTTGGTTGGAGTTCCATTGCCTTGTTCAAATATGCGCTCAAGAATCTGAAGTTGCATAGGCGTTGGAGTCCAGCGTTGTCTACCAGTGATTTTATGGCCAGCGGATGTCACCAGTGGATCGCAGTACAAATTTCCCAGCCTGGCTCCTGAGATAGCAGGTACAGATTTTGCTCACGTTAGATGAATTCAATACAAACACAGCAAGTCGAATATATGGATGTTAAACACAACATATTAAGACCATTAATTAGCCTAACTGAGAAATCTATCATCCTCCAGCTTCTTGCATCATGGTTAACAGTAGTAGGATCCCATCGCCAAAGCAAACCATTCAAATAACACAAGAATACCACAATACAATCATTCACTCTAAAGTTGAATGAAACCAATACTAGTATCTTGAAACATGGAAATGGCTGTTCATCATATACAAAAATTTTGAAGAACCACTCAAAAGGAGGAGGTTATATTTGGTTTCCTTTGAAGCGATTTCAACGAATAAAAATATGAAACCTGAAGTCTGCAAAATCCACCTCTCATTGATCATTGCAATCACATTAAAGATTTCAGCATACAGTCATGGATTGAAAGATTTCCAGCTTCCATATTACTGGCAAGTTTCACCACTACATTTTTTTACAAGACTCCGAAGCCTTGCCTAACTAGGAAAGTTGTTGTCATGTTACCAGGAGGTCAAGGGTTCAAGCTAATACACGGTAAGGTTGCGTACAATAGACCCTAGCGGTCCTTCCCTCCCCCAGACCCCGTACATAGCGGAAACTTGGTGCACCGGGCTGCCTATTGTTTCACAGGATTCTCAAAGGATTATGTGGGAGAGAAAACCTAGAGGACTATATTTGGATGGGAAGAGTAAGAAATAAAAATAAAGAATCAAATGAGATTCTATACCAAAAGTAAAAAAATTCAAAAACTTAGAAAATCAGAAGGAATCAATACAATGAAATTCTATACCAAAAGGAAACACAAGACTTTGAATTTTTGAGACATTTAAGGTGAATAGAACTATTTGAATTTAATTATTTTTACCAAATAACAGAAAAGGTAAGAATTATGAAATGATTTCCTTTTTCTATTCTCTCATGTTTTCGAACTAAAATTCCTAGAGGGGAAAAAAGACAAAATCAACCAAAGAACAACACCAAACACAAGATGATGAAGAAACCAGTAAAATGGGCAGCTAAAAAGACACAAAAATTGATCCATATTTTCATAAAATTAACAGAAAAAAAAGGTCCAATTGCATATCAACACGAAATATAAATATAAAAACAGAGCAATAATTAGAGAGAGAGAAAAAAAACAGACGAACCAGCAAGATCGTGTTGTGAAGCCATGGATTTATGCAAATCAACAAGTTGTTCACAAATAGTAGCATAAACAGCGATTTGCTTCCTTAAAACTTCCATTTGCTCATCCGTCATCACTTTCACAAACATCCCACTACTAACTGCTCCGTTCAATTCCTCCGCCGTCTGCTGCGGCGCCGACACCGGTGGCTGCTGCTGCTGCTGTTTTTCCCAATCCATAATTTCCTCTTGTTTTAGTCAATTCCTTAAAAGGGTCATCACAATATTGTATCTGTTTCTGAGAGTTGAAGTAAACAGAGAGAGTGAGTAAAAAAAGGGTAACCAGAAAGTAAAGCAAAAGCGGGAGAGAAGAAAAGACTACTACTTACTACTCAACAGTAAAAGACGAGATTTGGACGTATATATAGTGTATATTCTCTAATATACACTCAAGTAGGTCCCACACTTTTATTTTTTTAAAATTAAATTTATAATATTACTAAATTGAAAATTGAATGACTTTTTGGGGTCTATTATTAGAGTAGGAATTAAATAATTATTAGAGAAATGATTCTCTTGGGATTGAGGTACTCCCATAAAACAAGAGGGACTATGATTTTCTTTTAGGATTCTCTAATTTTCTTGGTTATGTACCATGCCAATTTTGGAAGTTAATGTTCATGTAGTAGCACAACTCATCAAGAAAATCAATCTGACTTTCGTTTGTTGTTGAGACTGCGGTTTGTATATTTTTGTTTATTTGTATATTTCATTTGTGAATATACAAATAGTAAGTATATATCAATTTTGTATTTATGCATTTAAGAATTTTTTAGAATTTCGTTTATATATTTCGCTTGCCAATATACAAACAGGGTAATTAATTATGATTTTTCATAAATCGTATACAAATAGCTAGGGTAAGTATATACAAAATTCTTGATTAATACAAATCAGGCGAATAACAAGAATTGAGGAAACAATAGCCGCGAATGACAAGAAAATAGATCTGCTTTGATATTTTTTTTCTTATTTCGAGTTTATTCAAAACAACTTCTTTATATTGGTAGATTTTTGTATATTCTATCATATGATACGTTGTTGTTGTAGTACATTTAAACTATATATGTCAATGATAATATATTTAGTGTAATTTTACAAATAAATATGAAAGAAATAAGATGTACACAAACTTTACCCTACCTTTTTAGGGTAAGGAGAGATTATCGGCTCAAAAGAAAAGTTATTCAATAAGTATATATACTTTATCTGATTAATTTATTAAAAAATAATAATATACTTTCTATATTTAAAATAATTAAATTTACTATTAAAGAGAAGTTTTTACATTTATACAACTATTATGATATATTTAAAATCACAAATTTTAAACTAATACTTAACTTTAATTTGCTGGCTCAAAAATTGACTGTCGATCTCATCTAATTTTAACCTTGTCGTGATTTAGGTAATAGTATATCTAGAGTGTTTCCAGAATCGAAATGGGTGTAAATATATAAACCAAAGAATAGAAAAATGAATATAATATTAATTTACTATGTTCATGACACACATGTGTGTATTTTTGTTCACATAAATATGATTTATGATAATACATAGAATTTCTGAAAATGGAAAACATCAAAGCTCAGCTGGCTCAGAATTTTCCACCAACCCATGATATATTTTTTTATAGAAAGGGAGGGATTTTCATATATCTTGGTAGATACCAAGCCAAAGTTTGAAACTTTTGTATTTTTCTATTTTCCCACCCACTATTTATTCTATATTTATATTAGTGTTCGACTAAAAATTTAAAATTTTATATCAATATTATTATTCGATTAAAAAATTAGAAGGTAATATTAATCACAAATCTTTCTTTTACTTTTTTTTTTTCCAATTTCAACATTTTCTTATGATTTTGAAAGGAACCATTATTAATTTAGAGTTGGGGAGGGGGGGGGGGGCATTTAAAGTGAAAACATTTATAGAATGGATGAATAAATTGACTATCACTTAAATTTAAGAGAGTTTCAGGCAAATGAATTATGATTTGTTTCTATTACCACATAAATATATGATAAAATATTTTTATTTAGATATTTTTTATGTGTATTCCTTACCTTTTTTTTAGTCCACTTAAAAAAACCGTATCTTTTTTTTAACAACTCTTTAATTTCAATTTTTAGCACGACATATTTAAGACTATAAGAGTAAAAGAAATTTTGGTACTTTCTACATATATTTAGTCTAATACCATAAAATTCAAAAAAAATATTCTTAAACTTCGTATCAAATTTAAATTAGACAAACAAATTAAAACAGATTGACGATTCAGTAGCCTCAATATATATAAGTTATAAAACCTCGTTTCCCCTATTGATATTGATATGCATAATTAAAGAAAGTAGTAACATTTTATGTGGCTATATATATGTAATAGCTAGGCGCTTGAGAACGTAAATATTAAGGCAGAGATGTTTAATAAGAACATTAGATTATCCTCAAGTGTTCATTGAAAAATGTTATAGTTCAAGTGTGTAAATAAAATTTAGTTAATTTTATTTCGTTGTCTTTGGTACAAAATTCACTATATACATATTTGTTCATGATTTTCAGTCTCTATAGAGTGAATAACGATATATTAATAATAATATATTCAGTGTGATTTTAAATATCAATAAAAAAAAAACATGAATTTTGAGACATTGAGTCATATCCGTAGTACAAATAATGGTTTTATTTTTAGAATTTGCTTGTGGATTAGGGTAAGACTTATAAATGTCAGAGTGAATGTTTGAACATTAGCGCACGCCAAAGGCGGACGGTCGGTTCTGACTACTGATAACTATTTACTCATTAATGTTCATGGAGATTGATCAATCATCACTCACTACCTTAAATTAATATATTCTCTCCGTTTAAAAAACAATTACCTAGTTTGACTTGAAATAGAATTTAAGAAAAGAAATAAAACTTTTTAATTTTGTAGTTCTAAATTAACGTTATGTCAAATGTAACAAAATGTTCTTTAATCTTGTGGCTTTAAGCATGTCACATGGAAAGTTGAAGTTGAAGTGTTGCCAAAAAGGGTAAAGAGTCCTTTTTTTAGCAGATTAAAAAGGAAACTAGACCATTCTTTTTTAAACAGGGGGAGTATATGCTTTCTTGTTTGTTACTCTGATTAACTTTTTTTTTTAAAATAGTTTAGAGATCAGTAGAAGATTGGATATTTCAGGTTATCGAAGACATAACTCTAAATAGGAGAGTGTAGATGATATATATTATGGTAGAAAGGTAGTAGGTAGTGTAGTGTTGTGTTGTCTTGGTGTAATTCTTTTTTTAAAATAATAATAATAATAATAATATTTCTATCATTTATAGTTATATTATCATAGTATAGTATGTTGTTTATGGTATTTCAATTATCACATGATTATAGTGTTGTTTTGGCTACTTTTGCATTGTTTCTTATTTCAATTCTTTGTATTGTCTTTTTCTTTATATTGAAATTTATTGCACTTGAGTTGATGATCTTTTGGAAATAGTCTTTCTTCATCAGTAAAGTTGTGGTACAATCTGCGTACGTTCTACCCTTTCCAAACTTTATTTGTGGAATATCACTAGCTACGTAAGTTGTTGTCATTATTTAGATGATCATATATACTAACATGTAATTTGTAGTATAGTATTTGATTAAATTAATAATGTAATTATTTTCATAATTAGTGAATACCACTAGTTTATTAAATACTTGTAAGTTGTAAGTAGTAGTTTGTTTTTGTCTTTTGTGTTGTCCAAAATAATGAAAAATAAAAAAGGTCTATCAACTACCCGGAAGACGCGGCCAATTTGCCGCCAATTTATGAGGCACGTTTTCTTCTTTTTTGTTTTATATACCCCACCCCTTGTGACATGGACCTTTTATTCTCTCATTTTCTTCTTTATAGATTGATTACCTTCAAAAATATATTAATGCATGCTGAAAATAAAATAGAATAGAATAGTAGCAATAATATATACTCCATTCGTCCTATTATATATGAATTAGTTTAACTTGAAATGAAATTTAAAAAACAAAAAAAGACTTGTGAAATTTGTAATCTAAAATAAATGATAGATATTTATGGGACTATAAATCATTTCATTAAGGGTAGAATGAACATTTTAAAATTAAATTGTCACTTAATATATAAATGTGTCATCTATTCTGGGACTGACTCAAAATAAAAGCAAGTCATATAAACTGAGACATATGGAGTAATACTTATCAAATTGATACCGAAACTAGAAAATGATCAGCTACTTATTAACATTCTATCATAATCTTCTACCTTCATACCCTCCTATCTAATAAGGTTATGTCTTCGTAAATCCACGTGTGCCCTGTCTTGTCTAATCACGTCTCTTAGCTTCAATACTTCTTTTAATTATTTCTATCTCTTTTTGTACACATCATAGTCAATCTCTCACACCTCCTTACAATGAGACATTTATGCATCTTGATCTTCACATGTCCTAATTAACTCCTAACTATCTCAGTCTCGAATCTCTTATCTTGTTCACCACAAAAATGAAAATCAAAAAAGTTTTATTATATCAAAACAAATTTGAAGTATCCATTTTAGGACCATGATTAATTTGGATTGGCGCCGCATAAAATTCAATAAAGAAAAAAAAATACTCTTTACTAAAATTGTTTCCTTTCTCAATTTTACTCAAACTCAAGACTTTCAATTAAAGATGAACAAATTTTATTCATCCTACCACACCACGAGTGATTTGAAAAGTCTAAGCAACTCAAATACACACATGTAAGCGCACATGCACAACCTTCTCTTCGTTTATGTTTTCATTTTTAATTTATTCATTAATTAATGTTGAATGAATGTTAATTGTATTTAGAACATAATGACAAATCCGTCAAGCAAATTAAACAAAAGAGTTAATCAAGTCAATAAATCTAATCTAACATGTGAACTTCTGTTGATACTATTTGTCAAATTCCCTCTTTGAAATTCAATAAAGGAAATATCAGCAATCTAATAGAATCTTTCATTAATCATGTTATCCTTCTTTTTAATAAAAAAAAAAAAAAAGTAAATCTACTCTATGCAATTTAAATAACAAAAAGGATTGCTCATCTGGTAAACATATTTGACCTTCGAATTTTAAAATTTGGGATTCAATTCACTAATAAATGAGCAAAAAATAGAAGTTTCCCGGGAGGGGTGAAATTTTTTTAAAAAAATTTGCATTTTTTACTAATTAAATCAGTAGCATTAAAAAAAACATTAGTAGTTTTTTTTCTTAGTAGTGAATTGAGGCTTCACTTAGAAGGGATCTAGAGTATAACATATGAATTTATGAGAGTACATTTTGCTCAAACTATAATGTAAATTCATTAAATAACTATAAAATATAAAATTAACTATGAAATTTGTCATCTAATTAATGTGTCCTGCACAAGCGGAGCTACGATAGTGTCAGGGTGTCCAATATACCATATACAGTTCAAATCTTATTTTATATTAATATTTTAAACACCCTTAAAACTAATGAAGACCTATAGCATAGTAACAAGGGTGTGTTAAAACTTATATAGTGCCCGAATTTAAATCTTTCATAAAAATTTTAACTACGCCATTGCGCCTCCACGATGATGGTGCATCACATGGCTAAAACCAACCCCTTGATTAATTGATTGAAAAAAAGAGTGTAGAAATTGGTAAGTGTGCTTGGAAAATGACTAGCTACCACACAAACAAACACTGTTTCAACTTTCCACGACTAACACGAAATTCAAAGGTTCCCAATTTGGACCGCATCTTTTTGACAACAAAGTCCATCAAACAAAAAAAGCTGTTTACTTCCTCTGAAAAACTAGTCCTCTTTTTTTCAAAATATATTGGTATTGTTGAAAATACATAGAGGAATGATTTTCTTAAAATATATATATATATATATATATAAATAGACGAAAGTATTTATCCGGTAATTTATAAGAATGACTTTGACCTTATTTGCATCGTGACCAAAATTTTATGTTTAATAAGTTTTGATTTTTTATCTTGAAGTTTGTCGATAGAGCAAACAGAGGTTAAAAGTTTAAGATAATCCATTTCCTGCGCGGTTAATTTCTTGTGTGACCTAACATGTATCACAAGCTTGAGTCCAATTTTAATATTTGCTAAGTGATGTTAAAAGGCTTTTGATTGGACCTGTTGGCTAAGAATGGAATGCCACCTTATGATTTGCAACTCTCCTAAGATTGTACCATTACCTAACATTTGGTCTTTTGTATTTTTTTTGGACTGGCCCAATGGTCTTAATCTTAATCTTCTTGTAAAAGAAGAGACAAATTAGGGCATTCCCTTTTTCGCGCAGCTTCATGGATGTTGTCTCGTTTGCTGATCAGATATTTGGATGTGAGCTATAATGAAGCGTATGGTCTTTCCATGCCATTATATTTGAACTCTTTTTCTGTGTGACTAGGAATGCTCAGTGACAACTTACAGCCATTGTGTAGTCAACACCAACCTATTTAGTCAACTCATTCACATGAAAACTAGAAGGGTGACTTAAATATTCCAGAGCATGTTGTGGAATGCTTAACTGCAGCATACAAAGGGAAATTTCACATTTCCATAAGGCTGTTTAATATGACATTTCAAACAAAACTGATTCATCAAATCAATAAACTAATACTCCCTGTAAACATTGAAAAATGAATAGTATTTAATAGCAAGGGTAAAATAGACACAACATGGTAAATTATTCATTGATTTTATAAACTGGACAAAATATTGTTAGATATCTCAAAATAGTATAGTGGATAAGTAAAGATTGACGGAGGGAGTATTTATGAACTAATAATGTATATGTACAATAAATATCACCAGATCAAGCCACACATTATGAACAAATGTATCCAATACTAGAAAGAGTACTGCACATTACAGTTTCTGTAAATCAAACACAATCTAATTTGGGCAGATAAACATTTTGCATGTTTTATGCCCTGGCCACTCAGAAGTTCCAAAACTTCTTCATATCAGTAACCAAAATAAAGAGTTGAAAAAAAAAAAGAAAAAAGTTATGACAACATATCCTTGATCATTTCTTGAATAAGATCGCCAATAATCTGGCATTCCATGTCTTTACCTAGAGCATTAACATCTTCGTCGATCAATCCAGACCAAGGGGTGGAACTCAAGTCCCTGGCTACTATATTGTCAAGGGATTGAAATGCTCTATCCCATGGAGGGTGAACATAAACACCAACAAGTTCCCATGCACGTTCCAATAACTTCTTTCCCTGAGGAGGTCGTGGCATTGGACCGACAGCATGTTTCATGAACCTAGACATTGTGGAAGATACTCCAAGTACACTTGGAAGTGCTTCATTCAGCATGTCACATAATAACTTGTGATTTATTTTCTGTAATTGATCGTTAGTATACCCTTCTTCATCCTTTGTCAGTTGTTTGTAAGACTCTTCTACTTCTTCAAAAACTTGGTTGCTGATAGGCTTTCCAAGTGGATCCCATCTTGATATATATTTATCACGCGAACCATCATATAGACCAGAAGCAATGAGCAGTTCTCTAATGTATGCCTCGGCTTGGTCTTCAATCTCCAACATTTCCTCTTCAACTGGCTGCTCATTGAACATGGTTTCCTCAGAGTCATAAGTATCTAGTTGATTCAATTGCCTCCTTAACTCTGATATGCAAAAATAAAAATAACAACTTCTTTTAGAGTTCCATGTGGTTCCACATTTTCAAGATACAGTAATTAAAATCAATTATATTGCAATGAAGGGAAGTGCTAAATAAGAGAGGGGGATGAGATACAAGTCCATGAATATAATCTCTAGTTATTTATTGCAAGCACATGATGTGAGACAAAAGTCCTGTCAGAAGAATGTTATGTGATCACAGTTAAAGTTTCTCAGTTTGAACAGTATTTTAACAGTGAAATGATATGAGCCAAAAAGCAACATGGTGGGAATTTCTTAAGTTTGTTTCACAGGAATATGATCTTGCCTATAAGGAATCCAAAAAACAGAACAACACATGCTTGAGGACACTTATAGAAGCTTTTACTAATACCGTTCAGATTAGAGCTGATATCTCTGAAAACACGGGGAATCTCACTATCATCCAGTGCAGGTACATCAGAAGTTGTTGATGGGGTGAGGTAGTCTGTTTGTCTCCAATATTCTTCATTGATGCTGCTGCATACAGATGCAGGACTTGGTGGAACTTCAGTAGGATTTTCCTAGAACCAAATAATATCCATAGTTAATGTAATGACAAATCAGCATATCATGCAGATATTTAGTAATGCAATGGACAATTTAGGCTCCTTACATGTCTTTCATAAAAATTCGGTGTTCCGGTTGGTGGGCTTGGAAAATCTTTCATGAGATTGTATGTTTGTCCGTGTGGTTCTTCCCAAGAATGAACTTTCCTACCAAAGAGCCTGCCCTTAAGTATGAAACTATAACTAAAGCTGGAAACCTTTCGCCTAAGGTTGAATTTCTCTTTTTGCCGTTTCTTGACATTCATTGTGGCCTTCTCAATAACTTCATGCTGTCTTCTAATATGGGCCCCTGTCAGCATATGTCGGTCCTCTAGGAGGAGCTTTCCAAATGATGCTGCGGACACAGGAGCGGACAAAGATCTAATTAGGCTCCTAGGAGATAGTTCCTGCTCAAGCATGTCATTGCCATGATCCCGTCTGAAAGATCTGTTATGCATGTTTAATTCACCTTTCATATTGTCCAGATTGGTTGCTTTATCTCCCGTATTAGAAGTATGCCTCATTTCTTCAGAGCTGCACGTTTCATTATTCAGTTCCATAGATCTAGAGCTTCCACGAGCAAGCCTGTGTACACCATGAGATGTTTCTTGCTTGAGGACATTCCTGAACCTTTCTGTCAAAAACTTCCTTGTATCTCTATTGACAAACTCAGGAGAATTCTCCCCATCGGATTGAATATCACTTCTATAAGACCTGGTGGATTCTGACCGAGGTAATGTTGTTCCAAAGTCCCTAGTAACACTCTCCCTAGCATGTTTTGCAATAGATTGAGCTATTTGCTTCGCATCTGGTGACCTTTCACTATAAGGGGTCTCAATTCCTCCTCCCCTGACAGTAGTGCTCCTCTTGGAACTCGTTCCTTGCAATTCACAGTTCAGTCTTTCCTTGACCTCCTCAAGGAATTCTTCAATGCTACCCCGGTCTTCAGAAACGCCCGGAGAACTGGCCCACGAATTTTCGTTAGTCACCATCCTTTCAGGACCAGGCCTCAGAATTACTATCTTTGTAGGAGCAGGAGCAACATCAGGTCCGCAAGAAGAATTTGTCAGAGGATGATTCTGAAAATCGGGGTTCGGAATAACTTCTTTAACACAGTAGGTCTTATTTTGTGCAGGTGCAGGAAATTCATTTATATTTTTCTGATGCTTCAAAAGGCCTCTTTCCCAGGGATTCACTGCTACTGTATGCCCTCTAAGCTCTGTAGGTTTCTCAGCAGCTGCGGTTCTCATTGAATTTGCATAAAGAGTCAACTTTTCCTTGTTCAGGCTTTGTTGTGCTAGCCACTGACTTGGACTGGTGCCATGTTCAACAAACTTCGAACATTCCTTGAACCTTGCTGCTTGCCATGCTTCGAAATCTTTTTTGAACTTTTGTAGTTCCTCCTCCTGAGGATGTTCTCGAGGTTTATATTTGTTTGGTTTTCGGCTATCAATCTGTCGGTCAGATTTACATGATTCATCATGGTTAAAGGGAATTGAGATTTTGTGTCTGGAGGACTGGGTTGCATGATCAATGGAAACCTTTCTCAACCATTCCTCTTTCGAAGGGTACCCATCCTTCATTTCATTCTTTTTCTCTACATGCTTTGGTAATGGTCTTCTTGTATCTAACGGTAACGTATCCACTCCCATTAGACGTGCCACCACACTAGGTGCATTATGTCCTGTGTTTGGTCTTTTAGCTATTTCTTCACTGATCAGTTTCTTCATTGGAGCCTCGTACCCATAACAGTTCTTCTCTTGCCAATCAATCATCTGATAAGTGCACTGCATTCAAATGTGGAATGAGTTTGCATAGGATCAAACAAGTAAGAAGGAAACATCTCAACTCTCAGGACAATTCAGAAGCCTGATTTAATTCTTGCAGTGTACCAAATAATACATGAAGATTTTGAGATGCCAGAAGTTGGAAAACCAATTAAGTAGAGATTACAAGAAAATACATAATGCACAATATTATTTAAGTTAAGAAATGGCGGTGTTTTCTAAGTCTAGACAGGTATAGATAGTGGTACAACTGCTGCACGTCGAAGCAAACTTCAAGTAGCAGCTGTGGAGTTCTTTGTCACCCTGAACTTGCAAAATTTGCCACACTCTATAAGACCATAGTTACAACGATTACATGAGGCAGGAGAAATCCTACACTCCAGTCCAGGATATAGCTATTTTATCAAATGCAAATATGTCCTAATCCAATCTTTTAGTGCTCGATGTGCTAATAGTATTCCGACATCAGATAAGAGAATTTGAACATGACATAATAAAAACTTTTACCTGTGCTTTGTCCCCTCCAGCATAGAACCATTGAGACGCTTCAACAGGAAGCTCCAAGCTATTTCTAGGAGTATCGACACCTGCACAATAGATGAATGAATCATCATATTTTCTGTTGGTTTTGGGGGAAAAAAAGAAGAAGATATATCTATATCCCCTCTGTCCCAATTAAATGGTAATGTTGTGCTTATATATAGCAGGTAATTTAACAAATTCTTCGTACTGTCATAGTTGCTAGAGTAGAAGCAGAAACCATTGCGTAACAGGACTTGAATGATAATTCTGTTGACTAAGCTAAGAATGATTTTGAGCTAAATGAACTAAACTAATTCAGGATTCTCCCTGACCCTTCAAAGGGTGCATTACTCATGACAAATCATAGGCAAAATTCATCAAACATTTGTTAAAAGGCTGTTAATTTGAGTAACTAACATCTTGCCAACATCACTAGCTTCGACAATATCATGCTCGTGATGCAACTAGAGAACGAAAGCACTTACCACCATGTCTCTTTTGTGAAAGAAACTTCCTTGCCATCCCTCCTTGGTCAAAATCAATGAGATCCAACAAGCTTCCCATGCAGCACAAAATCCCAACTGGTATAATAATCCTAAAGAGATAGTAACTCCAGGTCTAGTCCACACCCTGCAGACACAATAATATCAATTGACGATTTTTCCCAGCAGACAACGTTGTCTCAACGAAAAAGAAGTTTTCATATAGCATTTTTGCTAAAGTATAACCAACAGATATCATATTCATAAAAACTGAACCTTTCTTGTTATAGTCTAATAACATTTGAAGACAGAAAACAACTTCAATTCATATATATCATAGCTACTACTATTCTTGAAAGCCCCAATCAGACTTTTTCCACAAAGTCACTAATTTAGTTTTAAAAATAGAGAAAATTCTCTGTGATGACAGATGACCTCAAAATCTATATGTAAAGTTAGCCAAAAAATCAACAAATTGTAGTACTAATAAATGGTTTTGCTTGAAAGTGGAATATATGATTTTACATATGCTCTCCTGATCTAGTTCAGCAAAGAGTAATTATTTTGTTAATTGCTGGACTGATCTAGTAAACATTAGGCACTCATAACTCAACAAAAAAACCTTATAAGAAGACAGAAAGAAGAAAAAAAAAAAAGGATTATGAGATAACACAAAGTGATTGCCATAGAACAAACTTATAAACCATTCAAGATTCAACCCACAGCAAAATTAGACATTGTTAGACAAATTTCAACATAAAAATCCCAACTTTGCAAAAAAAAAATTCAAGAAAAGTAGCAGAGGAGAGAAGGGTACAAGTCAAAATCAAGTTTTTATCTTTCCTCGTGATCAACGATCCAAGAAACATGAAAACAATGAGAGAGAGAGAGAGAAAAAGAACAAACCATCATGTCAACTTTCAATAACCATAGAAAAAGTTTCATTTTGAAGAAACAGAGGAAATTATTACTAAAAAAAATGGTTAAAAATGGAATGTGTATTGACAGAGAGAAAGAGCTGCAGTTGACGTTTGGTTTTCAAGAAGAAGAAGAAAGTGGAGAGTAACGAAACGAAAGGGATAAAAATAATACAAGGACAATAATTAATGAATGAATTGAAAAGGAGGAGAAGAAAAAGTAGTACAGTTGCTACTTTTTAGCATGAGACTCCATCTCTGGAAAAAAAAAAAAAACTCTCTCCAAAAAGCTAACTCCCCTTCTTGTCTCTCTACTCTCATTATTCCTCATTTTAATTTATATGATATACTTTAAAGTTTCGAGAGTTATTTTTTCTAAAATAATTTAGGTATATGAATAAATTTTAGTCAAAGATATTCTTATTTGATTTTACAAATCTAAACTACGTTACATATGAAATTAAGAAAATACTATTTTTGTCTTTGAAATTCGAGAGTCAAATTTTTTAATTTAGACATATGATTTTTATTTTTAAAAAATAATTTACGTATGTAAAAGATATATGAATAATGGTAGTCAAAAAAATTCTTATTTGACTCTGTAAATCTAAATTATGTCATATAAATTGAGATTAAGGAAATATTATTATTGTCATTCCAAATTCCATAATTATATGATAAATCTTTTCATTATTTCTTTTGCTTGAATTTTTTTATTATTTGTTGTTTTTAGTGTTTTTTTTTCAATTTATTGTACTATATTTCATTTTTATACTTGATTTTGATAATGCTTAATTGAGTCGAGTGTTTATTGAAAACATACACTCTATCTTCACAAGGTAAGTGTATAAATGTTGTTGTATAACTTTTACATCTTTTGACTAATCAAATTTCAGTTTAAATGTAGTATCTTTAGTTAAGTATCCAATACTGCTTTTGATATTATCTTTTAATATTAATTTGTAAAATATAAAAGTGAAATTAGTACTATAATTGGGGGGTTAATAATCAGTTTTTCCTTGGTAATGGAGCTGTATCATGTATATATGGTTTAGGAATCAAGTAGCACGTACTCAAAAGATTTTACCAACCAACCAAAACAAATAAATAAACAAGTAACACCTAAATTAAGTTATTTAAAATTTATAAATCCCGATAATGATATTTTCCAAAAAAAAAGGGAAAATTGTGAATTTTCTATATTATTTACGTGATTTAAGAAAACAATTCTTTCACTACAATTTTTCTCTTAATTATATGATGAAATATTAGCCAACTAAAAACTCATGAAGATGTGTATTTTAATTATGATTAATATTTTTTTTAGTTTGACCACGAGACATGTATTCATAAAATAAAATCATATTATTATATTCATGTTTATGATGCGGTTGGGTGTATTTGATGGATCCATCCTTGCCCAATAATAATAAATTAATTAAATTTGCCTTGACAGAATGATTCTGATAGACATTAAATAATATAATATTTGATGCTTAAGACGGCAACCTATTTTTATAAGAAATACATGATTTAGTGGCCATGTGAGATTAATTATTTAATTTTCATCATAGTTTGTTGAGTACCAATACAAGAGAACTATCAATTTCTTGGTATATAAAATTCCAACCATTAAAAAAACTAATTTAAACATAAAACATATTAATAGTGATAATTAATTCCGAGATATATATTAACTACTAATTTATTTATTTATTTTTACCAACTAGTAAGTAGTAATTTCTTTAAAATATTTTCAGAAAATAATTTTGATTTTTTTTCTTCAAAAAAATAAATACTTTAATTCTACTACCTTTGTCCCTAATTACTTGTCCACTTTTAAATTGACACACCTATTAAGAAATCAATTAATGACATAGTGAGTTTACCATTTTACCCCTATTAATTATGAAGTGGATGAAAAGTTCTGTATTTTTCAAAGTAATTAGTCATTTAATTGAGGGTATAATAGGTAAAAAAAATTGTCCTTTCTTGATTTGTCAAAATTGACAAGTAATTAGGAACAACGATAAATGAAAAAGTGGACAAGTAATTAGAGACAGAGGGAGTATTATGAGTGTAAACTTGTAAATGCAACAACAATGTAATTGTATTTATAATAACTCAAGTTGTTCTTCTCTCTTTTTCTTTTTTTGGTTGGACGAATCTTCCAACAAATAAGAAAAGGGGGAATTGATTTAAATAGACATTAATTAGGACACTAATTAAATTGCGTATTTTGCAATTCAGTGTTTTAAAAGTCCATCAATTTAATCACATCAACCTAAACTCTTCGTTTTATTAGGAAAAAAATATATATTTAGACAAAATAAAAATTATTATTATAACGAGATTTGACTATATCGACGTATACAGTATAGTTAGGAGAGACGATGTTAGCTTGGTTGTTTGTGTCTGCACATAACATAAATACTAGTCTTAAATGCTATCCAAGAACTGTCATTATAACGGAATTTCTTCTTTTCTTGTAAGTTGTAAAAAAACATTTTATAGTATTCTTCATATGATACTTTAATGCCTCTTAATTTCCCAAACAAACATAAACAGGCACAGCTCATAATTCCCACATATCTTAACCCCTCCATTTGGCGCCTTAACACTCTACCCTATTTCTCTTGATTCTGATATTCGCTCCGTTCATATTTATATATCATCCTTAAAATAAATGTATTAGTTACTATATCATAAAATCAATGCATTATTTTTTTCTATTTTATCCTTAAGAGTTATTAGCTTTGAAAGTATGAATTTGATCAACATAGAAAAATCAAGTAATTTATTTATATATGTTTATTGGTTAAAATAATTAATCAAAATACTCTCTTCGTTCGCTTTTACGTACTCCCTCTGTCCAACAATACTTATTTATAAAGTAGATTTTCATTTTTACTTGTCACTTTTGACATATTATTGTTTTGCATGTTTTACCCTCAACATTAAATATTTATCTCCAAATCATTTTCCAAGACCCAAAGTAAACATCATTAAATAGGGATAGTTTGGTAAAATACATATATCAATAATTGTTTTCTAATGGTTTGTCAAGTCAAACAATGAAAAGTAAAAGTGTATTGAGAGGAGTAAATTAATTCATATTCATTTATTGAAATCTCAATTTCAAGAGAACACGAAAAAAAGGTACAGATGGTAAACTGACCTAATTTATTAAGGATGTGAAATCTAAAATGGTGACAAGTAAATAGAAACGGAGGAAATACTAGAGAATTTCCTAACGTCTATTTTATTTGTTATATTTATCTTTTTTTTTATCGCTTTAAAGAAAATCTTCATTTTAAAACAAAATAATTCACAAGATATAATAATTCTTAATAAATTTAATTAAAAAATAGTTTGTCAATTAATTAGCAGCCTTTTACTTCTTTTAAAAAAAATTTCTTAAAACTAGAAACAATCAATGAGAAATTCACAAAAGAGTAATTTTAGAAAAAATAATTGATACATTTTGGATTTAAAAAAAAACATACATTGTAATTTGGACCATAATTTTTTTTGCTAGAAATTCATTTATATGGTAATGGAGGGAATATTAAAGTCAAATTATCCTTACTTATTACTAATTATTATTTGATCTCAATCTATAATTTTCTAAAATAACAATTTTTTGAGATCATAAATTTATAGTAAAAACGACAAATAGACATAAAGCAAAGTATGTTATATTTCTTCTCTATAGTAAAGAAATGATTCTACTTTTCTCTCTCATTTTGTTTAAATTATCAACTTTATGGTAGTTCTAAAAAAAATAACGGGATATGGAGGATTTTCTCAAATTTTTTAAATGTAAATTATAAAATTAGACCTTAAAATAGATACCATATTCTTTTTATTTCTTGGTGATTCAATTTTATAGCGCCAGAGTTTGATAGAAAAAGTGTTTACTATTCGAGCAATATCATCTTATCAAATACAGAGTGAAAGAAAAAAAAAAGAATATTCAATTGTGAAATAATAATGCACATAGGGCCGTAGAAATAAACAAAATGTAACTGAATTAGTTGGGCCCTATAGGCACGTAGTTTGACTAATTAAATTCCCCTCACCATAGTCAAATTAGCCGAACGTGGATTCATCATGACAAACATATCATTATTATAAATTAGTTAATACTTACAAAAGTATAATTACATAAATTAATTTTTAATTAAGTAATATGTACATGTATTTATATAAAAAATATCATCTTTACCTAACCTCATGCATCTCCCCAAATTATATCCAATCCAAAAAAAAAAAAAAAACAAGATGATTATTGTACTTGCAATTCCCCTTTCCCTACCACAAGATATTTTTCTCATCCATTATAAATATACCTTGTATGTATAGTCGATATCAAAAATTGCACCATTTAAAGGCTTTAATTGTTTGTTTTAAAGCAATAACATCATTGATAACAATAGTTGCAAATGATGAAATATTATTCTTTCTATTTTTTCAACTATTAGGATAGATTGGTTGTTTTTTATTTCTCATTCGTTGTCCGATGTCTCTCGATTAATATGGATGGGATGACGCTTTCAACATGATTTTCTTTGTACACAGAACTCAAAATTAAGACATCTAATTAAAGATGGAACAATCTAACTAATATATCACAAGTCACAACTCATATAGCTAATAATTAAAAGACATTGGAAATAGAGCTATAGAGAAGGTCATCTTTTGTCACTCAATTATTTTATATCTCGAAAATAATAATTCCAAAATCAATATTCTTCATTCAATGAGATAAAATAATAATGATTAAATTATAAGTATAAATAATTACTACAAAAAAATAATTAAATCAAATAATTTCATTTATCTACTTTTTGACTTATAATTGCTACATGTCAATGTAAGATCGTCCTCATCGGGGACTTGGCCACCTTCCTTCACGCAAGACATTTTAGTGTCTTTTTTTGTGAAAAGAATTTTTTAGAAAAAAACACGCAGAAAATTACGCAATACATGGAGAAGGAATAACTAAATTTTATTAGTATCAAATTAATAATTGCAAGGCATCATTTAACGTATATAATTTAATCATTAAATCATGTTTTTTTTTAATCCTAGGATAATTCGGAGTTGCTACCACCTCTGTCATTTGGGTGAGCACTGGGTAAACCCCCACTGTGTAATAACCTGCAAATCACATCATGGATGTAAATCGCACAAGGCAAGCCCAATGCGACAAACTCGACTTAGAAGACATTGAGAGGAATCGATCTCGGATCATTCGTGTGGATGAACACCCTCCGAATCATGTTCTCAAAATGAAATGTTATTAATTTGGATATAAATAATATTGGGTGCAACTGCAGGGCCGCATCAACAATATTGGAGGCCTAAAGCAATACTTAAGAGAGGGGCCCTAATATTTTTTTTTCATCATATATACTTTTTTTAAAAATCTACTTTTCTAGCTAATTTGGATGCAAAGTCATTATGTACTGTTTTATAATCAATTTGTTTTAATAATTCCTTTACAAATGATAATATAGCTAATTCATTCAATCTCTCTTGAGACATTGTTGATCTTAAAGAATATTTAATCAATTTTAATTTCGAAAAAACATCTTTCGGCTTAGGCAATGATTACATGAACTGCTAACATTATTCTATAAGCAATATGTGTATTTGGAAAAGAATCAAGTCTTTTTATTTGATTGAATATTTTCATTAGATCATTATCTTCTACTTGTATTATTTTTCTTAACACTTTTAATTCAAAAAATAAATCTAAACCATCAATATCAGAATAACTATTACGTGTTAAAGAATGTTCAAGGTTAAGACAATATTTTTTAAAATTCTCATCATCTAGTGATCTCAATATTTTACCACTAAATAAGAATCAAAAATATTTTCATATGCTTCAATTGATTCAAATCTATTTTGAAGTGAAAAAATAGGTTTATCTACTCTACATATATAAAAGTAATCAACTCTAAAAGATTCTTCAAGGGACTTTGTGATTTCGCTATCCATATTTTCATCAAATTGTTTCTTAAGAAATGCATGTTTATTTTCATCTCATATGCAATTTCCTTGGTAGAAATTATAACACCCATATTACATATAAGTTTTATTTAAAAAAAAATACATATATAAGTAATTATATTTTTAAAATGGGGTCCCCAAAATATATGGGGCTCCAAGCGATGACTTTAGTGGCCTAGGGATTAAGACGGTCCTGGGTGCAAGTAAATGTTTTTCACGCTTACCCTTATAGCACTACTAGGCATGAGTTGGGTGAGACATATTTTGGATGTTCGAGTTTACCTTTTGTCATATTTTCTTTTTAAATCATGTCAATAATGTTTGGGCTTTGGACACATTATTTATGACTAATATATATATATATATACAAAATATTGAAATTTGAAAACTTATATATACGGACATTATTGAACTAATAACAGAAGTTCCCCATCATGTTTATAAACTTCTTAATTTTGTCTGTTCATTTGTGTAACATCAAACCAATAAAGTTTGAAATGAAACCTAACAAAATTAACATTCAGAGAAAAATAATTAAATTAAATTGAACTAGAAATACTATAACATGAAAAGCTTTAAGAACTACAATGTTCAAGAAAACTACATGATGCACAAAAAACAAGGTAAAAAGAGTAGACAATCAATCATGAGTAAAGTACTATGATAAAGCGACAAGTATTACATTATTTTTAATCAAATGTCTAGGTTCGAGCCTTCTGGATATAAAGTTGTCTTTATTTTGTTAGGTGGTGATTTACCCTATCCTCTGCCCCTCCCTTATTAATGTGTGGGACTTCCAAGCACAAATTCAAATACAGATATCGAACACTGAATATAAAAAAAAAAAAAAAAAAAGGAATAGACAAGGTTGAATTAAGTCCCAATGAGTTTCAAAAGTTGGGGTTACATGATTGTAATATTAGACAAAAATATAAAAGTTAGGGGGCTATTGCTATATGATGACCCCCAAAAAAATGAAGTAGCTAGAAGGGGGATGTGGGGGAAGGGGGGCAAACCCTATCACTTACAACTCATGAAGAAGAGGATGATAGCTTTATGTGGGGCTTAATTTTTTTCTTACAACAAAAGTTAGAACAAAGGAATCCTTATCAAATAATGATGGCTCAAAGGCAAGTGTCATGTGCATGCAATGGACTTTAAAGCCATGAGATTCATTATGATAAAGCAATAACAAAAGAAAAACAAAACTCATTAACTTATTTAGTTAGATAATTTGGACCACCTAACTATTGCAATTGCATGTCAATGTCCACCACTTACTCATTCATCTTATAGTTCTAGAGTTTCATATGGACCTTATCTTAACTAATAATTAGACTATTATTCTTTTTTGTCTAAAAATAGTTTGTGAAAGTTTTGTTTGCATGTCAATGTCCACCACTTACTCATTCATCTTATAGTTCTAGAGTTTCATATGGACCTTATCTTAACTAATAATTAGACTATTATTCTTTTTTGTCTAAAAATAGTTTGTGAAAGTTTTGTTTTCAAAGTAAATGATGATATAAGTTGGGCTTTATCCAAATAGGCCCTATTTATTTCTAAGGTGTATGAGATGTTTTGGTCCAAAACTTCAGGCCCATTCATAAGAAAATTGCCTCCTCTTCTTTTCTTAGTTATTGTACATATTTTTTGAATCTATAGCAATTGAAGTATAATATTTTGGAAAAGTGAGTCTTGAATTTCGAATATGAAAAGTAAGTTTAAATCAAGTGAGTATAATTGGAAAAAGTTGAAAACAGTGGCAAATTATCATTGTTGCAGAAGGGGTTTGTTAAATTTGTTGTTGTTTTGACAAATATATGAAACTTTAAATATGTTTCAAATTTAAGCTCGCTTGAGTAAATTGGGTATTGAACCGTGTGTTAGATCGTAGAAACTTGAAGAACAAGTTATTGTTTCATAACAAAAATTTGGTCAGCCGAACTTCATACCAAAATGTCTCAACATAACTTCAGTAAAAAAAAATCAGAAGTTAATCTTGACAAACCATTAGATGTTCAAGTGTGATCATTATCTGTTTAAAGTTAGGTCTTCTAAGGTCATAACTTCAGTAAAAAATGACCAACATTTGCCCTTAGCAAAGTAACAACTTCAATAAAAAAAATGTCTCAATTCATCCTCTCTGACTTGTTCAAAGTCCCTTCACTTCAGATTATTAATTTCTTGAACATTTTCCTTATGTCTTTTTGCCTCTCTATTATTTCTCCAGTTGATCCTCGTATTGTCCTATTAATCAATTACTTTATTCTAATTCCTCTATATGCAATTAAAAAAAAAATGGAAATCCACTTTTTGAATTTGTCTTATTAGGTTTATCCCTTTTGTGAAGCACTAAAATAAATCATGATAAACTTTTTTCGAGTTAATATTTTTGCATTTTCCCCTTAAACTCCACTTTCGGTTCTGTGAAGTCACCTTAATTAAAGTTGAATGTTGCTTAATAACCTAACTTGCAATATTCTAAAATTACTATCTCCAAAAGTAATTTAATTTATGCATCACTATCATAAAATTTGATTTTGCGTGAATTAAGGAAACATCAGACTTCTAATTAATCTCACATGATAACGTTGAGGCTGACTTAGGATATCAGCTGACTTATAGCTGATTTGGTCAAACTTCTAAAATTAATTTATTTAAAAAAAAATATTTTTTAAAAAAATACTTTCAGCGAGTAACAGTTTGTGTTTGACAAATAGATTTAATAAACACTTTTGAGCAACAATTAGTGTTTGACTCATCTTTTTAAAAGTACTTACGAGAAGAAAAAATACTTTTGGGGTGAAGCTAATCTTTGTTGTGTCTGAAAAACAATCTCTACTACGTCTCATAAACACTTATTTTCTTCCATAACAACTTCATCAGACACCTCACTTTTATTAAACAAACATTTATTGAAAAAAAAAAACCTTTTTAACTTTTCAAAAATTTGATCAAACAGATTATTAAGTATCACTACTAAACAAGTTGATATACAAAAACTAGAAATGTCAGTGCGATTGCAGGACAAGTTCAACCTTGACCTACTCTCAAATTCAACCCGTACCATTCAGTTCCGACCATTTAAAAAAAATTATCTTTGATTGAGTTAAACTCACAAACATGCAATATTTTCATCCTTAATAAATACATATATTAATCCTTTACTCTAACACGAGATATTCAAATTTCTGAATCCTAAACGATTCAAAATGAACCATAATATATGAGTTTTGTTTAATTTGTTATTAGTCAAAAGATTAAAAAATATATATACTTCTAATGAGCTCAAAAACGACTTTTATGGAAAGCAGTCCCATAAATAATATGATAAATAAAATGAGGAAGGCTCTTAAAGCCAATTGAAATCTTGGTTATAATTACTTATATTTTTATATTTTTTCGTTACAGCACATACTTCTTTCTCACAAGGAACTGAGACATTAATAAAGAAAAATCAATAATACAATTTAGAATACAAAAAAAAAGATACAAAATTGAGGATCCGCGTGTTATTATCCAACTTGTTCAAAGTCAAAAATCAAAGTGTAACACGTATATATAGTCAAGTGGTCCAAATCCCTCTACTACACCATCACAAATTCCATTTTTTTCAAAACCACCTGATTAGAGAAAAATAAAAATAAATAAATATATATATATATTATACATACTTAAATAATAGTAATTTCTATCGTTTAATCAAGTGAATTGTTGAGGTTTTTTTTCGCCAAACCCATTGGTGACCTCCTAAAGTTGACACTAAATTTCATTTAGACACCTCAACTGGGTGATCTTCATTCTAGACACCTCATGTAGGGTCCCGTTGTGTCATTTTGACACTTTTTGCTGACATGTCAAAGTGTGTGTGATACACTCAACAATAGAGCGTAAAAGACTCAATTTAGCTATTTTTTATTTTATTTTCTCTTCTTCTCCATTGTTCAAGCTACCACCTCCCGCCATTTTTTGAAGCTTAAACTTCTTCAATGGAGGTCGAATTTCTTATTCAAATCCATTTTCAAGTCATTTTTCTTCTTCTTCATTGTATTATTTTTCTAAATCTACAATCACCTCCCTCCACCTTTTTTACCGAAAAAATGGATACCAACACTCATATTTCATATTTATTCTCGCTTTCTTTCTTCCCACAAAACAACACTAAAAAAAAAGAAAAAAAAAGAGATCCTAAGATAATAAAAAATAAAAAAAATTGTTGGGTGTAGTAGAGAAGACAACTACCTTCGGGCGGGAGGGGGGGGGGGGGGCACATTGATTTTAATTGGTTGTTTGTCATGTCATCAACGAGTGTATTACACTCTCCTCAATTTTTTGTTTATTGTCAAAAAGTGTCAAAATGACATAGCAAGACTCTACATAAGGTGTCTAAAATAAACATCGTCCATTTGAAGTGTCTAAGTGAAACTTGGTGCCAACTTTAGAAGGTCACCGAAGAGTTTGGCTATTTTTTTTATTGTTTCTATATATAAAAATGAATTACTCCCTATTTGTATTAGCAGTATTGAAAATGGATAGTATTATTTTGTCGTATTTAAGACAGTTGGTACCCGATGGCACCGTCCAACCCGTTTCTCTCTCGCAATCTTCGGATCAACCTCATCAATCGCCACGTGTCCCTAAATTTGAAAAGGAAAGAATGCGACAAAAATCAAATAAAAACTCCGGCCTATCTTTGTCCAATCACAAAAAAACTAAACCGTTTCCCTTTTGTTCTCTCTCGTTTTCGTCATTTCTCTTCCAAGTCCAACTAAGCACTCACCAAAATCTCTCCCTAATTTTCTTAATTTCTCTACTCCGATCACTTCTTTCTGTTCAGAGCTTCGATCTATACAGTTCCGGCGATTTTCCGGCAGAATAAGTAATATTTATGAGTATGTTGAAGAAGCTTGTCGAGAAGGCTTCTTTTGTCAAGAAGGTCAGTCATGATCTCTCTGTTTTAACTCTTTACCTTCGTTTTTTTGGATTTGTACTTTCGATTCACTTCAAATTCGAATTTCTGAGAAGTTTCAGAAATCAAAACTAATCCTGTCATTGATTTTGCATTTCCGATTTGTGTTAAATCTTACTAATTTCTTGTAGTTTTCTGTTTCAATTCTAAAAGTAAATTGAACTGGATTGGTGTGTTAATGTTAAAAAGAATGAATTTTTTGAAATTTGAGTTGATTGATCTCGATTGTCGTGAAGCATGATGTGATCACGCAATATTAATGCTGAGCTTTAAAGTAGTAGTACTACACTTTTGATCTTAAACGTTAAGATAAGAATATCAGTATCACCTTTTCGAGATACTGTAACAGTAACACTGCTAGTTTAAGAATTTTTGAAATTCATATGAGGAACGATTCATTTACTTGGTGAGTTTTAGGAATATGATTAAATGAAAGCCGTTTCTATAATGATTCGATGCATTTAATTATGTCTGCTACTTTATAGTTTCTATTTAAAAATTTGGCTAAAAAATGTGATTAAATAAAAGGTCTTGTAGAAGTTACATTATTGAAAAAGATAGTAGGATCTGTAGGAGTAAGACTGTAACAAAGAGCTGAATTAAGTGGTCTTTGTAGCATTGTGGACTGACCAAAATAATTATGACGAATAAAGAAGCACTCAATCTTCTAACTACTATAGTCAGATACTGGTCCTAATAGTGAAGGCTAAGAGTGACGCTCTTCTGTTTGCCTGTGGGTGTGGCCCATCAGATATACTACTCGGTTCATCTTTGTTTGTTACGTCTCTTTAAAAATAATAATTAAAAATATTTTATTATAATTCATGTTTATCCTTAGGCATTAAAAAGTAATTTGAGGAATAAGTAATTAAAGTGTAAACTGTGAAGAAAATATTTATGATAAAAAGCTGAATAAATAGAGGGATGACCTATGAATTTAAGACAGGTGTCAAGGGACATAATATCCGTAGGAGGAAATAGATGGAAATTTATTTCTTGCCTAAATAGAAAAGTATTTTGCCAGATGCAGTCTTTAGCTCAGACTCCAGAGTCCACACGCAATTATGAACTTTCTTAAAGAGAAATGGGCCGTGGGCCCTGGGCCCATGATTGCGTTCTAAGGTCTGGCAACTGTTTTTCTTTTATTTTTTGTTTGATTAACAAGGAAAAGAAAAACAGATGAACATCTTTTACTTTACTGATTATGTTTCTAATGAGACTTAAATGCATCAAATGAAGATCTTTTACTTTACTAATGAATTAAGTATTAAACAGAAGATTATCTTGTGAAACCTAACTTAGACAAGTTCAGAGTTGCATTTTAGTAGTTTTTTTTCCCATCATATTGCTAATTAATCTTGTGTTAAGTGCAGCCTCGAGGAGATTTAGATGGTCTGAAGCCTGATGACGTAAGTCCTCGGTGTGTTTTTCATTATGGCATTCCATCAGGATCTGTGCTATCGGCACATGACTCTATCCAAAAAATTGTTGCCCTTGCTACCAAGTAAGCATTTCTATAACATTTAATGTTGTATTGTATATATATTAAATTTTGATTTGATAAATTTATATATACAAATGTTGACACAAACAAAAGACTTAACGCAGTGGTTAAAGAATTTTGGTAGTGTGTTCTACCCTTACTAGTAGCACATTTAAAACGACACACACTTTACTCACTATTTCATAAGTATTTCGTCAAATTATTTTTATAACATTTAATCTGGAGGAGTCACCAACAAAAGTTGTCAAGGAGTAATAAGTAATTTTTCATTTTTAATCAGAGATAACGAATTCGAGTCGCAAAATAGGAATTTTGCCGACCTAAAAATTTGCAATAAAAAAGAACTCTTCTTTTGGTTACATAATAATTCAACGTTTCTTAAAGAATTTGTGATGGTAATTAAAATTTGGTATAAATAGTCCACATCACTAAACTAGAATATTAAATGGAAGGGGAAGGTCATGACCTCATCCATACAATTGCTATTCTATTTCTATCTCATTCCGTCTAGGAAAAAAAATCCCCAGCACGAACAATTCTTTCTTGGATATTCCTTTGTTGATTATGATGCCATTGAAGTGTCCTCAAGCATTGATTACCAATAAACCCTTCTTCTTCGCTTTCTACCACTAATCTCCACACCAAGAAAATCAACATATATTTACAATGTTGATGAGCACAGTCTTCAACTCCATTGAACCCTTTCATCTCAAAACCTCTTCTTTTTTTCCAATTTCACTTTCCACTAATGTTACTCTATCCTTCAAACCCAATTCCCCAATCGCCGCCCCTCGTAGACCCATTAAATGGCACATCAGTGCTTGTGCAACTGGTCAAGAAATCGACATGGAAAGAACCAAACAAGGATTATACACAGCAAAACCCAAGAAAGTTGTAATCTTGTGGGACTTAGACAACAAACCACCACGAGGCCCACCCTACGAGGCAGCCATGTCGCTGAAAAGGGTAGCGCAATGTTTTGGCGAAGTTGTGGATATGTCCGCATATGCTAATCGTCATGCTTTCATCCATCTTCCTCAGTGGGTTGTTGAAGAAAGGCGTGAAAGACGACATCTTGATGTTCTTGAACGTAAAGGGGTTGTAACCCCATCCGAACTTTACATATGTTCTGTCTGTGGACGAAAATGTAAGACCCATATGGATTTAAAGAAGCATTTTAAGCAGTTACATGAAAGGGAAAGGGAAAAAAAACTTAGTCGTATGAGGTCATTAAAAGGCAAGAAAAGACAGAGATTTAAAGAGAGGTTTGTTGATGGTAATTATAAGTATATAGAGGCTGCTAAGAGTTTGATAACCCCTAAAGTGGGTTATGGTTTAGCATCTGAGTTGAGGAGAGCTGGGGTTTATGTAAAGACTGTGGCAGATAAGCCACAGGCAGCAGATTGGGCATTGAAAAAGCAAATGCAGCACTCAATGAGTAGAGGGATAGATTGGTTGTTTTTGATTTCTGATGATTCAGATTTTTGTGATATGTTGAGGAGAGCAAAGGAAGCAAATTTGGGGACAGTAGTAGTTGGGGATTGGGACAGGGCATTGGGGAGGCATGCTGATTTATGGGTTCCATGGAATGGGGTAGAAAATGGAGAGATAACAGAGAAGGATTTAGTGTTAAAGAATGAGAGGAGGAGGGAGTCTTGGGATAGAAGTAATGCACAGTTCTCTGTAAGTGAGTTCAATGGTGGGATAAGAGAGGAGGGTACTAGTTTAGGAAGTTTGATGGATGACATTGTTGAGAAGTTGGAGTCTTCTGGCACGAGGATTTCAGCTTTCTCCGAAGGGGAGGAGGATGAAAAAGTTGAAGAACTGGATGAGGAGGACTGGCTTCGAGCAAGATTAGATCAACGAAGTGATGACGAATATAATACAGAGGACTCCATAGTCAGCGATGAAGAGGAGGGGGACTACTTATTGGACAGTGAGGACGAAGATACAGGCGAGATTTTATAAAGTGATGACGAAAGCAATAAGAGAAAGAACAGTTTGCCATTGGTTTTGTCAAAAGATTTGTACGAATTGATTGAGATAGAGCATGTGCTCTGTGAAAATGAGGTTTAATGAAAGGTGGCTAAAGCAATTTGACATATTGGTTGAGTTTGTCTTTGTCAGTTAAGCTATCTTAGATTATGTGAGGTAACACAGATGTATCTGACCTTTGATAATGAAAGTATTGCTTTGAAAGTTTACAGTGGTTGCATTCTTTTCACAAAATTTTTACTAGGCCATGATGTGCTTCTTAGCTTAGGGGAAACATTGTCACATATTTGAATATATTACACGACTAATTCCATTTTTGGGATTCCATTCAAATTTCATTTGGAGCTCTGGATTATCTTTGATATTACCATCTGTTATATCTCTTTGATATATGTGTTAATATTAGCTGTTTGGAGTCGCTCTTTCGAACCTGTTTTACCTGCTCTTTTTTTGAGACAGTCAAGTTTCAGTTCACGTGAGTTCTTCTAGATATTAGATGCGGAAATTTCTGCTGCCTTCAGTTCTGCTCTGTGGTTTGGTGGATAAAAATGCCAGATAAATGAGTGAATGGGGCAGTCGTTTTAAGTAATTGAATTATTTGCTTTTCTCATTTCTATTGAACTAACTGTTGCTGACAATGTCAATATATATCCTCAGTTTTGAGTGAAAAAATTGCGTAATGATATCATCAATTGCTACTTGTTGAGAGAAGTAGTAGAAAAGAAAGAATAGTTAATAAGTTGTCATGCTCCATGGTATTGTCAATAAAACTGAGGATAAAAGGAGCAGTAAGTGAAGATGTTTCTGATAGCATATGCCAAAGAACAATCTAATGGAGTACGACACCAGTTTTTATTTGCAGAAATGAGAGAATACATAGTTGAGATCCACTTAACAATATGCATCAGTTTGCACTGAAGGGCTTATGTTTTTCTTTCGTGGATAGGAATAAACACTAAATATCTTGACAAGCTGCAAGATACTTTATATTTCTGTATAATTATGTTTTTCTAAAATGAGGTTTGTGGAGTGCAAGTTATGAATGGTTTAGAGGAGGAATGTTTGCTAAATCTGAAAGCAAATTAGATATGTTAATGTTGAAGTCCTATTGGAGAAGTATCTATTGCAATTTGAAAATGCTCATCTAGGCTTCTATTGGCACATTTTAATTTGTAAGATGAAACTTGCAGTCATGATATAAAGCCAAAAGAAGATGGAAAGTTAAGTTGCCTTTTTTGCTAGTTTGGATGAAGATTCATGTTTAATTTAAGAGAAAGTTGTAGAAAAGAATGATTTTGTAGCTTAACTGTTAATTTCAGTATGACTTTGACCTATGTTGCTCGGACTCTTCAAAAATGTCAAGGGGTGCGTGTCGGATTTGCCAAAAGTAGTGTATTTTTGGAGAATTTGACACGGGTGCGGCATCGAAAGTGAAGAGTCCGCGCAACTTAGCTTTTGACAATGTAAGGTGCAGGTAATTTGGACACTAAGGGGTCATTTGGTAGGATGTATTATAGAAACAATATATGTATTTGCCTTGGTATTATTTAATACCTTGTTTGGTACATAGCAAGCTTTGGTATTAGCATTACCAGGGTTATTGATACATGGATAAGCATGGTTAAAAACAGAACTACCCTTAATACACCAAACCAAACTATTCTTTCGATATTTTTTAGAATCTAATGTAGGGGATGACGAAACAAGGATATGCTTAATGTACTTGATTATCTACTGAAGTGCTGCTTTATATAAAAATCAATGATAGATCATATTAGCAGTTTGCTTAAACAGTTTCAAGGAAGCTGCTGGCTGCATATGCATCAAGGTATTTGATTTAATGAAGTTAGCTATTCAACCTTCTTTATATCATGCCAGAAGCTTCCTCTTTCATTATCTCTAGTCTCCAGAGCCATTGCCAATATGATCTCTTTCTTATGTTCCAGAGATACAGGAGTCTTCTATTCTCATCATCTGCTCTACTAACTAATTAAAGTGGTTTGATTGTGCTTCTAAATCATGCTGATATGATTCTCTTAGACAGTGCAGTAGGTGGCTCTAAAGAACCAAAAAGTAGATAATGAGATGCAATAAAGAAAAGATGGAATGCATGTTGTGCCTTGGATGTGAACAGGATATCTATTTACTAAACTCAAGAATCAGATGGCAAGGAATACTCGGTAGATAGCTGACCTGTTTTTTCCATTACATCCCATCAGTTAGGTTCCTTTGGCTATCTAACTTACCAACGGAGCACAATTTATGGGGTTTGTCATAGCCCCTTGCCCTCACATTCGTGGCAAGGAGGTGTATTAGCCACTATACTGCTAGGTGGTAGTCTAGTGTCGAAGGATTGGAGTGACAACTTTTCACATCTATTTTTCATCAAGGTGTCAATTGGTCCTTTTAAAGGGGAAATTAATGCTCATGAGAAAATGTTTTCCAGTGACACTAATAAAAATCAATCCTGTAGGCCCACGATTCGAGGTATTGAAATAATCAAGTTTGTGTTAATATGCAGAGATGGACGGATCAAATTATTTGGGAAAGATAGCACGCAAGCTCTGTTGGTATCATCAGAGACGGTGTCAAGCAAATTTTTGCAGGTATGCATCTTCTGAATCCTGCAAAGAATTTTCTTTATTGAAATAGGCGCTAATACCATGATCATGCATCTTGTAAGACTGATCTTTGATGAAAATGCTAAGTTGCTAGTTTATGCTTATTTATTGTTTTGGTCTTGCAGTTTATGGAGAACCAAGGCCTCCTCATTAACATAAACTCCAATAATCAAATAGAGGCAAGTTATTTGATGAAAAGCTCCTTTAGCATACAGATACACTACAAGCAGTACTATTGTAATTTCTAGTACGAGTTTCCATTATTCCAACTCAAAAGTTCAACTTTCTAGGCTAGACATCCCTGCATGAGTGTGGCATAGCTGTGTGGTGGGACTAATAATTTGATTACTTGGTCATCATTAGGTCTGGGATGTAGAACAAAGGTATTTGTGTAATGTTCATGACTTCGACCGGGATATCACATCTTTTACACTCATACAGCACACTCCCTACCTGTAAGTGCGTCTAAGGTACATCTAGGTTAAGCTGATTTGTACGCGAAGAAGATGTGAACCAGCTATTCATTGTGCTGTCCACAGGTATCTTGGAGACTCGTCAGGACATGTTTCAGTTATGAAGGTTGTTAAAGAACCCTGTAATATAGAGAAAATGAAATATTGTATCCCTCTTTCAGCATCTCATGGTGAGACCAAATCCTCTTTACACCTGTTGCTTATTCGTTGTCCAGTTTTCTCTGATGCTTAAATTCTACTGTTCTTTACTCATGACATAAAGTTGCTTGAGAGGTTCTCATATTGTTTGTGATCATTAATGCTCGTAGCATGGTTCAGGGGTTTGTGGATGAATTTACGCATGTAATGTTTAAATTTATTTGTTTCAAAATATATGAGACTTCTAGTGTACCACAGTGTTTGTATTCAGAAACATCTAACTGTTGATTGAAGTTGACCTCAGGAACAACGGAAAAACTTTTTATAGCTAATTCAAAGGTTATTCCCCGAAAATAGAAAAGAAATATAAGAGAACTATTAAACAGATGGTTCAGTCATTATTCCATACATAGATCCTCAATACATACTACCCCATGTTGGCCTGACAACACGATCCTGATTCAGGCCTATCAAATGAAGTTTCAGGGGATGCTGCTGTAGCCCATATACTACCTCAACCTGCTGCAGAAACTAAGAGGTAACTTTTATGCTATTTTCTCAGTTTCTAAAGACCAGATAAAAGAATTCCATCTGGTACGTATTCTGGCACAAGCTAGTGCTTATTTTAATTCAATAAAATTTGTACTTATATATCTTTCAATCAATGTCACCTAAAAGAATACAAGAGGTAAACCAGTTTCAAAAAAAAAAAAAAGAATATAAGAGGTAAACTTTGTTCTTATCAATAGTTCCCTCTCTTCTTTGCTGGAGCTTTTTGTTTCATAACTCTTACTGTAAGATGGTCTACCGGAAACAGTCTCTCTGCCCCACAAGGGTAGGGGTAACGTTTGTGTACATCCTACCCTCCCCAGACCCCTCTTGTGGGTCTACACTGGGTTTGTTGTTGTTGTTCTTAACTCTTACTGTAAGAGAAATTCTGCTGCTGTGGATAAAGTTACTAGTACCCAAAATCTGATTATAATTGATAGAAACTCTAAAATTTGGAGGTTACTACCCGGCATAATAATTTAATCCATGCATATCCAGATGTTACAAAAGTAGGTTCAGAAGTTCTTTTTGTGAAATGTAGGGTTTATTTGAGCTTATTAAAGTTATGCTTACCAGGCATGAAATGAGGCACTACTGATAACTTTATTTGTTGAATTGCCCTCATACAATATTATGTTACAACTGAATGTTCTTTTACACACCAAAGGTTTATTATTATTTTGATCATTATGTGGTGATAACTACGTTAGTATAACCATTGTGAAAAAAACTTTATTTGATGCAGGGTGGCTATTGTTTACAAAGATGGTGTTATAACACTATGGTCAATTCGTGAAAGTAAAGCAATCTTTATAACCGGGGGGAGTCCTCTGCAATCTATGAGTCACGAGACAAAAAAAGCAACCACAGCATGTTGGTGCTGTCCTTATGGAAGTAAACTAGTTGTTGGATACAGCAACGGAGAGATATTCATCTGGAGTATTCCAGCTACTTCAAATTCAAGCATAGATCAAGAACTTGAGGAATTGCCTAGTGGAACTCAAAGTGCCCCAATTTGTAAACTGAATCTTGGATATAAGTTAGACAAAATCCCTATAGCAAAATTAATATGGGCCTATGCAGAAGGTAAAGCAAGTCGATTATATGCTATGGGCTCCCCCGATTGTCAAGCAGCAAACTTGCTACAGGTTACTTTTTATTTTTTGGCTACTTATATGTGTGTGTACTTTATTCTGTAACTTTGCTTTTCTCGATGAATTCAGAGTTCAGACTCCAGTCCTCTTATATAGCTTCTATTTATCTTAGGCACTGTTAGTATATTATTGTTGAAAATCACTCGCCACGTAATTTTCTTTTTTAATCTGTTGACTAATAGTTATGCATTAGTCTTGGTTTTTCTCATGTTATTTTTAAGAGTAGTTGCAAAATAAGGCAAAATAAGGCTTTTATTAGAACCAGCATTAAGTTGGTTTTCTGTATTGGATTGCTCTCCTATTTTCATACATTAGGCCTGCTTTCAATTGAAGTCGTATGATTTGTCATTTGGCAGGTAGTTCTGCTAAATGAACACACTGAATCTCGCACAATTAAGTTGGGACTTCACCCTCCTGAGTCTTGTTTGGACATGGAGATTATCTCAAGCTTCCCCACATTGAGAAAGAACATTAACAATTCATTACTTTTGGTATCAAAGTCTGGCCAAATTTACACATATGATGATTCTTTAATTGAAAGGTACCTAATACAGTACCAGTCTAGGTCACCACCATCACTTCCAAGGGAAGTGACGGTGAAGCTCCCACTTGTTGATTCAAGCATCACCATTGCAAAATTCGTAGTGAATAATCCTTACATGTTTTCCATGGATCAGGTGTGTAAACTTTTCTTGATTTTATACATTTTACTTCTACAATTGTTCTTTTTTAATGCTATAATTAACAGCATACTTTTTCTGGTAATGCAGGACTATAGTAGCCTGATAAAAGATAGCATACCTCTTTTTCCATTTGAGAAAGGACAGAAAGATGGAACTGGATCAAATTCAACTCAATTTTCTAAGGCCAAGAATGTGTTCTTAAGTGGTCACAGTAATGGAGCCATAAACTTATGGGATGTCACGTGCCCAAATCCACTTCCTATTGTGTCAATAACTCAGCAGGTAATCTTGAAATCCATTTTCTCTTTCTTGTTAGTCAACCACGACTTGTCAAACAACCATGTCACAGCGGAACCATTACTTATATTTGATAGGTTACAAAGGTGTCTTTGTCAGGAAAAGTAACATGCATTCTTCTGTTTTCTAGTCATGAAAAAGCATGTTTAATGTCTCATCAACAGCCTTACTTTTTTCAGTCGGATATGCAAACAGTTAGTAGAAAGATTAGCAATTTACAATCAATTCAATAATGTGAGCCTATCCATCAATGTTTAGCTTCTTCTGTTTATTGCCTTCCGAATTTACTGTAACTTCTACTCTGCAGAGTGAGGACAACCTTTCCTTAAGTGGTGTACCCTTAACGGCATTGTATCTTACCTCTGACTTACATATCCTCATTTCTGGTGATCAAAGTGGAACGGTAAACTGTCTATAATGGATTTACCAAAATGAAGAAAGTTTCTGCATTCTGAGGATCTTAATTCTTGTATACTTGTCGTGCAGGTACGTATCTATAAGTTCAAAAGTGAGTTTTTTGCCCCAGATACTAGTTTTCTATCCTTTCAAGGTATGCAGCATGAATGTCAGGAAAACTTTGAGAATTTGATCTTAGATCTTATATTATTAATGGTTTTGCTCTCTTAAAACATAAACGTATCCCTTTCTTTGTTTTATGGAAGCAAATGTTTCAAGAATCAGCAAAAAGAATGAATTGTTGACTTATTCACCCAACTCCAGTAGGTTCAAAGAAAGGAAGCAACCCAATCCAGAGCATTAAGCTTGTTAAAGTTAATGGAGCTGTACTTTCTATAAGTACCAGTGAGGATTCTAAGTATTTTGCTGTTGGTTCTGACCAAGGATATGTAAGCTTCTGCTTCTATTTTCCTCCTGCTATACATCATTCATTTTATTCCTTTAGGTTTTCAAGCACTTCAGTACTGCACCCTTCTCCTTCCAACACAAATGTTGGTCTCAATCATTTGGGAATAATGCCGCTACAGTAAGTTTGTAGGATATGTGCAGAACTTGAACTGTATATCTCAGAATTTTTTGTTAAATGTTATTGTTAATTCTGTTTAATATGGTGGTTCTCTAGTAAGAAGGAGCCTGGAAAGCAGCTTGGTTTTACACACACATTTTATAAGGCTCTAGTAACTCTGATTTTCTAATAAGTACCCTAACTGAATTTATTCGGACCCTTGAGATACAAAGTTCCCAGTGACCTGTTTTCCTGTGATTGTATGAGGGGGAGTATGTGACATATTGAAGATGCTTTTCAAGTCGACTGTTTATATTAAAATATTGAGTGTTTGAAATCCCATAATTTGTGGTATGCAGGTGGTATTAATTGATTCTGACAGCAAGACCATACTGTATCAAACACATATTGCCAGTGAACTCTGTGCAGGTGTCATCTCTATGCAGTTCAACACGTGTAGCTTGCATGGATTCGACAAGAATATCTTAGTGGTAGCGACTAAGGATTCATCAATCTTGGCCCTTGAGACAGAAACAGGAAATACACTAAGCCCTTCCAGTGTTCATCCAAAGAAACCTTCCAGAGCTTTATTTATGCAGATTTTGGGTATTTCACCATTATTTATAGAATCTGTTAATTTCTCGGAAAAGCTTCTCATGAACGCTTAAAACTAACAAACATTCATGTATTTTCCTTTTCTCTACATTTGGTGCAGATGGACAAGAAATGTCTGGTCGAGGATTAAGCATTTTAGATGGTATAGACATGATTAAGGGGAATTCGGATAATATTGCATCAAAGCAACCATTAGTATTGATTTGTTCTGAAAAAGCTGTGTATGTCTATTCCTTATTGCATATTATTCAGGTATGTGTCTATTTGTCTTGTTTGTGCTTATATAAAACTAGCGCACTATCCATCTCACCGTGTGTTCTATTTGCTTGATATATACAGGGTATTAAGAAAGTATACTACAAAAAGAAGTTTCATTCCTCTCTGTGTTGCTGGGCATCAACATTTGACACACCTGAGGCCGGCCTTATGCTTCTCTTCTCGAATGGAAAGATTGAGATTAGGTGATGTTTCTTCTATTGTGTAACCAAATATATATGAGAATTATTCTGCTCGGCAATATTATCATGAACTACTCCTTTAATTGTTGATTCTCTCATGGATCATACAAGTTTTTACTGGCTTAGAAATGTGTAGTCTCGGTTCTAGTTCAAAAGCATACTACAGCATACTAGATACTAGATATCTAAACCATTGATCTTGTCTCGGGAACAAGAATACAATTTTTGAAAACATGTAGATTTTGCCTCTTCAAAAGAGAGCTTATTAGTTTGTGTTTCTATCATATCCTTTTCTGAAGTCCTGTAGGGTAAGCCACAAAGTGCATTTAAATGTAAAATATGAGTGCCACTAGAGACTTACCTCGTCGAGACTTAGAGGTAAGTTCTACAAAGTAGTGGTTAGACTGACTATGTTATATGGGGTGGAGTGTGTAACGAAGATAAGGATGTTGAAATGGATGTCTGGGCATATCAGGAGAGAGAAGATTAGGAATGATGACATTGGGGCCAAGGTGGGAGTGGCTCCCATGGAGGATAAGATGCGGGAAGTGAGGTTGAGGTGGTTCAGGCATGTGTAGAGAAGGTGTGCAGATGACTCGGTAAGGAGGTGCAAGAGGTTGGCCGTATTGAGGTTGAGGAGGGGTAGATGTAGGCCTAAGAAGTATCGGAGTGAGGTGATTAAGCAGGACATGGTACAACTTCATCTCACCGTGGACATTACCCTTGAAAGGAAGGTGTGGAGGTCGATAATTAGGGTAGAAGGTTCGTAGGTAGTCGGGCGTATAGCTATCCCATTCCCAGAGTATTAGTATTATTCTTGTATTTCTTTAGCCTCGATTATTGTACTATCTTGTTGTTGTTTCTGCTTGTTGCTACTGCTTTCTTTTACATCTTTCCTTGAGTCGAGGGTCTATCAAAAACATATCTATGCCTTCTCAAGGTAGAGATAAGGTCTGCGTACACTCTACCCTTCCAGAGACCCCCCCCACCCTCCCCACACGCATGAGATTAGACTGGGTTTGTTGTGAGTGCACACTAGAAGCTTGTGGTGTCTAAATTGCACTTGTTGTTTTTCTCCCTCAGTTCCTTAGTTATATGTTTTCACTGAAGGGGGGAAATTATATACATCCTGCTGAATTTATTCTGTAAAACTTCAGGTCTCTTCCAGAGTTGTCCCTTCTAAAGGAAACTTCAGTTAGAGGCCTTGTACTTTCGCCGCCGAAGGCAAACGCCATAGCTGACCATTCAGTATGCGCGTCAAAAACTGGTGAACTCATAGTGGTATTGCACCGACACTTTAGGCTTTTTTTTTTATGAGGTTTATATACCTTAAGTTCTAACTTTAAACTCAAAAAATTATTTATGTCTAGGTTGACAGGGATCAAGAAATGTTCTTCGTCTCAGTTTCCTTGCAAAATGACACCTTCAGGTGACAAATGTTTCAGCAACCAAATCTTTTTTTTTTCATTTGACAGCCTGCTTTCTTTTTGGCTTATTCCTGTGAAGGAATAATCGAACATAGTTGCATCCCCCACCTCCTTCACTTCCCACTGAGAATTCAATTATTTTATAAGAAATACAGTATCGCCTGCAATTCATACTATTGCTGCATGATAGGTTCCTGGACTTTGCTTCCCATGTTTACGATAGAGATCTAGTGGTTGAACCAGGGAAGATCTCTGCACCCATCATCCAAAAAGAAAAAAAAAAGGTTGGGGTTCTCCTAACTCTGAAATTTTAAGTTAACCTTCAGTTCATTATTAAATAATTTCTTTGACTTTCTTGACTATAGGGAATTTTTGGATCTGTTTTCAAAGATGCCAAGGGAAATAAAGCAAACAATGTGCCTGACGCCGAAGTTGAAAATGCAAGAGTAAGTATTGAAGAGATGTCTGCAATATTTTCAGCTGACAACTTTCCATCACTCACACACAGTGAAGAGAAGTTAAGCAGGAACGAAAAGGATGCTGACTTGGATATAGGTATTGTTTATCTCTTGTAATGGTTGTTCGCTACTTCATCATTCACTTCTTCCATTGAACTGAATACCTGGCAACGACATGATAAGGGCCTGCATAATGCTCTTCTCAGACTAAACTGAAAATCAGACGCAGAAGAAAGTGGAAGTGGGAACAGTAAAGAAATAACAACCTAAAAGAGTTACAATTTATGAACTGTTTTTCATATTTTCATGAAAAGTTCTGGTTGATAAAAGTTTGGAGAGCATTACATTATAGAGTTGCTCATAGTTTTCCCTTCAAGAAGATCTGTTTTGCTTTTTCAAACTATACAACTACCTGCTGCTAACTTTCTGTTTTCCCTTAAAGATGACATTGAAATTGAAGATCCAGAAGAGAAACAGAAGGGAAATCCAATGGTAGCAGTACTCAACAAGCAGAACCTTACAAATACATTTCAGGCTCTGAAAGGTAAGTTATTAGAGTGAAGAAGTTGATAGTTATCGGCACTCTTAGCTTTCTGCAGTGTAATGATAATGCAGTCTCACCGTCTCACGAGTCTACATTTATTAGTTTTAGGTTTTCCCATCGATCTTTTATCTGCCTTTTTTTAATATGCTTAGAAGTGTTATCAACACTTTCAGCTTTCAACTAAATAATATTAATGCTGTCTCACGAATCTCCATTCACCAGTTGTTCAGTTTTCCCATCTTCTTTTAGATGGCTTTTCTACTACACTTAATAACGGCGCTGAATGACCAGAAGTTCTATATCATTTTTTATTTAGAAATCATTGCTCTTCTTTTTACAGGAAAGTTTATGCCCATGAAGGTCAAAAACGATAAAGCCCCGATAAATGATGCACCACAAGATGGCAAGGCAGATACTGTTGGTCAAATTAAGAAAAGATATGGGTATACTGCTTCAGCTGTAAGTTCTCTTTCCTGCATTCACAGTCTATCTGGCTCGAGGAAGGGGAAGCAAGGGCATTAAATGTGTTTTGTCTAATTGAAAATAGAAGTGAAAAAAATGTATTTGTTGAGAAATAAACAACATTTATCACTTGACGTACCTTTAACTTCCTAACTGTTGGGGCAGTAAGCCAGTAACCCCCAACGATCATCCTTATTTCAACTATTTTAGTAATTTGACTGAGATGTTGGCAAGCTAACAATGTAAGTAAATTTTCCTACAATGATTGCAGGAACCCAGTGCTGCAGAGGCAGCAAAGTCAAAGCTCAGTGAAAATCTGAAGAAGTTGCAGGTACTGTATGGTGACTCTCATTACTCATGGTGGACATATTTTCAAAACTATGTTTACCCTACATGATTTTGTATGGCGAAAGGGAATATTGCTTATAAGGCTGCTTCTCTATGTTTTAACTTATCTAATATAGAAGAAAGCAGAACAGAGAAGGTACTGAAGTTTTGTGAATTTCTATATGTGCAGGGCATCAACATTAGAAGTGCTGAGATGCAGGACCAAGCCAAGTCATTTTCTTCCATGGCTAAAGAGGTGTTGCGATTTTCTGGAAATGACAAAGCAAATTCGTGATTGCTTCACTCCACACAAAAATGTTTTGCTTGAAATGTATAGTAAATTACAATTGAGTATTATTCTGGATATTACCTATTTATTCCTTTCTATGAGACTTGGAGTTTGAGATTTTCTTTTCTTCTTTCTTCTATTTATTATATGTAAATGGCACACAACGTTTGATATGATTCGTTCACAGAGATGACAGTTATTAGGAGGGTAGACAGTGTTTCCCAGTATGAAGTTATGTTGATGCCTCTTATGTAAATTGAAGGTTATTAATGTATTCGTATTTGCAGCTCAATAGTCAATACAATCTGATATCCATATTATTGAAGACATATATGCATTTAGAAGAACTTGCATCAGATTTCATGTTTGAATTGCTGTAGTTCACTAATTTCAGTGGGATAGTGAAAGGTGATCAACACTAGTATGGCAAGAAGGCGAAAGCAGAATCATTCACTCCCTCTAGGCTCTTTCTCAAGTTTGCAGCAAATGGAGTTACCTCTTAGACATGTCTATTCAATCCCCATGTAAAATGGGAAGAGAGATCTGTTTGTGTTGAGAAAAAGGGAGGACAGTAAGAGAATTACATATTTGTATACAAGTCTTGGACATGCCAGTATGGATGCAGATTTAGTTTAACGATACAGGGACTGAGGCTTCTATAAGAAATTGTTTTATTGAAAATGTCATTTTCTTTCCCTCGAGTTCCCGATCATTTGGATGGACTCGATATTCAATTAATACACCAACTAGATGAACATTTGTCACCATATTGGAGAGAAGACTAGAATACGAATAATTGGTTAACTGAGAAGGATATGATAAGGAAATGGTCCAATATGCCAAAAGGAACGATACAAGCAAATAATAGACACATGAACCACTGCACAAGAAATGGAATATTTTAATGCTAGGATTCAAATGGACTTTAATATATTACATTCTATCTGTCACACGTTAATTCACAGCTAGATAACTCCATTCTTGAAGAATCAGAGTGTTAAATTAATAACCACGTGTTCAAATCGACTATAGTACTCAATTTCCTATTGTACAATAATGTGGACTCACATGGAAACGGAGACTTGAAGAGAATCGGATCGGTACCCAAACACCATAAAGAAAATTAGCAGAAAGTTACCGTTGAAACAATACAACAAAACGAAAACAATAAAGATATTTTGCAGCAAACCATTAGCATAATCAACTGAAGTGTATACTAGCAACAAAAGGAATTCCCAAGCTGAATTTTTCATTAACACCAACATAATAGAGAAATTACATAAACTACTTGAGCTTGCAAGGCAAGTCATCTGAATTTCACTTTTCTGTCCAAACTAACCCCCAAAGAACAAAAACTAAAAAAAATGTAAAAAAGAGGGCATCTATTTATCAAGGGTAGGACTGATAGCAATTCCTACATGAACTTCTCCACCATTTTCTGGATTTCAACAGCCTACTGATTGTTTAATCATCATCCTCCTGTGAAAGCATGATTAACAGTCATCAATAAGACTACAAAATCATGAAACTAATAGATGATTATTAGACTCATAAATACAAACCTCTTCACTTCCATCATCGTCCTCATCATCATCATGTACCTCAGACTTGGACTTGTCAGATTCCTCATCATCAGCATCACCAGCAGCCTGTGTTGCATCAGATTAAAATTAAAAATTAAAAACGAAAAAAAGCAGAGCATGAACACACTATGGTTACATTAGTAAGAATATAGTATTTACCAGTTTTTTGTTATATGCATCCATGTTCTTTTGGTACTCAGCCTTCCTCTTCTCAGCCTTGGCTTGGTAAGGTGCTTTCTCCTAAAACAAGTTAACAAACAAAGCTGAACTTCAGTACATAATTCGATTGAAGACAAAACGCATTAAGTCAAAAGTCAATTTCAATAGAACTTTTCTGTATATGATTGAGGCTTATACTCACTTCATCTGTCAACTGTTTCCACTTGTCTCCACCAGCTTTGCCAACCTACAATTCAGTGAACAAAAATCAATTAAGCAAAAGGTCAAAACACAAAAACCGACAGATGCTGCTGGAAATCGGGATCTACTTAGGGTAAACTACTCACAACAGCAACAGATTTGTTGTTTGGGTGCTTCTCCTTGTAGGTCTTCCTGAACTCCTCCCTTCATTCATCAAACAAACGAACACCGTTCAGTATATCTGCCTTAAACACTTAGAACGCATAAATCACAAAACATACAACGATTAGATAAATACATGAAAACGAAGAAGGCACTTGGAGGCCTCTTAGGCTTGTTTGGATCCTTAGCAGCGTTCTTCGCTTTCTTACTCTCAGTAGCCTTCTTCCTTACACCAAGCCTGTAACAATTCATCAAATTTTAACAACACGAATCGAACAAATTCTCACATAGAAACACCACAAAAACCTAGATCTGAAACTGTAAACACGAATTGAATCAAAATTACAACTAAAACAGAGTCAAACTCACTTGGTATCAGCTTTAGCCTTTGATTTAGCTCCTTTCATGATGAAACCTGCAACGAAAACACGAAAACCGTTGAGAATCGGTGCTGAACCGGCGGAAAAAGGTGAAAACTCGACCGAGTCAGTGAGTAAAGCGCCGTAGGGTTTACCTCTAGAGAGAGTAGAAACAGAGAGATATTATTCGTTTGTGTGGATTTGGTGCGTTGCTTTGTGTGTGTTGAGTTGTGAGTGGGAAAGGGCTCTATATGAAGGAGAGAGAGAGATAAGAAGGGCTCTTCGCGCTGAGGGACTCTAAAAGAATTTTGCCTCTAAAAAATCGAATCGGAGATGATTTGGGCGGGATTTCGAAAATTCTTTTGCCACGTCATCGATCCGTGTGAATGTGTGTAATTGGATATAGTGCTCTTCTCTTTTGAGATATTTTGGGTTTTGGGCGTTGTGTTTTCTCTGTGTTTCTCAGAGGGAGGATCCTGGCCGTTGATGGGGAATGATTGAGGAAGTTTACGGACACGTGGAGGGATCTTGGGAGTTTGGGGTTTTTGGTAATTTAGCACACACGTGTAGTGGTTTAGTGGTGGAATGACGAAGTTAACCTTTTGTGTTATGACGGTTCTGTGAAGGGGCGGCGTGGGTATATTAAACAAATCTAGACAAATGGAATCATTGATGACGGATCGCGAGTGGGAGGGTGATTTGGTCAATTCACGAGATGAAAGAATCTCTTCTTTAGTTTCTTCTTGCAATTATTTTTAAGAAAAAAAGTCAAGAAGATATTTTTGTCTCATTTTCATTCTTGTAATTGGAAAAAAAAAACGTTGACAGAGATGTGTGAGCAATTATGTTATAAGAGGTAGGATTACAATAATATATCCCGTGAAATTTTATTAAGTGAGGTTTAGGTGGGTAGGATGTACACATACCTTGTTACTATCTAATAGAGTAGAAATATTGTTTCCGAGAGACCCTCTCTTCAAGTGCGTCAAACTTAAGTAAAAGAAGAAGAAAATGATGAAGAAAGCATAGTAGTTACATAAGAAAAGCAGTGTACATTCAATAATAAGATATCGTAACCGAAACACAATAAATATCATATGGCAATAACACCAAAAGCAAGAACCGCGAGTAGCAAATCCTAAACCCTCGCTAGTAAGACAATACTCTATCCCTACTAACTTTTTACCCTAACATGACTTTCACTCCTCTATCTAAAATCATGTCCTCAATAATATGAAGTTGCGCCCATGTCTTGTCTAATGACCTCTCCCTAATACTTTTTTTACCTAATTCTACCCATTCACTTACCCCCTTACAACTAGCCTCTCGCACCTCATCTTCACATGTCCAAACCATCTGAATCTCGTTTCCCTCATTTTCTCCCAAATAAAAGACAAATTAAAAATAAAAATATTCGAAATAAGGTTGGAATGCTTCCGAAGTGGACAAAACGAGGAAAATGACGCTAAAAGATTGACATGTAAAGAGGAGACGCATATATGCCCAGTGAGGAATATAATTGTGCGAGATTTGTTAATGATATGTCTGAAAAAATGTAGAAATAGTCAAAAAATTACTTCGGAAAGTGATTAAACAAGATACCGCATGCTTGCATCTTACAAGGAAACTTTCTTATCAATATTACTAGTATTACTCTGCTACTATCTTACTCTTCGATCTTATTATTGTTTTATTATTTTTTTTACTTCGATTGTCATACTATTTGTAACTGTTATTATTCCTTTTACTTTTTTATTACTTTTTTTCCATACCTAATTATATTGTTATACTTTTTCTATGTCGAAGGTCTTTCAAAAACGAATAGATGATCATGGTATCGATGTCTATTTCAACGAAAATAGTTAAGTAAATTATATATTCATGGGATATTTTTAACTTTTTTTTAAAAAAAAAAAGAATAAAATTTGGAGTAATTTAACCTCTTATACTTAAGTTGTTAGTTATTGACATTCCTCACATGAGGTTATAATGGGTAAATACTTGTACAATATTATTAATGCAGTTTATCATAATTGAGTGATTTAAATGAGAAGATATTCATCAAGGAGTCGTGTGGTCCGATGTATTATTCGTATGGGGATTGTAATATATGATTATTGTACGAAAATCATTATAAGAATAATTAATACAAGGATTGTTATATAATGAACAAATAATATGAGAATTGTTTTTAGTGATTACATATTGTAAGGATATTTTTTGTATTTACTATTTAGATACTTTTATGAGTTTTATCGACATATTAATACAATTTCACTTTGTATTTGAACCGAATAATTTATCATTTCTTATTTAACTTATAATTTTCTATTTGTTTTTTTTATATATATTTTATCAATCTCGAAATAATTAGATAATATTCTTATCTCCAACAAAAAAAAGAATAAAAATAAATATAACAATAACGTATTCAGTGAAATTTCATAAATGAAGTATGAGAGTCAAGAGACTATAGTGTACATAAACTTTACTAGTACTTCAAGGAGGTGGAGAAGTTGTTTTAAAAAAACCTTAAATCAAGAGTAGCAAATCAAAGTACAAAGAAGAAGAGAGATCTTTAGAAAACATAGCAACTAAGGAGTACTCAGGGAGGAACTAGGAATTTAGCAAATCAAAGTACAAAGAAGAAGAGAACTCTTTAGTAAACATAGCAACTAAGGAGTACTCAGGGACGGAGCCAAGAATTTCACAAAGGTTATTAATATTTCATGGAGGTAGAGAGATTGTTTTAATAAGACCTTAAATCAAGAGTAGCAAATAAAAGTACAAAGAAGAAGAGAACTCTTTATAATACATAGCAACTAAGGAGTACTCAAGGCGGAGCTAGGAATTTAGCAAATCAAAGTACAAAGAAGAAGAGAACTATTTAGAAAACATAACAACTAAGGAGTACTCAGGGACAAAGTCAAGAATTTCACAAAGGGTGTCCAAATAACACTATAAAAATTATTTTCAAAAAGTAAAACTAGTGAGATTCAAACACACAAACACTTCCTCTTTTCAAGGAGGTGAAACCATTGGGGTACAATAGCTTGTTATTCTAAAGATGTTCAAAATACGTTATTAATCATTATGTGTATCATTTTACTTGTATATACAATATTTTTTCCGACGCAAGAGACGTCCAATTGGACACCATGACTACCACGTGACTTCACCACTAAGAGTACTAACAAAGAAAGCAATGTAAAACCTACTATCAATCAGTAAAAACAAATAAAACAAAATAATGTTACACAATATTTTACTATGAATATTATAAAGAGTAATTTACATATGTATTGGTATAATGAATGTCATTGTTTTATTACTATAAAGAGAAGTAAAATATACTATAAATAATTAATTATTAAGAAATTAAGCCACTTTTATGACTAATTGTTATAATATTGACTAGTTATAACTTAAAAGTGTATTTTATTATTACTATATATAATAAGTGGGAATAACTACTACTTAGCACATGACAAGTGTTGGATGATATGTGCTTGATAGTGTTGTACATTCTTCTTTTATGGTTGTACCTTTAAAATTTATATTATTGAACAATTTAACACCATTAATTACCTACTACTTTATTAGCCAAAAAGTTTGACCTCATTTGGGCCCATTTATTATTTATATGTTTTCAATTTTCAATATATGTTGTCTATCTAATTCTTTTTTTCAACCTTTTATTTTAAACTTCTTGAAATTTAATTAGCTATTTATTACTCTCTCTATGCACTTTTAATTGTTATGATTTCCTTTTTAGAGTCAAACTATAAGAATTTTAACTAATATTTTACAATGTGTTTTTTCATCATATTCATAGGCAAAAAATTACAATTTATAGTACTTTTTGTATAGATTTTGCATATTTAATTTTTTTTTTAAAAATATCGAATTAATACAATTTGATTTTACTTTGAAAATTAGTCAAATGGACTTTCAAAAAGCGCAACATGACAAATACAAGTGGACGGAGAGAGTATATTTTAGCTATAAAATATATTAGAGGTACAACTTTTTAAATTTTTATTGCGTTGACTCTTGAAATCTTATCATTGTCATATGAATTTGAACAAATTATATACTATTAAAAGTTACATAAAAGATGCTATAAATCACAATAATTAGCAATTAAAAATATTTTTAAATCATATAAGAAATTTGGTTGACTAATTGGAATAGAATAAGTAACATGTACTATTTGAAAATAACGTCAAAATTTCTACAATTCACAATACATTAACAATTGAAAATATTTATGATTATTCATGTGAATTGAAACATGAGTAACCTATATTATTCAAAACTAACGCAAAAATACTATAAATCACAACAATTTAATAACTTCAAATATATTTTTAAGAAAACATATAAAAAATCGACTGATCTTCAAATTCTATTTATATCTCATAAATTAAAACAAAAAAAAATAATATTTATTGGGCCTGTGCTGGCACGGGCACCAAATATCTATATATATGTGTCACAAATGGAAAAGTCTCAATCAAGGAAGCAACATATATCATTTACAAATGACTTAGAAAGCATTAAAAATTACAATAATTACCAATTTAAAATATTTAAAAGCTATATAATAAAATACGTTGACTCTCAGAATTCTATCAGGCTCACATATATTGGGACAGAAAAAATAACACATATCATTTTAAAATTACCAAAAAAGTATTATAAATAATAATAATTAACAACTTAAAATATCTGAAAGACATTTTAAAAGGGTTAATTTTGTAATTTTATCCATATCGCATAAATTAGGACAAAGTGACCAGTAATGTACGTTATTTGAAAGTTACATAAAAATATTATAAATCACAATAATTAATAACTTAAAACATTTTTAAAAAAAATATGAAAATTTGGATGACTCTCCAAATTTCATTTGTGTCACATAAATTGAGACAACAAAAATAACATATATTGGGTCCATTTAAATTTATTTGTCTTATTTTTTATTTATTTTTTTATATTTAAAATTGCGTAAAAATACTATAAATCATGATAATTGACAATATAAAATATGTTTTGAAAAAAATACAAAAAATTCCACGGATTCTTGAATTGAATCTATCGTAAAAATACTATAAATCATGATAATTGACAACATAAAATATTTTTAAAAATGTTGTATGTGGGTAGTCTTATTATGCCTTAAATAACGTCAAAGAAAGTACATGTTTGTGATAAAAAACTTATTCCTTTATCCACGCAAACAATCGCTTCAAAAACTCGATTATTAGCTCCAAAACATACCATTTATATTATTGGGCCCGTGCATAGCACGGGCAACATTATCTAGTATATAATAAGTGGGAATATCTACACTTAACACATGACAAGTGTTGGATGATATGTGCTTCATAGTGTTGTACATTCTTCTTTTATGGTTGTACCTTTAAAATATATATTATTGGACAATTTAACACCATTAATTATCTACTACTTTATTAGCCAAAAAGTTTGACCTCATTTGGGTCCATTTATAATTTATATGTTTTCAATTTTCAATATATGATGTCTATCTAATTCTTTTTTCCAACCTTTTATTTTAAACTTCTTGAAATTTAATTACCTATTTATTACTCTCTCTATGCACTTTTAATTGTTATGATTTCCTTTTTAGAGTCAAACTATAAGAATTTTAACTAATATTTTACAATGTGTTTTTTCATCATATTCATAGGCAAAAAATTACAATTTATAGTACTTTTTGTATAGATTTTGCATATTAATTTTTTTTATTTAAAAATATCGAATTAATACAATCTGATGTAACTTTGAAAATTAGTCAAATGGACTCTCAAAAAGCGCAACATGACAAATACAAGTGGACGGAGACAGTATATTTTAGCTACAAAATATATTAGAGGTACAACTTTTTAAAAAATTTAAATTTTTATTGCGTTGACTCTTGAAATCTTATCATTGTCATATGAATTTGAACAAATTATATATTATTAAAAGTTACATAAAAGATGCTATAAATCACAATAATTAGCAATTAAAAATATTTTAAAATCATATAAGAAATTTGGTTGACTAATTGGAATAGAATAAGTAACATGTACTATTTGAAAATAACATCAAATTTTTTAGAATTCACAATAAATTAACAACTGAAAATATTTATGATTATTCACGTGAATTGAAACATGAGTAACCTATATTATTCAAAACTAACGCAAAAATACTATAAATCACAACAATTTAATAACTTCAAATATATTTTTAAGAAAACATATAAAAAATCGACTGATCTTCAAATTCCATTTATATCACATAAATTAAAACAAAAAAAAGTTAATATTTATTGGGCCCGTGCTGGCACGGGCAACAAATATATATATATATGTGTCACAAATGGAAAAGTCTCAATCAAGGAAGCAACATATATCATTACAAATGACTTAACAAGCATTAAAAATTACAATAATTACCAATTTAAAATATTTAAAAGCTATATAATACAATACGTTGACTCTCAGAATTCTATCAGGCTCACATATATTGGGACAGAAAAAATAACACATATCATTTTAAAATTACCAAAAAAGTATTATAAATAATAATAATTAACAACTTAAAATATCTGAAAGAAATTTTAAAAGGGTTAATTTTGTAATTTTATTCATACCACATAAATTAGGACAAAGTGACCAGTAATGTACGTTATTTGAAAGTTACATAAAAATATCATAAATCACAATAATTAATAACTTAAATTTTTTTTTTTTTAAATATGAAAATTTGGATGACTCTCCAAATTTCATTTGTGTCACATAAATTGAGACAACAAAAATAACATATATTGGATCCATTTTAATTTATTTTATATTTAAAAATTGCGTAAAAATACTATAAATCATGATAATTGACAATATAAAATATGTTTTGAAAAAAATACAAAAAATTCCACTGATTCTTGAAGTGAATCTATCGTAAAAATACTATAAATCATGATAATTGACAACATAAAATATTTCAAAAATATTGTATGTGGGTAGTCTTATTATGCCTTAAATAGCGTCAAAGAAAGTACAGATTTGTGATAAAAAAACTTATTCCTTTATCCACGCAAACAATCGCTTCAAAAACTCGGTTATTAGCCCAAAACATACTATTTATATTATTGGGCCCGTGCATATCTAGTTTTATATATATAAAAAGAAAAAAACGAGGAGCATAATTACTTTAGTTTCAAATATTTTTGATAATTTTTTTTTTTATCCTTTTTTAAAAAAAGAAAAGGAGAATAGAGAGAGATTAAAAAAAAAGCTGGAGAGTCCAAGCTCATATTGGTCCCAAAGGAGACGAAGACGAAGCTGATACGGTCATACAGATCGGAAAATCCTGAATAGATTAGCAGAAAAGAGCGGTTCGGACGGAAAATCAGCAGAGACGAAAATGGAAGAATCAACGGCGAACTTAGAGAGATCGGTAGCCGCGCCGATGATATTCATCATAGTCTTAGCTTTGCAGTTCCTTTCTCGCCTTTTCGAAATCAATAAAAAGGTTAGTTTCTCATCATTTCTGATGTTAATTTTCGGTTTACCTTAATTCCATAATGAATCTATATGAATTTCATAGATGTTTTAATCTTAATTTTGATTTGGTGGAATAGTTGCTTTTAAATCTCCATCGCTGTTTCAATGATTGATTAATTCAATGTGGAGGACTTGAGCCAATTCGCTTTGTTCTATTCAATTATAGATATTTTAATGTGTTATTGAATACTTTCCTGGTTCGCCATTGATTTTGATTTTGTTTTATGATATGATATGTTAAATTTTTCAGAAAGGTTCTACGAGTTCAGAAGATATGCAGTTGCGCGCAGAAATCAAACAGCTGCTAAAGGAGGCAAGTGCCTTGTCACAGTAAGTGAGCTTCACAATTTTTTTGACAATGATGCATGATGGTGTTTGGGCCAACTTGAGCTCATACCTCAATTAATCAACTAGGCACCTGCTATCTACCACAATTAATCAACTAGGCACCTGCTATCTCGTCTACCACTAGCACAAGTACGTGGTAACTTTGTCTACCAAGGTTTAGACATATGAAAAAGTCGCCTAGTCGTTTTTGTCTTTGCTAGGATTTGAATCCTGAAATTGTACTGTCCGTCACAGTTTCAGTGACTGTTAGGCCACAACATTGGGTGCTCACATGTAGTATTGGTCATAACTATTCATCTTTTCTTTGTACGTCAAAGTATCCTAAACAAAATTTCGTTATGTTTTCTTTGTTGTGATTTTTCAAAACTATCCCTGTTAGTAGAGTTACTTACTGTAGTTATACTTGATAGATAAGTACTTATTGATAAGTTAGTAACAGGTAATTAAAATAGGAAGTGGAGTCTTCAAGAGACTACACGATAATTTTCTCTTTTCATATGGAGTAATAAATAAAACTGATCTTGTCATTATGGAAGTTCTATGATATGGAAAATATGATTATGCCTTCACGTGTATTTCAGGCCTTCAACATTTGCACAAGCTGCAAAACTGAGGAGGTTAGCTACAGCCAAGGAGAAGGAACTTGCAAAAAGTATGGCTTGCATTCTATCTTCTTTAGCATAGTTCCTGCTGTATTCGTAATCCATATCTAGAATCGACTAACACTATAGTTGTAGGCCTCATGGCTCGTAGAGCGATGGATTATTTGTGAGTCCTACTTTCATCTTCTCTTTTGAACCTCGTCTCAAAATGATTAGAAGTTTGCAGCTTTAATGACTATTGGAATAGACATGCCTGTGCTGTGATGGCTTGACATAGTAACTTTTGGAAGGAATATTGGACTTGTCTTCTCTCTTTTCTCCACTAACTTGCTGCCAGGGACAATTTCTTGACCCACTTAATAAAGTGGTTCTTCTTCCATGATTGTGCCCAGATTTATACTGCCTCTAATATAGACAAGAGATACATTCATTATGCCCCATCCCACCAAATTACATTTATGATGGAAAGAATCACCTCGAGAGAGCTAATGATGTTTTATCAATAGCATTACTAAGCATAGAACAAGCATTCTGTGATGGAATTCCAAAATGAATGTGAATTTCTCCAGTGTACTCAGATTACCATCACTAGAGAACCATGAGATGAATGAAGACCTGGAAATAGTTGGAAGCACATTAGGCTGTGCCAAACTGCCAATGTTATGATGATTCAAATCGTTTTTAGTACTTTTGCTATTGAATGCCTGGATTGAGCTGAATGCAAGAGTAAAAAAATTGTTTTTTGAGGCTTATTGTAGAGGAACAAGGTGCACATACTAACTCTTTCACCTGAACATGACTTCTTCTTAGTATTGCCCTGTCCTATCCTATTCTAGCATAGAAGGAATTTAAGCTTGCATAGAGATATCAAGCTAATTGATATTTTGGGGAGATCTCAGTGAAAGGGGTCTCAGTGGCTGTACTCCTTTCAAAGGACTGTGTGTTTGGAGCCTGTGAATGTTGGAGCTCATGGACCAAATGCAGATGCCTACCATGAGGAACTTAAACAGCTCAACCTTTAAAGTCGCCTCAACAGAAAATTTCTACAATATTCTGATAGTTGAAGTTTTCTTCCAGTAGCTGGACTAAATAAACCAAGTCTGTCTCCTCCTTATAGTTAGACTTATGAGAAGTTGTGGTTAGTGCTTGTCTTTTGCAAATTACTGGCTTTATGTAACCATACATATTCAAGCAGAAACACATACAAAGCACAGATTAATATGCTGACTCTTCCTTGTTAATAAGCACAAGTTTTGTGGATACTTTGATCAAACATCAAGTTTAGCATGAATAGCTCCTGCAGAGAAGTAAATTCTTTGGATGACATTCTTGGAAAGGCATTGTGTTTTGGATTCTGATTTTTCTAGGAGAAAAAACTGTCAATTTGCGATCCTTCATATTGGAAGTTGTAAAACATAAGCTACAATGCAACCAAATGGATTGATCCAAAGGATGGAAGAGAAAAATCCACAATTTATTACTGAAAAAATACACTTCCCTTAATTTGAAAATAATAATAAAAAGACTCTATAGGGATGCCTTGTGTTGAACTTAAACAAGTTAATCAGAGATAGGAATGCTGAAATAGTAATATTAGTGGTCTTGAGACCTACAAGCAAGTAAATTTGGTAGTTAGGATGGGTAAATCATGGATTTAAATCACTAATGTAGGTTTGCCAGATTGAGGAAATTTATGTAACAGACTACTTTTCAAATTTGAAGGTGGCTTTCTAGTCTGGTAATGCGACTAGCTATGATCCAAAGTATATCACCTCCCTATCTAGTGCTCTCCTCTATGTTGATATTTCTTTCTCGTCATTTTGTCTTATTCACTTGTAAGTTACACATCAGTCTTTACAGCACATACAAACTAGTTGATATTGAGGTTTAGGTATGTTTGTATGCTTAACGTACAAACTAGAGAGTTTTTAGAGTTAGAAAACTTAACATATTGGACTGGAATGGAACGGGTCCAAATGAAGTGAAATTGGTAGTGAGGATAAATCATACTATCGTCAACCAGCTGGGGATTGAGGCATATAACTTATTGTTGTTGTTGGTGTTCTCTTTATAGCATATGCTATTTGGATGAAACTTATCAATAAATTTAATTTGTCCTCATCCTCTGATGCAGATCAAGAAATTCACAACAAAGAGGCGAAATTGTCACATGATTCATACACAAAAGGCCTAACTATTTTTCAGGTATGCATTGGATTCACTTAGTGATTTTTACAAGCTTCCTTTAAGCTGTAAGATGCTTATTTACCCCCCTTAGTCACACAGGTCTTGACATACTTGTTGTTGATTATCTGGTTTTGGCGTATTCCTGTGGCTTCCATATCTAAGCAGCTCGTACAGCCTTTTGGTAATACTTCTGATTCGTAGATTAGTGAGCTGTAGTAGCCATACCTACACGACATTTTGTGACCATTATGTATGCTTTAAATATTGTCCACCCATTTACCAATTTGCTTTGCTCGTCTTCCATTGTGATTTATGATATATTGCTTTCACGGACTTTTAGGGAGATCCTTGTTCTTGTTTCCATAGATAGTTATCTTCCTGTGACATACTGATCTATTGTTCTTCCACTTCTGCAGGCAAGATGTTGTCTTGGCGAGCTGGAGGTCCTGCCAATGAAAATGTTATGGTAATGATTAGTCGCCATTGTTTCTCTACTGTCATTTATTCTTTTAGGGGAAATAGTGACTGAAAATAGAGCATTCCTGTAAGGGGGAGGGTAGGTCTTGGGTTTGAAGGTAGAGCCAGCACTTGTGCAACATACATATCAACATCAAAGCAGCAGCTCCTGCATTTTTCCAAAGTTGTTTGTCTTTTGGTTGAATGACATTTTAATAGTTTGTTTAATGCACTTGCAGGTGGGGATTATTCCGTGGTTGATACTGTCTACTAGAGTCGGCAAATCTATCAGCCGAAGAATATTCAAGTAGGAGGAGAAAGTAGAAGTGACATCAGTGTACCCGTACCATTTTTTTTAACATTCCTTTCGTTATCTATCTTATTTTCTTACTGATTCATTGAGATTTGTAAATTGAATGTGCTATACCTCTGTAAGAAGTACCCTGTTCTTTTTCTATAAGTAGGAACAAATGTGATGAGTTAGATGTCATTTTTGAAAGGAGTGCTACTATACAGCTTATTTTGGTTTTGAAAAAAGCAAATGCAGTTGGGTTTTTTGAGGTATAAATTTGTAGAGTTCATGAAGTGGATCTGTGAAATAATAGTGCGCGTAATTGGTATACAAAAGAGCAATAAACAATTTTGATAGAGCAGCTAAATTACCCAAACAAAACAAAAAAAATCATGACTACATGTACATGTACTCCACCCTCTCCTCTTCCGCAAAAAACCTAGAAAGAACTAGCTAAATTAGTTATGCATAGTTAATCATCTTTTATTAGTATATAATTAACTATGACATTGTAATTTATTCCAATTGTTTGTCTTATGTACTAACTTTTAAATGTTTAACTTTTATTTTTTAAAAAATGATTAAATCAATTTGGAGTACACCTAATTTAAATGCATTTACTTAACCTGCTAACTTTTCAAGGGCGAATAAAGGAACCAAATAACCTGCCAATAAAGTTTTGAAATAATTTCAAAGACCTTATTTTAAATTTGACTTCATAATACCAAGTTTTCATTGCTCGAGAGGGGACAAGGGTGTATCCGATGGAGAATTTTTGTAGTTTTTTTAAATAATAGGGAATTTTTAGAGATTATGACATTTTAAATTGTGTATTTATATAATTTTTCCTATTTTTAAATCACTACTTCATTCTCTTTTTATTACTCACTTTATTGTGGTGAGTTTTATTTGTTAGCTTCTTATAACCTAATTGAGTACTGATGAAACATGTAATTTGGAAAATTCTGTTATTTGTTTGGGTGAAGAGAACTATAGCCAGTTTCCTATAATTGACGAGCATTTTTTAGGTGTTAGGAACTGATTTTACAATTAATCAGTTCATGTGTTTTTTTCCTTTTCATGAAAATGACTTAAACTTCCTTAAAAATATTGAAAAATATAAATATATAATACTAAAATGAACGATAAAAATAGAATAAAGAGGTAATTTACAAAAGATATTACGGATAAAATAGCAAAAAGCTTAAATCAAATCAAAAGCGTCTAGAAACTATACCATCATAAGTTGAAGATGACCAACTTATGATTCTTTTTGACTGATTTTACCTCATAAGCCAATACTTTTTGTATTTACCAACAAATACATAGATAAGCCAAAAATTACTTACTATAAGATAATTTGGTAAACTACTAACTAGATTTTGTATGGTGTTATACTAATGCAACAAAATGCTTGGAGAACATCCCATTTCAAGAAGTGTTTCCCAAAAAGTCGATTGTATTTTGGGGCCAAATTGCTTACTACTCTATCTGCAAACATCACCAAAAATATAGCGCAAAATTAGCTTGATTTAACTGACAAGACATGTTATGAAGTCCAAGCAGCATCAGATTATATAACCATTATCTGCAACCCTTAAGATGTAAGTAACTATTCTTGAATGTCATCGTTCCTCCCAAAGTGGCCAGCTGAAATAACGAATATTTTATAAGACACTGAGAATGAAGGTAAATCATCACGAAGAAAGAAAAAAACGATACCTGTATGATTTATCTGATGTGACCTCCTCCACCACCATCCTAAGATGTACAGGAACATCATCACTTGCTCTTATCACAACCAACTCCACAGATTCTCCAACATTATTCCACATGTTTTCGAATAGCTAATGACAAAAAGCACACATATTAGAATCAGTTTGCATCCTGCATTGCAATGATAAGACACAAAGCAAGCACAAAAGATTGACTACAACGATAAAAATGAACATGCTCAGTTGCTCACAGAGCGATACAACCATAAGGAGCCCACAAACTTGTGAAGAAGCAATTGCCATACTCTAAACAATAACAAGAAAGGTAATATACCTCTAAGAAACTCTGAATTCTTTTTCCACCAAACTGAATTATAACATCATTATGTTTTATCCCAGCAGAAGAACCAGGTAGGACCTGTTGAACCCGTTTTATCCAGCAATTAGTAACAAAGATTTAACTAATTTCAACTAACAACATACATGGTTGAACAGAGTAACTTTTAATAACAGAAGTTCATAACAACCTGCGCGAAAAAGTTGCAACTACGTTGTTTACTACTTGGTATAATTGATGATGTTTGCCATTCTTTTACACTTCTCCTATTTCCTACATCAAATTCGCGTTATTACTTATCTTTTGCTTTTGTAGCATGTTCAAAATTTCAGCATTTACAAATTAAAATGAAGTATTTTTCTTTATGCACATGAGTTAACATGGGCAGCGAGGATTCATAGGGCCAACTCCAACTAGTTTGGGATTGATGTGTGTAGTTGTTGTATTTCTTTATGCGTATCATATACAAACGGGCACCTGATCACTGCATCCAAACCTTGTCTATTCTACCCTGGTGCTATAATGTGCCTACTTAATTCAGCAACTATAAAGTATAGGGACATCAATACCATCAAAAGAACGATTTCCCACAAAAAAAGCTGTAATAATATATAGAGCATACCTCTTCAACAATGACACCTTTCAAGACATCAGGGAACTTTGAAATAATTAATATTTCCAGAATTCGTAGGCGAGCTGCATAAAGGTTAGTTACTTCCATCCCAAGCCAAGGTCGATGTGATTGTCTATGATACAAATAAAACCTAAAGATTAGTTCCAGGTATTTGTGATTAGATTTTCTATAAAAGTCTAAACGCTCTCCACTTTTCTTCATTACATTTGAAACAGAGATCCATTACGGATATGAGATTCAAGCACATTACTGACAATTGCAAAGAGAAAAATGGACATATCAAGCAAACTATAAAGGCAAAGATCCAGAGCGTACCTATATTTCTTATAATGCTCCCACCATATGGAAGCTATATTGATTGGCAAAAATGCAATAGAGCCTGGATCATAAAAGCAGATACCAATGACTTCTCCATAGCAGTTAATAAGCGGCCCGCCCATACCGCACTACAATAACAAGGAAAAAGCCCTGAATTAGCAAAATAAACAAAGTGACTAACTACCAAAGTAAGATATAAATGTCAGAGGGATTTTCTTTAAAAAATTGTGAAAGAGAGTTACTCTCATAATATTGCAAGTCGCCTTGAGAAGCTCTTTACACTCAAAGTCATCTTCGCAGCGATCAATGCTACAAGGATCAACCATAAAAATAATTGAAATTGAGTCTCATTAACAAACGTGACAATCAAGTATGCAATAAAGTAAAAGTCAAATGAAAACACCAAACAGAATTCACTAGGAGCAGCCGTGATATCATATGGCTTCGCATAAAAACGTCCAAGTGCAATAACTATATCTCCAGGAATAAGATTAAATGAATTTGAATGTGGACAAAGTTGAAATGACTTATACTCCGGAGCTGGCTCGAATCAATCGTGATAGAATAGCTTAAATGAGCCAAGGATGCAATTGGAAGTGGTGTGTCTTGATTGAATCTTTACGGCAACAACATTGTAGTGGAGGTCATTTGACTCGATTTGACCCTCAAATGATCTTCCATCAAATAGGTGCACGATAACCTAAATAAATAGATATCAAATAATCTAGCAAGAGTTTGGTAAGAAATGACATAAAGAAGATCGCCAATGATCAAGAGATTAACAAATACTAATTTGATTAAAGAAATTATTAGACAAATTTGACAACGGGATAAAAATAAATCACCAACCTTGATATTATCCACTATAGAATTTCCACTCGTGGAACACCTAAAGAGACTTGCAGAGGTTAATATTACGCTATAACTTTCCACACTTTCTATGATAGTCCCAGAACATTTAAATATCTCCTTTTCCCCTGACAATGAACATAAAAATAACAACAGGTAAAATGCTAACAAAAGTTAGAACTAAAAACTAATAGAAGTGAGAAAAAAATTAAATCTCAAAAGCAATAAAGAAACAAAAATATTGAAGGACAACAAATAAGAGAAAAGAAATAAAACTATCAAGAATAAATACCCGAGTATGATTTAAGACTGACAACAGATGTGGAAACTTTTAAAGCAGCCCTCTTCGTGTAAACATCTAAATGAATATTTTGAGGATTCAAATAAAATTCCTGTTCTGTTCGACTCAACTTTATTGGTTCACTTACAAAGTCAGAACCTGCATAATTTCCAACAAACAAATATGAAAATGAATTTTGATACCAATATGTTAGGAATTTTTTTATGAAACTCACTGTACTGAGCCTCCTTTGGCTCCCTCTTCCACGGAGTAAAAGCTTCCACCCACTTCCTTTTGAAACAATCAAAAGTCATAATTTACCTTTAAAAAAATCATTTTACTCTGACAACCATTTCAATGATTAAAATCAAATAAACATTAATATGCAATCAAATTAGCATTTAACGATAATCTGATTTCAACACCTCTAAATATTCAACTTAAATTGTACCAAATCATATCAAGCGCTCTCCTGTATCACCACATCAATATAAGGGTTATTAATACATAGTTAAAGACAAAACTACCATTAATACACCACACCAAACAGTGAATATAATTAATCAGCATAATGTTAGGGTTTATACAATGCTATTTTGAAGGTATATATCAATGAAAGTTAACGCTAGGGTTTATACATTGCTATTTTGAAAACAAAGGCGACTTGAACCAGATATGAAGTAGGAGTCACTCCACCACAATTCTTGGTAGTTTAATTAGTTATTAACTTAGGTCAAATCAATATTTGTGGCTTTGTGCTCATAAGGAAGAATCCAGACAAAAAATATGGATGAAAATAAAAAAGAATTGGGAAAAAAGAAAAATCACATAAATACCCATCATCAAAGAAGGCTCTCAAATATCAAACATGATCTTACACCAGACTGAAAGTTGGCAGAAAAATGTGCACCACGTACAAGAAAACGTATATTTATTTATTCATTCAAGGTAAATAGGGTATTAAGTTTATATGGTAAACGGATATATTGTGATTAAAAAAAAAAAGAAGGTCTTGTAGGCCTAATACCTTAGGGTTGGCGGAGCTACGTAGACACAGGGGACGACCCTCGAATATTTTCATAAAAAAATTATACAGTGTATATAAAAAATAATATACTCTTATGCCAAATTTAACATACCGTACATAAATATGATTTAAAAGTAAAGAAAAATGTAAATCTATAACCTTATTCAACAATAACTCTACTTTAATTTTAAAACTAGAATACTAACAAAATTATGCTAATGAAAAAATAAATATAAAATAATAATACGAAAAATCACATGGAATCACATGAAGCAAAGGTCGAGAATGAGAAGAAAATGAAATATAATTAATATAAAATAAAATATATATTTTTAGAACATTTTAAAATAATAAAAATAAATTAAAACAAAAAAAATAAAATAAAAATAAAAAATAAAAAATTAATCAGCTTGTAATTACACCATGTTATTACCATCAATTCACTACCCCTCCTTGAGAATTGGAAAATGTAATTACCTCATGTTAATTACACTTAATTACCTACAGACCCAATAATTACATGGTCAACCAAACATGTCAGACAATATAATTACACCGAATTACACTAAATCCAATTACTAGTGCGACTTTCTAAACTTGCTCTAAGAAAAAATTGCTTAAATACTTATTGTCATAATCTCTGAAATTCCTTACCATTTTAATTTTCTTACAAAAATCTCTTTTTTCATTCTCTCTCTCCTAATCTCAGAGACATCCCATATCATTACTTATTATTTGATATATAAGTAATAATTATGATATATAACTATGACAAATTTCATTATATTGTAGTACCCAATACATATATCCACTATTATTTATCTAAAAAGCTATGTATTTGAAATTAATCTATCTAATAATAGAGTATAGATCAATGTATCTGACAACAGAGGAATGTATTCGACATAATAAAATCTTAAGTATTGCATCGTTTGCAATGTGTTCAACAATAGAGGAATTTATCCATGAAAATCAATGTATCTAATAACAGAGTAGAGATCCCAATATCCGATAATGGAGGATTGTATATGACGCAACAAAAGCTTAAATAATGTATAGTTTGAAATGCATCCGATAATAGAGAAATGTATTTGCGAGCAAGACCAATGTATCCGACAACAGATAAATGTATACACAAGCGATGGAAAATAAGAGATTTTTGTATTTGAAGAAATTTATGAGATATGATATTATTTGCCCAAAAGGTATGAGATTTCTTTAAATTACACTTAAATTAATGCTTGTCTGGGATCACAATACATATTAAACAAAATATTTATAAAAATTATTTTTCTAAAGAAAAAATACACATCAATGTCCTATTTGCTCGTCTTCTTACTTCTTTTACTGCCTAAGCCCCTTAAACCCTTCGAACAAATATGGCATAATGTCGAATATTAGTAAAAAAGAATGATTTCCTCTTTTGAAATAGCAGAAGCAGTTCAAAGAGAGACCGCTTAACACTATTTTATTTTATTCATATTTAAGAAGTAATTTAGACTTTAACTACTCAATTTTACCTTTGAATTTGATATTAATTTTCCTTTTCTTTCAGAATTTTTCTTTTCTTTAGTGTCTTAAACGTACTAATCTAAATTCTTTTAATACTACAGGATTTGAAAGAGAGTGTCCAATGGTAGTGTTGATACCACACTAGTTGTGCTTGAGATGCTGAGATTATACAATGGTTGTAAGTTAGTTGTATGGGTTATTAGAATTAGATTTCTGGCTAACGGGAACATTTGGAAACATTTAGAACTGCTTTATGTATGAGTAGTCATGGATTGTTACTAACTACGACTCATCTATCTTACAAATACTTCCTATTAAATTGAAGTCATGAGGTTAGATCTAATTATTTTTCAGCTGGTTAATATAGTTTATGAAAAGTTGACGCAGATCAATCGTTGATATAATCACTTAGACGAGTCATAGATGCAATTGGAAGTGGTGTGTTAGATTGAATCTTTATGGCAGTAACATTATAGTGAGAGTCACATGACTCGATTTGACCATCAAATGGTCTTCTATCAAATAGGTGCACAATTACCTAAATAAATAGTTATAATTAATAAATAATCTGATAAAATTTTAGTAAGAAATGACAAACACATGATCACCAATAATCAAGAGATTAACAAATATTAATTTGGTTAAAGAAATTATTAGACAAGTTTGAAAACATAATAATAATAAAACACTAATTTTGATATTATTCGATATAAATTTTTTACTCGTGAAACATAGTATGTTTGACTATACTATGGTTGGTCAAAAAATATTTTTCTATGGTAAACAAGTTTTTAAAAATACGAAAAATGACTCATCTAATAAAGATAGAGAAAACAAATGCATTGTTCTCCAAAGTCCAAACCATTCCAATCACCCCTCATCCGATGAACCACCCCATTTGACACAATTTTTTTTAAAAAAATTCTATTCCAATCACGCACACCCAATTTTTTTTTTTTTAAAATAAATTGGCCTTTTTTGCCCCACCAACCTACCACCCCTACCCTCAACCACCTGCTCCTAACCCAATGAATAGTGATCGAGAGGAAAAAATTGAATATCTCTGTAGTTTAAAGGTTGAAGAACGATTTTCCTCAAATTTTTTTAACCTCTGTAGATTTTTAGCTTCTCTTTTGCGTAAGGAAAGAGTAACGTATAGGTGTTGGGGTCGGTTCGTGTACGTATACGTATTTTATGTAAAATGTATGTACTATGTATTGTGAATGAGAAAGTTGGGTTGGGCTGAAATTGGTGTTGTGCTTATTTTTAAGAGGTATTTGGGCTAAAAAAATGGTTGAAAATGGGGTGTGTGGTTAGAATTGAATTTAAGATTTAGCCAATTAAATTATAGTTATAGCCATTTGGAGTTTAAAACGTAGCCAAAGTAAATTAATTGGTAAATCGGTTAAAAATTAAATAAGACAAATTAATATTTATATATTAATTAACAAGTTTCTTAATCTTAACAAAATAAAATAATTAATTTAATTATAAGCTAATCAACCAAAAAAGATAATCTATTAATTATATTAAACTAATTAACAAAATATTTAGTTAAAAATAAAATCTTTTGAGATGATTTCTGAATATTTATAAAAAGTATAATTCATATTAATATATTATAAATATAGAAATATATACATTATTTGAATATGACAAAATTACTTTTAACGGATTAATAATATTTTGAATTTTTTAAAAGCTAATTATTTCAAAAAAAAATTAAATGCAAGGTGAAACCGATTCAGATTGGGAATGCCCCAACTGCAAGGAGAAGATGAAAGAAATGGGAGATGTCCCACAACATTGGGACATATGTGAGAAGAAAAAAAGGTAACTAATACAAGTCATTTTTTAATAAAATTAAGCATTACAAGTTACATTTAAACCCTAAATCCTAACTAAATATTTTAATTTGACAGAATAACAAAGCAAAAGTAGATGAGGCAGCTGCCCGAGCTAAGAAGAACAAAAGATCATCTAAGAAGTAAGAAACGATCAAGAAAAGGAAAGGGAGAAAGGCTACGTCTATTACAAAAAGCAATGAAACAATATGACATAATATCGAATATTAGCCAAAAAAAATATGATTTCCTCTTCTGAAATAGCAAAAACAGTTCATGGCTAGAGGGGAACAGTTGGAACTGCTTTATGTGTGAGTAGTGATAAATTGTTACTAACTACGACTCATATATCTTATAAAGACTTCCTATTAAATTGTTGTCAGAAGGTTAGATCTAACTATTTTTCAATCGATTAACGTAGTTTATGAAAAGTTGGCTCAGATCAATCATTGATAGAATCACTTAGATGAGCCATAGATGCGATTAGAAGTGGTTTGTTTGATTGAATCCTTATGACAATTTATAGTGAAAGTCATATGACTCGATTTGACCATCAAATGGTCTTTCATCAAATAGGTGCACAATAACCTAAATAAATAGTTATAATCAACAAATAATCTGGTAGAATTTTGGTAATAAATGACGTACAGAGAATCACCACCCCGATCTTGACCTCCATCCTTCAAATTTATTATTACACAGATCGATCCTCTACTCCTTTGATTTTTTTCTTACACAAATCGATCCTCTCTATTTTTTTCTTACCCAAATAGATCTCCAAATTTTTTCTTACCCAGACCAATCCCCCACTACATCCTACGTGACATTTTGTTAATGCAGGTTAAAAGATATGAATGGTTGTGAATAGGTTGAACTTAACAATGGTGATTCACTGTTAGATGTGTGTTGGATGGCTTGTGCAACCTACCAACCAATTTTTTTTCTAATTATAAGTATAAGTATAATTATAATTTAATTGTACTATTGATAATTGTATAGAGATAATTTAATTTCACCCATATGTGATTTTGTGTTTAGATTTTAATAAATAGAAATATTTTAAAAAAAATAAGGGCAGGAAAAAAGAAAATCGAAGAGGATATTTCTATGAAATCAAATACAATGTTTAGATAGTTAAATAACTAAACTAGTAAAATTCCTCATATAATAAATAATTAAATACTACTCGAACAACATATTTAAATGCTGGTCTTGGATCATACTACATATTAAAATATTTATAAAAATTCCTTTTCTAAAAGTTCACTTCCTAAACATGGCAAAGAAATACACCTCGTCTTCTCCCTTTTTTTTTTTTTTCTTCTTGCCTAAAGCCCTAAACCTTTGAACGCATAATGTCGAACTGAAGTAAGAAAAAACAAACTATCTCCCTCTTATGAAATAGAAGCCTCAGTTCAAGGAGAAGCCATTAATACTATTTCATTCTCTTCATTCTTAAGGAGAAACCCACATCTTTTAATTATGGTAAACATTTTCTGAGTTACTTTTAATTTCTTCAATTTTTTTTCTTTCTTTTTAGTGGCTTAAATGGGTGTATTAATACAAATGTGTTTTGATATTACAGGATACCACACTAAGTGTGATGGAGATGCAGCAGTTGTATGATAGATCTAAGCCAGTGGTATGGGCTGTTAGAGTTAGATACGTGTCTAAAACAAGACATTTGGAAACATTTGGAACCATTTTCTCTGTGAGTAGTGAAGGATTGTTACTCACTGCTACTCATTTATTCCCATAATCTTTCTATGGAATTGATGTTAGGAGGTTAGATGGACCTAATTTTCAGTCAGCTACTCTAGTGTATGAAAAGCCGAAATGGGATGTTTTGTTACTACAGGTCATAGATATGAATGATTGCCAATATGTTGGACTAAACAATAGTGATTCATTGTCGGTGGGTCAACCTTTATTACATATAGGAAATTCTAAAAATTTTGTGGGTTCGTTTTTGACTGGTAAAGTTGCCTTTGAATGTAAAGGCAACATCGAAATACATATGATCAATTTAACTTGCAAAGATTATACACCTACTGCCTTAAAGACTTGTAACGCCCCAGAAAATTTTGGTAATAAATGACGTACAGAGAATCACCACCCCAATCTTGACCTCCATCCTTCAAATTTTTTATTACACAGATTGATCCCCTATTCCTTTAAAAAATTTTTTTACACAAATTGATCCCCTTTATTTTTTCTTACAAAAACCGATCCCCTCTATTTTTTTCTTACCCAAATAGATCCCCAAATTTTTTCTTACCCAGACCGATCCCCCATTACATCCTACGTGACATTTTGTTAATGCAGGTTAAAAGATATGATTGGTTGTGAATAGGTTGAACTTAACAATGGTGATTCACTATTAGTGAGTCTAACTTTATTACATATAAGGAATCCTAAAAATTTTGTGGGATTGTTCTTGGTGATGGAATTGCCTTTGAATGTAAATGTAAGGTTGACATATCTACTATCAATATGACTTGTAGAAATTATAGACTTACTGCCTTAGAGACTACACTTGAATATAGAATTATGGGCAATATTTGGAATGTAGAAGTATTTGTTAATTCTTCAACTTTCCTTTATGAAAAGTATCTTCACTATTCTGTTTCTGTGTTATATATGTATGACGTTATTTTTTAAGATTGTTCATGTAATCCTATTTTCAATGTTAGAAGAAAAGTTATAGGAATGGTTGCAATGTTTGCATGTGGATATGAGATCGTCATCCACGTTGCAATATTGAGAAAAACATTAAGGTTGTTAAAAAAAAACAACACCTAGGTGATGAAGATGGAAAAAGAAAAAGCTATACTTGATCCTCAAATTCAGGTTCAATATTGTCATTAATTATTTGTATAAGTAACTTATTTTGTTTACCACATTAATTTAATGTAGGCTGGAGTTTCCAAGAAATTCAAAATACATAAGCCAATTGAAAAGGAAAAGGTGAACTGTGTCTCTCGGGAATGTTCATTTTTTGGCATCTTTCTCATTAGATTTCTCTTAATTACCACTATTGTGTATATTCAACTATGCAATTTACACAATGCAAGACCTTTTTGCCATACTACTTTCTTTGGTTGGGCTATATTGTTTTTACTCTTTGTTTTTGTAATATATGGTTACCGAATTCTATCTTTGCCTATTTCCTCTCCGAGTTTTAGTTGTTGGATTGGTTATCAATCGAGACCATCTTAGCAACTGGTTATTGGCTTATATCATGACCAGACATACCTATGTGTTATACTATTAGTTACTTAGGTCTTTTAACTTATGTGCAATGTAGTATTTTTTTAATTGTTGTGAAATGACTATTAGGACTCCAACAAGGCGGAAAAGAGAACAATGAATAATTCTCTGTCCCCAGCTCAATAAAGAATCTAAGTAACACGATGAAATACACTCTTAATAACAATAACAAGAAAGGTAATATACCTCCAAGAAACTCTGAATACTTTTTCCACCAAACTGAATTATAACATCATTGGGTTTTATCCCAGCATATTCAGCAGAAGAACCAGGTATGACCTATTAACAATGTATGAAATTATCCAGAGCCATCAATACCATCAAAAGAACAATTTTCCACAAAAAAAAAAATTGTAATAATATAGAGCATACCTCTTCAACAATAACACCTTTCAAGACATCAGGGAACTTTGAAATAATTGTTTCCAGAATTTGTAGGTCAGTTGCATAAAAAGTTAGTTACTTCCATCCCAAGCGAAGGTCGACGTGATTGCCTATGATACAAATAAAACCTAAAGATTAGTACCAAGTAATTGTAATTAGACTTTCTATAAGCCTATACGCTCTCCACTTTTCTTCGTTACATTTGAAACAGAGGTCCATTACGGATATGAGATTCAAGCACATTACTTACAATTGCAAAGAGAAAAATGGACATATCAAGCAAACTATAAAGGCAAAGATCCGGAGCGTACCTATATTTTTTATAATGCTCCCACCATATGGAAGCTATATTGATTGGCAAGAATGCAATAGAGCCTGGATCATAAAAGCAGATACCAATGACTTCTCCATAGCGGTTAATAAGCGGCCCGCCAATACCGCACTACAATAACAAGGAAAAAGCCCCGAATTAGCAATGTAAGAAAAACTAACAAACAACAGATATAGATTAAACATTCATATCATTTCTCATTGATTAAGAATATACTTCTTCGATTTCATAATAAGTGGTGCTATTAGCTTGTCACAGCCCATAAGAAAGTTACTCACTCCTAGAGAGAAGTGTTTTTATTAGGAACCGCTGATTTCTTGGTACATCACATTCATGCATTTATGATTCATGTGACAGTATTGATACTCTTGAATTTGGAACAAAAGGGAGTATTCATTAGCAAAATAAACAAAGCAACTAACTACCAAAATAAGAGATAAATGTGAGATTTTCTTTAAAAAATTGTGAAAGAAAGTTACTCTCATAATATTGCAAGTCGCCTTGAGAAGCTCTTTACACTCTAAGTCATCGTCACAGTGATCAATGCTACAAGGATCAACCATAAAAATAATTGAGAGAGAAGTCTCAATAACAAATGTGACAATCAAGTATGCAATAAAGTAAAAGTCTAATGAAAACACCAACCAGAATTCACCAGAAGCAGCCGTGATATCATATGGCTTCGCATAAAAACGTCCAAGTGCAATAACTATATCTCCAGGAATAAGATTAAATGAATTTGAATGTGGACAAAGTTGGAATGACTTATACTCCGGAGCTGGCTCGAATCAATCGTGATAGAATCGCTTAAATGAGCCAGGGATGCAATTGGAAGTGGTGTGTCTGATTGAATCTTTACGGCAACAACATTGTAGTGGAGGTCATTTGACTCGATTTGACCCTCAAATGATCTTCCATCAAATAGGTGCACGATAACCTAAATAAATAGTTATCAAATAATCTAGCAAGAATTTGGTAAGAAATGACATAAAGAAGATCGCCAATGATCAAGAGATTAACAAATACTAATTTGATTAAAGAAATTATTAGACAAATTTGACAACGGGATAAAAATAAATCACCAACCTTGATATTATCCACTATAGAATTTCCACTCGTGGAACACCTAAAGAGACTTGCAGAGGTTAATATTACGCTATAACTTTCCACACATTCTATGATAGTCCCAGAACATTCAAATATCTCCTTTTCCCCTGACAATGAACATAAAAATAACAACAGGTAAAATGCTAACAAAAGTTAGAACTAAAAACTAATAGAAGTGGGAAAAAAATTAAATCTCAAAAGCAATAAAGAAACAAAAATATTGAAGGACAACAAATAAGAGAAAAGAAATAAAATTATCAAGAAAAAAATGGATGAAAATAAAAAAGAATTGGAAAAAAAGAAAAATCACATAAACACCCATCATCAAAGAAGGCTCTCAAATATCAAACATGATCTTATACCAGACTGAAAGTTGGCAGAAAAATGTGCACCACGTACAAGAAAATGTATATTTATTCATTCAGGGTAAATAGGGTATTAAGTTTATATGGTAAACGGATATATTGTGATAAAAAAATAAAATAAAGAAAGGTCTTGTAGGCCTAATACCTTAGGGTTTGCGGAGCTACGTGAACACAACGGACGACCCTCGAATATTTTCATATAAAAATTATAGTGTATATAAAAAATAATATACTCTTATGCCAAATTTCAACATACCATACATAAATATGATTTAAAAGTAAAGAAAAATGTAAATCTATAACCTTGTTCAACTCTTATATGGTAATTTCCTTTTCTTTCGAAGTTTTCTTTTCTTTAGTGGCATAAAATGAGTGTACTAATCTTAATTCTTTGATTTGAAAGAAGTGTCCAGTGCTAGTGTTGATACCACACTGACTATGTTTGAGATGCTGATATTATACAATGGTTGTAAGTCAGTTGTATGAGTTGTTAGAATTAAATACATGGCTAAAGGGAACATTTGGAACTGCTTTATGTGTGAGTAGTGATAAATTGTTTCTAACTACGATTCATATATCTTATAAAGACTTCCTATTAAATTGTTGTCAGAAGGTTAGATCTAACTATTTTTCAATCGATTAACGTAGTTTATGAAAAGTTGGCTCAGATCAATCGTTGATAGAATCACTTAGATGAGCCATAGATGCGATTGGAAGTGGTTTGTTTGATTGAATCCTTATGACAATTTATAGTGAAAGTCATATGACTCGATTTGACTATCAAATGGTCTTTCATCAAATACGTGCACAATAACCTAAATAAATAGTTATAATCAACAAATAATCTGGCAAAATTTTGGTAAAAAATGACGTACAGAGAATCACCACCCTGATCTTGACCCCTATCCTTCAAATTTTTTATTACACAGATCGATCCCCTACTCCTTTAAATTTTTTCTTACACAAATTGATCCCCTCTATTTTTTCTTACAAAAACCGATCCCCTCTATTTTTTTCTTACCCAAATAGATCTCCAAATTTTTTCTTACCCAGACCGATCTCCCACTACATTCTATGTGACATTTTCTTAATGCAGGTTAAAAGATATGAATGGTTGTGAATAGGTTGAACTTAACAATGGTGATTCACTGTTAGATGTGTATTGGATGGCTTGTACAACCTACAAACCATTTTTTTTTTCTAATTATAAGTATAAATATAATTATAATTTAATTGTACTATTGATAATTGTATAGAGAAAATTTAATTTCACCCATATTTGATTTTGTGTTTAGATTTTAATAAATATAAATATTTAGAGAAAAAATAAGGGCATGAAAAAAGAAAATCGAAGAGGACATTTCTATGAAATCAAATAAAATGTTTAGATAGTTAAATAACTAAACTAGTAAAATTCCTCATATAATAAATAATTAAATACTACTCGAACAACATATTTAAATGCTGGTCTTGGATCATACTAAATATTAAAATATTTATAAAAAATTCCTTTTCTAAAAGTTCACTTCCTAAACATGTCAAAGAAAAACACCTCGTCTTCTCCCTTCTTCTTCTTCTTGCCTAAAGCCCTAAATCTTTGAACGCATAATGTCGAACTGAAGTAAGAAAAAACAAACTATCTCCCTCCTCTGAAATAGCAGCCGCAGTTCAAGGAGAAGCCATTAACACTATTTCATTCTCTTTATTCTTAAGGAGAAACCCACATCTTTTAATTATGGTAAACATTTTCTGAGTTACTTTTAATTTCTTCAAATTTTTTTCTTACACAAATCGATCCCCTCTATTTTTTTCTTACCCAAATAGATCCCCAAATTTTTTCTTACCCAGACCGATCCCCCATTACATCCTACGTGACATTTTGTTAATGCAGGTTAAAAGATATGATTGGTTGTGAATAGGTTGAACTTAACAATGGTGATTCACTATTAGTGAGTCTAACTTTATTACATATAAGGAATCCTAAAAATTTTGTGGGATTGTTCTTGGTGGTGGAATTGCCTTTGAATGTAAATGTAATGTTGAAATATCTACTATCAATATGACTTGCAGAAATTATAGACCTATTGCCTTAGAGACTACACCTGAATATAGAATTATGGCAATATTTGAAATGTAGAAGTATTTGTTAATTCTTCATCTTCCCTTTATGAAAAGTATCTTCACTATTCTGTTTCTGTGTTATAAATGTATGACGTTATTTTTTAAGATTGTTCAGGTAATCCTATTTTCAATGTTAGAAGAAAAGTTATAGGAATGGTTGCAATGTTTGCATGTGGATATGAGATCGTCATCCACGTTGCAATATTGAGAGAAACATTAAGGTTGTTAAAAAAAAAAACACCTAGGTGATGAAGATGGGAAAAGAAAAAACTATACTTGATCCTAAAATTCAGGTTCAATATTGTCATTAATTAAAACACATAAGCCGATTGAAAAGGAAAAGGTGAACTGTGTCTTTCAGGAATGTTCATTTTTTGGCATCTTTCTCATTAGATTTCTCTTACTTACCACTTTTGTGTATTTTCAACGATGCAATTTACACAATGCAAGACCTTTTTGCCATACTACTTTCTTTGGTTGAGTATATTGTTTTTACTCTTTGTTTTTGTAATATATGGTTACCGAATTCTATCTTTGCCTATTTCCTCTCCGAGTTTTAGTTGTTGGATTGGTTATCAATCAAGATCATCTTAGCAACTGGTTATTGGTTTATATCATGACCAGGCATACCTATGTGTTATACTATTAGTTACTTAGGTCTTTTAACTTATGTGCAATGTAGTATTTTTTTTAATTGTTGTGAAATGACTATTTGTTGGTAGACTTGCATGGAATGAAGTTTGAAGACTCGCTTGTAGATATAACAATTACTAACAAGATTTTCTGGAAGATGATTGGTTACTTATTTCAATAATTGAATTACACTTTTGATTTTACTTGTATTGGCTACTTGTTGAACTATTGATCCTAAAAGACAATAAGATATTTGCTACAATTCCACTTGTGACAAATTGATTGTTGCGCCAAAGCTCAAATGTGTTTGACTTAATGATCTTTTATTAATACTAAGAATAAGATAAATTACTTGCATACTTTGTGGAGTGTTTTAATTATTTGTTAGCTTCTTATATCATAGAAGTGTGATTTCGATGAAAGATTGAATTCCTTCCTTTCATATTTCTCATGGTTATGTGATTTCTTACCTTCCACACCATAAAGGAGCTTTGACAAAGCTCCGATGAATAGTGAACGAGAGAAAAAAATCGAATATCTTTGTAGTTTAAAGGTTTAAGAACGATTTTTCCACATATTTTTTAACCTCGATAGATTTCCAGCTTCTCTTTCGCGTAAGGAAAGGGTAACATATAGGTGTTGGGGTCGGTTCTTGTACGTATACGTATTGTATGTAAAATGTATGTACTATGTATTGTGAATGAGAAAATTGGGTTGGGCTGAAATTGGTGTTGTGTTGTTCTTTAAGAGGTATTTGGGATGAAAAAGATGGCTGAAAATTGGGTGTGTGGTTAGAATTAAATTTAAAATTTGGCCATTTAAATTTCAGTTATAGCCATTTGGAGTTTAAAATGTAGTCAACGTAAGTTAATTGATCGGCTAAAAATTAAATAAGACAAATTAATATTTATTTATTAATTAACAAATTTAATCTGAGGAAAATAAAAATAATTAACTTAATTATAAGCCAATCAACCAAAAAAATAATCTATTAATTATATTAAACTAATTAACAAAATATTTAGTTAAAAATGAAATTTTTTGAGATGATTTTTGAATATTTATAAAAAATATAAATCATATTAATAGAATTTTTTTGAGCTAAGACTTGAACCATCCTTTGTTGTGAGTAGGATTTTACCGAGGAATTAAAATTTCTTAAGTGTTAAGTTCACTAGATGTAGCACCTTTAGTTCGAAAAAGAACTAAGTTGGAAATAGCAAAATCTGAAAATTTGCAAGTTATGCTTAAGTATGAGTTTTGGGTTGACTTAAAACGACCATAACTCCTAGCTCTGGATGATTTAAGTGTGATACCAGATACCGTAGGAAAGACCTTTGAATTATCTTTCCAACGCCGCTGAGTTTGCTAAGTTTCGAGGTCGGATGAGTGAGCTATGGCCTTTTGAAGTTAGGCTGTCCAGTTAAGGAAAGTCAAAACCGGAAATAGTAAGGGGTATTTTGGTCTTTTCCTTACCAATCAGATTTAATTCGTTTTTAGTAATATTTTAAGGGTCTAATCCTATTAGGTTCAGTTTTGTAATCCTAGTTTACGCCTAGGGTTTTAGTTGAGAGAAAAGAAGAAGAGAAAAAAGGAGAAAAGAGGAGAGGATCAAGCGTTCGTCGAGATTCTTGCGTCTTGTTGCGGATTTTCGCCATGGGTTTAATCCTTAAGAGGTATGTAAGCTTCCATAGTGTTGGGTTTGTTCACCCACACGCCAAACATGTTATTTTTTGCGCAAATTTCATTCTTGAAGTTGAAAGATTTGAGTTCTTGATAGGTGTTCTTGAAGTTCATTCTAAATCTTGTTGTGTTGGGTTTTGGACGATTTCTTGAGATCAAAGTGAGTGCTTAAGGGATGTATTGAGTAGATTAGAGTGTACTTATGTTAAGTAATCAATTCTAAGTGACTGGAGAAGAAACCATTCGATTCTAGGAGAAATAGGATGAGAAAACGAGAAAAGAAACTTGCTGAATTTTCGGGGTTGGGGGCCTGGCGCGATGCGCCTGCTAGAGCGCCCCAAACCCACTTCTGAAGTTTAGGGGCTGGCGCCCCGCGCCACCCACAGTGCCAGGGTCGCTTTCCCCCTCCAGCTTGTTGTCGGTTTCCCTGTTTGAGTTCGTTTAAAGTGCACCTTCACTCATTTTTGATAATAACTACTCTAAGCTACTTCTAAACACCTAAAATCATTCCTAACATGATCATAACCTTGAATTCATAAATCAAATTCAAGGTATAGTTGAGAGTCAAGTTTGAGAGTTCTTTCAAACCTTTTGATAAGGTCCCTTAGAGTCTTTGAAGAGTCTTCTACAATTACTAGTAACTTGTTTCAAGACTCGAGCAAGTGAGTATGATGATGATGAGAATGTATTCATGAATCTACTTTGTCATCATCATGAGATCATTCATATCATGAACCAAAACTCTTGAATTCATAATTCATAATTCACATTCAAGAGAGAGTTAAGAGTAAAGTTCAAGTAAGCCTTTGAGTTCAATTGTGAATCTTTTGAGATTAACTATAGATTTGAACCAAGTTCTGAGAAAGTAAGTAAGAAAATGAGAAGAGTCATATACATGAGTCCATGTTGTTATGTAGACCATTGAGTCGAGTTGTTTCATGCCCATAATTTCGCATGAACTTCGTAAGTTGAGCATCTTTCAGAGAAGTGGTATCTTCAAGTTTTAAGCCTTTAAATGTTGAGTTCCTAAGCCCTTTTGAGAAGTATCTTTGAGTTCTTGAGTTAAGAAGTTCATGCTTATAATTCCGCATCAACCCTTTGAGTTGTACATTCTTTAAATGAGTAGTATCATTGAAGTTCTTAAGTTCTAAATATTGAGTTCTATCTATGGTTATTAAAAACCTTGCAGTGAGTAATTTATGTCCCTAATTCGGCATGAACCATAATTTAAGGAGTCTTTTGCAAATGTTTTAACTTTGTTTTAAGACTTAAGCTTTGAAGTTAAGAAAAGAGTGAGAGTAAAGTCTTTTATAAACGTTTTAACTTTGTTTTAAGACTTAAGTTTTGAGTTAAGCAAAGAGTAAAGAGTAAAGAGCAAAGAGTTGAGTTCATTTCTCAAAAGTTATTAGGGAACTAAGTATTCCCAAAGAAGTTTATAAATGTTTTCACATTTGAGCAAGAAAGGAATTATGATTTCCAAAAGAGCCTTTGGGCTAGTTTTCAGAAAAGGGAACATCTATCATAAGAGAGTTTTTAAGCTAAGTTTTTGAGTAATTATCTCAAACTAAAGAAAGAGGTGTTTAAAACACATATGAGCTAAAGTATATTTTGGGAGTAGTATTGAGCACCGAGTTGGGGACGCAAGTTCATATTAACTCAAATCTCCATAAGAACCATGTGGCCAACATGGGATTTAACGGGTCATACTTTTTAGATGATCACATAAGTTAAGCTAGTGGATCCACTAAGTTAAGTAAGGTCCTATACCAATGGCAAGGTATAAGATGGTCCTTGGCAGCGCGAGGTAAAGTGTTGTATCATCACTATAACTCTTAAGTGGTTGTCGGTTAGAGAAACTCCCACTAAAGTTATTGTATTTTATATACACAGTTATTTGTATTTTTACATATATTTCTGAGTTATGTTGTATCCTTGCGTACACACAAAGTTGACATCATGTTTTTAAACAATTTGTTTCTTTATATTGCAGTTGTTTTAAACTGCTTTCTATTGAAATGAGTTCAGTCATGTTGAGTTGAGTACCCAGAGTCAAATATCATATCTTTGAGTTGAGTATCTTATCCTTGAGTACTTCTGAGTTGAGTAGTTTTGAATATCCTTGAGTACTCCTTGAGTTATGTAAGTTTGAGAAGAGGTAAATATGTTTCCTATTTTATCAAGTTTCAAGCTTATGTTTATGCTTTAGAATTCTTCTTACATGCTCGTACATTCCACGTACTGAGCCATTTGGCCTGCATCTTCTCATGATGTAGACACAAGTATTCAGGATCATCAACAGGAGCTTCGTTGATACATCCGAGAATTCGAGTTTGCTATGGTGAGCCTCCTTGTTTCCGAAGGATTTCATTTACTTTTCAGTTTAGTCAGGACGTCGTGGGTCTTGTCCCGACTTCCATCGTTATCAGTTAGAGGCTTCATAGATAGTTATTATAGATAAGAAGTATGTATTATTTATTTATTTTATTAAATATTTCAAAGACTTAAGTTGCCTATTTTATGGCGAGTTGAATATTATTTTTATATTCAGAGTATTTCATTTGAGTTAAAGTTTTGTATTTCAGTTTCATGAATTTTATTCAAATTTTAAGCTTTTGCATGCTTGTAGTCAGCCAAGATGAGGGTTCGCTTGGGGATCAACAATGGTCTTCGAGTACCGGCCACGTCCAGGGTGTAGGCTCGGGTCGTGACAATTACAAATATAGAAATATATACATTATTTGAAAATGACAAAATTACTTTTAACGGAATGATAATATTTTGAATTTTTTAAAAGCTAATTATTTCAAATTATTTTTTTATTTTTTTATTTTTTTATTTTAATGCAAGGTGAAAACCAATTCAAATTGGGAATGCCCTAACTGCAAGGAGAAGGTGAAAGAAATGAGAGATGTCCCACAACATCGCGACATATGTGAGAAGAAAAGGTAGACAATACAAGTCATTTTTTGATAAAATTAAGTAGTACAAGTTACATTTAAACACTAAACCCTCATCTAAGAAGTGAGAAACGATCAAGAAAAGGCAAGAGAGAAAGACTACGACTATTACAAAAAGCAATGAAACAATATGGTTCCTAGTATGAAGACTTTCCAGACATATCAAATAAATTGAAATTATAAATGCTCAATAATTAATTTATACCGTGAAAAATCATAATCGAGTGTTAACAACCACATCAATAAATCATACTACACAAAAGAGCATAAATTGAAGTCAAATACCAAATATCAGGATAGAAGAAAACACAACAGGTTAAAACACATGAGGAATAATAGAAGCAGATAGTTTAACAACATTGAGCAGGAATAGTCAAACGTAAAGAAAACACCAATAACGAAGAAAGAAACCAGTAGAATATCAAAACATGATCCTACAAAATTATCCCTATCGCCCTATATATGTTGCACTTCATCCTACCTTCCAGGTTTCCCAATTGAAACCATGTCTGTTTATTGATATTGTTAATCCTCATTGTCTAGAGCCAGAAGAGATAGTGAGTAGGCACATGATTAAACAAAGGCAATAAGTTTGTGCCTAGGGCATGTCCACCCTTAGGATACTGGGTTCACTTTCAAAGCAAAACATAAATTTGTATGTGAAAAATTATTAAAATTACAACAAATAATATATATATGAACTCATAACTTTAAGAACATAATGGATTCAATGCTAAGAACTAGGGGTGTACATGACCGGGTTGGTTCGAGTTTTTCAATTATCAAACCAAACAATTTGTGACGGATTTTTAAATCTATAAACCAAACCAAATCATTTGTGACGGATTTTTAAATCTATAAACCAAACCAAACCAAACCAATAAAACTCGGGGTTTCAACCTCAGGTTTTTTCGGGTTTTTCCGGTAAAGTATTCATACAAACATATAATTTAGGGATAAGGGTCTGAAAAATACCCCAACTTTGGTCGAATTTGTTGTTGCGATACTAAACTTTCACGAGGACAAATATTTCTTTAGTCCTACCAAAATACAACTATCTAAGGTGTCTCTTAAGAAAATAACACAAAATATGAAATGAGTAATGACACTAAAATATCCAACAAAATAATAATAATAATGAAATCGCGTAAAACAAATATTGCAAATTAACAAGTCATAATGAAAATGATCATAATTTAAAAGTACTAAATCATGCTAAAATAAGTTTAATAAGTATCAGTTACATGACTAAATATTAAAGGAAATAAAATTAGATTATGTATTTGAATTGTCTAAACCAATGTAAAACCAAAGAACAAATATTCAATATTATTGTCATTCTTAGTGTTGAATTGATTTTCTTTTTGCATTAGTATTAATTTGATTTTGATTTAAGCTTTATTATAATTATCAATATCTGTGGACTATAATCTTTATTGAACCGTTTAGAATTCTAAGTTTCAAACTTGAAATAATATATTAAAAGATAAAAACTATGAAAAAGTATAAGAAATATTTAAAAATTATATCAAAGTAAATATTTTTATGTATAAAATAAAATTTTAAAATTATATATATAATGTCGGGTTGGTTTGGTCTCGGGTTGATTTTTTTTTAGTTAAAACCAAACCAACCCAAATATAGTCGGGGTTTTTTTTTCCTATACCAAACCAAGTCAAACCAACCACTAGTTGGGTTTTTTTTCTCGATTTAACTCGATTTGTGGTTTGATTTGATTTTCGGTTCGATTTTGTACACCCCTACTAAGAACCTTAAAAATTGAACATGTAGAATTTAAATCATAGATTTGCCTCTAATTATACCTCATATTTCGATCATGTGGAAGCAAATGCTTATGGAACTTATACTTGAGAGGGTTATGCAGCTAGAAAGGGAATTTGGATTTGAATAGAAGAGGAAAATAATTTTGTAGCTAAAGGAGGATGTACGTTGAGCTTCAAGAGTGGTACTAAGCCGTTAGGTATTAGGAGTTGGTTAAATTAATTGAAGTTGGTTTAGTTACACTTTATCCGTTTAGGGGTTATTTGGTATGATGCATTATTATTCGCATTATCTTTGTGTGTTACTAATATCTAGTTTGATATACATACTCAATCGATGTATAACTAATACTTGGTATTATATGATATATAACTAATACATGATAAATCATGCTATTAGCAATTCAAGAATTTTTGATACATGCTAATGTATGGTTAAAAACCAATTGCCACTTAAAGTCTTTTTACATTTTTGAATATCTTTGTAAATAAATATTTTATTTTTTTAGAAATTATGCAATGCATGATTTTTTTGATAAACCAAACCAAATAATGTATAAAAATAATCTCAACATAATTAGTATTAGCATTACGAATAAACCCTATTAGTCACTATCTACCAAACAACCTATTATCGTTTTTAGCTCTTTGTTTTGATTATAACAGATTAGCCCAGTTTAATCTCCCAACCAAAATCTTTCATAGTTAAGCATTATCCTCCTGACTGAGGCTTTTGCCATATACTCCCATTTAAGCATCGTAATAGCTTTTCTGTGATTTACGCCCCCCCCCCCCCCCCCCCCCCCAACCCAATGTGTTTCCCCTGTAATTAATATCACATAATACACGCCCTTTTAATACATGTTCTTTATTTGAACTCATCTAATATATAAGTTTTTAAATTTTACGTATGTACAACAAGTAAATATTTAAAGTAATTGAACAAGTAGACATAGGTGTCTAACTTGACATCATATGTGATAACACACATTCTTACGTATCTACTTGATTAATTTTATACAAATTTAAATGTCTCTTTTTATACACGTTCATACTAGGAGATTATAGGGTATATTTATGTATTATATGTTTAATTTTATTCATTTGAGTTGAGTTCATTTTTCATTTTTTTCTTGAATACCCCAAAGCTGGAGAAAATGAGAAACAAGTCCACCCATATTATGATATGGAAGTAGTTTAGTCTAAAAATTTTGCTGGATTTCCTGCTCGGTCGACGAAATCGTGCTGATGGATGAAACTACGTCGTATCCTCCTATTGAACCATCCAACTTCGACCTTATAGTGGTCGGCACCGGTCTGCCGGAGGCCATACTCGCCGCCGCTGCCTCCGCCGCCGGAAAATCAGTCCTTCACCTTGATCCTAACCCCTCATACGGTAGCCACTATGCCTCGCTTCCACTTCAGGAATTCACTACATACATTGAATCTCATTCATCTCAATCCTCCGCCAATCTCCCAATTCCGCAATCCGACATGGATTCGGGATTTACTCGGGTCCCTCTCACTACCCGACCGCTCTACTCCTCCGTTGAAATCACCTCTTACTCTCTGGAACCCTTGGAGCAATCTCGAAAGTTCAACGTTGATTTGAGTGGGCCTAGGGTTTTGCTGTGTGCAGATGCTATGATTGATCTAATTTTGAAGTCTGAGGTGAATCAGTACATGGAGTTCAAGAGCATAGATGGGAGTTTTATCAGTGACGGAGAGGGCAATTTGGAGAGTGTACCTGACTCGCGCAGCGCAATATTCAAGGATCGGAAACTAAGCTTTACGGAGAAGAATCAGCTGATGAGATTCTTCAAGCTGGTACAAGGGCATCTTGAGGCTGCAGCAGCTGCTGATGGTGGGGAGAGTAGCGAAAGTAAGAGCATCTCAGAGCAGGATTTAGAGAGTCCGTTTGTGGAGTTTTTAAGCAAAATGGGGCTCTCTGCAAAGCTAAAATCGTACAGATCGAATCGCCTTTCTCTCTCTGTTAGTCACAGTTTCCTGTTTTCTGCTATTCCTTTTTGCTTTCGGTGTCGTTTGCTTATGTTGTATGCTTGTTCCATTCTATAGACAGTAGGAAGATGTAGCATTAGTTGATTGTGTGATTCCTGTGTGATTGTGATGTCTCAGCCTAGTAAAGTAGGAAACCTTATAAAAAATTTGTTAGGAACTAGGAAGCTTTTCATTAGATTGAATGAAAGCATGCCAAAAGTAGAGCATTTACTTCTGTAATATATTATACTATACTATAACCAATTTGAACTGGGAGGATAATTGTTTGTTCTGTTCCTAGACCAAAGTAATTTAGTGTTTTTTATATGTTACATCTGATTTCCATGTCATCAATGTAGTGAATGTATGATTCCTGCTATTGCAATGTAGTTCTGACACATTACTGCATCTTCTTTTTGATTGTTTAAAAATTGGTAGGACGTCTTTCCCATGGTCTAGACATGGATCTTATAATTGTGGTGTAAGTGATAAAAATAAAATTAAATTGTGGTGTAAGTGATAAGCTTATTAGAATTCTCTGACATACAAAACCATAGATTAGATTGTTTTATTAATGAAACTTGTATTTCCTTAATGTTGTAAGGTCTACGAATCATGCTTTCAACTAATGCGAATGGTTTATGAATTTTAACTGTTTACGGTTGTGTATCCAGAATTGGGATGGTTTTTGAATATTAACTGTTTACGGTTGTGTGTCCAGAATTTGGTATGTCACTTGGAGTTTTTTTTTTACCATACGTTAGGTAGAGCTAATTCATCTGACTTATTAGTGAGCTTATTTTTTATGTTTCTAGGATTGTTCTATATGCAATAGCTATGGCAGAGTATGATCAAGAGAATGGAGATGTCTGCAAAAGTGTTCTTAAGACAAAAAATGGTATTGATCGACTGGCCCTTTATCACTCATCCGTTGGCAGGTTACTCTCACCCTTCCTTTGTACTTAAAACATTCATGTAGAAATCATGAAAATACCTCTTCCATCTTTTCTTCAATACATAAAACATTATTGTAGTAATCCTGAATGTACCTTGTCCATCTGTACATAAATGGTTGTGTTCTAATCATGAAAGTACCTCTTCCATTTACTTGCTGTTTAGCTTCCGCTTTGTCCACAACTGAGATTCATGCTCCTAATTATGGAAATCCTGAAATTATATTATTAGGCTAATATATTTTTATTGTCCTTTTGCATCTCTGGTTTATCAAAAAATAAGTTCAATAGGATGCATGCTTAGGTTATGCTTGCATGTGTGGATGAAACAGGTCTACCTTTGGAATGCCTATCATTTGTGTTTTCATGTCTGTCAATTCTTCCCTGAGCATTTATGCCAAGTCAAAACCTTGATCTTGTAGTGGTAAGATGGTTTACTGAGAGATCAAAAGTCAACCTGGAGAGCTCTGTGTAAAGTTGGGTTTGCCTTTTTGACAGGGCAAATCCTCGAAACTAGTTAATCATTTTTTGGAACTATCAGAAAAAGATAATGAGATTCGATCTTGAGAGTAATTAATCATAATAATTGGTCCACTTAGATGGAAAGTTATCTTTATATGCCTTGACATCTTGTGATCTGAACTTTCCTTCTCATGAATATAGTTTTCCCATTTTTCTCAAACTTTAGGTTTCCTAATGCACCCGGTGCTATGATTTACCCCATCTATGGTCAAGGGGAACTTCCGCAGGCCTTTTGTCGTCGTGCTGCAGTCAAAGGATGCATTTATGTACGTCTTTTAACATCTTTTTGCTTGGATAACTCCACCGTATTATCACTTAGTTTGCATTTTGGTTCCAGTGAGTTTCTTTTCCTTTTTCCCCTCGTGTTGTTAATTCATGGTAGAGAATATAAGATATTCCATATATGTGTTATGTTTGTGGTCCTTTTTCATTTTGGTTGTATAATTTCTCACAACCCTGCCATCATCCTCAAAATAGAGAAGAGTTTGTGTTTTGTGAAAATCTATCATAAGGAAGTACGAGAGGTGCATAACATAGCTCTGAAGAGTGCTACTAAAGGTCTTAAATTTGCAGTTGGATGATGTATCAGGTCTCCCAGCATGTAACTTAGGGAGCTTAGCTCTAGCCACAAAGTCTATTGAAAGTTTTATAGCTAGTTGCTGGCCTTGTTTTATTATTCCTCAGAATGCTAGCTATACGTTTGTGATGATTTGCCCTACTGTTTTACAGCTAGAAATGTTGATGAGCTTACTTGTAGTATTGAAAAAAGCTCTTTTCAAACAAACTTGAGTATTCTTTACTTTTGACGACTGCTAAATGAGTTTTACTTTTTTTTTTTTTTTGACAACTGAATGGGCTCAGCTTTTTACGTGTCAATTAGAAGATATCACCTTGATTCAATTTCTCTTCTGTTAAGTTTTTTTTCTTTAATAAAAAAGATCTCTTTGTCTTGATTCCGTCATTCATTGTTTAGTTGTATCTGGAAATTTGCAAAAAGTAGTTCTTATTGTGCTAAACATATGAATCATCGTTTATGGTGTCCATTCTTCAATACTCATTAATTGATGTTTAATTTTCTGGAATTCTTTGAATTGTTGTTATCATTAATGCATCTTCCCAGAGGCTAATTGTCTATCTTTACTTCAACTTGTTTCCAGGTTCTTCGGATGCCTGTTAATTCTCTCCTTATGGACAAGGTTCAAAGTGATGCTCATCTTGTTCATATCAACCTTTAACTACCCTCTCATTTGGTGCAACTGGACTTTTGTAGAGTTCATGAGTTGACATGTCGCTTTGATTATTTCACAGGCTAGTGGGAGTTACAAGGGTGTTTGCTTGGCTTCTGAACAAGAATTGTTCAGCCATAAGCTGATATTAGCTCCATCTTTTGTGGTTCAATTACCACTCCCTCATTCCTCCCCTGATGCTCATGATTTTGGTTCGCGAAATGCAACTGAGAAGCTGGCGAGGAGTATATGCATCTCAAAGCACTCTTTGAAACTGGATGTAGCCAATTGTCTGGCATTTTTTCCTCCTAGATGTAAGATAGAGTCCTAACCCACTTTTTGTTTTTAAGTAATAAATATTTGAATTTCTTACCTTATCAATTCCCCTCTCCCCCCAAACCCCCAGCTCTCTTCCCTGAGCAGGTCACAGCAATCCATGTGCTTCAGTTGAGTAGCAATGTAGCTGTTTGCCCCTCTGGAATGTGAGTTCACCCGCTTAATGTCTATTTTACTCACCACTTTTCTAATGCTTTATGGTCTTCTGACTCACCCCTATAAACATATCACAATTCAGAATTCATTTTCTTTTTTAGGATGTGCTCTTTAGTCCGCCTTTCACTTTTAGAATATTATGCTCACGTTAATTACCTTTGCCTTCCACTTTTAGAATGTTACTGCTCAAGTTAATTACCTTTATTCAAAAGTTAAAATATTACATTGAAAAACACCAAGTTTGTTATGCTTAAGTTAATAAGTTCTGTATATGACTCAATCTTCATCCTCAGACATCTATCAAGTTTGTTCAGCTACCTATATAACAAATATTCCCTGTTATGCTTTTGAAACCATGTTGGCAACTCTAAGAATGTGGTTTCAGTAGTTTGATTGTGAATATATCTAAATATAGTAGTAATTGATACTATTAAGTTGAATGGAATGGAGTTACACGTTTTTGGTTAATTCCTTGAGTGTCTTCTTACCCTATCTCAATCGGTCTGTTGTTTTCTCTCTCAGGTTTTTGACTTATCTTTCAGCTATATGTGAGGATGATGTTCAGGGTAAGAAGCTATTACATGCAGCCATCAATGTGCTCTTTCATGTTCCTGTTTCTGGAATTTCTGGGAATAATAATAATTTTGCGGAGGACCAAAGTGAAACAGGGGATGCAAAGCCTGCTTTACTTTGGAGTGTCTTGTATACTCAGGAACTTGCGAAGGTATCTGCTATAACCTTTTAATACCCTGTTTTGTTTTTGGTTTGCTCTACGCTGTTGCTCTTCCATTTTGATTCTATAAGGATATTCCCCAGTTCTTGTTTCATTTTGCTAAGGTTTTCATCTTGCTTTTTTTTTCCTTTGCAAAAGCGGTGAAACAACTGTCATAAGCATTTCATTTTGGGCTGTTGCAGTCCGTCAATTTTGTTTCTTCAGGGTTTTGAAGTATCTTTGTTCAGAATCTTCTGCACATTTTGATATAGGCTGTCAACTTATCATATAAACTGTCTAACATGTATATTAGTACAGCATAGTTCATTGGTCGGTTGACACATAAATTAATCATTCTTGAAGCTTATCAATCCCGTCTTTTGTGTAAAGTTGGAAGTCAGAGTGGAGCAGTTTGATTACTTTTTTTTTGAGACAAGGTAACTTTGTATTCACACCAAAAAATTCATCATCCAAAAAATGATGAATTGGAAACTTACATCCCACCCATGGGTATACTTTACAAGTTTCCTTTAAAATCAACTAAGTCTACTATATCCCCTACAAGATTCTGTTTACACCAAAAAAACAAAAGGCTTATACAATTCATTCTAATCTTCTGTAAGTTAGTCTTTTGTCCCTCAAAACTTCTTAAATTTCTTTCTTTCCAGAGAGTCCACCATATGCAAGCAGGAATAGTTCTCCACCAGTGTTCATTTCTCCCTCTGTTCCCAATACCTTTCCAGCTATTTAGTAGTTCCTTTGTTGTGCTAGGCATCGCCCATTTAACTCCCAACAGAGCCAAAAACATGTTCCATAGGTTCAATGCTGCCTTACAATGAAGGAACAGATGGTCATTGACTTCTGCTTCCTGTTCACACATGACACATCTTGAACAAAATTGCCATCCCCCAGTTTGATTACTTTATCAGCCAATTTGCTCATAATTTTATCCCAGAGGAAGGCTTTGGTATTTATATCCAGGGATTAGATCTCATGGTAAGTGTGAGAATTACCCTTCTGATCCTCACTTATAAATTGGGTTAGGGGTAGCGTTGGCTTCATTTCTATTCCTCCTTCCTTGCTCTCCATCTTCCTCCAACACAGAGCCTTTCTAGTCACATCTTGCTACCTCCGGTGACTCCTCTTTCCTGCAGATTGCTTTACCCTGCGGCCGGGCTGATCCCCCCACCCCTAAAAAACAAACAAACCCTGAGAGAGAAAAGAGCCATGTTAAAAGCTGACATATACCTTTTCCTGCCTCCAATCTCCTCTTGTTTCCTCCATTCAGCTGATTCCCGTCTCTTTCCTTCTGTTTGTCTTGTATTTCTTTTTCGCTTCATTATTCTTCTCCTGTTCCTCAAATATCATGTTGCTTTTCTTTCTGTGTCCTGAAATATATAATTTTCACCAATTTGTGATTCTTCTTTTGTACATTATATACTTCATGGTTGAAATTATGGATAATTAGTGTTAGATTGATGGGCTGAGATGAATTTGTGATGGAAAATAAAAAATTGTAGAGTTGTTAATAAATTTAGTTTCTTATAGATCATAAAATGCCCTTGTTCTGCATGAGGACTACTCTTAGACTGGTAATTTAATCCAAGAGTGTATAACGCAAGATTGGGTTACCGTTAAGGTACAGCATGATTAAGCCAACTGTACCAAGTGGCAAACACAGCATATCAGGTTGTGATGACCTGACAATCCCCAAATAATTAATTATTTATCCAGGAACTAATAATCTCAGTTAATCTGACATGCCACCAAATGGTCCCTGAGTTTGTGATAGTTGTCCTTATTTTTCCAATTTTTGTCCATCAGTTTCAGGATGTACTAGATAACATCATCCGTACCCCCATGCCAGATGGGAGTCCATATTACCATGATCTTCTGGGTGCTACTGAAAAGGTAAACATGCATTTCTTAAATGGACCTCTTTTATGTTGGTCCCTATCTTCTTTTCCCCCTATTTCCGCCCTCTTTCTTCTTCTTCTTCTTCCGTCTTTGCCATGGCCCGTTTACATGCATTTCACAAGGGCTTATAGTGATGTAGGAGAAGGGTAGATACTCGGACAGTAGCCTGATTTGGTGTTCTTGTATTTTGTGCAGATATTTCAAGAACTGTATTCTGGTGAAGAATTCTTTCCCAAATCAACCTCACCCGAGGAGGGTGCTGCCCAAGAGCTCGAGGACTAGACACCAATGATGCTGCTGGATATGTTTTCATTTTAGCTGATGGATGGTGGCAGAATATTACAGCTTGCATTGACAATGACAACAGCATACCCGGTGAGGGTAGGATGTGCCTCACTGACAATGGCGACGATAATATAGTTGTCGGTCCCTACATACCAATATTAGTGATTTATTCGAAATACTTTGTTGTTGTAAAGGTAATATCGATAGTGTTCGAGTTTCTTTGGCTTACAATTAACAGGATTGAATGTAGAGGTTTGGCATGAGACTTGGACTGCTAAAGGTGTTATCTACTTTTGCAATTATTAATTTTTTGATTTGAAATTGAGACTTCCCAATACTTAACCTTTTTTTTTTTTTTTAAAAAAAAAAGAATGTCTCCAATGTATCTCGCGTGCTTCCCCTCCGTATCCAAAGTATGTCACTTGGTTAATTTCAACAGAGATTATCAAGGAAAATTAGATGTAGATTAAATTATGACTTTAAAAATAATATTGAAAGATTTAAAAGTTTAATCATTTATGGGAATTATTACAATTGAAGCTGCATGTTATAAACTTGAAGAGACAGTTATGCTCTCTGTTAAAAAAAGAAGAAGAAACTTGAGTGATATAGGTGAAAAATTTACGTCATAATTCATACGTATACTTCCAAGTTCTATCCCGACTGAATATGAGAGTGGACAAAACAAGAGTTAAAAGCCCCGTGGATAAAACAAGAGTTAAAAGTGGGATGAATCCGTAACTTCCATTTTGACAGAAAAAACTTAAAAGGAATATTACACAAACATGCATTTCCAAACACCATTAAAGTTCCCTACAAACTGAGCAGATACATCAAATTTGTACAATTTAATGATGGAGTATGTTTAACCTCCTCAAAGTTATTCATTTCATCAAATAAATACTCCCTCTCTTCCAATTCTTCTTTTCCTATGTTCGGTATACCTACACCGACCTATGCATCACTGTAAACATTCCCCCAAAAAGAGCACTTGAGCAATTAAAAATTCAGTGCATTTTCATGTTCTTGGGACAATATTTTCCATTATACTAGGTTGAGTCGAAATCATGTAATTTAATTTATGATTTTTTCCCCCATATTTGAATGATTTGTTTGGTGTTGTGGAATTGGCCTAATTAGTGGTTTAATGTGGTGTTAGTTACCATGAAGGGACAAAATGGAGATACGGGAACTATTTGTGGAGCAATAAAAGAAGGTGGTGCCGAGAAGTGAAGGTCCAGCATGTCACGCTGGCCGCGCGTGACAGTGGACCTTCTCTCTTTTTTATTGCTCGAAATAGCTCTCAAGTTCCTACTTTTGCCTCCAAATTGTCCCTTAGCACTATTTTGAACCTTCTTGGTATCTAACACAAAGCTATGCATATAGGATAGAGAATTACTTACACAAAGTCAAAAGAAGAGAAAATTATCTTGATAGATTATTAGTGGAAGACTACTAAAAAAAAAAAAAAAAAAAAGAAGAAGCGGAAGACTGCTCTATAATTTAGAACTGAGCTAAAAACAACAGTGCAACAAAAACTTGCTGATTCTGTTTACCAGGATGTGGACTGAAGCAATATCCGCCTTAATTGCATACTGGATGGACTTATTTTCTTGGCTACACATCTGTCTCAGTATCTTATGCTGCAAGGTGAATTGGGGAGAACACAACTTAATAGTGCTTTATATAGAAAAGAAATCAATATTCTTTTGTATGTTTGTCGTTGAATGTTCACTATGGTTTTTGTGTTCCTTTTCGTTTCTTTTACCAGGGTAAGAAGCTGCTTGGTATATGTTAATCTTTTATCTTTTTAAAGGGAATAGTTATTGTCTGATGTGGCAATGACTAGGAAATCGGTCAATGTTACTAGATGGACCAAACAATAACGCTCTTGTAACATTCAACATCTCTTATTCAGTGCTAGAAGAAACTTTGACTGCTGAGCTGTATGAGGTAAGACATTCTCAAGTACGGTTCTAAGGAAAGGAATGAACTACCTATTCTGAGACATTCTCAAGTACGGTTCTAAGGAAAGGAATGAACTACCTATTCTGGCCGGGGAGAACAAGCCATTCAACAGGCAGATTCTGAAATTGCAGAGGCTTGGTTCGATCAAGCCGCTGAGTATTGGAAGCAGGCTATAGCGCTTACTCCCGGTAATTATATTGAAGCGCATAACTGGTTGAAGATCACTAGACGTTTCAAATAAAAGAAGATCCTGTTTGTTTATTATCCTTTATTTAGAATCTTATATTATTCTGATATTGGTTCACAAGTTGGATGACTTAAGGATGTTTCTTATATTGATTTTGTTGCCTGAATGAATGTTTTTGAAGAAAGATAATGCAACGACAACAGGAGAAAAACGAGTTAGCAGCTTTAAAGGAAATATCATTGACTCTCTGATATTAAGGATGATCAGTCATTCTTTCAAAATTATAGAGTAAGCTCTGGTTGTTCCTTTAATTACATTTTTTTTTTTAAATCGCTAAGCCTCATAGGCCAATGTTAGTAAATAGCCCTTGGTTATACCTGTTGGCTCTGTAATTAGAATCTCAGGTTCAGCCTTGACGTTGTTTCATTTCTTTCTTTAAGTCATATAGACAATATTCAACACCAAGAAATTTCTTTTGGATTAAAATGAACAATAATTTGGTCCTTCTGTGCCAAAATTGTCAAGATAAATGACTAATAATCCAATCATCACGTACCAGGGCATGGTGGAAAAACTCTTCTATTGACTTCATTTTCTTCATGATAATAACGTTTTACCTAAAAGTTACCACTCACGAAAATACTTTTGAGATTCTGTCCATCTCAGTCATCTTGCTTGGAGACTTTGAAACTTCCAAGTAAAGCCATGGCAGGACTCATTAATTCCATGCCCGAAGGCTGTGGTAAGACTTGAAGTCAATGGTGGGTCCTCGTTCATGAAGTAGGTGAAAATGGCAGATCAATATTCAATTTCTAGTAAAAGTTAAGTGATCTCTTCTTATTTGTTTAGCCCTCGGTGGACAAAGTTACTTGATAACTGTGTTAATAAAAAGTAGCAGGCACCGAATGAAATAGTTGAAGTGCATACAAACTGGCACATACACTGCTATTATAAAAAAAAGGAAAAGGTGGTAACCTCTGTATTATAATAGAACCATATTGCTTTGTTAGACTACAATGGCTCTCTCTGTATGCTACTCTTCATTTCTTTCTTATCTTCTTCTTTTTGTCCTCTTGTTTCGTGATGCTAGCTCAATTTCTCACCACCACCACCACCATGAACTCAAATCTATCCATTTTACTCTCTTTCAACACGAAACCATAAATAAAACAGCATATCTTATAGTGAATGGTGTTGCAGGACCGTCCATAAGCCAAACCACGACCCCTTTTGGCACCTTATATGTGTTCCACGATCCCTTAACTCTAAAAGCCAACTCAAACTCAAAGATAGTTGGGACAGCTGAAGGAACATCGATAACATCCTCGTTGAATGGACTGCAGAGCATATCTATTGCTAAGATCACTTTGATGATGAATCATTACAAAGGCTCAATATCAGTTGTGGGAGGCACACACAATACAAAGCCATCTAACCATCCCGTTGTCGGAGGAACTGGTGATTTTCTGTTTGTTCAAGGTTACGTGACATCTTCTCCAGTAGATCTGTCTGGGATCACTGTTACTTATAAGATCCAGTTTCACCTCTATTGGCCTCCCTATGCCATTCCAAGTCATCCCAAGTAATGTATTTAAGGCTACAAAGCTATCTCTTTACAGCTTTCATATTTCTGCTGTTTATCTCAGTGGTAGAAATAAAATTTGAAGCATTATTAGGAATAGATGAAGCAGGTCAAGTAAGTGTTTACCCTAAAAATACTTCATCTGGATGCCACAATGTTCTGATTTAAATTCTAGTGGATCTAATTTGACCAAATTATTTACCTCGTTTAGTAGAAACAACATTTCCTTGAATACACATCATGTTTGCACACACGAGTATGATCTAATGGTCAATGAAGTGGGCAAATATCATGAGAGACCAGAATTCAGATCCCAACAAAGACAAAAACATCAGGTGATTTCTTCTTATCTATGTGCTTTGGTGGGTAAAGTTACTTGATGCCTATATGGCGGGAGGTAGTAGATACCTAATAGAATAGTCCAAGTGTGGTCAAACTGGCGCACATGACATAAAAAAAGAAAAAAAAATATGTTGTGTAGGATGACATAACATTTCCAGAACTAGCTGAAACCACCACCCTTTGCCCTCCTTTGGGACTTCGACATAATGCATCAAGGAGAAATGATCATAAGACAAACAAAGAGATCATACAACCTAGAGAGTAACAGTAACAGTTACCAAATCATGGCAAAGCCGAGATTCAATTTCTAGAAATATCAACTCATAACCATTTCAATATACAAATAATCATGTAACTAGGACCTTTTAAATGAATGAGCAAAAAGAAAATTATCAAAGACATGAAAAGAACACATAATAACCAAAAATTTTACAAAGCATATGAAAAATCTGGCAATTTTAGCAAACATAGCTCCTACCATGCATTCTGAACTCAAAATCAACGCCTTGATTGGTGCAGGCTAGGCCTGTTACAGAACATTCGACCATTGGCTCTCACAAATGCAGCTATGCCCAAACTTATGCTTGCCCAAACCACTGCATATATCAGACTCCGGAGATCATGTCGAACTATAGATAGGGAAGTACAAAACAGGAAACATGGGTAAGATACTTGTTAGGCATTAACAGGATTTGGATTCTTTAACACACCTTCAAAGATAATTGTTGAAGAGCACAATAAGAAACACATTCAAATTATGCCAACTCACCTTTCCTTAGCGACAACATAGCAAAGAACAACCCAGTCAATATTAGTGCCAAGGCCAGAGGAAACGACTGTAATCACATAAGATACTTGTTAGGCAAGTGTAGGCCTTGATTACAACGGATGGTAATGAAAGTTAAAGTTATGTCAAATGTACCACAATTTAAGCCTATATTCATGAAAAAGGAAAAAGGGAATGAGATACAAAGAAGTAAAAAGAACATTGTATAAGCCCTGATTAAGGGTTGTCACACTAAATAGCTGGAAGAGTAGATACCATGATGTAAAAAAAGTTAAACCAGCCCAGAAACAGAAAATTTCATCATTTAGCTAATTGGATAAAAAATCGAATGAGAATTATGCCGATAAGGAACACATTTAATTTTTGGCTTCAATAAAGACCTAGCATATGTTTTGGGCCAAGTCTATGTGTTGGAAAAATAATAAACTTGTCAATCCTCTAACGTTAAAGAAAAGAATAAGACTGACAGGTCACTAGTCAATAGATTGAACACTTTGGTCTTGAGTCAAAACAACTTTGCAGATGCAATTAAGAGTGTTGGTGAAGTCAATAATTTAGTATGTCAATATGGTCTAATCACAGGAATCTGATAAATAGGAGCATGTTAAGCATGATCACAGCAGAATAAGTAATGAGACTCACAGCTTTAGTCTCAATGCTTCCTTTTTGGGTTGATGGTTTCATATCTCGAGAGACAGCCGGAATATAGTCTCCTTGCAATAAATCAACTGCATCCTTCATGATATAAAAAATAGCATAAACGAATTCAGTGTCCAAATTGGAAATATAGAAGCTCAAAGTTGTTGCAGCCAATTCCAACCTAGATACTGGGACACATAACAGGTTAAACATTCTTAATGAAAGTATCTCCTAGAAGTCAACAAGAAACTAATCCAATAAAATGGCAGCACACTGCAAATGATGATACTAGGTTAAGTTAGTACTTTGCAGATGGCTTGCATACATGAAGCTTAGTACTATTTAAAGAATGCATTCCAAAATTTCAACTGGCGGATAAGTATGAAACCAAGTTGCAAGTGACAGCACATAATGAACGCTACCAACTTGATATGACGTACAGACTTGAGTAACAACTAATTGGTGGAAAGAAGCATCATTACCTGTTTAGTACCATCAACAAAGTTGTTCAAGTAGTATCGTGTTAGGGCATTACATCCGTCAGTGAGAACCCCCTGGGCTGTTCTGTGACCACATCTGCATATCAAACAACAATGTTGATTTTATCATGACATTGATCGACGAAAGAAAAAGCTTGAAGTCGTAAGATCAATTTTTTTACTATAACTTATAAAGTTGTATGCTATATCCATCATGATCTTGAGATAAACTATCGATGGAATTATGCAGTTGGCATTTAAAGATCCAATCCCAGATTCTTACTCTTGATATGAATGTAATTGGCCAAGAACTAGTACCAATGTCAATGTGGTTATATAATGTTCGTTGATTTTGGAACTTTGTCAGGGTTTGAATCCTACTATCTATGCATTTATATTAATGCACTCTCCAAAAATATGTTTTGTACTAATGCTGCCGTCATATGATACAATCTTCTTTAAGCAGAACAAGTAAGTTGTTACCTGACAAAATCTCCCTTTAAAGCTGGAGTACCAGAATACTGGATGCTTATATCATCCCCATGGTTGGCCCACACTGCAAATAATTTTTAAGGTAAAAGAATAAACAGGTCAAGATAAAGAAGCTTAATATCTATCCAACATAGAAGCTTTAACACAGATATCAAAAACTTCTCACAGAGTTTGAAGCTTTCGTCAAGGTTGGGGTGTGAGCTAATAGTTTCTTCAGCATCGAAAGCACCAAGCCTTCTCAGTTGGAATTCGAGCATTTTCCGACCTAGCATGCTCTGCAAACAAACATCATCAATTAGGGCATCCGTAAAGTGTGATGAGAAGTTGAAAAAAAGTGGATCCGAATCTATTAGTTGGTACATGCTTCTCTAGTGGTTTAAGTCCCAAGGCACAACCATATCAACCATTCCTGTCCTGATCCCAGTCCCACAACCAACAAATGAATAATTATAGAAAACAGTGTCAAATATTAAGCCAGAGTGAATCTTCCAACTTTCTAGATTTAGGAAGTAACATTCACTCCCAGTCGGGACATTCAATAGAAGCTTGCCTAGAACCAGAAAGGCAGTACAAATAATGAACTTGCAAATCATCTCTAGTTAACATGTCTATGTACAGAAAAATTGTCAACTGAATATTTTGAAGCTAGTGAAGGAGATTCAAATAGGCACCCAAAGGTAAGTAGAGAAAGCTAAGTTACTATTATGTTGTACCCTTCCACAATTGACAATTTTTAAAGAGTTAAATGGAAAATACTGACAGTGTGTTGTCAGTATTTTCCCTCTCTGAACTAAGAAATGAAACTCGTCTTTTATATGCATCCACATCAAGCACCAATGATAGTAATGTTTCCACAGGAGGGAAGGTACCTGAGTTACATTTGTACGGTCTAAACAGTCAATGCAGTTGGTCCTCAAAACTCCAAGTTGCAGTTCAACTTTCTCACCTTTCTCATTTAACAGAAAATACCTATACCATGAGAATAAGAAATCCAAATTTAACATCAAGGTCAGGTGAAACAACAGTCAACAATTAGATACTACAAGAAACAGAGTGGTAAAGAAAGAGTATCTGTTCCTGACAAAACACCAAAGAGAAATAATTACTTTATGATGGATGCAAATTTAGAGTCTCTAAACAACACCATGCAATTAATTTTGTTATTTGCCCCATCTCTCTCTCACTCTCTCTTTCTCATAATATTCCTGACTCGGTCTGCTATTTGGTTTAGATTTTCAGTTTCTCCCAAATTTTCAAACCAAAAGAGTTCTCTCCTCGCTACTAGTGCTGCTGTCTCTTCATGCATACAGGTGTTTTGGCATAATCTTTTGCTCTAGAGATGTATAACTTGAAATGGCACATTCTACTTCACTTATTTGTTTCTAATAGTTCTTTCTATGACAGTGTAACATGCTGACTTACACTGGATTCCTTTACTAGTTCTTGGTAAGCCAGGTTTAACTGGTTTGTCCTCCCAGAAAGAATAAAGAGTAAAAAGAACAGTTAAAATTCTTTACGGTTAACCCATCAAACCCTCCACGATTTACAGACCAAGCCTGGCCCAATGGCTTCTGGCTAGAATGAGTCCATGCACATCCCAGCTCCATCATCATCCCTCTCCAGGTAGATGAGATTCAGAATTAAGAGCATATTTTCATGTAATCCCACATGATTTACGACTAGTAAGGGGTTGAGGAAACTGAAACTCTATACAAGATGGTACATATAGGTGTGTGTGTGTGTTTATATATAGATCTACACTCGGAAGAGACATACCTATTTTTAATGAAAAAATCCTCAATTTGATCATAGAGGATGGAAAGGAGTTCAAAATGAACATGCCCGCATATGTGGTGAAAATCAAAGTGCAAGTATCTGCAAAAGTCATAAGATATTAGAATGAAGTGTGGTACTTAAAAAGATCCATATGATTTACCACAAGAAAAATAATTAGAAACCTACTTCACATCATCAGCAGCAACATGCTGCATTGCATTTGCGAACTTTTCACATAGGCGTCCTTCTCCTCCATGCTGATAAGAGTTTTGGATAAAAAAGTCAAGGACGATAGATAAAATTGTCTAGATATATCGATGTAAAAATACATAGAATGTTTTTCATACATGTCACATTAAAAAAATCACAGACCAAACTGCCTCCAAGTTATTATTACACATGCACAAAAACAGAAGAGAATCAAACTATGTTTTCTAATAGATCAACTAGTTTGAAAACCAAGAATTAGTTGAAATATTATACCTTATTGACGAGATCAATTGATAGAACATTTCCGTACTTTTTTCTCAGATCCAAGTAATGCCGCTCAACAACTCTAGGCTGCAGAATGTTACACAACAGTCATTAAGAGTGAAAAGCACATTAAGTGTGTTACAGAATCAGGAAACTAAAAGAGGCAGAAATGCTACTCAACTGCTTCTATAATTCTCACTATCTCAAACTTGGGCTTATATGTCAAATCAACAATCTGATTCCATAGTAATGGGATTGACCCCCTGACCTACAAAAAGGCAATAGTTTTAATGAAATAAATAACTCAACAAAAAGTGAAAAAATGAACAAATAAGCTAAATCTAAATTAAGGTTGTGAATTTCCCAACCTTCCCTTTTTCTGCTTGCCAAAAGATTCACTTTTCCATATTGTTGAGTCCTATATTGGTTGGGGATGGGGGACTTGATCTTGTTATATGGTCTTGGAAAATTCTCACCTCATGAGCTAGCTCTTGGATTGAGTTACGCCCAAGGTCTATTTTCTTATCACGGTATTAATGTGAGATATTATCTACTGCTTCATAGTCTGGGTGCTATTTTTTCGAGGATTCGGTCTTTTCCTTATGACGGGTGAGCTATAAGGTTGTAGGAAGCAACTAATGAAAGTTCTAGCAAGTGGATGATTTGTTATTGTCAGGCAGAGCCGCAGAGGATTCAGTTTTATTGCCCTTTGCCGTACCAAAATCTACATTGCATCTGAGAGGTTCTGTACTGAGTATTGAACTGTTCTTTCAACAGTAAGCTCACGGGAAAGCTTTGATATGTCAAATAAATAATGCAGGATTTCTATATAGAATGGTCCGAACACCAAAAATCATCTTGATAATTGATTTAGTTATTTCATTATTCTGACGACATCATGTTCTCCACCCTAGTACTCTCGATTCCCTCTTCTTCTCTTTTTTGATCAACCCCTTCTTCAATCATTAAAAGAGAGGGAACACACACACAACTTGCACACAGAGAAGGTAATACAAGTTATAAGGGTTACTACATTAGTTTAAACATTTTATCACAGCAATATCAATTCAACATCAAACTCTACTGTGACAGAATTTTTAGATATCCCCTCAGTTATCTACATATGTATAAAAGGGTATTTCATGAGCAACAAGATTGTTCGTGTAGAATTGTTCAAAAAAAAAAGATTGTTAGTGTAGAAAAAAGTCATAATCAAACTTTGAGCGAGTGTACCTGAACAAATGATGCTGTATACCCTTTCAACTGGATAATTTGCTCGCTTTCCACAAAATTTGCAACAAATCCATCAGAATCAGCCCCTCTTCTCCACATTCGAGTGCCTACATTAACGAGCCAATTGCAGTAACCAAGAGAATAGGTTAAGACTAATAAAATTAAATAAACAGAGGACCTGAATAACATGGAGCTAGTTGCAACATGAATTGTTCTTAATTTGCATTCAGTTCATAGACAAGTTAATGAGAATGGATGACTATACATAAAACACATAACAATATTTACAACCTTGTTCATTACTTGCATTCACCGTGCTTTATCAAATTGCAAAGTTGAGAGAATAAACAAGAAAAAGAAATGAATACCAGCTCTTCTGTTGCACCTCCTAGCAATCAGCGTAACATCAATAATGTCTTTTCCGATTGCAGCTTGGAAATTGTGAAAACCTTATGATAAGTTAAGGTATTGATCAAAATGTAACAATAATAACTCTACTTATGCAGGAGTTAAAGTAGCTACGCTACTTGGAAAATTCATGTATTTAACTGAATTACAAGGATACTGCCTTGGACAACAGGAAGCAAGAACGGGTCAAGCTGTAAATGCAAGGCATAACAAATGAATCAACACTCTAATGGGAGAATAAAATGAACCCAAAGTACATAGATACCTGACCTTGTTATCTATCAGTTGTTCCATCATATAGTTGTTCCAAACAAATCGAGGGTCCGCCTGCATAAAATAAATTAAAGCAATATTTGAATCACAGTTGCTAGTCAACCAACTAAGACATAATGGAGGCAAGAAAGCTACTGCATGTACTAGATAAATATAAGCAATCAGAGCTACGCCATCACATCAGTTGGACATCTAAAATACTTACTTGTCTCCAGAGAGGAAGCATCTTGGATTCATCACCCAAATCATGCAGTCTCTGAGCACTGCAGTGTGAACCATAAGTTTCTTTCTGTTAAACACTGCACCTTGATATCTTAGCAATCAGATGAAAGATAATCAGGAATATGAATGTGTCAAGTAAATTCCATGTGGGCAGCAGAAGGTAACACTTCCAATTGCAAACAATGATACTTTATATTTTAAAAATTCTTTTAACCCATAAAATTCACCTCTAAAAATGGTACCCTAAATAAGTCCATACAGAAAGATGATGAAAAAAGAACATAAAAAGAAGAAGAGAAATTGCCTTAATATGTTGTCGAGGAAAGTAACCTAAAATCTTCTCAGGGGTTCAATGATATGAGATCAACATAGAGGAGTTCAAACAAGTAGCCTGGTATACACTAACCAACAGCCTCCATAAATAACAAACAACTAAAGTCCTAAGCTTTGAATTTTGGAAATATATACTTATGTAGAAAATGGATTGTGTGCCTAGCGGAACATTAAAAAAAACGACTCTTAGAGTTTATACTATAAGGACAATTGGTAATGTTACAGACTGAAGCTGCATGGAGTTTGTTAGTCACAAGGCTAAACAGGAAATGTGGAATAATATGTTGATTCCTTCTGAGGTTTGAAATGGAAGTGGTCACAAGAGATAGGCTTTAGCTCTGAAACTTATTTTACTTTGTTCCCACAGGGATGCAGCTCAGCACATAACAAGATAAAAATTTATATCAAAGGTCATCATTTATTTTTACTGGTATCACAGTCATCGTTGTAGAAGTTTTATAAAATAAAAATACTGTACAGGCCAGTACAGGATCCTTCACTGGATCTGCACTGCAATATCTCCTCATCACTAAACTTCATCGTTCATGCATTGATGAAGACATAACACATAGGATCCCAAAATAAGACAATCAAGTGATAGTTAGAGTTTTACAACTCATCCAGCAAATACTCAACTTTAAGTAGAATTGCATCTCAAAGCATAGGATAAACAAATAAGCGTCCGCTAGCAGGAAGAAGACTTTGAGGGCTTAAAATTTATGTAAATGCTACTGATGGTAAGATCGAGATACCATCTCCTCCACTATACCAAATGAATTTTCAATGAGTAAAAAGGAAAAAAAGATCCTCCAAAATGCTAAAACACAATTTAGTAGTATTATAATGATAATATTTATTTTAATAAGTAGTTCTTAATTGAAATAAGCAGCTAGGCTGTTAGTTAACTTCTAATGGTACCCCAAGACAAGGAAAGAAGAAAAAAGGCAACATACAAGTAGTCAGAAGGTTGTAAAGACAATTTACCTCAATGTTATATTGACATCATAAGAGAAGTACAGACCAGGAGTCCTCTCTATGACATTAAGCAGTGCCGAAAACTGAGCTTCCATGTTTTTCTGCCAAAAGCCAAAGAAGATTATAGGAACAGAAATAGAAGACACAAGCATGAGATTACAAAGAAATAGGATAGGAAATTAAATAGGAATTTGTAAACCTACCTTTTCAGCAGTAGAGTTCTTGAGAGACTGATCGCAAGGATAAAATTTCATCGATGAAACTTTGAAGATAGGGTGCCCAAAGTAAGATCCAACACATTCACGGTCCGTTATGACCAGTACATATGAACCTGAAGCAGCACACACTAGATCAGAGCAAGCTTTAATATCAACCAATCAAATGCATGATTGATATTTCTCTTCCAACTTCTTTCTACCATGCTATGTCTTTTCAATCTTCTCTTGAGAAAAGGATAATAGTAAAAAAAATGTTTTCAATGACATGATAAACATTTTGCCTTAAATTTCATAGTCCTGCTTTTGCTCAATACCTGAGATGTAAGATATCCATCAAATGCATAATTGAGCAAAACCAAGGCATTGGTATACACTTTGTATATGTGTGAGATCATTTTATGGAACAAAATCTACATGAGAATGAGCAACAAAGGGTAATTTTTTTTTTTCTGATAATGTAAGATTTATTGATTGAGAGCTGACCTGCTATTGAAATATAAAAAACAAAATCTTGATATTTTAGATCTTCCTAAAATTTCTTACCAGCCAAAAGCTTTAGTATGCCTATAACACCAAATATTTTCTGAATTTTGGGAACACGAACCGAATTGCAATCTGGAACCTCATCTGACATAGAGAACAAGTACCAAAAAAAATATCATTAGCTTAATAAATGGTTTAAGTCCGGAAGAAATTCAGAAAGAGGAAAAGAAGCAACCTATTAGTTTCACAGACCCATCTACGCGGCTGATCTCCAAGCACAAACCACAGGATCCATCAGTAGGCTCAACAACATACTGGTCTGGAAATTCCCAAAGTCGCATCCTTGTATATAATTTCTGTGACGGATCTCCCTTCTCCATCATAATTAAAATGCTACAGACACTGAAACACAAAGTTTATTACCAAACCATTGCCTTTGCGACTCAATTTAAGTGGGATATGCAAATATAGAACAAACCAACAGAAGAAATGTAATCTCTGATACTTGCAACACATGTAAGAATTAAGCAGCTAGGTTTATACAAGTAATATTTATGGATGTGTCAACATCAGTACATTCTGTGACATCATTGGCAATTAGTAGTGCAAACAGAGCAACTCTGTTATGTAATTAACAGAACAAAATAATGCAGAAATTATGTGTGTAAGTTCAAATCCGTTCTTTCCTCGGAAAACATTAAAGTAATTCATCAGTTTCAACTTGTTTGTCTTACTTTCCTTTTCACGTTGTTTCAAAAAGAATGTTTCTTTTCTTTTCTTGACTTAAAAACACAAGATTCAAAAGTTTCTTTATTTTCTTGAAAACAAAATGAAACCAGGGAGTAATTTTCTTGATTTTCCATCCTGTTGGACTGAAAATCATACAATGAGAGAGAAAACATAAAACTTATGTTCGGATAGATATTCAAGAACGTTTCTTTTCTTTTTTTTACTTAAAAATTATAAGATTCAAAAGTTTCTTTATTTTCTTGAACTCCGTATCAATTCAAAACCGCAGCAAATTGAAAGGAAGGGAGTAATTGCCATCGGCAGTTTCTTGATTTCCATCCTGTTAGACTGAAAATAGAAAACAGAAAACTTTTGTTCTTTCCAAGAATCAACAACAACTCAAACCTAGTTACCCCTTCAAATATTTCCGGCATAGAACCTAGTTTTAGGAAACAAGATAGTCATCTCAAGAAACAACATTCTTGACATGGAAAGTCCCAAAAAGTTATTGACCTGTATGAATTCATCAAGAAACCCCATTTTACCGATGATTAAATTCAAGAGAGTGACAAAATTTTGATACCTGAGTAAGAAAAATTGCCTGAAAAACGAAAAGGAAGTAACGAATCTACAGTCTGTGAGGGCTTAGATCAAGAAAATTGTAAGAAAGGGAAGAAGAGGAGATGGAAAAAATACAATTAGCTTCCGTTACTCACTATTTTTTGGGCGGAAAAACACAGATGGCACTAAAGGAGTCATTCGCGTAGAGTTAACGGAATACCGAACTACGCCTTAGATGTCGCAGCAATGCCCTATAATACTGCATGTCACCTTCTTACATACTGAAATTTTTAATCAGGCACCTTTTGGATTTAGAAATTTTAAAAAATTCTCAATTTTTTAATTTTTTTTTAGAGTTATCAATAATTGTGATTTATACTATTTTAGTACTAATTTTTAAATAGGTAATATATTATTTAAAAATATTTGCAATAACTTGTGTAGTTTTAGGTCGTGATCTATTGTTTTCTTATAAGATTTTTCAATTTACTCAAAAAAAAATCATTCGTGCTCCACATGTAGGGCTTACAGACACTCAAGCAAAGGTGATTTATTAGAGAAGCTCTCAATCTCTCTTAAGCCTTCCGCCTCTCAAAAAATATTGTATTCTTATGTTTGAGATCGCCTTTGCTTGATCAAAACGTTGATGCGCTACCAGGTTGACCCTTTTCTTGTTAGCATGGAGAGTTGTGACAAATACCAAGATTAAAACTACCCAGCGCCAATTAAGGGTATAAGAGATAGTTGGATCATATAGCTTTAAGCCAGAGAAGCTATATCTACTGATGCAGATAATGTAGTATCTATTGAAATTTGAGCAAATGCCGATGTCAAACACTTCACTCACTCCACATAAAAAGAAGCTATACCTATGCCACAACAAAATTCATTTTTGACCGGTCACTCAACTATTAACAACATAATTAAACATTTTCTTCTCGATACAGCAAATGCATGTTTACAATATCCATACGAATCAATTCTTAACGTAGAATTTTTTGAAGTAAAAAAAAAAAAACGCATGGTTACGCTCCTAGTTTCCAACGGTATACTATATGTTGGGACTCAAAAACATCATAACAAATTGATAAATAAGTACTACTTAGTACAAGAAAAGAAATATTATCTGTAACTTCCATTGCTTCCTTCATTCATTCATATTAAAACAGCAACACCATAACAAATGCAAATGAATTTATTAGGAATGCTCTCCTTATATTTTATCTTAATATGATAGTCCACCGCATTATACCTCTTGCTATATGACTGGAGTGAGTTATTGAAACTCTAGCGTTCAGATCACCACCTTCTCGGAAACCATTTAAAAGCTTAGACTTTATATGCTTGGTCTTCACATTTAGCCTAGAAGCAAGCTTTTAACCCAGAGATTTCTCAGCCTGCAGTAATCCATCTAACATTGTCAGCATATTTACAGAATCACTCGTCGCTATATGACATGATTGAGATTATTTTCCAACTTTAAGTGAAGTTAATAGGAGTCAAGGTTGATCTATTGCCAAGATAGATAGATTAGAGGTTATATAGGGTATGATGGAGTACTGACCTGAGACCAGTATGAGATCCAAATGCTGCGTATTTCATAAGTGATACAAGGATCAGACAAGGTCTCCACCCATTGACGAACAAAGCGTTCTTGTCTGTGAATGAAAAAAACAAGTATATCAAACAGAATGAAGGAGATGGGAGATGGGATTTACCACTTCGGAATGTTACTTACAACACCACATGTGGGCTTCCAGTGGAACTTCACATAAGTTGATTTCCCAGCCCTGTTGATCAATGTGAATGTGTGGACACCAGACCCGTCCATATGCAGAATTTCAGGAGGGGTTGAGGAAACTGAAACTCTATACGAGATAGTAAATATGTGTACGTGTGTGTGTGTTTATATATAGATCTACACTTGGATGAGACGTACCTATTTTTAATGAAAAGATCCTCAATTTGATCATAGAGGATGGAAGGAGTTCAAAGTGAACATGCCCGCATGTGTGGTGAAAATCAAAGTGCAAGTATCTGTAGAAGTCCTAAGATATTAGAAACAAGTGTGGTACTTAAAAAGATCCATATAGTTTACCACAAGAAAGATAATTGGAAATCTACTCCACATCATCAGCAGCAACATGCTGCATTGCATTCACAAACTTTTCACTTGGGCACAAAAGAAAGAGAATCAAGCCATGTTTTCTAAATAGATCAACTAGTCTGGGAATCCAAGAATTAATTGAAATATTTTATCTTATTGACAGGATCAATTGATAAAACATTTCCGTACTTTTTTCTCAGATCCAAGTAATGTCGCTCAACAACTCTAGGCTGGAGAATGTTACTCAACAGAGTCATTAAGAGTGAAGTGTGATATAGAATCAAGAAACTAAAGAGGCAGATAGTGCTACTCAACTGCTTCTATAATTCTCACTATCTCAAACTTGGACTTATATGTCAAATCAACAATCTGATTCCATAGTAATGGGATTGACCCTCTGACCAACAAAAAAGACACAATTTTTAACGAAATAACAGAATATCTCAACAAAAAGTGAAAAAAATGAACAGATGCTCTTAAATCTATCACATAAGCTATGAAGCATTCTAATTGTGATGTTTCAGCAAAGCTCAAGCATTTCATTCAAGATTGTGAATTTTCCAACCTTCCCTTCCTCTGCTAGCCAAAAGATTCATTATTCCATATTGTTGAGTCCTATATTGGTGGTGGTGGGATGGGGGACTTGATCTCATTATACGGTCTTGGGAAATTCTCACCTCCGAGCTATATTTTGAGTTGAGTTAGGCCCAAGGTCCATTTTCTTATCACGATATTAATGCGAGATATTATCTACTGCTTCATAGTTCGAGTGCTACTTCATTCGTGGATTCAATCTTTTCCGCTATAAACCTGTAGGAAGTAATTAATGAGTGTTGTAGCAAATGGAAGATGTGTTATTGTCAGGCAGATGATTCAGTTTTATTGCCCTCTGCCATACCAAAATGTACATTGCATCTGAGAGATTGAACTGTTCTTTTATCAACACTTTGATAAGTCAAATAAATAATGCAGTACATTCGAAGTGGGATTTCTATATAAAATAAAATGGTCCGAACACCAAAACCGTCTTTATTCGGACGACATCATGTTCTCCACCCTAGTACTCTCGATTCCTTCTTCTTAATTCTTTTGTTCTATCAACCCCTCTTCTATAATTAAAAGAGAGGGAACACACAGAGAAAGTAATACAAGTTACAAGAGTTATTAGTTTAAACATTTTATCACAGCAATACAATATATTAGAATGAAGTGTGAGATCCATATGATTTACCACAAGAAAGATAATTAGAAACCTACTTCACATCACCACCAGCAGCAGCAACATGCTGCATTGCATTTCACATAGGCCTTCTTCTCCTCCATGCTGATAAGAGTTTTGGATAAAAAAAGTCTAGGACGATCTATATTGATGTCTTTCATACATATCACATTAAAAAAATCATATAACGAGAAAGAAAACAACATAAAACTTTTGTTCATTCAAGAATCAAGAACAACTCAAACCTAGGTTTCCCCTTCAAATATTTCCGACATTAAACTAGTTTTAGGAAACAAGATCATTATCTCACGAAACGTATCTAACAACATTCTTGACATCAAAACTGGTTATTGTCTTAATTGACCAACACTTTCAGGGATATTCTTCAAGAAACTCCATATTAAGATGATTAAATTAGGTACCTGAGAAACTTGAACCGAAAAATTAAAAGGGAAATAAGAAATCTATAGTGCAGAGGGCTTGCATCAAGAAAATGGAAAAAATGAAAAGGGAAGTAAAAATCCTACATTATCATTAATTATAACTTGATAACTAATTTTTTTTCCCAATGAATAGTATACTCTTTCTTATAATATTTCATAAGACATAAATAGACATATATAAATTATTGTACATTATGTAACATCACAAATGTTTAGATTTTACCTAACTTCTTATTGATTATATTTTGAAAACTACTTCAATTAACTTAGTTGTTATACAAACTTATCAAAATTATTTTAGAACTATTTAAAAATAGAATTAAGATTTGCTTAATTTAGTTTGCTAAATAAACTATTATTTTTTAATTTGTATAAAATTTCATATCATTTTTACTTACAAAAATAGGTCTAAATCAACAATATTGTAGTGATGGTTACACTTTAGAAAATATCCAAATATAATGTCTTTTTAAAGTTTATTATTTGATAATCTAATTAATTTAAGCCTTGAAATATATGAGAAGACATCCAATTGAAGTGAATTAGACAAATTATTAAGTAGAAAGTAAGTGGAAATTTATTTACTTACGACTTTTAATTATAATTAATTCAATTGTATTTTTAAAAAATTGTAAAATTTTGAAAAGATATGCATAATAATTGATAAAAGATGAACAATAAATTATTAAGAAAATTTCAATTTATACCAACAATAAATACATAATTCTTGTTAATATATTTTTGTTGTTAAACTAAAGTAGTTTTTTTTCTTCTGCTTAATAAAAATAAATAAATATATTACCTCTATAATTGTACTCTTTCGCCTCCGTGTTTTGCTCTTCCCATAAAGCCTAAAGGAATCAAACTTGTTCATACTTCATCCATAATTAACTAATTAATGCAACCGTAGCAATAATGTCTGTGACTTATTTAAAATCACAAACTTTAAAAGTGTTTCCTCCTTTCTTAAACTCCATATCAAGTCAAACTAACTCATATAAATTGAAACACAAAGAATATTAGGTTTTAGATCATGATTTAATACTTCCTCATACGAGTTTCAATTTATTCAAAAAGAGGGTTGGTGCTCCACTTCTATATTAAAGCACTTCACTCTCTTCTTCTTAATTAAACATTTCCTTCTCGATGCAGCAAATGCATATTTACAATATCCATACGAATCAACTGTATGCTATATGTTGGGACCCAAAAACATTCATGACAATACTGATAAATAAGTGTACAACTTAGTACAGAAATATTATTTGTAATTACCATTGCTTCACTCATTCATTCATTCATTCATATTACAACAGCAACACAATAACAAATGCATATGTATTGGGGGAATGCTCCTTATTTCATCTAAATATGATCATCCGTCACATTATACATCTTGCTATATAACTGGAATGAGTTATTAAAACTCTCGCATTGAGATCATCACCTCCTCTGAAACCATTCAAAAGCTTCGTCTTCATATGCTTGGTCTCACATTAAGCCTAGATGCAAGCTTTTGACCCAGAGACTTGTCAGCCTGCAGTAATCCATTTAACATTGTCAGGAAATTTACAGAATAAATCGTCACTCTATGAAATTTACTGCCAAGATAAAGTCTAGATTGAGAAAAATTGACCTAATAGTCTAGAAGCGAGTTCTAAGTTTGTAGTTAGTAGGTTTAGAATGAGTTTGATCTTATAATATGTATGCCTTCTAAAGTTTTTTTGCATATTTGAACAAAAGCAGGAGTTCAGTTTGACCAGAAAAATCTATTCTAAATCCACCTCTGCCTAACACAGATAAATATAGGGTATGATAGAGTACTGACCTGAGACCAGTATGTGATCCAAATGCTGCGTATTTCATAAGTTATACGAGGATCAGACAAGGCCTCCACCCACCGACGAATAAAGCGTTCTTGTCTGTGAATGAAAAAACAAGTATATCAAACAGAATGAAGGAGATGGGGTTTAGAACTTCTGAAAACGTTAACTTAACAACAACACAGTTTAAGATATGTCAATCATGTTTACCTGTCGGGTGTGAATGTGCGGTACCTCTCTCCTGGTTGCTTGAAATTGTTCTCTTTTTGAATGATGCACTGTAAGAAATTTTCAGATGCACAAAAGTTAAAATAAGTTGTGTTGAATATCTAGTTACACTGCTTCACAAGTTTTAGTCTTAATTCAGCTTCAAGCGTTCAGATAATAGGTAAAAAGGAACAAACCTTCTCACGTTTGCCACTGCAAACTGTTGAAGGAATAGGATACACCTCAGCATGGCGAACTTGATCATACCTTGAAGGGAAGTAGTCGATCTGTAATTAACCACGCATTAACTATTATAAAGTATCGTCATAATTAAAACAGTAAATAAACTAAAAGTTATGACACTACAGTCAACATATCAGACGAACTATTTCAATGTGTATGAACTTCCAAGCTAAGCTAAAGACACACCATTTGCTGCAATAACGTATTGGTATTATGTGGTATTAGCATAGGATTTAAGTTACATACACTGACATGTAAAGAACTTTTACAATATCAATGCAACATAACTGGCTATTTCCCCATCTTTTAAGTTACTATATCACCTTTGCTTGAAAATTAACTTATTGTTACACATGGTAAAAGTTAAAAAAATGTTAACCTGATTGTGTAAAAAATCTTAAAAGATTAAGATCATAAAATTCAGGGATAGATATGTCCCGTTATGGAAGGAGAGAGAACGTACCTCCTCATCCCTGTGCATAAAATTCATAGAGCCATCATAGTGATTGTTGTGATGAGCACACTTTGGAGCATTAGCAGGAAGTTGCAAATAATTTGGTCCAAGTCGATACCTCTGGGTATCAGAGTAGGAGAAAATACGAGTTTGAAGCATCTTATCATCTGAGTAATAAACCCCTGGAACCACAATAGAAGGGCAGAAAGCTAGCTGCTCATTCTCATTAAAAAAGTTATCAATGTTCTTGTTCAGAACTAATCTTCCCACCGGCTGCAAAGGCAAGATATCCTCTGGCCAAGTTTTTGTCACATCAAGTGGATCAAAGTCAAATTTGTCTTCATGATCTGGATCCATAATCTGAATGAAGAGCTTCCATTCAGGATAATTTCCAGCTGCAATAGAGTCATAGAGGTCCTGAGTAGCATGGCTGTGATTTGCTCCTCCGACTCGGATTGCCTCTTCTTCCAACAAGGACTTAACACCACATGTGGGCTTCCAGTGGAACTTCACATAAGTTGATTTCCCAGCCCTGTTGATCAATGTGAATGTGTGGACACCAGACCCGTCCATATGCCTGTAATCTTGTGGAATACCAATATCGTCGAAGAGGAAAGTGAACATGTGCAGGCTTTCGGGATGATGAGAGAAAAAATCAAGGACCCTCCAATTCTCTTGGATATGGGACTTAGGATTTGGCTTCAGAGCATGGACCATGTCAGGGAACTTCATTCCATCACGGATGAAGAAGACGGGGAAGTTGTTCCCTACCAGATCAAAATTTCCCTGATGGTATATTGCAAATTGAGCAGGAATTAAGGATTAAAATCAAATGCAACCAACAAATCACAAACGCAAGCATCTTTGAAAAGCAATGAGATCATTTCTCAAAAAGACTACAAAAGGACAGGTGTTAAATCATGAAAATTAGCAGCATAAAATGCACTGAAAGGAATTGAATATCACAGGGTCTTATAGTCTCTAGTATGATGTTAAACAACATGAACAATCGCTTCATATTTCAAAACCTCTAGAATGTTAACAAACACGTGGACCCATATGCAAGGTACTTAAAGATAGAACCCTATGGGATGCAGATACACTACCGAAAAAAATTAAATGAACTCCATATAGTATTTTTGAATTGCAACATAACATCGATGAAGAACTCCAGGCAACATTTAAATGAGGTACATATTATTAAGCCGTGTGCCAACAAGGGAATCATCAAAACATGCATACTCCAGTCTGTATATGGAAATTGAAGTATGAAGGTATAGAACTATAGTAGCTGTAACTCATCAAATTGATGTTCGGCATACCTCTCTGGTGTAGAACTTGACAGCAAAACCACGAGGATCCCTCAGAGTTTCAGGACTACCCCTCTCATGAATAACAGTAGAGAATCTCACAATGACTGGAGTCTGGACACCGGGAGCTCGAAGGAAATCAGCACAGGTAAGGTGAGCAATGTCATGAGTAACTTCAAAAAACCCTTTGGCACTAGCACCTCGGGCATGAACAACACGTTCCGCGATACGTTCCCTGTCAAAGTTGGCAAGTTTCTCCACCAAATGGTAATCCTCAAGCAACACAGGACCTGGAAAGAAAATTGTGAGCAGCCACAAACACAAATATGTAAGAGAATCTATCATACAACAACATCACTCTCCATATCAGGTTTGATATAGGAATGTAAAAGTAGGGTAGTAACCTTTGATCTATAACTGGTTAAATTGCACTGGTAATCCAAAAATTCTTTACACGGTAAGTGTGTATAACTTAAGTTCAATGTAAAATTAACAGTGGTCCTACAGAGTGCTAATTATGTTAGCAAACATCTCGGAGAATAACTTAACAATACCTATTTTCGAACTGATATTGAAATATCATCAAGATACAAAGCTCTATTTGTGTTGATACACCACTATATTCAAGGGTAAGTTTTTTTTTTCAGAGTTAAACTGTTAAAGTAACGAGCATAATAGGTTCACGACATAATCTTCAAGCCAGTAGATAGATGGATAAGCATATATGATGAAGAAGCAATTCTACAGTGAAATAGGAGTCATCCATTTAGTATATACAGAGTGGTATAAAAACCTCTGGAAAACCAAAACAAATGGTGATTGCCTTCAAATCTGAGACCAAAAAGGCGACAATAGAATCTAATAGCAATAATTTTTACTGTCATAGAGATAAATAAATAAATAAAAGCAACTTCTAATTAACCAACCATCGGCCAAATAATCTGTTTGACAATAAGTTTAAGAGAAAAGAAAAAAAAAAGAAAATGGTCTTTTCAGATGTCAAATTAAGATCTCTGTTATAAAAGACCTAAAACATTCAAAAAAGGCTAGAAAACCATTTCTTCCGAGTTAAACTCCTAAAAAGTAATTCGCAAAGCACATTTCATACCCTAACCAGAAGTAGTCATGAAGAGACATGAGTCAATCGAAGAAAATTAAACATACCTCTTGCACCAACAGTAAGAGATGAATTGTTGTTCCAAACAGGAGCACCAGAATTAGTGGTACAGAAAGGTGAATTGAAAGCACTTGACGGACGGTACTGCATTATAACATGAGCAAAACCATACATATATAAGTTTCACAGGAAAATTAGAAATAGGGTAAAAGAGAGATAACAAAAACAGTACCATTATTATCTATCAAAAGCTAAGTTTGAGGGAAGAAGAAGAAGAAGAAGTGTACCTTGTAAGGATCCATTAGAGAGCAAAAGAGAGAGAGAGAGGTGTAGAGTATTAACTAAAGCAAAAAGAGGGAGAAGTGAAGGGGACTTGTGGTCTTAACCAATAGAGTTCGTCACTGCAAAATGAATATAATAAAAGCTATGGCCGGCACGTCTTATTTATATCGACGAATACTTTCTTCTTCTCTTTTGGGTTTTTTAAGAAGTGTCCAGTACCGTTTTAGGACAGATTAATTTAAATTAAAATCAGAACGTCTTAAAGAGTTTGATTTAATTAATTGTGAGGAGTACTTATTATTTCATCGCGGTCTTTAGATGTATTGAATAATTTGATCATCCTTAATTCTCCTCCTCATACGCACGGATTTACAGACCCTTTGGCAGAAAATCAGGGAAAGGAAAGAAAAATATATCTCAGAGTTTACTCAAATTAAGTATTAGGCGTACAAGTAAAGGTCAATTAAGAAATTTTTAGGTGGTAATTGAGATTAAACAAGTTACGTAAGGAGCCATAAGCGTGAGATCTATCTAATATAAATGGCTTATTTTAATTTGCGTGTTTAGTACATTTGTCCATTCCAACTAATTAGGTAAGTTTAATACTTTCTCCGTCCATTCTTAATTGTCATAATTTTCTTTTTTTAGAGTCAAATGATACTAACTCCGTTCACTTTTAATTGTCATAATTTCCTTTTTTAGAGTCATACTATAAGAATTTTGACTAATGGTGTATTTTTTCATTATATTGATATGCAAAAAAAAATGCATTTTATAGTACTTTTCGTATAGTTTTTGAATATCTATTTTTTTTTCTTCAAAATATTGAATTGATGTAATCTAATTTAACTTGGAAAATTAGTCAAATTGACTTTAGCGCAATATGACAGACGGAGGGAGCAATAACTTTGACTAACATTTTACGATGTATTTTTTCATCATATTGATATGCAAAAAAATGAAATTTATAATACTTTTCGTATAGTTTTTTAATATCTAAATTTTTTGTTTAAAATATCATATTAATGCATCTAATTTAACTTTAAAAATTAATCAAATTGACTTTCGAAAAACGTAACATGACAATTAAAATTGGATAGAAGAAATAATTGATTGTAATAAAAATTATGTTCAGGATAGAAAAAAAATATACTCCTTATTAAGAAAACAATTATTGATATAAAAATTTTAATATTAAAAAAAAAATAGGAATACTTATCTGATTCATATATAATCGAACATGCCGAATTTTACGGGGAAAAAATGGTAAAACATATTAAATGGCCAAGAATTAGTGGCGTCATCTGCTGGTTAGGAATCACTAGTAGAAAAATGTGGGTCCAAATATAATTAATTTATATTTATTGTGAAGATGATAAATAGTGGACTTTGGATAATACTTGAAAAATAATATGAGAACATAATGTATTGAAGGGGAGGTTTCCTTATCTTGTTTTATTTTATTTTGTTACTTACAAATAAATACATCTAAGTTTTAGGTAGCAACAAAACCACAATAAATATGTAAGCTTCTCGACACCACTAAAAGGTAGAAAAAAAGGGTAAGGAGTCATTTAGAACCACACAAAATGTAACATGGAACATTTGCCAACGAATAGAAAATAGCAGAAACACAATTGTCAGTATAAAAATGTACGTCAAGATCCTTTTCACATTGCTATTATATTTATTCTTTGGATTTTGGTGGGATTGGAGAGAAGAAGAAAAAAAAAAGAGGAAGATAAAGAGTACACGTCATGTAGTTGGAAAGTACTCACTGACCTACAACTTTAGATTTAAAATAACTATAAAAACGTGAAATTTCCAAGAAAAAAATATTGTGGTTCATGAATTTGCAAGAATGGCAAAGAGTACTTGAGTGATTGTAACTTTCTTTCAGTGAATTACGTAACAGAAAAGGAGAACATATGTAAAGGGTTTGTAAAATAATTAATTTTAAGATGATTTTATTTCATATTTAGTTAGGATAAAATTAAGTCTCATGATTAATTATCTTGGAATTGCATTGTTATATTTATCTCATATTGAAGGTGAATAACAATTTTAAAACAATTAGTTTCAAAATAATTTGTTTCTGACCAAACGATCACTAATACTACTACTGGTGATTGGTGAATTAAGGACCTAACTAGTATAATCAGTGTAGACCCCGCGCTGTTTCAGCAAAATGGCTTTTAGGACTTTAAGCCTAAATTTAACTTCAAAAGTCATCTCAGAGGCCGGGTCAAAAAGATTGAGATCGATCTCCGTCGATTCGATTTACTTTAATGTAATATTGATTTGATTTTCGATTTTCAAATATTCTTCTTATAGTAACTAAGAAGAAAAATACATTCTGGGGCAGATTTAGAAAGGTTTAAGTGTGTCGCGTGACACTGATTTGTTGAAATTTTTTAATATATTATATATATTGAAAAGGGAAAATAGTGACAAATAAAACTAAAATGATATACGTTTGACTAAAGTTAACCGTAGTTCAAATGGTTTGGTGCTGCAATTTCAAAGGTTTTATACGTGTTTAAACCTGCTAGCCTCGTTTTATAACTTTTTTAATGTTTTTTTCCATTGACCTTCTTTGATTAAGAATAATTTATAAAATCCAATGAATAAAATTCTTTAGTGATTATTTGGTGTTTTATATATTTAGCACTCTTGTTTTTAATGAGGTTATTTTTTGAATACATTAAAAAAAAAACTCATTCAGAAAAGTTGTACATATACTAATATAGTGTTATATTGTTTATTTTTTATTTTTTATTTTAAAAGATGACATTGCTGACAGAAATTTTTTTATGTACGCCATTGAATACACTGCATGTATGATTGAAAGAGTTTAATTTGTTAGAGTGAATTCTTATGCTATAAAAGTTTTGATTATATTTGAGTCTCATTTTAGTAAACTTCCAGAAAAACTGAAAATTTTAACCTCGTAGACTTGAATAAATTTGAAGTTTGAACTTGGCTTTCCTTTTAAGAAAATGGGAAACAACACAGGTTGCCTGGAAGAACTCTATAATAGGAGGAAGCCCACAAAATAATTTAACTATTACATCTGTTAATTTATTTATTTTCTAGTTTGATCTATCGAAATCCTTTTTGCGGTTATGAAAGATAAATATCAAAATGAATCTCAATAATTTTCTTGAATTTTGAATTAACTCATTTACTTTGGACTATATGTTAACAAAAATAATTTTTAACGATAATAAGTATACTCATTAATAAATTCAACTGAACTGGTACACTTATTAAGAAAATAATTATCGACATAGCGAGTTTACTATTTATCCCTATTAATTATGAAGTAGATGAATTAAAAAACTTAAGATTTTCAAAAAGTTCTACCTTTTTCAAAATAATTAATTGAGGGTATAATAGGTAAAATAAATTGTCTTTTCTTAATTAGTTAAAATGGACATGTAATTAAGAACATAGAGTAGTAAAATAAGAAAAGACAACTTAAAACAACTCAAAACATCTGGCACATTTCCTTCTTTCAACCTTCCAAATGCATTCTTTCACCTTCCATCGATGATGGATTTGTTATCACCTTTACTATTAGTCATAAATATGGAGATATATTAATATGATGCAAAAGAAAAAAATATTAAATTGTGATGCAAAAGAAAAAAATATTAAATTGATAGGAATAATAATAATTAAGGATATTATCAAATTAAATCTAGTCTCTATTTGTTATTTTTTTAAGGGGTGTGCAAAAAAAAAAAAATCATGGCAAATATTTAGGAACAGATAGTATTAAATAATTATATAAAATATAATAATCAAAGTTAGAATAGAATACATATTTAATTAAAGTTTTTTTAAGGAATGTGTCAGTCAACAAGGGCAAGTAGTATAATACGTAGTAATTGAGTATATTCTTTCCATTTCGACCTTAGTAATAATTATCCGAAAGTAACAAGCATTGACTAGTTAGCATGAAAAATTAAGGGATGGGCATATATTTATACTCCAATGTTGTGATAGCTTAGATTAAATTTCTTTTTATTTATTAAAGAATGATTAATATTTTAATGATTAAAAATAATAAATAAGGATATGATAGTCAAAACACATACCTTCTCAAGAGGCATGTAAACAAAAAGGGGACTTACATAAATTCCACTAGTTTAGAAGTTAATTACTTAGATACATTCTAGTTTGCAATTACGTATCTTACTAGATTTTGGTGTGTCTAGATACGTTTAGATACGTCCAGATACATTAAACTTGAAATACATGGGTAAAAAATTAGGTGTAATTTGTTCTAGATACATTGTATCCAAGTGGATTCACATGTATCTGGATATATAACAAGTCGTACTCACCTCTCTCTCATCTCGCTCGCCACTCTCCTATGTATTTGATATCTCATATACATGTGAGTCACATTGAATACATAGATATACATGTATCTAGTGTGATTCACATGTATCCGGGATACATAACAAATTTTGCTCACCTCTCTCCCTATTTTAGTGTATATGGTAGGAAAAATACATGCGTCTAAGTGTACCTTCCTTAATATATAGTAGGAAACTCTTAATTAGTGGTAAGATATGTAATATTTTGATAGTATAAGTAATAATGATATATTATGTTTAATTATATAATTTTCCCAACAAAACATATGATAAGTAATGTGGCCCAAAAAGAATAGCATAATACTACAATTTATATTTGCAAGTTACTTTGTCAATATAAAGAAAATTGAAGGATTTTCACCAGCTTTCATCACATATATTTGAGATTACAAATAAGAGATAATTAAACTCAGAATAGATTAAAATAAATTTGCATATGAAAGAAGTATAAATTAGTTTCTGTAACACTCAAATTTGTATTAATTATAACTATAGTCATGATACATATGATATAACTATGTATATGATGCTATAATACATGGCATGTAGTATTTAGTTTGTACACAACTTCTTTATACCGCACTCTTTCTTGAAGCCCATTTCAAATACACCAATCACTTCCTGCATAGTGCGTTGCCTTGCGAACTAGTAATTATATAATAGGGATTGTAATGGGGCAGGGTGGAGCAGGTTTAGAGCTATGCGGGGCGGGATGAATTTAGAGTTATGTGAAGCGGATTTAAAATTATGTGGGGCGGGTTTAAGGTACCGAATAGGAACCTGAAGAAAATTAAATCTTTGTAATTGATAAAAAAAAAACAAAGATATACACTTCTTATAGTAAGCTTTGACTTTAATTTTAACTTCTTCTTTTTTGTTAAATTTAAACTAGACTTGTTCATTCAAATGTTAGTTGTTGAAATATTAATTAGAAATAATTAATTAGCAATTAAGAAATAATTGTTAAAATGTTAACTAGAAACAATTAATTGGTGAAAAATGAAAAAAAATTACAAATTTGTTTTTTTCATATTAAATTCAATTAAAAAGGAAAAAAAACTTTGAAATTTATGTGGGGCGGGTTCATATGGGGCGGAGCAGTTCAAAAAATTTGCGGTTGAGCTCAACCCGCGCCACCCCACTCCATTTTCAATACCTATATATAAATTAACAAGAAATATATTATATTGAAACAAAAAGAGAAAAATGAAATTAGATATTGTAACAAAAAGAACACAACAAAATATCCATAAATCAAAATATAACAAAAATTTGAAAGTGCGACAATAATCTATATTTCAACACCATTAAATTAAACACATAAAAAAAACTGAATTACATTGTTCAAGTTTTGATTAATAATAATCTTTATCATCTTTTCCTGGTGGAAAAATGTTGAGATTCGTACAATGGTTCTTCACCGTATATAGGAACCAAATCGTTGTGTATAGTTGAACATAATTCTGCAAAAGCATTAAGAGCCTCTGGTGCTTGTTGTTCTTCTGCAACATTGTCCCCAACACCTTCCTCTGGTATTACAGCAGCAGCAACAACAACCTCTCTTTCTTGTGTTGTTGTAGCCATAGGAGAAGATATGGGCAGATCAACAGTCAATCGTATTGGGGGAATTCCTGTATTTATATTTTAAAAGTTCAGTTTTAAAATAAGTATTTTGAATCCAATAAATAAAAGGAGTTATGATTTCAAATTTTCTTTCTTACTAGAGTAATATGAATTTTGATAGGAGTGCAACTTATTTCCACACAATGGTTGACGTGGATGAGTGTCTTTTTCTGTAGGCACATGATGTTTTTTGTTGTAAGCATCATTGACCGTTCTAATTGGATGCGATGTGTCTGATCCATCACCAAACACATCACACAATCGCTTACGTGGAGTGTATGTGCGTGGTATATCACCAAACACATGACGCAACCGCTTAGTCATGACCTGGATGCTCTCATTTAATTGTGCTTCCTTTTGTTGTTTTGTAGCAACAACGACCTCTTTTGTTGATTTTTCCTCCAAAACCTTCTCTAGCTTGGCCTTTGGTGTTTGATCTTCTGTAGATTCATCGTTGTTAGCTATTAGAAGAGGATGTAATTGAGCTCTATGTATGGGTAGATCAACGGTCAATCGTATTGGAAAAAATTCTTTATTTATATTTTAAAAAATCATTATAAATAAGTATTTTCAATCAATAATCATTCGGGTCAGGTGTAAGCGGCCAACTAGAACGGCCAATACTACTTACAACAAGAAATATCAAGTGGATGAGTGTCTTTTCTGTAGGCACTTGATCTTTCTTGTTGTAAGCAATATTGGCTGTTTTAGTTGGTCATTTATACGTGACCCAAATGTATATATATATATATATGTGCGCGCGCGCGCGCACACACATTTTTCAGCGAGATTTTAAAAAAAAATCCAATATCAATGTTACCTGTGATAACGGTTTCACTTGCAGGAGGAGTGAGATCATTTAGAAAGGCAGAAGAAGCAAAATCATTCAAAACGCGATTGAGCTTGGATGAACAAGTGTTTTCTTCATCACTACCGATCTTGTTCTTTATATATCCAAATAAAGAAAATTAGTCATATCAACAGCATAGAAGAAAATATAAATAATTGATTTGCACATATTTGAATTAATTGAAAACACAAAATGAAAACAAAAGAGAACTTTCTACATAAATAGATTCTATGAAGATATGTAGTATCATTAGATAATTAAATTAGGAAAACTTACATTGTTTTTATCCTTGGAGGACCTTTTCTCAATTGAAGCATTATTGCCAGATCTTGTAGAAGAAACCATACCTTCTTAATTAATTTGAAAGAAGAAGCTAAGCAAGATTAATGTTACTAAATGAGTAATGTGATGGGATGGAAAAAATGAGTAAAGTAGGACTCCTATTTATAGCTCTCACTTGCAATCTAAGGTGTCATGTGTAGTAATTATAAAGTTGACTCTCTTGTCAAATATTAATAATGTTTTTTTGCCATTAATTTTATTTAATATATACATTTATTAAAATTTATAATATGTTAAAAACTGCTTTTCAAAAGCAATGAATTAAGAACTATGACATTAATGAAATGAATTACATGCAAATAAGAATATTTGACCATAAAAATTATCATAATATTTTCTTATTATCATATATAGGTACAGATTAATGGTAATATATGTTTTGGTTACTTATGATCAAGGAAAAAATAATGAACAACAGAATGAGTTGAGAATGATTATTCAATTTTCTTTTTAACACAATAACAATTAGTATATCATAATTCAAAAATATTATTAAATTTACTGTATGAATTATTTGTATCAACTTCGATCTTACATTTGAGCTTGTTTTATTTCTCTAGTACTTGATATATATATATATATATATATATATATATATATATATATATATATATATATATATATATGCATAAAAAGCTTATGAATAATAGGGGTCCCAAGTTCGATTCACCATTAGCTCATTTTTTAATGCAGTTTCTGTTTCTTTTGCAAAATAAAAATGTTAGGGCTTGGACTCGAACCCGCAATCCACACGAAAAAACAATGTTTATACCATTAGGCCATGGGCAACATTTGACTTTGATAGACATTATTATAATATTTATGTGATAAATAATTACAAACGGTTGACACTTAACGACTAATAATTTGATCGGTTCAATCAACTTAACGATATGACACTCACAACCTTTAAATTCTAGATCCAACTCTGCCCTAAAACGTTGTTTTGAGGTGAAATTTCTACAAAATATATATTTTATCAAGTTTTTATTTACTTCAAGAAAATTTTCCACATATTTTCAATTTAATACGCTACTTATGACTCTTATACATAAGAATGAACTGTAGCAATTTTGAAAAACCATAAATAAAGTTGAAAAATAATTTAGATAATAAATAAAAAAAAAAACACTAATTTAACTTCTCTGTATATACCAAGTAAAAAGGAAAAAAATACACAACTTTGTATATTACTAATTTAAGTTTGTATAATTTCAAATAACTGGACCCACTACTTTTGACATAATTTTTTTTTTCTTAAAAGAACACAAATTAATCCTAAATATCTCCAATTTCCTCTATTAATATTTAGTGATTTCTCTGTTTTAATTTATTTGTCTTACTTTTTTTAATAGTATGTTATGTATTTAATAATCATAAAAAAATAGTAGTGCAAATCACAATAATCAACAACTTAAATATTTAGAATAACATACAAAAAATTTGGTTAACTCTAAAAATTACACTTATGCCATAAATGGGACTGTGGGAGTGACATATATTACTTGAAAATTAAGTTAAAAGTTTATAAATCACAATAATTAACAACTTAAAATATTTAAGAATATATTAAAATTTTGATTAACTTTTGAAATTTCACATATGCCACATAAATTGAGACATAATGGGTAACATATATTATTTAAAAATTACGTTAATCGAGAGTACCATAAATCACAATAATTAACAACTTAAAATATTTAAACAAATATATTTAAAAAAATTATTAACTCTCAAAATATCACATGTGCCACAAATATTATTTGAAAACTACCTTAAATTTTTTATAAAAGTAATTAACAACAATAAATATTTCAAAATGTAAATGACTCTCCTAATTTTATTTGTGTCACATAAATTGTACAAAGTACAAAAATCTCATACCTTAGGGGGCTAATTACATCCTTTCCTTGAAGTTTGTCCAATTACAATTTTTTCTGATTTTTCATTTCTCTCGAATACATTCCCTTGGTTGTTCGATACATTGTAATTTGTAAATGATACATTACTCAATGGGAGAGATGTATCCGAGAGGTAATAGATGTATTCAAGAGGGGATAGGGATGTACCTGAGAGGCGATAAAGATGTATCCAAAAGGGGGTAAGGATGAATCCGAGAGAGAATTTTTGTAATTTCTTTAAATGGTAGGAAATTTAGAAATTATAATATCTTAAATTGTATATCTATGTATTTTTTCCTAAATTAAAACAAATAAAGTAATATATTGGGCTTGGGCTTTTGTATCTAGTATACATGTCTAAAGCAAAAAAATTTGACAAAGCAAATTGGTTGGGTACTTTGTATGCATATATTTATATTTGTGTAACTTTGGAATTATAAAGAAAAAAATGTGTGACTTTTGAAGGAATAACTCATAATTGAGTGCCATATGAGATATTATCTCAGTTTTGGTCTCATAATTATTTTAAAACTTTTCATTCACTTAGAAAGACGGGATCCAACTAAATTTTATCACATAAAATCCACTAATACGCTTCCACTTCAAACATCAATTTTTAACTTGGTTATGTCTATAATTTTAGGACAACTAATCTCAAGATAACTTGTTCCCGATCAAACAAACCCAATTAGTACTACTAGTGAATTAAGGATCTAAATTGTATAGTCAGTGTTAGACCCCACATTAACTGGAATTTCAAAAGGAAAAACTACATAATTAGACATACTTTACTATCATATATATACTATTATTACTTATACTTTCAAAATATTACGTATTTTATCACTATTATAGAGTTTCCTAGTTATTTTACACTTAGATACATGTATTTTTACTTTCAGGTACATGAGGGAGGTCAACGAGATTCGTATATATCTCAGGTACATGCGAATCACACTAGATGCATGTATCTGGAGTGATGCATAAACAAAATGGATGAATTGGGAACAGTTACACAAATACCAACAGCAAAAACTACCAGTTTCATCAACCAAACAAGTAAATTACAAAGGTCAGCTGCAACAATTAAATATAATTGCCAAAGCTTTCATTGTCAATATCAAGGAGAAACTTTTTCCCCTTTGCCATCAACATGCACCTTATATGGCTGTCCCCTGAAACTTGACCAGCAAGAACTTATGAGGAATTGACCAATATATTGTAGATTATAAGCTTACAGAAGCTGAAAATGGAATGAAATGGGACATAATGCTTACTGTAGAAGGAAAGAATTCAATGGTGAACATATGAGATTACACATTGAATTTCTAGTCGTAGATCCATGATAAAAAAAAAAAGAGATTGTGATTGTTTTTGAAGAAATGAAACAAAAGATAGATTAAGTAGGTGTAACTGTTGAGTTCTAATTCCCCTTCACGTTCTTTCTTTTTCTTAGCAATGAATAAATCTCTTTACTTGTAGCCTTTCTTTATTTTCAGACCAAGAACAGGGAAGAGCGAATACAGAAAAAAAGAACGAAATTTGTTATATGTCAGTCTTGAATTTTCAAGCAAAGAGAAAGCTCAACTCATCATTGAATCAAGCCAAAGTGTATGCTAATTCAAAGCAACTTTACCTCTTCATCAAAATCATAACTTTAACTCATCATTTGACTTCAAAATTGTACTAATAAAAGAGTAAGAGTCCCATCATGATTACCCTTTTGTGCTTATATTTGGTCATTCCTATTTTCCAAAAATAGTAAATTCCATGCCTTGGGTGTTTTTGTGTTGCATTCTAGTCCCTTGGGACCATTTTATTTAAGGAAAATTAGCAATTAAGTCATAATACCTAACATAATTAGTCAAAATAATAACACTTTAAAATATTTATTTAAAATGGCAGAATGATAATATTTTTATAAAATAATATGTATTCAAATTTTAGTATTTTAAATTAATTTTATTTATGGAAAGAGTCCTATATTAGATCAAATTATATATCAATAACCGTTTAAAGTGAAAAAAATAAATTAAACCAATACCATTAACCTTTTTTCATCACCATTCACGTTTTTTCCCCAACTTTCACGTTTCTTCCCCACCTTTCACCTTTCACGTTTCAAGTTTATCTTTCTTCAAAGTGCTAAATTGTTGTTCATCAAGAAATTTTCTTTATTGTTAAATGAAATCTCTTCATTAATTCAAGCAGATTTCTTGGTTGGCAAGGTAATTTCCATTATCAATTTTGATTTTTTTTATTTGATGTTTAAATCACTGATTCTATACATTACGGATTTTCAGTCAAATTTTCCAATTTTTATGTGATTTTGATTAAATATTCATCATATATGTAACACCCCGACTTTTCAAAACGTCTAAATTAACTCGTATCTTCGTGGAAAGACAAAGAGAGTGAGTAATAAATTAAAAATGATGTGGTATGTCATATTTTAAGTGTTCAAGGGTTGTATCTCAAGTTTTGAAGTTAAGTAAGTTGCGAAATAAAAGTTGGCGGAAGTTATTGTAAGTTCTTTTTTAAGATTTCTCTGAAATTTGGGTCAAATATTTTCTCCCAATATATAAAGAGTTATGGGGCCCACGACCTATCAAATCGAAGGTCTACGAGTCTAGTTTCCAACGCATTAAACTTTTTGTTCATACGACTTTAGAATAGAGAGATATTTGTGTTTTCGTGGGACTGCGCAAGTATGCACGTGAGGTGGGGCCCTAGGTCGGTGGAACTTTACATATATCTTCTTCTTCAAAAAATTTCTTCATTTTTATCTAAAAACCAGAGAAAAATAGAGAAACCCATTTCTAGGATCAACGAAGGTACATATTTTCTCGACTTAAGTCCTTGATGAAAGTTGTTCTATGTGTTGGGCTCATCATCGTGGTATAATTTGTTTTATCGATTCCGTAGCGTATCACACTTTAGTTTTGGGACAACAAGGGTTTGGATATATTTGAAGGTTTTGAAGCGTATTACGACCTTAAGATCGAGGTAAGATCCTTCTTTCATCGACTCTAGCTTTTATAAGCAGCAAATAACAATTTGCGACGAAAATACATATATTTTATCGTATTGTCATGGTATCTTTTATTTTTGTGTGTTGATTATGGTCCTACCTTGTTGTAGTATCGAGGGATTATTGAGTAAAAGTCGTTAGGCCACGTGAATTTAGTGAAAAAGGTATGTTAAGGCTATTCCCTACTTATGACATGTTTTCTTAAAGTTTAGAAGCAATGTATTTGGGTTGTTATCCTTGATATACTTGTAGCCGTGATTGTTGATTGTTGGTTGCTCGAGTTGATATAATTATCCCTTGTCGAGATTCTTATTCAGTTAGTAGCGTCCCTATATTAGACACGACTTAGAGGCTATTCATATAGGTTACATATAACTAAATTGCTCTTTTTTAGCGGTTGGATTGTTATTATTGCCGTTGGGGCTATTGTGATTAGCTGCAGGAATGTGATTTATGCCTAGAAGGGCTATTTGCTGCCTACAGGGCTATATGGATGCCTAACAGGGCTATGAGTTGCCTACGAGACTATATTGTGCCTAGAAGGGCTATGAGTTGTCTACATGGCTATATTGACGCCTAAGAAGGATGTGTACTTCCTACAGGGCCATGTTGTTGCCTAAGAGGGCTATGAGTTGTCTATAAGCTACGTTGGTGCCTAAGAGAGCTATGTGCTGCCTACGAGGCTATATTAATGCCTAAGAGGGGTATGTGACTACCTATGGGGCTAAGGGACTACTGATAGGGGTATATAGGCTGATTGGCACCTTCCGGGCTTATGGGGGCCTGAGTAGGTGGTCTTGTGTGCTGTTTGTACCTGCCGAGCTTATGGGGCTTTGGTTAGGTTGTTGTTTTATTATTTTTGATAAGTTTAGATTTAAGAGCAGATCAGTACACTTATCTTATCCTTGATTTATTTACCAGATTATTCCAGTATATCAAGATACCTCATCATAGTCTATTACCTTTCATACTCTGTACATTATTTTGTACTGACGCCCCATTGCCTTGGAGGCGCTGCATTCATGCATGCAGGTCCTGATGTTGACACCCAATTTTGGACCTCCACATTATAGATTAATCATCGAGTTTCTTCAATTTCAAACGATTTAAAATAATTAGTTTCATAAATTTTTAGAAAAAAAAGAAATATATATATATATATTGCAAGTTTCTAAATAGTCTATCACTTTTTATAATTTCTAATAATATAAATGTTTTATATAATTATGTATGAAGTAAGTATATCCTATACATATTCGAAGATCATCTCAGAAGATTTTATATTTTTTAGTGTATTTTAAAGTGATGGCTATAATTTTGAATTAATTAGCTTTTATGAGATTCGAAATATTTTTTGAGTTATTTTTTATGTAAGTTTTGTCAATTTTATAAATTTTTTTAAAAAAATAATTAAAATGTTTTTATAGTTATGTATATAATTAGTATATTTTTATTTGAAAATCGTCTCAAAAGTTTTAATTTTGCTTTAAATTTCGCCAATTAGTTTAATTAATTAATAGTTAATATTTTTTTTAAAATTAGTTATTTAATTTTGTTAAGATTAAGAAACTCGTTAATTAATTATATTAATTCGTCTCATTTAGGTTTTAGCCTTTTGCAAATTAAAATCAATTTGGCTATATTTCTTTTTATGATTTTAGTCATTTTTATTTTACCTCCTTTAAAACCTTTAAGAAATCAAATTTGGGCCTCTTTCCATTACCCTTCAACCGGCCCAATTCCACTAGCAGCCCACCTTTCCAAATTTCCAAATTTCAACCAAAAAAAAAAGAAAAAAGAAACCATTACGTACAATAACAATACCACACGCATAACAGTAGCAAAACGACTCCCTGTACACATCTTGTTCTTCTTTAGAAGCTAAGAACAGAGTGCCCATCCCTCTGTAAAAAATCCAACAAATCCGAAAATCTCGTCGCCCGTCTGCAAACCCATAACCCTAGCAACCTAATCCATCACCCTCGCGTCTCTTTTTCCCCCCTTTTCACGGAAATCGCAGGCCTGCACAACAGCCTTCACTGTTGCTTCGCAAGAGCAGTAGAAATTCAAATCTCTGTTTGAATTTTCCAGCGGATCTTTCCCTATAAATAACCCTCTTACTCTCAGTGATTAGGGGACGGTTTTTGAGAGCTTAGTTCTGAAACAATAGTCGTCTTACACAAAAAGAAAATTCAAACGATTCCCTAGATCCTAGGTTTCGAGAAAACTTCTGTTCGTAGCTGGTTCTAAATTTATTGATTTGCTGTTAGTATTAAAATTTCGCGGTGGAAGAGTCTCTGTTCGCAGCTCGTCTTGTCTCAGTTCACTGCCCGAAAAGAGGTAAATTCTTTCTTAGCTTTGCTAATTCGTCGTTCTTCTATGTGTTTTGTTTATGTGTTCTTAGTTTTGTTTTATGTCTCTATAGGTTAGAATTTGGTTTACGAGTATTATCTAGAACAATGTTCCTCTATTTCTTTTGTTAGTATAGTCACAAATCTACTTAGCTTATTAGATTATGTTCCGGTTACTCGTTTGAATCATCCATAAAGATTATTGTTTATCTTGGGTTTACCCCTCGTATTTGTTCAATGATAGGCGTCTGAATTCGTGTTTATGCATCTAAGAAATGTCAAGTGCATTGGTGCGATTTCTCTGTATAAAGCTACTGTTTATAGAGTTGTTTTTTTTTTAGTATTTCTTCTTTGACATGATGGTGTCCATGTTTGCGCTTCTTCATAGTCGACATTGGTTCAAGTTCTAAGTTGCTGGTAACTTGTCTAGGCATAGTTTCGAGTCTATTTCAGTGGGTGTTGCTTCGAAATGAGTTCTAAATCTGTGAATCTTCTTAGTTTTAATTCGAAAGTGTGCATGTATTCAACTTAAGAGTTAATCTTGTTCCTGGTTTCTGCATATACTCTTGTGGTTTGTTATTTTCTTAAGCTTGTAGGCTGTCCAAAGTTTTCCTTTCATATCCATTTGAATTTCAACTACTCGTTATGCCATCTTAGATTGATTTTATGCTTAGTATGGTTTTGGGATTAATGGTTTAGTGCTTCTAACATATGTGTGATAGCATATTGGTCTCTTATGTGATCTCTTTAAGTATTTTGAGTAAAGTTAACGCAAAAAATCTGATTTACTATTCAAGTATAGCTTTCTCTGTTTGTAGCCAATTATTTTGTTAATATTCTTATGCCTCCAACTTCCGTCTTAATATAATGTATTGGCTTGGTTGTTGAATATAGTAGGCTACAATTTCCACTCTATTGAAATAATTTAGACTTAGAACTTGTTGATATGAAAAAGCTCTCCAATTTAAATGTAGGGTGAACTCGAATTATTCTTTTGGTTGAGATTTCTGCCCTTTTGGGAAGATTGTTGTTTCGTATTTGACAAAAGTATCATTTCCTCTATTTAACTAGTTTCCTCGCTGCTCCCCCACACTTTATTTGTCGTGATTAATGTGCATAAAATAGTGGCTTTGTGTTATTGCTTTTTTTTTTTTCTAAACTGTTCTATATGGCAATGATCTTTCATCCTCCCTTTTCCTTTAACCCGTGCTATTAAGTGAATACCGTATCTATGTTAATCAATTTCGTTCAGTTCAATTAAAATGTGACTAAGTTGAATTCAAAAGTTTGTAAACCTCATTTCTTTATATGTTGTGGAAGCTTTCGACTTATAATTTGAGCATGAAATGACTCGGTTTGATTTTAGCTTTCTTTCATAATCTGGACTATAGTTTCCTTTAGATACTTATTTCGTTGAAACTTTTGGTTTGACAACAGCAGCCTTCTAATTCTGTCCCATTGTTCTGGATGAATTTTATCTCATTAAATTGTGTCGATACATTGTTTTAACTATACTCTTCTTTGGAAATTTTTTCACCAATCTTCTTTAGTTTTTTTTTTTTCCCATTATATGCAACTGTTATCTCTATTTGTATATCATAACATGATACCTTAGAGTTCTCCATTAGTCTTTTCTTTAGTTTAAATGAAGATAAGTTTTGTGTCCATTTCAAATCAAGAGTTCTCATTTACTTGTTTGTTAATATGTTGGGAATTATGGATGTCTATCTTGTCTAATAGCAAAGCATATTGTTATTTAGACATAATTACTTGTATAAGATGTCTACTTATTCTTTTCTTTTCTCTCTTTTACACATGCTCACTCTCTCGTTGGAGTCCAAGTTGGACTCAAATCCATCTCCTTCTCATTTCGAACCGGGCCACGGAGGCCCAAAAGTTATTTACCGAGTCAATCAATCTTGAAAAATCGAAGGACAAGTCTTTGGAGTTGACGTACAGGTCTCGGAAAGTGAATAAATGGGCTATATACATCCGATATACACTAATATACAGCCTGTGTATACAAAAACGGGATTGGTTTAAAGGCCAAAATTTTCAGCGAATTTGGCCCAAAAGGGCCCAAATTCAATTTCTCCCTTACTCTTTAATTATTTAATTGTGATTATTTATCGTTTGTTGTTTAACTCTAACTTTATATTTTTTTAATTAACTTAATTAGATTCCCCAAAAGACGAGTTACTTTCTTTGTGTTGATTTGCTTTGAATTTTTTTTTTTGTGTTAAGGTCATTTATTTTATTAATTAAATATTGGTCGAATTTTGTATTTTAATTAAGTTAAATCTTTGTTCTTAAAAAATATATGTTTTAAAGCCGCTTCACTCGATCACATTTTTATTTTAAAGTGATTTTAAGTTAAAAGTATTTTTCTCAAATGAACTAAAAAATGTTCTCTTTCTAATTAGTCATTTTCCTCGAAAAGGTTAGTCGAAACTTTAATTCTTCAATTAATTAAAATGGTTTCATGCTTAAATTAATCAATTTGGATCAAATTATTATTTTAGAAAATGAGTCAAGTAAGTCCTAATTAATCTAGTTTTTTTAATAAAATTCTATTCACTTGCGTCTCAAGTAAAATATTTCATTTTGGATCCCTTTTCTCTAAAAATAAAATAAAATAAAATGTGTCATTTATTTAACTTTGTTTTAAGTTAACCAAAATTGTAAGTTATTCTTCTTATGTTAAATCGTTATTTTCCTAAAAAATAGTCAAATATATTTAGTCAAGTCGCAGGTCAACCGCATGTTAGCGGGCACTTCGAATGCTTAAACCCTTCTCGAAGTGTAAATTGAACCCCGAACCCCCTTTGGTATTTTCAAATGATTTTTTATGTTTAAATCTTTGAAAATTATAAGTTTTCTTAATTTCTTTAAAAAAAATTAAGTGGCGACTCTTTCTAAGTATTTTTCTCAAATTGTTTTATACTTAGAACATTTCAAAAAGTGATTTTTCTAAAATACAATCAAATTACGACATAACACCTGATATACAACTGAGTAGACCTCCTCAGTAGCAGGATTGACTTTTATCTGATTGGCTAGCCCCTTTCCTTCGGAGCTGCCAGAGTTGGGAGGTTTGTTACCTTTTGTTGTATATATCTTTATGGGTAGGCTGGGGCCCTATCCCGCTAATCTTTACTACATTTAGAGGCTTGCAGACTAGTGCGTGGGGTGTATAGCTACGTTATGGCCATAATGGCCTATGTTGTTGGTTTGTTGAAGCTTGTGAGCTATTTGATGTATTGTATTTATATATGCCTGCTTTTAGTTTTGGTATAGATATCATGGTGGCCTCGATGGTCCAATCAGGACTTCTGTGCTAGTTGGCTATTTATTTATATGATCTTCTGGGAGTAGATGTTTCTTTTATAGATTAGTTGACAGGGGCCTTGCCGGCCGATGACTTAGTTTTAAGCCGAGATATACTTGTTTGATTTCTTGATTGCGTGTGACTGCCATGCGCTAGTAGCAAATGGTTCAGCAGGGTCGGCTCGGGCCTGAGTTTTGGCATTAGGAGCCAGTTGCGCCCCTCGAGTTTGGGGCGTGACAATATATTTATTAATTTCAATTTTTTTTGTGATTTTCTTTTGATTTTTCAGATTTTGCAGATTCTAGAAATTCATATATATGTTTGTTTTGTTTGATATTTAATACATTTTAAAATTTAATAATATCGAAATTTGCTTTTAGGGTTTTAGATTATGGGGAAAGCATCTGATTGTCTACAATGACTGATTCAATCAGAATTACTAGAGGTATACCAAATAATATTCAAAATTTTGGGGAATTTCCCTCATTTGATTTGTGTATTACCCAAGGGTTGCATTGTATTTCAATCTCAATTAGTAAACCAACATGTTTGTATTTCCTTCTTAATTTGTATTCATCCTAATTGTATGCTAACAATTTTGTATTTTATTGGGTATTCATTCTGTATTTCAATCTCAATTTATATGTTAACAAGTTTGTATTTCTCTTTTGTTTTGTATTCAACCTAATTGTATACCAACAAGTTTTGTATTTTATGTGCCTACTTTACCTTTCAAAGTCATTTTGTATTTCAAATGAAGAGAGTATTTAATTTCTTTTGTATTCACAACTTTATATTCAATCTCACTTTGTATTTATAACTTTGTATTTTCATCTCATTTTTGTATTCATATATTGTTGTATTCAACATATAATTCATGATCCATTAGTTTGTATTTTACCTTTCGAAGTCACTTTGTATCTCAAATGAAGAGAGTATTTCTTTTGTATTCACAACTTTATATCCAATCTCACTTTGTATTTATAACTTTGTATTTTTCATCTCACTTTTGTATTCATATATTGTTGTATTCAACATATAGTTCATGATCGATTAGTTACATTAACTTAATGGGATACAAATTATTGTATGCATTCAAACAGAAAAAACAGCTACTAAACTAAAAAAAAACAATTTCATTTGTTATACATCATAATTTGGATACAAAACATCCGAAAAAGCTATAAATCCTAATGCATACAAAGATTTCACTAATTCAATCATGAAAAAAAATAACACTCTTGTACTCGACATATACAAATATCTCATCCAAACAAATAAAAAAATAAAAAAAAATACCTGATTGTTTTTCGATTGTTCACTGGATACGACAAATTTATAGTTGTCAATTTTGAAAAATTCTGTTTCAAAAATATGTCGTATTCAACTTGAAGAAGTTTTGAAAGTTATCAGATGAATGATTCGGAAGACAAACTAAATTATTTTAATTTTTTTTTAATGTTCTTAAGAAGAAAGCAAAAAAAACGCTCGACAAAAAGATGACTATTATGCTCTTTTCAAAACGTAACTGATTTGTATTTAAAATCTTTTTTACCTTTTTTGATTTTTTTGTTCCATGATTTTCTCTGTTCTGTTATTAATTATTTGTATTCTTTCAAATTAATCAAAATAAAATAAATACATAACTAATCCCTTAACAAACTAAAATAATGACATTTTTAATAAATAATGAAACTGTTGCTAAGGAGTCCCACTAAAAGCTAAAATATTGCTCTTTTGAAAAATTTCCCTATTTACTTATTGTGCCAGTGAAAAATAGATGGTCTGAAATAATTGTCATGATTTTAGAAAGCAAATGTATGCTCCTTCCGTTTCATTTTACTTGGGCCTTCACTATATCAAAAATAATCTTTAGTGATAATTAATTAACAAAAATAGCTTAATTGTCACTAAATATATTTTTAGAGTCTACTTCTAGTGACAATTACATTTTAACACTCTTTGTAAATATTGTTAAAAGCCTATAACTATATTGGATCTAATGACAATTAAATAATGTTGGTAGACACTTTAACACTCTTTGTTAATGTGCATATTTGTTGCAATTAAAAATTATTTTTATTATAGTGCCTACAGTAACGTACACAAGAATTTTCATCAGCGGTATCACCTTTTAAAATGTGAAATAATAAAAATAATAATATAATATTATATTTAAAATAAGATAAAATATAAACAAAATACAATTCACGTATTATACAATACTTTTTGTTAAAAAAAGTTAAATATATTATAACTTCTGCTCAATGAGTACTCTTTTTTGAAATATATCTAAAATAACTACATAAAAAAAAAATACTATTTTTTTAAAAATAAAAAATTACACAAAGTGTCAAACCTATCCTACAAAATTACAACAACAAGCCAATTGAGCTACGGACACGATTGGTTTAAAAAGTGTCACTCACCTTAATTATATATTATATTTTCTTTTCCCTTTTCATTTATGTAATTGCATTTATTTGATGAAGCAGTGTCACGTGACACCTCTTGATATTTTCTAAATCCACCCTGAGGGCCTATATCAAGAATAAATATTTCAATTTATTTCTCCAATTTAGTAAATCAAGAGAGTTTGTTTTTTCTTCTTACTACCCTTAGTACTCTCTCCATTCCAAAATACTTGTTATATATTCTTCCTAAAACAAATGGTCCACAATATTTGTCATTTTCAAAAAAACTATTCCCTCTAGTCTATATTAAGTGAGTTGTTGGGGGTATGACATACCTCTTAAGAAAAATATTTAAGAGAATAAATAAAATGTTACTTTTCATGTAACACCTCGAAAGTTGGATAGTTGGAAAGGAAAGAAAAATGCAGAATTTGGCTGAAACGGTGAACTACGAGTCCAATCTACAGATCGTAGGAAGTCCTATGGGCCGTAGAAAGGCAATCATAGGAAGTTGAGTTGAGTTTTGAAATTTCAAGTTTCTGAAGTTTGACATGTGATTTGACATGACGAACCGTAGGATATTTGACGCATAGAACTGACCCGTAAAATTGATTCAGAGATTTGATTAGGACCTTAGGTCTACGGAACGGAAGGTTCCGACGGGTAGTAGTTGGTTCTACGGACCATAGGAAGGTCCCGTAGAAGTGTTTCATGTTTTATTGCATTCCCCTCATATTTAGTACATTTCTTGCACTAATATATACTTGTGCTACATTGTTTCACTAATGTAGAGCTTGACGTTTTCTCTCCCTCCGCTCGTGGCTAGTTGGTGATCCATAGACTTCGTAGAGTTAGTGAGTTCTCATGTTCCAAGGACAAAGACATGATTTTTATTTGATTTTCTTTATGTTCTAATTTTCAGACTTTGTATGTGGTGTACGGGTTACTTCCCGACCACTTCTTTTGATGTAATAGATGGCTTGTCAAGACTTTGATATACTTCCGCTTATATGTCAAACTCTTTACTTCTTATGAGATTTCTTGTTTTTTTCTATAATGTTGTGTATATGTATGTCAAGTGGCTTGTGTAGGGTCTCTCGGGGTCTTATACGAGATGTCACGTCTAGAATGTACTTTGGGTCGTGACATTCCATTACCCTTTTGATTCTTTTCAAATTAAACTATTCTCCTAGAAAATGTAAAATAGTTAACAACCTTACTAAATGAAGGATAAATATGGAAATGAGTACCAATAATTCACTTGAAAACAATTCATTTATTTTGAACAATGAAAAAGTCTAACAATTCATTTAATATGTACTAGAGGAAGTAAGTTATAATTAATGGTTTGTTACCACTTTTATATTTATTTAAAAATATGGAGAGGTAGATATAATTAATTGTTTGGTTAGCACATTTAACTTCGGTCATAAAAGAATTTTTTTATTAAATGAGGAGTAATAAGTAACTAAGGATATTATCAAATTAAGTTCTACTTAATATTTTCCTTTAGACATGAGGGAAAAAAATCATGATAAATATTTAGGAACGTGTAATATTAAATAATTATATAAAATAGGAGTAGTCAAATTTAGAGTTTCAAACGTATTATTAAGGTTAATTAGTAAAATACACATTTAATGAAATTTTCTTAAGTGATGTGTTAGGTCAACAAGAGACAAATAATATGATACAAATTGAGTAAATGAGTACATTCTTCCTATTTTGACCTTAGTAATAATCATCCTTGAAAGTAACAAACATTGACTAATAATTAGCAGTAAAAAATTAGGGGAAGAACATGTACAAATACTCCAAAACTGTAATTGCTTAGTTTAACTTTCTTTTTATCTATTCACTTTATTCCATATTAACTGAATTTTTGAGGATTTTTTTATTGTTCAAAATAATTAAATTGGTCAAAGTTCAAGATGGATGTTTGAAACTTTTTTCATATTTCTCTTTTCATTTATTAGAGTTTTATATTTTGTAGGAGATAAATTACACTACTTACAAAGTTATATTAATGATTTCACAAAGGGCAAAAGTGAAAATTTTGATTTAAATTATGTCCTTGAATGTTTTTCTTAATATGTGTGCACTGTCTCACAAATATAGTTAATATGAAATAGAGGAAATATTAAAGAGTGATTAATATTTTAATGATTAAAAATACAAAATAAGAATATGATAGTCAAAACATATATTTTCTCAAAGACAGGTAAACAAAAACATGACAAGTAAAGTGATCCAAAAAGAGTAACATTAAACAACAATTTATCTAAAGAAAATTAAAGGATTTTCACCTTCAAAAGCTTTCATCACATGTATTTGAGATTACAAATCAAAGATAATTGATTCAAATAAATTTACATCAATATTAGTAAAAGTGATTAATTAGTTTACGTAACACTCAAATTTGTATATATAGTTATAACTATAGTCATGATACATAAGTTCTCTTTAGTTTGCCCATATATTCTTTGAAGCCATTTAATCACTTCCTTCATAATGCGCATTGCCTTGCGCATTAGTAATTACTCCTTCCATTTTTTTTAAAAATGACCTAATTTGTTTTGGCACGGAATTTTTAAAAAATAAAGAAGACTTTTTAATTTTATGGTCCTAAATTAAAGTTATGTCAAATTTACTAAAATATTTTGTAATTTTGGAGTTTTAAACATACCACGTGAAAAACTAAACTTAACGTGTTGTTAAAAAAAAAGGTCATTTTTTAAACAGACTAAAAATTTAAAAAAGTCATTACTTTAGAAACGGGAGAATATATAAACTAACAAGGAAACCAAAAGAGAAAAACAAGACAAAATTCCATAAATAAAAAATATAACAAAAACTTGAAAATACACAATTGTCGATTTTTCAACAACATAAACACATAAAAAAATAACACTAAATTACATGGTTCAAGTTTTGATTAATTAAGAATAAAAATCTATAGTATCTTCCTCTGGTGGTGGAAGAAAGTTGAGATCCGGACAATGGTACTTCACCACAGGAACCACATTGTCTCCTACTTATGTAAAATTGTCCCCAACACCCTCCTCTAGTCTTACAGCAGCAACAACAACCTCTCTTCCTTGTGTAGTTGTATCCATTGGAGAAGATACGGGCAGATCAACTGTCATTCGTATTGGGGGAATCCCTGTATATTTTAAAAGTTAGATATAAAATCAGTTTTTTGAATCCAATAAATAAAAGGAGTTATGATTTCAATTTTTCTTTCTTACTAGAGTAATATGAATTTTGATAGGAGCGCATCCTATTTCCACACAATGGTTGACGTGGATGAGTATTTTTTCCTTCAAACACCTGATTTTTTTCATTGTTAGTAACACTGACCGTTTTAATTGACCGCGATGTGTTTGATGGATCACCAAACACATCACACAACCGCTTACGTGGAGTGTATGTGTGTGGTCTATCACCTAACACATAATGCAACTGTTGAGCCAAGATTCGGATGTTCTCTTGTATCTCTGCTTCCTTTTGTTGTTTTGCAGCAGCAACAACAACATCCTCTCTTTCTTTTGCTGCCTCTTTTTTTGTTTTTTCCTTCAAAGCCTCATTTGGTGCTTGATCATTGGTAGATCCATCATTGTTAGACACTATAAGAGGATTCGATTGAGCTCCATGTATGGGTAGATCAATGGCCTGTTGTATTGGGGGAATTACTGTATTTATATTTTAGAAGCTCATCAGTTATAAAACAAGTATTTTGAATCCAATAAATTAAAAGGAGTTATGATTTCAAATTTTCTTTCTTACTAGAGTAATATGAATTTGGATGGGAGTGCATCCTATTCCCAATGAAGAGTTGATGTGTTGCCGGCACCTGATACTTGTTGTAAGCCGTATTAATTATTCTAGCTGGCCACTTAGTTGGAATGAGTCCTCTAATTGATGATGTGTGTGATCCATCACCAAACACATTATGTGACTGCTTAGCCACGACATCCATTCCTACTTGTGCTTTCTTTTTTTGGTTTTGCACATATTTGAATTAATTGAAACAAAGAGCACTTTAATTTCTACATAGATAGATCTTATGTAGCATTATTATATAATCAAATCAGGAAAACTTACCTTGTTTTTGTTATTAGCAGACCTTTTCCTAATTGAAGCACTATTGCTAGATCCTCTTGATGAAGCCATAACTTCTTAATTAATTTGAAAGAAGAAGCTAAGCAAGATTAGTGTTGCTAATGAGTGATGAAAGGATGAGAAAAATCAATAATATAGGAGTCTTATTTATAGCTCTCACTATTGTTTTGCCATTAATTTGATAGGATATATACATTTATTAAAATTTATAGTTTGTTGAAACTAATTTCAAAGCAATTAATTACAGATTATTACATTATTTAATTAAGTTACATCCAAACCATAAGAATATTTTAATGTAAAATTATTACTCCCTTTCTTCCATATTAATTAAATTTTTGGACCTTTTTTTAATGTTCAAAATAATTGAATTGTTCAAAGTTTAAGATATATGTTTGAAAATTTTGCTTATTTATCATTTCCTTTAATGAAGTTTGATATTTTCAAGGACATAAATTACTTGCAAAGTTATATTTATGATTTAACAAAGGACATAGTGAAAAGTATGACTTAAATTATGTCTTTATTTTTCTTAATAAGTGTGAATTGTCTCACAAATTCAATGATAATATATGTTTTGGTTCACCATGGTCAAGGAAAAAAAAAACACTTAATTGAGAATGATATATTGTTTGATTTTTTCTTTAACACAATACACACTATGTAAGTTTTTCTGATTTTCACCTTCAAAAGTTGTCATCACAACTCACATGTATTTGAGATTACAAACGAGAGATAATGAATAATTTGTTTATATAATTATAAGGGAAAATACATAAAAACCCTCCTAAACTTGACAGGAAAACTTAAATTAGCACTTTAACTTTATGGGTAATTATTTGCCCCCCTAATCTCATTTGAAATGAATTTAATATCACATTAAGATTATAATATCAGTCACACAGTGGCAAGTGCATCTCACACGCACCATGTCATCGACACATCAGCGCCACAACACTGCTACGCCAGTGCCACCTTGAAACTTATTTAAATTTTGATTTTTTAGTTCTTCTTTTATTTCTTTTTATTTATTAACAATTTTAGAAAGAAAAAAAATAGGAAAAATGAGGATTAATCTTACATTAAAAAATATATTCAAGTTCATCACCATTAAAAATCAGTGATGCAAGAGTCCTATTTATAGCTCTCACTTGCAATCAAAAGTATTGTTATTAAATGTAGTAATTAATAAAAAGTTGACTCTCTTGCCATATATTCATAAGATTTATTACTATAATTAATGTAATTTAATTAGAATTTATTTGGTAAGACTGCTTTGCAAAAGCAATTAATTAAGGATATTACAACATTAATGAATCGAATTACTTGGCAAAGTGATACTCCATCCATCTTCTTTCAGTTGTCATGTTGTGCTTTTTGAAAGTCAATTTGACTAATTTTTAAAGTTAAATTAGATTACATTAATTTAAAATTTAAGCAAAAAATTTAGATATTCAAAACTATACAAAACGTATGATAATTTGTTAATTTTTTTTACATATCAATATGATGAAAAAAATACATTGTAAAATGTTTAGTCAAACTTCTTATATTTTGACTCTAAAAAGAAAAACCATGACAATCAAAAGTTGACCGAAGGAGTATTAGCCTTGAAAATATACATTGGACCAACATAAAAAAATGAAGTAAATAATTAATGTCCATTGGTCAAATTAATTAATCAAAATGAATTAATTCATGTTCATTGATTGAAAACTTGACTTCAAGAAAACATTAAATAAGGATAGAACAGTACTTTTGCATCATGATTCATGAATACAACCCTCATGCATGCATGCACGAGTTTGATATTAGATACCTTTAAGTTATTATATCAGTTCAATAAAATGATATAATGATATATATCAACTAGTAAGCATTGTATAGGAATAAAACAAAGTGTCTGTTATAGTCCCCCATTTAAATAGCGTGTTCACAAATAAAAAAATAATAAATTGAATTGTAATATGTAAAATTGAATCAAATTAGAGTTTTAAGGCGTGCAGCATCATTAATAAGGAATTAGTACGTTTAGTAAAAGATACATCTATATACATTTTTTTAAGGATATATAAGGTCAATACGAGTTAAATAATATGAAAAGGAGAAAATAATTGAGTATCTTATTTACATTTTACTTTTAATAAAAATGTAATAATTAACATTGACTAATTATTATCATAGAAAACACACATACTCAAATATTATGATTACCTAGATTAATTCTATTTTTATTTATTAAAGAGAGATTAATATTAAATTAATAAAAATAATAAATAAAAATATGATAGTCAAAACACATGATTTCTCAAGTGGTATGTAAATAAAAAAATATTAAAAGTAAAGTGGCTCAAAGAGAATAATTCAGTACTACAATTTATAATTGGTTGGTTACTCTTTTGATATAGAGAGAATTGTAGAAGAATTTTCACCTTCAAAAGTTTTTATCACGAGATTTTTTTTTTGGTAAAGAAGATGATATATTATAATTTAATATGCATCAGTACAAGTAAATGGTCGAGTATGGCTAGAAACGTTCGGGAAAGGGATTGGGATTATATTATACACATTAATACCTTCTATAGTAGAAGACGACTTTTTTAGCCTAACATAAAGAGTTCCTACTTTGTTTGCTTCTATTCTACTAGAAACAATCAACGGAGGAGTTGTCCAAAGTACGAGGGAGTTAGCTTCCTTCAATCTAGACCCCTCCTTAGCCAAAGTATCTGCCACTTGATTTTCTTCCATGTATATATTTATGTTGTATTGGAGGGTTTCCAAGTTTAAGTAGAAGTTCCCTGCAATCAGTCAAAATATAAGAGTACGTAGGATGGATGATCATTTGCTAGACAGTGAAGGCAGTGAAGGATATCCTAACAGTCTCTACATTAATTTCAAGTGGCGTTAAGTTGTAGAATATAATTTTGTACATGATTCTATATACAGTACATGACATGTATTTGTACACAACTTCTTTATTGAAAAATACTTTAGTTAAACTATAACATCATATTGTTGAATCCTCGTGTTTTTATTCATTCAACTAATTTGTAACATAGAAAAAGAGGATGGGGACAATGGTCAAACCTCCAAACAACACTGACTCTAATGATAATACACAAGGTGTGAAGAAGTCAGTACTACAAATCTCCTCCCAATAGTAGTAGTCGCATTTTGTCAAGTTGAAAAGAGTAGAAGAACATGTTATATCTCCATTAATTTGTAGATGCAAGTTTAGCCATGAAATCCACTACTTGATTAGCATCCTTATAGAAATATAGTCCACATCTCCATTCTTCATATTGTTTGTAATAACTCCGATCAACATTTTCAGCTTGAGGTTATGTTTCCCATCTTGATCATATCGCGGTAAGCTTGAGGTTGCCCCGTGTGCCCATTCTTGAACCAGTCACTTCCTGCATTATATATTACTATATAAGAAGAGTGAATAAAATTCACTCTCCTTTCGACACGTGGCACCAAGATGGCCCACCTACTTTTATATTTGGTTTTTGAAGATGGCCCACCTACTTTTATACACTCCTCTTTCATTATATTTTAATTTTTTCCTTTTTAAATAGTACTAAAAAATAAATTTAAAATATCACAAATTCGATTAACTCTCAAAATTTTACGCGAATTCTATAATTAAGACGAAGGGAATAACATATATTATTTGAAAAATTACTATATAATTACTACTCTTCTTATATAGTAATATTTTAATTTTTTCCTTTTGAAATAGTACTAAAAAATAAATTTAAAATATTACAAATTCGATTAACTCTCAAAATTTTACGCGAATTGTATAATTAAGACGAAGGGAATAACATATATTATTTGAAAAATTACATTAAGAATACCATAAACCACAATAGTTAACAACTTACAATATTTGAAAAACATATTAACTCTCAAAATTTCACATGTGTCACATAAATTGGGACAAATGGAGTAACATATATTATTTGAAATTACGTTAAGAATATTATTAATCACAACTTAAAGTATTTAAAAATACATAACATATATTATTTGAAAATAATGTAAAAAATATTATAAATCATAATAATTAACAATTTAACGGATATTGTGCCCGTGCGTCCATTTAGAAGTGAGAATGGTTAATTCTTGAAATTTCACATGTATTGCATAATATAATAGAGTGAGTAACATATATTATTTGAAAATTATATAAATAGTACTAAAATATAGTTTAAAATAGTACTAAGAATTTGATTAACTCTCGAAATTTCATATGTACTGCGTAATTGAGATTGAGTGAGAAATATATATTTTTTGAAAAATAGAATAAATATGTGATATTATTAGAAAGAGCTTTAATATATATTTTAAAAATTATTTTGTCTTCCGTATATGATTTTCTGCATATATGTGGAGTTTTAAAGTTTTTAACACTTTAATATAGAAATATGATTATTTGAAAATTTTAGTGCTTTCTTCATTTAAATTTTTCCTTGTTTTTCTTTTAATTTGTTCTAGATTTAAAAATTACATAAAAAGTACTTAAGATATTGAAAAAACATAATTAAAAATCATAAAAGAAATTTTATTGACTCTTTAATTCCATATTGAAACAAAAGAAGTTTGTTTGAAAATAACATAAAAAGTAACGTAAATTAAAGTAAAATAACAACTAAAAATATTTAAGAATCATATAAGAAATTTAGTTGAGTTTCGTAAAAGTACCTATGTCACATAAAATGGAACAGAAAGAGTAATATATATTATTTGAAAATGATATAAGAAGTGCTATAAATCACAATAAATTAACAACTTCAAAATATATTTAACAAAATCACATACAAAAAATTATATAACTCTCCAAATTTCATCGGTGTCACATAAATTGAAACAAAGAACTACTCCCAATTTATGTTATTTACTTTCCTTTTTAGTCAGTCCCAAAAGAATGTCACATTTTTATATTAAGTAACAATTTGATTATAAAATATTTATTTTACCCTTAATTAAATAATTTACAGTCATACAAATTTATATCATTCATTTTGGACCACAAATTTTAAAAGCCTTCATTTCTTTTTTAAACTCCGTGGTGAATCAAACTACCTCACATAAAATGAGACGGAGGAAGTAATATACATTGGGCCCGCGCTGGCGCGGGAACCTAATAACTAGTATATATATAGTGCGCATAGCCTTGTGCGCCAGTAATTATAACAAGGAATATATATATGTTATACTGAAACAAAAATAGAAAAATAAAAACAACTACGACTATAAAATAAATAAACACTACAAAATATCCATAAAACAAAATATAACAAAAACTTCAAAGTAAGGCAATTGTTCGATCGATAGTCCAACAAATAAAAACATCAAATTAAATTGTTCAAATTTTGATTAATCAATAATATTCATCAAGATCTTCCTCGGTACTTTATCACCGTTACTACTCCTTCAGCAGCCTCGATCTCGTCCTTCGAGGGATGAGTCTTTTTTCCAGGCACCTGACTTTTCTCTTTGCTAGTGCTTTCAGCCGATGGAATGAGTCCTCCAACCAATGATATGCATGATCCTTCACCAGTAACGTTGCGTATAGCTGGACGTGGTTCTGCAGATGCAACAGCAGCAGCCTCTCCTACTACTTGTGCTTCATTGTTATCCAAAACCTGATCTTTTGGCTTGTCCTTTGGTGGTGTGTGCAGATCAACTGTCAAACGTATATCGAGACTATTTACAATTATATTTTAAAGACTCAGTTATAAATAAGTATTTGCAAACTCAATAATATATATGTGCATTTTCTTTCTTACCACGGTATGATGAATTTAGATGGGGATTCATCATACTCCTAGAAAAGCTGGATTGACCTAGGCGAGTGTCATTTCCCATTGGCATTTGATTATTCCCCTTGTAAGTGAATGTGACGACCATTCCATCATCTTCGATATCATAGTTCTTGTTTTTCATTTATCAAAGAAAGATAAACAATCCTATTAGGAAAACTCGTACATATTTGAGTAGAGAATTGAGAATAAAATAAAAATAAAGAGAACTTTCTATATAGATAGATAATCAAATTAGAAAAACTTACATCATTTATATACTTAGAGAAACTTTTCTCAAATGAATCACTATAGTTAGATCCACTTGATGAAGCCATAGCTGCTTAAAATTAATTTGAGACTTAAGAAGCAAGATTGAGTGATAGGATGGGAAAACAATAATGCAAGAGCGTTCTATTTAGAGCTCTCACTTGCAATCTAAAGTATTGTTATTAAATGTAGTAATTGAAATATGTTATTTATTAGAGTATATATTGTTTTCTCTCAACATCATGGTAAATCAACCACTACAATCTGCATTTTTCAACTTGATTGAGGTTGTCAGTGTGCCCAAAGCCATTTTGAATACACCAATCACTTCCCGCATATATAGAGCGCATTGCCTTGTGTGCTAATAATTATAACAAGTAATATACTATATTATTGAAACAAAAAGTGAAAAGTGAAAACAACTTCAACTATAATAAAACAAACACTGCAAAATATCCATAAAATAAAACATAACAAAAACTTCAAAGTACTACAATTGTTCGATGGAGAACTCAATACATAAAATAAACAAAACAGAAGATCAAATTAAAATGGTTCAAGTTTTGATTAAGAGATAATCTTCATCCATCATCTCCAGCTAGCAGCAGCCTCTCTTCATGGGTGATTTTTCTTGTTACTAGCTTGTGCTTTCAGCTGATGAAGTGAGTCCTCCAACCGCAGACACATTACGTCTCCGTACTGCTATAGCACGGAGGCCAGCAGGTGTTTTAATAACTTCCTTGCAAACGTACGGGGGGAGACCCCACCCCCTTTGTAACACCACTTGTTCACCGTAGTTATAAAAGGAATCTGTATTCAAATTGTTCAAATGGTAATTTATTATTTGATGATATTAGTGTAGAAGAAGAAGTCTATTTTTTAAAATTTTCTTGAATATTGAGACAAGTGATGAAGTTAGGAATGAATATATCGATAGAGAGATTTTCACCTTCAAAAATTTTCATAACTTGTATTTGAGATTACAAATAAGAGCTAATGAATAAAACAAATTTGTATTAACACTAGAAGAAGTGATTATTATAGCTACAGTCATGATACTAAAATACTTTGAGTTAAACTAGAAAATCTTATTGTTGAGCCCGTGCATCACATTAATTACAGGCTGCTTGTGATCTTTTTATTCATTCATTCATCTAATTTTAACATAAAAAAGAGGAGGGGGACAATGACCAAACCTCCAAACAACTCAATTAATGATTGTACAAAATAATCTACACAACGTTATGAGGATATACACAAGGTCAGAAAATGTCCTATATAGCAATGTAATTTGGATCTGCATTCTTCAGATTGTTTGTAATATCTTCGATGATGTTTTTTCAGCTTGAGGTTATGTTGTCTCGTGTGCACATCTTGATCATATCCTTGTAAGGTAACCTTGAGTTTGTCCCGTACGTGTGCCCATTCTTGAACTAATCACTTCCTGCATATAGTGCGCATTGCCTTGTGCGCTAGTAATTATAACAAGGAATATATATATATATGTTATATTGAAACAAAAACAGAAAAACAAAAACAATTACGGCTATAATAAAATAAACACTAAAAAATATCCATAAAAACATAATATAACTAAAACTTCAAAGTACGGTAATTGTTCGATCCATAGTTCAACACATAAAAACACACAAATTATCAAATTAAAATTGTTCTAGTTTTGATGAATAAATGAACTTCATCATTCTTCCTCGGTACTTTATCACCGTTACTACTCCAGCATCAGCTCCTCTTCATGGCTGGTTCTTCGAGGGACGAGTCTCTTTTTCAGACACCTGATTTTTCTCTTTACTAGTGCTTTCAGCCGATGGAATGAGTCCTCCAACAAATGATATGCATGATCCTTCACCAGCCACGTCGCGTATAGCTGGACGTGGTTCTGCAGCAGCGGCCCCTCCTACTTGTGCTTCCTCGTTCTCCAAAACCTCACCTTCTGGCTTGCCCTTAGGTGATATTGGCAGATTAACAGTCAAGTGTATTCCGGGAATATCTATAATTATATTTAATAGACTCAGTTATAAAATAAGTATTTTTGAACTCAGTAAGATATATATATATACACGCATTTTCTTTCTTACCAGGGTAGTTTGGTGGAACTACATAGGGATACGTTACATTCCCATAAGGGAATCGACCTGGATGAGTGTCAATTCGCACCTGCATCTTATCATTCCCCTTGTAAGTAGAAGTGACAACCATTCCATCATCATTGGTATCGTTGCTCTTTGTTTTTCATATATCAAAGAAAGATAAACAATCATATTAGAAAAATTCATACATATTTGAATTGAGAATAAAATGAAATAAAAAGGACTTTCTACATAGATAGATCCTATTAGAAAAAACTTACATCATATGTATCTTCAGAGTAATTTTTCTCAATTGAAGCACTGTTAGATCCCATTGATGAAGCCATAGTTGCCTAATTAATTTGCTAAATGAGTGATGAATGGAAAAAATCAGTAATGCAAAGAGTCCTATTTATAGCTCTCACTTGCAATCAAAAGTATTGTTAATTAAATATAGTAATTATTAAAATGTTGACTCTCTTGCCAGATATTCATAATATTTATTACTATTATTAATGTAATTTTATTAGAATTTATATTTTGGTAAGACTTCTTTGCAAAATCAATTAATTACGGATATTATAACATTAATGAATTGAATTACATAAAAAAACTGATACTCCCTCAATCCCTTTTAGTTGTCATGTTGTGTTTTTTCAAAAGTCAATTTGACTAATTTTCAAAGTTTAATTAGATTACATTAATTCGATATTTCAAACTAAAAATTGAAATATTTAAAAACTATATGAAAAGTACTATAGATTGAATTTTTTTGCATATCAATATGATGAAAAAAATACATCATAAAATGTTAGTCAAAGTTCTTATTGTTTGACTCTTAAAAGGAAATCATGACAACTAAAAGGGGACGGAGGGAGTAAGAACATTTGAATATAAAAATTACTCCCTCCGTTCCTATTTATATGTCGTCCTTACTAAAAACAGTTAGTCCTTAATATTTGTCATTTCACAAAATAAATGCATAAATGACACTATTCTTCCTATTTTATCCTTGTGAGTTACTCCCTCCGTCCACATTTAATTGTCATATTGTGCTTTTTGAAAGTCAATTTGACTAAATTTCAAAATTAAATTAGATTATATTAATTTTATATTTAAGCAAAAAATTTAGATATTCAAAAACTAAACGAAATATACTATAAATTGTAATTTTTTTTACATATTAATATGATGAAAAAATACATTTTAAAATGTTTAGTCAAACTTCTTATAGTTTGACTCTAAAAAAAGAAACCATGACAATTAGAGTGTTAGCCTTGAAAATATACATTTGACCAACATAGAAAAGCTAAGTAAATAATTAATGTCCATTGGTCAAATTAATTAATCAAAATTAATTAATTCATGTTCATTGATTGAAAACTTGACTTCAAAAAAACATTAAATAAAGATAAAATAGTACTCTTGCGTCGTGATTCGTGAATGCAACCCTCATGCACAAGTTTGATATTAGATACTTTTAAGTTATTATATCAGTTCAATAAAATGATATAATGATATATACCAACTATTAAGCATTGAATATGAATAAAACAAAGTGTCTGTTATAGTCCTCCATTTGAATAGATGTTCACAAATCAAAACTAATAAATTGAATTGATAATATGTAAAATTGAATCAAATTAGAGTTATAAGGCGTGCGGTATCATTAATAAGGAATTAGTTTAGTAAAATATACATCTATATAAAGTTTTTTTAAAGAATGTGTAAGGTCAATACAAGTCAAGTAATATGAAAAGAAAAAAATAATTGAGTATATTATTTACATTTTACCTTTAATAAAAAATTAATAAACATTGACTAATTATTAACATAGAAAATCTGAGGGATGAACATATACACATACTTACCTATATTGATTCTCTTTTTTATTTATTGAAGAGAGATTAATATTTAATTATTAAAAATAATAAATAAAAATATGATAGTCAAAACACATGATTTCTCAAGTGATGGGTAAATAAAAAAATATTAAAAGTAAAGTGGACCAAAAAGAATAAGTACTACAATTTATAATTGGTTGATTACTCTTTTGATATAGAGAGAAGTTGAAGGATTTTCACCTTCAAAAGTTTTCATCACGAGATTACAAAAGAGAGATAATGAATAAAACAAATTTGCGTCGAAGAAGTTAGTACTTAATTTCGTAACACTCAAATTTGTATATATAATTATAACTATAGTCATAATACATAGAATATAATTTTGTACATGATGCTATAGTACATGACATGTATTTGTACACAACTTCTTTATTAAAATACTTTAGATCACCTATAAAATCATATTGTTGAACCCTCGTTTTTTTATTCATTCATCTAATTGTAACATAGAAAAAAGAGGATGAGGACAATGATCAAACCTCCAAACAACACAATGACTGTACTGATAATACAGAAGTGCTACAAATCTCCTCCTAATACTAGTAGTCACATTCTGTCAAGTTGAAAAGCAGGTTCCTTCATCTTTTCAGGAAGATGTTGTAAAGAGTAGAAAGAACATGTTATATCTCCATTAATTTGTAGATGCAAGTTTAGCCATGAAATCCACTACTTGATTAGCATCCTTATAGAAATATAGTCCACATCTCCATTCTTCATATTGTTTGTAATAACTCCGATCATCATTTTCAGCTTGAGGTTATGTTTCCCATCTTGATCATATCGCGGTAAGCTTGAGGTTGTCCCGTGTGCCCATTCTTGAACCAGTCACTTCCTGCATATATATATATAGTGCGCATAGCCTTGTGCGCTAGTAATTATAACAAGGAATATATATATATGTTATATTGAAACAAAAAGAGAAAAATTAAAACAACTACGACTATAATAAAATAAACACTACAAATTAAAATATCCATAAAACAAAATATAACAAGAACTTCAAAGTATCGATAGTCCAACACAAAACATAAAACATCAAATTAAAATTGTTCAAATTTTGATTAATCAATAATCTTATCATCCATCTTCCTCGGTACTTTGTCACCGTTACTACTCCTGCAATAGCCTCAATCTCTTCATGGCTGGTCCTTCGAGAGATGAGTCTCTTTTTCAGGCACCTGATTTTTTCTCTTTCCCAGTGCTTTCAGCCGATGGAATGAGTCCTCCAACCGATGATATGCATGATCCTTCACCAGTCACGTCGCGTATAGCTGGACGTGGTTCTGCAGCAGCAACTTCTCCTACTACTTGTGCTTCCTCGTTCTCCAAAACCTCATCTTTTGGCTCGTCCTTTGGTGGTATGTGCAGATCAACTGTCAAACGTATACCGAAACTATTTATAATTATATTTTAAAGACTCAGTTATAAATAAATATTTAAAACTCAATAATATATATATGTGCATTTTCTTTCTTACCACGGTATGATGAATTTAGATGGGGATTCATCATATTCCTAGAAAAGCTGGATTGACCTAGGCGACTGCCATTTCCCTTTGGCATCTGATTATTCCCCTTGGAACTAATTGTGACGACCATTCCATCATCTTTGATATCGTAGTTCTTGTTTTTCATATATCAAAGAAAGATAAACAATCGTATTAGGAAAACTCGTACATATTTGAATTGAGAATAAAATAAAAATAAAGAGAATTTTCTAGATAGATAGATAATCAAATTAGAAAAACTTACATCATTCATATACTTAGAGAAACTTTTCTCAAATGAATCACTATAGTTAGATCCTTTTGATGAAGCCATAGCTGCTTAAAATTAATTTGAGACTTAAGAAGCAAGATTGAGTGATAGGATGGGAAAAATCAATAATGCAAGAGATCTATTTATAGCTCTCACTTGCAATCTAAAGTATTGTTATTAAATATAGTAATTATTAAAAAGTTGACTCCTCTTACCAAATTTTCATAAGATGTATTGCTATAATTAATGTAATTTTACTAAAATATATATTTTGTTAAAATTGTTTTCTAGAAGCTACTAATTAAGGATTATAACATAGTTATTAATGAATTGAATTACATGCAAACTGATAAGAATATTTGAATATTAAAATTATTATAATATATGTTTATAATATTAATAAATAAAAAAACGGTTAAAAGATAATATAAAAAAATTAATGTTATACATGGTATAGCATTGATTCTTAGCTAGTTATTATCTTTTTACTTAGAGTTTAAGTTTTGCGCATTGTCGATGTACAACATTTTTAACACTATCAGGTTATTTCAAGGTTAATATATTACCTTTCTTGTAAAATTTTAATTCATCACTGGAAAAACTGCAAATGAAAATTGAATTCTAATTATAAGTAACACGGGGAAAAATAATTTTTTCAATATTTTTTATTAAAATATGATGTTTTGACGGGTTTCATCCTAGTAAAATAATTATTCGATCAACACTTAATTACTTCATAATTGAAATATGTTATTTATTTAAGTATATATTATTTTCTCTCAACATCATGATAAATCAACCACTACAAGTAATTCTTCTATCCTCAATATTACGAATATTTAAATAAATAATTCATTATCTCAAACATCTAATCATATAGGAAACTTTTAGCGGTAACACTATTTCTATTATTAGCCCTCTGATTAGAGTTCTTATCTCAAGGAATAGGACAGAATGACTCTTTAATTCACTTATGGTCAAGGGTAAAAACAAAAAATATATTGAGTTGAGATATGAGAATGATTTTTCAATTTTATATTAGTTTTTTCATATATGTTTAATTCAAAAATGTTATTAGAGTTAACTATATGAATTATTTGTATCAACTTCGCTCCACATTTAAGCTCATTTTATTTTTCTACTTAATGATTGTTTATCTTATTATTATTATTATATATATGAGTCTATATATAGCTATTCTAGACAAATTTCCTAATTTGTTTAATGTTTCACTATAAAATTATATGAAACCTCACACGAGCTATTGAATGGATTCTGTTTGTTTAGATGGTAGAATAAAATGCTTTTTAAGTACAAGATGGTTGAAAAGGTTGATAATTAAGCATGAAGGGATTTTGAGAAACTTTTGCATCATGATTAATGAATGGAACCCCTCATGCATGAGTTTAATATTAGATCGATACTTTCAAGTTTTAATATCAGTTTAATGACCATATGCATGGCGCGGGAGTTTTAGTGTATTGGACTATGTTTCTATTTTAGTCCACCATTTGAATAGTGTTCACAAATCAAAAATTAATAAATTGAACCGATAATATGTAAATTCAAATCAAGTTAGAGTTTCAAAGCATCATTAATTATAATCAGGTTAGTTTACTAAAATGCATCTCTATTTAAAGTTTCTTTAAGGAATAGATTAGGTCAACACAAGTCAAGTAATATGAAACAAAGGGAATAATTCATGAGTATATTCTTCACATAAACATTGACTAATTATTAACATAGAAAACCTTCGGGATGAACATATATATTTATTTATCCATTCATCTAATTGTAACATACAAAAAGAGGAGGAGGACAATGAACAAACATCCCAAACAACACAATGACTGTACAAAAATAGTCTACAAAACGATACACAAGGCGTGAAAAAAATCTTCAATGATGCTACAATATACATACATACATACATATATATATATATATATATATATATATATATATATATATATATATAAGCTTACAAAGAAATTGGATTCGCCATGTCTCATCCTAATTAAACATGTATCTGGCCATAAAATTTGCTGCTTGGTTAGCCTCCCTCTAGCAATAATGTACAAAATCTACATCTGCATTCTTCAGCTTGAGGTTGTCATGCACGGTGCCCATTGTTGAAGCCATTTTGAATACACCAATCACTTCCTGCATATATAGAGCGCATGCCTTGTGCGCTAGTAATTATAACAAGTAATATACTATATTATTGAAACAAAAAGTGAAAAGTGAAAACAACTTCAACTATAATAAAACAAACACATAACAAAATATCCATAAAACATGGTTTCTCAAGTGGAATGTAAATAAAAAAAATATTTAAAGTAAAGTGGCCCGGAGAAAATAAGTCAGTACTACCAATTATATTTGGTTGGTTATTCTTTTGATATATAGAGAAGTTTGAAGGATTTTCACCATCAAAAAAGCTTTCATTACATGTATTATTTGAGATTACAAAAGAGAGATAATGAATAAAACAAACTTGGGTCAACATTAGAAGAAGTTATTACTTAGTTTCGTAACACTCAAATTTGCATATATAATTATAACTATAGTCATAATACATAGAATATAATTTTGTACATGATGCTACAATACATGACATATATTTGTACACAACTACTTTAGTACTAAAACACTTTAGTTAAACTAGAAAATCATATTGTTGAACCCTCGTTTTTTTATTCATTCATCTAATTGTAACATAGAAAAAGAGGATGGGGACAACGATCAAACATCTAAACAACACAATGACTGTGTAATGATAATACACAAGGTGTGAAAAAGTCCTGCAAGTGCTACAAATCTCCTCTTAATACTAGGAGTTGCATTTTGTCTATTAGTTGAAAAAGTTCCTTCACCATTTCAGGAAGATGTTGAAAAGAGTAGAAGAAGATGTTATATATCTCCATTTGTAGATGTAAGTTTAGCCATGAAATCCGCTATTTGATTAGCCTCAGTATAGCAATGTAGTCTACATCTTCATTCTTCAGATTGTTTTGTAATATCTCCGATGATGTTTTTCAGCTTGAGGTTATGTTGTCTCGTGTGCCAATCTTGATCATATTGCGGTAAGCTTGAGATAGTCCCGTGTGCCCATTCTTGAACCAATCAATTCCTGCATATATAGTGTGCATTGTCTTGTGCGCTAGTAATTATAACAAGGAATATATATATATATATATATATATATATATATATATATATATATGTTATATAGGAAGAAACAGAAAAATAAACACAACTACGGCTATAATAAAATAAACACTATAAAATATCCATAAAACAAAATATAACTAAAATTTCAAAGTACTGCAATTGTTCGATCGATAGTCCAACACATAAAAACACACAAAATATCAAATTAAATTTGCTCAAGTTTAATTTTGATCAATAAATGATCTTCCTCGGTACTTTATCACCGCTACTACTCCAGCATCAGCTTCTCTTCTCTTCATGGCTGGTCCTTTGAAGGACGAGTCTCTTTTTCAGGCACCTGATTTTTCTTTTTGCTAGTGCTTTCAGCCGATGGAATGAGTCCTCTAATGCATGATCCTTCACCAGTCACGTCGCGTATAGCTGGACGTGGTTCTGCAGCAACAACAGCTACTTGTGCTTCCCCCTTCTCCAAAACCTGATCTTCCTTTGGTGGTATGTGCAGATCAACCGTCAAGTGTATTCCGGGAATATCTATAATTATATTTAATAGACTTAGTTATAAAATAAGTATTTTCAACTTAAACATACCATACATATATATATGCATTATCTTTCTTACCAGCGTATGATGGTGGAACTAGATACGGATACATTATATTATTCCCAAAAAAGGATCGACCTGGATGAGTGTCATTTCGCACCGGCATCTGATCATTCCTCTTGTAAGTAGAAGTGATGACCATTCCATCATCATTGGTATCGTCGCTCTTTGTTTTTCATATATCAAAGAAAAATAAACAATCACATTAATTAGGAAAATTCATACATATTTGAATTGAAAATAAAATAAAAATAAAAAGGACTTTCTACATAGATAGATCCTATTAGAAAAACTTACACCATATGTATCCTCTGAGTAATTTTTCTCAATTGAAGAACCATTGTTAGATCCAATTGATGAAGCCATAGTTGCGTAATTGATTTGTTAAATGAGTAATCAGATGGGAAAAATCAGTAATGCAGGAGTCTTATTTATAGCTCTCACTTGCAATCTAAAGTGTTGTTATTTAATATAGTAATTATTAAAAAGTTGACTCTCTTGCCATAAGATTTATTGCTATGATTAATGTAATTTTATTAAAATTTATATTTTGTTAAAACTATTTTGCAGAAGCAATTAATTAAGGATATTATAACATTAATGAATTGAATTACATGCAAACTGACACTCCCTCCATTCCCTTTTAGTTGTCATGTTGCACTTTTTGAAAGTCAATTTGACTAATTTTCAAAGTTAAATTAGATTACATTAATTCGATATTTTAAACTAAGAATTTTGATATTCAAAAACTATACGAAAAGTACTATAAATTTATTTATTTTTGCATATTAGTATGATGAAAAAATACATCATAAAATGTTAGTCAAAGTTCTTATCATTTGACTCTAAAAAAGGAAATCCTAACAACTAAAAGGGGACAGAGGAAGTAATAATATTTGAATATAAAAATTATTCCCTCCGTTCCTATTTAAATGTCATCCTTGCTAAAAATAGATGATCCTTAATATTTGTCATTTCACAAAATCAATGCATAAATGACACTATTCTTCCTATTTTACCCTTGTAAGTTACTCCCTCCATCCACTTTCAATTGTCATGTTGCGCTTTTTAAAAGTCAATTTGACTAATTTTCAAAGCTAAATTATTAGATTACATTAATTTGATATTCTAAACAAAAAAAAATTAGATATTCAAAAACTATACGACACGCACTATAAATTGCAATTTTTTGCATATCAATATGATGAAAAATACATCGTAAATTAATGTTTAATCAAACTTCTTATAGTTTGAATCTAAAAAAGGAGACCTTGACAATTAATAATGGACAGAGGGAGTATTAGCCTTGAAAATATACATTTGACCAACATAAAAAAACTAAGTAAATAATTATGTTCAATGGTCAAATTAATTAATCAAAATAAATTAATTTATGTTCTCATTGATTGAAAACTTGACTTCAAAAAAACATTAAATTAGGGTAAAATAATAAACTTACTTAGTTTCGTAATGCACATGATATCTAAAATGGTGGCATATAAATATGAACCAAGAGAGTATTACATACAATATTTTTGCACCATCAGTCATCACTGTATAATTGTGGTACGTCATTCGGTAGCATTGACCTGTTATAGCATGTTATTATCTTTTTACTTAGAATTTAAGTTTTGTGCATCATGGGTGTACAACTTTTTTTACACTATCGGATTATTTCAAGGGTAATGTATGTACCTTTCTTGCATAATTTTAATTCATGATAATAAAAAATATTAAAGGAAAAAAACACATTGAGTAGAGAATGATTGTTCAATCTTATATTAGTTTTTCCATAAATGTTTAATTCAAAAATGTAATTAGAGTTAACCATATGAATAATTTATTGTATCAACTTCGTTCCACCTATAAAAGTAATTTGCCAGAAATAAGAATCATATATATTTTTTTCTGTAACCCCCAAACAAATGGATATTTCATTTTATTGAGTAAAAATCATTAAATTAAAGTACTCTGCATCATGATTCGTGAATGCAACCTTCATGCATGCACGAGTTTGATATTAGATACTTTTAAGTTATATATTATATCAGTTTAATAAAATTATATAATGATATATATATTAACTATTAAGCATTGAATAGGAATAAAACAAAATGTTTGTTATAGTCCTCCATTTGAATATATAGTGTGTTCACAAATCAAAAACTGATAAATTGAATTGATAATATGTAAAACTGAAACAAACTAGAGTTCTAAGGCGCGTAGCATCATTAATAAGGAATTAATTTACTAAATATACATTTATATAAAAAAAAAATTAAAAGAATGTGTGAGATTAATACGACTGAATGAAGTAATATGAAAAGAAGGGAATAATTGAGTATAATACTTACATTTGGCCCTTAATAAAAAAGTTATTAACATAGAAAACCTAAGGGATGAACATATATATTTATTTTTGTAAGGGATGAACATATACATGTACTTAAATATTGTGATTGCTTAGATTAACTCTCCTTTTATTTATTGAAGAGAAATTAGCATTTTAATGATTAATGATAATGAATAAGAATATGATAGTCAAAAACACATAGTTTCTCAAAAGGGTATATAAACAAAAAATATTACAAGTAAAGTAGCCCGAAGAGAATCAGCACTACGATTTATATTTGGCAGGTTACTCTTTTGATAGAGATAAGTGGAAGGATTTTCACCTTTGTCATCACAACTCACATGTATTTGAGATTACAAAATAGAGATAATGAATAATTTATATATATAATTATAACTATATAGCTAGTCGTGATATGTACATAGAACATAATTTTATACATTATGTTATATAATACATGACATGTAGTATTTATACACAACTTCTCTTTACTAAAATACTTTAGTTAAACTAGATAATCAAATTGTTGGGCTGCTTGTCTTTTTATCCATTCATCTAACTGTAACATACAGAAAGAGGAGGGGGACAATGACCAAACCTCCAAATAACACAATGACAGGTACAAAATAGTCTACAAAACGCGCGAAAAAATCCTCAATGATGCTACTAAAAATATATATCAGCTTACAAAGAAATTGGATTCGCCATATCTCATCCTCATTTTGCCAAGTTGTAAGAGTTCCTTTTGTAGATGCAATTTTAGCCATGAAATTCGCTACTTGATTAGCCTCCACATCTGCATTCTTCAGCTTGAGGTTGTTAGTGTACCCATTCTTAAAGCCATTTTGAATACACCAATCATTTCCTGCATATATTGAGCGCATTGCCTTGTGCGCTAGTAATTATAACAAGTAATATAATATATTATTGAAATAAAAAGTGAAAATTGAAAACAACTTTAACTATAAAAAAAACACACACACATAACAAAATATCCATAAAACAAAACATAACAAAAACTTCAAAGTAGTGCAATTGTTCGATAGGAGAATTCAACACATAAAAAAAAAAAATTAAAATTCTTCATCCATCATCTCCAGCTAGCACTAGCAGCAGCCTCTCTTCATGGCTGATTTTTCTTGTTACTAACGCTTTCAGTTGATGAAGTAGGTCCTCCAACCGATGTTATGCATGATCCTTCATTAGGCACATTACGTCGTCTCCGTACTGCTATAGCACGGAGGCCAGTTGGTGTTTTAATAACTTCCTTGCAAACGTATGGGGGGAGACCCCACCCCCTTTGTAACACCACTTGTTCACCGTAGTTATAAAAGGGATTCGTATTCATCTCAATTTCAGTTACAAGAGGACGAGCAGGAGGAGGAGGAGGAACATCATTCTCAACCATCAGATTTGGTGAAGAAGTGTCAATGCTGGTATTGTTCTTCATATATTCAAAGGAAGAAAAATTAGATAAGAAATTAAGGAAGTAATAACTTTATTGATGCATAGTGAATGGAACAATGACTAGCGTCTTAATTTGATTGAACACAAAATTTATAACAAAGAAAGAAAGGAGATCTTAAAATTAAAGATTTAATTAAACATGTCATGTAAGGTATTAAAATTTAAAAACTTTCTACATAGATAATCAAATTAGAAAGCTTACATTGTTGTTAACCTGAGCAGCCATTTTCCTAATTGAAGCACTATTGCTAGATCCTGCTGGTGAAGCCATGGCTACTTAATTAATTTGAAAGAATAAGCAAGATTAGTATTGCTAAATGAGTGATGATATGGGAAAAATCAGTAATGTAAGAGTCTTATTTATAGCTCTCACTTGTCATCTTAGGTATGGTCATATTTAGTAAAAAATTAACTCACTTGCCAAATATTCATTAAGATTTACTTGCCATACAATTTGACTAGATATGCATTTATAAATTTGTTATTTGTTAAAATTGCTTTCCAAAGGAAATTAATTAGGAATTATTAAATTAATGAATTGAAATACATGCAAATTGATATGAATATTTGAATAACAAAATTATTATAATATATTCTTTTTATCTTATGTAGGGTCCATGTGGATGTTATTATATATTTTGTTTAGGGTGGAAAAAATGAAAACACGCTAAAGTTGAGAATGATTGTTAAATTTTTCTTTAACAATAACAATCAATTAGTATATGATAATTCAAAAATATTATTAGGGTTAATTATATTAATCATTTCTATCAACTTCGATCCACATTTGAGCTCATTTCATTTTCCTATTTAATAATTTTTTATCTTATATATACTGTTATAAAAGTAGAAAGCCCCAATGAAAAAAATTAAAATATGAAAATACGCCTACAAAGTTGAACGACTTTTTAGCCAAACCATCAACAACTTGGTTTGCTTCCCGGCAGCAGTGGGTGACAGAGGATATCAGTGCAATTGAGCCCTTTAATTACTTCTTGTTAATGTACCTTTCATTAAATTAGGAACCATTGATATCAATTGAGTCCTTTAATATGCACCATTGATATTTAAATAATACAAGTGCCATAGATAAGTAGAAATTTGGAAAAAATGGAGAGAAGCCAGATCCATGAAAATCTTACAATATGGAATATTGGTTTTCGAAGATAGCCATGTAGTCTGTTGTCTACACAAGACATTACAATTTCATATACTAAGCGAAATAAATCGTTGAACTCAGACAAGAGGCAAGAACAACACATCATAGCATAGCACACAAAAAACTTGATGCACAGTTGAACAAGCAAAATACAGACAGCTACAGCTGAATTAACTAAGCATCAAGCAAATCCATTTAGCCTAGCATATCAAAAAAGAGATGCTAGACACAAGTGAAGTACAAATTATAATATACCAAACAATTTATGGGACCAATTTTAACATCGTATGTACAGGGGACTAAGCAACTTGTTCTTCCATCAATTTCCTTTTTTCTTGCGTCCAAGGGAAAAGAGAATGGAAGACAACAGTTGAGAGTCCTTCCAAAAATAAACTCCAAAACAAATATTTCCAACTAAAACTTAATGCTCCTTCCTATTAAGATTTGACGCTTGCCATGTCCAAATTAACAGACTTCATCTTGTCCCCATCAGACGCTAGTCATATGAAAGAGAATGATAAAACATTACTGTCCAAGATTTCCAAGAAGTCTCTCTACTGCGGCATGAACATTGCCTGCAGTGGCAACCAATGCTCTGATATTTTCTTGAGTGTCAAAGAAACCCATATCTTGCAACTGTGCTAGCTGAGTGGCGTATAATTCCTCCGGAGGCACTACAGCAAGACATCAACATTAAAAAGGTGAGGAAGTTAAAATTTGAGAGAGAGTGACTAAATAAAGAGGAGAAAATTAACCATTGGATCTGTTGGGGACACCACCCAAACCCCCTGACCCAAGTCCACCAAACATATTCATCAGCATTTCCATTCCCATGTTGTTGTCAAGGGCTGCAATTATTGAAAGAACCGTAATGATGTGAGTCAAACTAAAACTAAACAGCAGTATGCAAAAATAGCATTGTACTTGTCCTCCTATACATCACAAGAAGCCAGAAAAAGAATCAAACTAACCATACATTCCCCTATATGGAGGATATAAAGGATGGATTGTACTGACGCGACTGTATCTTAATATAGCTACATTTCATATCTCAGCATTTCAATAAGGGATGCTGAAGGATGTCACTGAAGCTGAGTATATCTTAGTACGACTAGATTTCATGTGTGTGTCAAAAGTGGAACTACTATCTACATGCTGTTTCATCTAAAAAGTAGCAGAAACTGATGAATGCATTCAATGTTCAGATTCCATATCTAGCCGATAAACTGAACTAACTTGCTAGAGCCTAGACAAACAAATTGGGAGGCACTTAGTCATCTTGAAAGGCAATTATCAGATCACATGACAGGAATGTATTGAGAAACTAAACCACTCCATTAGTTCCAATCCCTACAACACCCATATCCTTGTGTCCCCACCACCCCCAAACCTTTTACCAGCATCCCCAACCTATACCACCCACCCCCAATAGCTTTCCGTTAAAATCATCACCTCAACATGGTGGCAACCCTTAACGTAGCGTCAAGACTCCTTACATGAGAAATCTGTTGATGGATAGAAAATGGATTTAGACAGTTTGGTCCCTAGTTTTGGTATCGAATCATATTTGGTGCAGCCATGATGTTCCTTCTGATATAAATCAGCTAGGTATTATCTCAAAAAATAATAATTTGGTGTAGGCTCTTGACTTTTTGTATAATGACTTAAATCCCACAACATCGGGTTAATTATTGACTTACCTAGGAATCAGTCACAACCGATAAAATAACAACGAATTTCTGCCTAAGAAATAAAGGTGCAAATTGTTAATACTAAACCCTTTTCACAACTACTACTACTACTACTACGCCTAAGCACTCCCAAACAAGTTGGGGTGCGCACGCAATATGAGTCCTAATTTCTCCAATAAATAATAATAATTGAAGTACTATAACAAGACTAAAACTCAACTAGTAGATATCACTCAACATAATTTGACCGCTGCATCTCTAGGTTGACACAGGCGATGACCATACCATCCCAAGCGATACAGTTCCAATTGCCATTACAACAGTACTTAGTAGTTTTGGAATTAAAAGATATTTTGGGCTGGTAATTATTCCAAAAACTACAGCAGAACCAGGAACGGAGAAATGTTTTCCCCCCTATCCGCCCGACTTTTGGTCTTAAGAGTGTTGGTTTTTACTTTGAAACTCCGGTAAGTGCTTTTTAAACATATGTATAAAAAATATTTCATTTAATTAGCCCCTTCATGCTTACTATAATTAGCTATTTCGACGTCTTTACTTTTTCTTGATTTTGTTTGAAAGGACGCCATTATTCGCAGGGCCTGATCTGGTCAGTACCCAGCCTCTAGAGACTATGAGGAGTCGTTTGGTGTGAGGTATAATAATCCCGGAATAAAATGTATGATTATTTTATTCTGCGTTTGGTTGGAGTTATTAGGTAGTCCTTGGAGTATTTATACCACATTTGTGCCATAGTGATGGGATAAGTTATCCCATGTAACTTATCCCGGGATAACTTGTTCCCAACCAAACGACCCCCGAGTGTAATACTAAAAATAAATATTCAATCAACCTTCTTGCGTTTTATCCTCAATGTGTGCTACCTCAAACCTTCTGGAGAATGTGTCATTTCTAAACTAAACCAATCTTTGTATGACTACACATCCATTTTAGTATCTGCATGTTTGCGACACTCATCTGTGGAAATGTTGAACTTTAGCGGCGCAACATTCACAGTAAAACTTACTTTTCACTTTGATAAACATCCTTCCATCACATAACTACTAGACCCTTTTTGCACAAAAAATTATAGTCTTGAACAAACTTTCAAAACAACGGCAACGGAAATATATTGGCTCTTAGATAAGATTATAACATGACTACTTATTGAAGTAACCTACACACTCCACTGGTAACATTGCAGTAGGGGTTTGGGTTTGAGGTATTCGAGGGCATAAAATTTACCTGCACCTCCCACATTCTGACCCGGTCTGCAAGAGGGAAAAAGACATCATCTCAGCATGGAGCCAGAAATACCATAAAGTTATCCAAAATGATCCAACAACCATAAAGAAGATCTGAAACATGAAAAAGTAAAGCATGCCCTTCTTCCTTCCTAATTTAAGAATTGAGATGGTTCTCTACTAATGGAAAATTGAAATCTGAGAATATGTCTGAACCAATTTCATTGCAAGTGTATACAAGAAATGCTGACTAATGGGAAATAAGAAAGATATGCAGAAGTTGTAACATAAATCATGAAGCATGCAGAACACCAGCCAAGTGAACTTAAAACATAGGTATCAACTTACTGGTTCGTTGGTTGTCGACCAAGTTGAGACAAAAGCCCTTGCTGGAAAGTCATAAGTTGCTATAAAGAAGCAAAAATAAGAAGTCAGAGGATACATAAAGATTACGAACCAAAATACACCTGAAGTTTTGGTAAATATTATAAGCCACATCAAGAAACAAACACACGGTGGCATCCATTAGGTGTATTAATGTCTTACACTTATTATTTACTTACTTATTTTTGACATGGGATATCTTACTTAGTTTAATTGACAAGCAAGTCAATTTCAACATTTGGATGAAACTATGACTCCCTGTATGTATTGCCTTGAGTGGTTTGATGTCTTAAAAGTATATCAGTATAATGAAAAATCCAAATTTCTACATCTGGATGAAAGCATGACTCTTGTGTCCATTATATACAAAATCAGAAGATCATAAGAGAAAATGTAATATATCAAAGAGAGAGATATTGTTAAGATTCACAAATCTATGCTTTAATTGGTGGAGAAATTAAAATAAGAAGGCAATATTATGAGTTAAATATAATTCTACAGATAAGAGTTCAAATTATTGAAGTTTCCTATCAAAAAACTGGAAACTATCACCGCTTTATTTGTAATTTTATAGGAAATGGGAGCGACTAATATGCTGCAAGTTTTGATGAATAAGTATACTTCCCTTAGAGATAAGTGAACTTCATCACAGCTTAATTTTTATGTTATGGAAAATGGGAGAAATTCAGTGATTTAGAGAGGTATAACAGTGGATCTAGAAATGCCCAATCCAAAGCAAAAAAGTACCAAGTGCAGTATATCGATTTCTTACACTTCCCCTTTGACTCACATAGTTAGCTATGACTTCTTTTGACCAACAGTCTGAACTAATGATAAAGTGTCATTCCAATTGGACATGTTGATGTACATGGCTTGTCTCATCCACAAATAGGTAATGAGGCTAAATTAGTGAAAAGCACACTTATTAGGATTTAATTAACCAAACACCATATTCAATACATCCAATGCACCATACACATCAAGGAAGCAAGATAAAGATAGCAACCAGAAATGATTTACCTGCATTGTCTCAGGGGAAGTCATCTGCCGAATAAATTCAGGGTTTTGCATCATTTCTCGAAGATGGGAGTTGGAATCAAGCATATTCCTTAGCTGTGGATTCATCCCAAGCATCTGAACACCAAGATACTACCGAATGAGAACTTGACAAGAAGCTTTCCATAAAAAATAGAAGAAGAGAAATAAAGACATGGATGACTGCAAGCAAGCTTGAAGTCACAAATTATACCTGGTTCATGTATTGAGGATTTGAGAGGAGAGACTGCATCATCTGTGAGACGGCTGGGTTTTGCATCATCTGATTTAGTGAAGCAGCATCTGGCATGCCACCCAGCATTCCCTCAAGATCTGGGAGTGCAAGTCCACCTAAGCCAGCAGGCGGTGGTGCCCTGGTTTCCCCAGCAGTGTTTGACCTAGCAGTGGTATTAGTTTGGCCAGCTCCAGCTGCAAAAAGGCAAAGTAAGGAAAAAAATAATAAAAATTGAACATATAACAAGAAAACCTTATGAAATAAATACCCTGATGCCTAAATACCACCTGCTCAAAGCACCTAAATGAAACATAGAATTACACATACAGTTTGGGCCATGGAGGATGAAAATTCTTGCAAAACAAGCATGAGAAGCTTATGAGAAGCTTATGAGAACCTAACATTTTGTTTGTAGTGTGCAATGCTACCCCTGGTGTGTGAATTCAAAAAACACATTGCACCAGTCATTCACAACCAATCAAAGCAGCCAAGAATAGAAGTCTTGCAGAAGCACAAGAGGAGGAGAAGTCACTGCCTATTACAAGTGAAACCCGACTTCAATCAAACAAGAGGCAAAGGCCAGCAGAGACAAAAAAACATGGGGCGATTTCTTCTCATTTGCCAAAGCCATGGCAGCAAAGACCCGTTACAAGTGTTTGTGGGAGGTTGCAAGTAACTAGTGGAATAGTCGAGGTGCGCAACCCAGACACCACCGTTATCCCCAAAAAAAAACCAAAGAGGTGAAGTAATTAAGCATGTCTAAAGCAAGCAAATTTTGTACAAAATCGAAGGATATGAAATGATAGTAGCTTACTGCCAGCAGAAGCCCAAGGATTAGGAAGTGGATTAGTATTTGGAGCAGGTGTGTTAGCAGTAGCCTCAGAACCAGTAGTTGGAGGATTAGTTGACTGGTTTCTGCCTTGCCCCGCACCCTGAACCCCCAAAAGAGCTGCGAACGGGTTTGAACCCACATCACTTCTTGCATCTCCACCCATAGTTGTTGCATTTAGGAGAGGCTCTTGAACATTTTCATACATGCGCCTCAGCATGTTAAATCCCTCGGGAGAAGATTCAATATTGCTCATTGCCCTGTCAGTATTACGCATCATCTCACGCATAAGTTCAGGGTTTCGTGCAGCCTCCATTGTCTGACGAAGAGTAGCAGGATCATTGAGAATGTGGGCAAGCTCTGGATTACGATCCATGATCTCTCGCATTTGAGGATTGTTCATAATCATGTTACGGATGATTTCTGGGTTATTCATTAAATTCTGAACAAGAGGCATATTCAGCATGTCTCTCATCATATTGGGGTTTTGGGTCAACTGCTGCTGGACCTGCTCGAAATCCGGAAGGCCAGCTCCAAATAGACCACCGCCGCCGCCACCACTTCCAAGACCAGGACCAAGGCCCGATCCAGAAAATGGTCCACCTACATTTGGAGCGGCATCAGAGGGTGCATTCTGATTAGCATTTGGATTTCCAGTATTGCCTGCACTTGCAGTATTAACAGCGGCAGCTGGTGCAAAACCTCGAACCAAATGGACGGTATGATCTGCCTCAAGACCTATCAACCACATATAAATAAGATAAGCAACACATAAAAGAATATTACTGTGACAGCCTGGTAACACGTCAAAAACATATTTCACGGAGATAGAATATAATCATGTAAAACATAATGACAAGATACTCCATCCATTCCCAATAGTAGGAAAGTGGAACCATATTTCATCCCCAAGCCCCGGTTTTTTACAACTCGGATACCCTCCTTGTCTGTTCTGATCTTTTATAGGTCGCTATTAACCATCAGCACCTTGTTTCTATAGAGTATAATCCTTGTAAAAGTTTCCTTGGAACACAACTCTCAACTAGGAATCTAGGGTCTGCAGGGCAAGTCATCACACCAGACCTTTCTCTTAAGCTATAGTACTTGCAAATCTATATATTATCACTTCTTATACATTTTTTGGAGATGATGCTCAATCATATGAACGGAAGTCGTTTTCATCATTAGCTATCATCACCATATGAAGTATGAACTGAAGTATGCACCCTTTAAACAGAGAAAGCATTAAGTAGAGGTCCTACTTTGTGGCAATACTTCCATACAATTCTACAACCAAAATCAAATGTCGTATCTTTAACTATTGTTCTTGAAGAGCAAGAAAAGAGAGGAATTTTACTGAAAGATTTAGTTCAATAATAACTATTGAAGATTACTGATCAGCGAATATCATTTTCACTGATTTACTATCAACATTTAGGCCCACTTATCAATGAACTTCCCAAAAATCACATTCAGTTCATCACTCCTTAGTTTATCCCCCTCGATTTCTCAGGTAGTCAACAAGGTAATAGTAGCGTACAAAGCCTACTTAGTCCATTACCCATTCTAATATGTGTCTCTAAATTCATTACTTGTTCTTCAATGTATGCACACATAACCCTTAATTCCACTTTAAAACATGAAATCATTCTCCACTTTGGCTAACATCTTGTGTTTGTGCATTCTATTTCAAGACTGGACAATAAATAGTGATAAGCACAGATCTTTCTTATTCTTTTTTGTTGATAAAAGGGAGAGAATCACAACACTTTCTTACTGGGTTCATTAGCAAAGAAACTACATATGCAGGAGCCAACCTAAGTCCGTCTATTCATCTTTCTTGAATTCATTAGCAAAGAATCTACATATGCAGGAGCCAACCTAAGACCGTCTATTCATCTTTCTTGAATTCATTAGCAAAGGAACTACATATGCAGGAGCCAACCTAACTCCGTCTATTCATTTTCTTGAATTCATTAGCAAAGAAACTACATATGCAGGAGCCAACCTAAATCCGTCTAATCACCTTTCTTACCATAAATAGATAACCCACAAAAATCAAACCTTCTAAACCAGGAGCAGCCTTTACATGTTGCAATTATTATACAGAAAAACCAATAACGACAACCAAGAAAATAGCATGTCACCAATCCCCATGACACTAAAAAAAAAATTGCCTAATTAAATTAGGGACCTTTTCCAGGACTATACCGCATATTTACTAAGCAGAAGCAATCAAGTCCTCCGTGTATCAAAATCGGAATATAGATGGGAATAATTAATATTACCGTAGCTTGTTAGGGTTTGCTCGTCCTTTAAGATCCGGCCTTTATAGATCAATCTCTGCTGCTCGGCAGGAATGTCGGAGTGCTGAGCAAGGGTGGACTTGAAGGATCCAACACTTGAGTCTAGAGCCACCTGAACGGTAAATTTGGAGCCGTTGGAACATCGGACATTGATTATAACTTTTTGATCGCCGGTGGCGTTATTCTCGTTATCCTCTTTTGCCGCCGCAGCACTAGTATCACCGCCGCCCATACTCAAAACCCTCCCCTTCAACAATTCGGGAGGCCTGTTGACTAATCAATGGCGAACTGAAACCTGAGATGAAAAGTGATGAAATCGAAATCGCCGATTAATCGGGAACGGGAAAATGAAGAAGAAGCCCTAATTCAGATGATTTCACGATTTCAGGGCGAAACTGGTGAAGCGAAGATAATAAAGAAAAGTAAATGACAGAGACTCTTTTATTGCGTTTTATTATTATATTTGTGAAAATAAAAACCAATTGATACTCCTACTCCAGATACCAAATCACCAAAAATGTATGATTCAATGTATTTCTGCAGTTCACTTTTGTTTATTTATTGTATATTAACTTTTTATTTTATTTATAAAAATATATTTCTTTAGTTTATTTTTATTTATTCACTATATTAAAAATAGTTATCCAATAATATTTGTGTAAGTTTGAAAAAACAAGAGATAATTTACCTTTTTGTATCTATTTTATCTTTGGTATTAAATACTACTTCATTATTAAGTATTTATTTTTAAATTATTTCTCAAAATTAATAATACATACCAATTAATATAAATTTATACAAATGGACAAATAAAAATAAAACATACTCCCTCTCCTAATTACTTGTCCATTTTTGAATTGGCACACCTATTAAGAAATCAATTAATGACATAGTGAGTTTACCATTCTACCCCTATTAATTATGAAGTAGATAAAAAGTTCTGCATTTTTCAAAGTAATTAGTCATTTAATTGAGGGTATAATAGGTAAAAAAAATTGTCCTTTCTTGATTTGTCAAAATGGACAAGTAATTAGGGATAACTATAAAAGGAAAAGTGGACAAGTAATTAGGGACAGAGGGAGTAGAAATTTAAGGAAAAAAGATATATTTAGTAATTTTAAATTAAAAATACGTGTAATGTATTACTTTCTCCGTTCAATCGTAGTTGTTCACTATATTATTTTGGGATGTCCAACAATACTTGTCTACTTTATGAAATCAATAGATAATTTTACCCTTAGTATATAATTTACCATTATTATTAATTATAGTCATTTCTTTATTATATTTTTCAAAATATTGTATTTATTATATTCAAATGGTGATATAATAAAATTACCCTTCTATTAATAGTTTCTTAAGAAGTGTGTAAAGTCAATAATGACAGAACAACTATTGCTGGACAGGGGAGTACATTTTTTTATAATTTTATAATTTTAAATATGTGATATGAGATGTAATTATTTAGAATATGACATTTTGTTTATAGAGGTTTTATTTATTTATTTTTAAAAAAACATAGCAGTAATAAAACAAACCAATAAGAATCGAAGGTGCCTTGAAGTCGGAGAAACTAGAAAACAACGATATTAAGGAATGGTGGGGTCCACCGGCATGGAGGGTACTGCAATATGGTTATTGGTTGGGGGGTGAAGTGAACATAAATACTGTCTAATTGTCTCTTCTTCTTTTTTCTTCAAAACTATGCAACATACTCTAGTTCTTGTTGCATGAACAATATTAGAGCTAGGAGTTAAAAGGGTAATTTAAAAAAAATAAAAATATAAATAGCATATCAATTTTTTTTTAATTAAAAGGGCAAAATCGCTTTTGATATTTTTTGAAAAAAATTGACTCCGTCTACTCCGTTAAAATAAACAAAAATCACTGCCCCAGCAACGATTTTGTCGATTTTTTTTCTCTTAAAATCGCTGCCTTAGTAGCGCATTTGTCAATTTTATTTTTTTTAAATCGCTACACCGGCAGCAATTTTGTCAATTTTTTTATTTTAAATGGCTGCTTGAGCAGCTTTTTAAAAATAAAAAAATAAAAATAAATAAATATATATATATATATATATATATGCAGCGATTATCTTTTATTTTTTTATTGTTCTTTTTAATTTTTTTCCAAAACTTCTTTTTAAAAAAATTAAAGACACTTTGGAATAAAAAAGGTTTTGGAAAACTTTGAAAAAATGTTTTGGAAAAAAACCCTGCTCAGCAGCTATTTAAAAAAAGTATATAAAATTTAAAGAAAATCGTTGCATTTGCAGCAACTTTAGTTTAACTTTTTATATATATATAAAAAAAAAAAAGAAACGCTGCTCGAACAACGATTTATTTCCTTTAAAAAAAAAAATAGACAAAATCGTTGCCGATGCAGTGATTTTTTTTTATAAAAAAAATTGACAAATTCGCTGCTACGGCAGCAATTTTAAGATAAAAAAAGATTTTTTTTGACAAAATCGCTGCCACATTTTAACAGAGCAGACGGAGTTAATTTTCTCTGAAGGATATCTCTCCCCCAGGAGCGATTTTGCCCTTTTGGTTTAAAAAAAAATTGATATGTTGTTTATGTTTTTTGAAGGAAAAAAGTTATCCTTTTGGCATCGGACTCAACAAATTACTCGCTTGATCAATGTTTAAATGATATTATTCTTTCTATTTTATCTAAAAACTAGTGAATTGAGCCGCGCTTCGCGCGATAATAAGTTTTTGAACAATTTATTCATAACATGCGAATGATAAAATTGATCTCTTAACGTACATGAGTAACAAATTGAAAACATAATTTTGTACATTTTAAAAAACATATTCAACCTTATTTCCTTTCATGGAAAATTTAATCTTTAATATGTTTATATACTATATTTTAAATTTAAATCTAAAGACGTGATTACTATATAAACAGAACTTGTCTAACAGTCTCATTTACCATTTACATGCTACCATGTTTTCCATCTTTGTATAAAAAAAATATATTTACTTTGTTCTTTTTTTTTTCTCTTCCTTTCCATCACTTCTTTCCTACTCACCACTCTTCTTTAATCTTTACATTTTCATTCACCTTCATTTATAAAATTGAAAAGAAGTAGAAAAAGAATAATATTATAAATCAAATCTATCTTTCCTTTTTCTTTCTTTTTCTCTTCAAATTCGTTATCTTTAGTCTCCTATTAATTTTATCTAACTGTCTTATTTTTCTCTTATGATAATATTCATTATTGTGCCTTGTATATTATATATGAAAGATATTGAAATAACTCTCCCAAGCAAAGTATACTATGTAATAATATGAAGAATCATAAATATTTGTATAATTGTATAACACAATATTTATTCAATTTAATTAGAAAATATGAAAATTATTCAATCAGTTAGGAGTTGGGACTTAAGATTTGGGAGCAATAATCTTAACCGGAGAACAAATAACTAGGAATATTACGGAAGAACCAACATAATAATATAAATTATTCTAATATTTTTTCTTTTTTATCACAAATGTGTCTGTAAGCAAATTCTTCTTCGTGTTAGTAGTTGTTTCTATGTTTTTCAATTTCTATATAATCTCTTATTATTGGTCTTTTTAATTGCACGTACAAATAAATTCAACCAAATCAAAAAAATATGAATCTCACAAGATAATTTTGATTAAACAAAGTTTTAAACAAATAAAATAGTGAATGAAGATCTACATTCTTTCTTTGTCTTCATTGTCTTCCTACTTATCTAACATAAAATAATTGAAACAAATTAAATAATGACCTGGTATTTATTGTTGACGAGAGGTGACATTTATCTCATGAAATTAATTAAAATGCACGCGCAAGTTGATCTAAAGATCACACCATTATAAATAAAAAATAAAAAAATATATGAAAATTAGACTTTTAGACATAAGCTTACAACTGCAAATCTGAAGTACTACATGGGATATATTTGAATGAAGAATTTGAGAAAACCCAAGGAATATGGGAGAAGATTAAATGCATGAATATTAATATATATTAATTGTAAATTAAACTTAAATGAGATTAAATAATTGTTGATCATCTACAAACACGAAAGAAATGAAAAACGGATTAAGAAAATGAAAAAGTCTCATAAATATGTATTAGTTATTCAATTCCGTTAGAAATAAAAAATTGTTAAATAGAAAATAATGGAACAAAAGAAGTCAAAAGAAAGAAAAGAAAAAAAAGGAGATCCCCATCTAAAGAATATATACATGTTTGTTATTTTATTGTATAGTAAGTAGTCATTAAATTGCCAACTTAATGATAATCACTCTTGGGTTTTTCTAAACTAAAAAAGAGAGGAATAATTAAAAGAAAGTAATTAAGAATAACTTTAGATTTTATAATAATAAATTATATAAATAGAAAAATTAAGAAAAATATCAAATATATATAACTATTTCATTATATATACACATATACAAAATTTAAATATTATGCTTGATCTTTATATGCATAAATACAATTAAATATATTTAGAAAATGTAGGAAAATAAACATAATCATCATAGATTGTTGTCGTATGATTTCTTGATACTGAGTCACAACGACAGATTACAAAATACTTTTCTCCATATTAGCGTCATCGGCAAATCCCTACATTAGATCCAATTCGGTTATTAATAGAATTTCCATCATGAAATAAATTTTTTCGGTTATTAATAGAATTTCCATCATGAAATAAACTTTTGTTCAAGAATAAAATTTTATTGAAATTGTTCATATCCAATTTATTCTTCAGAATCATATCACAACCTAAAAATGATGAATTGACATGATATTCCCTAAATATTAAATTATTTTGAATATATTAATCATTTTTTAAGTTTTTGATTGCTTGAAAAGGCAATAAAATACATGATACATGCAATTTCATTTTGATGCAAACAAAAAATATATTTTCTTCTTCCTTGTAACTTCATTCATTCGATTCTTTTTTGCTATCTTTTCTCCCTTTCCCCTTTGTTCTCTACTCAATGTCTCCTCTATATTACTATTCTTGTTTCGGTAAATCGTCTCCCTTTCTTCTAAGTTCTAAGCATATTTGTATCCAATTCTGTATTTTCAATCTAATATTTTTGCTATTTGATTTTTGTCGAAATTGTTTTTTTATATTTTTCAAGACCTCATCAGTTGCATTTATAAACTATTGTAAAATTGAGATTCAGAATATTTTACAAGGTTGAGATGGTCATAGATATACTATCAGTTAAGCATGAAAAAATATGAAGATCTAAACAAAGTTTATCCATTAGACCAAAGAAAAATGACGATACTTTAAAAAAGATTATTACATCTCAATTAATAATGAATAACGTAAACTATAATTTAAAAAACAAAAGGAACCTTTGAATTGTTTATAGGCTTTGGCTACTATGTGATAATATTTTTTAATAAAAAATTGAAGCATAAGAAAAGGGGGAAAAGAATGTAATAGAAGAATAAATTTGACATACCAAAGAAAGTATATTGTTGTGTTAATAGCAGCTCAGATCAAAGTTCAAACCTGACAAATTGAGAAGAAGAAGCAGTCACATTTCATGGCTTAGTAGTAGGAAATAAAGATGAGTTTCTCCTCTTATATATATTTCTGGACAATAAAATTGATGTCACTTTTAAACTTCCTAACGAATCGGTTATTCTCCATAAAAGAGATTGAACGTGTGTAATAATTTTTTATGATAAGAACATCTTAGGTTACTGCTACAACGTGGGCTGACTCAATATAATTACATGAGATTTATTGTCCAAATATTTAAGGCTTTTGTTAATCAATTTTTATATAGAGAAAGAAAGAAAAAAAATCCAAAAAAAGAAGAGAAAAAAGACAAATGTGAATGGAGGTCACATAGAGGTGCCACATCACCTCCTCTATATTTCTCCTTTATATAAATATAAATATATAGATTACTAGTCTTGAAAATATGTACATTGGTCAAATAAATTAATTCATGTTTATTGATTAGAAACTTAACTTTAATAGAAAACTAAATAAGAATGCAATGATAAACTTGCATATATTTTTAAAGGACATGAAATCTAAAACAGTGACAATTAAATAGGAAGAGAGTGAGTAGTATACATTACTTTACAAAGAAGATATAAAATTTATGTGTCTCCACCTTTATTAAAAATATGATTTTATATAAGAGAATATGAAAATTGAGAAAAGGGTGTCACATAATATCACTTTATGATTTGATATAATGAACAAACTGGCTTTGCTTGACAAAGACTGCCTCTTGGTGTGTTGGATCGTCCAATTATGTTCTGAGTTTGGATATTCAAACCTCAAGCTAGACATATTTTGGGAAATTTTTTGAATGCTAGATGCTGGTCTTTAAAAATTCAATTCAATGACAAATAGTTTTTGTGTTTATATATATATATATATTGATTTTGTTTTAGCTTCCTCAAAATTGTTATTAAATATATAATTTTATATTTCATTCGTCCAACAATAATTATCTATTATACTATTTTTAAGATGTCCAACAATACTTATCCGTATCATTAATTATAATCATTTTCCTATTACATTTTTGAAAACATTGTATTTATTGTATTTTTTTATATATTTTTTTGGTAATTGAACTTGTATTAATCACCATAGTAAAGAAAATTTACAAAGATGAGGTCCCACAGTCAAACAAACTCATAAAACATCAAGCTATAGCAAAACTATCCAACTATGTGATGGGTTTAAAATAAATTGTTTTGGACTAAGATTATGATTTCAGTGGTGGCTCTTACGTTGCACATATACACCACTTTCTTTGCTATGTCTTCTCGACATCTAATTTTCTTCTCAAATATCTTTTTATTTCTTTTCATCCATAAACAATAAATGAATTCAGCTAGGAACATTCAAAAATTTAAGCAGACTGAAATCTTCTTTATGAGTTGCTAATAATATTAGTGCATGAATTGGTCCCTAGTGTCTCTTATCAATTCCTCCTTGTGTAACCATTTGAGGAGTCTTAACCAGATGTTTTTGGTAAAAGAGCATTCCAAAAGAGATGATTTGTGGACTCATTTTCCTATTGACAGATGATACATTTAGCTTCCACGATGAGTCCCCATTTGATCAATCTATCTGTCGTGAGTAGTTTCCCTTGTAGTATCAATCATACTGTGAAATTTGCTTTTGGTCTGGCTCCGTTTCTAAATACTTAAATTGCGTGACAAATTTATTTCCTTTTAAATACCTTCTCTAAAAATGTTACTTGATAAAACTTTAAATAAATATTAAAAATAAAGTCATGTAACCATTTGAATACTCAAATGTTTTTTTACTCTGTATATTTGAACAAAAACACACACACAAAAAAGAAACTGGATAAAAAAAAATTCATCTTTTTTTTTTATGAGAGATTTAGGCATAAAATTGAAACCCACAAATCGAAGGTTGCCAAAAGATTGCTTATATTAACCCAATTTTTGGATTGTAAGAGCGTGTGACCTAAATGGCTAAATCAAAGCCGCAAACATTGTTGTCAGCAGACATGAAAGAGGCGCCTTTTTCTTGATCCCGCTCTCAAACGGCAACCATGTTTCTTTAAATTATAAATAAAATTGATGGCGGCGCTAGCCCAACAAACCAAACCCAATTTCTTGCTGTCGCGCTTTAAAGCCTTTCTTGTCTTTCAGGTGCTAACTTAATTATCTTGTTCTTGTGATATTCGTTCAGGCAAATTGTCGAACAGTTTATAACATTTTTCTTGAATTTCCGTGTTCTAGAAATTTAATCACAACACGTATTCTAAAGACAAACTTCGGGAACAGCACTCTGCTAATATGGGTTCTGGGTCTGTGGTTGATGCTGGTAAACACTGATTCTTCCTAGTTATTTTTCTTTAGTTATTCTTTCTTGGTTCTTGGTGCAGTCTCTATTGCCAAGTGGATTCTTTGAAGAACTCAAAAAAAAAAAAGCATGATGTGTTAGTATTAAACGTTTTTCAACAAGAATTTGCCATGAATTCCATAAATCAGTATTAACAAGAACGTGCTTCTGTTAAGTCCAGTGTCATAATGTTCTACACACATAAAGGGAAGGTGTTTCTGTTCCATTGCGTTCAGGAGAGGCAATGGTTTGCAGGTCAGATGAGTGGATTTTATGTGATTAGTAGTAACACTATGATTTGTGATGATGATGATGCAGGTGAAATTGACTTCTCAAAGTGGAGGAAGCTTTACTCAAGGGACTTTGGGATAAGTAACTCCTTGATACCAGCATATGCATGGACGGTTCTGAAGAGTCTCCAAAGTGGAGGTGATACTTACATATGATGCTTTGTTGTTTATCCGGATTTCTCAGTTAAAGATAGTCACTATCTAAGCTCCCAATAAATTGTAGTTTGCTTGGATGAGAGCCACACAATAAGATACTAGTTTAAGCACATTTTCCTTGGTTGTATTTGACCCATGTCTTGGCACTACTTAGTTTGCGTGCGTGTTCATATTTAGATATCTCACTGCGTGAAGGTTAGCCTTTGACCAAAAGTTGCAATATGCAGGGTTTGAAGCTTACTTGGTTGGTGGATGTGTCAGAGATCTAATTCTCAATAAAATACCAAAAGATTTTGATGTAATCACAACTGCAAGGCTTCCGCAGGTCCAAGATACATTCAAATAGTATCCTAATAACGAGCCAGTTATGTTTGGTTTCAACTACTCGTCCCCATGATTCAATATTTATGTCGGTCTGTTCTATTTGTCATAGATAAAAAGGCGTTTTCATCGTGCAATAATTGTTGGACGACGGTTTCCAATATGTAGAGTACATGTCAATGGTTCTATTGTGGAGGTTGGTGCAGCTTTATGCTATAGATCTGTTGCACATTCTATACTTGTATGTCTGTACATGGGCATGGTGTATTTCACATTTGTATACTTATCTTTTGTTATAAGTAGGTAATTGCTGTAAAATGAAAGTCACTAAAGTGCTTTGAGAAGTGAGAAGTGGTTTAGTCTTACTGTTCAAATTTATTTGTAAATTTATCATTTTCTAAATTGTTTAATTTTTTTTTTTAACTTGTTATTTGTAAATTTATCATTTTGATCAAAATTATTCATTGTTTAAGAAAAGGAGAACATTCATTGAAGAACTTCCATTGGTGTCTTACCTCCCTTTGAACTTATATTGGACAGACAATATATCTGAAGTCTTTTTCTCCTAGATGGCTGCATATATTGGTTATCATATTTCACACACTATACAACTTTAAGTAGTGAAGAATTCGGATTTCCGTCTCTCAGGTATCAAGTTTTGATACTGGGGCAAAACCAACCGGAGCAAGTGAGAAACTTTCTGTTCCTAAAATGCCAAAGAAATTTCATCAGAAGGATTTCATTCTCTGGAAGGATTCCATGCACCGAGACTTCACTGTTAACAGGTATCTCTCTACTCTTTGTTCCCTTAAGAAAATGGAGCTAAATCTGATTTCTATTCTGTAAATTATTCCCTGGGAAAGGGAGATCTGGAAGGCTTCGTAGGTTGTTCAATTCTACTGGTGGACTCGATTTTGTCTTGGTTCCAATGCCCGGTCTGCTTCCTCTTACCACCAACCCAAAATGAATATCTATGTAGGCAGCCATAGCGCAAAGAAAAGCTGAAAAATTGGAACTCATAACAAAATTGTTGTTTTAATCATACATTAACATTTTATTTGAGTAATTGCATTTATCTATGCTCAGAAGATAATGGAAAAGATAGTAATTATAGAACTATAGGAGATAGTGGGCAAAGGTCTTGATAGAAAAATGGAGGAATGCAGTGTGGTGACAGACATGTAGAGGTAGGATCTATGCTGTGCACTGCCATGCTCAATTTATCCATGTTGTGGTCCTCAACTAATATCTAGAAACCTAATATGGTGCTTATTTGCAATGTAGAATCATAACCTTATTTAGTAACAGAGACAAGGTATAAAACGAGAAGTTTACTAGTGCGGTGGTAGTGCAATAATGTCCTTGTGTTTTCCATTTCGTGGGATCCTTGGGAGGTACTGCTACAATGTCTCGTGTTTGATTTCCTATGTGGGGTCCATGATGACGTCATAAACGCACCTGAATACCTACTTTTGGATGAATCATCAAGCTTTATCAACATCCTTTTGGATGAGAAAAGTGAATGAGATCGGAAAGCATTGCCATGCCTTGAGCTTTGATTAAGAAGTTGGAACTTGGAGTTGCTGTTGGATACTCCAAGGTGGGAAGTAGAAGTATGAGAAATTGTTGGCGTGATAAGTGGCTTCATTATAGGTACAGCTAGGCAAATTGTTTCTTGTAGCTATACAAGATCACTGGTTCACTTGATTCTGTCAGTTTGATCTCATCATTTAGAACAGGGTGTAATATAAAAGATGAAGAACTGAAGATGGCCTTAGGCAGTGTTGTTCTGAAATCGAGTATGTTTTTTTTTTTTTAACTTGGTAACTTTGAAACCAAGTATATTGTTGATCTGGTTTTGATTTTGGAAACCAATGCGTTTTGAGTTTTGTTTTAGGGAACATTTGCATTTTATAAAAAAAGCTAAAAACATAATAGAGTAAAATTTCCTAAAATCTTCATTTGCTATAAAAATTTATTTTTGAACAGCCAAAATAATATAAAAAGAAGCAGTTTTAAAAAACAAAATATGTCGCAAGGAAAAAGAGCTCGATTCTTATCGGAAAGCAATGTAGATTTTTGTTGGAAAATTATTTTAGTTTCCAGGACTGGTTAGAACCTCTCCGCTAATCCTTATCCCGATTGAACTATGAGGATCAATATTATTGGGGAGACTATTTGCATGTTAATCATTTTCTTTTGAAGAACCTCTCCACAGTTCTCTATTCTGGTGGAAAGCAACACATTTGTATTACAGTCTATACATGCTTGTCTGCAGTTCAAAAAGTTTATTTTTTTTCCTGTTTATAGATGTTCTTTATCTTTTAGGTGATTGATTGGATCTCTTAATTTTTTTTGGATAGTCATGCTAGTTCACTCATTTTGTGTGTATGAAATTGTGGAAACAGTTCATTGTGGTGTTAGTAACTCGTTTTTGTGTTTGTAAAATTGTGGTAACAGTTTGTTTTTTGATCCGTCCGTGAATACAATCTATGATTATGCCGATGCAATAGTGGACTTAAAATCTTTACAGGTGAAATTATTTTACTTCAAATATGTGAAGGCCTCATTTTGATGTGTTTTGGAATTTACAAAGTCTTTTGTCATATTTGTGCAGTTAAGGACTTTGGTACCAGCACACTTGTCATTTGAAGAGGATTGTGGTAGGTGCAACTATTTTAGAGATGTGCCTTGACTTGAGAATTAGAACTACAATTCATGCATTGTACATTGGTATTGATCCTGTTGTTTTTTGTTAATAGAGCCAGCCTCAACTAGTTTGAGATTGAGCCTAGTTGTTGTTATATAGTTCTTGAAGATGACAAAGAAGTGACATGTTAGCCAAGGATATTGTTGGATTTAAGACGACAGTTATTACTGGAAAAAATTGTTACTCAATTGAAAATCTAATACTCGTTTTAGATTGTCCATAGTATGTCCAGTTTATTAATACAATAAGTCAAATATCTGACCAAAAATAGACGCGCCCTAAATATTTAAATAACTTTTGTTCATTGTTCTACAAATCTTTGTATTACAGCTCCTGCATAACTTGTTTGTGCAGAAAGGGATCACTCTGTATCAGATCATTAATGCAGGATTGTATTTTTAAGTAATATATGGTGGAGGGATCATTCTTGTTGAGATTGTGTCTGAAGTGGAGTTTGTCTTTTGTCAAAGGAGGGATGAGATAGGTGTTTTTTTTAAGTGCACAGAGGAAATGAGGAACATGGATATTTAGAATGGGGCTTGTTGTTTCATCAGAGAAAGCTTGGGTTTGTTACTTGTGCCACTTGGTTGGGGGAGAGAAAGAGTGCTAGTAGCATGCTGGTGAAAAGGGGCAGAGTGGTGCTTGAACCGCCTTGAAGATGCGGGCGATAATGCTCCCTAGGTGGATTGTGGGAGGTGAACGTGTCATTAGGCATAAACATGGAGGTAACAGGATGAGTTGAAGAGTTTGGTGAAAAGTTTTGACGGAAAAGGTCATATTTTTTCATTCCATCAATCATAAAAAAAATATTCTTTATGTGCTTTGAGAAAACACTATCCCATCGACTCCATCTATCGTGAACCAACTGAACATCATTCCTTATGTCAGGTGAACATGAAAAGCGTTTTCAGAGGTCTTACTAGTAAGAGTACGCATTTCTAAAAGTTAGGAGGAGGTCGTAGGGCTGGTGAATTGAAAAAATAGAAGACGAGTCACATGAACTTACCATAATGCCTTCCTTTTATAATTTTTTATGGAACTGATCCTGGATTTGCTTTGCCCTCAGCAAGGATCTTGCGTGGCTTGAGACTGGCTGCTCGCCTCAAGTTGTCCTTTTCAAAGGAGATTGAAATTGCTATGCACAAACTCTCACCGTCCATAATGATATTGAACAAGGTATGAACAATTAATTCATGTAAACCATTGTTAACTTATTTAATTACCTCTGTTTGTTCTTTTAAGTTTAACCCTCCTAAGGTTTAGCTTTCTCTATGCTATTATGCCTTCTTCTCATTGCCTGACATCCCTGATGCTAAAAAGATTCCTAACCACAATGAAATCTTTCTATATAACTGCTTCTTGGTTTGTAGTTTTTGCCTGCATGGCCTCATTTTTTTCTTGTGCAGTCTAGATTAATGATGGAAGTCAACTATATGCTGTCTTATGGAGCTGCAGAGCCTTCTCTTTCTTTACTTCAGAGATACAGCATCCTTGAAATGCTGCTACCATTTCATGTATGTCATATTGTTTCATTTCATTTTGGTATGATGTGACTTCCATGATTTTTTGGTTCAGGACAGTAGCTTATACTTGACTAAATGTGTCATTTACAGGCAGCACACCTTGCTCAACAGTCTAACAAACAGTTGAGTGAAAGTTCTGTTATGTTGATGGTATATCTTCGTATCTTGTATTTTTTTTTACTCCATAAATTTGTATAATTCCTTCTATGTGCTTCCTCACTTATTTGATGTCAACTCTTCCTATATTTGTGTACATATTTTCTCTGGACTGCTTGTTTCCATGCATCCTCCTGAAGTCTAGCTTTTCCCCCCATATGTGAGCTCATGCATGCACTTGTCTGGGCATATTTGTCTTTTTGCCTGATGCATGTTTTTGTTGAGTTTTTAGTAGTGTTTCACGCATTAAATTTATTGGTCTGAACATTTTGCAGAACCTATTTTCCAGTTTGGATCAACTAGTTACCTGTGATCGACCTTCTCATGATAGTTTGTGGTAAGTTGAGTTAATTTCTAGCCATTGGTGGAGATAGTTTGTGTAAGTTGATATATTGTTGAACTAAGTATCACATCTGGCCTTGGTAACTGATATTTTTTGGTTCTTTTCTTTTGAGATGGGTGCTTTGTTCACCCGTGTAACAATTACTGCAATTACCTTATAGTGTTATTTCATTTCCTTGTGTGTCATGTTCTTCCTAAAGTGAGAGTTTTTGTCTTTGGCTATCATTCTTTTAGTGTTTACTGTCATTTTGAGAGCTGTATTCATATATGAGGTGTTTTTCAATGGTTCTGGACCTCTGTTTCAAACCGCTATTACTTGAGTTCGATCTTGCATGGGGGCAAAAAAAGTTAAATAAATAAAAGTGAATAATATAAACTAAACCCCCTCTCCCCAAACTATCACCATTTTGTGAGCTATATACCTAAAGTCCTAACTACTGAGGTTTAACCTATCTTGTTCGATCATCATAGCTAATAGCTTTATAGGAGAAGTATTCTTTCTCTTTTGGTCCGGAGTGTTGATGTTTGCAGTAGATATCATTGTTTGGTTAACTGAAGGTTCAGTGCTTTTATAGCTTAGGGTAGAATATTTGGAGTTAACTTTTGATTTCTTTTGTGCTTTGGAGTAAAGTTCTTAACACCCATCTTTGGGATTTTGTTCTCTTGTGGTCGTCTTCTACTACTCGTTCATTCTGATGTAACTTGTAAGTTGTTTTTGGTTTAAGATCTCCCTTGTTTATGGTTTCTCATCAATCAGAGGCCTGCTAGAATGCCACTTGTTTTATAAGCACTGGCAAATGGAAACACCTCTTCCACCTTCTCAATAAAAAATTGAAACACCTCTTCTGGTTTTGGCAACTTGCATTTCACTTCACATGCCAAGGGAATTCACACTGAATACAATCATGAATGTGGTAAAGAAATAGAAGGAGATTGAAGTTTTGGAGAATAAAAAACAACTTTTGTCTTTACTTTGTGTTCACATTCTGGACCATCTCTGTGGCACATCGTGCTGCCTCTTCCTATATCAAAAGCCTAAGTTGGGATCATCCTTTCTTATGCATCTTAGATTGGTACTTCTACTCTGCTCCTGCATTTAGCATTTAAATTGACAATTAGGAGCATTTGCACATCTCAAATGTTGAAGAACTCATGTATGTTCAACACTATAGGGAGTATGATGGTAGATTTAAGCTGGGGGAAGGCAATAGCTTGGTCCTTATTGTTTTTGTTACCATTTGCATAAAATAGCATGACCATTATTGTGCATTGCTTGATTATAATTTTCAGCTTGGTGCATTTCATGGTTCTATAGTGCATTTTGACTACATCCAGCCACATGAAACCTGGGGAGTCATGTTAATAGTTCACTATCAGCATAGCAGCTCATAAGTCATAATCTGGATTTCTGCAATCAAACTGTCTGCTATTTTTCAGTTCACTGGTGTTATCGCCTTTTGAAAGTCTATTGGATGATTCAGGCTTGAGCTAGTGTTGAGAAATTGGCTTCTAGTGACTATGATTCTTGACAATATTTTTCCTTTTTGATTGATGTATGTGAGCAGGGTTGCACTCTTGGCATTTCATCTAGCACTAATCACTGATCCTCAAGGGGCATTTGTCGTCCTGACTTTTGCTTCTGTGTTGTACCATGGAAATTGGAAGGAAGGTGTTAACTTTGCTAGAAGACATTCTGATGCTGCATCTATTTATGCACCTGAAATTTCAGATTCCCAAGGCTCCATATCAGATGATGAGCTTGTGGAAAGAGTTACAGAGCTGGCAGTGCTAGTGCAAAATTCTTTAGACATTTTGACTGATAAGGACAGCCTCCAGGAAGCAATGTCCAAGTTCCCAGGTTCCCCATGCTCTGGTTTGGTAAGTAAACTTACTTCGGTTTCTTGGCTCCATATCAAGGCACACGAATGGAAAGAAACCACCTAGTTTTTTTTAACTCCACTGAGAGTTGAACTCATGTGGTCCTTGTCTAACGAACAACGACTTTCGATTCTTCACTTCAAGGAGTAGAGTTGCTGCCCAACCCTACCTATAAAAGAAAAAGCATCGACCACTAGGTCCCGTTCAATTCTACCTTCTTTTCATTATCCAACACTCATGCGTCCCCTTTCTCCCACTCTTTCAAAGCTTTCGATGAAGCCTTCTTAGCTCTTGGGTGCTTGCTATTCCATATTACATTTAGTCATAATGTAATGGTAGGATCCCAGATTGCAGATCTGCAGGTGGTCTGGTTGGATGACTTATCCAGAGATAAAGTCGAAGTAGTTTGCCTTATCTTCCACAATACCTCATTTGTTTATACCTTGACATTAAAACGTTTATAACCTCTTTGAAGCTGGTGCATTGCACTGCAAAAGAGCACTTACAATGATTTAAACCCCCTGCTGCTTACATAGGATCTGAAGTAGTATTGACTGATCAGACCATCTTTTGGTTTAGCAAATTTAGTTTTCCATATTCACAGGGAGCAGATTATCCACGGTTTTCTATCCCTCTCATCTAAGGGGCAGTCCATCACAGGGAATCTCCAAGCCTCGAGCTTCGTATAAATTCGAAAAAGGTGACATGTTGAGAAAGGTGGAGTCACAATATTTCCTGCAATTAAGACGGCTTCATATTTCCCACTCTTGTCGAAGAGTGTTCTTTATTTGGTTACATTTTCAACGTATGCCTTTCATTCAACTTTTCTAGGTATTTCGGATGAGTTACACTTGGAATAAACTTCACACTCTCTCCACATCTAAAAGGCCTCATTATATTCATCGGGAAATCACCTCAGCTTTTACATTGAAGAGATGGTGATTTAGCAGAAACTCCTCCTCTGCCAACAGTATCCCTATTTAGTCATGATTCTTCGTGCTTTGAATAAAGTAGAACAACAGCAGTGTCTAAAAATTGTCAATTTCTTGGTGAAGTGTTCATAGTTTTTAAAGCCTGTAGTGGTGATTGCTCTATTATTATTGTAGACATTGATTGACTATTTAATGAGATAGTTTATATTCAGGTGTTTGTATCTAAGAACATGAGGAAGGTCGTTGAAGTAATTTTTGACGTTCTGATAGGAGATGTGAGATCTCTCAAAACCAGGAGGAATAGTTTTGAGATAGATTATACTCTGCTTGGGAAAGGACAAACGCGTGAGACAAGGTTTGTTCTCGGTAAAGTCATCCTTGATACGATAGCTCCTGGGGTCATTCCAGGCAGTGAAGTGATCAAACATACCCTGGTTAAAATTGATGCTCAATTGAGTAAAAATGCTCCGAAGGAAAATATGGGTGGAAATGTGAAGTTCAAGAAAAGGAAGTTCGTGTGTGAAGATGATAATCAGCCCAATGCAAGTTCTGAAATTAAACATAATAGAGATGAGAAGCTGAACACGGTTATTGCCAAGCAATCAAAGGAGAAGGCTGTTGAGAAGCATGATAATGAATCTCTTAGTCAGAAACTGGATAACGGGGATGCAGTAACTAAGAAAAAAAGTAAGGTTGAGCAGAGTGAATTGCTGCAGAATGGAACAAGAACTGAAATTAAACATAATAGAGATGAGAAGCGGAACACGGTTATTGCCAAGCAATCCAAGGAGAAGGCTGTCGAGAAGCATGATAATGAATCTCTTAGTCAGAAACTGGATAACGGGGATGCATTAACTAAGAAAAAAAATAAGGGTGAGCAGAGTGAATTGCCACAGAATGGAACAAGAATGGTGCTTGAAGCAGTGAAGCATCCAATGCCGTCTCACAAAAAAGAGCAAAAGGGAGGCAATAAATATCAGCAGACTTCGGCAAACCATTTGAAACTTATACACAATGTTGACAATGGTGCGACTACCAAGCAGCACAAGCTGAAAGAGAAGCGTGATTCCTCACAAGAACAGAAGGAGGAAAAGAGTGAGTCGTTACATAGCAGAAAACATTATTTGAAGGGAGGTAAGTTGGCTTCGGATGAGAAGAGTAAACCAAAAGCTGGAAACCAAACACTTTCAGATCTTTTCAGGAGGTGAGTTTAACTGTATCTTGTAAAATCATATCCTCTTCAAAAAAGGAGCAAGAGCTGTGTCTTACCATGTTTAACCCCCCCCCCCCCCCCCCCCCCACACACACACTTTTTTTTATTACCATAGGAGTGTCTAGATCTCATGTACATGGCAATAGAATGAGCCGTAACTGCCATATTTTGACTGTGACATGGTATTATTACTCCATTACATATCAATTGGTAGGCTTCAATTTTAGTAGTACTTTCATTTTCATGTTTGAAGTACTGTTCTCTCTCTTCTTGTCATTCATTTCATTGTAAGCTGTCTTCAATGTTTCATTTTATCCCCCTCTTATCATTATAATTTTTACTTTCTCTGTCCAACAATAGCTATCTACTATTGACTTTGTACACTTCATAAAAAATTGTAAATAGAAGGGTAATTTTACTATATCACCATTTGAATATAATAAATACAATGTTTTGAATAATGCAATAGGGAAATGACTATAAGTGTAAAATTATCTAATGATTTCATATAGTGGATGAGTATTGTTGGATATCTCAAAATAGTGGATAACTATTGTTGGACGGAGGACAGTAGAATAAATGTTCACGTGCCTTTAACAGATTACCTATTGGACACATGGTCCTTATTATCTCAGACTGTGTCAGTACCTATTCCCCACTTTTTTTTTGTTCAAATTTTCCAATGTAAGGAATAACTATCGGAGAAAATGTTTTTAAGAATTTGGCTCTTGTAGTTAATGAAGCCAACTAGATGATAGGTGAGGATTACATTTTGAAAAGAAAAAAAAGAAGAGGAAAAGTACAGTTGAGACCATGAAAAGGATTCACATCTCTGAAAATAATGGAAGCGGAAGGAAGTTTTTCACTTGGATCAGTATTTCTCTTGAGTTTGAGTTTTGAATATGAAACAGAAAGTGCATTACTCTAAAGTTGAACTTTTTGAAAATCGCGATGTCTCATTAGGGTATGAAGTCACTTTTGAATTTTGATAGAACATTATACTCTAAAGTGAAACTTCTCGACACAAATTCAAATTAGTTAAATTCTAAACTTAGATATCAAATATCGAGCGAGAAATATTTTTTTTAAAAAAAAAAAGAAGAAGAAAGGAAGTTTCCCCATTCTCAGGTATAAAATTATTGGATTATAACTTTAATTCAATCCTGAAGAGGAGATAACACTTTAAAAATTGACATTATAAAGCATGTCGGCACATGCCTGCTACACTAATTATATGCACACATATAAGACAATAATTAATATATAGTAAATTTCATAAATCACTTGCAGACCAAAAGGCACACAGTGATTTTGCAAGAGGATTTTAAATTTTCTTGCTAAAAGGATTTTTTCTTAAACTAATACAATCGACGGTAGTAAAAAAAGTTTATGGCTTTCCGTTTATGAACCTCCATATTTATGCTCATAAACCCATTTTACTTTTTCCGATCCATTTTAATTTTCGTATTTATTAAAAATAACTGTTATTTTAAAAAATTAAGATATAACTAATTATTTATTTCCATCTTCACTACTTCTCAATAAATGGAGAGAGATTAAAGTGTTGTAAAAGAGAATAGCATTAAATTGAAATTAAAGAGTAAATATTGTTCTTTTAGAGTTTTAGTTAATATTTTTTTAAGAGACGGTGTAAGAAAAAATATGACATGCAAAATAGATAGTGAAAATAATAATTAATTTTTTTCAGTGTATGTTAATTAAGAAACGCCTGAGAGAGAGACTTCTTTCAAGTTTGTTTTGTAATACCAATAGTAAATAGTATCCTTGTATGTAGATTGAAATGGAAAAAAAAATTTGGTCAGAATGATATTTTATATTTTTAAATATTTTTATCCTTTTAATTTTAATACCTTTTAATTAAAAAATGGAAAAAAGATCAGTTTATTTTAAAATAAAAAATATTATAATTTTTTTTAATTTTCTGGCCAAATTCTTGCCAAATTTTCTGGCAAATTCTGACCAAATTTTCTGGCCATTTAGCACTTCCCGATTGAAATATTAAAATTATATCTTGTTAAAAAGGCAATGTCATAAACCTTGCCTTAAAATACTGTTTGTGCTACAGCCTACACAATTAATGCAAAAACTTTTGCAATATCTAACTGATAAGATTAAGGGGAAAAACTACTCGTTTATAACATATGAATTTTATTTTCTCCTTTACTGTTAAATCAATTATAAAAGTTAAAACTAGGAATTTGAATTTCGAATTAAGAATTGGTAAAGCTAGTATTTGTAAATTCTAGCAATTTATATTTTATAGTGTATCTACTGTATTGATTTTTCAATTAATGCTTAGCAATTCAAATTTATTTTCTTAATTACTATTTGGAGAGTCAAATAGTATCTGTTTGACCATAATATTTTCTGTGTATTTTTAATTATTAATTATTCTAACCAATACTCTTTATATTATTTCTAAATATGTACTGTTTTTTTTATAAAAAACTTTTGTCCGAATTTACATTAAAAATTAGTAACTCTGATCCTCATACTCCGAATCAAACCAAACAAATTGAAACAAATTGAGTATTAACTAATGAATTCTTTTTTTAAAATAAAAATTAATCTTCTTTATCTTCTATCTGTGCATGCATGGCTTGACCTTATAATTCCGTAGTTACGTTATTCGACTTCTTTAATATTCCTAAATTTTGCAATCAAGGTTGCAAATCTATTTAACTTCATGATAATCAACTATCAATGTTAACTTTTGTGTGTGATTAAATCTAGTTTCAAAATTAAATCTTACAGATAAACGAGTAATCTATTTTATCTCAATTAAATTTACAAGCCAACTTCAATAACGTTAACATGGTTCAAGTCAATGCGAAAATTAATTTGACATTATTTAACTTTGTGGTGTAACAATTGTAATGGGTTGTCACATTTAATAAAGTTAATATCAGTTATGAACCATATTGTCATAAATTTAACGGATATTTTGTAACAGGTCTCTGAAGTACTTAGAAAATATTTTCCATTAGGTTATTCAATTTTAAATATTGTATATCAAGCATGGTTGAATTAATGCACTTGTCTTTAGTAAGTGTATGTTGTGTAATTTATTTAATGTCATAATAGTTGTATGGTATGATTATCTCATTTTAAAGTTATTCTGATAAATTTATAATTTACGTTGTCATAAAATTCTAGATTTTGTATGAAGAAATTCATTATATACCTATCAAACATGATTCAAAACTATTTGTTACGTAATTCATTCAATGCCATAATAGTTGTACATAGGGTTGTTTTATTTTAAAGTTACACGAATTTATAATTACGTTATCATAAATTTCTAGATAATAACATATTGTACATAATCAAGATTGAAATTATAAATACATTTTAATGAGTCATTGATTAATTACGTACGAACGACAAAGCCTAACTAGTCTTTCGTAAATCAATAATTATATGCAATTCATCCAATGCATAAGTGTTATAAGTACATATTATTATACATAATTAAGATTGAAATTCTAAATTCATTTTGACAAATCATTCGTATTATGTACGAACAGCAAAAATTAGTTAACTAACCAATAATAAGTAATAAACACAATTTTAATAAGGTTAATGCGTTTGTCTTTAGTAAGTCTCATGTGCAATCATCAAAAGCAGTAATAATTGTATCATGTATAATAGGGTTTTCTTTTCTATAAGTAGTTCTCAGAGTTTATAATTTGGTTGTCATAAATTACTAGATAACGTATTACACATAATTAAGATTGAAATAGCAAATACATCTCAACGAATTACTAAGTGCCTACGAACAACAAAGATTAACTAGCTCCCACTATTCATTTTTACTTATCTAGTTTAGAAAATTAAGAGATAATTTATCACTTAATTCCTAATTTACCCCTGTTCTTAACTAAAGTCATTTCAAAATATTAAACTTATTATCTTTAAAGGATGATATAATACATGATATAATTATCATTTTATTTATCACTTTATTTTTTAGAAATGTGTCAAATTAATACCGAACATTAATTAAAAATGGACGGATAAAGTAATTAACTAATCATAACATGCACATTTTCAACTAACACTAAAACATAGACAAATAAAGGAAAAGGGTACAAGTCATTTCACACACAAAATTTAGTGCAATATTAGTTCATATTTTGTCACATTCCACAAAAAGTTTCATCATATTTTCTTGAAACTATATTAGTAAGAGGAGCCAAAATAAGTGGAGCCCTATTCCCAAAAAGCCCAAAAATGTAAAAGTGGGCAAGAGCGTATAGAATGGGTCTTCTAAAAGTGCAAATCTCAATAAGTTAGATATTATTAAATGAGTTCAACATTTAATTATAGTAAGTTAATTAAGATTATACCACTATTACACTACTACTAACTAATTTCTTACACTAATTTGAAAGCAACGTCTACTTGTCATAACAAATCAGCTTTTAGGTGACCGTTGTTACCTAGCTGGACTGTAAAAGTCATGCTTAATTGAATCCAACGGCCCTTTTTTTTTACTAGCCGTTTCATTTGAATATAAGAATGAGATTTTGTCTATCTGTATTGTGTTTTTTTTTATATTTTTAACCAGACACATTCCCATTTTTTTCTCACATTCTCTATCTTTCTTCCCCCTCTTTCCATTTGTTTAAACTTTTTTCACAACTCTCTTGTTTCTTCATTGGTTCTTCTTAATCAAGATTGATCAAGATTCAATCTTGGTGGAGGGTAACTGAAGAAGAGAGTTAAAGATTCTATTTTTTTCCATTCTTGATTTGGGTTTTTTCAGTAATCAAGATTGATCAAGATTCAATCTTGGAGAGGGTTAAAGATTCTAGTTTTTTTTTTTTTCATTCTTGAGTTGGGGTTTTTCAGTTATCAAGATTGATAAAGATTCAATCTTGGTGGAGGGGGTAACTGAAGAAGAAGGTTAAAAATTGTATTTTTTTTTTCATTCTTGATTTGGGGGTTTTAGTAATCAAGAAAAAGAAATGGCAATCACTGATGAGAACAAACCTGCCTTGATTAAGCCATCTGCTGTTCAAGGTATAAAATCCTGTTTTTTTTTTTCTGTGTTAAGTTGCTAGTTTGTGATAAGTGAGTTTCTGATTTGTTTTTCTCTTGTCATTGTGAAGTGAAAGGTGGGGCTGAAATGGCTACCAGAAAGGTTGTTGGAGTGGAAACAAGAAGCAACCGAAGGGTTTTGGGAGCGATTAATCAGAATTTAGTGGGTGGTCAGGGATATCCTTGTGTTGTTAACAAGAGAGGATTATCTGAGTAATTAATCTTCAGCTTTAATCTTTTAGATTAGAATCTTTGATCATTTGTTGAGTCTTTATCATTTTTTGTTACTAGTTCTTTAGCTCATTTTGGTGATTTTCTTGTTTTTCTCAGTGAAAATGGAATCTGTGACAAGAATCTTCCTGTTCATGGTCATCGACCCATCACGAGGTTAGACATTAAAAAATATTAGAACGTTGCTCCATCTTTGTTTTTTGCCCCACTCGTGGGATTACATTGAGTATGTTGTTGTTCCATCTTTGTTTTGCTTATTTTGAATTTACATTTGATGTTCAATAAACTGATACTTTTATACAACTTAATTTGTCAATGAAGGAAATATGCAGCACAAATTGCTAGCTCCCAGAAACACAGTTCAGAGGTACAAGCTTTTAATGAATTGGACTTTACCTTTGTTGATCACTCAGATGTATAGTTTATAAATAACTTTGGGACATTAATAATCTTCGATTTTTTTGAACAGGAAAACAAGAAACCTAAGATAGCAGCTGAAAGTTTCAGTGTCTGGGAGGATGATATGGAGGAGAATGAGGCAGCTAATGATAAGCCTGTCCCTATGTCTTTGGAGCAAACTGAAAAAGTGTCAAAGGGCAAGGATCAAATGGTAACAAAAATAATCCTGTCTTTTAAAACTTTCATTAATTAATACTAGTATATTAATGTGTATGTTTTTAATTAATGAGCTGATCATTAAAGACATCATTAATTATTCAGGAGGTTGAAATGGAGGATATCTTTGAAGAGGCTGTAATAGATATCGACGGTGATGATGCAAAGAACCATCTTGCAGCTGTTGAATATGTGGGAGATTTGTTTGCTAACTACAGAACAATGGAGGTTAGTTTAGCTCAGTAACTTACTGGTGAACAGTTGCATAGATCCTTAATTCATAAGATTATCTGCTTAATTAAATGTTTATAGCTTTGTCTGATGTGAGTTTCAATTGTTAGTAAGGTTATGATGCATTTGAATGTCCGCCAATTTTTAAAAATCATTAGTTAGATCCGACATATCACACCTTTTTCCACTGTTTATACAACTTTACTAGGATAGATCCTATAGTTGCTTTTATTTATTTCAAATGGTAGCATCTATGTTTATGAGTTGAAGTTCGTCAATGTATGTGTTTGGGAATGATAAAATCATTGTCCATTATATTCAGGTTTATAGCTGTGCTTCTCCAAACTATATGGCACAACAGGTTGACATCAACGAGAGAATGCGATCTATCTTGATTGACTGGCTAATTGAGGTAAAGTAAATGTTCCCTCTTCTAAGTTGATAAATTTCTTCAAAGTATAGCAATTAATACTTGCTCATTCTGATCAACAGGTGCATCACAAGTTTGAGCTCAGGGAAGAGACGTTGTTCCTGACCGTCAATTTGATTGACCGCTTCTTGGAGAAGCAAGGTATTGTTAGAAAGAAGCTTCAGCTTGTTGGATTAGTTGCAATGCTACTAGCATGCAAGTATGAGGAGGTTTGTGCTCCACTGGTGGAGGATCTGGTGTTAATTTCGGACAAAGCCTATACAAGGAAGGAGGTTCTTGAAATGGTAAATTCTGGTCTCTCATAATAGCTGTAATTAGTATACTTTGCTCTACGTTTAGTATATAATATAAAGACGTTTTTTTCCATATCATGCAGGAAAGCATGATGCTCAACACACTGCAGTTTAATATGTCAGTCCCAACTGCATATGTTTTTATGCGAAGATATCTCAAGGCTGCTCAATGTGATAGGAAGGTTAGTAGCTGATAGTTCTGAATGTACAATACTTGTTTTTACATGTAACGAACACAATATTGATATTTCTCTAACTTTTACTCAATGGCTTTAAACAGCTTGAGCTTCTGTCTTTCATGTTGGTTGAGCTTTGCCTTGTGGAGTATGAAATGCTCAAATTTCCACCATCCTTCATAGCAGCTGCAGCAATCTATACAGCTCAGACCACACTCTACGGTGTCCAGCAGTGGAGCAAGACGTGCGAGGTGCACACAACTTACTCAGAAGATCAACTTCTGTAAGTCTACAAACTCCAATCTTCCAACTCAACACCTTGCTCTTCTTATTTAGTTACTTATTTCTTTCTTTTTCTTGCTGTTTAGGGAGTGCTCGAGATTGATTGTTGGCTACCACCAGAAGGCAGCAACAGGGAAACTAACAGGGGTACATAGGAAATACAGCATATCGAAATTTGGTTATTCAGCCAAGTGTGAGCCTGCCCATTTTCTTGTGCAGCAGACACAACAATAGAGGAGAAAAGAGGGGCATGTACAGTTATTACTAACTTTATATGCAATTGGGGATATATTGGGGTAATGGAGAATTTATAGGAAAAAAGATAACTTAGCAACTGTGGTTGCCCCGGGGAATTTCATTATTTCTTTTTATAGAGTTCATTGTTGTTGCACTTTTACTATGTTCATCAACATTTGAACATGCCTGGATTTTCAGTTTCAGTTACAGTTTTTCATTTACAAACAGAAATAAAAAGTCAAACTTTTCACAATTTTCTCAGAGTGGTTTTTGCTTATTGAGTTGGTTATTTATTGAATTTGCTTGTGCTCTCTTGGGTTTTTTCATCAAGATTGTGAAGACACTGGCAAGTAACTCACTCCTCCTTCCTTAATCAAGGTCTCGGGTTAGAAAGCATTTATGTGGGACTTTTTAGAATGCGGATTTAGTTGCGACTCCAATGGATACCGAACTCCAGGTGACGAACCAAAAAAGACCAAGAATTGCTGTTTTCATAAGGGGGCGTCCATTTGTGGGCTGATATAAAGTCCAACAATCTTAATGGGCTGTGATGCCTGTCAAATGAGAAAAACAAATGCTTGGAGGACAAGTATTTTGGTCAAGTATATTCTAAAAAGAAAAGGAAACCAAATGTCTTTTTTTTCCCATTCCGTGTCCGATGGAGTACCGATTAAATTCGGATGGCCATTAAGGGATGACTATTCCAATGTAATTTTCTCTGAAGCTCAAATCCGAAATTTTTATTAAAAGTGAAGCAGTCAGGTGGCACAATTGTTAAAAGCACCTGCCAATTGCCCAATTCGCTTCTCTGCTCCCTCCATTCCATTTTCTGACCATATACTAATTTTTTTTCATTCCCACCATTTCATTTATACTTTGCTTCATTTTTGCATTTACTTGTTCAATCTAACAAATCAATATAACTTTATTATTTTTCCTCATACGTCACTTATAAAGATAGTTTAATAAAAGTTTTACTATCAATATACTGCTCCTTGACGACATCATTCACCAACCTCACTGATTTATTTTTTTAGTTTAAGAAAGCACCTAGCTTCTAACATGAATAAAAAATAATAAAAATATCCTTATTTTCTCTTATAGTTCTATATAAAAATATTAAAATTGTAATAATTTTTTTATTCAAATTCATCTAGTGTTGAAGAATCCATGTCATATATTATATCTCGTATAGCCACAAAAATATAATTTGTTCTCATAATCCTAGGTACAATTTGACTTAATATGCCAAATACATGGACAACAAACACATTTTCTTGTCATAATAGCACGACACTACTTCATAGTAATTTTTTCGTATAATCAATTAGTACATGTTAACACATAATTTAGATTGCATACACGTAATAAAGAAGTGTTCACTGAAAATTGGTCCCTACTTTTGTCACCAACCTCACTAATAAGACTTTTTTAAGTATTCCACCTACTTTTGCCAACATCGATCGTAATATAATAGTGAGATTGTTCATCATTAATCAAAAAATTTAAATTTAAGCCTATAATTTAAATTTAATTAAAATTTCAATACAAGTATCGAACATCACAAAATGTTTTAAAAAAAATATAGTATTTCGCCTACCTTTTGGGACCCTCCAGTTTTTTTTCCAAGCTATTCTCTTAACATGAGGCATTAAAATGGGTAGTGAAAAGGTTAAAGTTACCTTTTTTGATTCGGCTGCCGCTTTAAATTTTATATTTTAGTTTCGAAAATAGTCTATATATACATTTGTTATACTCTCTCCCTTTCATATTATTTTGGGAAAAAGGGTTTGAAAATATTTCTACTTTGATCAAAATTGCTGTTATGATATAAAATTTTATGGAGGGCCTTTTATTTCTACACTATTTAATAGTATATTTTAAAGGTATATATGTGCTCATGTGAACATTATAAATATTGCATAATTATAAATAGTAACGTGTCCACGTGGGCACATATATACCTTTAAAATACATATTAAATAGTGCAGGGGTAAAAGGTCCTTTCCAAAGTTCGATATTGTTACAATAATTTCGATCAAAGTTCAGATATATTTCAAACCTTTTTTCTTATTATTTATTTACATTACTAAAAAGTTTTTCCTTAAATTATTTATCGATTTACAAATCAAAATAGAATAAATGTAATTTTCCCCTATTTTATTCTTAAATTATTTTTAAGAAAATATAAATATTACGTACAAAGTTTCAAAAAACTCTTCCATTTTTAATCTTGATAGATAAGACATATAATTTTTAAAGAAATGTATACATAAAAAAGTGAATAAATGACATTTTGGGCGGGGGGATGGGGGGGGGGGGGGGGGGCGGCGCAAATGAGTTGAATCAACTTAGGAAAAAAAATAATCATATTTCTTTAAGATTTTGCTAATCAATTTAAGTTACGTAAAGTTCAAAATGTGTCAAATTGATCCAAAATTCTAAATAATTTAACTTGGTTGTATAGAAGTTGAGTCAGCAATGTATTTAACAAATCTAAAATTTGACCAATTGGACTAGTTATACATATTTGAACAAAATTTGATAAGTTTAGCCAGAGTAGAATAAATTACTTGATTTATATTATATTGTAAAATATGTTTTAAAAAATAATTAGAAGCATATAATTAGATCTAGTCATTCAAAAAAATCGAATGTATTACTAAAATTAACAATATAAGAATATTAGTGAGAATCTTCTATTCAATAATTACTATTCGCTCCGTTTCAAAAAGAGTGGTCTGATTTGACTTGGCACGAAAGTTTAAGAAATTAAAGAAAACTTTTGAATTTTGTGGTCCTAAATTAAAGTTATGTCAAATGTACAAAATTGCCCTTAATTGTGTGATCTTAAACATGCCACGTGAAAAGCAAAAAGTAAAAAGTAAAATATTATCAAAAAAAGAAAAAGATCATTCTTTTTTAAACTAACTAAAAAGGAAATGAGGTGTGAAACGGGCGAGTACTAAATAAGAACTCCAAATCTACTTTACAGGAGTATTAGTTGACTATCTTAGTTTGATTTGGGTGGGGGCACTCACCATAGGATGTGTTTGGTATTTTAATTTTTTTTCTTCATATTTGGTTATTCAAAGATTTTACAAAAATAAGTTTTTTTTTTTTTTACTTCAAAATAAATTTACATCTCATCTCCATCCTCCAACACACTTTACTACATCCCACTACACTACTTTACCTCCAAACACATGGTGTTTGCCTCAATTATTCACTACTAATCTTTTTGAAATAATATTTTCTACTTGTGTACTTATTCTGTTTCAAAATAATCAGTACTTTTAGCTTGAATACACCTCTTAAAAAACTACTCAATCCTAAACAATAAAAATATATTTTCACAAACTTATTCTTAATTAAAGAAAAAATATTATAATTAATAGTTTTTTGTTATGTAAACAAAGATATTATTGAAAGAATAAAATCAAACGCGACTTAATTTGATACAAAATGAAAAAACTAAAACGTCAGTTGCTGTCGAACGAAGGAAATATCAAATACAAGAAAAATAAATAATAAAAAATATTTTCACATATAAAACATTTCACTTTGTACCAAACACACCCTTAGAGATAGTTTAATAGGTGATTAGAGTTATGCAGTTATGAATCATTTGGTAGTTATTCATGTATTAATTTTCATATAACTAGGATGTTTGGTTGATAATACAGAAATTCATATAACTACCGTAATTTATAAATTTTCTCCCAACTTATATATGTATAATGTATTAGTTATGTGAGTTTTTAAAATTGTCAATTAAATGACTTATTTCTTGCCTGTCTGGTGTCTACCAAATATTCGTAAGTCACACAAAAATTAAATACATGAATAATTTATTTTAGCAAACGACCATGTGTGTCAAATTTTCCACATTTCCCTAGTACTGCTGTATAAATAACACACCAACTTCTCCTTTTTTCCCTGCATCGCCCAACCCTCTCTACACACAGAGTCTCTAAAGGGAAGAAAAAGGCAAACAAGCAATCTGCAGCCATGGCTATGTCAGCTGCCACCACCCAATCTTTCCTCCTTAACAACAAAACCACCCGCCAGAACTACCAAACCCTCAAATCCGCCACCCACATCGCCGCCTTCCCCTCCACCCATGTCCACCCCACCACCACCCTAACCTCTACATACAAATCTATGTCCATTTCCTGCTCAGCCGCCGCCTCCACAACTACCACCCCCCTCCAAACACCCTCTTCCACCTCCTCAGATCGGGTCTTCAACTTCGCTGCCGGACCCGCCACCCTCCCGGAAAATGTCCTCCAAAAAGCCCAAGCCGACCTCGTTAACTGGCGGGGCTCCGGCATGTCCGTTATGGAAATGAGCCACCGTGGCAAAGAATTCCTTTCCATTATTCAAAAAGCAGAATCAGATCTGAGAACCCTTCTTAATATCTCTGATGAATACGCCGTTCTTTTCCTTCAAGGTGGGGCCACCACCCAATTCGCCGCCATTCCTCTCAACATCTGCTCACCGGATGACGCCGTTGATTACATCGTCACCGGTTCATGGGGTGACAAGGCTTACAAAGAAGCAGCTAAATACAGCAAACCCAATGTCATTTGGAGTGGCAAATCGGAAAAATACACCAAGATCCCGAATTTTGATTCGTTGGTACAAAACCCAGATGCCAAGTATTTGCATATATGCGCCAATGAAACTATTCATGGGGTTGAATTCAAGAATTACCCAACACCCCTTAACGAGAAAACCATTCTTGTTGCTGATATGTCCTCCAATTTCTGTTCAAAACCAGTAGATGTTTCTAAATTTGGTATCATTTACGCTGGTGCACAGAAAAATGTTGGTCCATCTGGAGTTACCATTGTGATTATAAGGAAAGATTTGATTGGAAATGCACAGGAAAGTACACCTGTGATGTTGGATTACAAGATCCATGCTGAGAACAATTCATTGTATAACACACCCCCTTGTTATGGGATTTACATGTGTGGGCTTGTATTTGCAGATCTGTTGGATCAAGGTGGATTAGTAGAGGTTGAGAAGAAGAATCAGAAGAAAGCTCAGATTTTGTATGATGCTATTGATTCTAGCAATGGATTTTACAGGTGCCCAGTTGAGAAATCAGTGAGGTCTTTGATGAATGTGCCATTTACATTGGCTAAACCAGAATTGGAAGCTGAATTTGTGAAGACAGCTGCTGGTGAGAAGATGGTGCAGCTAAAGGGACATAGGTCTGTTGGTGGAATGAGGGCTTCAATATACAATGCTATGCCTTTGGCTGGAGTTGAAAAGTTGGTAGCTTTCATGAAGGAGTTCCAAGCTAAGCATGGTTAAAACTATCTTGTTCTGGTTATACTAGTATTTTTCTTCTATGCTTTTGGCTTTTAATATTTGCAACCCTTTATAATTTTCTTTTTTGTGCCTTTATGTTCTGTTGGTTTATTTGAGTTGAGAGAGAGTCTGAATGACAACACTTGAGTATGTGTTGGTCCTATTGATTCTTGTGTACTTCTAGGAGTTTTTTTAGAAATATGGAAACTATTACTTAGTCCTATTAGAAGTTTAATGAAAAAGTATTTTCTTTTTGGTTTTTGGGTTCATTGTTGAGCAGCACTCACTCCATTTTATGAGGAAAAATTGCAATATGGTTGAATAAGTAGGCTGAAATTTCTTCTTGCCATATTATTTATTGATGTTACAGAATCATGAAAGAGAACATCACACCCTTGATTCCCCTGTTTGACTTGTAACTTGTTGCATAGTTCCACACCTCCAAAAAAAATCATTTGTTTTGGTCGGGTGGGCGTGTAAAAGAGAATCACGACAAATTATTTGTGTTTCAGAACTTAGCACTACTTCTTTTTAAAAAATAAAAGAAATAGATAAATGTATATTGGTGGAATAAGTTACAAACCTCAACCTCTTAAAGTTGAGGTATTGGAAGTTAAATATTCTAATTCAAGTTAGTAAAACTTATTTGTCAAATACTAATAACATTAAAGTACCAATCGTTGTCTATCTCACCAACCTCAACTAGTACACTAGACAGTGATGTAAACTTTACTAGTGACGTGCTATTGTCAATGCTTCATTTTTTAAGATGTAGTCTACAAGTTCAAACAAAGTTGTTTGCATCTTCCTGATTTCAGATATTTAAATACTAACAACTCAAGACCAACTTCCCTTGCCTTTGGTGTCTATATAAAAAAAGACATTGTGAGCAATGTTGATGGAAACTGCCAAGGGGTAAGTAAGACTACTTGGTTGCCAATCACAGCAATGGAAGGTACATTGCGTCTCACCAAGTGGCATGTTTACTGCCTGGCTAAAGACATCGTATTATCAAATTATGTATAACATACGATTTTACTCTATTTTTTTAGTCTAGGGGTATTTAATATATATCACATCTATTGCAATTCAACTTTAAAATTCCAACTATAGATGCTGGATGAAAATTTTCAAGTTCCTTTTCAATTTAACTAGTATAATTATTGGGGATTCATCGTTTTTCCTTTTTCCTCGGAGATTTTGGGAAACCAAAAACTATAATCACGAAGAAGTTAAGAAGGTAGTGGCTCTTCTCAAAATATGGTGAATATATATCTTTGTAAAGATGTTATTTTTAATAAGCTTCACCGTATTGAAGTTCTAGGGAAGTCATCAGTTCAATTGATTTCCTTACGCGATATTTACTACCAAAATTTTACAATTTCTAAAAATATGTGCTCTTCCTCCTTTCTCTACACCCAATTAAACAAAAAAAAAAAAAGGAAGAACGAAATACCTTTGGTATACATATCATGTGAAGAACGACAAGGGATGCCTACTCATGCTTGTGTTTTGTTCTTCCTTTGCATCACTTCTATACAACAAAAAGAAAATTCTTTGCACAAGGCATTTCTTTGTTAATTACATAAGAACACAAAAAATTCCTCTACTGTATCTCTCCTTCCACGTCTGCTCCAGACTATCCAATCTACTGAAGCTGGATTAGACAACATTTGGGAAGCATCTCTGCAGCCCTCATTGGCTGTTAAGAAAATGAGAATCTAGAAAATAGTGAGCTCCCAGATCCTGATGTATCTTTTGCTGGGCTGGCTTGAGCTTCTATAGAGGAGCGATAGGCTTGTTGGCACTTCCGCATCTGCAAATGCATGAGTAAACTCATGAGGTTTTCAGGTTATATTACACTCCTGTAGATTTACTCACTATTGATATATGATAATCAACATAGTAAATATCAGCAGGAGAACGATAAATACAAAAAGGTTTGTCTGCATATGCCTTCCAATTAAATTTATTTGAAACCTAGTCAAGTTATAGCACATTTTCAATTTCTAATCATTTGATAGAACCAGATTTTGCAATTAATAGCAAAATAAGATGATTATCAGAATTAAGTTCTCTATACCTGCAGTGCAAATACATACCATTTGAGCTAAAAGGTACCAAGTCACAATAAGTCTTAATGTATTTATTTTAACGGAGTAGGTCTAATAGATTCATGAATATTACTGAGATATATTGTCATAACCATCACCAATATTTTAGAAATGAAAACAGTAGTTTACTACTGGAAACAAGAACATCACCTCCTCAGGGCTGAACTGAAGAAGCATTGCAACCACAGGTAATAGAGCCTCCACTTCACCTGTGAAATATTTATCTCAAGCAAATTATGATGTAAATAATTACCTATGAAAGCAATTAGTTCAACTAAAAAAAATCTGTTTTTACAGGGAACAAATTTTAAACCTTTTCACTGCAACACTGAAAAGTTACCTGTCTCGAGAAGTTTTAAAATGACATTCTTAAGATACGTCAGATCTACCCCTTCCCTCTTCTGTGATCTATCCATGTTCCTAAGCTCCTCTTTCAACTTAGCTTCCTGCACTCATTAAGGCAAACTTATAAGGGAATCCAATTCAGAAGAAGTCCAAGTAAAAGGACAGCAAAGCATATGATTGTCTAAGCCAAGAACCAGCTGCCTAAGCCCACTCAAACATTATGCCCATGACTAAACAACTCAAGTCACCCTCCAGTCACCAAGAAAGGAGAGAATTAGCCATGACAGACACATGACTTCTATTTAAAGACATACCTGCTGGCTATGGAGACGATTTTCATGTTCGAGCTCTTCTATCTCCTCCTGAATCAAGACATCAAACTCTAATGAGGGAACTATCTCTTAAGAATATTGATGTTCTCGGAGCGAATAACTTACTTGAAGGGCTAGAATGTGACGTTGTGACTGAGCAAGCTCTTCTTCTCTTTGTGCTTGTTGTCTCGCCAAAACCTGAAGCATCAAGAGGTTTTAAGTAGTGGCATTGACTAGTGAGACAGAAATGGAGTCTCTGAATGCTAAAAACTAATGTTCTTAACTAAGGAGCCGTTTGTCCATGGATTAATTTTCCTTTTTTTAATTATTTTTTTCCAAAACACTGTTTGGTTATACATTGGACTGATTTTCTGAAAAAAAATTTGAAGTTGAGTTTTTAAAATTTAAGTGAAAACCCATATCCATTCACAAAATTTCAACTTTTTCCCAAGTTAAATGCATGTCCAGAGACAACTTCAATTTCCAAATATTCTTTTTCGACTTAAACTTCAAATACTACTTTTTTTTCTTTCTTTCATATATATAACAGATAAGGCAGGTGTGGAATGGTTGACTGGGTTGTTTAATGCTATTTTTAAGACGGAAAAAATGCCCGACGAGTGGAGGTGGAGTACAATGGTTCCATTGTACAAGAACAAGGGTGATATCCAAACTATAACAATTACATGGGTATCGAATTATTAAGCCACACTATGAAGATTTGGGAGAGAGTAGAGGAGATGAGGGTGAGGAAGGGAGTGTCCATTTCTGAGAATCAATTTGGGTTCATGCCGGGGCTTTCGACTACTGAAGCCATCCACCTTGTGCGGAGATTGGTGGAGAAGTATAGGGAAAGGAAGAGGGACCTTCATATGGCATTCATTGACCTTGAAAAGGCCTATGGCAAAGTCCCGAGGGATGTTCTCTGGAGGCGTTTGGAGGCTAAAGGTGTCCCGATGGTGTATATTAGGGCGTAAAGGACATGTATAAAGCATAAAGCATGTCAGACCATGTTTGGGTTGGACTTTAAAGTGTTGCCACTTATACTAATCTCTGTCTCACTCTTTGGTTTCCTTTTTCCCCTTTGCAGTAACTGATGAAAATATTGCACAGTAATGTAACTAGAAAATTGTCCATACTAGAATCTGCTGATCAGCATCTGAGGTAGTCGAATTCAGAGGATCCTGCTTGTCATATACTGTACAATCATTTCAAAGAGCAATATAAGTCACTGAAGCAGCTATTAAAGAATATTATTTTAAACTGTAGAATGAGCTAAAAGGTGCTGAAGATCTTCATACCTGTATTGGAATTGCCATTGTGATCGGCCTGATATTTGCAGAAGAAAAATCACAATTTTAAAAGAATGCCTAAATACACATGTTAAATAGGTGCATTGCTCAAGCAGATTCATGAATGACCAGTATGAATAGGTGATTGGAGACTGCTCCACACTTACAAAAAGTTCAGACTGAAGTTTGTGGCGAAGGTTCTCATTATCATCTAGAAGTCTAGAGATCTCATTGTCCTTCTCCTCAATCATCTTATCAGCAAGGTCACGAAAAGAATCAAGCTCTTCCTACAAGTTAAAGAACTCGGCGTCACCAAACTAAAAAGTGTTATGATCATATTGATGATTATAAATCACACCTTCAATTTTTTGCAGCTTTGTTTGAGGTCATCTAGTTCTTTTTGAACATTATCACCAGAGGTAACCACACTCTCTGCTTTAAATGCATCACATTTCACTGCAAAACAGTATCTGAAATTAGTTTTCCATCTGGAAACTGAATAAATGGCAATTCATAAATAGAAAGCTGATTATTATATCATCCTAAATAATTACATCGCCATGTTTCTTCTACATTTTGAAGGCTTATTTCCCATGCTTCCTTCTCTTTTTGGTGGGCAGAAAAAGCAGAATTGAGCTTCATTTCCATGCTTCTGATCCGTTGCTCTGTAGCACGAAAAGCTTCATCTCTGGAAATGATTTTAATGGAGAAGTGTGTCAATTCATTCTCTTTCAGTAAATAAGAAGCTAAATCAAATCTGTAAAAAGTCTGTACTACTACAAATTAGATTTAAAACTATTTTACCCGAGGGAGTAAATGAACTTAAGAGTGTGTCCATGTCAATGTTTGTGAGTATAATGTGTGAAAAAGCACCCCAAAAATAAACTGCGTATAATTTGCGTTCAGGTGGACATTGAACAAGTCATCAAACTCAGATTACCTGTCTGAAAGTTCCTTCTCATGATTAACTAAAGTGTTCTTTAGATCTTGAAGGGCTTTATCCCTTTCAGAAGAGACTGACATTACCTCTTTCTCCACTTCCTGAAAGAGCAAAATGTCTTAGCAACAATTAAATGACCTTAATGTTAAACTGTTAAGCCAAAGCATTTCACTAGTTACACCCGGAAGCATGCACCTTCAATGCTTCCTCCAGTGCTTTAAGTTGTTCGCTGTCTCTAGCAGCAGCCAATTCAGCATCCTTTCGCTGAAGAAGTGCGTGAGCACGAGCCTTGTAAGATGAAAATTCACTTTGAGTGCGATTGATCTGCAAGTTACCATAGAAGAGGAAATCATGAGATACATAAAACAAAGAACATATGTGTCAACCTTCGCTGCTACTTTCCCATAATTAATATTAGCCACTTTTCATGCAACTAACTCCCTAGTACCGAACTCTTAAGGAATAATTAAAGTCAATGACACGCTATTCAGCATCCTAGATTCATCTTAAAAAGAGCCATTCAACATCCTAAAATTGCCTGATTCTATCATTGCATAGTCTAGCAACTGGAAGAAAAATCTTTACCTGAATTCTCAATAACTTTAAATCAGTAAATACCATACTGTCAAGGCAAACAAAATATATGTACCTCTTGCAGATTCTTTGTTTCTTTTCTCGCTTCAAATGATTCTTTTAGTAAAATGTCAAATATGCAATTGGTGCACATATTTCAAGAAGAAAATAAGAAAAGTGCATAGATCCAATTGATATATAATCTTTTTGCCAAGAGGTTGGGAGGATGCCAATATTCAATTAATCTGTCACCTCAGGAGGATCTCGGATCTAGACATCAATAAAAACTCTAGATGCATTGATACCACCGACCAACCATCTCCACAACAGTCAACTACTGCCACTAACCAACCACCAACCACCTCCACCACCAGCCTCCATTGCACAACCACCATAGCCGGTCACCACCACAATCACCAAGCACCTTCACAACTAGTCACCACCACTAACCGCCTCCTTCACAAAACCACCAATACCAACCACCTCTACCACTAACTTCTATCTGACCAAAACCGGACACCATTGCACAACCATCATAGGCAATCTCCCCATACAATCATGACCACCACCACCTTACAACTACTGTTGCCGATCATCACCTTTCTTTCTAGTTTTTTTAGAGTGTGATTCATCAAATAAACAATTTATTTAACTCCCTGTTAATAAATATTTTCCAACATTTTGTGGATAAAAATTTATTCGTAGTAATTTACTTGAAATTCTATATTTATTAGTTTTAAAATAAAGATAAATTATCAACATTCAGATGCTGAAAAAACAATGTTAGTTTTTCAGCGTTCAGATCTAGATAAAATATTGAATATCTAGATGTGTATACGATTTAGACGTCATAATCTTATAAAAACGAACGGGACCTAAACATTTGTGAGAGGAGAAATACAGGTAAGAAAAATAAGAGATTAGAATCACCTCTTCTTTGGCCGCCATCAATTCAGCCTCTTTTGAGTTTAACACCTGAGACTGAGCAGATAACTGTGACTCCAGTTGACCTACAATGTCAAAACAAGTATGAGCTCCAAATTCATCTCCTAAACAAGGTAACTAACCAGCATACAGAGTTATACTTCTAAATTTGGCTGCTTCAATCTCAGCACGGATGCAGTTACTCTCAGCAATCTCCAGCTTTGTTCTGAGTGAATGGCAGGTGGTTTCCCAACTCTCTTTTTCTTTCTCCTAAACGCATCAAAACATTACAGAAGTAAAAACCAAACAAAGCAGATTAAACATCTTACCAGAGACAAGAATAAATCATTTAGAAAATGGTTATGCCAAATTAATTAGAGAAGCTATTTGCTCCATTACACAAAACACTTGAGCAAACCAGAAGTTATAGTGGACATATGATCAACTATTACTATGAAAGACTACATCACGGGAGATTGAGAATCGACCCTTATGGGGACACATCAAATTGTTAATCAAAAGGGGCAATTCTGAGGACATATTTAATTATGTTCCCAAACTGGCACTTGTATCAAGATTAAGATGACTGCTAAGGAGCAACTGCAACATTATTCTTTAAAAGATTAGCATTTTGAACTTTCATCCACCACTTTTACCTCTACTCAATTAAAAAGGCATGTGTTGGTAAAGGCATATTGGTTAGCAGAGAGTAACAAGTATAATTTAGGATTCCCAACAACTAAGCCTGTGATCTGGTGCTTGACTGCAAGTGAAGCAGAAACTTCCTTTTCAAATTGGCAATCTCAAAAAAGGAGTGAAGCTTTAGCAACTTATAGTCTTGGAATAATATATGTTGGAATGACTGACATGCACCGAAAAGAATCAATTCTGAATGACTTTTAAGGTCAAATTGAAAAAGTGTTAGTTCATACGTGTTCACTTTTCAGATGAATAATGTCTCCTTTAACTGTTTCAACAGCAGCTCTAAGTCTTGCTGCTTCACCAGTGGAAGCTGCATCCATCTCTGCAATCTTAGACTCCTTCTCTGCAACCAGAGTCTACAAGGAACAACACACGATCAGAACTCCAAATATCCAGAAGATACAAAATTGAACAACTAATACATAATAGACAGGATCCTAAGAATGTTGTGGAACCAACAATCCACTGAGCAAGAAATATAAATCTGTCATTTTTCAGATCATCTATACCTCATTAAATTACCAAAATATATATGAGCAAGATGAAATTGTTTTATATCTCTTGCATTCTTCCATCTCTGTGTACAATTAGGAATAGAATCATTACCCGCAGAGATGAGATTGTTTCAGCTGCTTTGCTTCTTTCAGCCAATGCCTCGGCAATTTGGGCTTCCAGACTCTCTTTTTGCTGATGTAAAAGAGGAATTTATTTAAGATATTAACCATTCAGAACTAAAGAAGGAAGCTAAAGCACCAGGGCAACAGTAATACTGCCTTTGTACCTTCTGGTGCTTTGAAGAGAGGTCTTCAATTGAAGCTTGTCTCTTCTCATCTGCTGCCTGCAGCAATGCTTGCATCTCTTCTAACTTCTGCAAAACCAAGATTCAGCAAAGATCCTCTAAGTTCAGGAGGTGTATCAAGAGAGAACTTAGACATAGGCCAAATATACCCACAATAGGCCATGAACCTTTACACATATCCTGGGTTTCGTAATTGAACAACCATTTTATTTCTAGCCTTTTCTGTCAACATAAGATTCCTGGTCCTCAAATTATCTTCTACTTCTCCTTGAAAAATACAATAAGCATCTCTGTAGACCTTGATAAACTTCTATTTAATCTTATCCATTTAAAAGCGAGAAAGCGCACAAGTCCATTTAAAAGATAAAATGTGTCTTTGCTTCTGGAATAAAACTATGTCCACTCTATCTACACTTGAAGTGCAGAGATTTACACTAATTTGAATCTGAACCCTGCTAGGCAGCTGGCAATCTATTTTAGATGACTAAATGCAAAACACAAGAAATCATAAAACGTCACCACACATGAAGAGTGCAATAAGTAAGGAAATACTAAAAGAGTAACCCGGGAAATGGATTCTTTTTACTGGATATCTTGTTCAAATGAGAACAATTATCATTAACACTGTCTAGATCTCAAAAGAATTAAATACATTTATCTGTAATGACACAAGGGAACAACACTAAAATCAGAAACTAATAAGCTGGCTAGCTAACATGACTATCCACGGGCTCTATCTTGAAGTGAGTAAAATGATAAATATTGATGATAAAGTGATGCACAAATTTGTTTTAAAAAAAATAAAATTATGCATGAATATTTTAGTGAATAAGTACATAAAACTAGAATTTCGTATATGTAAACCAGCAAGTATCTGAATTAGAAACTTAAAATTGCTTATTTAGAGATTTAAAACAGTTCTTAACTTGATTGACATGAGAATTATCTCACAAATTTCAGTTATTTGCAGTCCACTGCTTTATTTTTTATAGTTAATTTTTTTTCTTAAATTATGTTTTTTTATTTTTCATCTTGCCTTTCTTCTCAAAACAAACTTTCTCAGGCACCATCTTAGAGCCGCAGCTGACAAATGAAACTCTCCTAGAAATGTCTCCTTAGAAAAATCTTTTTACAAATTAAAAGAGCTTTAAAGATGCTCAAAACAAGCTTTCTCAGGCACCATCTTAGAGCTGCAGCTGGCAAATGGTACTCTCCTAGCAATGTCTCCTTAGACAAATCTTTTTACAAATTAGAAGAGCTTTAAAGATGCCCTTTTGCTAGGGAACAAAAAAACTGAATAGTTAACTTACCAACAATTTTCTTACAAAAGAAAAACAGTAAGGAGGGAGAGATCAGTTACAAATGCCAGACTGCCAAATCAACTTGCTCTATTTTTTTAATGGGTTCTTGGAGATCTACTTGTCTATTTACTAGTATGAAAACTTTCAACTAATTCTTCTTTTCTGCCTTTTTTTTTCACGGGTGTGTGCGCGTCAGGTGGGAGTGCTCATGTGGCAGCGTATATTCCTGCTTCAACTTAGAGCTTCACCACCTATGTACATAAACTTGAATACAAATACCAAAAGGATTTAAGAAATACTTAGAAGACAAGTAAGGACATAAGATTGACTCAGGAAGCCATTAAACAATCGACACTATCTGATTATAGGCATTTAACTTGATACAATATGTGAACTTTCTCACAGTTGCACACCTGCTCTTTCTCTAGAAGTGCCTGTTGTGATGCCTCCAGAGCATTCTCTTTTGGTGCCAAGGAACGGCGCAGCTCTTCAATGTTGTCTCTGAGCCTAAAAATCAACAAATTTGTGTACTGAAAATAAATAATGATAGAAAGCATCTTATGACTAGAAAATCCAAAAGAAAATTTCACATTTAGAAAAGCAATACTGATTTATTTATTTTTTTGATAACCAAGAAATCCATCTGTGACCCGCCTTTGGACCAATCACTTTATTGATATAACAAAATTGATACAACATCTGGGACCAGTTGACATGAACTAGCTTGGTATCTAAACAAAATTGACAATTCCAAAGCCTGATGCAACTATTTAATAAAGACTTGACTTCCGTCAAAAAAGAGAAAAAACATATTCTATCATTACTGCGAGCAATTCCAACGTGAAAAAGATGAGACAAATTGACAAAATGCTAGGTGATTATGTTAAAAGGTAATTTTCTCATTTAGTATATCGACACATGAAGATCTCAAGGGGTGATGTTGTAGCTCAATCAAGAAGTTGTTCGACAGGTAGCTCTGATGATATCTCTTTGTGTTCTTTTTTCTTTTTCTTCAAATCTAATCCAAATAATAAACAGATAATCCATCAAAATCACTTGTGGAGGAGCAGTGTCAACTAAGTTCACAAGGAGGACATACTTGTTGTTTGTACTTCTTAACTGTTGCCTATCCAAATCCATTGCTTTCAGTGCCTCCTGAGCGTGTTGTCTATTTCGTTCCAACTCTTGCTGCAATGCAGATAATTGAGAGGACGCGCGCTCAGATTTCTCATTGACATCACGAAACTGGGCCTCAAGATCATCTTTTTCCTAAAGAAACAGAATTGCAACAAAAAATAGTTAATTATCGTGATTCTTGCTTTAAAAATAAAAAAAATTGTAAACAATTAATGTACAACTTGAATAACTTGTCCACCACATTTTTATCTTAATGTCCAAATTTAATCGCATCTTTTTTATCAAGTAACAGATTTCATTGATAATAACAAGGTCAACATGGATGTATACAAGTGGTATACTAGAAAAGGAAAACCCTATAAAATATGGTCCTCACCAAAAGACACCCAATCCTCTATACAAACAGGAACTACATTTGGACATTAAGATAAAAATGTGGTTTTCAAGTCTATTTTAGCAGGTAGTTTCATGTCATAGTTACAGTCCATGGTACTCCCTATTCAATATATCATGGGCGACCCCTAGTGCAAAAGCAACAAGAAGCTGAAGGGCAATAAAGATGGATATAACGAAGAAAGATTAATGGAAGTGAAGCCTCGTTTGCATCTCCGGACGATTCAGAAAGAAAAGAGTTGTAAAATTTGAAGGAGATGAAAACCATCTATAATCAAAAGTTCTATCCAGTTTCATTTGTTGTTGTAGAATATATTATTATCTATAGAAGGTTTTGCTAGAACTCGGAAGGCTTTATAGAAGTAAAACACCTTTTGTAAAGTTGACCAAGTTATGATGAAAAATTCATGAAAGACATCAGACTTATCAAATAAAAGAGGATAGTCTCAGAATTTACCTTTTGCACCTCTTGAATACGCTGCTTTGCCCGTTTGTGAAGTCTGTTGAACTTCGAGTCTAGCTCTGAGTACTTCTCATCACGTTCTTTTATTTCCTGATCCATCTTATGTTGTACTATTCAAACAAACCATTTATAGACTTCAGAATAGCATATCTTCTTTATCAACTGAAACTAAAAAAGGAAAACCAAAAAATCTGCAACTAACAATGGAAGTACATCACCACACTTTTAGAACTTATCATAAAACCCAAGTTCTATATTTGATGTTGAATTCAACAAACATGAAGAAGAAAATGGAAGTCAAAGCAAATCACAACCTTCAGCAACTTTGACAGACAACTCTTGGGCCTTTGTGTCAGCTTCTAAGTATAGAGTTTGAAGATGCTTTAGTGCTCCCTCTGCAGCACCTCGTGTTTGCTTTTCCTCTAAAAGTTCTCTATTCAAAGATTTGATCTTCTCATTAAGGTCTTCTGAATTATCACTTGCCACATTTTCATGTGCAGCCGTTTTAATTTGTTGACCAGAGTCATCAGAATAGATGTTGATGCTTTGCCATCCCACAATCTGAGATTTCAGATATTCATTCTGGAAATTAAGTTCTACGAGCATTTGTACAAGATCATCATGGCTATCACCTGTATGTTCGTGACTATCACAAATTCTGTTATCCTTTACATGATCACTCTCAATATTGAAGCTATTGAACGGTGCCTCCGTTTTGGTAGCATCTTCCGTGTGATTATCTGCAGCCCCACTACTAATATCTCCCTCCATTATTTCCGCTTCTGCTTCTGAGAAGTAGGGATTAAACTGTTTCATCCATCAACTGCAATAAGTAACAATTACAAAACACAAAATAAATAATCCACTAATATGGATCACGTAACTCAGCATTATTAAAGAATCAAGATAAAAAAGACACAAACATTGGCTTCAAAAGCTCCTAACATCAACAAAAAAAAAACCTAATTTGAATGCCAAATTCTGGCAAGTAAATAAAAGTGTCATAGCAAGATCCACCGTGCTAATTTGATTAAACGGAAGCTAGTAAAAGTTTCAAAACATCATAATAAACTATCTCTGTATCACCATCTCACATTGATCACACCAATGTAGCTTTAGTTTCCACAAGCACAAAGGAAATTGCCCCCTCCTCCATTTTATTTTTTTTCCAATGAGCTACTGGAAACCCGATGGTAGTTGAGGTTTATCACCAGTTTCGCAAAGAAAATGAAATTTTTGAAAGTTCGAGAAGAGAATTTAGGCTTACTTCAACAGTTGTGCTGCAAAGAAATTAAACAGGTGCAGATTACAGTATCAACCAGATCGTACGATTAACTAAAATTGCACCGACCTCAACAGAGCTAAATTACCAATGCACTAACACAGAAAAAGGAGCAAAAATGTATGCAGAAAGCATCATTTAGATAAAATTGGAAAGTATTAAAAGGCTGACCTGAGAAGTAATATGGATGAAGCAGTGGGGAACTGCAGATCTAGATGCTTGTAAAATGTCCAAGCGGCAAAACGGTGTCTAAAATTATTATTGAGAAGAGTATCAATGGAGAAATCTCAATAATCCGCTAAAAAGCAGGGGAAGAAAATTCTGAGATCTCACGTTTTCCCTGCTACACCTTCCCGCATACTATCTGCGGTTTTATTTGTCATCTAATAAAAAAAATAAAATTTCTTTTAGTGTAGTTTCCATATTAATCTGATGTGTATTTTCAAATTCCTTTTGATATTTTTATTTTAAAAAAATAAATCAAAATATTGAAAAATATAATTTATCTATATTATTATAACCAGTGAAATTGTTCATGTTTCGCACCGTCAGAAAAGAAAACAATGAATATCCTATATATAACATGTTATGAATTAGATCAACATAATTAAATTACTATTTGTAAATTATTATAATACCATAAATATGTAAATTAATATTTGTATAAAATTAATTGTTTGAATGTTAGGATATTGATTATCTTGACTAATTTTATTTTATTTTTGGTTAAATGATTAATGAGGGAAATTCTTTATACTTTCTTTTGAATATTTTTATTTCGTATGATCTAAAAGTTGCTACACTGAATTATTATGAAATTCTTGCAAAGAAATATAATTGTCAGCAAATCAAACTTGTATTATGGCAAATTTCTCAAAAAACTCAATAAGTAGCCCTAAGAATATATTCATATCATAAAAAAAATATATAAAAAAAAGGAACTCTATTATGCCTCTTATTCTTTTTCTTTTCTATTTCGATGGCAACATGAAACATGGTAATAAATTTCTCTCAAGTACTTTCACCGACTCATATATATGAAGATATTAATGGAATATGAAATATAAACTATTAATAATTTAATCTATTATTACATTAATAATATAACCAATATTGCTGAATCCAGTCAACATTAATAAACAGTATGTTCCAATATTTCGTTATAGCATTAATTCAAACAAATATACAAAGTGACAAATCTGCTGGAGAAAGAAATACATAATTTAGAACGGCACACATTACATGGCATTACACGTCGATTGAATGATGATCAATCTTTAAAGGAGAAGGAGCTTTATTTTTTCTATTTTAAGAAATCCTATAGTAGTATTAAAGATGGTGAAAATACTAAAATCATTTTCACACATTGAAGTGAATTGGGGTTAATAGTCAAATGAAGATGTGCTTCATTAATCTCATGTTGAGCCATCGTCCTTTGAAGCAACCGCTCCTGCCAAGAAGAGATGCATAGAAGAGTTATGTGATGCTACTACTACAACAAAAACTTGAGCCTGCTAAAAGTGGCAAGTAAAACTTTTTCAAACAGATTCGACTACTAGAGTTTGGAAACAGCAAAAGATACTATAGGATATACTTCAGAAGTACCCCTATTTGGAATATTTATAACATCTTTATCATTGATTTGGATGTGGCAAAGAGGATATAGCTAGCTTCCAGGCAGAAGTTGCTGTAAGGGCAAAGCTCAAGTTCAACTGGATCACTCTTGGTTTGTTCCAAACTAAGGCAAATATATCCCTACTTTAAACAACATACTGGCATAATGAAATCTCACCATTGGATCTTGCTTCCTTGCAGCTAATGGCTACTTGTTTAAAGAACGCCTTGCTGGCATCTGCAATATGACAATGGAATGCAATGAGCAGTTAACTTCTAAGCAAAGGGTAAGAAGAAGACAATAAAAGTTTCCTGTTGGTAGGTAGCTCATGAGCAATCACTGTAAACTACAAAGGAATGTTTCAGTATAACACGAGTAAGTATGAGCCATCAGGATATTAGACTGGTGATATTTCAGGGGTCTAATAAGTCAACGCTTCCTAATTCAAAGAAATTAGAAACAATTCTAGCGAGAAAGTCTTCTCATTATGACTCTTACTTCAACTTTATCAAACATCATCATAATTTGATAGAGTACAGAAGAACACTGATCATGACAGGTCCATGACCTTCCGTTTTCTTTACATTTCTAATTGTATTACACCTTCACGTTTCTGTTTAAAGTTTCCATCTAGGATATCGTTTGTTTTAATTCATGGCACCTTCTGGCTTCACTCATATTATGACTATCTCTGTGTTTTAATAGTAAAAAGGATAACATCAATCTGCTCAATAAATACTTAGAGACCCTCTCTCTCATTTCCAAACCTATTGTGCCACTTACTTAAACCCTAGGGTAGGGATTAAATGTTGAATCTCTTTTCTCCCCCTTATTGTTTCCCATATTCATGTAGACAAGCATATGTTTTTAAAACAAAGCAACTCCAATCAGATATTCCAGGAAAACCTCTAGAGTCGGAATTCCCCCTTTTACCATCCTCCAAGACCCAAACAACCTAATAAAGAAGATCCATCATATTGTTCCTCTTATTCCTCAAGTAAATAGTACAAAAGAGTTAACTCTTGCAAGAGAGGACAGATACATGCATATGTGGCATATATATCATAACAAAACTAACCGCAGTAGAGCGAGTTACGAGAGAAAAGAGTATACTGCTACTAAAGCAAATATCTTTGACATACCATGCTTCATAGTTAAAGATGGATCTTGATCATCTACATAACCAATCACCTTTGCTGGTATTCCTGTCACCATACTGTAAAACCAAAGGACGGCACATTGCAACCAGTATATCAATGTTTTATCAGAACTACTTTACAGATAAACCAGAAATATAAGATATATAATACTCAACCTGTGGGGAGGAACATCCTTCATCACAAGGGAACCAGCACCAACCATTGCACCTTCCCCTATTTTTATATTTCCAAGTATAGTTGCACTAGCTCCAATAAGTGCACCTTGACCTATTTTGGGATGCCTATCACCAATTTCTTTCCCAGTTCCTCCTAAGGTTACACCCTGTGCAAAATATATTCAGGTGAAAAAAAGAGTACTAAACAGAATTTTTACCGACAAGCATCTCCACAAAAATGAATCTACAGACATGATGAGGAGAATAAATAATAAGTTATGCTGTGTTAATACAAATACAAAAGGAAGAGCGTGGGTATCTGCAGTCTACTCATAACCCACTCAGCAGCTGGGAGGCAATAAATGAGCTTCCTAATAGGATTCGGAAATTGAAAGTTTAAGCTGGTCAGAGCACGGGTTCACAGGGATGGACTGTCTACTTATTACCTGCTCAGTACCTGGGAGCCAATAAATGGGCTTCATTATACGATACAGGGTTCGAAAGTTTAAGTTTGTCCACTGACAAGTATAATAACTCTTCCCTAAATTGGCCGAGGCAAATAAAATGCTACTAATCCCTCCCAATTTTTATTAGCTTTGACTTTGTGCACTTAAATATACGAGTTGTTTAGTATTTTGTTGCAAGGACATGTGAGCTGTATTTTGAGTTTAGTGTTACAGAAGAATAAGATGGAAGAATACTGATGAGTGTAGCAAACATCCAAACTTTTTGTTGCGCAAAGTTTATTAATTTCCCATTTAAGAAAAGTGGACACAGCTTTGAGACCGACCAAAGCGGAGATTTAGACTATCTTCAGGATAGAGGCAGTATGAACTTTCCCATGAGATTCAAGTTTCCCAGCTTATATAAGCACAGATTGATGATATTCAAGGTGATGGAATGGATTCTTTAGGTAATAGATGCTTAAGGAATCCATTTCCTTTCACATAGAAGGATTCCCGCTAGTTGCCACCTCAAGACATCACTAGAAATCACTACACAAAAACAATACTATTGCCCTCATATGAAGAATTTTTTGACCGGATTCCACTCATGTCCACAAATACGTTTCTGTTCTGGTGGGTGTGGGTGTATGAACTGATTCTTGTACTATCTATACTCTCTGCATCACATGCCACATAGATTAGATGGTATACCCTACCTGCTACAATAAATTCAAGCAAAAGAATCCACACTCATGAACTGGCAGAGCTCTGGAGGGGGGGAGGGGGGGGTGACTTATGTAGGAACAGAAGTCGAGGAAAATATTGCTAAAATGATTTTTAGGATTTATCGTTGGGAGGAGAGGGTAGGGGGCTCTAGAGTAATTTTTAAAGGGTTTTTCAAAAAATTTAAGACATAAAAGGATAAACGATTGAAAAGTGACAGATGACGAACTGAATTTTTACTTGTAAAATTTAAAATTATAGATTAAACTTAAAACACAGTCCACTCATTGAAAGGTACTCCTGAACATCCACTCGGATTCAATCAATCGCTTAAGAGGGCTAGGGAACCATTGCTGAGAAGCTCCAAAGGAAAAGGATCTAGTTGTGCAACATCTTTACCAGCCTTTACAATAGCAGAATTTGCTATCATTTTTTGGTTAATGAAAAAAAAAAATACTAATACAAGACAATGAAAACTTTTGATCAATGATTTGTTAACATTGTATGCTCAAAGAACTCTAATAAATGTTGTCAGGCATATAAATACTTGTATTTTACCATAGCCACGATACTCAAATATCTGTTAAATCTTTTAATATGAAGGCAAAGTGAATAAGCAAAACGAAGCAAAAGCTTAATTACCTTATCTCCCCCAATCAGATAATCTACAGTGCAGGAAATTGGTATTAAATGACACATCAACACCCAACATAGAGGAATCGACATAACTCACCTGCATAAGTGAAACTCTATTCCCTATGACGGCAGTTTCACCAATTACAACACCAGTCGCATGATCCAGAAGAATTCCCTCTCCAATTTGGGCAGCTGTTTTATAGGCAAAAACAGGTATAACCTAGTCATAATTATCGATGCAGGTCCACTAATAAGATAATTCACTGGTAGTTTTAGCAAAGGTAATTTGTGACAATAAAATTGACAGGAATCGAACAGAAGCCATTTCTTTTGGTGCAGATGGAGGGGTGGAGAAACTGAATGATTACCTGGATGTATATCAACCCCAAAAACCTGTATTGAAGTGACAGTTTTAAATCACAATGAAGTAACATAGAGCAATAGGTCCAGTGCTAATGAAAATGACAATGATGGCGATCACCAAGTAGAGGATATAAGATTACCTCACTAACTCGACTTTGTAACGCCAATGCCAAGACTTTGCGCCCTTGATTCCATAGCGTATGTGCAACTCGATGTGTTTGTAAAGCATGATAACCCTAAACAGATTAGTTTTGATATCAGGATTTTGACAATTTGAAATCAAATATCAGAAAAGCAAAATCCTCAGTAGATTGAGAACCACAATTCTCTTGTTTTGTGTTCCTCTCTCTATAAATCAACTAAAAGGCGGTGATAAAGAAACACTGATATGAAGCCTGGAGGGTATTAAGATAAGAAACGGACTTGCAAAAAGATAGTTTGCCTTGCTATAATTTAGGAGAACGTAAACATAGTGAGGCTCCTTTACAAGTTCATTGGATTTAGCATTTTAATTGTTAGCATCTAGAAAAGAAGTTGATGTAACTGTAAGGAAATGTTCAACAAACTGGAGGGGAAATAAAATTAGGTCCCGATGAGGGAAAGACATAGGAACAAATAAAATAAAAATACTAACAATAATCATCTAAATAGAATTAAAAATAAATAAAAGGACAGCACCTTAAGGTACAAAAGAGCAGAACAGTATGACAAACATGAAGGATCTCTATCTTTACATGCCTGTCAAGGATGAGGGACAAAAGGAACTGTTAGTACTTGTCAAAAAGTACAAAGATAGAATATATTTGAGATTCATGGAATCCCGAGTGCACCTGTAAATCAAGTCGAATGGAGCATTGAATGCACCGATTGTGCATTATTACATCAGAAAATATGTCCATTAATTGAGTTGCCAAAAGTGTAGGATTTTGCAGACGATTGGAAAGAACAAAGCTCAATGCCCGTTCCAAACAATCATGAGTCAAAATACTCGCGTACAAGAAGCTGCTTAATATTGGCTCCTTCTCTGCCTGGATCTCATAATAGAAACAACATTAAATGGTACCACAAAACTATCAGCTAAACACATTTTCAAAATCTATACAAAACTAACAAATTGAGAGAATCCAGCTACCTAAATTTACATAGTAGATTTCAGATCTTTATTATACATGTTCTCTTGATGATGGATAGCTGAAAACAATTGTTACATTAACTACCATCAAATTGTTACATTAACTCCACTATCAAACTATCAAATGTGTTAAATGAACTCCACCATCAAACTATCAAATTTTTTACATGAACTCCACCATCAAACTGTCAAATTTGTGATATTAACTCCACCATCAAACTATCAATTTTTTAACATGAACTCCACCATCAAACTGTCAAATTTGTGATATTAACTCCACCATCAAATTGTTACATTAACTCCATTATTAAACTATCAAATTTTTTACATGAACTCCACCATCAACAACAAAACAACAACATACCCAGTGAAATCCCACTAGGTGGGGTCTGGGGAGGGTAGAGTGTACGCAGACCTTACCACTACCTCGTGGAGGTAGAGAGGCTGTTTCCGGGAGACCCTCAGCTCAAACTATCATGAACTCCACCATCAAACTATCAAATTTGTGATATTAACTCCATCATCAAATTGTTGCATTAACTCCACTATCAAACTACCAAATTTGTTACATTAACTCCACTATGAAAGCTTACAAACACCGGATACTGGAAAAACATCCATTTGATCTAAGACAAACAATAGAGTATTAGAACTTGGGTTTGATTGATATCCACCACTGGAATTAATCTATCAGGTCATGACTAAAAAGCTATGTTGCTCAAACTCTTAAAAATAGAGTCGAATGTGTGTCAGATCCTTCAAAAGTCTATGTAGACACAGTGTTGCAGAATTTTCGGAGGGTCCTAACAACATAGCTTAAAAGTAAGTTCCAAGTAACTATCTATAGCATATGTGAATAGGTAACTTGGAAACAAGGATAAGTAACTTGCTTCAACCGATTAAACTATTACTCCAATATACTAATTTTAAGTCTTTAGCAACTATACCACTAACATAAATCCAACCCCAAGAAAGACTATTACCAAAAGAAACGAAGAAAAAAAAACTTCACATAGAAAGAGATAGAAATGAAAACAACTGGTTCTTTGTTAACTTGAATGAAACAGTTCTCTTGTGGTCAAATTATGTGTAAAGCAGGCTCAAATCCCAATGAAATCGTGATTTCTTTTCATCTGTTTAAACTTTACTTGCACGTGTCTTGATTCTTGTGAAAGCATTAAAACAGCTGGGTGCACACAAGTTGGTCAATACACGGTGGTTAAAAAACTAAAGTGTAAAGATAGAATCTTTATGAAGAAAAAACAGACCTCAAGCTTAGCTTCAAGCTTAACAGCATCCCAAATAGGGTCACCAAGAGTAGAAGCGGTGTTAGCGACAGAGACGATCAAGTTCGGGTCGGGTTCCGAAACGCCAACAGCGTAAACAGGGAAAACTTTTTCTAAACGGTATTCGGGCATGCCGGCGGAATTGGGTCCGATTATTTGTGGATCTTCCACCTGCAAGGTGGTGGTGGTGCGCATTTGAGAAAGAGCGAACCAATTATCCTCGCTCAAACAAGAACAAGCCATTTTAAGATTTACTCTTTTCAGAGTTTTGATATACTTACTCTATATAAGGAAGAGCGTAGTTTTAGGGTTCCATTATAGGGTGCATGCAATTCTGAAGCGTTGAGAGAGAGAGAGAGAAAGAAAGAAGATGAAGAATATGATGATGGTGATACACACTAAACACTATACTATGTATTTTGGGGTTTGAAACTTTTCCTTTTTTTGCTTTTATCTTTTAGGTTTTGGTGTGGTTGATTTAGAAAGACGTAAATCTGCGGTGTTTTCGACCATACGAATTTTATTTTTAGTCTTCTTTTGGTTTCCTAGGTGTGTGTAATTATACAGTATTATCTAATAAAGATGTGAACAATTTAACTGCCATATAGACTATAATAGTCGGTTTTTTTTTATACATTTCAAATATATAATAATTTTTTTATTAACTCTTTGATTTTAACTTTTGATATGAGATAATTGGTATATTCAAAAGTATTGTTTATTTTTTATATTTTGTATTAACTCAAAATCTAACAAACAAATTAAAATGAAAGGATAATAAATTATTGTTCACATATATATGAAAATATTAATGTTTAATTACTTATTTAATTAGTATACATAAAATTAATGGAAAGAATCATTTTTTTAATATTAAAAAACATAATAAGAAATAATTTAAATTAAAATCTCCAAAGATATTCATCTTTAACTAATTAAGATTTAAAGAAAGTTTATAAATTCATAACTAGTTACATTCTCACTATCCTACAAATTATATATCTAACCCTAGGACTTTTTCTCGTGACCAAGTTCAATTAAATAAATAGATGTATCGTTTTGGTTTTTTGAAGAAGTTGATTTTCATCGTCAAAAACTAAAAAAAGTTTCAAGCGCCAAGTAATTAAATAGTAGGAGCTCCTTTTGAAAATTCCTATTAACTTGTTTTGTTAAGCCTTTTTTTAAAAGTTAATTTTCTTATCTGGTTAATATTTCTTGTTTGATGGAAAAAATATATTATTGTAATTCGCTATGCAAATTTCAATCTCTTTATAGTAATACAACTTTTGAATTATTCATCCAAACTTTCAGGATGGATATCTATTACAGCTTTCTCTTGAATTATTCAAAAAAATTGATCTTAGACTTGTTATTAAGTAGTATCCTTAAATGAAGAAAAACTTTTTTATTTATTTTGAAAATGTAACGACCTAACAAAGTTCTTATATGTAGAAGATAATGTTTGAATCAGATTTTTTATTAAAATATAATTAAAAAAATGAAAAAGTAAACATACGAACTAATAAAAATGATTCAATATATATATTATATTTGCAATGATTAATGTTGGATGGTGGAGCCATGAGAACTGATTTGAGAAGTAATCAAATACAATTATTAAATAATTACCACTATTAAATAAGTATTAAAATCTCACTAACAAGACAAAACGTTTAGGAAATTGATGATACCCTTGTTAAAGTATACTGGGCACTCGTTAGGGGAGTATTATTAATGTACGTGGACGTTTATACGACTAGATACAAATGAACATGGCCTTATTCTATTGTCCCTTCGTGCCATCACGTGTGCCACCAATGACCCTGCCAAAAGTCCTTTTAGTAGGGACTCTTTCATCTTTTCATATCATCATCCTTAGGAATACCAAAACATCTAGTGGAGTTTAGAGAGAGGGATGCTCCTTCAGTAATCACATATCTCGAGTTTATACGATAGAAATTTAATATATTCAGACTTCAGAATACTAAATGAAAAACGAAATTAAAAAACATAAGAATTTACTAGCATTTCTAAAAACAAACTAGCCTCTTTTTCACTATGGCACTTCTATCTAAATTTACATGAGTATATTTTTTAATCAAATTAAAAAAAAAAAATGATATAACCTTTTTATATTGGGACGTGTTTGGTAGGAATAAAACAACATTTTTTCATTTCTTTTTATGTTTGAAGGATCAATAAAATTTAAAAATACTTAAAAAAAAAAACAAATTTATGACTTTTTTTTTGTAGTAAAAATAGAAAAATTATAAATTGTCTCTTATCCACTCCCAACACCACCTTCCACCCCTCACTCAATAGTATTTATTTCAATTATATAAAATATTCTTGACATAACAATTTTTATTTGCTTACTTGCCAATCGTCAGAAAACCAAAAAAAAGAGACTTGACTAAATCCCAACTTATATTTCCGTACCAAATATATCCTTTAGTAATAATATTTTATTTACTGACTCTTACTAAAATGATTTATAATGACATAAATATGTACTAATCACTTATTTTTTAGATTATATATTTGAATAACTTTTGTACTTTTTATTTTTTATATTTTATGTCAATCAAATATTGTTACATAAATTAAGACGAAGAGAGTATGTGTCTTTCACTTTCATTCAAAATTGACATATATTTCTTTGTTTAGAAATAAGTTAATTATAATTTTATTTCTTCCTTTTACGTCATGATTCCTTTTTTTCCCCTAAGATTATAATTAAGTTTCAATAATTTAATCTTAAACTACATGCCTAAATTAACAAGTTAAAACAAAACAATATTTGTTTAATTGTAAACTTTTAAGAAGTCTTCAGCCTACTTTTAGCATTGTTAGACTAAAATTGTAACTTCACTATGCTAATCATTGTTGCCTTAATCTGTGTGTCATTTCTAAAGTGGACAACTAAATAGGGACGAAGGGAGTATCTATCACTTCAAGAATTAAACATTATCACGTAACCGCCTTAATATAAAACCATTTTCTTAATTTGTCCGTTAGTTATAATTGTTCCCTAATATTCAATTCACAAATTGACATAAAGAATCCCCCATCATTTCTCTATCACGTCAAACTACAATTTCTAATCAATTTTAATTTGTTACTATGCTCCGTTTGGACACACACAATTATTATTATTATTTTGTTTAAAAAGGTTTCATTTTTTATTTATCTCTTTCCATTATTTGAAAGGATAATGAATATATTAATGAGAATGATTACGGTAGAATCTTGTCATAAGGACAGCGATAGGTCGATTTCAAAAATAAATGTAAAAGAGTGGGAGTTTAATTTTTTTTTGATAGATATTAATTAAGGAGAAATTATTAGAATACACTATTTAACAATATATGTATATACTTTTTTTTTTTTTTTTTTACAAAACTAGATTTTTAATTACAAACATGACGTGATATTTAATTTTTGATTTCTTTTATATATATTTTAGGATCCGATAGGGAGGTTATGTGCTAAATTTATGGGACTCAATTTGAACTACACGACTTTTTATAGTTATTTTTTTGAGTTATGATTGGATACTTTCTTTAATAAAGACTTTTTTTTTTCTTTCTCTTATTCCCTTTTCAAGGAAGATCATTTAATTGGTTTTCATCAACTACATCGATAGTTTCTAGGATGAAGAATGTATTATTCGATAATTTCTTGTCAACAAGCTTGGTTTGTTTTATTTTTTTATTTTTTTTTCAGAATCATCTCTAATTAGAGGAAATATTTCTTGGTGTAAAAAAATCCATATAGATTATACCTCCTAGAAAGAGTCCTCGCTTAAGACAATCTACTACCAACATCAACAACCTCATTGTTTGTTCAAGACCAAACTTTGAATTGATTGTTTTTCTTCTGTCATCGGTAGATTTGAAAGAGGTCAATCATCTAGAAGTGAATTTTCTTAAGTTGTTACCAATAATACATCAAAAAGAAAGAATATAGAGAACAACATTGGTGTAAACTCTATCATTGTCACACTCAAATCGTTAAAAAGAAAGAGATTACAATTGTGGAGTATCATGTTGATAATGATTTTGAGGATGAGATTTCAATTTCAAGAAAAGTCCGATTGAACAATGCCTCCAAAGAAAAATATAAAGGAACAATACATCTGGCAATATAAAACGTGTTTTTGAATATGTTTTGGATATATATATAGTTGGATAACTATTTAATTTGGTATTTGATGCATTTTTTTTTTTATATAGTTTTGTGATTTATTGATACAAATTTGATAAAATATTGTGTTTTGTTATGGTATACCATTATCATTGTAGAAGTTAAATATTTAGGTACTTGATTTCTGTTAGTATTATACAGCTAGCTCCATAGTGATCCTCCTAGTAAGGGACTAAAGTAGACTACACTATAATGTTAACTATACAAAACAAAATCGACATATACCATATATTCTATCAATTTTATACCATATATCATATCAACAGGGAATCATATAATACACCAATTTTCTTAAAACAAATACTATACTATATATACACCATATAATATGTACCATAACAATATTGTATCATATAATATACCAACTTTCATTGAAACAAATACTACCATTTATACAACATACAATGTAGTAGTAACTTATACCATAAATCATTTTATATATATAATATATATAGTATCCCTTTCCACCAACAAATACTACCATTTGAGGTAATTAGAGAGAGAAGCATTAACTAATAATTGACAGATATTTGTGAAAGGTAAATAATAAAATGGAGTAAATTAAGGAATTCAAGTCTTATTTATGGTAGAATCATGCGTTGATTATTTGTTAATATACTGATTTTTTATTTTATTTTTTGTTTTGTTCTATTTTGTAAATTCTATTGCTATGTTAGTGAAAAGTCAAACTATTGTTATATCAGAGTTATTTAGGTGCTTAAATAGTATGTTTAGGTTTTTCATTAATATACACTTAAAATTGTCGTTCCTACTAAAAATAGAAGGGAAAATTGTACATAATAACAAACTATTAATTCAAATTAAATGGTATAACCACACTTTGATTTAATTGTGCCCTATAACAAACTGTTTGTCAGTCGCCTCTCTCCCTCAAACTCTCGCTCGCCACTCTCCCTCTGCTGCTCGCTCTCTATGTCGCTCGCCTCTCTCGCTTTATACAAACAGAAATGTATAAATTGTGTTTTTGTTTGTATAAAGCGAGAGAAAATTGTATATACACATGCAAATACATATATCTTTGTCCTATACACTTATAATTATACAATACAAATATTCCTCTGTCCAGTTCTCTTTTGCCTTTCTCTCTTTTTCGCTTTATACAAACACAGATTATACAAAATACAATGTATAATTTATGTTTGTATAAAGCAAGAGAGAGAACGATATTTGATATACAAACGTTTTATTTCGATTCAATTGTATACAAATTCAAATTTTATACAGATATACAATCACATAAAATTAAATTGAGGGACTCTCAACAATTTATACAAACGAGAAGCTAACAACGATTTATACAAATGGTCTGCCAGCGAAATTATACAAATCTGAAGAGGAGCCAACGAATTATACAATTGCTTCTTTTGTATATATGTATAGCGAAATAGCCTAGTCATAGCATGTTTGCTATGGAGCACAATTATGCAAACTTTGCTATAGCATACAAATATAAATTTTGTGTTTGCTATATGTGAAAGTTGCTCAAAATTAAATGAATGGTGGTTATAGTTTAGTGCGTAAGATTTTTTATTCATTTTTTCTGATTAAAAAAATGAACTTTTATATCAAGTGGAATAAAAAAAGTCATATCATTAGGGATAAAATTTAAATGCTAACTTTAATAGTTTTTAAATAAATAAATATATTATGACATACTAAGAAAAAAAGTATGTCAGGTGAAATGAGACAAAAAAACATTTTATTTCCTTTTCTGGCAAAAATTATAAGCAAAACAAATTTAAATCTTGAAATAGAATTGATCCAAAACGTTTTCAACTTGTTTTGATTTAGAAAACAAAGGTAACTAAATTATTGTGCCTGGTTTTAAAAAGAAGCAATTGAAGAAATGATTATTCTAGAACATTAGAAAGGTAATTGAGCTGGCTAAAATACACAGAATCATATAATATGTAAAAATAAAATAAAATAGAATAAAAAGAAAATCACAAGGAGACATATATAGTCCAAAAAATGTTGGAATATTCGCCCTTTCTTGATAAAAAGAGAGTAAACTAATGGAGATTCATAGCCATAAGACTTGGCTTGAAAATTGCCTTTAACATGACAATAACTTTCCTTTTAATTTGTAGCAAAATTTATGTCATAGAAAACAACAAACATATTATTTTTTTAACGTTATATACATATCATTTTAACCAATGTGGGGAATTGGACTTGACTATTGTTTCGATGAAGTTTTTCTTTAATATGTGTTTAGATTGTTCTATAATTCTAATATTCATCTTGAAGATGAACATTATTTTTTACATTCAACAAGTGTTGAACAGATCAAGCGTATTGTACCTGCATCCCAGATAGAGGCAAATTTACAATTTAAATTTTATGAATTATGGATAGTAGAATAACCACTTCATGTGATAATAATTAACTGAGTTCAAAAGTTAATAATCTATATATATAATAAAGCTAGATGTACGAGAGGTGATGTAGCATGCTTGCCAAGAATGACATTTATCTTTTTTCAATTTTTTACATTTATATAATTTATTTAAAAACCTACAAATTATATCTTAATTACATTAATTTAGAAAGCTCAAAAGTCATTATCATCAATTTAATGAATCTTTTTATTTCTAATTAAACCAAATAATTAATACATTTTACCTTTTACATCCGTTTTGCTCTTTTTTTCCTTTCATGGCCGTGAACATTGAACAATAACTGTAATCTAATTAAATTGAGCAATTAATACATTCAATGTCTATGTTTCTTTATGTTCTTTCATATTCCTTATTTATCTTTATATTGTCAATTTATTTGTGATTGTGAAGCTTCACTTTTGCAGGTTGTTGGGTTTATGCCTAAAGGCTGAAAGGTCTAATTTTACACACACAAAAAGTCAAAAATTGTGTGACATGTATGGTAAGTTGTTTAAATATATTCTTTATATTTTTTTAATATTATTTTATACTAAATTGAGGTAGGATTATGTGTTATCAAATAGAGAACTCAAAGGAATAATATCGATTTTTTACTTCGCAGATTTACAGTATTTTATTTTTAATTTGCATCTTCATAATTTATCTTGAGAAATTTACGTGTTATTAGATATTCTATTTTGATAAAATTTATTTGTATGTGTTATATTTTTTTAGGATATTTAAATGGATTCATTTTTACGGTCAAATTAAGGTATGTATTGTTTTGGTTGAGATCTACTTTAGAATCTCTTTATTAATTCTTACTCAACATTTGATAAATCTTGATATATTGTGTTATTCATCTACATCAAGGAATCTCATATATTGTTTTAAGAGCAACTTTCACATATAGCAAACACAAAATTTATATTTGTATGCTATAGCAAAGTTTGCATAATTGTGCTCCATAGCAAACATGCTATGACTAGGCTATTTCGCTATACATATATACAAAAGAAGCAATTGTATAATTCGTTGGCTCCTCTTCAGATTTGTATAATTTCGCTGGCAGGCCATTTGTATAAATCGTTGTTAGCTTCTCGTTTGTATAAATTGTTGAGAGTCCCTCAATTTAATTTTATGTGATTGTATATCTGTATAAAATTTGAATTTGTATACAATTGAATCGAAATAAAACGTTTGTATATCAAATATCGTTCTCTCTCTTGCTTTATACAAACATAAATTATACATTGTATTTTGTATAATCTGTGTTTGTATAAAGCGAAAAAGAGAGAAAGGCAAAAGAGAATTGGACAGAGGAATATTTGTATTGTATAATTATAAGTGTATAGGACAAAGATATATGTATTTGCATGTGTATATACAATTTTCTCTCGCTTTATACAAACAAAAACACAATTTATACATTTCTGTTTGTATAAAGCGAGAGAGGCGAGCGACATAGAGAGCGAGCAGCAGAGGGAGAGTGGCGAGCGAGAGTTTGAGGGAGAGAGGCGACTGACAAACAGTTTGTTATAGGGCACAATTAAATCAAAGCGTGGTTATACCATTTAATTTGAATTAATAGTTTGTTATTATGTACAATTTTCCCTTCTTTTAATTTACTAAATAATTGATGTATTTTTTTGGTTGAGAACTACTTTAGAATCTCTTTATTAATATTTCGTACTCAACATTTGATAAATTTTGATATTGTGTTATATCATCTACATCAAGGAGTCTCATATATTCTACCTATAATATCTACCTCAATGTTGAATTCTAAAGTAATTATTACTTCCGTTCACTTTACTTATCATATTTTACTTTTTTATGGTTAATTTAACTATTTTTTACGCTGAATTGAATTAGATTAATTCACTATTTTAAAATTTAAATTTAAATATTTTGAAATCTGTATGAAAAATATTATAAGATTCAATGTTTCTCATATTAATATAATAAAAAAAATACATATTAAATATAAGTGAAAGTTCATATAATTTGACTCTCGAAAAACAAAATATGCGAAACAAAATTAAATGGAGAATGTATATACTCTACAAATTCATAAACAGTTTTCTACTTCTTAATTGACACTGTAATTTTGGAAGCTATTTTTATGTTTCATTGATTTAAAAATAGAGGCAAAGTTTAACTTTTTTATTACAAATAATCATTGCAGTGAAGTTGAAATTCATACATATTTTGCAACTTTTTTTTATTGCACCTATCAATGATCAATCAAACATGAGTAACAATATATACTACATTAAAAGGAACATGAGCATATGATAAATCAATTAAAAGAGAGAGAGAGGATGAAGAGGCTACCACCCTAAAGAACACAAGCTCCAAATACATATAACGATTGTCAAATTAAATAGTTTTAAAATTTTAGTAAAATAATTTATAATATTTTTTGGTTTGTTTAAAAAATAGTATAATGATGTTTTTCTCCAAATTTCTTATGATTCATTTAGTCTCAATGTTCGGAAAATCGATATAGACAATGAACTTTGTGGTTCTTTTTTTTAAAATAAGTATATCTATATATGCATTTATGGTTCTTTTTCTTTAAAAAAAATAGGTTTCAAAAAGATTATATATATATATGCTCAAAACATATACAAAATTTCTTGAAATTCTTTTCTTTCTTTACTTCCTATTAAGAAAAATAATTGTTTTTTTTCTTCACTTATAAGTACACTACACGAGTATTTATAGAAGATTAAAAACTTTTAAGTGATAAAAAAATTATAGAAGAATATATAAATTAAAGATCTTTTTAAAAAATAATTGAATTGGAAGATCGAATTGCGCGCCAATTCTATTGAAAATAGTTTTTAAACACAAACTTAATTTTTTTTTTGGAGGGGGACTGGTAGGGGGTGGGGCGGGTGGGGGGGCTGGGTAGGAGGTCGGGGGGGGGGTCGAGGGTAGGGTGAAAAAATGAAATTTTGAAGTTGAAAATATTTTTTAATAACAAACTTAAATTTTGAAGTTGGAAGAGAGTTTTGGAAAATGTTTTCCTTAAGTTTTGAAGGGAAGTCATTTCCTTAAATTTGAGGAAAATGAGTTGATTTGGAAAACATTTAACCCAACCAAACATGAGAAAATTGGAAAACATTTTTCGAAAAATATTTTCCTTCATACCAAACACATCCCTAATCTTCTAACTTCGCCTCTGAATTATCAGACATTGATTTTCAATCACATTAGTGTTTTTTTTTTCTTCAATTGAGTTGTACATTATTGTTCATTTAACATATTATTGGCAAATATATGGTGTCCGAAGCGTCAACGTTGCTAAAAAAGTTGTTCTTTGGGCCGTGAATCTAATGGGTCAAGCAAAAGGTTTTGTGACCCAACTAGCAGGGGCAATTAACGCTCAATCAACAACTACTTTTTCATCAAAGAAACTCAATTTACTAGCTCTACTTAATTTTAAGATGTAGTCACTCTAAATCATAATCAAATCAAAAGTTGAGAGATAGATTTTAACTTTTTTTTGAACATATATAGTCGATAATTCACGCTGGAGTGTTATTAATGTCAAAGAGCAAATACAGAACTATATGAAAGAATATGAACATACAAAAAATGTAACGGAAGATACATTTGAACAATTTCAAATACTATATTGATAAATTTGAACTTTCCTAAATAAATGGCAGTGATATATATTACATTTGGTTGTTAAACAATTAAGTACTTGTTTCATTTTAATTTATATGAAATGTTTTAATGGTGCATGATTTTTTATTTTTTATTTTTAAAAAAACTTGTGATCCACCCCTTCATTTCATATTAAGTGAATTTTTGAAGGTTTTTTTTCATTGTTCAAAATAATTAAATTGTTCAAAGTTTAAAATGAATGTGATTTTTTTCCATATTTACCCTTTCTTCTAATGAAGTTTTATATTTTTTAGGAGTTGCAAAGTTATATTTATGATTTCACAAAGGATAGTAATAAAAAATATGATTTAAATTATGTTCTCGAATGTTCAAATTACTTAATGTCCTAATTTTATGTGACACATTTTAAATTTCCGGAATTGAATGATTTCATTTTAATTGTGGCTTAAGACATAAAAAAATCATTCTTTTGAGAGGAAATTTATATATTTTAAAATTATAAAAAAAATACTATAAATCATAATAATTAATAATTTAAATATTTTTAAAAGTATAATATATATATATATAATTTAGGATTTTTTAAAAAAAATTTAAATGTAGAAATCGGAAGTCCATGAACCATGAGTACATGAGGTGGGTGTTTGGTCAGAAGAATCAGATGAACCAGCTATTCTTCAGCGGTTCACGCAAAATGTGGCGCGCATTGCTACCATACCACTCTCGTTCACTTGCTTTTCTTCTTCTCCTTTTTCCTTCGCCTACTACGACTCTCTTCCCTGCCCTTTCATGGCGACTTAAAGCCATTATCAATCTGAAGAATTCAACTCAAATCAAAATCAAATAGCTATGGCTCGGAAATCCTTTCCTATCCTAAAACAACTCATCCAACAATCGACCAATCGTTGTTTCACCTCTAGCGCTTCGCCGCGAGCCGTCACGCTGATCCCAGGCGATGGCGTTGGTCCACTGGTAACCGATTCAGTCGAACAAGTGATGCAGGCGATGAAGGCACCTGTTTACTTTGAGCGATACGAAGTGCGTGGTGATATGAAGTGTATACCGAAGGAAGTAATTGATTCGATTAAGAAGAATAAGGTTTGTCTGAAAGGAGGGTTAAAAACTCCGGTTGGCGGAGGTGTTAGTTCGCTAAATGTGCAAATGAGGAAAGAGCTTGATTTGTACGCTTCCATTGTGCATTGTTTTACTCTGCCAGGGTTGCCTACGCGGCATGAAGATGTGGATATTGTTGTGATTAGGGAGAACACTGAGGGAGAGTATGCTGGCCTTGAGCACGAGGTTGTTCCTGGTGTCGTTGAGAGCCTTAAGGTACTGCAATTTTCATTTTGAGACCTTTGTTATTTTAGTATGTGAGGTGAGTCTGTTAGATTCATAATCTTTTGCTTAATTCTGCCTTTGTGGAAACTTTCCCCGTATTGAATTTAAATTTTGGTGAATATTGAATGTGTTAAGAAAATGACAACCTAGGAAGCTGTCCAAAAGACCTCTCTTAATAGGCATGTGTGTTTAGCTAAGACAAACACAAGGATGCCAAAATACCTAGAGTCATGCTGGTACAACTTTAGGTGTTTTTCAGGAGTCTTTATTGACTATTGCAATGAAATGGGTCCAGATGGTTCGGATGGATTATATAGCCAACTCATGTTAGTATGGGATTGGGCATAGTTCTTGTTGTTGTATCCAACTTTACTGTATCTAAAAAATGGGATCATTTACCTTTTAAAGTAGGATTGGACGTGTAGATGGCTCTCATGTACATTTGGGTACTCTCAAATTGCTAAAAGGATGCAACTATGTGGTGTTCCAAATGTGCACTTATCCTTGAAGATTTAGATCATAGTCATGTTTAGCCCCTTTGTTGGGTAGTGTGCACAAGGTCCTATGTATGACAGTAAGGGGCACAACAAAGCACTGATTCCTTAATAGGTTAGTATGGCTGCTATGGCAGGCCCCATGTTGGGCACAGTGCACATTGTTTGATTAAATAGGGAGTACCTTTTGCGCTCCATCCTTCTGCTGGAGAGTGCAATTTTTCAGAAGCATTGCATATCTTCTTCATTTTATGTATCCTTGACATTATTACCATTTATAGAATACGCTTGATAGATGATGTAATCTCGAGTGAAGTGTACGGATTGTCAGTTGCAGTTGAACCTGTTTGATCCTGGTTTGTGCGTGAGGAAGAATTGCACAGTTAGAGCTTATCTTTACCTGGTCACAACGTTAGAGAAATGGGCCAGCTTAGCAAGATGGACATGTGCTATTTTCTTTATAAAATTCTTTCTTTTGTAACATTACCAATTTCGGCGTATGTGGTTTAATGATATTCTTATTATGCTCGTTTCTTGACTCTTCTAAGAAAAGGAGTTGTTTTTTCTCTTCACCAATTTTCCTTTGTGGTTCTTATTATATCGAATCGTCTGTAAAGTTTTCCTGTTCCACAACTTGCTTTATCCTATACTTTCATGTTTTCCTTTCCAGGTGATAACAAAATATTGCTCAGAACGAATAGCAAAATTTGCGTTTGAGTATGCTGATGTGAACAAAAGAAAGAAGGTCACAGCTGTGCACAAAGCCAACATTATGAAACTTGCAGATGGTCTATTCTTAGAATCCTGTAGGGAAATTGCAGCTAAATATCCAGAAATACAGTATGAGGAGATTATTGTGGATAATTGCTGCATGCAACTTGTCTCAAGGCCAGAGCAATTTGATGTCATGGTATGGGGATATGCTTCCTTGTCTTTTCTCTTTACTAAGTCCTTAAATTCTAGCTTCCTTTATACATCTGATATCTAATGGTGTCAGATAAGTGTATCACAAAATGAAGTCTAATGGTGAGTGCTATCAATCTTGTGTAGTCATTGAGGAGAGGATGGGCATACTGAGAGCTTGTCCTGTCTGTTGTTTGTGTGTAGTTGGATAATTAGCTTGACTTTTGAAGTTCAAGAATTCCTTGAAGATGCTATGAGACTAGTTCATATGGTACTTGGCTATGGATTAACGACACACAAATGATATTGGAAACTGTATCTTCACAGAGTTCCTTACGTATTCAAAGGGCCTACCCTTGGCAGGGTGTCTCTAGCATCTACTTTGACCTTTTATTTTGTGTTCTTACTGGTAATGGTCGAGACAAGTGATGTGATGAAATAACAAAGTCCAAATGACAATGTCAGCAAAAATATTAAAAGTCTTTTTCCTTCTCCTTCTACAACTTGGATAATCTTGCACCTGGGATTTCCGAGCGTCCTCTTTGATTCTCTTGTAAATAATATGGATCAGCGAGCTTGACTACAACAACACACCCAATGTAGTCCCACAAAGTAGGGTCTGGGGAGGGGAGGGTAGAGTGTACGCAAACCTTACCCCTACCTTAGCGGTAGAGAGGGTGTTCCCTATAGACCCGCAGCTCAAGCAAAAACAAATCAAATCAATCCATAAAAAATAAGCAATGGATATGAAAGTATAACAAAGCATGCTGAACAGTAAAATACAACAAAATAATACAATAATCGAAGTGTAAGAAACTATTAGTATGAATCAGTGAGCTTGATTGGTGGGAAAAAATGCTTGCCTCACTCAGTGCAACTTAAGAGAAAGGGGATTATGGAATGGTATCCCGGCAGCTATTTGGTGGACTACCCAGAGAGAGAGGATATTTTTTAACACAAACAAGAGAATGTACATAGTCTTAAATTTAAATGTATACTTTTGCCTTCTTTTTGGATAACATGGCAAATATAAATGTTACTCAGAATGTGGGGCCGTGCATTACCTTTTTTAACTCCTTACACACTCTGTTTTAACTGACCGAAGCTTGTAACTGGTTCAATGCTCCAGCATGCCCTTGTTGCTTGTCATACATCTATAAAAGCTTACCTTATGAAAAATAGGATATCACTGAGAAAGTATGGATGGAAAAACATTTAAGATTAGCTAAGGCAGGTATCTCCCCCATGTCTTTCTCATGGTGAGTTTTGTAGATTAAGAGTCATCAGCTTTCCTGCATCGGTCCAGAAGCAAGCTTTAGTGTTTTATTCTGCCTCTTTTTATTAACGTCTTTCCTCATTTTGATACATCGCTGATAAGCTTGTTGCTGAAGTACAACAAATTGCAATTATGTAGGTGACTCCCAACCTCTATGGAAATTTGATTGCAAATACGGCTGCTGGCATAGCTGGTGGCACAGGAGTCATGCCAGGAGGTAAAATTTTCTGATATATATATATATATATATATTGAATTATTTACATCTCTCTATTATGCTAAGTTGTTGACTTTGGCTGGCATTAGCTGTCTTTTTTTGGTCTATAGATGACTATTTGATCTTAAGATTTTCACTAAGTTAAGATACGTCTAGTATGTAGCTCACATTTCATCAAACATAATTCTGGTGATCAAAACCTGTTAAACTTTCTGGCTGCTAAATGAACAAACTCCTTTGTAGTTTGATTTCTTGGTAGCTTAAGTCTAGCTATACTGCAATAAGAATGGAAAATTGATCCAATAAACTCTCTAAATGGATAGAAGAATCATATCTTACAGAACTTGAGGTACTTGAAAAGAAAAAGAAATACAGTGGATGGGCACATCATCTGTTGGACTTCAGTATAACCTGATTGACATTAGATCTGGGAAATCAAGGCAGAGGTAGTGGAAATCGTTGCAGATTGAGATTACAACTATAGCTACCACTTACTCGGTGTGTTCTCATTTGATTAGTGCTAGGCAAAAGGAGGCCGGACACAGTCATGCCATAGGTTAAGCAGACTCAGACTGCGAAGACATAACCTAACTACAGAAAATTCAACGGTCAAGAGTATCAGATTTAGACAACCTTATGCACATTAGGTTAGAACAGAGAAGTCTTTTGCAGAGGTTGATTATCTAAGGGCTAGAAAATAGCTGAAGTCATACAAAATTTAGTAGAGGAGGATAACAGAATTTCAATATAAGAAATTTGGTACACTAGGGATTAGGTCATCGTAGCAAATGTTTAATTTGAAAACCGGAGCTCACATAACCTAGGTCTCTCATTTGTTGGAGGTTTAGAGAAGGCTCAGAACATGGGTAACTAAGGTGAACGACACATATTCACTGTGGATAGTATTAGCATTATCTGCATAGTGTCTTGTCCTCCAATTTCTGTTACTACCTGTTTTTTCTTGTGCCTCAGTTTTCACATTATTTTGTTCTTTTTTTGCGGTTGTTAAATGCTATATAATGCTTTCATTATTATTTGCTATGTCTTTTTTACTTTGTATTTTCTCTTCGATACTTCTTTGATATGCATTCCTTGAGTCAAGGATATTTCGGAAACAACCTCTCTACCTCCATGAGGTAGGGGGTAAGGTCTGCATATACTTTACCCTCCCCAAACCCCACTAGTGGGATTTCACTACTGCAGCTCAATTACCTTGTTCAGTGTTGCATTTTCTCTTCATTTTTCTTTTGGATGTATCTTTATGTTTTTCCAAACTTCTCTGTTGGCTTACTCAGTTAGCATGTCCAATATAAATGCAGCTGGTCAATTATTTTTGTGGTTTCAATATCTCTTGAAAGGACTTTGTAAGTTCCAACTTTCCATTGGGGCTGGTGCGGGTGAACAATTGTGATGCTTGACGTCAAGCCTCTACATCGCTTCTTTCCCCCCTCCTCCGTGACTGTGAGTAGAAGTGTTGATAAAGAAGCTTCCAGTATAATGATATCCATTTGATTATGAGATGTTCACTGGTTGGTTCCTGAATTGGTTAATGCCCTTTTGCTTATAGGGGACAGCTCAGACTAGTTGCTAATACTTAACAAAATGCAGTAGAACCCTTTTTGTGAGTGCTTGCTACTTCTCGCGAGACATCACCACTATGCTCATCAGTACTTGTTCACACTTTATTTGTTGGAAGAAAGATTAAATGCCTCGTCCTTCTCTATTCTACAGATCATTTATAGTGTTTCTCAGGGAACAATTAGAATATTCTCAACGTTTCCTCCTCAAGAATTAGGCAATGTATGAGACATAATGTAGGACTGTTGTTTTCTCAGGTAATGTTGGCGCCGATCAAGCAGTTTTTGAGCAAGGTGCTTCAGCTGGGAATGTCGGCAACGAAAAGATATTGAAGCTTAAGAAAGCAAATCCAGTGGCACTTCTTCTGTCGTCAGCAATGATGCTGAGACATCTTGAATTTCCGTCATTTGCTGATCGTTTAGAAACTGCTGTAAGACATGTAATAGAAGAGGGAAAATTCAGGACAAAGGATGTTGGAGGGGATAGCACCACCCAAGAAGTTGTTGATGCAATTATAGCTGCTTTAGACTAATCGGCAATGACACTCGTCAAGTTTTTAGGAGAATTATTCACTGTCCAGAGATCTACTTGGCCTTTTTTTTTGCACAGCTGCAATTTTGTTTTAACTTTCTGAGAATATTTGCTGCTACTATTCTAATTATCTTTGTCATTGGTTAATAATTCAAAATGGATGCATGACTGCTGTCCCTGCCCTGTGCATAAGAACCTGTAAAAGATCACTTTTTGCTTTGTCCATATTACTTGAAGGAATTTTGCTTCGTGGTGATATATTGTGACCTATTTTTTTGTGTTTAATTTCTCTGATCTTTGATATTTTAATTTTTTATTTCTGTGTGAGTAGTGGTAACACATGCCCTCTTCTTCTTCATTTTGTATTTATTTGAGATAGGGGTGTTCATGGTTTGGATAAAAACTGATCCAAACCGAAAAACCAAACCAAACTGATTAAATGAACCGATTTAATTTGGGTTTTGGTTTGGTTTGGCTTTAGATTGTTAAGAACCGATAGTATTTGATTTGGTTATGGTTTTGCTCAAAAAAACCCGAAGAAATAACCGAACCGAACCAAACCAACAAGTTATATACATAAATTTTATTATTATACATACATAATATATTATATTCATAAACAATTTTAAAGATTTTATATATGTTTCATCAAAATTTATTTATAATTTCATATGAAAGAAAAAATATCCAAGGTGAGAACATTTTTCTTATTGGTTTCATGTATATGAGTGTCTATGGAAATTCTTTGTGGGACTGAAAATGTCATTGTCTCTTTCTTCTATGCAAAAATAGTGAATTTTGAAGTTTTATTCATTAAATCCAATGATCGAAAATTCTGTAATGCCAGTCATTCTAACTATTTTTCGTTTGAATGGATTGTTGTCACTTTTTTCACGTTTTGAATGAATTGTTTCTTTTATTTTTATGTATGATTAATAACCGAATAACCGAACCAAACCAAACCAAAACCGAAAACAACCAAACCGATAAATGTATATTATATTTGGTTTGGTTTGGTTTTGATAATTTTAAAACCGATTAAGTTGGTTTGATTTTGATTTTGACCAATAACCGACTCAAACAAACCCGTGAACACCCCTAATTTGAGATCTGTTTTTATTTTATTCTGCCATGTGTAGTGGAATCTCTTTGACTCTTTCTTTATTTCTCTCTTTCGTTGTCATTTCATTCCTTTGTTTTTTAAATATTTATTTTTCCGTGGTTGGTGAAGTGACTCGTACCTTACCCTTTTTATCCCTTTTGTTATTGTTTCTGTTCGTTGTTTTCCACTTCAAGAGAAGACCAAATCTAAGATGCACCTTTTCTGATATTTTAATTAATTAAATGGGGAAATAGTGATTTTAATCCCTATATTTTTTGTATAATTCTAATTTTAATCTGTGTTATTTGACTATTCACAATTAACTTTCAATTAATTGAAGTGGGCGATTTTGGTCCTTCAAGTTAACAAAAGTTAACTATTTAACAAAATGATTATTTGAAAATAAAATAAAATAAAGGGTTGATGATTGTAAATGCTTGAAGAATTACGTATATAAAATTCAAATTTTATTTTATATATTTTTAAAAAATATACAATTAGAATAATTATTTTAAATAATATAAATTACACAAAATTCTTCAAGTCTTAAGAATCACTGACCCTTTAATTTATTTTATATATTTTAAAATGATTCAGTTATATTTTGTTAGTTTCAAGGACTAAAACCACACACTTTAAATAGTTGAAGGTTAAATGTGCATAATCAAATAATAACACATGAACTAAAATTAAAATTATGCAATAATACAGAAATTAAAATCACTATTTCTCCTAATTAAATCTGTTCAAGTGGACGTACGTAATATCGCCATTTCGCTTAAAACGAGACATTAAAAAATAGTGATGTAAGGGTTTTATTCACGCAAAGTTTTTCTTATTTTTTTTGGGTTTTCTGATGTCCGGTACTCATATTGAAGTCCTATTAAATCTGGATTTACACGGAAAAGTCCCACATTGAAAGCTAAAACGTTCTCTAACAAAGACGACACATAAGGAAACTGAAACCCGACATCCTTGATTTAAAATGAAAGAGTACTTAATTACCACCCCACCACAACCTTGTTAATAAGTTTTTCTCATTTGATTTTGGTGAAACGCAATGTTTAGATTACATAAACTCTGGTTGACTTATCGATTGCATAATCCCAACTTATCCGGGTTAAGCCCACGTTTGAGCTTTAATTGCTACTGTATAATACTGGGCATTATCATCACGATGAAGAAATAACAAATACTTTATAATAATTCAAGTTTTCTTTGTTTTGCCAACTGTAATCTTATCTTCACTTTGCTATTAAAATGTGAATTTCTCAAATTGTTAATCTTCAATATTACTTTTCTCAGCGATCGAACGCCATTATTACCTTCATCATGAGTTACTCAGGCGTAACAAGAAATTTTATGTGTAGTATAAATTCAGTACAAATTCAAGGCACAAGTAATCAGAGACGTCGCCATTATATGTGTATGCAGGTATCGATGGATCTTCAAACTGAATCTATGGAGGGTTTACTTAAATGTTCAGCTGTAAACTATGTTCCATTGACACCTATAAGTTTTTTGGAGAGAGCAGCAAATGCGTTTAGAGGAAGAACTTCAATTATTGATGGAACTTCTGTGAAGTATAATTGGGAAGAGACATATGATAGATGCATAAAACTTGCTTCTGCTTTGTCTGAGCTTGGCATTTCTCGTGGGGATATGGTAAGCTTAATTTCTAAATTCTAACTCATTAACATTACTAAAAATGAAGTGCATGTGTACCAACTTATATCCAAATATATATATACAATCTATCGCTACTACAAAACTTTAAATTATCTGCAAAGGATTATTTCTGCAGAAATTTCCTATGAATTTTCATACGGAAATGACTTTTTTATCCGCGGAAAATATTTTTCTAGAAAAATTGATGTCATTTTCACAAAACTATTACCTAGGGAATTATTTGGGGAAAATAATTTGCAAATATCATATTCATAGGTAAATTCGCAAGTAATGAAAAAAAGTAATTTTTTTTATTTGTTTGCGAGAAAATCCCTAAATAAACTTATTTGTAGATTTAGCTAAGAATAATTACTTGAAAATTTATCTAGAAATATTTTTATATGTGGTATTATCCGGGAATTCATGTTTTACGAATTTTTTTGGGGATTTATTTCTTAGAAATTTACTTGGAAATTTTCTTACTTGAAGAATTACTTAGGAAATTTATAATTGTAAATTTTGTTGGAGATTTTTTGAGGAATTTACTTGGAAATAATATTTGAATTTTTTTTTGATATAATTTAATTGAAATATTTTCTTGGAATCTAGGGATTTTATAAAATTTGGAGTCCTCGAGAAATATTTTCTTAAAAATATATTTACCAAAATTAAAAATTATAATAATATAAAAATTGAAAATGACATTAAAATGAAATTCTTGTTAAATATTTACTTTACTTTTATGTTAAATCATTTTTACGATCATATAAATTTAATACGGTATTGGAACATAACCACAAATGTCATAATCAATATTTTAAACTTATATCTGGTTATATTTAATCTCACTAAAAATCAATTATGCCATTTTTTTCATTTTATTTTTTGATTTGAAAGATACAAAAAAATAAAATTATATGGCTAATTATTTATCTAACAAAAAAAATATCTATCATAAATATAATCAATTTTGATTCAATATTATTTTATATTAAATTGTGTATTCTTGAATAAGTCAAGCACTATTTTTAAGTAGAAAAAAAAGATTTTATACCTTATAAATGTGAAATTTAATTGCTTTCTTGATAGAATTATATAAAATGATAAATAAATAATTTTTACTTGTATATGCAATTGATATATTATTTTTTTACAAGCATTAAAAATGATATAATATCTCTATTATAAGTTATTAAATGATATTTATTTGAAAATATAAAATCAAGTAAAAGCATGTTAAAATATAATTGTTAAAAGATACATTAAAATTATAAACACCACAAATACCTATTAAAATTATAAATACCACAAATACCTATTAAGATATACTATCAATTATTGATTATAACTTTCTTTCACATTAAACTTATAAATATATTTATAATTTAAAATATTTATTTATAAGAGCTTTGTATGTATAATTAAAATTTTCTCTACGTTTAATATGCTTAGTTATGGATATTATCTTATAGAAAATGTAAGTATAAAATTTTCATGATATGTTGGGTGAGAATGATTTATTTTAAATATATAGATAGTTATCACGTTTCGTTTTTTAAGAGTTATATTACGTACATGAACTTTAGCCAATATTTTAAGAAATATTTGTTACCATATTAATATGGATGACTTTATAGTACTTTTTATGTAATTTATAAATATCTAAATTATATTTTAATGACTCAATTAATTTAATTTAACTTTAAAAATAATCAAATCGAATCGGTGTAATATCATAGATAACTTTGTACTACATAGGCGGAGGACACCAACAAGTTAGCATTTATAATGCTATGTCTTGAAATATTGGTAGAATGGAACAACAATGTAGTGGGAACACAGCAAGTTAGCATTTATAATGCTATGTCTTAGACCATTGGTAGAATGGCGCAGCAACTATGTATGGGGTAGGCGTTGCGTAGTGGGATTAAGTTGTGCAATTATAATTGATGGATGATAGGAAAAATCCAATGTAATCCGCACTTTTTTTTTTTATATAGTATTTGTTAGCTGAGATGTATCTAGAGAGGGTGTCGTATTATATATTTTTGACCTATAATTTTTATAGCACGGTAAATTTTTTATATAATTAAATTAAATGTGTATATTAAAATTTAAAACTAGTAGTATTATATATTTTTGACCTATAATTTTTAAAATTTAATGGTTCATATTAAGAACCTAAAAATCAAACCGATAAAATTTATATTTAAGATGCATTTTTTCGTAATCATGCACCTATCTTACTGAAACTCTGAATACACCTCTGTTAAATATCTAGCTATTTTGTAAACTAGATCAGCAAAAGACATTGAACTGTAATTATTCATTCGAAAAAAAGCTAATGCGGACACACATGCGTGCGCACATTATATTTGAAAATTTTATATACCCTTACTTTTTAAAATTTGTATAGATTTATTTGTGATCCTAAATTGGGGATCTTTAATACAACTATTATAATTACCAAAAAATAATATAACTATTATTGAGGATTCATTTTTTTTTTTTTTTTTTTACTTATGGATGACAGGTTGTAACTTGTATGATCTCTTTCTTATCAAGTACTACTATTTTATTGAAATAACTCAATCTTCTTGTTCTTTTAGGTTTCAAGTAATTATTAGGTTTATCTCTTGTTCTTTATGTTATAAAATATTTTTGATAACTTTAAAAATAAATGTAGCCGTTCATTGTGTTCTATATTGATTTTTTAACATTGTTTATTTTTAAATTATTAAAATTTGGTTAAACTCGAAAGAAAATATGATGTATAAGACTGTTACTTCTATTAGATTAATAGAAATGAATAATTATTATGCATCATAGAGAAAGTTCATCTCATTGGTGGGAGATGAGTCCTTTGGTCTAGTTATATGTACTTGGGGCAATTGTTCCCTTAGAATCTAGCTTCAATCTTGTTGAAGTTGTGAATTTAAATGGTTTACTCTGTCATTTTCATAGATTTTGAAATTGTTTGTGTAGGTTGCAACATTGGCTCGAAATGTATATGCAATGCAAGAGCTACATTTTGCAGTACCAATGGCTGGAGCAGTTATTTGTACATTGAATACCCGTCATGATTCAGCTATGTTATCAGTACTTCTGAAACATTCTGAAACAAAGGTAATATTTGTGGATCAACACTTGCTGCAACTTGCTCAAGGAGCATTAGATATTCTTGCTAATGAAAAAGTAACACCACCTCTTCTTGTTGTGATCTCTGAATCTAACAATTCTTATCATACTATTGTTAATTCGAATTCTTACGAATATGAAAGCCTCCTGGAAAGTGGTAATAGCGAATTCTCTGTAAGGTGGCCAACAAGTGAATTTGATCCTATTAGTGTTAACTATACTTCTGGAACAACGTCGCAACCCAAAGGGGTTGTTTACAGTCACAGAGGTGCATATCTCAATACCATTGCTACCTTTCTGCTTCATGAGATGAGTTCATGGCCTGTTTACCTTTGGACCGTCCCAACGTTTCACTGCAACGGATGGTGCCTGACTTGGGGTCTAGCAGCACTTGGTGGCACCAGCATTTGCCTCAGACAGGTTTATCCAAAAAACATATTTGAAAACATAGCAGAGCACAAGGTCACACATATGAGTGGGGCACCGACTGTTCTGAACATGCTTGTGAATTCACCCGTAAGCGACAGAAAACCACTTCCTCACAGTGTTAACATAATGACAGGTGGTTCACCACCACCTCCACAAATCATTTCCAAAATGGAGGAACTCGGGTTTCGAGTACACCACTTATATGGACTAACAGAGACATATGGTCCAGGTACATATTGTTTGTGGAGGCCTGAGTGGGATTCTTTACCACCAAATGAAAAGTACAAATTGAGAGCAAGACAAGGGGTGCAACATCTTTGTTCAGAGGCAGTGGATGTGATGGACCCTCTTACAATGGAGAAAGTACCAGAAGATGGTAAAACAATAGGTGAAATTATGTTTAGAGGAAATACTGTAATGAGTGAATATCTAAAAGATGAAGAAGCAACAAAAGAAGCTTTTAAAGGTGGATGGTTTCATAGTGGTGATTTGGCTGTTAAACATCCTGATGGCTACATAGAAGTTAAGGACAGATTGAAAGATATCGTTATCTCTGGTGGAGAAAACATAAGCACAGTAGAGGTGGAAAGAGTTTTGTATAGTCATCCAGCAGTTTTTGAAACAGCAGTGGTAGCGCGACCAGATAATCACTGGGGGCAGACACCTTGTGCATTTGTGAAGTTGAAGGATGGTTCTAATGTTAGTGATCAAGAAATTATCAACTTCTGCAGGGATAACTTGCCTCATTACATGGCACCTCGAACAGTCATATTTCAAGATCTCCCGAAAACTTCAACAGGCAAGATTCAAAAATTCATTCTAAGAGAGAAAGCCAGAGCCTTGGGAAGTCTTTGCTGAAGGAGATGGGAAAAGGAACTTCGTTTTTCTTTGATTATAATGCTGTCAAGTCTGAGTGTCATTTTTCTATTCCATTTACAATTTGAGAATTTTCTAGAACTGAAAGACTTCTATGCTGTAATCTGTTTATCTTACTCTTTTTTTTGTGTTTAAAGATTGAAGTCTCCTCAAAAAGTGTATGCTAATCTCCATGTTGTACAAGCTGGACATGGTATCTCTTTGCTAATGAAGTTTAATTTTCATTATTCTACTTCTGATCAATTGCAATAGACTGTCAAATTTAATATCAAAATTCATATTGTCAGAGTATAATACTTCAAAATTGACGCATCATTGCTGTCAATTGTTGAGAATAAACCCGCAACAGAAATAATATTTGCAGTAATAAAAGCAATAAAAGCGAAACACAACAATATGGTTAATCAACAAGAATAAAAAGAGCAATAATGACACCAAGATTTTACGTGAAAACCCTCCTGAATAGGGGAAAAACCACGGCCCGAGAGGAGCAACTAATATCACTATAGTAAGGATTTTTACACTTGTAGGTCTGAGTAAAAACTTCAAAGACCACTACACACTCAAAAGAAATAACCCTCTTTTGATTTTCCCACCTCACTACAATATCGCTCACACTTTATTTTTCCTCACAGACTATTTTCCTCTGTGATGCCTCACTCTTCTTTTTTTTCTCCTTTGTTTTTGGTTCATTGAGAATGAAGAATGACTCTCTCTTTTATAGATAACAAATGAAGTAGCCTCACAATTTTTTCTTCACAGCTTACCAACATTTGACTTGTGAGGAAAGCTGAAAAAAAAATCAATATCTTCCAAATCTGCTAACCCTTTGACATTGTGAGATTTATCAAAGTTTGGCATAGGGGGATGGACCCCACAGTCCATACCTTGTTTGATTGTCCATAAAGTTAGAGGTTGATTTGTTGGCTCTACCTGGAAATTCCATCTTATCGCTCTCGAAGAAGAAGCAACAAATATTCAATCGAGTTTCGTTGCATCATCAACTCTGAACTGGTCTTCCACATTGTCACTAAATGTTATTCCTAAATGATGCTACTTTTCAATGTTAATTCACTTTCGCTGCTTTGTCAACTCTGTAGAAGGTGTTTGCATTGTCAATGTATATTATTCTTTGAAAGGCTCCATATGCTACTCTTCAGTATTATACCCTCTAACTTTTTCCATCACCATAAGTCACTCATGATTGGCACCAAGTTTTATTTATATATGGTACCAATTCAATTAAAATTCATCCCACAAGCACTCAGAGGCCTCAAAACTTGTACCAGGTTTCAAAGGATCTCGAAACTGGGTCATTATTGCTTTCCATGGAGGGTCTGCTTAAATGTTCTGTAAACTATGTTCCTTTGACACCCATAAGTTTCTTGGAGAGAGCAGCAAATGTTTTTAGAGGACGTGTTTCCATCATTGATGAACCTTCTGTCAAGTACATTTGGGAAGTGACTCATGCTAGGTGTATAAAGGTTGCCTCTGCTTTGTCTGAGCTGGGGATTTCTCGCGGGGATGTGCTAAGTTTCTTCTATCCCATTTTCTGTTGGAAAATAATACGAAACCTTGAAGGGTGTAGAAAATACTTTCTTAAAAGTAGTGATTGCTTGACTTTTGGTATAATGATCATTTATACAACCAGAAAATAAGTTCAGGCTCTATTCATTTCATGCTTCATGCATCATGCATTAATAATTTTCTTTCGAAGAGGACTTCCAAGCCACACTAACAACAAGCCATGGTGTTATGTGTCATTGATATGAGATGGTAGCTAAAATCCTAGATACTAGATATTTAAATGGTGATAAATAGATATTAGAACAAGTTCAGAATTTAAATGGTTTAGTTTTTCATTATGGATTTGAAATTATTTCTGCAGGTTGCAACATTGGCCCCAAATGTATCAAGAGCTGCTTTTTGCAGTACCAATGGCTGGCACAGTTCTTTGTACATTAAATACCCATTATGATTCAGCTATGGTATCAGTACTTCTGAAACATTCAGAAGCAAAGATCATATTTGTGGATCAGCAATTGCTCAAGGAGCACTAGATATTCTCACTAATGAAAACGCGATACCACCTCTTCTTGTTCTAATCCCTGAATCTGACAATCCTACATTCTAAACTCTATTACTCATGAATATGAAAGCCTCCTTGAAAGTGGAAATAATGAATTTACTATAAGTGAACTTGACCCTATTAGTGTTAACTATACCTCTGGAACAACATCGCGACCCAAATGAGTTGTTTCCAATCACAGGGGTGCATATCGCTACATTTCTGCTTCATGAAATGAGTTCAAGGTCTATTTACCTTTGGACTGTCCCAATGTTTCACAGCAATGAGTGGTGCCTAATTTGGGGTCTAGCAGCACTTGGTGGCACAAACATTTGCCTTAGACAGGTTTCACCAAAAGCTATATTTGAAAGAATATTAGAGCACAAGGTCACACATATGGGCGGGGCAACAACTGTTCTAACCATGATAGTAATAGTGAAGGATGGTTCTAATAATGGTAGTGAAGTGATCAAGAAATTATCAACTTCTGCAGGGATAACTTGTCAGCTCTTGGGGTGTGAGTTAGGCCCAAGACCTAATTTAACATGGTATCAAAGGCTCGTCTCACCCGATGTTGGGGCCCCCAAAATCAAAAAATTGCCCACGCACCAGATGCTAAGCACTGGGCGTGAGGTGGGGTGTTAAAGAATGACAAAAGTCTCACATCGGTGATTAATGAGATGGGTGGACTCCTTATAAGGCTTGGGCAATCCTCCTCCCTTTGAGCTAGCTTTTGGGGTGTGAGTTAGGCCCAAGACCTAATTTAACAATTACATGGCGCCTTGAACAGTAATATTTCAAGATCTCCCAAAAAATTTAACAGGCAAGATACTGAGAATCGCGCTAAGAGAGAAAACTAAAGCCCTGGGCAGTGGGTAGTATTTTCTGAATGAAACACTTGATTTCTCTTTTTTACCATAAGTAATAAGTAATTATTGACAACTCTGTTTATCAACATTGTCCAAAGCTGGCAAATTGCTCTTTTACTGTGTTTGAAGATTGAAGTTTTCTTAAAAAATGATATGCAATTAATAATCCTCTGTTCAATTGTGGTAAATTATTTTGTGTTGTCAATATATATAACTTCGATTCTACTGAAATTTATCTCTAAGGTCACGGTAAACGTATTAGTAAAGAGGATATCATATGAACCCTCAAAGTGTAAGAGAAAAAATTCTACAACAACAAATAATTATATTTAGAAGGTTGGATGGTCATTCAATTTTGCCTGGTTAGCTTTCATGCTCATTTTAGGTGAAAATATAGTTTTTTTTACCTATTTAATGATGTGTCAGCTATAATTTTTTAAAATAAAATATTTGAGAAAATTAAAATAAATATTTAAATTTATTTGGAACACAATTCATTAAAAAAACAGTTTACATAAAGAGCTAGCAAGTAGCAACTTTTTGTTGACCTTTGACTTTAAATTTTGGTTTGGCTTTCGAGTTGAAAAATAATAGGAGTGTATGCAAAAACATTTGGGAAGAATTATAGTGGAAAACATAGCTCTTCCTCTTTGAAAAAGTTATCATTAAATTTTAAGCTTCTATAAATGTTTTTTATCGATTAAAATTGATAAATAGCTGATTAAATGTCTTTATTTTTACTAAGTATTTTCGAACACAAGAAAAAAGAAAAAAGAAAAAAGAAAAAAGAAAAAAGGGATCTCAATAACCATGTTTCAGGTTAATTCTGAAAATTAGTTTTCATGCTCATTGCTTGGTTTTAAAAATCTTTTTAACTTTACGAAAGAGTGTTTCCTATAAAGATTTTTTAAAAATATTTTTAAAGCTTTTTATTTTTCCAATTCAATAACGTAAATGAAAGTTATTTTGAGAAATTTCTTTTTAAAGTATGACTTTTTCCTTCTGAATATGTTAATTTTCTATCTATAATTTTTATTTTTTTTGTCATTATGAGAGATTGAGTCCTGAATAAATTTAATATTAATTCTATTTTTTTTATAAAAAAAATCCTAAAATTTACCACTTCCACATCATTACATAAGTATCAAAAATTATATTTCAGGCTAAAATGACTATGAAAATTAAGAGGTCGTTTGGATTAGCTTAAAAAAAAATTAACTAAAAATTAAAAAATCAAACTAAATGACTTTTAAGTCAAAAAATAAAAAGTAAGTAGATGCCTACTTTTGGTTTTTAACTTTATTTTTAAAGTCATTTTAAACTTATTTTAAGTTATTTATAATTTTGTCAAACATTCACCAACTTATTTTAAGTCATTTTTGACTTATTTTAACTTATTTTTATATTTTTCAAACACTTTCAGAAGTCAAAAACTGACTTTTTAAAAGTAGGTTTAACTAACTTTTAAGTCAATCTAAACACCTTTTAACTTGACAAAGTTAAATGACTTTTAAAAAACAAAACAAAATTAAATATCTACAGTAGATAATTACAAAAAGAAAATTAGGCTATCGTCCAAGCTTCTAACTCTATAAACTATATTAGAATTTGGCAAAATTCAAGCAGAAAATCCTAAACACATTAGCCTCGCCTCTGTTACACTTGATGTTGATTTTATCATTTTCTTAGTTGTCGTTTCCAATTATTAAAATAAAAAAGTATCACTCGTCTATGGCATTTTGTATCAGGCAGATTTGATGCAGTTGGTACAAAGATCCAATAAATGACAATACCCTATAATTGTTGTATATCATGTAAATTTATATATTTGAGATGTTACCAATTTCAATTAAAAAAATTGGAAATGTTATCATCTTTGGACATTCACGTCAGTCAACAATTTAAGTCCTTCTAAAATAATGCCTGAAATTGTTGTTTCTTGCCTTGAAGTTAAACTAAAAATGAAAAAAATAAATGAAAAAGTGAGATAATGTTGAGGATTATAAAATATTATTACTATAGTTTACATAAAACAACAACTCTGATTCTTTCTTCTGTGGGTCCTTTGGCCACAAATTATTACTATAGTTTGCATAAAACAACAATCCAGTTTTTTGTCTTTCTCTCTTTTTCGCTTTATACAAACACAAATTATATAATTGATCTTTTGTATATGTATACCAAAGCAGATTATACAACTGCTTTCTTTTGTATATGTATAGCGAAATATACATATTTATGTTTGTTATGGAGCACAATTATGCAAACTATAGCTATAATATACAAATATGATTTTTGTGTTTGCAACTACTATAACTTGTCAAACTTTTTTTGCTTTTATATACTAACTGTTTTTTTTCTTCAAAATATATTGACGATAACCTTTTCTTACAACTTGTCCAAACTGTTGCATACGGGCATAAACTTCATTTTAAAAAAAGTTAAATAATTTCTATGTGAAAAGAAGATTAAATAATCACGGTCAAACAAATATTTGCCTGAAAAAGACAAATAGTATTTATGCTATAGTTTTATATTATAATTTATAACCTGACAAAATTGAATATACATTAATGTTATGGTTTGGCGAGTTGATCTTTAATTTGTGCTCTTTGAGATTGAAACTACTATGATATAAAAATTAAATTTATACTTCACAAAATAGTTATATATCGTGTGAGGAAAACATTAAAGACCAATATAAAATAGGGGCAAAAATACAAATGACCTAGTAACATAAGTGACCAAATTTTGCGTCTCGTCACGTTATTACTCTCTTAGTTTATTTTTACTTGTTCACTTTGAATTTTGCAAGTTATTTAAAAAATAATGATTAATATGAGTATTTTATCACAATATTTATATTAGTTACTTGCTTTAGTTCATATTAAGTGAATTGTCGAATCCTTTTTCATAATTTAAAATAAGTGAATTATTCAAAATTCAAAAGAATTGTTGACATATTTTTTTTCATATTTACCCTTAATTAATAAGGTTTTTAACTACTTTACATTTTTTGAGAGAATAATTTAAAAATAATCAAAAGAATAATAATATAAAAAATCCTTTAATTTATGTTCTTAAATATTTTCCTTGCCATCTCCCAACAAGGGACTCAATATAATATAGGAGTAATGTATAATGATGAAGAGAATAAATAATTAGCTTTGAAGGCAAAACATAATTTTTCAATAAAGCTGGTTGACATTCAGTCAGAAATTGCATGCTCCTAAATAATATGGACGCATTTTTATATTTAGACATGTATTTGTATAAAATCCCCTCACACAAACTTTTGGTTGCTCACTCATTTTCTGTCCCTTTTTTCATCTATCATGAAGCCTTTTTTCAATATTTCAAGATTCAATGGGTTGTTACATTCTCTAAACAGAGTTCGAGTTCACCCCATTTTGAATCAGAGGTCTCGTTATTTGTCCCAAATTAGTCATGAGAATGTCGAAACTCACCCATGGGAATCCATGGAGGGACTAATGAGGTGTTCAGCTAATTATTTCCCTTTAACACCCATTAGTTTCTTGGACAGAGCTGCTAAGGTTTTTAGCGACAGAACATCAGTTGTGTATGGTTCTTCTGTTAAATTCACTTGGGAAGAGACTCAAAATAGGTGTCTAAAGATGGCTTCTGCTCTGTCCCAATTGGGTATTTCTCGTGGAGATGTTGTAAGTTTAATTTCTCCTTACTCAAAAGATTTCCGCTTTAGAATAGTATGTCTAAACGCATGGTTAATAGTGTATATATTATAGCAATTTTGAACTCTTTACTATGCATTTTCTTATCAAAAGAAGTTGTTTTCTCATGGTTTGTTAGTGTAAATGATTGAATAGGTTGCAACACTGGCCCCTAATGTACCTGCAGTGCAAGAGTTGCATTTCGCGGTGCCAATGGCAGGAGCAGTGCTTTGTACGTTGAATACACGTCATGATTCAGCTATGGTATCAGTTCTCCTGAGGCATTCAGAAGCTAAGATCATTTTCGTTGATCAGCAGTTGTTTGAAGTTGCTCAAGGAGCACTGGATCTTCTTGCAGATGCTAAAACAAAACCTCTTTTAATATTAATCCCTGATCCTGAAAACCTCCCGCCTCCTGTTGCTGCTCCAAATGTTCATGAATATGAAACTCTTCTTGCAAGTGGACGCGATGATTTTGCTATAAAGTGGCCGTTAACTGAATTTGACCCTATTAGTGTCAACTATACTTCTGGGACAACGTCACATCCTAAAGGAGTCGTTTACAATCATAGAGGTGCATATCTCAATGCTATTGCAACTCCTTATACTCATGAGATGGGATCTATGCCTACTTATCTTTGGACTGTTCCAATGTTTCACTGTAATGGATGGAGCCTTACTTGGGGCGTGGCTGCACTTGGTGGCACGAATGTTTGCCTAAGACGTGTCTCTCCGAAGGAAATTTTTGAGAATATATCCCTCCACAAGGTCACACATATGAGTGCTGCACCAACGGTCATGAATATGATTGTAAATTCACCAAAAAGTGACCGCAAACCACTTCCTCACAAGGTTGAAATAACGACAGGTGGTTCACCACCGCCTCCTCATATCATTTCCAAGATGGAGGAGTTAGGCTTTTCAGTATCTCATATATATGGTCTCACAGAGATTCATGGTCCCTGCATGTCTTGCCTCCATCAGCCAGAGTGGGAATCATTACCTCCTGATGAGCGATTTGCTCTGAAAGCAAGACAAGGTGTGGAGCACTTTTTTACACAGGGAATTGACATAAGAGATCCTGACACAATGGAGAGGGTACTGGATGATGGAAAGACCCTTGGTGAAATTATGATTAAAGGGAACACTGTGATGAGTGGATACTTAAAAAATGTTAAAGCAACAGAAGAAGCGTTCAGAGGTGGATGGTTTCATACTGGCGATCTTGCTGTGAGACATCCAGATGGCTACATAGAAGTTAAGGACCGGATGAAGGACATTATAATATCTGGAGGTGAAAATATTTGCTCGGTTGAGGTGGAAAGAGTTTTGGTCAGTCATCCCGCAGTCTTTGAAGCAGCTGTAGTAGCAAGACCAGATGATCACTGGGGGCAGACACCTTGTGCTTTCGTGAAGTTGAAGGAGGGATTTAGTCTTGGCTCTGAAGATATAATCAACTTTTGTCGCGATCATTTGCCTCATTATATGGCTCCCCGGACAGTCATATTTGAAGATCTACCAACAACTTCTACGGGCAAGATACAAAAGTTTGTCCTAAGGGAAAAAGCAAAAGCCTTAGGCAGTCTTTGTCAAATCAAAAGAGAGATTGCAGTCTGAAGAGTACTTGAGACTAAAGCCTTATTCTTGTAATAGTTGTTTAGAAATTTCCAACATTAAGTCTTGGCTCTTCTGTTTGTAATCTTCTTATGTTTGAGGTCTTACATAACGAACGAAGCTTTCTATGAATAAAAAAGGCTCAAGCATTGTCAGTGTGTACATTTGATTAACTTGACAAACATGTATAGACCATCGAAAACAGAGAATTGGAACAACATTTACTGTATTTGTGTAGCTTATTGCTTAAAAGAGTTAAAAGGGCTGGCACATACACATAAAGCAGAATTGACAAACAAATTGCTGCAAAAATTGTGCAGATGCAGACAAGAAAGAGTAATCAAATAGTAGTAGATACAAAAGAATTAAAATTATATAAAGCATATCAATGGATACCAAACGTGAAATTGAATGAGGAAGGACACTTATGTCTTTCATCCATAGATTCAAACACTGCAAATTAAAGCCTAAACATATCGCGATATGCTCACTAAACTAAAACTAACTAGTCAAAAGGGGCATATTATCAGTAGAAATATTTGCTATTTTTTGAAAAGGACCAACGACACATAGGGCATCGGTGGTTTATCTCCAGCCATTTGATGATACAATGTAAGTGAAAAGAATGCCAGCACGGTAAGATTGCTATGGTCTCTCCAATTGAAGGATCCTTGATACAGATGGAACACATAGGATGTACTGGATCACCATGTTTTAAAGTCCATCTATACAATATTTCAAAGGAGAATGGATTTACACCTCTGTTTGTCGGATTAGGAGGAGGAACAATGGGAGGAAGACGAAACTCCGTGTTGGTATTGACAAGAACACGAGCACGAACAGTACTAATATCTTCACCATCTTGTTGGACATAAATAATAGTAAACGACATTACTATAGGCACAATTTTACAACCACTATTTTGAGGATCATTTATCTGTGATGTAGCAAAAGTTGAAACCTGTTCAGCTACATCAGAAGCAGAGTCTTCACAGATACCTAACATATTGCAAATTACTCGTGCCTTAATTCTGCAATGTGTCAAAAAATCAAATTTAAATACATACGGTTTCACCGCGGACTCGATCAGTTCACGTGAACAATCATCACCAACTTTTTCTTCATCATCATCATCGTTGTCAATTTTTTCGAGTATATAATCAACTTCACATTCGATGTAGAATACGTTTTCACCACAACCGGACCAATCCCACTTATTCATGATATTGTCGTCCCGATAAATGTCTAGTTCATAACGGTCACAAAAGCTACAATTATTTTGTACTGGGAGAGACATATCTAACAACTTGTGGAATTATACAAGAAAATTACAGTAGAGCAAGAAGGAAGATAAAATAAGACAAGAACAAGTACTAATTTTAATAAGAAGGGATTAATATAGGTTTGAATTACTATGATTAGGTTAATGAGGTTTTCCCACTACAAGTTGAACTCGGTAATAGTATTCCTATATGGTCAAGGAAAATAGATTTTCAGATATAATAATAATAGAAAAATATTCCGTGCATCTGTCGGTTCGGTTCGGTTTTATGTAATATCGGTTTGGTTTATTGGTTTTCAGTTTTTAAATATGTTAAACCAATAAGATATTTCTTATTGGTTTTGGTCCTTAACGGTTCAGTTTTCGGTTTAACCAATAAGAAAATACCTATAAAACAAATATATGACTTTTCTAATAAATTTGATGCGAAAACACAATAATGTAACTTTACAAATGCTCATAAAATAAAAACAATAATAATAAACATGAAAAGAACTATACAAGCGTAACACAAAGAGAAATTAAGAGGAATAGGGTTCTTATTTTAGATTTTTAACATTATTTATAATGTGAAATTGTGAACTCAAAGTCACTGTGAAATGTGAATTGAAGGCTAAAGGACAAAGATAGTGACTACTAAGGTATTGAGATTAATATATAATATTTATGTACAAGTAAAGTAGTAAATTACTAGTCGTAATGGGTTATTGGTTTACCCAATCACCCAATATTAAAAATCAATACCGAACCGATAACCCAATAATTTTTTTTATAAAACCATTAAAAAACCGTTAACCCAATAACAATAAACCAATAGCACTTTTATCGGTTCGGTTAATCGGTCGGTTCAATTTTTGCACACCCCTACCTCTAGGTGTGTCATCTTTTAGGATTTTCAGATTTTGAGTTTCAAACAAATCTATTTTTTACTGCAATTTTTTTCATGTATCATTTAAATTGTCAATTATTATGATTTATAGTATTTTTTAATTTATACTTTAATTTTCAAATATATAAATTTTATTTCAAAACTTGTCATAATAAATTGAGACAAAGAGAATAGCTATTAATTAGTTTAGTGATCATATGGAAAATCAATTCTCAAAGATTTGCGAATCCTTCCATTAAAAAAGGAAAAAAATCAGATTTGGCGCCGTACGATCTGAAATTTAGCAATTTTGTCATATGTGTAACTCTTGCTTTAATATCTCACTTCGTCATTAGGAAGATATTTTGTTTTTGCCCTTTATGGAGTTCCAATGTAAGGATAATTTTAAAATATAGTTAAAATTGAGGGGTAAATTTGAATATGTGGAGTCCATTTATTTCATTGCTGAAACTTGTTAATGAGAGGACATGATTTATTTACTCTAAGTAGATTTAACATAATTTGAGAAATTTTTATGTAGCAAAGTAGATTATATAACTTACATGTTTAAATGTAATAAAATTATTTTTAATACTTAGTAGTATATTAATTTATAATATATTGCTATTATAATATTGAAAATATGAATATTTTAAAAAATATTGATGGATCTTTTTTTTTTTTTTAAATCAAAGGTGTAAAAAAGAATTTCAATAAAAATGTTTATCCTAGAATTAAATGCATACAAAACTTAGATCATGATTTAGTTGCATATGCTGACTCTTGTTATTTATAATATACAAATTAAAAAGAAAACACTTGCACATCTTATATAGTGGAAATCTTATGCAAAATTTAACGACTCTAGTTGTACAAACAAATACACCCATTATTTTTTGAAATCAAACACTTACATTTCTATACTAGGAAAATGGTCATGATCATCTTTGTTTATGAAGTTTGAACTGCAGGATTTTGTTTGAGATTGAGGCGTAGTATGTACGGAGACTTAATAGAGCCACAGTACAAATGATCACCAATTTTAATGCCACTTGACACCATTGTCAAATCCTCATCATAATAGTGTTCCAGTGGATTTCCTTGTAAATCAACAGATAAAACACCACCATTTTTCTCTGCCTTTGGTTGTCCAACATACTTCACCATTATAGCCATTATCTTTCTGATGAATGGATACCTTAGTGTCAAGTCCCATGAATATGTCTTTTCCTGTCAAGTTATCAGAAACAAAATATGAGAGAGCAGCGTAACTTAAAGGTTGAACATATCAAGTTTAAAATATCATGAAGAAACTCACCGAGGCGAATGCAATCCAATAATGTCCTTCACCATCATAACGAATGTTGTCAGGAAATCCAGGTAAATTATCAACAAACATATCCACAGATCCTTTTTTTTCGCCTTTTATGTAATACTTTTTGCATTTCCTCCTACAAAAAAAGATGGAAAATGAGAAATACTCTTGTACGTACGTATCTGCTAAGGAAATTAAAAATATGAAAGAGTACTTACAGAGGTGTTTCACAGAAAATAACATAATTTTGATCTGGAGAGACTGCAACACCATTAGCAAAATACAGATCGCTAAGTAGCGTTTTGGTCTGTTTAGTTGATGGATCATAACTTAACAATCTTCCATTGGGTCTTCCTTCAAGAATATCATAAATGTACTGTTCGATATTATATTTGTAAGAAGCATCGGAGAAATATATAATTCCATCCTCTGCAACGTCTACAGCGTCTGCTAATTTGAATTTCAGGCCTTCAGCTTCCTCTGTTAGCACTTTAATCTCACCCACTGAAGTAACGTTCAGTAGTAACCCCTGTCACATTTCATTCTAAACAATTATACAGAGGAATTAACATATCTTCCTTTCAGATCTCACCGTTATTACTCTAAAATGGTGTGATTTTTGTACTTTCCGATGTAATCATATCCAGCAAAACAAAATAGTCCTGCGTGCAATTCACGTGTGTTTGGCGCGGAGTTTCTAATTTTTTAATGTTTGGTTAGTAAGTTATCTTATAGGTCTATTAAGTTACCCTCTCAATTAATTCAATCTCTTTGTCCTAATTTATTAAATATATACTTTCCGATGGGGTTTCTAGGGGTGAAAATGAAATTTTGAAATTGAAAATATTTTTTAAAAATAAACTTAAATTTTTTGTGGGGGCGGGTTGGCGGGGTGGGTAGGGGGAGCTGGGTAGGAGGTGGGTGGGGGGAGGGTCAAGGGTAGGGTGAAAAAATGAAATTTTGAATTTGTAAATATTTTCTAAAAACAAACTCAATTTTTTTTTGGAGGAGGGGGTGGGTGATTGAGGATCGGGATGAAAAAATAAAATTAATTTTCAAGTTGAAAATATTTTTTAAAAATAAACTTAAATTTTTTTCTTTTTGAAAGGGGTTGGGGGCTGATAGGGGGTTGATGGGAGGGAAAGGGGGGGGGCGCGAGGGCGAGGGTAGTGGGTGGGGGTAAAAAAATAAAAAAATTGAAATTAGAAATATCTTTTAAAAATAATTTTTAATATTTTTTTGGGAGGGGGTGGGGTAGGGGTGAGGTAAAAAAATTGAATTTAAAAACAAGCTTTAAAATTATTATTTTTTTGGGGTGATTTGAGGATAGGAATAAAATAAATTGATTTTTTCAACAAAAAAATAATTCCTTAAATTTGAGAAAAATAAGTTGATTTGAAAAACATTTTCCAAAACATTTAACCCGACCAAACATGCGAAAAATGTTTTCCTTTGTACCAAACATACCCTTAATATTTCCAGTTTATGATCATGTACCAAATATAAGAATATTTGAACCATTTATGTAACGAAAATATCACACCTTTTCCCTTTATTAATAAACAACTCAGCAAATTTCTAGGGACACAAATTTTTTTTTCCCCTAAAAATAAAAAAAGAGGACCACAACAACTGACCTTGTCCGCATCTGCAACAATAACTTCGCCGTGACGTCCTAAAGCAAGTCCGAGAGGTCTGCCGCCGGTGAAAACCCAATCCTCCACCGTCGAATCTGCCGCCGATTCGTTCACTTTCACTTTTTTAACCCACCCATCAACGCATCCAGTGTATATAACTCCGGATTTTTGATCGTACGCTACGTCTTCGGGTGATAACAGCTGGTTAACTCCGATTTTTTCCGAGCGACGGAGCATCTGATTATTGCGCTTTGGTGCAACAATGGGCGGGTCAGTAGAGAGCACATGGGTCGGATAAGAAGCCGGGTCGAAGGAATCCAGTTGATAGAAAACCGTTCCGAGAATAACGGGTATTATTACTGAAATAAAAATTGGCTTTAGAAAGATGAGCGGAGAACTCATATTTGCAGTTGTTGTTGAAGAAGAAGAAGAAGAAGAAGTTGGGCTTGACTGGTTACTGTGAATAGCAGAGCAGATGAAGGATTAACATTGAGATATTATCAAATCGTCAGCAAAGAAGAAGGTATGTGAGAGAATTAGTTGACTCGTATTCCTCTTTGTTTGCATTCTTATTATACCAAGATGTGGCTTCTATCTACTACTCCATTTGTTTCTATCATTGTGGCGTAACTACTATGACAAAGTCACAATTTCCAAGAAAGGAACAGATTAAAGGCCTAAATTTATCGTGAATTATTAATTTCATTTTTAAATTATTGATAGTTCTAAAAATATCATTACTAAATTTAAACACACCTCCAATCTTGAGTGAATTACACTTTTAAATTATCGCCTTATTTAGAACTCTATTTTTATTAAGAACATGATGCTCTTACAAAAGTTTGAAATCACTTACTATATTATGTGACAAATTAAGGTGTATCTTAATTTAGTTAGTCAAGTAAAAATGTGTTGTCTTAAGTTTATGGATATTTTTAATACTTTTCTAAAAAGAAAGAAAGTCGTATCTAAAATTTGGAGTAAATTTATCATAAAAATTTAAAGTTAATGAGTTTTTAAATTTTAGTCATTTGGAGTCATTCTGAACCCTACCTTATACTCTTTCTATGGCTAATTATTTGTCCACTTTTGAATCGACACACCTATTAAAAAAATAATTATTGACATAATGAATTTATCATTTTATCCCTATTAATTATGAAGTGGATGAATTAAAAAACTTAAGATTAATTAAGGATATAATAGGTAAAAAAAATTATCCTTTCTTGATTTGTCAAAATTGACAAGTATTTAGGAACAACTAAAAAGTGAAAAATGAACAAATAATTAGGGAAAGAGGGAGAGGGAGTACTTTACTTTGCCTCTCATTTATAGTCTCACACTTATCATTAAAAATAATAGAAGTATATTTTAAAGTTAAAATAAAAAAGTTTAAATTTAATAATCTCTAAATATAACAATATATCATTTTTCATGAAATAATTAAACAAAAATTTTTTTATGCTAAATTACTTTCAAATATAAAAAAATGAATGGCTAATAAAAATAATGATGACGTATAAAATTTAATGACTGAATTAATAAATTGACTATCCTAGTATGTTGAAAAATTCTTGGCCGTATAGGCCGGCTTCGCAATTCGCACACCCCGAATTATTTATTCTTTACAAAGCTACTTGCATATAATGATAGAGTGGGTAAGTAAATCATTTACTAAAGTTATTTATATTAATAAAAGTTATTTACGTTTAATCATTTCATTTTAATTTACACAATACTACTATTAAACAATAAGTAGTAAAGTAAATTATTAATGACATGTTGATTGATAGAAATAAGTTAGGCCTGAAGTTGGTTTGTTTTAACATAGTATTAGATGTCGATTATATTGTAGATTTATTATTGGTTTACCCTTGCAATAAGGTTGAATTCAGATTACATATGTTTGCACAGGTATAATAATGTTTCTAAATCAATCATTACCTCAAATACATAAATAATAACGAGCGATGAATGTTAAATAATTCAACAAGTCATACATCAATTAAACATGACATTTTGTAATGTATAGAGATAATTTTATAAACCTGCCTCAATTTAAACGAAGCCAGACTTGAGAGTAGGTTTGTGAAATTATTTCTTTAATTTTTTATTTGTGTTTTGTGTAGAATAGCTTTGTGGGTAAACATATTTCATCTGAATGATATTATTGATATAAAATAATTATCAATAATTGGACGATCATAAATGTTCATTCTAATAATGCTAATTACTTGACGATATTTTTCTTTTCTTTTTCTGTCAAAAATGAGATACTCCATACCTAATAATTGCCTTCATGTCTCTCTTGATGAGAATTTAATCGCTTGGAAAATGAATTGTAAAGTAGTCAATTTAGGACAATTTCCTGCCCTTATATAGGAAAATTTAAAAAATGATAAATAAAGTTTTGCAAACAATAATTGTCCCAAAGTACTAAATATATAGTCTAACGTGTTTAAGACGAAAGGTAAACACTTGAAGCTTATCATTATTAAATGTGGCCTAATTAATCAGAAATTTGTGCAATCCATATCAATGGATTTTTCTTTCTACTAAAAACTGTTTTATTTTTAGAAAGTGAGGTGTTTGATCAAATTTTAGAGAAGAAATTAAATATTTCTCAAGAGTCACAAAAGTTGCTTTTTTAAAGACTAGAATATTAAACTTGAAAATTAATAGAAACGGTCTGCATGCATTGGGCTTATGATTTTATAAAGAGACTCTTTTATAAATACTAGTAAAGATGTACTTGATGATAAAGAAATGGTTGTTCGGTGGTCTTGATGCTTTATTGAATAACAAGCAAGGAGAGTCCCTAAAAACATTTTTCTGAAAAGTACTTTTAAGAAGAAAAGGATACTTTAAAATAAGTTGATTTAAGAAGTTTGACCAAATAAATTATAAAACGATAAGAAATACTAGTGAGGAAGATCTATATATATAAGGGCACTAAAGAATTTCTATTTGGCTTAACTCTTCCTCCCAATATCTATGGGCTTTAAATTTTGGGAAAATTATGTGAAATGACAAACATCTAGAGTATATTATGTAATATAGTTATAGTTTCGATTATTTTTAATTTGTGGATACAATTTGGTGAAATTTTGCTATTCGGTTTCATAATTGTATAAATTCTGAATTTGTATAATTTGATTTTTAATTGTATAAATTCTGAATTTGTATAATTTGATTTTTAATTGTATAAATTCAAAATTTGTATATTTCGGTTCCTGATTGTATAAATCCAGAATTTGTATATACTTACCCTAACTATTTGTATATGCTTTATGAAAAATTCATAATAAATTACTATGTTTGTGTATTGGCAAATGAAATATACAAACGGAGTTCTCAAAAATTTCTAAATGTAGAAATACAGAATTTGTATATACTTAATTTGTTTGTATATTCGCAAGTGAAATATACAAACTACAATCTCCATAGCAAACAAAACTATAGCTTTAGAGTGCAATTACTAAAACTATAGCTATAGAGCCTTCCTATTATCTTTGTTATTTCTGAAATTTTCTCCCAATTTCTTATTTTTATTGCTTAGAGCCTAAGAAGTTCAAACATAACAATTATTTTGAGGCAAAATGTCTTTGTATGTATATCATTGTCAATACTATTACTTTTCTCATTCAAATATTTTATTGAATTTTGGTTTGTATAATTAAGGGTGTATATTGATATATCTTATGTCTACAGGTTTATTTGAATTTTTGCTTTGTATAATTAAGGGGGGTTAAGATCTTTAGTTATACGAATGTTATACAACAACAACAACATATCCAGTGAAATCCCACTAGGTGGGGTCTGGGGAGGGTAGAGTGTACGCAAACCTTGCCACTACCTCGTGGAGGTAAATAGGTTGTTTCCGAAAGACCCTCAGCTCAAGTACATCAAATTCAAGTAAAATGAGAGAAAAACAATATATAAAACATAACATCCAATAAAAACGATAGTATATAATCAACAAAGGAGACAATAACATCAATAAAATAATGTGAGAAGTGAAACGCAGTAAACAACATAAGGCTATAGGTATCACAGACAAGAACTGCAAGTGCAAGGCTAGGACTACTACAAACGCTAACAACCCATACCCTTGCAAGGAAAGACAACACGCTAACCCTACTAACCTTCAACCTTAATACGCGACCTCCACTCCTTCCTATCTAGAGTCATGTCCTCGGTAATGTGAAGCTGAGATAAGTCCTGTCTAATCACCTCTCCCCAATACTTCTTAGGCCTACCTCTACCCCTCCGCGTACCTTCTACACCCAACCCCTCACACATCCTCACTGGGGTGTCTGCGCACCGTCTCTTCACATGTCCAAACCATCTTAGTCTCGCTTCCTTCATCTTGTCCACCACAGAGGCCACTCCCACCTTCTCCCGGATAACCTCATTCCTAATCTTATCACTTCTAGTGTGCCTACATATCCATTTCAACATCCCCATCTCCGCAACATGCATTTTTTGCACATATGAGTTCTTGACTGGCCAACACTCCGCTCCATACAACAAGGCTAGTCTAACTACCACTCTGTAAAACTTACATTTAAGTCTAGGTGGAATTTTCTTATCACACAAGACTCCAAAGGCAAACCTCCATTTCATCCAAGCAACCCCAATGCGATGTGTGACATCATCGTCGATGTCGTCACTTCCTTGGATTACAGACCCAAGATACTTAAAACTTTCTTTCTTAGGAATGATCTGTGTGGCAAGTCTCACTTCCACATCTGCCTCATCTAATGCATCACTGAATTTGCACCCTAAATATTCTGTTTTGGTCCTACTCAACCTGAACCCTTTGGACTCCAGCGTTTGTCTCCACACCTCCAACCTCGCATTAACTCTGTCCCGCGTCTCATCAATCAGTACTATGTCATCCGCAAATAACATACACCATGGGACCTTCTCCTGAATAGACCGCGTCAACTCATCCATCACCAAAGCAAATAGAAAAGGGCTAAGGACTGATCCTTGGTGCAGCCCCATCTCAACTGGGAAATGTTTCGAGTCTCCTCCAACCGTTCTAACCCGAGTCTTGGCTCTATTGTACATGTCCTTTATCGCCCTAATATAAATCATTGGGACACCTTTAGCCTCCAAGCACCTCTAGAGGACATTCGTCGGTACTTTGTCATAGGCCTTTTCAAAGTCAATGAACACCATATGTAGGTCTCTCTTCCTTTCTCTATATATTTCTACCAGTCTTCGCATAAGATGAATGGCTTCGGTAGTCGATCGTCCCGGCATGAATCCAAACTGATTCTCAGAAATGGACACCCATCTTCTCACCCTCATCTCCACCACTCTCTCCAAATCTTCATAGTATGGCTTAGCAATTTGATACCCATGTAGTTGTCACAGTTCTGGATATCACTCTTGTTTTATACAACGGAACCATTGTACTCCACCTCCATTCATCAGGCATTTTTGTTGTGTTAAAAATAACATTAAACAGCTCAGTTAACCACTCTATACCTGCCTTGTCCGTGCTCTTCCAAAAATCCACCGGAATCTCATCGGGTCCGGTCGTTATTCCCCTGCTCATCCTACTAATAGCATGTATAATCTCCTCGATCCTAAAACACCTACAATACCCAAAGTCCCGAGGTCTTTCAGAGTGCGCCAAATCACCCAACACAATGTCTCCGCCCCCCTTTTCATTTAAAAGTTTGTGAAAGTATCTTCGCCATCTTTGCTTGATGGAGATCTCATCCACCAATACTTTGCCTTCCTCATCCTTGATACACTTCACTTGGTCCAAGTCGCGAGCCTTCTTCTCTCTTTCTTTTGCGAGCCTATACAATTTCTTATCCCCACCTTTGTCCCCCAGCTCGACATACAAGCGTTCGAAAGCTGTCGTCTTAGCCTTCGTAACTGCTAACTTAGCTTCTGTCTTTGTCGTCTTATAAACTTTCTTAAGCGTCCGCTTCTCTTCCTCGTCTACGCACTCCACCAACTTTGTGTATGCAGCCTTCTTCGCTTCCACTTTGCCTTGGACTTCCCCATTCCACCACCAATCTCCTTTATGGCCTCCAAATTTACCCCTTGATACCCCCAACACCTTTGAAGCAACTTCCCTAATGCAACTAGCTGCTTTATTCCACATGGTGTCCGCATCCCCGCTACCACTCCAAGCCCCCATCCCAATCAACTTCTCACCCATCTCCTGAGAAAGGGCAGGGGTCAAGCCACCCCATTTAATCCTCGGTCGATCGGATACAATCTTCTTCCTCCTATCCCTCTTAATTTCCAGGTCCATCACCAAAAGCTTATGTTGGGTAGTAAGATTTTCACTAGGATAACATTGCAGTCCTTAAAGAGGCCTCTATCACCCTTTCTAAGGAGTAAGTAATCTATCTGAGTCTTAGCTACTGAGCTACGAAAGGTAACCATGTGGTTCTCCTTCTTCGGAAAGCATGAGTTAGCAATCAACAACTCAAAAGCCTTAGCAAAATTTAGAAGCGAAGTTCCACCCCCATTTCTCTTCCCAAAACCAAAGCCTCCATGAACAACATCAAAGCCATCAGAAGTTGCCCAGATATGGCCATTAAAATCTCTACCAATGACAATTTTCTGAGTGTTCGGTATACCTCTAACTACCTCATCCAAATCCTCATAAAAGAGCTTTTTGGCCTCCTCACCCCAGCTCACTTGAGGTGCATAAGCACTAATAACACTCAAAGTACATCTTCTAATGACTAGCTTAATCAACATCAACCTATCATTGATCCTCCTAACCTCCACCACTTGCTCCCTCAAATCTTCGTCTACTAAAATACCCACTCCATTTCTATCCCTTGAGCCTCCTGAGTACCCCAACTTAAACCCGTCGACATCCCGAGCCTTGGAACCTACCCATCTAGTCTTTTGGACACAAGCTATATTTATATTTCTCTTCTTGAGAATTTTCACTAACTCTAAGGACTTCCCCGTCAACGAACCTATGTTCCATGATCCTACCCTCAATTTATGGGAACCCGTAACCCACTTACCATTATTTTCCCTCGTCCTCGGCCTCAACCGAGGACATGATTCAATACCACCATCAGATACCAAATCCACTAGAAAGATACTGAATCTAATGTAAAATCTACACAGGAATACACTTCAAAAAATTCTGCAACAGGTGTATAATCTAAAAGACCAGATAGCAACAACTAAACTATAGGATCAAGTTTAGTGTATTCTCCAAAAGACACGATAGCACAACTATACTATATGCTGAAGCACTGATCTGAACTATAATAGAAAACAAGAAAGTACTGATCTGGAATATATAAGATGGAGCCCTAATCTGAACTAAAATGCCAATCAGAAACAGCCAAAAAAATAAAACAATCCAAATAATCAGAGTGTAATGCACAATGCACAATCAGGTAACCTTAAAAATCTACTCCTATGCTCTTCAAATTATTGAAAGTTGGGTGTAATTACCTACCAAGCAAGATTAAATTACCTAACAAGAAGGGTTTCAAAGTAGAAAACAAAAACACAAAATCTGCAAAAAAGGGCGCAGAAAATAGATTCAGAGCAAGAAAGAAAGGAAGACAGGATAGATAGAACCTGGTCGGTGAAGATGGAGGGCTTCAGTGGTCTTTGGGCAATTTTCCGGCCAGATCTCTTTATGAATGTTATGATGATGTATATTTCGAAAAAAATGAATTGGTATTTTTTTTTTATATTTGTAGAAATTGCATAATGAATAGGTAAGAAATTTCTTTAAAGCAGAGCAAACTGGACTGAAACAACACGAGTTTGGTCACTTTTGTGGGTAGATCCACCCAAAGATCAAGCCCAATTGGACCAACATGTATATTTTTATAATAAAAGGCAAATATTAAAGTTTTCAATATTATTAATGTCAAATTAACTATTTCAAGAAAGTTCCAATCAAGTAAATTCATGCCAAATACATAAATTTATTTGGGATTGTGAGCAATGTTTTTGCTAGACATAACAAAGACTGAAAAGGGACAATTTTTATTAAGACGTGCATAATTTCAATGCTTTTTTTTTTTTTTGAGGCCGGTGGGGATTCGAATCCCCAATACTAGGATGAAGGTGTGGGCAGCTCGCCAACTGAGTGTAGACACAATTTCAATGCATTGTTGACCTTGTCCCTAAGTATAAATTTCTGTATTTTCCCTGAAGAATTGAATGGTAAATCACCAAAGATTACTGCCTTAGGAACCATGTAATCCTGCAACCAATCTTCACAAAACTTGATAATTTCTTCATCAGTCACAAAACACCCTTTTTTCAGCTTCACAAAAGCACAAGGGGTCTCTCCAAGAACATCATCACATCTTGCTACAACTGCAACTTCCAAAACCATAGGATGCCTAATCAAAACACCTTCAATTTCAAGTGTGCTTACAGTTTTCCCCTCAGTTTTGACTACGTCAACAGCGCGATCCTTTAATTTTATATTCCCATTTGCATATTTAATACCAAGATCTTTAGTCCTATACCACCCTCCATCAAAAGCTTCTTCAGTTCTTGATGAATCTTTCAAGTATCCCATCATCACAGCATTGCCTCTAAACATGATTTCCCCTATAGTTTTTCCATCTGCTGGTACACTTTCCATACTCTCTGGATCTTTTACATCAACTTCTTCCATCATAATGTTGTGAACCCCTTCGCGAATTTTCACATCCACGTCTTCTTCATTTAACTTGGATAAATATTCATCTTGACACTTCCAAGGCATCGATATCATTGGACCAAGTGCTTCACTCATACCATATGCATGATTGATAGTAAATCCTAATTTTTCAAGTTTGATCAGAATTTCTGGTTGTGGCAATACCCCTGCTACTGTTACATTCACTTTGTGGGGTAACAGAGGCTGATTTATGCCTATAGCATTAGCAATTTTTGTAAGAATCATTGGTGCACCACAAAAATGTGTCACATTGTGAAGGTAAATTGCATCCAAAATCTCTTTTCCATTGATTTCACTTGGGCAAATATTAGTGCCACCCAAAGCAGCAATTGTCCAGGGGAGACACCATCCATTACATCGAAACATATCCACTGTCCAGAGAAAAACAGGGCTTTTTCCCATTTCGAATCGAAAAATGTCAGCAATTGTATTCAAATAAGCAGCTCTATGGCTATACACAGCTCCTTTAGGCTTCCCTGTTGATCCAGAAGTAAAATTGATCGAAATCGGATCAAATTCATTTTTCGGATACATAATCTTGAAATTAGGAGGCTGCCCCATTTCAAGAAGTGTTTGGTAATCCAGAATCTTTGATGGCCCTGATGATGAAACTGGTGGTTTTTTTACATTGTTACTTTCATGGATTAAGACAATTAGACAAGACTTGTCTTTTTCCTGAAGAATGGTAAGTGCTTGAAGCACTAGTCCAATGCGATCAGAGTATACAAAAATGATTTTGGCCTCTAATTTTTGGAGTTTTTGTGCTAATGTGGTGGCATCTAGCATTGTGTTAAGTGCAGAAAGGACTGCACCAGCCATTGGTACACCAAAATGTAGCTCATATTGTGCTGGTACATTAGGTGCCACTGTTGCCACCTGTTTGTATTAGGATTAATAAGTTTATAAATTAAGCTTGTTATAATTGGTTAACTATGACAAAATAAGCTACAAATAAAAGCGAAGAGAAAAAAGAAAGAAGGTTTGAACTCAGAGTTATAGTTAGAATTTAAAGTTTATAGGTTCAAGATGTCGTTGAAAATCCACTGATCATTTGAGTTAGTAGGTTGAAATGCTTCATTGATTCTTTCTTACTAGTTCAATATTTCCCTATTTAGAGAATTATACGAGTATCTTAGACTCTTTAACAAAAAAATATTAACACATTAATTAGATATTACTTTTCATTTTTAGCCTTTGTAATTATTGTTAAATTACTCTTTAGAATGATTAAATATTGATTATGATACCTACTCCCAGTACTTCAGAGCAGTTAGAGTTTCTTGAACTCATTATCACATAGGAAATCCAAATGAAGGATAAAAATGGAAGAAAAATCTAAAATTATTCTTGAACAAACAAATTAATTTGAACTATGAAAAATGTCTTTAACAATTCACTAGATAAAATAATAGAGAACGTAGGAGTAATATCAATTTGAATTTAGTACTAGCTAGATTTTTTAATTAACACATATGGGGTGAGCCAAAACTATTAGGTTATCCGTAACTTTAGTTGTGCGCCGATCCCCAACGTTAGATCAGAGACATAAAAAAACTAATTATTTATATTCGGTGTTTATATCAAAACTAAATAACACTACAAATAATATGATTCGAGAGAGCCTCCCTACTTCCAAACAATATTTAAGTCCATTGACTTGTTTAGTACTATTGATTAAATTCATGTATCTAGATGTTTTCCTCTGGTCGTAATGCATATCAATTGTACCTAGTCATCAATTTATTTATTTTTCATAATGTGGAATTTATTTATTTTTCATAATGTGGGTCTTTAACACATGGCTTGACAAAGTCAATATATTGTACAATTCCAAATCACTGCCAGCACAGGCTCATGCAGAATGAGGAAAACAAGGTACAGAACTAAGGAGTTTTAATTATAATATAACACTGATATCTGATATAAGAAAAAAAAAATTCGTATCATCATGTGCAGATGTGCTCTGCTCTAAAATATTTTTAAATTTTATGTGAGACGTATTTAATTAATTACAATTTGAGACGAAGACTTGTGGTCTTAGCTCATTTGTTTAATAAAAAAGAATGAAAATAGAGCACTCAAACAGGAAACAAAAAAGTCAAAACGTGTATTCACACCGACACACGATTACTCGTATATTTATCGTTTTTAAAGCATGAAATAGAAATATATACCGTTAGTACTTTTAGTATATATTATAACATATAGTATATATGTGTTTATTACATATATAGTATGTGAGTTAGACAACAAAAAAATTCATCTCTTACATTACTATAGTGTATATTATATGACTTGTTAACTAATCGTTTTTACATGACATTGTGAATTTGTCCCCACTCAGCCCCTAATTTTGACACCATTACGCAAGTTATGAACGTTTTTCCAAAGGAAATATAAGAGCATGAAACTGGAGGGGCCTGTTCTGTCGTTACTTTGTAGTATGAGCACTCAAAATGATTTTGAATATCTAGTAAGTCGACAAAAGATGGTTCGTTATTGGAAAAAGACCTCTCAATATATATTCTTATAATCTTATACAATGACTTACTAATAAAGAAGCTAGTGTAAAATTAGATCTTAAACCTAATTCAAGTTCTACACGCTAGTTCAAAGGATAGAGGATTGTCAAAGATTTATAAGAAGATCACTCGTCTCATTAGTAATTTTCATTCTTTAACACCCACCTCAAAACATTTGATGCGTGGACAACTTAAATTTGGGGATCCAACATCAAGTGAGATAGATACCATGTAAAATTAGGTTCTAGCTAGGTCTAACTCATACCCCAAACACTAGCTCAAATAAGAGAATTGTTCAAATCTGACCACTCATTTCTTTAACCACTGATGTGAACTTTTTCATTCTTTAACATCTAGTTGGTCAAGTCTATGAGATGAATAAATATGAGAGAAGTAGAACCATATACGTAAGTCAAGTCTATCTTCGTAAGAGACATAATTATTAAGCTTATCAACTAAGAATTAAGTGGAGGAATTAAAGATTGTTGTCGATTCTTCTTTTTATTATAAGTGTATATGTAAAAAGGATAATTAAGAACCCTTCTTCTACGCATCAATTAATTTGGGTGAATGAATGCGCCTTGTTGACTTGGTTAATATTTCAAGTCTCTAATGGCTCACTTCTACTTAACTTTTGCCTTAAAGAAAATAATTGGCATGCATGAAATTAAAAAGATCAATTATAGTATTCAAAGTCCAAAGAACTAGATCTGATTCTAGTCTAGTATATATATGTAATATTGTTTTCATGCCAGAGAGATCTTCATCATAATTATGTTACGAAAGAGTTCTAAAGAAAAGAAAACATAGATCTTGAATGGAAATTAGTCAAGTGCAACTACTTTAGGCTAAATGGTGCACTTAAATTTATATAGTTAATTACGTGTATATAGAATTAATCAGATCGTCTGAAGTATGAACATATGTATATAATTGCGTAGTACATAAATATATATTGAACATGGAGGAGTAAGTGAAAGGAAGAAATTAGACTTACAACATCACCAGAGGAAACTCCAAGTTGAGAAAGAGCAGATGCTAGGTTGATACATCTTCCATGTAATTCTTCCCATGAATAACTTATGTTTCCATAAATTAAGGCTATGTTTTTGCGGTAAACAAATGCAGCACGTTCCAAAAAACTTAGAGGTGTCAATGGTACGTGGTTTGCAGGGCAAATTACCAATCCCTCCATCTTTTCCTCCACAACTCACTCCATATGGACATGCTATATATAACATCTTAAAAGTATAAAAAGTTAAATTTAAATTCTGACTTCGCCTAGTGATGGATTCGGAATTTCACTAAGGGTTCGAAAAATAAAAATATATTGCATGGAGTTTGAACTTGGAATCCCAAGTTAAATTTTGAACTCTTTTAATCACTGAATCAACCTCTAATCTTGTGTTCAGAAATTTCAAAATATATTTATAATAAGTAAGAAAAAATGACCTTGGATATGTAGTGTAATCTTTTGCTGAAGAGGTTCAGGTGAATAACCCTCAAAAGCGCAGCCATAATTTTAATCTTAGAAATTTTGAATTTTATAAGTGAGTTCTAAATTTAATACTCGTACATATTTAATAATCTTCTTAATATAAATACATTATTTGAATTTTTTTTTACTAGGTTCAATTAAATTCATATTCAAATTTCTAACTCTGCCTCTGAACTAAAGAGATCACTCATTTCATTAATAAACGATGTGAGACCTGTTCACTCTTCGACACGTTTGTGATAACGTTGCAAAAGACAGTAATTCGACAACCCAACATTTTCTTTTTGAAATGTTATTGTCATACTACTTTAGTATTATTTAATTTATATATACAACATTAACAGTAAAATTTTGTGCGCATGATGATGTGGAAATAATATAATTCATTTTAAATTCGTGGAGAGCGCGTTTTGACGTGGCATAAATGAATCAGACATTTTAAGGAATGTTATTTAATTAAAAGAAAATAAAGCTTTAAAGTTTGGCTAATTAATAGAAAATGACTTCATCGTCATTCGTCAAGCTGAATGCCAATTGGTAATAGCTTGCTTACTTCTGTCATTATCAATAATACAAACTTTTCCTTAAGCTAATTGCTTTGCTTAGTTCCGTAATCATCAATAATACTATATACATATGCTAAACCGAGTTATAATCCACTCTCGAAATGGCTGTACATGTGAGTGCTACTTAATTTAGTCTTCTTTAATTCACTAACGCTGTTGATATATAGTTATATACAACATGTACATTTTAAAAGAACTTTTTTTTATACTCTTATTTGTCAAGTTTTATGTGCAGCACTTTTCACTTCTTGACATTTAAATTAATTGTTTAATATTTTGAAATGTACTTTTTTTCATCATATTAATTACTTTTAAAAATTGTAACTTATAAGTGTTTTATGTTTAGTTTTTAAATAACTGAATTTAGTTTTAAATATTGAGTTGATTTAGTTCGAAAATCTTAGAGGGGCATTTGGCTATGAATTTGTTTTTTTACTTTTTGCTGGAGTTGAATTCCAAAAAACACGTTTGACAGATTGAATTTTGGAATTTGAAAAACACCAAAAAGGGTTTTCACCTTTTTTTACTCAATTACTCATAGACAACTTCAATTTGTATTCATGGCCAAACACAATTTCAATTTTCAAATATCAATTTTCATTTTGAAAATAAAAATTATTTATTTGTTCAAATACTCACAATTTTCATGTCCAGACGCCCCCCGTCAAATTGACCGTCAATAAGTGAAAAGTATTACATGAATTGAGACGGAAGGAATAAGCATTTATAAAACATTTTTATTCCCTAATTTGATTGTATGGAAATAAATTTATTTTCAAAATGGTGTCCTTATTGATTTAGCCTAATGGTGCATTCATTGAGATAAAGGTATATCACATTTTTAGCAAGCTCTTTATAAAATACTTTTCATGCTAAAAACAGTCATATCTCAAATTTACCATATCAAATTTTAGTTGGGAGACTACCTAATAATTTTTTATGACTGCTTGTAATTATTGAAAAGTAGCAAGGGATTAAGAACATTATGTTCAGGAGATATAATTATTAAGGGCCATGTTGACTAAAATCACAAAACTTATAAATTTATATGAAAAGCAATATTTCTCGATTTCTCTAATGTTGGGCTGGCCATTAAAGTTGGGTTAACACTTGGATCATAATTGGGCTAATACTTTAGAAGAGTTTGATTAGTGGGACATTTCCTGGCCCAATCAACACCCCTAAATATGGGGAAACTAAGTAAATATCCTATAAAAGCAAAATAATTACAAACATATACTCATTTACATTCATATCCCATTAAATAATTACACAATATACCCCCAACTAATTTCGCTTAAGTGATACTAAATAATTACACAATATATATATATATGGTATCATTAAAGTTTCTTGTTCAGAAATTACTCATCATTAGTCAATGATACTATGAGAGTTAGGAAAAATTTTATTATGGGTGAGGCGCACATAGTGTCAGTTGTGTGAGGCGTTTTTTGGCTGCCATTTGTATATTGTGGGGTCCATATTGTACTTGTTTCATTTCCTTACATTTTCTCTTTCCATTTTAATCTTTTCTTGTACTTCTTTCTTTCTTACTTGCATTTTCTTTGTTTGCTTGCCAACTCTCTTTGTAATTTTATTTTAATAGAAAAAAACTTTAGAACTCACCGACGGATATATATATATATATATATATATATATCAGATGAAATTAAATTATTATTTTTTAAATAAATTCGAAGAGATTGAAGATAGTGAAACTAAAATAAATAAATTAAACTCTCACAAAAAAGTAAAAATTCATATAATCAACCAATTGAGCTACTAAAATTCATTTGGTATTATTTATTACATTTAAATTCACAATTTAATTTTAATTATTTAAATTTTAGTCATTAATTTATTTTTTGAGATTTTCAATTTTAACAACCCAATTCTTAATTGCCTTGTAACTCTTCTTAATACACTCTATTTTAATTATCTAAAATAAATAATAATTCTGGAAAAATATTTTTAATAATATGAGACGGAGGGACCACAAGTTTGTATAGAACCTTTTCTCAATTAATAAATGCTAACATAATGTACATTCTCACTAGTCACTACGATAAATAATTTAACTAATGAAATAATTTATATTTTGTGTAAATGAAACGCAACATGATAAAATTAAACCAACAATCATTTAATGAGATTTTCGAGTTTTCAAAACAAACGATATCACTTTCTTTTTTTCCGCTCTTTTTTCATAGTCCTCCATTTCTTCACCCCATTGCTTTAGTAGCATTGAAGGGTTTATTTAATAGGTTATTAGAATTATGCATGTCTTCAATTTGGTATTTGACGTTAATAGTAAATTAGTTTGAAGACAATAAAAAATACACAAATCTTATCTTATCTTGTAATATAGAACTATTTTTAAAAGTAACGCGAGTTTAAAGAAAATAGAGTGTAAACAAATTTCAATATAAGAATAATATTTTTAATAGATATTCAATTCAACACGTTAAATAAATGTGGATATAAAATAGAAAATAAAAATATTGATCAACTAATAATATGACTTTTTATTCCCTTGCACTTTTCCACTTTCAATATAATATTTTAATTTATTTAATTGAAGTTGACATGGACCCCACAATTATCTTGCAATTCCCACTCAAACTTTACATTCTCTCTCCTTTTGATTTCATTTTTCAGCATTAACTAATAGTTTGGGCCCCACGATCCACATGTCAAAAAATGGGTGGAGCCTCTTCCAACTTTGGTTGGTTGGGCCTCACCCATAATAAAAATTTTCTGAGAGTTAGTATCACTGACTAATGAGTAATTTCTGAACAAGAAACCTTAATGATATCATAAAATATATAAACTCTTATAGTATCATTGACTAATGAGTAATTTCTGAATAAGAAATCTTAATAATACCACAACAATATATATATGTTTTTATAGTTCTTCCGTATTTTAAATAAGATTATTTTTGTTTGTATTTTGTTTTCATATTAGAGCGTGACTAAGTCATGTATGATTTTACCGTACGATGATATTGTAGTAATTACTTTTGTGCGCAATATGTACGTAGACAGTAAGTGAACATTTAGTTGAGCATGAAATTAAGGTTGTAGGGAATAGTCGAATGAGTAAAGAATACTTCTATCCATCAATATCAATAAAATGTAATTTAGGCCAAAACAACGACCAACTATGTATTTATTAAATAAATAAAAGGACGATTTGTACATAGAATAGAGTGGAGATAGACTACATATGTGTTGTCGAACTTGTAAAAAATGAGGACGTAGAAACATTATTTTCTTATGGCTGTTATTGAAGACTGTCAATATTTACTAAAAAATAAATTACGTACAAAATTATTATTTGGAAGAAAAAAATAACAGAAATTGTAAGATATTTAGTTGCACGATTTGCCCTTTAAAGGGACTTGTTTGTAATTTTTGTCCCTCAAATGAGTTGATCTTTAATTTTTGCCACTAGAATTTAGGTCTAGCGTGGCCAATTTTTTCAAGGTTATAGGCATAATTTGTGGGTTATCATGATGCAAAAACATTAACCTATTCTCAGCGAAAAAGTTATTTATACAGAGAAATTAAAATTGAAGACAGATACGAAATAGGGGCAAAATTGCAAATGACCATTTTACCCCTCGTAAGAGCATAGGTAACGAATATTGTCTTGACTAAGACTTCCGTGGGAAGCGGGAGTAAACGGCAAACGTAAGTTATGGTTTATAAGTTTTAAATGTGTGTGGAAAATGTAGCTCTTCAAGACTTGATCGATGACTTACTATTAATTTATTACTATAATTATAAAGAAATTTCTTCACGTTGAAAAGTCACACACAAAATGGCCTCTTCTAGAAGCAGTAATTCACACTCTTGTCCTCGAGCATGGATTTTGTTAGGATCATGTTGTTTAAATACGAGTTATGATGTGATTAATTATGATGATATAAGTTATATTGAGATTAATTATAATGTGATAAGTTATGTTGAGATTATTTTTTATTGAGTGTTTGATTGGTTGTATTTAAAATAATATGTCTTCCATAAATTTTAAGAATAAGTTGTTTGTTTACAAAAATACCCTCAGTTTATTTTTTTTCTTTGCAAGTTTTAGTTATTCAATCTTAAAAATGAAATTTTTATCTTATTTAGCTCAAATATTTTTGTGTGTGCATTCACATGTTGGTATCATATGTATTTAAAAAAAACAACTTTCTTTTTATTTAGCTTAAAAATAGAACTTCCATCGTAAGTTTATAATTAAAGTAAAAAAAGGATTTATGAGAAATAAATATATAAATAAAGGGATAAGGGTCTGAAAAATATCCCAATTTTGGTAGGATTTGTTGTTGCGATACTAAACTTTCATAAGGACCTATTACCTCCCTAGACTATTTAATACCATATTTTTTACCCCCTGAATTATTTAATAATGTATTTTAAAGGTATATATGTGCCCACGTGGACACATTACTATTTATAATTTTGCATTATTTTTTATGTCCACGTGGGCAAATATATATGTTTAAAATACGATATTAAATAGTCTAGGGAGGTAATAGGTCATCATGAAAGTTTAGTATCGCAACAGCAAATCCGACCAAAGTTGAGGTATTTTTCAGACCTTAATCCCATAAATAAACATAAGAATTAGTCAAATGAATTCATCAATAATAATTATATTTATATAGATATTTTTTTTGATAGAAAAATGTGAAGAATTATGTAAAAATAAGGAGTAGTGAAGCTTGTGAATGTTATTATATTTGATATTAAAAATAATGTAAATATAGATAAATGTGAAAAGTGAAATATAAAAAGAGTTTAAAGAAATATCTTTGTCATTTTACCTCCTTTATTTCGGGATAAGTTATCCCGAGATTACTATATCACCCAAGGGAAAGGATAACTTATCCTGATACTAATTATTAATTGTGGGATAAATTATTTTGAACTTGTCAACCAAACAACAAATTAAGTGACAATATAATTTAATCCCACGACTATTTGGTGTTATCCTTCACACCAAACGACTCCTTACGGTCACAAATTATTGACTACACTTGATTACAAAAGATAAATTTGTGTCCTATTTAACCATATCAACGTGTTGGACTCCACACTTTTCAATAAATTTTCCTATTTTATTATGCCGATGAATTAAGAGAAAAACTAAAATCAGATTTTTTGATCCTTGTGTAGGGTCATGATAACCTTTTCTGTATCATTCCAATTTTATCAAATATCCCCGAAGGGACAAGTAAAATTAGATTTGATTTACTCCATGTTAGGCAGTTCATGTCTTCACGACAATTTCGTATCTATTTCCCTACGATTTTTCTTCAGTGTATCGGCCATTTATGATGACACACGTCAATGACCGAAAAAAGAAGCAAAGTTGATAACTACATAGTCATATTTGTACAAAGTATCATTTAATATTGTTAGTGGAAAAGTCTTAATCTAATCACTATAAGTACCCACACACATAGCTAAACACTCTTCAACTCAAGTAAAAATGAAGTTCATTAATGTTTCAGCAGTTGCACTCTCTTGTCTCTTTTTGTTGTTCCTAACAGAAACTTTAGCACAAAATGCTGGTTCAATTGTAACGAGGGAATTATTCGAACAAATGTTGAGTTTTAGGAACAATGATGTATGTCCTGGCAAAGGATTCTACACTTATGATGCATTCATAGCTGCAGCTAACTCCTTTCCAGCTTTTGGTACTACTGGTGATGATACCGCCCGTAAGAAGGAAATGGCTGCCTTTTTCGGTCAAACATCTCACGAAACTAATGGTAATTTGGGTCATCCTTCTTATCGTTGTAATTTAATAATGTATATTTTAGGTGACAATTGAATTCTATAATTCGCTCTTTTGCAGGTGGTAGTGCAGGAACATTTACTGGAGGATATTGCTTTGTCAGGCAAATAGATCAGTCAGAAAGATACTATGGCAGAGGACCTATTCAATTGACACAGTAAGACAATTGAATAGAATATATATCAACAGACCGTGACTAATTTTTAAATCAATATATGATAACATTATTTTTGTGCAGCCAATCTAACTACGAACGAGCTGGACAGGGTATTGGTGTTGGACAAGACCTAGTTAATAACCCTGATTTAGTAGCCACAGATCCTATAATATCATTCAAAACAGCAATATGGTTCTGGATGACAGCACAGGATAATAAGCCATCATGTCACAGCGTTATCATTGGGCAATGGACGCCATCCCCTGCAGATACGGCAGCTAATAGAGTGCCAGGGTACGGTGTCATTACCAACATCATTAACGGTGGACTTGAATGTGGGATGGGTCAGAATCCTGCAGTGGAAAGTCGAATTGGATTTTACAGGAGGTATTGTGGTATGCTGAATGTTCCCACTGGTGAAAACTTGGACTGTAACAATCAAAGGAACTTCGCCCAGGGCTAAGCGTCGTTATATAGAATGCAAATTATGTTATGTACGTATTACTATTACTCATGGAGATTGTTCAGTCTATAAGTTATATTTGGATGTAATGAATAAAGGGATTCTGTATGCCCATTTAGAATAGGGGATATATTTGTCTTCTTAAAAATTAAAGGACCACATATCCTACATAATATGTGGTGCTTGACTGAGGCTCCTGCATTTAAGAAAAATAAAAGTTATATGATTTATGTTGTAGATTTTGATCTTTTGTTATTAATAAGTTGCATCATTTTGAACTGAGTAACTATTAAGTTCAAGATCCATAAAGAATGAGGTTCCGAGGGATGAGAAACAGTAGGAAGAGAGAATATTACCGATAGGAGTACATTGGAGATATTTATAGTTAACTAATTTAACTACCTAATTACATGGGCCACAGTTTACATTCAGCCTTACTTCATTCTATCCCACACATTCGTTTGATTATGTATTATTATGAATTTTTTTCTAAAATAAATTATTTTTAAAGTGAAATATTATTTTGAAAATTGAAGTTGTTTTTTTAGTTTTGATGAGTAATTTGGAGTGGAAAATGAAAACACTTATTTTATTTTCAAATTAAGTTGAATTTTAAAATTTGACAACTAGATATGTTTTCCCGAATTCAACTCTAGTCATGGTCAAGATTCCAACTTTGAATCTTATTCTTAACGTTGATCATTTCTATCACGTTATAAGAATTGTTCAGGGTCAAACAAAGTGATGTTAAATCAAGGAAAAAATTAGCAACTGCGACATATCCTGTTTAAAATAATTGGACCCCCATATCGGATAGGTAAAAACCAATATTTTCTAATACATATAAAAAAAAGAGAAAAAATTATTCAAGGACTTCAGTGATCAAGAAGCTATAAATTAAACTCTATAAAAGTTAAATAAGACAAAACAAAGTACGAAAATATGGAGGCCTACGAAGGAGAGGGGAAATGGTTAAGACTTGATCTTGGAGGAAAGATCAATTCATTTGACTAATTAATCAGGGGAAAAACTGGATCATTTTTTGTTTTTTTAGTATTCACATTGAGATCTGATTGAATTTGTATTCGCATATTGCAATGTTCAGAAAAGCTCCCAACATGAGTTTTTGACCTTTGATTAAAGATACATGAATTTTAATTATTTCACCACAATCCATGCAGGGCCGGCTCTGTGGTTTGGAAAATAAGGCCTTTGCCTTAGGCCCCCAAATTTTGGAGGCCCCAAATTTTTATCAAGAATAAATTATGTGCTAAAATTTTTATAGAAAAAATTGATTATTTATGATAAAAAGTGTAATTTTTGTTAAAATAAATTATTTTATCCACTTTAAACATTTTTTGTATTGTGTTAAAAATAAGAATTAATAGTAAAAAGTGTTGAACAAAGTGAATTACAAATTCTTTTTTATTTCTTTTTAAATTTTAGTTTCAAGCATTACTACAAGCATATTAAAATGAGGTATACCAAGTCATCAACTTTTTGAGTCAAATTCTGTAGTTCTAACTCTTATCTTTATTTAATATTTATCAACTTATCACTTATAGCATTATGTTAACAATACATATAATAATTGCTTCACTTAAATGATGTTTTTCAATGTTGAGTTGATAAAATCTTATCTAAAACTAGTAACTGAAAAAATAATATATACTATTAAATACTAATAATTTTCATCTAAATAGTATAAGAAAAATAAATTTTGAATAAATACGTATATAAAGTTTATTTATATTTTAGACCGCGCATTGAAATTTCGCTTTAGGCCCCCAATTACGTTGAGCCGCCCCTGAATCCATGTTGCTGAAAATTAAAATTGTGAATTCATGACTAAAAGTACTATTACTGTTAGATTAAAAGTACATAGACATTTCAAACATGCCAAACTTGTAATTTTACTTTTGAAAACTTTAAAAGGACTCGTAAAAGCCTAACTAAGATTATTAAAGTCTTGACTTCTAACGACATCTATAGCAAAACCACACATAAAATTAGTCGCGAAAAAATGACTCACCCAAGTTTGGTCGAGTTAATAACTTGTTCATTAATATCTCCGCCCATTTTGATCTGCATAATTTAGTCCGTCAAAAAATTGGAATAATATGTAGTTAAATTTGATCCAATTCGGAATCTTATCAAAATATTTTTTTGTTTGTTTAAGACGTAAATATATTTGTAATAAGAAAGAAAATTATTAGGTATTTAAATAAATTATAAAAAAATAAATAGTAAAAATTATAAAGAGTTTGTTTGATTAGTCTATGAGTCATTATTTAAACTATTTTCTCCTATTCATGCAACCCAAATTTTTTGACTCTGTTCCAAATTATGATTGACAAAATTCAGCTCTGTTCCAAATTAGGATTGACAAAATTCAGCTCGATTCGTTTATTTGAAACCACTATAGGTAATGGTTTTCACTAGAATGTGCGCGGAAAATATAGCTCCCAAGACTTGACTTTTACCGAAGAGGGAAAAAAAAACTTGACGTATACTAGAAATTACTTCAATAGGAAAAGTCTTGTACCGACTTCATTACGTAGCCAACTTTGATATTCCAGAACTCGACAATTTGTAACAAATAGGGATTCAGTTAGACTTTGGTTTACAAGATAAACTCACTTTAATTTCACCACAATAAAAAGAGAAGAAAACTATGAGTGAGATTTGAATTCAGTTAATATGAATTTACTATATAAATTCTCATAGTTTGAATAACCTTTTAAGATATTAACTCATATTTTTTCGTATCGATATCTTCTAGGTTACGATAGGTGAAGAGAAAATTGTGTATCTATGTTTGTTTCGGCCATTTATGATGACACACGTACATGACCGAAACAAAGAAGCAAACTACTACAATTTTGTTGAAATCAGTGGAAAAGTGTATGCTCACCTTAAATTTGATCTCTATAAATACCCACCTATTTACATAACTAATTCAGTAAACACTAGCTCATAAAGCATAAGAAAGAACAGAGAGAAACAAAAAATGGAGTTTTTGGGATCACAAATGGTATTATGTTGCGTCTTTTTGTTGTTCCTAACAGGAAGCTTGGCACAAGATGTTGGTACAATTGTGACTTGTTCAACGAGATGCTCAAGAATCGAAACGATGATAGATGCCCTGCCAAGGGCTTCTACACTTATGATGCATTCATAGCTGCAGCCAATTCGTTTCCAGGTTTTGGTACTACTGGTGATGAAACTGCACGTAAGAAAGAAATTGCTGCTTTTTTTGGTCAAACTTCTCACGAAACTACTGGTAATTTTGGCTCTTCCACCTAACTACTGTTATTTGTTCAACATATAAGTACACAAAATTAGATTGACCGTTAATTGTAATCAGAGATGTATCTAGGATTTTGAGGTTCTAAGTGCCATACCCTTTGAACAGTAGCGTGGTTCCAATATTAACATAATTGTACATAGATCTGCCCCTGATTGTAACACAAGTGTCTAGTTAAGAAATGGATTTACGTTATATACACTAGAATATTAAGTGAAGTATTTGGGTCTAATTTTGCAGGTGGTAGCCTAAGTGCAGATGGTCCATTTGCCGGATGATATTGCTTTCTTAGGGAAGGCAACCAAGTGGGAAGTGGATTTTATGGCAGAGAACCTATCCAATTGACAGGGTACGTAAAACAGAGGAAAATACTTCATGTCATAACTACGAAATCTTAGATGAAAAAAACACAATATGTAACTAATTTATTGATGATAAAATGAATTTTGCAGGCAATCCTTAGCTGGGCAAGCAATTGGACAAGACTTAGTTAACAACCCTGACTTAGTAGCCACAGATGCAACTGTATCTTTTAAAACAGCAATATGGTTCTGGATGACTGCACAAGGCAATAAGCCATCATGCCACGACGTTATCACAGGGCAATACGCCATCAGCAAATAGACAACCAGGCTACGGTGTCATTACAAACATAATTAACGGTGGAATTGAATGTGGCAAAGGACAGAATCCACAAGTGGAAGATCGGATTGGATTCTACAGAAGGTATTGTACCATATTGAATGTTGCTCCACCTTGATTGCTACACCCAGAGGAACTTTGCTGAGGCCTAGGCTTATGTTTTAGTCATGGTGATGACAGTAAAAGGGATTCTGGATGCCTATTTAGAATGGAATAAGGATATATGTAGTTTCTTATTTTGTCTTCAGAAATAAGAGTTTCTTGTTTATATACTTCTTGCTTTTCTCAGCTCAAAAAGCTAAACTTTAAAAAGGTTTGAATTGCTTTGGATGTTCTCTAATTTGTAGACAAAATACGAAGGCCATAACTGCTCGAAATAACTACTAGTATATGTGAATGACACATGCTTGTTATTTACAATAAAAATATTTGAATGTTCAAATATATTTACAATAATACTTTCTCTATCCCTATTTACTTGTCCATTTTTTATTTGACACACTTATTAAGAAAATAGTAATTGACAGAGTGAATTTATCATTTTACCCCTATTAATTGATAGAATTTTAAAATCAATTTACTCCTTAAGTTTTTATCTTTTTCAAAAACATTAACTCTCTAAATAAATTAAGGGTATAATAGGTAAAAAAAATATTGTTTTATCTTGATTTGTCAAAAATGACAAGTAAAAAGGAATAAATAAAAAATTAAAATTGGACAATTAAAAAAAAACAAAAGGAGTAATAATTAAAAAAAACAGATCTCAAAGTTACGCGGTCATTACTATGGCGGATAAATAATTCGGCACGTGTTAATTTGATCAATTTACAAGTAAGATAAAAAATAAATTGAACAAAAGAGTGTGTAGCATTTTTACTAGAATTTTTTTTATTATCATCTTGTCTTTAAAAGAGTTTTTTTTGAAGCACTGATAACTTGTAATCGCTATAACTTTTGCCACAATTATTGCTTTTCGGGTGAGCACTTTGTACATACAATATAAATTGAAGTGTAAATTAAGCAATTTGTCGACCAATTTGCATTAGTATTTTAGTAATTCAACTTGCTACATGAGTGTATTTAGAGGGTTAAAGTGTTTATTCTTTCAGACTTCTAGTGGTAGACTGGTAGTTCCACAAAAGGCAGTGAACTTTTGAGTAAAGAATAAATAGAATAATTTCCCATATTGAAGATACCAGTATGGTTGGTTGGCATTCTGACGAGTTGTTGATTGGCCATTAATAAGACACACATATATCCACATCGACAGCTAATTTCTCTTTAAGTGAAAAAAAAAAAAAGATTCCATAAAGATGTAGTAGTGTATTATTTTGTTATTTACAATCCTAATAAGTATGAACATGTTCAAATAGTGACGATAGAAAGATATTGAATTTGAAGATCAAGACAAAAGGTTAGTAGGTAGTTAAACGTCGTTTTCCTTATCAGTATTATTATAATTATACTGTTATCGTATTATTTGTTATTGTTACTGTTATTTTCTTCCTATACTCTGACATATTAATATGTTGTTGCTGTTATTTGTTAGTAGAACATATTTGAGTGATGGCATATTTCAACAAATTGAAAACAGTAAAAATGAATGGGAGACCATTACTATTCTGGAGTAGTTGGAATAACAAGGTAATGGGTATTCAGCTAACAATTCAGCTGCTGGTAGCACTTATCACTGCGGTTTTAGTTATCACAACTTTGTCCCTGTCAAGAGCCATTAGGCCAAAGGAAATTGGGGAAAAGATCCAGTTGAACTCATTATCCAGATGCAATTTCTTTTCTGGTAAATGGGTATTCGATAACCAATCTCGCCCTCTTTATAATGGGTCCAATTGTTCCTTCATTTCGTTTTTGGATGATGGAATGGCTTGTCAAAATTACGGGAGAAAAGACCTTGATTATCTCTATTGGAAATGGCAACCCCATGATTGTGACCTTCCAAGGTACAGTAGAATTTTTCTGTTTTTCTTCTGTTTTTTCCTTATTTGGGTTCTGGGTATTTATGATATTGGATAAGATTTAATGCCACAGCGATGCTGGAGAAGCTGAGGAACAAGAGGCTTGTTTATGTGGGTGATTCACTCAATAGGAATCAATGGGTTTCACTGGTGTGCATGCTAGAGTCATCAATCCATACCCATCTCAAACAAGTTCACTTCAATGGTTCATTGGTCACATTAAAAGCTATTGTGAGTTTCGACCATTATTATGTGTTTGCTTTTTGGTTATTGAAGTTATGGACTTAGATCTTGTTTCCAACATTACATTGGTGAAGGAATACAATGCTACTATTGATTTCTACTGGGCACCATTGTTGGTGGAATCGAATTGTGATGATGCCTGGCATCATCGTGTGAAGGATCGTGTATTGAGAGTTGATTCAATAGAGAAACATGCTAGATTTTGGGAAGATGCTGATGTGCTTGTTTTTAATTCCTATTTATGGTGGCGACTGGATTTGACTGTTCTGTGAGTAAACATATACCTTGAGACATTAAATCAATCATAAGAAGTTGTACTAAATTTCAAGATTTTGGGAATAAAATGTCCAGTGATTTGTGCAATTTCAGGTGGGGTTCGTTTGAAAGTGCAGATGCAAAGTATGAACAATTAGGGATGGTGCGTACATACGAGTTGGGTCTACAGACATGGGCAGATTGGTTGGACACTCATGTCAACCGCACCAAAACAAGAGTATTATTTGTTAGCATGTCGCCCACGCACAGCAGGTATATAATTCACCACTTCAAGTTTTTCTAATTGCACAGTTTAACAAGTAGAGGATCAGATTTGAAGTTTATGAGTTGGTATAATGATCTCAAGTTAATAATATAACATTAATTAGGTCAGCATAAAATATTTATAGATATTTAGTAGTAATTTCTTAATATGTATACAAGAACTAGATAAAAGTTATTGATCGAGTCATGTGAACCGTAATTGACTCTCCACATTTGTCCCTACATTGAACATGCTATAACAACACCAGCTACTACTACTCCTCAAACACAATTAGTAGGGTCGGTTGTATGAAACCTCAATAACATATGCCAGCTTCCCTTGGGTCCATAATGTTTCAATGCTCCGTACTTCAGATTTTTTTAAACATTAGGGGTTCTCTCATATACTCTAGTAGGCACTAGTCTTCTACTAGTTGGTATGACTTGTACGATTTCTCAACTTCTACCATTATTATTACTCCCTCCGTCCCTATTTACTTGTCCATATTTCCTTTTTTAGTTGTCCCTATTTAGTTGTCCATTTTGACAAATCAAGAAAGGACAACAAATTTTTTCCTATTATACCCTTATTTACACTTCTTGAAAATTGTAAAAGTGTATGTTGTTTCCCTCCAATTTATTTCACTTTAATTCAAATAAGTGGTTGTAATTTTGAAGTGAAAAGTTGTCATAAGGGTAAAATTGTAACTTCACTATGCTAATCATTGTTGCCTTAATCTGTGTGTCATTTCTAAAGTGGACAACTAAAAAGGGACGGAGGGAGTATTATCTATCTTCTGCTAGATCTGATTGTACTCAAGATATTCTACAAACACACTCAAATAATACTAATAACATATTTAGTGTAATTCCACAAGTAGGGCCTGAGAATGGTGGAGTGTACACAAAGAATATGTTGTTTTCGATACCCTCGACTCAAGTAAAACATATCAAAAATCAAGTATGTAAAGCAAAGAACCGTTGTTTGATATAATGGCAGGGGAGAAGAGTGGGGGAAGGCAGAGGGTGAGAATTGCTACAATGAAACAGAGCCAATTTCTAATGCAGAGTACTGGGGATCGGAATCATCTCCGGGAATGATGAGATTGGTGGAAGCAGCCATCAAGAAACTGAATGAAAAGAGTGGTGTCAAAGCTGATTTGCTCAACATTACCCAACTTTCTGAATATAGAAAAGAAGCACATCCATCCATTTACAGAAAGCATTGGGATCCTCTAACCAAAGAACAATTGGAAAATCCTAGTAGTTATGCAGATTGTACACATTGGTGTCTTCCTGGAGTTCCTGATGTTTGGAATCATTTCTTGTATGTATACCTTCTTTACTTGTGACCCATCCAGAATGAGACTCAGTTCTTACAGAAATAGTAAGAGTGTGATTGGATTCATTTGTTCTTTTAAAGAAGTGGATTTTCTTATCATGTCAAAGATTTGAACAGTGAAGATTAATGACAAGGGCAGGGGAGGCAAAAATAGCATAGTAAAATCATGATCCGTCCAATTTGTTCAAGTTTGGGCAATATAAATGACGGCTAAGGGCCAAATATACCCCTCTACTACAGGAAATAGTTTAAATATATCCTTGGTTATACTTTCGGGTTAAATATACCCCTCCCATTATACTTTTGGGCTAAATATACCCTTATGACTAACATATGACACGTGGACGACTGAGATTAAATGAACTATTTAATTTAAAATAAATCAACTTCGAATATAACCCACCCCACCCCAATAACTTAACCCGACCTAATATGTAACATTAACCCACCCAATTTGTCTTTCAAACAAGAAAACTTAATGGACAATTGAGTTCTTGCTCTCTAGCAACGTCTGCAACTTGGAGCCTCTGCATCGCAAACACTCCTTCAATTGCCAATTTCTTTACTTCAAACTAACTAATCTGGACAAAAAACAAGTACAACACTCCAAACTTATGATGCTGCATATCATACCAAACTTCTCTTGGCAAGACGAGTTCTCAAAAAACTCGAAATAGATGAGGAGTATCAAGGGAACCTTGAGGCAAGTGGAGTATCAACATTTCACCTCAAAATATATTAACAAATGGCAAAAAATAGAGTTAATATCTCAAAAGATCACTCAACTTTGATAATTTATCTAGCAAAGTCACTGAACTTTGTTTTGTATCATTAAAATCACTAAACTTAGACCTTTCTATCAATAAAATCACTCAATCAATTTTATCATTAAAAAAAGTATTGGCATGGCAAAATAAATTATTATTTTTATATCACGTAAATATAAATTCCACAATTAAATAAAATTAAATAAATCTCATTTAGGACTTTTCACTTCCTCTCACAATTTTTTTCTCAAGAAAATCAATTGAAATGTATGTCCAAACACAATTTTAAATCTCAGAACTTATTTATCAAAAAATTTAAAAAATAATTTTTTCAAGCTTGAACAAATATATGTCAACGTTAGCAAACTGTGGAATTACAAAGGAAAAATAAGATCTTTACCAAATTATATTTAGCAAGCAACATCTAAATATATTACACGCCGGAGAACTTTTTAATTAATAAATACTTGTTCTATTTTTTATATTTGTTTAGTTTTTTTCTTCCTATTTTGGATTTAATTTGTTGTTTTGCTTAAATACTTAAACTCATTTCTTGTTTAGGAGGCAAACTAATTATTATGGTATTACAGTAATACCAAAATATGTTTCACTAAGAAAAAATAATTCATTTATTTATTAAATCACGACATAAATTATACAATAATATCATAAAAAAATATTTGTTTCCATGATTAAGTTTGTCCGAACTTTTTTAAATAAGTTTTCTTTAATTTCATTTATTCGTGGGTCCATGTTTATATGGCATAAAAATAATAATTTATTTTGCTATGTCAATATTTTTTTTTGAATGATAAATTTGATTGAGTGATTTTATTGATAGAAAGGTCCAAGTTTAGTGATTTTATTGATACAAAACAAAGTTTAATGACTTTAATAGATAAATTCTTAAAATTGAGTGACTTTTTGAGATATTAACTCCAAAAAATGTAGCAAGAGTTTGGCTAAAAAATGGCAGCGTACTAGCAGTAGCTCCATCCATATGTGGCAGCACACTATCTCAAAGTAGTCACAAATTTAGTCTGAAGATATAGCCACAAAGAAATTGGCAATTGAAGGAGTGTTTGCGATGCAGAGGCTCCAAGTTGTAGACGTTGCTAGATAGCAATAACTCAATTGTCCACTAAGTTTTCTTGTTTGAAAGACAAATTGGGTGGGTTAATGTTACATATTAGGTCGGGTTAAGTTATTGGGACGGGGCGGGTTATATCCAAATTTAATTTATTTTAAATTGAATTGTTCATTTAATCTCAATCATACATGTGTCATTTGTTAGTCATAATGGTATATTTAGCTCGAAAGTATAACGGGAGAGGTATATTTAGCCCGAAAGTATATCTAGTGATATATTTAAACTATTTCATATAGTACAGGGGTATATTTGGCCCTTTACCGTATAAACGACTCGTTTGATTCATCTAGTTAGCTTGTAGTTCACATTGACTTATAAGAAACTTTGTCAAAATTTGTTTATAAGATATTATATTTGATAGGTTATATAGTCCTAAACAATTAATTATAAGAAAATTTATTAATTATTATCAGACACTTAAATGAATGGTTATCAATTCATCCAAAATTTGATAATTACCTAAGAAAATCATACAACTATTATTTTTCTCTAAATATTTCAAATGCATAAGTAAGACCTTTTGATAAATTCAAAGAGCCTTTCTAAATTAATTAGCAGCCGTACGTGACTAGTGAATAGTGTATTTAGGACTTTGCCAAACGTAGAGATCTGAAATGTGCATTTGTTCAAACTTCAAATCGAAAATCATTAAAAGGAAAAAAGAGGGAATATAGAAGAAAATTACAAGTGGAGAATCATTCCGTTTAAGTAATCATCAATTGAGATCGATGAAAAAACCCTCATTAATAGGAACAAGAACGCTAATTGTTCTACTTAATACATCACTACACATTAGGTAATTATAGGTCTGATGAGATAGTATCTAGGGTAATTAGTAGCTTGACTACATTTAGGACTCTAATTAACTAGATAACTTCTTTTAACAATTGATCCTAAATAACTTTAATATACAAAGACAGTTTTGCCCTTACCTGCTTCTTCTACAACTTGATTATTGCCGCGTCACTCGTCATTAACAATTTACACAAATATGTAAATTGGAGAGCTACTTTCGCTTTCAGTAAAGTTCAAAAGCATGTTGATTGATGTGAACTTTTAAATTTAAGTATTAAAATAATACTCCTAGTTTATCGTAATTTAATTAAAAAATTATCATATTAAGATCTAAAAATAAAATAGTTTTGGAGAATCTTACTAACTTAATTGATTGATTACTTGAATTCATGAACAACTTAAATTTACTAATACGGAATTTCTATAAGATTATGGAACAGAAGTAAATAAATAAAAAGTACGGTATTTGTTATTGTTGCAGATAGAAAAAGCACCTGGTTCCAAATAAGTCCCAAATTTGGGTCAATATAATCAGGCTTAATGGCTGCTTCTTTGACGAGCTCGCTATTTTCATCTCCGCCAATCATGACTAATTCCCACCATTTTTAAAGAGGAACGAACTGCAAATCCAAAGCAAAAGCCTGAAAAAGCAGAGAAAAATGAATGGAAGACCAGTACCTTTCGGCTCTAGTTTAAAGAACAAGGGAATGGGTGTTCAGCTAAGTTTTCAGTTGCTGGTTGCGATTATCACTGCGGTTTTAGTCCTTACGGCTTTGTCGATGTCCAGAGGGATTAGTCAAGCTCCAAAGTTAGTCGAGAAGCAGACCCAGATCAGCTCGTTATCTAGCTGTAATTTCTATTCTGGTAAATGGGTATTTGATAATCAATCTCGCCCTCTTTATAACGGGACAAATTGTTCGTTCATGGATGATGGAATGGCTTGTCAGAAGTTTGGGAGAAAGAATCTTAACTATCTCTACTGGAAATGGCAACCCAATGATTGTGACCTTCCAAGGTAGAGTATTATTCAGTTTTTCTTCAATTTTATCCTACTTTCTGTTCTGGGTATTTGATTGTAGTTCTTGATTTTGCGAAGATTTAATGCTACGGCGATGTTGGAGAAGTTGAGGAACAAAAGGGTTGTTTATGTGGGAGATTCACTCAATAGGAATCAATGGGTTTCAATGGTCTGCATATTAGAATCAGAAATTCCTAGTCATCTCAAATATGTTAACTATAATGGCTCTTTGGTCACCTTTAAAGCTATTGTGAGTTTCGAAAATTGCTTCTCCAATACGCTACCTTGAACTTTGCCTGCAGTTCTAATTAGTAGTTTTTTTTTTTTGTATTTTTACATTAATGAAGGAATACAATGCTACTATTGATTTCTACTGGGCACCATTATTAGTTGAATCAAATTGCGACGATCCATCATATCATCGTGTGGAAGAGCGCATAGTGAGAATCGATTCAATAGAAAAGCATGCCAGAATTTGGAAAGATGCTGATGTGCTTGTTTTTAATTCATATCTATGGTGGAGATTGAATTTGAAGGTTCTGTGAGTACACTTTTTGCAACCTTTGTCCATTCATAAGAAAATTATGATTCTTCATTTCAAGATTTTAGGCACAAGATAGATGTTCGTTAATTATGATAGAGATTGTGTAATTTCAGGTGGGGATCTTTTGATAGTGCAAATGCAAAGTATGAATATTTGGGGATGCTGCGTACATACGAGTTGGGGCTACAGACATGGGCAGATTGGTTGGATACTCATGTTAATCGCACCAAGACTCGAGTTTTCTTTGTTAGCTTATCACCTACTCACAACAGGTATATAATATGTTTCTCAAATTTTCTCTTACTATTCAAATTAGTGTAGTGTTAATTAAGCGTGATCAGGAGATAGATGGTCTGTTTAAGTAAATGGTCGGTATAATTAAAGCTATTTTGAAAGTAGTATAATGGACTCATTGTTTTGACAAAATGAGTTCATTTATGAAGAACCTTTCCAACTTTAGTGCCTTCAACAACCCTTTCAAAAAGAATTTGTTAGTTGCATCTTTGAATGCCTACATTATTTATTCCTTTTGTAAACCCAAACCAAGCATGGGGATGGCAAGTCCATGAAAATAAGTATAAATAAGTTGTAGCTGATGTCAAGCTCCGTGTAGGAACAAGTCTTCGAATGATATGAGATCATGTCATGAATCATCTTTTATTCTTTGACTTTGGCTTTATACATTGTATATACATCTAGTTGGTTTCTGACTTTGAATTAGTTTATTGAGTCGTACGAGTACTAATTATATATTTGAAACATAAAATGGCAGAGGAGAAGATTGGGGGAAGGCAAATGGTCAGAATTGCTACGATGAAACAGAGCCGATTTCTAATAGAGAGTATTGGGGATCAGATTCAGATCCAAAGATGATGAAATTGGTGGAAGTGGCCATCAAGAAACTGAATGAGAAGAGTGGTTTCAAAGTTGAGCTGCTCAACATTACTCAACTTTCCGAATATAGAAAGGAAGGTCATTCATCAATATACAGAAAGCACTGGGATCCTCTGACCAAAGAACAATTGGCAAATCCAAGTAGTTATGCAGATTGTATACATTGGTGCCTTCCTGGAGTTCCTGATATTTGGAATCATTTTTTATATGCACACCTTCTTTACTAGTGATTCATACACAATGAGACTAATTGGTACAAAAAAAGCTTATATATACATGTTAATATCAAATCAAATAATGCAAGAATTGTTTTCGTAGTTGTATTCTCACTTTAAGTTGTGATTCTTGTAGCTAAATGAATTGTGTCAATTCTTTTTGTAACAACCTAAAAAGGAAAATAGACATTCTACATGACAATTTTGTGTCCTACGTGGCGCCTTACATATATTATGCCACGTAGGACGCGTGTGTCTACTTGTTCAATTTTATACAAGTTTAATTATCTACTTGTACACACACCCAAAATTGGAGGGTATAGATATAAGTTAAAAGACAAGTAAAGGGCCTATTTATGTGTTATATGCCTAATAGCAAGAAATCCTACCCAAGACTAACTTAAGTGGATTCCTCCCAACTTTGTCCATAATGCTTCATCCAATTGATTTTAATAAGCAAATGCTGCACTCATAGCTAAGTGGAAGTGTTGGAATAAGCAGACGCATAAATTTCTTCTTTCTACTCATCTATAAACCCCATCACTCTCTGTTCCCTATAAATAGCAACCTTACCATCACTCCTAAATAATCACTCACAAGAACAAAATTATGTTTTGGGGAGTGGTTTTGTTTTGTGTGTTGTCTGTAAGAGGAGCATTGGCACAAGATGTTGGTGGTCTTATTAGTAAAGACATATTTGAGAGAATGCTATTGCATCGCAACGATGCCAACTGTAATGGCAAAGGATTCTACACTTATGATGCTTTTATAACAGCTGCAAGGTCCTTTGGTGCTTTTGGAACTACTGGAAACACCAACACTCGTAAGAAGGAAATCGCTGCATTTTTGGCTCAAACTTCTCTTGAAACTACCGGTACTATTATCTTAAATAATTATCCCTTTTCTGATTGAACATCCATTTTGTTAGATGTCAATTTTTTAAAACTTGAATTGACATATCTAAAAAAGAACAAACTAGGATTGAGAGGGACAAATTTACTAGCTCTTTACAAAATCGATAAAGAATAACTCATTAGTATAAAGTTTTAGAAGTCGTTTTTACTAATCAACAAGGAACACAGATGTTATTTACAACTTTTTTAACAACGTGACATCCACAACTATGTATTATTGTATATAAAAGCATGAGAAAATTAACGTTATTTCCAAGTATGAAACCAATTATTACTAATTAAATTAATCTATATATAATTAGTATGAATTATATTGATAATTAGGGGGGTGGCCAACAGCTCCGGATGGTCCATTTTCATGGGGATATTGCTTCAAGCAAGAACGAGGTACCCCTCCAGATTACTGTGTTGCAAATCAACAGTGGCCTTGTGCTCCTGGTAAAAAATACTTCGGTCGAGGTCCTATCCAAATATCCTAGTAAGTATAATTTTTTGTACCAATTTATCTATTTTATTTTTCAAGTCACGACAATGATTTATCTGAACCTAGTACTTCCCACACAAATAGTAGGTCTAAACTCATGATAATTTTAAAATTATATAATAAGTTCAATAAATCTTTAAAGATTGAAACTATAGATCTGAGATCCTGAATCCGCCTCTGTAAATAATCAACTCAACTATCAATTCTGTGATATGCAGCAACTACAACTATGGACCAGCAGGAAAAGCCATAGGAGTTGATTTGTTAAGAAATCCAGATGCTGTTGCAAATGATCCAGTAGTTTCATTTAAGACAGCCTTGTGGTTCTGGATGACAGCCCAACGACCAAAGCCATCGGCCCATTATGTTATTACTGGTAAATGGAGACCAACAGGAGCTGATTTGTCTGCTGGTCGTGTCTCTGGCTATGGTTTAATAACCAACATCATTAATGGGGGAATAGAATGTGGAAAAGGTTCTAATCAAAATATGGAGAATAGAATTGGGTTTTACAAGAGATATTGCCAAATTCTTGGAGTCAATCCTGGCGTCAATTTGGATTGTGCTAAACAAACGCCTTTTGGGCAGTAAAATAAACTACTACTACAAGTTATATTGTCAAATAATGTTTCACTGCTTTGTGTTTCTTATCTTGGTGATGATTGGTGAGAAATATGTCATCGAAAATATTATATGATAAAAGAAAGTTATATTATCAGAGGAATTTAACATATTATTTACTATGCATTTCTTTTATAATAATAAAAAATCAATCAATGCTTATTAGATAGAGTAAATTTAAATTTATCTTTTGAATTATTAGCGACTGATACATAGAACTTGAACTCTAATTAAAATTTAGACTACAGTAACGGAACTTATTAAAGGAAAATAGACAATAAATGGTCAAGATCATGATTAATTCCACAAAGAAAGGACGAACGAGAGTTTATTTTTATTTGAGAAAATAAGCATTTTCAAAAGACCGTTTTTATAAAGATGAACTTGTAGTGTGAAAAAAATTACTAATAATATGTATATTTCCAAGGGATCTTTACACAAATAGGTTGTTGAATTCATTGTTTACTTTTTCTAGTCGATGTATATAAATTATACATTATTATATATGAATTAACATATATTATACATTTGACGACTCTCTTTAATTTAAAGAATGAGCCGCTAATTAAGTTATTTCTTCAGTTTCCACTTGGTGCGTATATAGCCAGTTAGCCACTAACATGCTTCCCAATTCAAAATCATTTTTTGTTGACAAAAGTAGTTTCTCTCTCTACTACTACTACTAATCAATTCTAATTGATCCATGTGTGATCTGTTGTACTATTTATTTTGGGCTTTGAGTTTCAATCCCCCTAAGGCCCAGTGGGCCGGGGGTATTCTTGTTAAAAAAGAAAATGGGCCTTTTGCAATCCAATGGGCCTATATGGGCCAAAATGACCCGTATCTGTACTCAGCATTTCTTCTTCTTTGGCATGACAGAGATCGAAATGATAAACCCTTGCAGAACCCTAATTTAGTGTACACAGAAGGAGGAACTGTTAGAGTTTGAGTAACAAGAAGACGAAGAAGCAGCTGAGAAAATGGGGAAACTACCACCTTCCTTAAGGTCAGCTAACTTTGCTGTAAACACTCTCATCAAAACTCCATCTCCATCTCCACCTCTAACCTCAAAACCCCATTATTATCCCAAAAAATCACAATCACCCAAGAAAAAACCCTCATCAAATACTGAACCCCAACTTCCATCATCTATTTTAGCATTTGATTCAACATCTCTTTCAGATGCTAAAACCCTTTTCAATTCTCTAATTTCCAATTCAAGAAACCCCACTTCAGACAATAAATTTTATAATGCAGTTCTTCAATCATTTTCCTCCAATTCAACTCTCCAAGATTCAATATTTTTCCTTAATCACATGATCAAGGTTCATCCTCCTTTCTCCCCTGACAGGTTTACATACCATGTTCTCCTCATCCAATCTTGTAAGTCTGTTGACCTTTCTTTATCCCCTGTTCATCAGGTTCTTAATCTTATGACTACCAATGGTTTCCCTCCTAATAAGGTCTCCACAGACATTGCTGTGAGGACCCTTTGCTCTTCGGGCCACGAAGAGCAAGCCATTGAGCTGGTGAAAGAGCTTTCATCCAAAGACTCTCCGCCTGATACGTATACTTATAATTTTATTGTTAGGCATTTATGCAAGAACAGGCCTTTGAGTACTATGAATAACTTTATTAAAGAAATGAGGGAGGGTTTTGATATAAAACCTGATCTTGTTACATATACAATTATGATTGACAATGTTTGTAATAGTAAAAATCTTAGGGAGGCGACTCGATTGTTGGGGGTTTTGAGTGAGGAAGGCTACAAGCCAGATTGCTATGTTTATAATACAATCATGAAGGGTTATTGTATGTTAAGTCAAGGGGGCGAAGTGTTAGGTGTATACAAGAAAATGCAGGAGGAAGGAGTAAAGCCTGACCTTGTGACATATAATACATTGATATATGGATTGTCTAAGTCGGGAAGGGTTAAAGATGCTAAGAAGTTTTTGAATGTTATGATGGAGGAAGGCCATGTTCCAGATGCAGTGACGTATACTTCGTTAATGAATGGGATGTGTAGAGAAGCAGATCCATTAGGGGCAGTGGCTTTGTTGGAGAAAATGGAAGCACGGGGCTGTGCTCCTAATTCGTGTACATATAATACATTGCTTCATGGGTTATGTAAGGGAAGATTGTTGGATAAGGGAATGAAACTGTATGATGTTATGAAGCAGAATAGTACGAAGCTTGAAACAGGATCTTATGGAACTTTTCTCAGAGCACTCTGTCGGAATGGCAGAGTAGCAGAAGCTTATGACGTTTTTGATTATGCAATAGAGAGCAAGAGTTTGACTGATGTTGCTGCGTACACAACATTGGAGAGTACTTTGAAGTGGCTTAAGAAGGCTAGAGAGCAGGGACTTGTCATTTGATCCCCATTGCTGGTATTCTGATTCATCTGAAGTGTTTTAGTTATTCATGGGCATTGTTAATCTTGCTTAGAGATTTGTCACTTCTCCAAGTGCTCCTCTATGAGCTTAAGAAGTATAATCTACTCATCATTTGATCCTTTTTATGTACTTTTTCATGTTATGAAATACACAGGAGTGTTTGAATTTATTATTATACATATGGCAGGAAGTATGTGTCTGAATTAATTGTAAATATAACAGGAGTTCTCAAGCTAGAAGAGTATGGAACATTAACTATTTTCCAGTCATTTAGAAAATTAACACTAAATTTCTCGTTGTATACAATACACCCTGCTGAGCTGGAACCTTTATTTGCATAAGATTGGATATGTATAAAGTCATCTTAGTGTCTTGAATTGTTTAGCACTTTACCCATTTTACATATGATATGATGGTGGTGTTTGGGCCAGCTTCCCCGCAACTCGACTATTTCATTCATTGGGTACCTGCTAAACCCCACTAGCATATGTACCGGTAATTCTGCATATCACGGCTATGCGATGAGATTTGAACTGGTCTCAATATTCTCCCCCACTTCCTACACTACTAAAGTCACACCCTTGGGTGCTTTTTTAACGTTTTATCCTTGCAGCCATGAAAGATGAAAAAGTCAAACTTCAATATGATAGGAGGAAAACAGGTTTATTTTCCATTTATTATTTAATGTAGTTGTGTAATCAAGACTATTACGTTCCTACGGATCTGTCTATGTTATTACTCATGGTAGTTTGGGTCCTAAAATTTCTCAACACTGAAGAAAGTACTTTTGACGTTTCTGTTCTTTCTTTAACTTGAAGTATCAGTGGAACAAGTGTAGAACACTCAATTGAACGCATGACTTGGGAGCGTTTAAAAACATTTACTAACTATACCTTGTCTAGTTGTGCGCTTATTTGGAATCTTTGAACTGAACATGGGTATAGCACCTAAAGATGTCTAATGAGGTCAATAACTGGCCTTTCAGGGAGCTGATTCATTACGCTAAGAGTTGGAATGGCAGGAAGTGATCCCAAGAGGTCGACTTCCATTTTAAGCCACAAGGCCTCCTCAGCTTGTCCGACTTGAAACTTTATTGAACTTTCTCCTAAATTTAAAAACCATCCTGTTATTGTGTATGTGTTATCAGAGATTGGAAGCACTTCACCATTAACTGAAGAAGGTTCCGTATATGCATGCAGCTGATGGCTAACTGGGCTGGTTAGAACGGTGCGGGCCACAAAAAACAGGGTACATCATCCTGTATTGCTCCATTTCATGAACTTTGGCTTATGATTCTGTCACATGTTGATGTCCTTTGTTTTCATGGGATCTGCAAACAAGAAATCTTCTTGATTGTCTCTTGGTTTGTTTGCAGAGCAATGGTTTTTTTTTTAGTTTTTTTTTGGCAATATGCATGCATATACATGGTCATGGATAAGGTTCTATGCTCTGTATTTTCTGACACTGAAAATAACATGTTCTCTTTATTATCCTTAGGTTTCAGTGTACCAATTGGGTGTCTTGGTTCATCATCTTTATTTCTTATGATAATAATAAGGCAAATTTATGACAAAAATATAATATAGTTCATTTGTTCTGAACCACACTAACTCTAAGTAACCCTTATTTGTTGTATGTCTAATGAGGTAAAAAGAGCTTTGAAAACTGAAGTTGTGATTGAATTAATGGCAAATGGTTCGTTCACTCAAGAAGCATGGAGTATATTATATTTTCCTCTGTTGCATTAGTCACCCAACAAATCGCCGCCCTCCTCCTTACCAAATCTTTATTTGTTCCTATGTAAATATAATCTTTAAACACAACCTTAGCTCAATTTCCAAGATACCATAATTTTCTATAGCCTAAACTTATCCTTTGTCTACCCATTCCAAACAAATATACTAATTTTGACCAACATGAGTTTTGGTATCGCTCTATCCTTAATCAGATATTTTAGGTTCGAGCCTTGAGTAATGAGTATGAAGAAAATCATGTTGGGAGCTTGCAATGCGTGATCCGGATTTAGTCGGAGACTCCAATGTGGGCACTGGACACCGAGTGGGAAACCAAATATATATATACAAAAATGTTATCCAGCTATATGATTCTTGTTCACCAAAAACCCTATACCTAGCTAGCTCTTGATCAATGCAACCGGTAACTAGGGCTGTTAAGTGTTAACCAATAGAAATTTTCCAGATGCACGTAATGTCCAGAAACATGTACAATTCCCCATATATGTTTTTAAAAAAAACTTTAATTCAACTATACGATTAAAATCTAATAAAAGGGAATCTTGCAGAAAATTGTTGGAGAAAAACAAGGCATAATACAGCTCTAGAGCACTCTCTATACTCCATGATTGAATTTAGAATTCATCCAATTAAGTAATGATTGTCAAAACGTTGCAAATTCTGAGGCCATAAAACGCAAGGAATAAAAAATTGTACTCTAACAAATTGCATATTGTTGGTTAATGACGTAACAAGATTACTAAAATAAATAAATTATTGCCTAGGTTAATAGCTGTCACATACAAATTAATTCCAGGAAAAAAGGTCATGTACCTATAAATAAACTCTTGAATCATTTATTTTGTTACATAAAAAAAAACAAGTGAGTCTTTCTTCCAAAAACAAATCAAAAACCATGGCAATCTCATATAAATCTAAAAGTCTATTATTCCCTGTTAGATCTATTAGCTTGCCTACAAGATTACATCCTAATGGCCTAAAAATTGAAGATGAATTAAACAAGCTGAAAAACTCCGAAACGTCGTCATCGCATAGTGCAGATACAATTCAAGCTGGTATTGTTGGGCTTGTAGAATTATACAATTCATTTCAGGAACTAATTCAGTGTCCAAGCACACAAAAAGCTCTTATCCAACATCAAAATGGGGGTTTTGTAGAAGAGGCAATAGAAGGATCACTTGAGTTACTTGACTCATGTGCTACAATTAGAAATTTATTTTGTACTATTAAGGAACAAGTACAACATCTTCAATCAGCGTTACGACGAAAAGGTGGAAATTCAAGCATCGAAAGGGACATTGGTAATTATTTTACCTTAAGGAAGAAAATGAAAAAGGAGATTGGAAAAAACTTGAGGAAATTGAAACATATGGAGAACAGAGTTGGATGTTCTCTGTTTTTGGACATTGAGCAGAACTTTAGAGAAGTAATAGGAATAAGTATATCAGTTTTTAAAGCTCTTTTGGTATTTTTGTGCTACCAAGATGCAAAATTTAAGCCTGGAGGATGGTCGATGATTTCGAAAATGATGATCACAAAATCAGGTTCTTGTCAAAGTAGACAATTTTTTAATGAAATGGGGAATGTTGATATAGCTCTTGGCGATCTTCGCCAAGAGATTAAGAGGAATGATGGTAAAGTTGATGTCAATATTACACGAAGGAGATTAGAGATGCTTGATGAAAGTATAAAGGGATTTGAAGCTGGATTAGAAAGCTTGTATAAGCAATTGATCCAAACTAGAGTTTCATTTCTTAATGTTCTTGCACTTTAAGAACACATATTCTTTCTTGTACATATAAAAGAGTTTACCTATAGGTTAAACACAAATTTTGTTATAGTGAAGATGAATAGTTGAGAAAAAGTTATAATTAAATCTTAACTTTGAGATACATCTTCTTGTTTTGTGTTTTATCTTTTTACAATAAAAAGTTTAAGCTAATTAGTTTACTACTCCTTCTGTCTTAAATTATATGTCGTGATTCTCTTTTACATGCCTAATTGTATGGCGATTCTCAATTGAAGTTTGGGACTATGCAAGCTTGAATTGGTCACGGGCTAGTAATAATTTGTAGTCATCTCAGATGCATACCCAATCTATAACACAAATTATATAGTGATTATACATTTCTAACTCCGTTTTTATTTCATTTTAAAAATTCTTTTTAATTCTATTTATTTTTAAAAATCTGAAAAATAAAACTATATGAGGCTAAGTTTCTATGTGGCTATGCCTCCACCTTTTAAAACACTTGATTAATAACAATATATCTAAGTTATATCATAATCCAATAATTAGAAAGTTGATCTGAAAAAGGGGTTTAGGTTTTATATATCTTAAACTAGTAGTATATTCTATAATCTATAGTTTATATGATGTTCCAGGATCCATGAATTTGAAAGTACTAATAATAATTGTCATCGATCCCTGCTGTAAAGCAAATAAATTGTGTACTGATAATTGGAATAATTAGATAGATATTTAGCCAGCAGTGCTTCAGATTTGGTTAATGTATAATCAAAATACAATGAATTAAGCTCAAATAATTATCAATAAATTAAACCACATGCATGAATTGCGTTGGTTGTTTTAATAATTTGTAATCATTTGAGTAGAATCCTTAATTATTATTTTGACCTGCTAAAGGACAATGTCTTGTACGATTATGTGAGATTGAATTGCCATAGACAAAACTGTAGAAGACAAGATCTTTTTTGTTTAATTATTTTCTAGTCTTGTGGAGAATACAATTAGCAATGTACTTAATTAGTACAAGACTAATTTATGAAAAAACATATGATAATGACGATCACATGGGAACAAGATGATCATTGTTGATAAAACATGTTCAATTATTTCAGCTTTTCTTGTCCAAATTAAGGTTCATGGATTTACGATGAATGCTGCATCATTAGTCTTAATTATATGAATTTATCTAGGAGGAATAATTGATTGGAGGGACAAGAAAATGACTACACAATTTAGTGTGATCAATCCTAACATTGAACCTGATCATATGCACAAAATCGTATCTTTGTAAATCCACTTCCATCAGCCAGGCGGGTTGTTAGATAAAAACATATGTATTTCATTTCATTGACAACTGAAATAGATCTAAACGGTTGTAATATGGTGCTCATGTTGAGTATCCTTCATCCGCTAGGGATGAGAGATTTTTTGTTTCCTTATATGGACTATGATCATCCTATGAGTTAGCTTTTGAGTTAAGTTAGACTGAAAGATTCATTTCTTATATTTTATAATGACAATTAATGGAGGGTCGGAGGCACCTTATGGCTTTGTCAAAAATAAATTCATTCACTTTATAGACACATAAAAAAAAAGTAGTAGTATAAAATATAAAAAGAGAAAATGGAGTATATCTCCATCCCTTAGTACAGTAATGAGAATAAGCAGAATTTTTCAGTGATGGATCTGATCTTTCTGAAATAAATTAGGCCGATCATGAAATAGGAATTTAAATTAATGTAGTGTGTCACCTGAAGCAGCTACACCTTTCTGTCATCACATGCTAAAATATTATGAGTGGCAGTGGATTTGTCATAAGTGTATCTTTCTGCAGAAAATGGGCCTAATAAAAATTATTGGCCTTTGTTTGATGTTGCCTATTCAAAATCTAGCACTGTTTAAAACCTGCCCCCATTGAAATTCTTACCATGCTAATTAAAATCATTCAATTCTTTGAATTTGTTCTCAGTATATTCTTGCTACGTACTATAGCAAAAATGATTAGCCAGCTATAGATTTTGAAACTTCACTTCACAAAAAAAAAAAACTTAACTACTTACTAGAATATGTCTCTCTTGGACTTTAAGAATAGGAAATTTGGTCATTGATGATTAGGCAGCAAAAAAGGCTTTAATGTTATTTGAGAATATTATTATTTATTGAAAGTTGTGGTCAGCTATAGCATGGGAGCGCCATCTCCGAATGGGTCATGCAGTGCGCGATCTGAATTTAGTCGGGGCTCCAATATGAGCTTCGGATTCCGGGTGGGAAACCAAAATGAAAAATTAGTGAGATATTTTTTCCTGCAATTGTACGTATATACCATGAGTTGAATGACGTTGCCTTGCATCATGTAATTAACCTAATAAAGATATGCATGGTTACAAATGTAATGCATAGCGGATATGGTCATCGTTTTTCATCATACTTGTTGTTTGTCAGAGTTGGCACATTGGTTCCTCCAGATGTATCTAATAAAATCGACGGTCTTCAATAGTTCCAAGAGAATGGTGTTGTATGTATGTCGTCCTCTCTTTAATCAACTTGACAATTATAAGTAATGTAAATTTTCACTTCTACGTCTTGGTATCCCATTTGTTTGAGCCCATTTTTTATGATCCATAATTCTGCTGTGAGAGGGTTTTGGGGTAGGTTTCATCTTACCTGAATAATCTAGCAACTATTTTTCATGATCATAAAAAATCCCATATTTTCAGATTATATTGTTACTTGACACTACCATCCATGTTCTTCCTTCGCAACTAGTTTGACTTATTTGGAATTACAAACTTCAGTTGAAACTAATTCAACAATTTTCCTAACATAATTATAATTAGTAAAATTTGTTTGCATGTAAGCTCGATAGGTAAACACTTCGTTTCAATTAAGCCAGGTAACTAACGGCTTGGCAATAGTAACTTCAATTTTACTTCGTGACATAAAGTTATTCCACATATATGATGAAATTTTTGAACAAAGACAAATTATCAAAAAGTCTTGAATTTTGATTCCAACTACTGTAGACTTTCATTTTCCGCTGACTAATTTGTTTTATGCCATTAAGAAGTATTATGAATAATTAACACTTAATCAACATACAACTCTTTAGGTGTAAAGCCGTTCTTAATTAATTCTTTGTACAAAAGAATTATGCCATGTACGACCATCATCTGACACTGGAAAGTCAACAGAATTAAATTAAAAATGTCTTCTTTATTATGTTATGTTCTATTTTATTAACGTGCTTTCCGACCTTTCTGCCAAAAAAATAAAATAGCATGATTAAATTATAAAAATCACATGATAATGACAGACATCAAGACAAAGAATGTTTACGGTTGATTAAACATCACCTAATTGGTTTTCGATTCCTGTCTAATGATGTTTAATTAGCAGTTTAAAGGTACCTTTATGACAAAATTAAACTTTCATGAATTCTAAACATCGAACAACAAAATTTGGACGATTTGAAAAGCAAAATCAAACAATGAGGACGAAAAATACCACAGATTCAGCTATTCGCAGCACCAGCAAAAATCGAAATCAGCAATTTCCGCTTAGAACCAAACTTGAACAAAAATCAGCTTCTTCAACCATTGATTATTCTTATCTACTAAACCAGAGTTCAAAAACTCAGCAATCAACCAACGATTTTCTGATAAGAACTAATACATGTTGAAGAAATTTGGGAGCAAGAGAGCTGTGAGAGAATGAGAAGAGACTCAGTTTTTCTCCAAAGTCTAAAATGGTTCTCCGATTTTTTGGGGAAAAAAATTAATTAAAGCTAAAGATTTTTATGGTTCATTATGTCCAAACATAAAAAGGAAATAAAAGTAATCTAATTTTTTTAAGGAATAGATGGGGTTATGACCCTCGCAATCTAGTGAAGAAATTAGAGGGGCTGAGATAACCCCCACAATTAATATATTTTTGCGGAGGTTATTGTAACCCCGTAATTTAACCTCCGCAAAATTAGCTTTTTTTTTTGTAGTGGGTTTAGACTAACATTGATTTTATTTACTGATCTATTGATCAATGGCTTCAGGATCGTAGTTGAATTATTAAGAGTGTAGTTTTACAATAATCATCTAGCTCTAGCTAATAATCAGAATCAGATTAGGTCTTAATTAACCAAGGAATTAATAAAGTATTCAATGCATGAATAGTAAGATAATATACACAACTTTTAAAACCAAAATGAAAGGTTATGACTTATGAGCATTCCTTCTGATATAACACAAAGTAAGTATTGTCTAGCGTTCTTGACGATCAAATATAACACAAGGAGTTCCATATTATCCTACAACTCTAGAGACTAACCCTTCGAGGTGGCCAGTGGAACCCTTCGAAGTGGGCTAGTTGTTTGGGCTTGGGACTTTCATGTTGGAGGCGAAAACAAGAGGTTTGCTTTCAGGGTCGAGCTCGTTCCACCGTGCTTACCTAGTGCGGGTTACCTCTCTTGTGTGATGAGTTATTGCATTGGAGTGAGGGTTTTACTCTGCACCCAAAGAGTAGCGGTTGCAGTTTTCCTTGTCATAAAAAAAAAAAAAAAAACCTCTAGAGACTACAATGATTTTGAAAGATGGTATTCAAAGAACACAAAATCCAGTAATTCATTTTTTGTATTTTTCTTGGTGAAATTAAGAGTTGTATTTTTCTGGGTGAAATAAAGAGTTTTGTATTTTTCTGGGTGAAATTAAGAGTTTACTAATTGGGATATGTTTAGGTTTGCTTTTTTTTTTTTTTTGTGTATCCAGCAAGAATGATAAGCCAGCTAGTGATGTTGAAACTTGTAGAATTGTAGTAGGAATAACTACTAAAAGATGCCATTTTACTAATTTCAACTCTTAGGCAATGAGGCTGGTAGCTTGGGGTGGCAACAATATAACTATTAGGAGAAAGGGACTAGAGCCTAATGTAACCTATTTTAGAGCAAACAAAAAAAAACAATTCTACACTGCCGGCTGTTGGCTACTACACCAATAAACATCACCTACAATAATTGAAAAAAATTAAAAACATACACAATTCCACTAAGTTATAAGTAAAGGCAAGAATGATCATTCTCTAGCATTCACTTGATAACTAAGTTTCTTCCAACAATATCAGCTAATAGTAAGACATAGAGATGGCTAATTCAAGTCATGTTAGGTCGATTAGCTTTCCATCTCGTTCACAGCCAGAGTATCTCAGAGTTGAGATTGAGCTAAACAGGCTCAAAACATGGGAATCAACATCAATTTCTTCAACAACAACCCCTTTTAGTTTAACCACTATTCAACAAGGCCTTGTAGGGCTAGCAGAGTTGTATAATTGTGTTCAAGACCTTCTAGAGTCCCCAATGATTCAACAAGCTCTCCTCAAACATCAAATGGGACGGTTAGCAGAGGAAGCCCTTGAGGCCTCTGTTGGATTAATTGACTCGTGTAGTACGACGAGGGAACTAGTCTTGATGATGAAAGAACAAGTGCAAGATCTTCAATCAGCATTGAGGAGAAAAGTAGGAGATTCAAGCATACAGAGTTGCTTCAATGCCTATATAAGTTTAAGAAAAAAAAGTGAAAAAGGATATAGCCAAGAGACTCAAAGTACTAAAACAAGATAGAATCATTTACTCAAGTTGATTTAGATCAATCTTTATCTAAGCTATTTGCAGTACTAAGACAAGTATCAATCTTGACCATCTCAGTCCAATGTTCCCAACTTTATTTCTTGTCTTCGCCAGCTTCAAAGGCAAGGAAAAACGGGTGGTCATTGATTTAAAAATGCTTGTTACAAAATCAATGACTTATAAGGGAGAGGAAAAGACTATCAATGAGGTTGAATGCGTAGATTTTGCTCTTTGTTCTTACCTTCACAGCAGTAATTTCAACGTTGATGTATCGATGATTCAGAGAAAATTGCAGATACTAAATACTGGCCTTCAAGCTATTGAGGCTGGCACAGAATGCTTATCAAGGCTATTAATCAGAAACAGAGTTTGCCTTCTTAACATCCTTACTCATTAGAAGATATTGTACATTAGTATAATATTCAAGGCATACATTTTGATAAGCATATGCCTATTCTTGAACACCAATTTTTGTAATATTTGGAAACCAAAGTTCAATCATTCCTCTTTACTAGTTTGTTTATTTTGCATTCGATTAATATTTACTATATGACGAGCCAAATGATAATGAGACCAATTCTTGCAAAATTATTGTTTTTTCCTTACTACAAGGCTAATTTTTCTTAACTGCTTCCCAATATTGAGGCCTAGAAATGTGTCTTACCCTTCAACCAAGATTAACAAATGTCGAGCACTGAATGTATTTCAAGATCTATAAATACCAAAGTTTTCCTAAAACAAAACATCAACAAGCAATTCATAATTTCTTCAACAATTAGTTTGATTTCTCAGTCTGTAACACTACTTTCTCAATTTCTATTCCAAAATCATGGATAACTCCCAGAACTTGAGCTACCAAGCTGGCCAAGCCAAGGGCCAAGCTCAGGTAATTTACTTGCACATTCAATTTTCCTTTATATAACATGCTCGAAGATCATTGATGGAACCAGAAATTCTAATAAATGGATTTGGAAAAAAAATGCAAGAATAACAAATCGAGGGAATGCAACAATTTATTATGTATATATAAACAAAACTATTTTTCACTTATCAACATATGATTTTAAAACAAATAGAATCTATTCTATTCAGATTATTATGTAGCTCTCCCCTTGATAACGTGTGATATATGTTGTTATATTTTCATCAGGAAAAAGGTAACCAGATGATGGACAGGGCCGCCAATGCTGCACAATCTGCCAGGGAAACAATCCAGGAGGTAATTTGGTCGTTGATATACACACACACTTTTAGCTGATTCATTAGACAAAAAAATAATGTGTTTTATTTGGTTTATAGGCGGGGCAGCAGATGCAGGCCAAGGCACAAGAAGCGACTAATGCAGTTAAAAATGCCACTGGCTTAAACAAATAAACTCCTATTTTCAACTAAATGGGTTGTTTTTCCCCCTTTCAAAAGTATGAAGTTTCTTTTTCTCAAATTAGGGAAGCAGCTTATGTTGCTTAGTATTGAGTATTGTTGAGAATTTTCTTGTTTCTGAATTAAAGAAGAAGCTGTGTATAGGTTGCATTGTCACAGCTCTCTTTATTTTTGTTTCACTCTAATAATATTACTATTGTTTGGTTCTATGTAATTTTTTTCGTCTAACAACTTTATAGCTCATCAGGTCAATTTTACCGATTCTTTGGAAATCAGATCACGAGATTAATTTAAATATCTAGAATAAAAAATACCAAAATAGGGAAAGAATACATACCAAACTATAAATCAGAATTCAGTTAATTATTAGTTTAGAGCTGGTTCTTGATTAAGTATTTGGAGTTAATTGGGTACTTAATACTGAAGCATAGAGAGTGAAAAGAAAAATCACGCTTCTGTTTACGTTAACTGAACAAAAAACTGCTAATTGAATTAAAGTGTTTATATTCTAAAAAATTTCTCGATCTTAGTACTATTTTTACTTCTTCTCGATCTTAATAGGAGTAGTAATTAGTTGCATTGAATCAAATGTAAATAGGAAAAACAAAGCTGAAGTAAATTTAAATTACTCCGTCCAACAATAGTTGTCCACTATATTAAAAATAGTTGTTCGACAATATTTGTCCAGTTTAGAACATCAAAAGATAATTTACCTTTTATGTCTATTTTACTCTTGTTATTGTTGTGCTGTAATTTAACTATCTCTAGAAAAATCACTTTTTGAAATGTTCTAAGTATAAAACAATTTGAGAAATACTTAGAAAGAGTCGCCACTTAATTTTTTAAAGAAATTAAGAAAACTTATAATTTCCAAAGATTTAAACAGAAAAAATCATTTGAAAATACCAAAAGAGGGTTCGGGGTTCAATTTACACTTCGAGAAGGGTTTAAGCATTCAAATTGTCCGCTAACATGCGGTTGACCTGTGACTTGACTAAAATGTATTTGACTTTTTTTTTTTTGAAAAAATAACATAAAAATATATAATAACTTACACAATTCGATTAAGTTTGAAAAATAACTAAGGAATGAACCATTTTATTCTATCTTTTTAGAGGAAGAGACCTAAAATGAAAATATTTGAATTAAGATGCAAGTGATTAGAAAATTAATAAAACTAGACTAATTAGAATTTATTTAGTTCATTTTAAAATAAATTAAACCAATTTAATAAATTAAAGTATAAAAAATCATTTTTTGAATTAATTGACTAACCTTTTGAGAAATATAACTAAGTAAGTATTTTATTTTAATTAATTGAAAATGTGTTTTAAAAGTTTATTTGGGAGAGACCTTAACTTGAAACAATTTTAAACGAAATAAAAGTGTGTTACAAAAAAAAACATTAAATAATGTTCTTTTTAATAACGAAGAGTTTTAATTCAATTAATGATATAAGATCTTTATTAGTAAAATAAATGAACACACAAAAAAAAAAAGTATTAAAGGTAAGCCAACATAACAAAAATAACTCATCTTTCGGAGAATCTAATTAAATTATTTTAAAAATTATAAAGTTAGAGTTAAACAACAAATAATAAATAATCACGATTAAATAATTAAAGAGTAAGGGAGAAATTGAATTTGGGCCTCCTTTTGGGCCAATTTCGCTGAAATTTTTGCCTTCAAACCAATCCCGTTTTTGTATACAGCTGGTGTATATCAGTGTATATCAGCGTATGCATAGGCTCTTTTCATGTATCTCTTGCTTCCGAACACCTATATTTCACCTTAGCCTTGTATTTTCGCGTTTTTGACCTGTATATAAGTGTATACAGCTGCATATAGTGTATATTGAATGTGTATAACGTGTATACAGCCTGCTTTTTGGACTTCCGGGGCCTGTTCCAGCTTCTTTTTCACCGAATATATGAGGATAACTCGAAATGACTCAAGGATATGCAAGAGTGGAGTCCAAAGTGAACTCGAATGGAATTTCATATGCAACGAAAAGCGAGTATAAAAATTAGTGTACGAATTAAGGGAACAATTAAGACGTAGCTTAAAATTAAGATGAAAGTGGCTTAAATATTTTTTGAGATGCAAATATTACTAAAGTCACTGTTAGACCAAATTAAGACCAAAAGGTCACTAAATTCAACACAAAATAGGAGGTAATAAAATTTATACTAAGGTAATGAAAATCAAGCCACATGGAACTTCCAAAGCACATGCCCACATATATGTATATATGACTAAATTTATAAGCAATAATTGATGCAATCCAAAGATACATTAAAGAGTTAACATCACCTCATACAATACGAAACTAGCTTTATCTATGGAGACTTAAAGGTTGCCGGTTTGTCATATCAAATGATCAAAATTGAAGACAATAGACAATTAACTCATTATAGGCAAAGGAAGAAAATAGCCATATTTAAATAACTAAACTAGGCAACATAAGCAAATATGTTAAACAATGGCATAATACAAAACAATGTTCATATCACTGTTGAATATTAACGTTCAAGTGAATAACTAAGTTACACAACAAGTTAAAAAATCAGAAGGATATTTTTAGACTTTGGACAAAGATGGGGAGGGCTATTTTTTTTGGAAAAATAAGAGTAATCTTAGTTAAATCGTCACATTAAAATGGTAGAGTTACAAGCATCCCGTCATGAGTTTAAATCCAAAGAGATATATACCACTCAAGTTGATTGAAAACAGAGGATAGATATATCCACTACGCGAATTCAAACTAGTATTAACAAGGAACCTTCACAGTCAGAAACATCAAGGCCATAATTTTTTAAGTCTACTCAACACTCACAAATATGCCTAATTGGATAAGATATTAAAATAAGAACCTAAAGCCATGCTTGGATTAACTAGATCACTGATGGCATAATCCTCAAAATAGCACCAGATTTTCGAACAATGAATTTAAATGAGAGCTTTCAGGACATTTCGATAGTAACAAATTAAAACATAGAGGTTAAGGCTGTCTCATTATACACAAACCCATATTACTATTTTAAACAATAATTTCACATTCTAAAAAAAAAGAAAAGACATACCTTAACACTTAGATATAATTCTAAGGGAAATTGTAACAAAAGAAACAATCACGATTTCAAGAAATTAGTTAATCTAGCTAAAATACTACTCAAAATAAACACACAAGAACACTTTTCTTCAGTTGAGGGGTAAGGGTGTGAAGCAAAATACATGAAGTTTCCACTGTTTTCTCATTCTCAAACCAAAGCAACAACAGACAGTGAGAAATGAGGACATTGCACCATAAAACTAGCTACTACATCATCCTAATTCATGCATTATAGCACTAAGGGAGTTCAACCGGAAAGAAACAAATATAGATATGCAAGTAACTACTTCACCAAACAGAGAACAAATTAACTGAAATAAAAATGAAATGAGAGAAGAGGAGTTGTTACCTTCCAAAGTGCAGCGAACGGAGACGAAAACGAGCGAGGTAACAACGATCCCTCCACCAATCAGCGACTTAAAACCTCTTATAGATTCATATTTCTCTATACCTTGCTATATTATTATTTTTTATCTCCCCTTTTTTTTTATTATCCCCCAATAACAGGGATTGAAAGAGGGAATATATAGAAGGAGAAAAAGTCGTTTTTGGGGGGAAAAACCATTGAGAATTCAAACAAAGTTTTCAATCCCTTCTGCTATTTTCGAAACCACAGTAAAGATGATGGGAAATTTTTGAAACGGGAAAAAGGGGATGGGACGACTGCTGCAAGGTATGGGCGATTTCGCGAATTTCTCGCCGGATCTGCCGGGATTTTCACGTGAAGAAGAAGAAAATGGACGTAGGGGTCGTCTGGAATCGTATGTGTACTACTGTACGCTTTGGAACTTGGAAGGGAAAGGGGGATGGGGTCGGTTTTGGTGTTGAAAATTGGGCTTGGCGCAGGTTATTTGGTGGACTGCTGAAAAAGGGATATTGAATTGGAATTGTTGAGTTGTTGTTTGGAATGGGTTTCTTTTGGTGGGCTTAAAGGATGGAGTGGAATTTGGCCCGTTTCTTAGCTGAAAATAGGGTCAAAATGTGGATAGGTTTTGCAAATTAAGAAATAGTCACAAGAATTGCAATTATGGCCTATGAAAATTGACAAGTTTGCCAAATTGAGTTTAATTGGTGATTCGACTAAAAAGCCAAATAAGACGAATTAATATAAATTAATTAATGAGTTTCTTAATCTCAACAAAATAAAAATAATGAACTTAATTATAAATTGATTAATTCAATTACAAAACTAATTAACTCGAAATTATAGCTATAACTTAAAGCAAATTGATAAAATTTTTAACTAAAATGTAAAATCTTTTGTGATAATTTTTAAATATTTATAAAATAGCGTGATTGCAAATTACACATACTTATTATTAAAAAGTGATAAAATTACTTTAAAAAATAACTTGAAAGTATTTTGAATTTCATAAAACTTATTAACTCAAAACTATAACCATCCCTAATATTTAAAATATAATTATTATTTTTTGACGATTTTCGAATAATCATAAAATATACTAATCATATACATAATTATGTAAAACATATACATCATCTAAAATTTATGAAAAGTGACAAACTATTTAAAAGTCTTGCAAACTATATTATTATTATTACTTTTATAAAACTAATTATTTTAAAACTATGGCCATAACTAAAATAACGTAACTTAAATAAAATGTGCTTTTCAAATCAACAAAATTAAATAAGACAAAATAATATAAAATAAGAATAATTAAACTAATAAAATAAATATCTTATACTATAAACCAAATTAATTTAATTGAATATAAAACAAACTCTTTTTGAGACGATTTCTGAATATTCATAAAACATAATAATTATATACATAATTATGTAAAACATATATATTATCTAAAAATTATAAAATAAGACGGAACTAGTTAAAATAACTTGCAAACTATATTATTATTATTATTATTATTATTATTTATTTATTTATTTTTATTATTATTCTTTTTTAGAAATTTTATAAAACTAATAATTTTAAATCGTTTGAAATTGGAGAAGCTCGAAATGATTAATTTATATTGTGGAGGGTCAAAATTGGGTGTCGGCAGTTATTAAATATTATTTATCATCTAACACATTTCTCAAAGCATTAAATTTAATAAAGTCAAATGATAAAATAGTAGTAATATTACCCCTATTATTTATTGTTTCTTAAAGAGTGTGTCAAGTCAATAGTGGACAACTACGGTTGGACAAAGGGAGTACTTTAAAGAAAATACAAGAAATCATTTGTGTTTGATCAATAAATTTAAAAATCATTTTGAGCAGCAATTAGTGTGACCAAACTTTTTTAAAATGCTTTTAAGTGTAAACATTTTTTCTACAAGTAACACTTATTTTCTCCAAAAGTTTGGCCAAATACTTTACTTTTTCAAAATAAACACTTTTGGCCTCCCAAAAAACTTAGTCAAACAGACTAAATATATGATTAACACTAATTTTTAGAGCACGAAAAATTGAAAGAAACACATGATGATCAAAAGGATAAAGTTACAATTAATTTGAGACATATATGCTAATTAATGAATGTTCCCCCATTCCCTTTACCCCAGTTGGTCTTGTCCTATTCTTCTCAATTAATTAACTTAATTCTCGACTAATTCACTCACATGGCTGATAGCACCGTCCAAGAAAACTGAGATTATATTGCAAGCACTAATTGCAAATTAATCCTACGTACTCTTTAGCCCAACATTTTGTTTTGCATTTGTTAAGTGGTGTGCTCTCCTAATTCAATATATTATATAAAATAAACTAATGTTTATATTATTCTCTCTAATGTGGCTTCATGAAATAGGTTAAGTTATTGTTTTATTATTCTAATGTGGCTTTATGATATAGGTTAACTTAACTTTCAAAGGAACTTGTGATTCAAGTAGAGAAAAAAAAACGATTAGGATTGATGATGTAACCCTTATTTCCGAAAATGATTAAAAAATTGAATTGTTGAGATAATTGGTGAAAAATGTTATTCCGGCATCAAGTAAGCAGTATTTCAAGTGAAAATGCGACTAAAAAAATGAATTGTTGAGTCAATTGGTTTTGAAGTATTGAGAGAGAGAAAAAAATAAAAAAATGTCAGAAGTGGGATTTGAACCCACGCCCTCTTACGAAGACCAGAACTTGAGTCTGGCGCCTTAGACCACTCGGCCATCCTGACTTATATGATAATTCATTGATACTAATCAATGACCTAAAATAGAATAAAACAAAATAAATTACGACAGTGAAAAATGAACAGGAACCAGAAAATAATAATAATAAGCCAATTACGTAAGAATGTTGAATACTGAAATTTTAGTAGGAGAATCGACTTGAACATATACTCAAATTCATAATGTATCCTACTAGCTAGTAAAACTTTAGTTATTGTATGATCAAATCAAAGCCCATCTTTCATGTGATGTTTCAATATAATGTCCGTTGGTTGTGTCTCCCTTACCACCAAAGGCCCATGCCCCATGTATTGAAGTTAACTAAAAGCCAACATTACTCAATATGTAATTAAGTACTATACATAAGTAATAATAGGAATATGTATGAAAACGGATGAGCGAGCAGCCTTGTTGGAAAGAGTTGAATAATTACCTCAAACACATTGTTTTTACTATATAAAATTGATCAAACAAAATTCATATAAAACTTTAAAACATTTAATTTTGAGTTTTCCTAATTATAATAGGAAATAGACAAAAAAAATAAAAAAATTGTGGCTCCACCATCCCCAATACCCACACTAGACATTCGTGAATGGTCAAATTTTCACCTCTTTAACATTAAATTCCGATCCCATGCATGTATAACATGAGTACATGCTGCTGTGTACTTGTGTTTTGGTTATAAGTTCTTTGAATAGATATCAATTCACTTATATATACTGTTTCATTCTTGCATCACACAGATTCAACTCATTCGACATTTTTATATCATATATGTTTTAATGTTTTTGTCTGTTCATGCTCATAGTCATACCTAGCTAACAATTCTCTATGCATTGCATTTCTTCATGGTGATAGGAGAGAACTATATATTTAACTTGTTCTATTCCATCTCTCTTTTATTTAATTTCCTTGATACCCTATGATATTTTTTGTTTATTATTATTATTTACAATAGTTTATTAGTTTCTGCTTGTTTTTATTATTTTACCAAATGCCTTTTTCTGTTTAAATTTTATCTATTTTTCGTTCCGAATAATTTATCTTTTCCAAAGGACGGGTGCAGTGAAGAATAATACGAGTAATTGATGGGTAAAATTAGGAAAAATAATTAGCAAGAAAATAAGTAAACCTCGGATTAAACTGAAGCTCAACTTGGGATGAAACGTACGTATAGAATAATATAAAATATCTACTTCGAAATGTTTTCAAGCAAACCAAAATAATTAGGCATAAAATGCCTAGTGTAATATACCTTCTTTAAAAATTGAAGCCACGTCCAAATATAACTTATAAAATATTATATAAACGTATGCGTCACAAAAAAATTATTTAAAAATCAGCACAAAATAGAGGCAAAACTGCAAATGGCCACAATTAGGAGCTTAGCACCTCAGCTTGACTTCCCCCATTTTTGATATCCAATTCAGTGGCGGAGTCAGAAATTTCATGAAAGATGTCTAAGAATTGCATAGGTAAAAAAGGAAAATTAACGAATCGGTGCTATATATAAAATTTTGTAAATCAAATTATGTAACATAAATAATATACCAAAAAATTTAAAATCAAACTATATAATATTTAGCTTGGATGTTCATGTTTATTTAATATGAAGTGAACAAACAAAAAAAAAGAAAAGAGAAAATTCAATTTAAAATGAAATCACATTTATACTTAAAGATTTCACCGAGAAATTGAAAATAAAGAGTAGAATCAAAAGAGATTTTTTAAAAGAAATTTTATAAAAAGCCTTTTTCACTTTTAATAGTTTTATAGAAAAAAAGAAATAAGATTTTCTGATAAACTTTAAATTAAATAATTAATTTAAAATTTTATTTAAAAATTTAATGAAAAGAAAAAAAATCAAAAGTTAAATTGATTAAAAAGTTAATTGGCTACTAAACATTTTTTTCCTTAAAATTTTAAGTTGTAGGTTTCATATTTAAGATTATTTTAATAGATAATATTAGTATTGCATTATTGAAAAAATAACAGATTTATTAATTAATAGCTTTTTTGAAAATGTAAAAATAAAATGTAGGTGTGGGGAATCGAGCTCACATGGAGGTTGTTAGCCTAGCTTTGGCTGAACACCAGATTCTAACAAGCTAAGAACGTTTGTTGTTTCAAGGGTGTCCAAAACATCTTATTTAACTATTAAAATATCATTTTATTTATATATATGATGTAATTTTTAGTCGAAAGGATGTCCAAATAGTGTAGCTACGCCCATGGTCGTCATATTTGTTTCACACTCAAACAATTAATACCCTAGTAATTTGCATCAAATATGTTAGTTAGCTAATCATTTGTTGAGACTAGAAATGTGCCTGTATATTAGATTGATCTGCGTGCTTAATCTCAGTAATTACAAACTAATGCAATATATTCACAATCCAATATCCATTAACCATTTTTATGTTTCATTGTGCAAATGGAAAAAATAATTATTTCTTTTCAAAGTGAAAAAAATGATATTTGAAAATTGATCCGAAATTAAACGCTGATAAAAATTGAAAAAAATTCATTGCCAAATACCCTTTAGTTTATTTCTTGCAATTAGATTGACATCCTTCAAATTGATTCCCTTTATTTTAAAATAATGACGAACGGATTATAAAATAATCTCATATGTATGTCGTGGCTAAACCTATGCAATTCTATATCATAATGGATTAGAGTTCATTAAGTTTAAACAATTAATGTAAAAGAGGAAGGTAACCAATAATTCATACGTGTTCCAAATATATTATTACATACACCTCGCCAAAGTTGCAACAATCGTGTTTCTAGAAAATTCCTTAAGATAGTAAAAAAGTAGTATGAAAATCTGCCACAAAAGATGTTCATGTCAATTTAATAATGACGCTTTGCTGTTTCCACTTGACAAAACTATGACTCCTCCAATCAACACAACATTAAGAAGCCACGTATATGCTGAGGCATCTTTCTTCATCACTCACAAGCAATAAGGTAACGCAAAGTGGCAACTCAATTGAAGACAAGAAAGAGCAATGATTAAAGGTTTGTTTACAGGAAGCGCAACAAGGGACTGCCCATTCTCTTTTGGCAAAGACTACTCTGTTTCTTGTCGCTTTCTAATACAATTTTGGTATAAATAGGATTCAGTTTTGATCATCCCCAAACTCAAAAAGTATAAGGAAAGGAACAAAGAGAGAAAAAGATGTCAACTTTTTCATCAAAATCTAATAAAAGATCCATCAGTTTGCCAAGCAGATCACATCCAGCTACTCAGAATATTGAAGAGGAGCTAAGCAAGCTTAAAACTTGGGAATTCTCTGCTTCACCAACTGCAAAAGCTGTTTATAATGGTCTAGTTGGTTTTGGGGAGGTACATAAGTGTATGGGTGATCTTTTAAAACTGACCTCGACTCTTCAAGCACTTTCTCAGTGCCAAAATAAGAAATGGGTCGATGAAATCTTGGATAAATCTGTCAGATTTCTTGATATTTGTGGCACAACAAGGGAGCTCGTGTCGCAATTTAAGGAAAATGTTAAAGATGTTCAGTCTTCATTGAGGAGGAGAAAAGGAGATTTGAGCATCAACAAGTACACCACATTCAGGAAGAAGATGAAGAAAGATGTCAAAAACTTAGTTACAGCTTTAAAGAAAATGGATCATGAGGAAGTTGTTGATGTAATGGAAATTGATGATCAACTTGTCTCAGTTGTTATCAGAATCCTAAGAGAAGTTGCCACAATAGGAATTTCTGTATTCCAAATTGTGTTGAATTTCTTGTCAGCTCCAATATCTAAGCCAATTAGCAAATGGTCTTTGGTTTCAAGATTGGTGAACAAGGGAGATCAAGACAATGTCAATGAGATAGAAAGTGTTGATGTTGCATTAAACAGCCTTTCCAAGCCTGGTCCTAATGAAATGGAGAAGATACAATTTGTGCAGAGCAAATTGGAAACAGTAGAAGCTCATTTTGAATGCATTGAGAATGGTCTTGACAACATATTTAGATGCTTGATTAGATCAAGAAGCACACTACTAAATATTGTCTCTTGCCAATGAAAATACTATACTATTGTCCTGTATTGTATTGTATTGCATAAGCATATCCAAATATTTGTAGGATATGTATTGGAATTGGTTAGATAATTGAATCAATTCTGTTAGTTAACGGATTAGGAGGTTAATTAATTAGTCTGTTAAAGAATTAGTTAGAAGAGTTAGTTAGATGGCACTGAGGCACATGTATAGAATGCCTTATATAAATACTTGCATTGTAATTGATTCAGATCAGTTTTTTAGTAATGGAACCTTCTTCTTCTTTCTCATAATTCTCTCTGTAAGATTCAATAATATGCTTATGAAATCCATGTAAGGAACAATTTTGTAATTAACATACATACAATGAAATTTATCATATAGCTATATCAATTGTGCCTCTTTTTCTCTCTAGTCTATTTTCTAAACTTCAACCAAACAAAAATTAAAGGACGAACTTAAACATACTTTGATGAATGTTATGTCTAGGCAAGCTTTCGCGCACTTCGACTAATTCTACGAGATACTTGCCATTTCCCACTAGCATCAGCTACCAGATAATTCTACCCACCAAGGCTACTAAATTTTGAACTTGAGAGCTCAAAATTTCAACTATTTTATTGACCACTAGGCCACACCCTTAAATGCGATGATGATCATTGACATGTTCAGTACTATTTCTTTGAGGTAATTAACTGATTCAACCTATAATTGAATATCATGACCATCGGTTGAACTGTATTGTAAGTAAATAGCTGTTAAGCATTAATTATTGAGGATTCTCTTAGTAGAAAAAACTGACCAAGGAAACATCAACGCAACAGGCCACTCGTGCACACCTAACTAAATAAGAAACTCTAATAATTAGATCTGAAATCCTTTAAATGCTGACTTATAAATAAACAATATTCCATTATAGTAATTATCACAAACATACAAATCCAGGCCTTCCATTCGTGCACAATTAAAATAATTTTCTTCATTATTCTTAATCTCAATTATAAGCAGATGATTTATTTATATAATGATATCGGTGCTTGTCTCCTTCTAGTATTGAAGAGTTCCACTCGTCCAGCTAAGACAATCTCAGAAAGCCATGTTCTTGCAGACAAAGTACTAAAAGAAAAAGAATATAAAAACCTACCAAATGAAACAAAAGAAAAGTTAATATCTCAAAATATCACTCACGGTGCAATTACATATCTAAGTTTTGATAAATAAAAATTACTATTGAATACATACACTTATTCACTAAAGTTGTTTACAATTTTCTTTTCTGAAAAAAAGTCGTACGAGAATCTTGTATAAAAAATCTTCGTCTCAATTTAATAGTGGCGACTAGCTGTTTCCAATTCATGACAAACTGAAGCTCTTTCAACCAAGAGTAACATCAAAAAGCCACGTATGTGATGAGACATCTTTCATCCACTTTGAAGCAATAAGGTAACGCCAAGTTGCAACCTGTGGAAGACGAAATCATTAAAAAAATCACTAATGACGTAAGTTTTTTTTTTTTTTTGGGTTAAAGCAAAACAAGCTCACCGAACTCTTAGGAAATGGCCACACCTCGTCACATGGCAATCTCAACGCTATATTAGCGGATTATACTGTATCTTGTCGCTTTCTATAAAGTTTTGGTATAAATAAGATGAGTTTTGAAGGTCTTTCTTCATCCCCAAACAGAAACAGAGGAAAAAGATGGCAAATTTTTCATCAAAATCCAATAAAAGATCCATCAGTTTGCCAAGCAGATCACATCCAGCTACACAGAATATTGAAGAGGAGATCAACAAGCTCAAAACTTGGGAATTCTCTGCTTCACCAACTGCAGAAGCTGTTTACAGTGGTCTAATTGGTTTAAGGGAGGTGCATAAGTGCATGGTTGATCTTTTAAATTTGCCCCTCACACTTCACTCCCTTTCTCAATTTCAAAACAAGAAATGGGTCGATGAAATCTTGGATAAATCTGTCAGATTTCTTGATATATGTAGCACAACAAAGGAGATCGTATCGCAATTTAAGGAAAATGTTAAAGATGTTCAGTCTTCACTCAGGAGGAGAAAAGAAGATTTGAGCATCAACAACTACACCACATTCAGGAAGAAAATGAAAAAAGAAGCCAAAAGTTTGATTACAACTTTGAAAAGAATGGACCATGAGGAAGTAGTTGATGTAATGGAAGTAGATGATCAACTTGTCTCAGCTGTTATCAGAGTCCTAAGAGAAGTTGCCACAATGGGAATTTCAGTTTACCAAATGTTGTTGAATTATTTGTCAGCCTCAAATTCTAAGCCAATTAGCAAATGGTCTTTGGTTTCAAGATTAGTCAACAAGGGTGTAGATCAAGGCAATACTGTAAATGAAATAGAAAGTGTTGATGCTGCATTAAGCAGTCTTTCCAAGTGTGGTCCTAATGAAATGGAAAAGATCCAATTTGTGCAGAGCAAATTGGAAAGAGTGGAAGCTCATTTTGAATGCATTGAGAAGGGTCTTGACAACATCTTTAGATGTTTGATCAGATCAAGAAGCACACTATTAAATGTTGTCTCTTGCCAATGAAAATAGTATTGTATATCATAAGCATCCGAGTATTGTAGGACATGTTTATGAAAACCTTGTAAAGGAAATTTTTTGTAATTATACATATACGGAATCTTAGTTATACTCACAAACTCTGCCTGTCTTTCTCGTGTATCTTTCTAATTTACCATCAACAACAATCTGGCAAGGAACTTAGATATATATACTTTGGTTAAATCCACGAAATGCTTCCTTGAATGAACAACTTAATTTGACTCATGTTAACTTGATATTTTTGAGGGGTTCGTTTTACTATATCATTTTTATTTTAATTATTTTTAAAGTAATCTAAGTTAAACTAATAATATCGGAAGAAAGAAAAAAGAAATCTAGCATAGTCCATATATATGTAAAAAAGGAAAATTAATTTTTAGTATATGAACCACGTAAAATGAAATGATGAAAGTAATAAAGGTACCTCTAAAATGTCCTACGTACTTAATCTTAGTAGTGCAAATAAAGGACATGGCGGAAATGATGATCTCATGAATGATGGTATTATGTTGAGTTTTTTTTTACTAAAAAAAAGAAGAAATTAGCTGTATTTAAACGGACCAAGGAAACATCTATGCAACATGCCACTCGTGCACTAAAATATGTATTATTCGTCTCTTATCTTCTTAACCACTGAATCTATTTATTAATTAGTGAAAAAAAATATAATCACGAGATTCTTCCTTAGTTTAATTAGATCACAAATCCTTGGAATGCTTATAACCTATTACCTATTCTTCTCTACATTTGTTGATTTTTAAAAAAAAAAATATTCTTCCATAATCTTTTTGAATGATACAAATAAACCATTATCAAAATCCGTCTTTAACAATATCAAATTAAATTATCAGGAAGAAATCAGTGATCTTAGTTAGGAGTTAATCCATCACAAAATGGGGGAGGATACATTTATAATAACGCGTTAATTGGAATTAAGCAGTTTATAAGTATACTATAAAGAAGAGGATTGTACTCTCCAGGTTAGACAATATATATTTATATGGATTGCTAAGTTAATTATCATGGACAAACAAATCCAAATTTCCATTCGTGCGCAATTTAAAATTTTGTCTCATTATTCTTAATCTCCATTATGATCAGTTGACTAATATAATATAATATAATATAATCATATTGATTGTTGTCTCCTTCTGGTTTCAAAGAATTTCACTCCTCCAGCTAAGACAACAATGTACTAGCAGACAAAATTGTAGAAAAAATATATATATTTTTAAAACTAACACATGAGGTGGTTGAACTGGCGCAATGCCCGGGAGGAAGGGAGCCTAGTATTTACTCGTGGCTTCATCTAGATGATCTTGTCATACCATCTCATAACTAGAACAAATTAAATAATTAGCAAATTATTGGTTTTTGTTGCACAACTAATGTGACAGGTCAACTAGGTTAATGGACTGCCTACAGTAAAATCACATATTAATCCGCAAATATTTGGATATCGCTAGTAACTCAGTTGGTTAACTATGTCATATTTTGAAAATTACTTTTAGAAATTTAGTAATCACATTTTGTGAGGAAGGTAACCAACAAGCCATACGTGTAGTAATATCACCTTTGCCACAGTAGCATTAGAGTTTCCTTATCCCTTCAATATGTAATCTAACTTTTTTAAAGTTGTTTCTGAAAAAGACGTTCAATAAGCAATAACAGATCTTAATCTGAATTTAATAATGGAGCTTTGCTGTTACCGATCATTGACAAACTATGGCTCCTCCAACCAAAACAATATTAAGAAGCCACGTATTTGCTGAGACATCTTTTATGATCAACAAGCAATAGGGTAATGCAAAGTGGCACAATAAGCGATGCCCATTCTCTTTTGTCACATGCCAGTCTAAATAACAGAGTACTCTGTTTATTGTCGCTTTCTATACAATTTTAGTATAAATAGGATTCAGGCTCCAAGGCATTTAATCATATCCCCAAACTTTAAGTCCCAAGTCCATAGAAAAAATGGCAAGTTTTTCATCAAAATCCAATAAAAGATCCATCAGTTTGCCAAGCAGATCACATCCAGTTACTGAGAATATTGAAGAGGAGCTCAACAAGCTTAAAACTTGGGAATTCTCTGCTTCACCAACTGCAGAAGCTGTTTATAATGGTCTAGTTGGTTTTGGGGAGGTGCATAAGTGTATGGGTGATCTTTTAAACTTGCCCTCGACTCTTCAATCCCTTTCCCAGTGCCAAAATAAGAAATGGGTCGATGAAATCTTGGATAAATCTGTGAGATTTCTTGATATTTGTGGCACAACAAGGGACCTTATGTCACAGTTTAAAGAAAATGTTAAAGATGTTCAGTCCTCACTGAGGAGGAGAAAGGGAGATTTGAGTATCAACAACTACACCACATTCAGGAAGAGGATGAAGAAAGAAGCCAAAAGTTTAATTACAGCTTTGAAAAGAATGGACCATGAGGAAGTAGTTGTTGTAATGGAAGTTGATGATCAACTTGTCTCAGCTGTTATCAGAATCCTAAGAGAAGTTACCACAATAGGAATTTCAGTATTCCAAATGGTGTTGAATTTCTTGTCAGCTCCAATATCTAAGCCAATTAGCAAATGGTCTTTGGTTTCAAGATTGGTGAACAAGGGAGATCAAGACAATGTGAATGAGATAGAAAGTGTTGATGCTGCATTAAGCAGCCTTTCCAAGTGTGGTCCTAATGAAATGGAGAAAATCCAGTTTGTGCAAAGCAAATTAGAAACAGTGGAAGCTCATTTTGAATGCATTGAGAGTGGTCTTGACAACATCTTTAGATGTTTGATCAGATCAAGGAGCACACTACTAAATGTTATCTCTTGCCAATGAAAATAGTAGTAGTATTGTATTTGCATTATTGCATAAGCATCCGAATATTGTAGGACATGCTTATGAAAAGCCTTGTGAAGGAACAATTTTTGTAATTACACATACAACAAAAACATACATATATAAATCATAGTTATACTCACAAACTCTGCCTCTCCTTTTTTCTTCTCTCTTTTCTATTTTTATCAAACAAAAATCTGGCAATGTACTTAGATATATACTTTGGTTATATCTTTGATGAACCAATTAGTTAATTCTTTGTTGTTCCAAGGCCCTGAAGAGTGTACCTAGATGGTTTTTTTTTTCATTTACCAAATCAAACCAAATATGTCGATTTTTTTTAATCTATAAAGCAAATCAAACCAATAAGATTATGTTTTTTTCAAACCAACGAATTCAGCCTTTGCTTCCACTATCTCCAAACCACTCTATGGGTTTTAGAGATGGCAATTAGGGCAAACTCTTAATGTGGCGGAGCTGGGCTAAACATAATTTTTGAGAAAAAAATCAAGGTCCGAACGGGTGAAAAAGGAAAGTGACCCGCTTTTATCCTAGACAATAATATATTCATCACATCTTCCACACAATCAAATATACAACCATGTTGAAATAGATATCCTAACTATCCATTGGGATATTAATCTCTATAGACGAAGAAACCTATAAATATTGTGAAAGAAAATTAACTACTATATGATAAATGTTTGTACATTTTGATTTAGAATTCTACTGACAAAATAAAAATACATCAACAATAAAATAATTACAAATTATTGTAATTGATTAAGAAAAATACATAGAGAACTATATTTATTACAAAAAAAATATATAATTAAACACAACTTCAATTTTTACATTTTCACATAAGAATTATTTTTAATTTTTTTTATCCTCATGACCAAACATCTACTTAATGTTATTCGGCATTTTCGCTGCATGTGTCCAAGAGAGTTGTTTATTAGTGTTGAGAAGGTGAAAAAGTGATTTTTATGATAGAACCAATAATTATAAGCATTAATTTGGAGATTCTCTAGGTAGAAAACATGGAGGAAATAAGTATCAGCACAACGTGCACACTAAACTAAATTATATTCGTCATTATCTTCTCATCTCCTTTTTTTATTTGTGAAATCTCAAGATTCGTCTCCCTCTTTATTGGCTTTTTTTTATTTTAAGGGGTATTTATCCATAATCTTTTTGCATGATACAAATAAACCATCAATCAATCTTTCTTTTAACACTAATTATACCGACCTTTAGCATTGTATATCCTCCACCACTAACTAACAATTATTAGGGGGAAATTAAAAGTGTTTGGTGCAAATAATCATCAACTGAGCATTAATTAAAACGTGTTGTATAAGGGTCTACCTCACTTTAGTATGCTGTGGATGGCAGGGAACATTAGAAGAACAAGCCACTCGTGCACAGCTATTTATTAATCATATCACCTTCTTTCATTATACGCCTTGATTTGCACCACATTTATTTGCACTTCAGCCATTTATTATTGAACACGAAGTTCTTGAGCCAACGTGTATTCGCGTGCCAAATCGAATACCGCGTTGGAGCCACATGGTAGACATATTATTAATTGTCATCCGGTAGCAATGGCACAACTCTTGGCAGCCAGGAGGGAGCTGACCTGTAACTGAAGTCCCGTATGAAGGCAAAGTTACACAAATCTTTTAAAAGGACAATTGATTAGAGTTTTTGTTTGCTAAATGTATATCACTTCACCACATTTAAAGGGCATGGCCACATTACAATAACATGCTCAGAGTAGTAGACCCCCTTTTTATGCTTATATAAATGTCCTTGGTTGATGCTCATTGCTCACCAAATTTATTCTCTCTTCTCACAAAGAAACTAAAAGTAAAACATAAAAAGCCATGGCTGCTCTTGCTTGTTCAAAAACCAAGCCTTTTCGATCTATCAGTTTGCCCAACAGATCACACCCCACAACTCAGAGAGTTGAAGAGGTACTGAATAAGCTTAATGGATTGGAGACATCAGTTGCACCAACATGGGAGACAATTTGTAATAGTTTGCTCGGGTTGGAGGAGTTACAGAAGTGCACGGATGATCTTCTTAAACTGCCTCAAACCTTTCGGATCATATCCCAATGCCAACATGTTAAATGGTTTGAGGAGTTATTGGGAAACTCGGTTAGGATTCTTGATATTTGTGGCACTATAAAGGAATTCGTCTCTCAGTATAAGGAAAATGTAAGAGCTCTTCAATCTTCACTCAGAAGACGAAAAGGAGATTCAAGTGCAGAAGCTGGAATTGCAAGATTCACCAGTTTCAGCAAGAAAATGAAGAAGGATGCCAAAAGATTAGTCTTGTCCTTGAAGCAATTAGTGGATTGTGAGACTCTCACCGCAACAATATTCGTGGAAGCAGATCAGGAGACAATAGCTGTGATTAGAGCACTAAGGGAAGCCAATGCAGTTTGCATTTTGATTTTCCAAATGCTCTTGTCCTTGTTGTCTTTGCCACTTTTGAAGCCCAAGCAGCCAAAATGGTCATTGGTTTCAAAACTGATACACAACGGAAGAACAGAACATGAAGGCCTAGAAAACAGTACGATCTTGGAAACAAAAGTGGAGACTTTTGAGGCTCAACTTGACGACATTGAGAAGGGATTAGAAGGAGCATTTAGGAGCCTGATTAGATCAAGAAGCTCGCTCCTGAATGCTTTCTCCAGCTAATCTGGAAGTTCCTACTCCATTAACTGTATAGTTGTTCACCACACTTTGTACATGTGTATTAATTTTGTACTTATGCTAGAAATATATATATATTACACGAATTGAAAGACTATCTGACTCCCTTCTCCCATTACCTAGCTAAGAAACATCAATCTGTAAAATCAAATCAACTATGATAAGTATCTCATGGGTTATAACTTAAAGACAATTTCGAGTTTCCTAAAAAGACTTTAAAAACTTGCTTGAGCTTGGATTTCCAATGTTTCAGTGTTTCTAGAAAATTGATTGACTGAGTTAATTTACCATTTTCTGCACAAACTAGTCTGAAAATAACTTAATAAGCCACTCGTGCACATCTATGTAAAGTTAGAAACTATCTTTACGCGTCTTAAATTTTATTTAGAGTATCTTAGAAGACGATCAATTTCAGAAATATGTGCAGTAAGTTTCCTCGTTAATTAGGTGCGAGCCTAGAGTGTAATTATGGAAGACATGTACCAATTTACTAATGGAACAGAAACTCATGAAAAATAAGACAACATTAAGCAAATCCACATAATTAATTTAATTTGATCAACAAATGTATTGCACAAACGGCCACTTTACCAAAAACAAGTAGTTTGGATCGAACCAAATCGACAACTCAACCTCTGCATCTTAATTGTGAGGCGCACCTGACAGGTGCCTTACAAGGCGCACCCGCCTTGCGCTAAGGCACATGTCAGGCTACACCTTACACAAACAATTTCACGGTGTTTGCCTTCCGTCCAAATTGCCCTTTTGGTTTGAACCTTCTTTTTATTGCCTTTTTGAAATTTTTGCTCAATTTTTTTTGCCCTTTTAACTTCGAACTCCCTAATACCGACCTCTAGCTTTGTATATCCTCCACCAGTAACCTCTGAGACAAGTCTATTTCTAACTGATAATTAGGGGGGAAATTAGAAGTGTTTGGTGCAAGTAAAGATCAATTGAGCATTAATTAAAACGTGTTGTATAAGGGTCCACCTCACTTTAGTCTGCTGTGGATGGCAGGGAGCATTAGAAGAATAAGCCACTCGTGCACAACTATTTATTTATTAAAACATCTTCTTTCATTTTCTTTTCTTTTTTGTTTTTTCTTTTCCTCCGATGTTGATATTCATATTGGAGTCTGATGAAATTCAAATTCGCATCGGGTCCCACATTGGGGTAAAGGCTCCCTACAAATGCGATTCCGTACCTAGAGTTCGAACTTGAGACCTATTCATTAAGAATGAAGGAGTACTAAGTATTTCATTACCACCTTGTCGGTCATACCACCTTCTTTCATTATACCCCTTACCCTGAATTAGCACCACATATAATCTATGTTGGGTATGTAGCAAGAGTTAATGGGAAATTGAGGGAAGATGAAAGAGGAACTTGGAAAAAGTTGGAAACTTGAAAAGTTGAGAACTTGAAAAGTCCTCTTATGCTTTATTGAAAAGACATTTGTCCCTCATCGGTGGTGGAAAGAAAAATAGGAGAGTTTAAATATAGAAACACTCCTATTAATTGTTAAAAGGGTTGGAAAGAGAAACCCCCCTCGCGCCGTCGTCGTCGCTCGGCTTCGGATTTGGTTTTGGTTTTGGTTTTGGTTTTGGTTTTGGTTTGACCCGACTCGGATCCACGCGCGATCCGTTTAATTTAAATTTTTCCCGTTTTATTTAAATTTCCCGCAGTGACTGTTCTAAAAGGTTGCAACTTTCAGAAACAGCCATGACCGTTTGAAAGGTTGCAAACTTTCATGAATGGTCATGTGGATTCTGAAAGGATTGCAACCTTTCAGAACCAGTTCCTCTTGCCTATAAATACATTGATTCTTCAGATTTATTCCCTACGAATTTTTCTGATTTCTTCTTCTTCTTCTGCACAAAATTTCTTCGTGTACTTTACTGCTGTTGAGTGGTTCGCTGACACCAGCGTTTTGGGTATCAATACACTGGTGATTGAGATCATTCTATCCTGGGAGGACATATTCCAAATCAAACCTCGGATACTAGAGGGGAATAATTTCCTTAAGGGGACACTGTGCATTTAGTGGGCTTGATCTTTTTCTGATTCTGGTTTTTTCAGATTGTGGTACGTTTATTATAGATTTTAGTTTTTTCAATTAATTTTTGTTCATCTATTCTTACTGGTTTATTAAACTTTGGTTACTTCGTGTTTCTGCAAAGTTTATTGAAATCAGTAATTCTGATTTTTTATACACAGATTAATAACAATCTACCCTTTAACCATTTATTATTGAGCCGCGTCAACCGTGTGCCAAATTGAATATTCCAATAATATTTGATACCGGACCAAGGGAGCCACATGGTAAGCATATTATTAATTGCCATCCGGCAGCATTGGCATTTGGCAGGGAGCTGACCTGTAACTGAAGTCCCATATGAAAGCAAAGTCACACAACTCTTTTCAATTTTAAAACAGTGAAGGCTAATAAATGACAATTATTTAGAGCCTTTGGTTGCCAAAAGCGTGTCATTTTACCAATTTAAAGGCATATCCACATGGCCACATTACAATTCACATGCTGAGCGTCCCCCTTGTTGTGCCATCGACCTATATAAATGTCCTTTGGTTGATGCTCATTGCTCACCAAATTTATTCTCACTTCTCACAGAGAAAAAAGTAAAACAGAAAAAGCTAGCCATGGCTGCTCTTGCTTGTTCAAAAACCAAGCCTTTTCGATCTATCAGTTTGCCCAACAGATCACACCCCACAACTTAGAGAGTTGAAGAGGTGCTGAATAAGCTTAATGGATTGGAGACATCAGTTGCACCAACATGGGAGACAATTTGTAATAGTTTGCTCGGGTTGGAGGAGTTACAGAAGTGCACGGATGATCTTCTTAAACTGCCTCAAACCTTTCGGATCATATCCCAATGCCAACATGTTAAATGGTTTGAGGAGTTATTGGGGAACTCGATAAGGATTCTTGATGTTTGTGGCACTACAGGGGAACTCATCTCTCAGTATAAGGAAAACATAAGAGCTCTTCAATCCTCATTCAGAAGACGAAAAGGAGATTCAAGTGCAGAAGCTGGAATTGCAATATTCACCAGTTTCAGCAAGAAAATGAAGAAGGACGCCAAAAGATTAGCCTTGTCCTTGAAGCAAGTGGATTGTGAGACTCTCCCCGCAACATTCCTGGAAGCAGATCAGGAGACAATAGCTGTGATTAGAGCACTAAGGGAAGCCAATGCAGTTTGTATTTTGATTTTCCAAATGCTCTTGTCCTTCTTGTCTATGCCACTTTTGAAGCCGAAGCACCCAAAATGGTCATTGGTTTCAAAACTGATACACAATGGAAGAATAGAACTTGAAGGCCTAGAAAACATTACGAACATGGAAACAAAAGTGGAGACTTTTGAGGCTCAACTTGACAGCATTGAGAAGAGATTAGAAGGAGCATTCAGGAGCCTAATTAGATCGAGAAGCTCACTCCTGAATGTTTTCTCCAGCTAATCTGGAAGTTCCTACACCATTAATTATATAGTAGTTCACCACATTTTGTAAATGGATAATTTTGTACTTACGCTAGAAATATATATTACACGAATTGAAAGACTATACTCAAATTAGAAAAGGTATTTTTCTGAATTCAAAGTGAATAATGCAGACCAGAATCTATTTTCCTGCCAGGAAGTGGATCTTTTGTGTTATTATCTTTTCTTTGTAAGGTTATTAGTTTCAAAACGGTTTTCTTGGTAACAGAGAAATCCTTCAAGATGAGTGGCAACAGCTTGTTGTGGTAATTCTTTGGATAAGTATAGTTCCTTTAGGCCTATTAAAGTGATTTAACAGCACTAGTTAGTTACAATTATTTTCATTCATGTAGTTCGTGGATTATTAGTCCCCTTTCTGTACTCTTCTACAAATCGTCTAAATACTATGTTTTCTCATTGCGTTAAGACAAAATGATGAAATTAAAAAAAAAAAGATGAACATGAATTCAGCGGAAACAAAGAAGAAATCTCACCCGAAAGGACATACAAACACAAACATACACAAGTGAGTGACGTGCATAGGATGAAGAGAGGGAGGGAATTCTCCTGTATATTTTATGTTTCCATTTCAACATACTTTTTCTTTTATAATTTCTCACGCAGTGGGGATACATTTACAGAAGTTACCACTTGGCTAAGGGCCTCATTGGCCCATTTTGGTAATTTGCTCCTGCACTAGACATTCATTCTCCGTATTAACTTTACTAATACAGTTTAAATCAAATTATTCTTTTTAGTTGTTTTCAGGAGTACAAATTTTTCACATGATTTAGTATCGTCCCAATGAGCGAGGATTCATAACCCAACCTCAATTGATTGGAGATTGAGTCTAGTTATTTTTTTGTTTTCAGGTGCACCAATTGTTCATCACATACACAACAGGAATTCATAAATTCACATTGGAATTTAGCATGTTAAAGCATCATACGGAATTGATCAAACAAAAATTTACCTATCTTCACTTGAACCCGAGTTTTCATTACCAAATACCCTTCCGTCTACAGCCAGCAAAACAGAACCATTTCAATCACACCTCGTTACACAATGTCAAAACATTGTTCATCAGCCATCCATACAATATTTTCCATGAAAATAAAAAAGCACCTATATAAGGAAACCAAAATTTACCTGGTGACTTCATCACAACTAATTCCATCCCTCTATAACTTTCTTTAAATTCTGGAATATATTATGAAAAACAAAATCCTTTCGTGTGTCAAACCCAAATCTAAAATTCAAAAACTTGATCAGAAATTGACATTAATTTCAATCAAGACAAGTGATTATTGTCTATGAAACTCAAAACTATAAGGACTATTTATTTTACCAGAAAATCAACGAGAAGAACTATTTAAAGCAAAAAAAATAAAATATTCTCTGTGGAAAGAAACGAAGAACTAAGAGCTTAAAGCCTGTGTTTTGTGAGCTTACCTTGCCTGAGACAAAAAGGAACTGAAGAAGACGGAAAAGAGACGGAAACGAGGGGGAGATAGACAGGTTCAGGTAAAATTAGAAGGGTATGAACTCGGCCCGTGTGTGTCTATTCATTCTTGGACCGGGCTGATTTCGCGGCCCGAATAGCAGCTTTTGACATAGCTTGCGTTTGGAATGTGATATAAAGTCTCAGGTAAGATTTCAAATCACCATTTGGAGGCAATCTCAAATTCTTCAAAAAGCATGAAAATCATTAACCGTCCACATCATGTTGCTTGCATGAGAAAATTTTGCTATGGAGTAAGGCAATACATGGGAACCTGGATCTTCAGAAACAACATGTGCTGGCTTAACTAGAAGAATTGAAGAAAATCCAAAATCACAGGTCTCAGTGGGAAGATAATATAGCTGCAAAAATGGCTTAGTTTGAAGGAATTGCTAGAAAAGAAGAGATTGCTTGAAGACAAAGGTCTAGGGCAACATGGCTTAAGGCGCCTTTTGAGCCTCATGAGATCGTGGACAACATCATAGTTTGTGTTGAGGACAAGTTCCCAGGTCCAGATGGCTTCTTTGAAACACTGTTGGGAAATCACTAAGAAGACTGGTAGCACTGGTAGAGAACTTCCATGATAAGGTGGTTTTCTTGAAGAGCATTAATGCAACCTTTGTTGCATTGATCCCCAAGAAAGTAGGAGCAATGGTGCTAAATGACTTTAGACCTATCAGCCTATTTGGGGGAGTCTACAAAATCATAGCAAAATTGTTGGCAGAGAGACTCATGAAGGTGATCAACTGTTTAGTGGATAATTAACAAATGACTTTCATTAAAGGAAGACAAATAATGGATGCAGTGGGGATATCAAATGAGTGTGTAGAGTATTGACTCAAGACAGAGAAGCAAACAAACCAGGGGTGGTATGCAACTTTGGACTTGTCAACTAATCCAAAGTTGTTTGGGTCACACAATGATGTCGAGTTGTTGTATCCTGGAGGGGACGAATCAAGGGTTGTACTGTTGAATCAGTGTAGATTATACTGCAGTGGAGAGCGGGACATCCACGCCTCATCTTGAATGTTTATTTATTCATATATGTTCATTTTATTTTCAACTGTAATTTGTGGTATATACATACACCAACCGTATGCTGTTGTTAATTCCTTAAATATTGCATAATACATCATTCTCCATATTGCCTACATTAGTTTGGACACCGAGTCTTTGGTTCTCCAGTCTGCAACCATAAAAAGAATAGGGTATAACCTGTTGCTTAGAAATTTTTGGCAATAATTTTACTCATTGGCCGTGGTGCAATTTATTAATAAATTAGTTTTCCTTTTGCAAATCAAAATGGCAAATACGTGTATAAATTAAATATCCACAACATTTTAGATCTTCTAATTTGTATTTTGTATTATCAATGGACATCCACGCTGTTAGCATCGTGATGCGACAATGCTTAGTAGTTAGGGAAGGGGCAACCTGTAACTGAACCCCATATGAAGGCAAAGCCACATAATTTATTCATTTAAATGACTAACTATTAGAGCTTTTCACTTCTGTTTGTCAAATGCGGAGTAATTTACCAAATTTCAAGGCATACCACATGACCACATTTTTTCTTCTTGAAGGCTTACTTGCTTGTATAAATGAACTTGGCTTCTCTGTAAAAAGCATGGCATCCGATATTTCAAAATCCTAAATCCGCCTCTGCTAGTTAGTAAAGTTTGGTGTAAACACCCAAGCGGATTAAAATAAACCTCCATACGTGCACAGTTCCATAATAAAATAAACTTCAGGCCACCTATTACTACATGACAAAAACTTAACTAAACAAACAAAGCAGGCTTCTTGAAGTTGTTGCATTTTCAATCAAATAAAATGTTAGTGTCACAGTATTGGCACCATTTCTGGAGACAAAAAGGATCAAATCTTTTAAATATTAGATGCCTCACGTTCAGTAGAACCTTTTGTTGGCCAAATGTTTAGCAGGTTTACAAGTTCCAAAAAGATCCAGCAGTGCAACACATGCTGATTTAATTAGGCTATCGCTCATCTTATCTCCTCCTTATGGTGTTCTGACTTCTGACTATAAATACCTACTCTGATTCTTCTATTCCATCACCAGTTTGAGATACCACTCATTAGAGAAAAAAAAAAAAACAATAAGAAATGGATTCTCTTTCTTCAAAACCCAATCACGTTCGATCAATCAGTTTGCCCGGGAGATCACACCCTACCACCCAGAGAGTTGAAGAGGAGCTCAACAAGCTCAAATCATTGGAAGTATCAGCTGCACCAGCAGCTGTGAGCAATGGTTTAATCGGTTTAGAGAAATTGTACAAGTGCATAGATGATCTTCTCAACTTGCCTCAAATACTTCAAGCCCTCTCTCAGAGTCTAAATGCAAAATGGCTTGATGATTTATTGGATAAATCAGTGAGGCTTCTTGATCTTTGTGGCACAGTAAGGGAACTCGTCTCACAATGTAAAGAAAATGTAAGAGATTTACAATCATCTCTTAGAAGGAGAAAAGGAGATTCAACTACAGATGACAGCGTTGAAAGATTTACCTCTTTCAGCAAGAAGATCAAGAGGGATGCCAAAAGATCTGTCTCGACTTTGAAACAAATGGATCAAGAGACTGCAGTATTGGTCTTGCTAGATGCAGATCAAGATACAGTAGCTGTGATTAGAGCACTAAAAGAAGCTAATGCAGTATGCCTTTCAACTTTCCAAATGCTATTAACCTTCTTGTGTGTACCCCTTTTGAAGCCTAAGCCATCAAAGTGGTCTTTGCTTTCAAGATTGGTGCAAAAAGAAAGAATAGCATCTGAATACCACGAAGAAAACATGAGCTTTGAAACAAGGCTGGAAACTTTCAAGGCTTACCTTGACAGCTTTGAAGATGGATTGGAAGCAACATTTAGGTGTCTCATTAGATCTAGAAGCTCGCTCCTCAATATTTCCTCCTCCTAATCTGTCAGTTCTTATTCCAAACACTGTAAATTGTATATAAACAGTTTTGTAGTTATGCTAGAAATACACAAATCTCAAGTGAATGAATATACACCAATTTAATATCTCTCTCTATGCGTGTACTTTCATCAATAGCCCAAAATATTCGTCGAAATGGCTCTCTTAAAACTGGGGGGCTTGAAATAGATAAAACTCATTGCCCGTCAGTTACACACTTACGCCACATAATTGGTTTTGTTAATCAAACCAAGGAAGCCTCTCGTGTAAAGCCAGATGACATGAATAATTGACCTGAAAAGTGATATTAATTCATAACATGAATTGCAGAAGAATGAGGTCTGTGTGGAGGAAGCTTCACAATAAGTGCTTGCTACACAGGCTTCTGGAGTTCTGCTAACAGTTCCTCTGCACAGTGACCCAAGGGTGTTAATAAACTCCACCGGCCTCCCCAAGATCCTCTTGATATAAAAGAAACCTCCCGCTATAAAGGAAGACCAAAACCTGGGTCCCTTGATCAGCCTCCTTGAACCTGAACTCATCAGTAAGATACACATCACAAATAAATTAGATAATATAGTTCATGATCTGCTTATCTTTAGTTAAAAGTCCAACTAACTATGACATGACCACCTTAACTTGACCATGTTGATTCAGTATCTGTTTGAATTCCTTCTCAAGTTCATTAGAAGATGTAGATCTAGTCAAGAAGCTAATCCTATACCATTAAATTTCATCAAGCTCCGCAGCCAATTAAACAAAAACAAAATCAAGATTCAAACTAGGATTTGGCATGAAATCACAGACAAAGCAGCCAATAGTGTTCTTTTGAACAAATTAATGGATCAATTACCCATGCCACTTTACTCGAAACAATTTCTGGCAAAAATTTACTCATTGGCCCTGGTGCAATTTAGTAATCAACTAGTTTTCCATTTCGAAATAAAATATGGCAAACAACCACACATACGTGTATAAATTAAATATACAGTACACGTCCATTTGAATATTGGCAAAAAATATCTTTCAGATCTTCTAATCTGTATTTTGTGTAATTAATGGACATCAGCTCCTCCAAACGAGACAGCCTCAGTGGACCCACGTTGTTAGCATCTTGATTGCACCACCAAGTGATGTGACAATGCTTAGTAGTTAGGGAAGGGGCAACCTGCAATTGAACCCCATATGAAGGCAAAGCCACATAATTTATTCATTTAGATGACTAATTATTAGAGCTTTTGTTTGCCAAATGCATAGCAATTTACCAAATTCCAAGGGATACCCACATGACCACATTTTCTCTTCTTGATACCTCTTTGTTTATATAAATGACCTTTCTTCGTACTTATTGTTCATCACAACATTCAGCTTTTCTCACAACATAGAAACACTAAAAACCATGGCTACTACTTCTTGCCATATTAGGTCAATCAGTTTACCCACTAGACCACACAATCAGAGAGTGGAAGAGATTCTCAACAAGCTCAAGATGCTGGAAGTATCTACTGCATCAACAGCAGAGACTATTTGCAGTCGTCTACTTGTTTTGGAAGACCTACACAAATGTGTTGATGATCTTCTTAACTTGACTCACCCCTCCCAACATGGAAAATGGTTTGAAGATTTATTGGAACAATCCATGAGAATTCTTGATGTTTGTGGCACGATAAGGGAATTAGTGTCACAATGTAAGGAACACGTAAGAGATGTAGCATCATCTATCAGAAGGAGAAAGCAAGATTCAAACACAGAATCCAACATAGTCAGATTCGCCTCCTTCAGAAAAAAGATGAAGAAGGATGCTAGAAGATTAGTCTTGTCCTTAAAGCAAATGAATGAGGAGACTGAGGGATCAGTGTTCCTAGATGCAGTGCCGGAAATAGCATTTTTTATTAGAGCAATGAGAAAAGCCAGTGCATCATGCATTCCGATTTTCCAAATGCTCTTGTCTTTCATGTGTGTGCCACTCTTGAAGCCTAAGTCATCTAAATGGTCACTGGTTTCAAGATTGGTGTATAAGGGAAGAGTATCATGTGAAGTCCAAGAACCAAATATCAACATGGAAACCAGGCTGGAAACTTTTGAGTCTCAACTGGATAGTTTTGAGAATGGATTGGAAAGAGTATATAGATGCCTGATTAGATCAAGGAGCTCCCTACTAAATACAGTTTCCTTCTAAACTGTATAGTTGACCAAATTTTGTATATACAATTTGTAGTTATGATAGAAAAGAACAATATACAAGTGAAAGATTATATGGAAAATCTAATCTGCGTCTTTTTTCATGATTTTGTTCCCCTCTGTGTGCAATTAACAGATATCTAAATTTATAATAGAATGATACTACTCTCGCATATCACAAGTTTCTAAGGCTGTTCCAACAACAGGATAAGCTTCTGAGTCTCCAATTTTTGTTGTCATTTTCTATAAAGATATAGCCATGAGAACCTAAAAATTCTTCAAAGATTGATGAGTAATTTAACCTATTTTGGGACCTAAATGAAATAGAAATTGATAAATTCTTCAAAGGACACACGTCATATTAATTCGGTTTGCAAGTATAGTTTTCATTGTGTTTGATTGTCAGCTTCATCTGAGATTATTTCGTTTTCAGAGAACCTTTAGTCTTTCTCCACATGCCAAATCCCTTGATGGATGAACAAGTGAAAACTAAAATTCTCATACTGTAAAAAAAGGGAACAATTTCACTTTATTGTATAGATAATCTTCTCCAAAGTTGCATAGAGTAAAAAAATGAAGGCATGAAGCTTCATAAAATATAATTGAAGGCATGAAGACAGCTTAATGTTTCACAGATATTAGAACTCACCTACCATGACAGAAACTGATTTAAGGGTAATATCTGGACAAAAATACACTCGTGTACAAATGAATATGAAATATTTCTTTGCTATTCGCTTTACCCACCATATCGTAACACATCCTAATCAATTAGATAATACAGCTCACAATCTGCTATTCTTTGGTTCATATCAACTACTTGTGGTCTGTGGAAACCACCATTAGTAGAACTAAGTAAATTTTGTCCTTTCTGAATTTGACCTCAAAATTATAAGAAGTATTACACCTTGTCAAGAAGCTTGTACAGATATGCTCCTAGCACCTTGTCAAACAAATTCAAATAACAACCTTCCATACGTGTACAATTCCATAAAATAAACTTCACTCGTGCAATATGAATTTTATATTTGATCTACTTGCCCCTTTTAAAGTCTTTGACACCTTAAAATATTCCCACTATTCTTTAATAATTTATATCTCAGTTATCTAAGCATTTTTTGTTCTAGTAGTTGACAGATTTAAGCTTTTATGGAGGGGGCAAGCTTAGGTGGCCACCTGTTACAGACAGAAACTAACTAAACAACTGAACAAGTAAAACAGGCTCCTTGAAGCTAATGCATCTTCAATCACATAATACCAATAAAAAAACATGTGTCATAGTATTAGCACCATTTCTGGAGACAGAAAAGGGGAATCTATTCAATACCCACGTGATAATGAGATGCCTCACGCTCATCCCATAACTATGAGGACTAATAAAAGTAATCAGCAGAGCCTTTGTTGGCCAAATGTGTAGCAGGTTTACGAGTTCCAAAAAGATCCAGCAATTCAATCACATGCTGATTTAATAAGGTTACTGCTCAATTTGTCTCCTCCTATGGCTGTCTGACTATAAATACCAACTCTGAAGCTTCAATTCAATTACCAGTTTGAGATATCCCCTCATCAGAAAAAAAAACCCATAAGAAATGGCTGCTCTTTCTTCAAAACCCAACCACGTTCGATCAATCAGTTTCCCTGGGAGATCACACCCTACCATCCAGAGAGTAGAAGAGGAGCTCAACAAGCTCAAATCATTAGAAGCACCTGCTACACCAAAAGCAAACACTGTGTACAATGGTCTACTCATATTGGAGAAATTATACAAAAGCATAGATGATCTTCTCAACTTGCCCACCCTTCAAACCCTATCCCAAAGTCTAGATGCTGAATGGGTTGACGATTTATTGGACAAATCAGTGAGGCTTCTTGATGTTTGTGGCACTACAAGGGAACTTGTCTCACAATATAAAGAAAAAGTAAGAGATCTTCAATCATCTCTCAGAAGGAGAAAAGGAGATTCAACTACAGATGACAGCATTGAAAGATTTACCTCTTTCAGCAAGAAGATCAAGAGGGATGCCAAAACATCTGTCTTGACTCTGAAACAAATGGATCAAGAGACTGCAGTACCAATCTTGCTAGATGCAGAACAAGATACAATGGCTGCGATTAGAGCACTAAGAGAAGCTAATGCAGTATGCATTTCAATTTTCCAAATGCTCTTGTCCTTCCTGTGTGTGCCACTTTTGAAGCCCAAGCAATCAAAATGGTCATTGCTTTCAAGATTGGTACACAAAGAGAGAATAGCACCTGACGTCCAAGAAGAAAACAAGAGCTTAGAAACCAGGCTGGAAACCTTTGAGGCTTACCTTGACAGCTTTGAAAATGCACTGGAAGCTGTATTTAGGTGCTTGATTAGATCTAGAAGCTCGCTCCTCAATGTTCTTTCCTGCTAATTTGGAAGTTGTTATTCCATACTCTGTAAATTGTATATGAACAGTTTTGTAGTTATGTTAGAAATACATAAACTTCAAGTGAAAGATTATATACCACTTATTGCATCTCTCTCTCAGATCAAAATTTAAAAGGTTATGCCCGTGAATTTCACCACAAAGAAAGCACTTAGCAGTCTCTCTATGTACCTGATGTCAGGTTAAGTTTGGGTTGTTCATATCCATTGAAATGGTCCACTTAAAACTAGAGGGGAAACTGATAAAATGCATAGCACATTCATTACATACATACTTTACATAATTGGCTCCAAAAATCAAACTAATTAAAGGTCATAATGAGGATGAAGAATTTCTTCATTATTCTACTTATCCACCATATTTTTATGCATCACTAAGAAGTTAGAAATATACCTTATGAGCTGCTTAATCTTAGTTCATAGTCCAGCTAGATATGGTGACCACTGTAACTATGGCAATCTTAATTTCATCATATGTCTTCTGCGATAATTGGAAGCACTAGATCTAATCAGGAGGCTTATTCAATCAAGTCCTTTTTTTTCTAGCTCCTTAGCCAAATTCAAGAAAAGAAAAGAAAATCAAGATCCAGCAAAAATATCTGGCACAGAGATCAGCGGGGCAAAACAGACAACATAACGTTCTTTCGAACAATTAAATGGAAAAAATAACACTGCCACTTCGTTCGACTCCATATCAGTTTAATCTGACAGACTACTGTGGCCTTGCTCAGCAAGCTTAATTGCGTTGCTCCCAAAAAGTCCACTAGCAGTCCTTGAAGACGACCTGTATGCTCCCCAAATAAAGATTTAAAGGGAACTTGACTAACTAAAATGTGGCTAGCACTCTTTTGAGGCTCAGCTTGACAACTTCAAATGTAATTTGGAAGGAACATAGGTGCCTGATTACATCACTGAGTTCTCTCCTAAAAATCTTCTCATGCTAATTGCGAAACTTTTATTGCACATGTGTAGTTGGCTAGTTAGTTTTCACATATATAACGTTCATGGGAAGCTTAACAGCCTTCCCTTTGACCTGTTGGTCGTGCCTCATGGTGCCCCGTGGCTAGCTATTAAGTGCATAGCGCCATGGACAGGCCTGCTAGATTTTGCAGAGCCAACTTACAAGTGTATCTGTGCCTGTGTCAGAGATCTTCAATCCTGTCAGAAGGAAAAAAGGAGACTCAAGTACAGAGCCAGCTTCACCAGAGGAGCCCAAAAGTTATTCCTGGTCTTAACTATTTAAATAAATGGATGAAGAGATTGGTGAATCAGAATTCCAAGATTCAGATTTGGACACTACCTATGTGATTAGTTACTAAGAGGAGCCAGTTTAGTGTGCATTTTAATTTCGCAAAAGAATAGCATATGAAAGTCATGCAAACAACATTAACTTTGAAACTTGGCTGGAATCCTTCGACCGTCACCCTGAGTGCTTTGAAGGACCATTTAGGTGCCTGATTAGATCGAGGGGCTGTCTCCTGAATATATTCTCTCCATCTAGTTCATTCTGCATTCTTATGTGTTCCTTTCCCTGCATACTTAAAAAATAAGATATCTCAGAGAGAATGTGAAACTCATGGTTTTAACTCATAAAAGTTCTGTAAAAAATATAAATTTCCCTCTCTTTGCCCTGGAGGGTGAGTTGTAGAGGAGAACAATTATTCAGTCAATAATTTGATAAACATTAAACAAGCACAGCAAATCCAGCCATACATGCATGCACAAAATTAAATATTTGAATTTCCAATACACTCATGTATCCATTATTGATTTAATTAAAAATTGCTAAGCCACCTACTGCTGAACTAATTAAAAGGATAGAAATCATAGCCATATCTTGGAAATCTTTGAGAAGAACTTCTTAGCTGTAATCTTCCAAATGGAGCCAAAGAAAATAAAAGGATATGATTGCACTGGCATGTATTAATTAGCTCTGCCTATATGATTTTTTATCTTTAAATTTTTCATACCGTAAGTTCTTAGTTTTGTTTCTAATTTAGGTAATAATTCCAATTTTATTGTTTAGTTCTTCACTAAAATCGCAGAGTACAAAAAATTAAAGCATGAAAAATAGGAAAGAAGACCACTCCTGCAATCTGATGATGTATTCCTTTATTATTTCACCTTGCCCACCATATAATAAAACATTTTAAACAATTAGATTATACAGCTCATATGTGCTCTTCTACAGGTGATAAATAAGCTACTCCACCCATTATTTTAATCAAGTACATTAGGCCTTTCTAAATTTCTCGGAATTATTAGGAACATTACATCTAGTTGAGAAGCTTATAGAGATATGATTCCAACCCCTTGCCAAGCAAATCCAAAAGAATACTTCCATACATGTATATGTTCCATAAAATAAACTTCAGTCGTGCATTATGAATTTTATATTTAATTTGCTAGCCCCTTTGAAAGTCTTGACACCTTAAAATAATCCCATTACTATGTAATTATTTATATCTCAATCATCTAATTATTGTGTTATAGTAGTTGATGGATTTAAGCTTTTATGGAGGAGACAACCTTACCTGGCTACGTATTACATGACAAACACTAACTAAACAACTGAAGAAATAAAGCAATCCAGCCGTGCAATCACATGCTTATTTAATTAGGCCACTGTTAATCTTGTCTCTCTTACTATGGATGTCTACCTATAAATACCAACACTCGAGCTTCAATGCCAACACAAGTTTTAAAACTCCCCTCATCAGAGAGAAAATCATAAGAAATGGCTGCTCTTTCTTCAAAACCTAATCACATTCGATCAGTCAGTTTTCCTGGCAGATCACACCCAACCACCCAGAGAGTTGAAGAGGAGCTAAACAAGCTCAAATCTTTGGAAGTATCAGTTGCACCAGCAGCTGTGACCAATGGTCTACTTGGTTTGGAGAAATTATACAAGTGCATTGATGATCTTTTCAACTTACCTCAAACCCTTCATGCCCTATCCCAGAATCTACATGCAAAATGGTTTGACGATTTATTGGATAAATCAGTGAGGCTTCTTGACCTTTGTGGCACAATAAGGGAACTTGTCTCACAATGTAAAGAAAATGTAAGAGATCTTCAATCCTCCCTCAGAAGGAGAAAAGGAGATTCAACTACAGATGACAGCGTTGAAAGATTTACCTCTTTCATCAAGAAGATCAAGACGGATGCCAAAAGATTAGTCTCCACTTTGAAGCAAATGGATCAAGTGACTGCAGTATCGGTCTTGCTAGATGCAGATCAAGATGCATTACCTGCGATTAGAGCAATAAAAGAAGCTAATGCAGCATGTCTTTCAACTTTCCAAATGCTCTTGTCCTTCTTGTGTGTGCCACTTTTGAAGCCTAAGCTATCTAAATGGTCACTGCTTTCAAGATTGGTAAACAAAGAAAGAATAGTTCCACTAGTCCTAGAAGAAAACATGAGCTTAGATGCCAAGCTTGAAAACTTTGAGGCTTATCTTGTCAGCTTCGAAGATGGATTGGAAGCAACATTTAGATGCCTGATTAGATGTAGAAGCTCACTACTGAATGTTTTATCCTGCTAATGTGGCAGTTGATATTCCATATACTTTAAATTGTATATACACAGTTTTGTAGTTATGTAGAAATATACAATCTTCAGGTGATTGAGTATACATCAATTTTGTGCCTTTTTCTCTATCTATATCTATATAGTAGTACATATGGAGTGTGCATGAATACTGCCATAAACTGTGTTAGTAGGACTATAATTCAAATACCTGAATAAGAGTCCAATTTATCATGTTATGCGTAGAGTTTTAGCGTATAGAAAGAGTTTCTGCAGTATTTGTCAAAATCTGATGTCCGGTTAAGTTTTATCCCCAAAATAGTTTTAACCTGCAGTGAACAAACTAACACAAGTCTCACAACAAACGCACTGCCAGGATGATAAAACCGGAGATATTACTCTACCTACGATACTAGATATGTTGATGGAACAGAAAGAAAATACTCCCTCCCTTTCAATTTGTTTGTCGGGTTTTGACTTGACACTGAGTTTAAGAAAGTTGCCCAAGACTATATAGGGATACAACAGTTTGTTCTCTCAACCAATGTGGAACACTTAACAATCCCTCACAAGCTCATGGCTGGACATCTAACACACACAGGGGTCCAACGTTGTTAACAGATCGAGCTGGACATCTAACATGACATGAGCCGCCAATATTGGAAAACAGAATAATGGGGATAAGGTCTTGTGTCTGATACTATGTTAAGAAAATGGACCTCAACCTGGAAAGCTAACTCGTGAGATAAGGATAGCCAAAGACCATATAAGTAGACAACAAGCTCAATCTCTGAACCAATGTGGGGAACTTAATGACCACACTACATATATGAGACATTATTTTGATGTTCATAAGACGCATTCCTATAAATGAAGCATCTAGAATATGCAACGTCCGAACAGAAAAAAAAAATCAAATTAATAGAAACAGAAATTATTGTGACAACATGTTTCACAAAAATAAATACAGCATACGAAGAAGAAGTCCAACTAACCTTCTGGGAAGAAGTTACACAGAAAGTAGTCTTCTTTAAAATCCTTTTGTTTGACTACATTATATAGAAAGAATATAAGCTTCCAGCTGCAATGGAACCCTATATGTTCAATGAAACGTCAAAAACAATAACCATGAAAAGTTCACAGGACTGATCTTGAAAAGAAAATGAATGTCATACATATATACACAGAATTTCCATCCTACGGCCAGTGGCCTAGACCCAAAAAAGGGGCTTTTATCAACTTACTCAAAGCATCATAAAGTCCAATATTAGCATACTGTATCAGTAACAAGAAAACAAAGATGAACATGCACGAAGTTGTACCAAAAACTGCAAAAATTAGTAAAGGGAACTTAAGGTTCGAAGATACCCATTATATAGGTGATAGATTCATTTCACAAATCCGAGCAAAAATTACATTTTTAAGTCTACCGGAGCAAAAACTATACTGACCTTTTGAAGTTACCGGCAAACAAAAGACATAATTTCAATCATTGGTTTGCATAGAAACGATCCCCAAGTCAAATGAATCAGTTTTTATTTTGATACCAACTAATAGGACTAATACAGAGACAAGGCAAGTAGTGCATGGACTAATTTATGTCCATCCCAAAAACTTAAAACCCATTTTTGGGGACTAAATAAACCCTAGCCTTAACAACTGATCCATTTCCAAGCTTAAACCCCGGACTAACCGGAAACCCAACAACTAGACCCATACCCATTCTCCCTCCTATCCCCATGGAAATGGAATACTTCACTACACTATCCATGTACTTCGGGTGAAACTCGGATCCATTGCTTGCCTCAAAATGACTTGGCGGAGGATCCAAAGAAAAGGCCAGCAAATGCAGCAGCCAAACGGTCTTTGCTAGCCCAAGAAACTCCCCGTAAAACTGACTCCTCGGATGGTTCCCAGTCAGTACCTGACGCCTCTGCTCCAAATCGCCAAACAGAGATTCCTCCATTTTGGGGTGTACAATGGCCAAATACTTCTTGAAACAGAAGTTCCCAAAACTGCAAGTTGGGAGAATCCCAAGAAGTTCCATTGGGTCCATTGCTTTCATGTCCCTGTACTGTGTAAAACACTCGCGGCGGTGCTGGTCTGGGTGGAGCAGTGATGACAAGCTTCCGTCCATGTAGAATGTCTCGTGATCGAATCCTTGGAACATTTTGCGGTTCACATAAGATTCCAGTGCGTATTTTGCGTGGTTGGCCCCGACAATTGAATCCACCGTTGGTGTGGTGGAGTTCGATGAAGCAGCTTCAATGGATCTCACTGCCGCCGCAATGTCCCAGTGAGCAGAGCGCATCAAAGAGAGGAGCAAACTCGTGAAGGATTTTGAGGCTTCTTTAACTGAGCTCACTGTAGATTCGAACAGGTCAGGTGCCGGCGACATATTAATTGGAGTTTGACTGCTGCAGTTAACTCTTCGTTTTGACTTGCTTTTCTTTCCACTATTGCTGCTAAGCAACGTCGCCGTTTTTAGCTTCTCCTTCAAATCATCGATCTCAATGTCCTTTGCCTTCACTTCTTGCTTCAGTTCTTCCACGGCTGACTCATACGGCGCCACCACTTCTCTCAGCGTCGCCGCCCCGACTCTCCAGTCCCCTCTTTCACTTCCACCGCCGACATTCCGCCGGAATCTTTCCCTCAACACTCCAAGCCTCCGCAGTTCAGATATCACAGCCACGTCAGCCACGCGCATTTTATCCTGATCCCATGGACAATGCGCCTCCTGTAGACTAACGTAAGCCTTCTTCATTGCCGACACTGCATCGAACACTTCCCCTAAAAGCATTTCCATTTCAATTACTTTCTCAGTTCTTATCTCCTCATTTTTTACCTCAAAATTCTGGAATTTTTCCAGAGTTTCCACATAAGGTGGGCGTTCTTCTTCTTCTTCGTCGTCGTCTTCGGTAGTGTACTTGTCATCTTCAGATTCGTCGGCGTCACGAGCACCGGAGATGTGGCCGTTGGAGGAAAGTGGATGGAGCAAGCAAGAAGCAGTGACACGTTGGATCAGATCCGAGAAATTGGAAACCTTGTTGGCCATTTTCTAACACAGTAGCAGCAATTTTGGGATCAAGAGTGAAAGAGATTAATAAGTCAAGGCCACTAGTTTAGTTATTTACTTTTAGTACCGATTTATTTTACAATTAACTGTCTCTCCAGTTCGTATCTTTCATAGAAAATAGTCAAAATGTCCTTTTTAATGTTGGTGATTTTTCTGTCCTCATCAATCTATCGGCTAAAAAATACTTCTAACCTTATCTTTTATTTCCAATTTGAACATATTTTAAATATGTCACTCCACTAATCGTAAAAGTCAGGTAAGGGTGTATTATAACTCTTTTAATTGTTGTTTGGATCTTTTAAATTGCTTAAGTATATGCATTGAACTTCTTAAATTTTCAAATGCATACTTCAAATTGTTGTATTTGAAACTTATTTTAAAATGAGATAAGAAAATATATAAGTATTATATATACAATAGAAAATTAAAGAACAAAATTGAAATTATACATTGGAGAAATAAAATACAGATCAGTTTTTTTAAAAATAATAATAATTCACTCATAGCATCGGTCAAATTAGCCCTTTAAATTTGAGATTTGAATCAAAATCATCCTTTTTATTTAGTGTGAAATATATTAATAGATCTTTAACTATTCAAAATATTTTTATTTATCTCATTTCGATTCTCGGGAACGATTAGGTTGGAGAGGATGAGCCGTTAGGGTGGGCGAGGGTTCTTTTTCCCCTTCTTTGGATTAAGAAGAAGTGGTTGGACTAAAATGGTGTGTGATCAGATCTGAAACATAAATTGATGAAGAATTGCTTTTTCCTTTACTTTAAAAAGGTTATGTATGAAAAAAGATTAATTACTTTTACTAGAGAAGTGTGTGTGACCTGAATTTAACGCTAAATTAGGAAGTTAAACTATGTATTCTTCTTTTTTGATTGGTTTATTTTCCATGTTAAAGAACGTATGTATATCTCACCCTCATGATGTGCCAAATCAGAGTGTTGAAGAGACACTTTAAAAGTAGGAGACCATTAACACTTTTCTTCCGATGACTCATTAGTCACTCATAAATAATGTAACACTTCTGGATACATCAATCTAAAGTTGATTTTCACATTTGTGCAAAAGAACTAATCATAGTGTATGACGAATCTTCTAGATATATAGAAGCATATACTTAATTGCTAGTATTATATAATATCCAGGCTAATAAGAATATTGAACTTTTTTTTTGGATGCATCAAACAAAAGTTTCCACTTTTTGCAAAAGAATAATCATAGTGTATGAGATTCTAGATAGGACCATATCCTTGCTATTTGCACATAATAATTTTAAACAAACAAAAGTTAAAGGCTTAAGTCATCGACCGCCCCTTAAAATTGTCCGCATAATTTACTTAGACACATTAATTAAGATTTGTACCTATTGAACACTTAAATTGTTCAAAACATGTACCTATTAAACACAAAATGCTGATATGGCAAAAAATGTGTTTTGCACTTCCCTGAAGACAGTGGCGGAGCCACCTTACAATGAGGGGGTTCATCCAAACCCCCTTCAGCGAAAAATTATATGATTTATACATGGTTAAAATAATTTTTTAGGTATATATAGTAGATGTCGAACCCCCTTCGACTACTTTATGTGTCTATTTTTTAGATTTTGAACCCCCTTATTGAAAATCTTGGCTCCGCCTCCGCCACTGCCTGAAGCGCGTGAAAAGATTCAAAATAGTGTATTTTTGAATTCCTTTACATTTTTTCTTCTTTTATTGACACTTGGCATTATAATTAACTTAAAAACATTTTTCTTCTTTCATTTACAATTTTTTCAAAAAAGAAAAAGACCCCACTCCCTACCTATCATCTTCTTCATACTTTAGTTTGCAAAAAAAATTTCATTTTAGCTCCAACATTGTTTTTCTTTCTTTTTTATAAAAAAAAGAATATTATTTCTTCCAAATATGAAGATAAATGAAAATCAACTATGAAGATTTAGATTTGAAAGTTCGTATAATTTCTTTCAAATCTCATAAAAATGATGAACAAATATGAAGAAGAAGAAGAAAGAAGATAAATGATTTTTACCTATAAAAAGTTAGCCGATATTTGTTTATCACAATTTTCGAACAAAGATTTTTACTCAAATTCATATATAAACCCATTAAATTTATTAAAAATGACATTCAAAAATTTGAAAGAATTAATTTTTGAGCTATCAATTTCATTTTTTCATCGATGTAAAAATAAATAATCACCGGCAAAAATTTCTTTCTTCTTCACTCTTAGTATGAAAATGTATATATATCTTTTTTAAAAGCTAATCTTGAAGTTATTTGAAAAGAATTAGGTTTTGTGATTTGAGAAAAAATGTATTTTGGGAAGAAGATGAAGATGAAAGGGGGTTGCGTAGGGGTGGGGTTGGGTTGGATAGAATAGGTTGACATTTTCATTTTTTTCTTTTCTTTTTCTTTTAAATTTTTTTTAGATATTATATAAAAAGTGTTTGAAATAATTTTAAACAAAATTTTTTTTTTTTATAATTTTCAGGGCCCAGTGCCACATGTTATTTTTTAATTAGCCGTTTTGCCACGTCACCACAAGTGTAGCACACACTCTTCATATATTTTGTTGATTATCAAAAAATGTCTAATAGGAACAATTTTTGAATTGGTAAAAGTGTTCAATAGGTACTAGTCTTAGTTGAAGTGTCTAAGTGAATTATGCGGACAACTTTAAGGGGCCACTGATGACTTAAGCCAAAGTTAAAAGAAAATATAGCATATTCAGATGCATGCAACAAGGTAATATAACGTGTCATTCCGTGATGAATACTGAAGTATAATACTACCTTTTGAGCTACCAAAGTAAAGATTGGGGGACACTTGTTGAATGCTAATTAAGTACATATGCATAATTAGCTCTTGGATAAAGAGTAATTAGAGGGAAATCTAAATGGGACTTTGTGAGGATCTTCAGATACAATAAATTATAACCACTCAGATATGGTACACTGAAAATATAATATGTTTAAAAAGTATATTCATCCCCTATTTCCTAGCTATGAGGAAAATGAACCAAAAATATACACTTGAACATTGCACCAGGTGTTTTATATTTACCTCTATTCAAAACTTTTCTTGTCATCAAAGCAAACATTTCTAATTTTTCTCTGCTAGATTTGGGATTTCAATGCAAGCAAATGGTATCTTGCTTTAGCTATATTTAAATATTTTTACATCATTGGTACATATAATATAATTTAGATTCATATTCAAAAATTATTTAACTTTTAGACAAATTGACAGCGTAAATATTTTTTCAATTATCAGTATATTGTTATGAACTATGCATTTACTAGTCATGGTTAGTAATGCAAGAAATTAAAATAGATAACCCTACCAATTGAAGTGCATTACTGCTTCTTCCTAAATTATTGAGATGTGGATAGGTAGCCCAAAACAACACGGTATGGAGGAGTTAAGAAAGGGACTACCAAACAGCCATACACAAATTCATTGTTTGTGACAAGTGCCCTCTCATTCAACATTTAATGAATGTGTCCAAACCCAACTACTAGCTAGCCATAGCTAAATGTAGTGAGTGGCCACCACCTCCTAAAATTTCATTATATGCTTATTTTTATATATTTTCTATTTTGTTATGAATTATGATCCTCGAAACTTCTTTTCACCCCACATGATGTACATCCAAATATACTATTTCCATGATTAATTATGATAGTTTTCATGTTGATGTAGGTCGGTCTCTAGCTCTTAAAATTTTTGCAACTCTTGGAATCATTGTTTAATGAACTATGATAGTTCTCATGCAACTTTTTAGGTTACATTTTGGAGACAGAGTATGTACGTACTTACACGAGTTTATCCATACAAAATCAAAGTCAATGCAATGAAGCACTATAAATGGTATTCCTTTATTTATGTATACTTTTGTTTTTAGTCCGCTTAAAAATAACTATTTTTATTTTTATTTGACAATTCTTTAATTATAATTTTTCACATTATATCTTTAAAATTACAAAATCAAACCTCAATTTGATACATTATATTTTATCTTTAATTTTTAAGATCATAAAATTCAAAAAATAAAAAATATTTTACTTTCTTAAACCAAATAAATTAAAATAAAAAGAGTATTTTCTCTTTTATTTTCATTTATGTGATATTATTTTTTTCAATCAAACATAATCATATAAATTGAGAGTATTAACATTATATGGGTAAGTGCGTGGACCTGGGAACAGTGAGAGAACATGCCACTCATAAGAGCACAACGATGTAGTACCCACCTTATAACTTGATGAGTTGTCTCAATAAACCAGAGCTAACCACCATATGTAGCAGTAGATCTCACTCTATGAACTCAAATTCAATCTTTGGTTGTACATTTATACTTTAATTTAATGTCCAATCCAAAGTACCTCCAATCAAGACAATATTTGGGAGCCCACCCCCATTTTTCTCTATGCCAACCGACTTTTTTGGATGAATGAACCTTTGTTAAGCCCGAGCTGGCGGTGGCCTAGATGCTTGAGAAAAGTAATAAATTAAGCTTAAAAAAATTTAAGTTTGTACTACATAAATCCTTTAAACAAATAAAATATTAAAGAGAGATATGCCACTATCCCTATCAATTATCATTATACTATAGTTGATGCAAGTATGGAAGTTGTTCTCCTGTTGGTTGAAGCCTTGACACATAGAATTATGAAAAAATAATAATTTTAAAAACAAATAAGATTACAGTAATAAATTTTAATGATTTTTATCGGATCCGATCAAGAGTTCGATCCTAAATTATGGGTCGGGAGCAGGGTGAGCCCCGAGTCTAATCCTGACTCCCTATGGAGGTAAGGATCAGGTCTTGAGCTGGAGTTGGGCCTAGGGTCGGGGTTGGAGTTGGGTAAAGTTTAGGTTGAAGTCAAGGGTAAATTAGGTCTTGGATCAACATCGAGGTAGAAGTCTAGTCAGTGTCAAGAGTCAAATCTTGGGTCCTGGGATGAGGCCAAGGATTAGGGTTGATATTAGGTCATGAATCAGCATCGGGTCACGAGTAGTTGCTAGGGGTTAGTTCTCGGGCCTAAGTTAGGGTTAGTCAGGGTCTAGTCGAGAGGATCAAGTTCTAAGTCGAAGTTGGGGTCAGGGTTGTGTCTTGGGTCAGTATTAGGTCTAGGGTCGTTGTCGAGACAAGGGTCTAGGCCCGTGTTAAAGAGTGAGATTTGGATTTGGTGTCACCAAACACATCCTTAAGCTTAAAAAATCTAAGCTTGTACCAAATAAATCCTTTAAATAATTAAATAAAAGAGAGATATGCCTCTATCCCTATCATTATACTATAGTTGATGTAAGTAGGAAAGTTGTACTCTTGTTTGTTGGTTGAGGCCTCTGACAGATAGAACCATGACAAATAAATATAAAAACCCACACTTTCTTCACATGTACATCACATTGACACATTATTCCAAATTAATAACTATTCTTTTCTCCCAACTTTTGTCTCCTTCCATGATATTTTTGCATATATAAACAACCAGCTTAAATAATGATTCATTAACATAACCTCATTGGAGAAAGAAAAAAAAAATGAACCTTTCAACAATTCGAACAATGGCTGCTCTTTCCCCAAGGTCTCATTCTCATAGCTCTTATCGTACCCGTTGTGTTAGTTTTCCTGCTAGATCACACCCCAGCACAATCAAGATTGAACAAGTTTTGAACAAAATCAAAACTTGGGAATCATCTTCTCCTTTATCTCCAAAAGCAGAAGAAAAAACCCAAAATGCTCTGTCAAGCGGCCTTGTAGAATTATACGAGTGTGTAGAGGAACTACTTGCGCTGCCAATGACTCAGAGGGCGCTTCTCCAGCATCAAGATGACAATTTTGTGAAGGAATTGCTGGAAAGATCAGTGAGATTCATAGATATCTGCAGCAACACAAGGGATACCGTCATGTGTTTGAAAGAAAGCGTGAGAGAACTTCAATCCGCGCTTCGAAGAAGCAAAGCAGGAGATGATTTGTTGACTATTGAGGGCAGTGTTAGTGCTTACATTTCTTCAAGAAAAAACGCTCAAAAGGAAATTGAAAAGTCCATTACTATACTGAAACAGATAGATAACACCCCATCAGCCACAATGAAAGACTCTCAGCTCTCTGCTATAATTAGAGTTCTTGAAGATGCTAGTTTCACAACTATTTCTACTTTTCAGTCATTGCTAATGTTTCTTTCTGTGCCAGCCTCGAAACCAAAGTCCAATAAATGGTCATTGGTTTCGAAGCTGGTACATAAAGGGGTTGTAGGCAGTGAAGGGCAGAGGGAAAAGCTGACTGAGTTGGAGAAAGTTGACACTGCACTCAACAACTTGCTGGATCATGTTTCTGGACATGAAGAGGAAGTGGAAAGTTTTGAATTTGCACAAAGAAATCTGGAGAATTTGGAGAGTAGCATTGAGGATCTTGAAAATGGATTAGAGATGTTGTTCAAGCTTTTGATCCGGACAAGGGTGTCTCTACTCAACATACTTTCTCTCAGTAGATAAATTAAGGTATCATGCATAACAGCTCAAGTATTTTTTGCATGATTGAAGCTGTGATGTATAGATATTTAATTTTTAGTCATTGAGTCCTGTAAATGAACATATTGTGTATAGTATTAGCAACTAAGGAGGAAGAGGATTAAGAAACATGGACAAAGTTTTCCAATTTCCTAATCCTTTTCTCTGTTTGTCTTTTGTGTTATTCCAGTTTTACAGATTAGTGCCAAAATTTTGCAGAGGTGCTAATTCTGGCCAAGATTAGTGATTATTTGGACTTCTAAGGATTTAGCCCAAAGATGTCCAAGAGTGTGTGCAAGTAACAAGTAGTTGTGAATTGGGCTGATCTGATATGGGTAGGCCCATTCAGTATTTCAGTCCATTAAGGGATTTTAGACCCTTCTTGTGTATGTTCATTCTGTACTATAATAATCCATTAATTAATGGATCTAATTCCTCATTGTGTATGAAATTTGTGAAAAAATTTTGTGAGATGGATGCTTCTTAAATTGATCTGTTGCAGGTGTACTAACTACATGGGAGAAAACTCATTCCTTTTTATTTGGTTATAATAATGTGCTCAAATTAATACTATAACAATGATGCTAAGATATATATAGAACAAGGATGATGGTGAATCTTTTAACAACTCGAATGGGATATTATCTACAAATCTAGACACCACAAGAGAGCCTAATAAAGAAGGTGCTTCGAGGTAAAAAATTATTTAGATAATCAGACTGAAATCAGTTGTAGAAATTGATATTCAACCACTACAAACTTAGGACCAAACTTTTAGATGTTCCAAATTGTGTGAATTTTGATGGAACATTTTAGAATGTATTTTTCTTAACAATTAATAGGAGAATGATTACAATTTTAATATAATTTTTGAATATTTAAAGATTAATTACCTTAATTTTATAAGCAAAAGTGATAAATAAAAATAAAAAAAGATATTATTAAATATTTTCGTTGATGGTATCTTAATGGTGAAGACAGCAGTGTGAAGAAGAAAAAGCAATGTGAAAAGGGGAAGAAAAAGACGCTGTATTAAAATGATGAAAATGGTGAAGGCTGAAGAGTGCAAAGGTAGAATCCAAAAGACGTTTTCCTAGAAAGGCACAAAACCCACGGTTCAAAACCTTGAATATACATGGGATCCTCTGAAGGTCCATAATAAGACCCTTACAAACGAACGCCACGTCGTCAATAAAATAACGGCTCTTTTGTCTATGACGGTCGTCGCTCCTCGCTGGGCCCTACCAATACCGCCACGTCATCCACTTTTGATATAATGATAGTATATTTTTGTTTTCATCCCAAACGACCGTTACACATACAACTCTGTTCTCTTCTTCACTACCATTCTCACACACACTCTTCTCATTGCTTCACTCTCTCTTTCTCTTTTAAGAAGAAAATGACAGTAGCAAACGCTGCCACCAAGCACTGCAAGAAGGCCATGAAGATGGGTCTTTCTCTCTTCTGCAGAACCTTCAATTCTTCTAAATGGTGAATTTCAATTTTACTTCTTCTTGAATAAAATAAATCAAGTTTTTTTTTATTTTACATTTTTTTGTGTGTATGCAGCAAGACAATGGCAAAGATGACGGTGGCGAGAATAAAATTGCTGAGAAACAAGAGGGAGGTGGTTGTGAGGCAAATGAGGAGAGACATTGCTATGCTTCTTGAATCCCGTCAGGATGCCACTGCTCGTATTCGGGTACTTTTTTCCAGTTTCGTATTTAACCTCTGATTTAGGGTTGGGGATTATTTGATTGATTGATTGATGGATTAATGGAATAATTTATATGTAACCTCGAAATCAACTCGTAGGAATGGGGAATTTGGTATATCATGCCTGGGATGTCAGTCATGGTGGCTAGCTCTCTCCTGTTACTGTTTAGAATTAGTACTGAAACCCTTATGGATCATTTAGCTTGAAACATACAATTTTTGCTTTGCTTCAAGATTATAGGGTTTCTACATGTGGATAGAGCTGACTTCTTTTTAGGATCTTTTGGGGCTATTCACCAAAACCTGGAGGCTGTGATTAACTTAATCTCGTTGAAGTATCTTGATTGTATTTATGATTTTTCTCATTCTGAGACACTTTGTTTACTTCAAAATTATGTGCTTTTGCTAAAACTCTGTTTGCTTCTTTCTTAATTTATACCATGGGATTTAGTTGCTGAATTTCCCTCCTCCTCCAAGCTTTAGCAGCTATGCTGGATGTCTACCTTAATGTTTGAGCCAAGATACCTCTGCCATTAGATCTTTCTGGTTGTGGCTATAGATTGGACTAATCAATGTGATAGGAATGAACTCTTCTGTTTAATGCAAAGAGTATGGAAATTCCAATAATATTTATGTTCTATTGGATAATCGTGAAGTCGAGAGGGTCTATTGGAAACAACCTCTTTACTCCACAAAGGTATGGGTAAGATCTCATACATTACCCTCCCCAGACCTCACTTGTAGGACAAAGGTATTGGTAAGATCTCATACATTACCCTCCCTACACCTCACTTGTAGGATTATACACTGGGCATGTCATTGTGGGTAATCTTGAAGTTGCTTAAAAAGACCCATAATATTATGCACTATGAGAGGGCAGAAATACATTATGTGTTTATCTTTTGGGTAAGGGATTTTGTTGAAAGTTATCTTTCACGTCTATAATGGTGGATATCAACAAACCTCTTCTGTTTTGATAGACCAACATGTGATTTTAGAATGACATATATTTCAAGTTAAAGTGGAATCTTCTTATTTCTATCGTTCATGATCCTTTTCAAGAAGTTACTGTTCTTAGGGTTGTCTCTTTCTACTAATCGTTTGGAAAGAACACTCACATGCTTCATTTTTTATAGGTCGAACATGTAATAAGGGAACAAAATATATTGCAAGCAAATGAGATCCTCGAGCTCTTCTGTGAACTAATTGTGGCTAGACTAACAATTATTGCAAAGCAAAAGTAAGATGTCTCATGCTATATAATTTTTTTTCTTCAAAAATTTAAGATTAGAAGACAAAGCTAACAAATACCCTTGTTTTCTATTTATCTGCCTGTTGCAGGCAATGTCCAGCTGATTTGAAAGAGGGGATATCAAGTTTGATTTTTGCTGCCCCAAGGTGCTCAGATATTCCAGAATTGATGGGAATTAAAGACGTTTTTGAGAAGAAATATGGAAAAGATTTTGTTTCAGCAGCGACTGACCTGCGACCCAACGCTGGTGTAAACCGGACGGTAATCATATTTCTTGTCTTAAAACTCGACGCTCTCTTTATCATAATAAAGGTATCTATATTTTTGTGCTTCGGAGGGGTCTAAGAGAAGTGGGTAATTGTTGCTACAGCTCATTGAAAAGCTCTCTGTGAAAACTCCAAGTGGTGAAGTCAAACTAAAAATCATGAAAGAAATAGCCAAGGAATACCAGGTTGAATGGGACACCGCAGATTCAGAGATGGAGCTTCTCAAGCCACCAGAAGAGCGTATAGTGTGTCTCTCTCTCAAAATCCATCTTTATCTGAATATGATGCCAAACACATTCGATGACCACCTAACTAGTATCTATTCTCTTTGATCAGGAAGGACCAAATGGCTTTGTAAGTGCCACTAGCTTACCCCTGAAGCCGACCTCAAAGCAACCTGCTGAGCCTAACAACCTCCCAAGGTATTCATTCATAAGTTAAAGTTTGTTTCCCGCCCTACTGTTGAACCATGATTTTTCTTTTGTTCTCTTTGACAAAAAAAGGATTTGACTTGGCTGGTCAATTACTAACAGGACTTCAGATGACGGAGAATTGAAAGTTGCCAAATTTGATGACCCAGCTTCAGCTGCTAAAGCAGCTGCTGAATCTGCCAAGCAAGCAATTGCTGCAGCTGAAGCAGCTGCATATCTGGCCAGTAAAGATGCAAAAGCATCTTCTGCTGGTTGTCACAACTCTAGGAACAATGCAACTGTTGACAATATCCCTTTCATTTCTGGTGCTCAGGCTCCCAAGTTCTCGCAAAATGAAGTGGCACCACCTTCTCAGTCCATAGTTGATCTGTATGATATGCATTGGAGTAGTAAGAACATCAGGAATTCTGAAAATTCGCATAGTTCTGCTGGTGAAGATATGCCATTAGATATGAAAAAATCACAGAAGTTTGATAGGAGACATAGCTATAATGTTCCATCCTCAAATCGTAATGTTCAGTATGATGATTCAGATTGCGACGAGGAAATCGAGATGGAAGATCCCCCAAGTGGGACATATAAACCCAGCCCACCAACTGATACTGATGGTGGGAAGTTCTACAGAAGGCACAGCTACAATGTTCCATCAGCACATTCAGGTATCAAGTTTGATGAATCAGATGGTGAAGAAGAGATGGAAACTCAAGAATTCACTAGAGGAATCAATCAAGCCCCTAACCGTCCTGCACCTCATGTGCCTCGGGTTCATCCCAATTTACCTGACTACGACAAGCTTACTGCTCGCTTCGAGTCTCTCAAGTCCCAGAAATCTCGTCGTACCTAGATATCCAGGGTTCATGGAGTCAGATAGATTTTGTGCCAGTCTAATATTATTGTATACAGTACAGAAACCAAATGATATGTTAAAAATGGTGTAGCATCATTTCGTGGAGATCACTTCTTCCCTTTGTGTCGAGTTTATAAATATTAGTGTAATAAATCTTGGATATCCATTTTGCAAGGTTGTCCATTTTGCCGATCTCTCTGTCTCTTTGTTAGATATATTTCCTGTCTATTCTCGAGTTTGATTGTATATTTTTTTTTTATGATATAAGTGTATATTATTTCATATTTTCAGAGATAAAAACAATTTAGGGTAGGGAGAGGGAAGATGGAAAACTCTCACCTACTAGGTAAAAGTTGAAGTATTTAATCAACACACTATTAAGATTCTCCAAAATTTTGGTTAAAATCTTTGGTCAATTGAGAAAAAGGTTCGGAAGCATTTTTCTTGTCTTACTCTGAAGGTCAACTTAGCATCGATGTGTGTTTCTAATATAAAGTAGTGATAATTTAGGTAGCTAAATGAAATAATGAATAGTTAATACATCAAACTAGATCAAACTAGAGAAAAGGTAATAGTTTGTGTGTTTTTACCGTTACCTAAAAAAAAAATGATAAGAATTTACAGTCATCTAAGATTTCTATTAATCTGTGTATTTGTTATTATTAGTAACAGTTACCTTTCAAGTTTCAAAACAACAACAAAAATAACACACTCATTGTAGTTTTAGATTTTCTTACCCTAATTTTATGGGGTAGAAAGTAGTTTATTTTTTATACACTCTCAATTTAACTCCCATACAACCAACCTAATAATAAAAATAATGACATACTCTCAGCTTAGGTGGTTGATTACCTGAACTCTCACGTTATTGATGATGGTTCAATTCTCTACATTATAATCCCCTTTCATTTGATTCATATTTCGAATATAATTATCCACAAAGAATAGTTACAATATACCCTTCTTCTTTTTTTCCTTTAAAAGGGGAAGAAAGAAAAGAAAATAAAAGAGAAATTGAAAACCCCGTAGAAAATGGGAAGGAGTGGCTCCTTATCTTTCAAGAACCAGAGTTAGCCGTTCTCTTTGCTGTCCGAGGTAGTACTAGATAACACAGGTATGTTCCTCTTCTTCTTTATTGCTCAATAGCTCTATCAGGTTATTTTCTTTATCTTCTCTCTTTCTATCTGCTACTTCCCATTCATTCCATAATCTTAACTTCTCCTCTATCAGTTGCAAGACTTTAGTTTTCGGACGAATAAACTTGCTGCTTGGTTTCCTTCAAGTCTTGTACTTCAATTTTTCTGTGTTTATGCTATTGAATGCTTATGTTGTCTTTCCCTTCATTCTTTTTTTTTTTCTGGGGTTGCTCAATTTTCTTGTGGGCTGGCCGACGGGGGTGGGTGGCGGTAGAAATTCAAGAAAAGATTGTTTGGGGATTCTTTATTGAATGCAATTGTGATTGGATACTTTATTTGAAGCTATTGGCATATTACATTCGCTTGTTTAGAAGAGTTCCCTCCACTTCTGCTATTTAAAAGTTAGTTCTTGACAACAAAATCAAGAAAGGATATGAATTAGTCCATTCATGGGTCACGTATGTCTTTTGTAAAGTGCAAGATGATGTTTCTGATTTTGGGGTAATTTAGCTGTGCTGAGTTAACATCCTCTGTTCTTAATGGAGTTCTTTTCTTTTTCCTTGTGTTTTCAGAATCGGTTCAGACGCTTGGTTGTTAAGTTTTATTATGGCTGCTTGATGCAGCGCATTATGATTTCTCAAGCATTTCATTTGTTGAATTGGAAGTATCATTTGAGGTGCGTTGAGTTGGAGAAGTTGATTCAGTGGATGGTCCATTTCTGGAGATGGTTATTCTCTTGTCTTGTACTGAACTCTCTAGCCTATGGGAGACGTCAAAGGTAACCATCTCAATCTATCATATACCATTAAAATAGTCACAGGGAAAGAAAATTTCAAAATTTTCCTTTTAGCTATGTCTATTCTTGTTGAAAAGGAAAAAGAATAGAATAATATCTACCTAATCTAATCTATTTTATAGAGATTGATATCAAATCTACAATTCTTAGTTTAGCTGATGTTGGACCCCCATATTATATTCCACACGCTCAAGATGCCCAGTCCTGGGCATGCCAGGGGAGGGAGGGGGTGTTAGATATCCCCCATCGGTTTTGGATGAGGTACTTGATCTCCTTATATGGTTTTAGACAAGAATCACCTTAGGAGCTAGCTATGTTAAGCTCAAGGTTTATATCTTCTGATAAATGATTTGAGAATTTACTAGATACTTTGTTCATTATCTAGTGCGCTGTGCTCATGTTGTTCTTAGCAGATACTGCATTCAGGACATTTGAGCTGCAACTCTTCTGTGAAGGGAGATATGTTGACTTCATCTGTTGCTTTATGCAAAGCTAGGCATGATGTCCCTGTGTTAGTACCTTCTAAACAAAGAGGAAAACTTTTCCCAAGGAACTTATGGATTAAATCTCATACAAGGATGCCTTTGGGTAGCATGTTTGGATCCTGGCTAGTAGAAAGGTCTATAGCTATCCGTCTATTCATTCCAGCTCGCACTAGAGGTATTACTTTTATGACAATATTTCTGTGGACAGTTATACTCTTTGTAGTTTTCTAATTTATGCATTATTTTGGATATTAAATGCTTCCAGTGAAATGCAGATGGGAATGTTACTGTGAAATGCTTGAACAGCAATTCTTCCATCCTAAAGCAGGTCTTTAGTGACTTTATAGATGAGGATAGTTTTTTCTCAGATGAGATTGATACAGCTTCAGATTGTGGCAAAAGTATTTCAACCGAACCTTTGATCATTGAGGAGCCATGGTTATGCGAGTCTTCCCTGCTTCTTCATCATTTGGCAGAGTCTGATGCTTCTGGTGATGTCATTTGTGACGACAAGATTGTTGAGGGTCTTGACTGTGAAAATTTAGAATCAGGATTCTTAAATCAGTCCACACTTAGTGAGACTTTATGGTCCAAGTATCAGGTCAATGCTAATGATGCTTCATCAGGAACCTTGTGCACAACATATGCCCATGTAGAGGAGCCCTGGCTATTGCAAGCATGTACGTCATCTCCTAGTTTTGATGCTGAGATGGCTCCTTATGACTGTGAAGTTGAACAGTCAGATAATAAGGATGAAGCTCAACCTCCATTTAGCGATCAACTTGAACAGTTAGCTCAACCTTCATCTAGCAATCAACATGAACAAATACCTGAGAAGCTGTTGGATGTTGATCAATGTGATGCTATTTCCAAGGAAGACTCTTTCACAACAATTATTCTGATTAACTCTTCGGTTTGTACTGTGCAAAGAATTGCTGTTTTAGAAAATGAGAAACTGGTTGAACTGCTGCTGGAACCAGTGAAAAATAACGTGCAGTGCGATAGTGTATATCTAGGAGTAGTTACAAAATTAGCTCCACACATGGGTGGTGCATTTGTAAATATTGGCACTTCTAGACCCTCCTTTATGGATATAAAGCCCAACAGAGAACCATTTATTTTCCCTCCATTTTGTCATGATTCAAGGGAAAAGGTAATTAATGGTGCTGCTGTTGACATGCTTGAAGAGAACCTAGGTCTTCCTAGAAATAAATCCACTTTAGAAGAAGTGGAGGCGGATGAGATTGATGATGCTGATATAGAGGATGAATCCATGGAATACATGGACAGTGAGTTTGGGGACCATGAAAGTGGTGATACTTGTGATATTTTAGAAGTCCTTGCAGAAAATTGTAATGGTAGTGTAACTGAGCATGGGCTTGATACTCATTCAGAGAAATATCCAGAAGAATCCAGTGGAATTGGGTACCGAGGGCAGAATCCAACTATTGAGCATGCTATGAATGGTAAGAAAGTTTCACAAAGAGATGAAAGCAAGTGGGTCCAGGTCCGAAAAGGCACTAAAATAATTGTGCAAGTTGTTAAAGAAGGATTGGGTACGAAGGGCCCAACACTGACTGCTTATCCGAAATTAAGGAGCAGATTCTGGGTATTACATGTTTCATGATCATGTATTCTGTGTCTCACAGCTGAAAGTCCATTATTAGAAAACCCAATCTAATTGGTTCTCCTCTTCCCAGGTTTTAGCTCCTCGCGGCAACACGATAGGTATTTCAAAGAAGATTGCTGGTGTTGAGCGCACGCGTTTAAGGGTCATTGCAAAAACTTTACAGCCTCAAGGATATGGTCTTACAGTAAGGACAGTTGCAGCTGGTCATTCACTAAATGAATTGCAGAAAGACTTGGAAGGGTTGCTTTCAACTTGGAAAAGTATAATTGAGCATGCAAAGTCTGCAGCTCTTGCCGCAGATGAAGGTGTTGATGGAGCAGTTCCTGTTATGCTTCACCAGGCAATGGGCCAAACACTTTCTGTTGTTCAAGATTATTTTAGCGATAAGGTCTGCTCTCTGCTGCTCATTCTCGGGTCATTACTTCATAATTTGTTCAGTTCTTCATTTTTTAGGCAACTTCTGTTCATGGGCTTTCTCAAATTAGCATGAAAACACAATTATACTTTCTTACTCTAGCATTGATGTTCAGGTGAAGAGTTTGGTGGTTGATTCTCCAAGGACATATCATGAGGTATGGACTTAGCCAGTTATCAGTCAATGGAATGAAAAGATTTTTGACCTACAAGCATGATTGCATGTCTTTCTCGAGCTTTAATGTTCCTCTAGGTTGATTTTTCACATGGGAGCGGTTTTTGATAAGCACTTGCAATAGTGAGTGGTTTTTGGCATAAAGATTTGCATATACTGGCTATGAATGAGATTATCTTGGATCAAATTAAACCCAAGTTAATGAAACATTTAAGAAGTAAAATTAGCTTGTTTAAGAATAGCGCCCAGAGTGCAATGATGAGTAGCACTGCAATATGCATCTCAGTACATTACCTACTTGTGAATAGAACTGAGGACATTGATTTTCGTCTTTAAACTAAAAGGGCATCTGTGCTTTAAGTTACAAATATTTTCCTTTTTGACTTTAAGTGTCCTGATTTCTTTTGTTTCACACAGTTCAGCATATAGTCGCGGTATAGTGTACCACAACTTTTGTCGCCTTTTTGTGTCCTCTTTTATTCCAACTCTGCAAAAGTTATTTTGGAGATCTTGTCATACACCAAATAGTCGCGGTATAGTGTTCCACAACCTGTGGGCTAGAATTTGTTGAGGAATTTTTTAAATTATGGTGTACCCTAATATAGATATATTGGACTCTGTTCAGGTTACAAACTATCTTCAAGAAATGGCACCTAATCTTTGTGAAAGAGTTGAGTTGCATGGTACAAGAACTCCCCTGTTTGATGAATACAACATTGAAGAAGAAATAAACAACATTCTCAGCAAAAGGTGGAGATCACTTAGTTTCTTTCTATTACTTTCTTTTAGCTTTATGTCTTTTATGACATGTATTTTAACTTCTCGTGAATCATGTTTCCTGTTTCATTGATATTCCTCCTTAATCCTTTGATTTATAAAATTTGCAGGGTTCCCCTTGATAATGGAGGTTATCTAGTGATCGAACAGACAGAGGCTTTAGTCTCCATCGATGTAAATGGTGGACATTGTGTGCTTGGTCAAGGGACTTCACAAGAGATGGCTATTCTCAACGTTAACCTCGCAGCTGCTAGACAAGTATGTAGACCTGCATCTGTTTTGATTACACATTGTATTCCAAGAGCGTAGTTTTTCTACACCTGAGAAAGTTGGTTATCAGAAAACAAACTAGGATATGCTTAGAAGATCCTTTTTAATGAATTAGAAGATGCTTAGTGTTTGATGGAAATACTTCAATCCAACACTAAAACATTTCTCTTGACAAGCTACACTGCTTCTCTTTTTTCCTGTGGTAGACAAGGCCTCGTTTGTAGCTTAGTAGTATCTTGTCAGATCCCAGAACAGAAGAATATTCTGTTGATGCGTCTTCTATGGAGAATTAATTCTTGTTTAAAAACAGAAACTACACAGGGTATCATGTCCATGTTGCTGTTTTAATCTGCTATTGGTTTGGACATAGCATGTCTCAATTACGTGCTAAACATCTTCTTCTTTTTTCTTGGAGGGGATAACCAAGACATAGAGGGCTATGTGGATAATGTGCCCGCTCTCTACCTTTCTTCAGTTAAATACCACGCTTTTGTCATAGGAAGGTTCGAGCTCTTCACGTGTGTCTAACCCACACATCACACATTGCGCTCTTACCACTAGACCAAAGCAACGGGGTAATCTGTGGTTGCTTTTATGCACCTCTATTTAAGTCGCGTTAATTTGATCCAATTTAGCAGTCAGCCTGGGCTGCAGAATTACACACATTTTTAAAGGAGAAGGAAGACGGCAGAAACCAATCCAAATGAGATGTTATGTACTCATTTTTGCTTTAACCATAAGCAAGTATTCATCATTCTAATTCAAAGAAATACTGCACTTCTAGCTTCATTAGGTGTTTCTGGTTAGATTTGAACCTTTTATCTGAGACCCCGAGCTAGTTACTGAAATGTACGACAACACAACATTGGATCTTTTTTGTTGATAAAGACAACATAGGATTGCATTGGTTTTCTTTCTATATGTTAAGTTTATTGTTTACGGCAGATTCCCTTTTTTAATTTTTTCTGATAATTGTGGTCATTAAGTATATACTGAAAATTATTCTCAGATTGCTAGGGAAATAAGGCTGAGAGATATTGGTGGCATTATTGTGGTGGATTTCATAGATATGTTGGATGATTGTAAGTAAACAACCCTCTCTCCGCCCACTCCCCTCCTCTCTATGTGTGGATCCAAGACTTAATTTGATGAGTTCAACCTTTAAATTCTCAGCACAAAACTCAATGTTCTTCTAAAATTATGATGTGTGTGGTCTTTATGTGGTATTGATGCAAAATATTTTGTTTAAACGGGATTACTACTGAAAATAAGAAAGAAAAGAGAAGAGACATAAATTTATATTATGGTCTTCTATGTAAATCTAAAATTGAAGTTAACCTTGTCGAATGCTTGGTAACTAAACGACATTACTTATTGTACATAACACCTACTGTTCATCATCTAAAACCGGCATGTAATCAGACTGAAAGTTTCATAATCAGCGCCAGCCTACTATGCCTCTCTCTAAACTGTATTAGACACTAAGCTCATACCATATGATTTGTAACATGATATCTTGAAGTCAACAATACATTTTGAAGATGTAGTCCTCTTTTTATTTGGTACAGATGTACTTACATAACATGTATACCTGTATGAACATATGTTATGCAATTGTTTGAAAGTTTTTTCTTTTATTTTGTTTTCCAGCAAATAAGAGATTGGTCTATGAGGAGGTCAAGAAGGCTGTTGAGAGAGATCGATCAACAGTTAAGGTGTCTGAATTGTCCAGACATGGGCTTATGGAGATTACCAGGAAAAGAGTATGTTATTTGGTGCTGAATTTCTCTGTCATAACTACACTACTGGAAATGTCTAATTAATCATGGTTGGTCATTTCATCTTATACCTGACAGGTTCGACCTAGTGTGACATTCATGATCAGTGAACCATGTATGTGCTGTCATGGTACAGGGAGAGTGGAAGCTTTAGCGACTGCATACTCTAAGATTGAACGTGAAATTTGCCGGTTGCTAGTAAGTAAACTAACTACTCTTGAGATGCCTTTCCAAGGTTATCTTCTTGGGTTTTTATCTCCTCCTCATCTGTTAAGCTGCAAAAAGGTTGATCCAAAATCTTTTGGTTCTTTAGCAAGCTAATCCATTCTTACCACTTGGTCTCCATTTCTCCTCCTCTTCTTTTGGATCTTTCTGAATATAGTTCAACATGATTCGAGATAATGACCGCTTTCCCAAAAACTAATTCTTGTTTCTTGTGTTGCAGTCCACTACGGATCTGAAGGCAGACCCTGAAAACCCCAAGTCTTGGCCCAGATTTATTCTCAGGGTTGATCAGTACATGTCTAACTATTTAACTTCAGGAAAGAGGACAAGGCTAGCTATCTTGAGTAGTTCTCTCAAAGTTTGGCTTCTTCTAAAGGTATGCTTAACCATTTTGTTCATTTTCATAACAAATATCACTTTTATTCTGTATTTGCTGATTTCTGTAAGCTGTGATTAACCAGGTTGCTAGAGGTTTTACCAAAGGGACCTTTGAGCTAAAACCTTTAACAGTTGACAAGGAGTATAAGGATGATGAACGTGAAACATCTATTTCAGTGTTGCGACCCACAGAGGGTGGATTTCACCCCCCTCGGAGAAAAGTCACCATCTTCCCATCAAAAAGTGGAAGAGTAGTGGAAAGTGATCGTCTGTACAGCTCTCAATTCACAATGCACATCCAGATATGGTTAGCATAATTTTATTAGCCAATTCTTTCTTCCCTCTTGAGTTTTTCTCGTCGGCTTGTAAGAAATAGCTAGTTTTGAGGAAATCAATTTTGCATAGCATTCTGGCCTCGCCTTTGTAAGCCACAACTTAAGATTCATTTATCTCATAATCATGAGCTTTTGCCACACTAATTGTAATTTAGCATGATGCTGAAAATATTGTCTCGTCTTTCATTTCCACTCTTCCTTTCTAAACACAAAGGTTCATAGAGGAAAAATGATCCTCTTGATTCAAGTTCAAAGACAATCCTTATACTTTCAAGCCTCAACCTATAGTAGAGTGTCTTAGAAAAAATAATGCATGCATTAGCTTTATGTAATACTAGCTCGAGCTTTTAAAAAATAGAAAATAATAATTAAATTTCATAATTTAAAATTTAAAATATATACAAAATGTAAACATCATTTAATTTTGTGAATAGGTCAACATGCTTGCTTGGCATGTACTTGTAGGATCATTTTACTTAATTAATATTTTTTTTATGATTTTCTCGTTTTAATTTTTTTTTATAAATTGAAAAATTACGTAAAAAATATTATAAATCACAATAATTATAAGATATATAAAGAAATTATTTGACTTTACAAATTATATCAATGCCATATAAATTGGGACAACGAAATTAACATGTATTATTTGCAAATGGCGTAAAAAATACTATACAACTTGAAATATTTTTAAAATTTCATTTGTGCCACATATATTGGGACAAAGAGAATAATATATATTATTTAAAAGTTACGTAAGAGAAATTGTAAATAGTAATTAGCAACTTAAAGTATTTAAAAGATAAATAAAAAGATTGATAGACTTTCAAAATTTTACTAGTGTCACATAAATTGAGAAAAAAGAAGTAACATATAATATTTTAAAATTAAATAAACGATACTATAAATCACAATAATTAACAACTTAAAATATTTAGAAGACATAAAACGCGGTTGACTTTTAAAATTATATCAATGTCACATAAATTGGTATAGAGAAAGTAACATATATCATTTGAAAATGATACTAACAATAATGTAAATTACAATAATTAACAAATTAAAATGACTCTCCAAATTCTATATGTAGTCGCATAAATTAAGAGAGAAAGAGTAACATATATTGAGGTCGTGCTAGCCGGAGTCCAATGTCTAGTATTAGGATACAACACAAGTGATCAACAGCAACACCGACAGGATAAAACATCTGAGCATGTGTAGGGTCTCAACTTATCTTCAAGTTCTTGTCCTGTTGGCAGTGGTTCCATCCTATATTTGCTACGCCGGGCACAGCAAAACTCATACAAATTTCTGCATGCTCCTCTACTAAATGGATACACTCTTTCAGGAATGTTCCTGCAAATTAAAGCAAGTTTAAACTTGAGCTTAAAGACGAGACAAATTCCTGATGAGAATACATGTTCCATTTGTTTTTGAGATATCAATTAATCACTCAAAGATGTTGACCATATCTGCAACTAACATTGTCCAATGTTTTTAATCATATCATCCAGCTCAAAGCAACAACATAGACATCTCTGCCACTACCCAGTAAATAATATTACACAAGAATTGGAAGGATATAACCAACCTCAAATATTGGATGCGCCGTCGTCTCACAAGCTCATAAGTGGTCTGATTTGTCAAAATTAGGTAGCTGATTCAACAAACATGAGTTCAGACAGTTTAGCTACAGGTTTAAGAGAAGTATGGGGAATAATATAGGCACAAATAACAGGCTTTCACTCGCAAGTTATGAAGTTTGCATAGCTTAGCTCTAGTATGTTTCTACCTCCTTCACAAGACTGAAAGGAGGTAACCAAGCATCTTACACTTAAATCTTTTTTTTACACGAGATATTTATTATCTTACAGAAATGATTACATCCTTTCCCAGAATTATCAACTCTGCTGACCAAACAGAGGTTCCAGAATCTCATATAACCTTATTTTTAGAAGGACCAACGCATATAATTTTAAGAACATAAATCTAACAAACTTCCAACAAATACAAAATTACTGTGCTAGGCAATGCTAAATGAAGTCCATCTTTAGCAAAGAGAAATCTTACCTATGAAAAAGTAGGAGGAGGAGAAGGAAGATGAGGCAGAAAAACAGAGTAGCAAGCAGCAAGATCATAATTGCATATAACCACCTGCAACAAAGCCATTATAGCATTTCACTTCAGATTCATCTAAAGATTTAAACTGGATGAATTTCACAAGGCTTGTTCTTTTATAGAAGGATATGTGCAGATTCAACAAAAACATGAAAACAGAAGCAAAAATATCAATCATGTCAGTACCATCTTGTCATGAGGATGCAGGCCCCTTCTTTAACTACTGTTTCCCACTGTTATTTTATCTATTGAAGTTTGGTTTTTGCAACCTATACAACCAAAGTAGAGCTCATACTCAGGCATTTTAAGGGAGCCCAATCTGAAGTCGGAACCAGATGCAGCTCCCTTGCTGCTTTCACACTAACTGCTGTACTTGTCAGCAATTTTTAAAAATCAAGGTAGTGTATATTCCACCTATGAGCTTTGTATGGATGGTCCTATCTAGATAATAGAATATGGGTTACGCTATGCTGACAGCCAATATAAGATAGTCATCTAATTTTTCAGGATAAGTCTTCAACTGCCATCTTAGGACAATCACAATAGCTTACAAGTCATGGTTGTATAAGATCCAATAAGGGTAGTGGTATTGACTCTCTTCAAGCTTCTAATTTCTCAGAAGACGATATGATTTTTCAAACAGCAAGTAAAATATTCCAATATGTGCAAGCTTGCCTTTTGCCAACTAAAGCAAATGAATTAACATCTTCTTATTATAAGTTTGGGTATGAAAACTGAGCAGTTTACATCTCCCTTAGTTTTTTTTATTGGGGTGCATATTGTCCATCTCCAGTTCTCCCCCCAGAACCTCCATCTTTATTTTCTTCTGGGAAGGAAGATATTAGTAAGGAGCAGAGGAGAAACATACTAAGGGCAGAATCAGAGGCTAAGCAGAAAAGCTCTTAAATGATAAAGCATCATGAAAAGTACATACCAAGGCTTTGATATATCAGACTTCAAAAATTGAATATATAACGTGCCCGTCCAAAGGGATAAGGCTGTTTCTCCACAAATGTACCACCTGTTATACTTGGGAAAATAAATAACCTTACCAAGACCAATTACTTGAAACCCTAAAAAGAAAAAACATGCAGTGCACATGCACCCTGACATGTAATACAAAGTAGCTATTACCAGTTAAAAGTTCAGGAAAATCAAGCACCCTGACATGCTTCATGCATGTTTATAGATGAAGAAAAATACATAAAATTACAGGAAAGTACAATATGACAAGCCCCCTACTAAATAGTGTCTTCATTGTGCTCTTAAGAGTAGAACAATGATCATGTCAGTTATACAAAACTTATAATATTGAATTAGACACATCGAAGTACACATATATCCCAAGCCCAGATAACTGGTTCAATATATTTTCGCAATGATCTTTAAAATGAACCAACATCCTCTTATAGGTTTCTCGAACTGATAAACTATGCTGACACGGATATGTTTCGAACGATTCAAGCTAAAATTGAAGCCTCTTCATGAAAGCAAGAACCTCGAATGAGGCTTTATATTCATTAATTAGCGAGATAACTATATTAGTATCATTTTCTGAAATAACATCTACATCTAGGACATAAATCTCCAATTTGACATGTCCTAATCATATTAAATCCACATGGTTTCCACATCAAACTTCCACTTTAGCTCCAAAATAACATGTGGAAACCATCATAGAAATAAATCTTTATCCAATTTTATACACAACAAGGCTTCTTTCATTTAGTTTTTCTGAAGGTACAAATAAACGATTTCAATTAAATCGCAAGAAAAATTTCACCAAACTGCGAGCAAGATAAACACATTGTTGGTGCATCAACTTAGTAGCATGGATGCTCACCAAAAAGCGCAGTGATTACCCTGTCCTATGCATGTTCCAAGCCAAACACAATGATGATCAAATTGAAGAACACATTTGTCACAATCATGACAATGTTTAGCGCGTGGAGGCTGCAAATCAAGCAGAGTAAAAATCAAACGTTGTTGACATAACAGACAAATTTAGACTAGTGGAAGTATAAGCTCTAGGCACTTAACAAGACAGGAGTCACTGTATAAGGTCCATTATAGAAATTGGTTCTTCTGACATAAGTAAACTTTGGCAAATGGCAACCATAAACTTATTGGATAAATAAGTGAGCTAATATTAGGATAAGCACAATAGTTGATTTATAAATCAGAAATCAAAAGGTCATAAACCGTTTGAAACAATTGAATATATATCTGTCCTCAACCTCATTTCAATGAGAAGGGTTAATTGAGGCACAACACAAGAAAATATTAGCACCAAATTGCTGTCACAAGTTTGCCTCATTGCCTTCCAAATCTAGGTGTAGTCAGTATTTGGCTCTCAAATCACGTCACTAGTTTGGCTAATCCTAAAATACTCCTATAATCACTAAGTATCATCAGAAGTACCAAAATGTTTGTTCTGCAAACAAATGAAAGCCAGAAAGGAGAAATTTTTACCTGCACAACATTACAGTTACTGCAAGTCACACCTCTGGAAAAGAGAACAAAAATGAGTTAGCAAGGGAACTGATGCTTTGGCAAATTGAATCATGCAATCTATAACTACAGAATCAACAGAGTCATACTTCTATCCAAAAGTGGTGTAAGGGGAAAGAATATGGGAAAGAAAAAAGTAAATCTAAATTAACATGGTCATTTTCTTTTTTTCTAACACAGAAATCTTCAGGGACCAATGGCACAAGGTTCCTCGGTGGATAATGGATCCACCCTGTTCTCCATTTAAATACCAGGATTTTGTCTGAGGCATGATTTGAACTTGTAACGAGGGACTAACCCACAGATCATATATTGTAATCTTACCATAAGACTAAAGCCCATGGGCCTAGACTCACATGGTTAATATATCCCTAGCAACTGAATTAATCACTATTAGAATTCAAGTTTATCATAAACCCCAAAAAGAATCTAAACTCTTCATCAAGGACAGCCAGGATGAATTCATAGTGGAGAAGCCTATCCCAACATTTTCCACTAGCTAAGCATTAAGTATTCACAATGCATCTCTAACTACTTCCAAAAGTAATAAACAAGCAAGCATGGGTTATTAGGCATAAATTCATGTGATAACTGATGACTGGCTTCCTAATAATGTCATCTAGTTTCTTTGCCTTCTGGGTTGAGCTCGTCGCACCAGGCTTGTCTAGTGCGGGTTACCTCTCCTATGTGGTTTGCGAGCTATTGCATAGGAGCAGGGGTTTTACCCTGTGCGCACCCAAAGGGTAGCGGCTGCGGGTTTCCCTTGTCATCAAAATAAAATAAAATAATGTCATCTAGTTTCAGATCATAATCCAGTTTATAAAGGTATTTTGAGAGGGAGAAGACCAAACTTGATGCTGGAGGCACTTGCATTACATGACTATTAGCTATGCCATGAAATGATTCAATAATAACACATCTCAGCAGAAATTTTCATTATATTTCAACTTCCTTTGTTATCGAACGAAAAATTACAAATTTCTGAACATTCTTGGGAAATCATACAGGGTTGTTACAGCTTCTCCCCTCTATATAAAATCTACTGCATGCTGCAGTTAGCCAAATCATCGCAATATACCATTTAGCCAGTTGGGGGTACCTTCTGATGCTGAGATGCTTTCTATATCTAAAACTATTGACATTTTTTCATCTAAATCTCATAGTTATATAAGCATCACTTGTGAAATTGATAATGAGTGGAAACAACTTTGTCATCACCATAAGGTGCTCCCAATATCCTAATCTTTAAGGGGGGGGAGGGGGGGTTATATGCCTATATCCTCCCAGTCCAACAAGAAAGACAACCCAAAACAGCAGATTTCGAATGATTGAATCAAATCTTTTCTTGTTCCATAAACAATTTAAGTCAAACTGAACCAACATGTAAGATGAAACTAGATGAACCAAATAGCACTACGGTAAAGGCTGCAAAATAGGCTGAAAACAATGCAGATGCTTTATAGACAAAAGGAAAAGCATAAACAAGGTATTATTCAAGTCATTCCTACCTAAGAGATGTTCCACTGGGATACATATCCATCACTAGCTTTGTCCACGCTATCGTACCACGGCCTTGAAGATTACTTCCCACCTGGTTCCTGTCGATTGCAATAACTACATCGCCGTTTTTGCTTGAAGCAGGCTGTCTTTGCTTGATCATTTTACATCACAATAGGCAGAAAATAGTAGCAATTAGATAATTCTGCAGAACACTCCACATATTTACACTTTGATATTTCACAGATATGGCAAGAGAATCCAGTAATTTACTTTCCATGTAAATAACCAGAAAGGAAATTCTCTTACTTTGAGGTAATTGATGCCCTATTACGTGATGCATCTGCCTCATTGACAGCCCTCATTGCATCAACAACATAGCTACATGTTCAATAAAAAATTATACTGATCACACAATGCAACTTTACTGGCTCTTCAGAGAAGTAGCACTGAAGCGCATAAAGAATAACAATGGCCTGTAAATTAGAAAGTAAAGAGTGTGCATGAAATTACCCAGGAGAAGAACCTGAAGTGATGAAGTATTGAACCAGTGTAGCAGCAAACAGAATCAAATAGACAGTTGTGTACCTTGAAGGCAAGGAAGAGGGTATCAGCAGTTTTACCAAAAACACCCAAGTAAAAGTAGAATCTCTACAAAAGCATTAAAAATGATCAAGATAGGACCACTTTATTCCAACTCCATCATTTTCCTTTTGAATTGGGGACTAATTTGAAAAGGATTATATCTAATTGGAGTATTGTTTTTCTTTTTGGTCAGATTATCCAAATATAGAAAGGCTTTCATTATTTTTAGATAGACTAAAGAGTAAATAGTACATCACATAAAACAGAAGAGGGGGTGCACTTCAGCAAGAACCATAATACAGGCATTGAACAAATTTCTCTACCAAGCTGAAAGACGTTGCTGCATAACTTAAGATTCTATCTTTTTTATTTAATGCACTGTATTGTGGTTGTAGCTAAAATATAACATGACGACTAATTCCTTCATAAGTTAGTTACTGATGAATTAGGCGAACCAAACAATAAAGTAAAGCGAGAGCAAATTACTAGGTGAACAAAGACTCATTGTTTGCACTGAATTTTTAGTTTTGCTCTCCCATCATCAATTCCCTCATAGGTGAACACTTGGCTCCTGCTAATTCTGAAGAAAAATAAAGACAACTTTTTCCCCAATAAGTAAAGTAAGAGCAAATACCATGGCTCTTCTTTAGTTTTATGAATCAAATCTTTGTCAAAGACAAATAGAACGCCCAGATAGATCAAGTGCAGCATCACCAACGCTATTCTCAAGCAACAAGTGGATCTCCGAGCTAAAATTAATCAACCCAACAACCAAAAAAAAAAGAGTAAGGTTTAAAACATTAAAATTAAACTACGACGATAGAATAGATGAAAAAGTTGATACCGGGATCGGAGAGACATGGGGAAACGTGGAGACATCGGTCGGAGAAACGATCCAAGGTGTCGCGTGAGTGGCCAGCGCATAATGCTCCCATTTCACCTTCTTTGAAAAATTCATTCACTAGATAACACTTGTTTCTCAATACACATTCCCCGCCGTCTCCGAGTATACAATTTACGCGGCGGCCTTAATAATCAGTTGCAGGAACCAAGTGTTTTTCAGTTTAGTCTGAACTTATCGGAGAGTTGAAACTTGAAAACAACAAATCTAGAGAGATAATGTAGAGAGAGAAAGACTTTGGGTTCGGTCCAGAATTTGCCCGACGTTTGGAGCAAAGCTACTGAAATAACGAATCAACCCCTTCACTTTTCAAAATGTAACACTTGGCCCTCACTTATTTAGGGGTATTTTTTTTTCTCGTGCCAAACTCCCAAATTTTGCTAATTTTGGAATGAATTACTATTTTCAAATGGACCTATAGAAAAAAATTATTTTAGAGCAATATAATTTGTATTTGGTTAAATTAATTGAAATAATCCTTTTGTTTAGTATTAAAAAAAGAGTTTGAGTTTGATTAATCACTTCACAGTATTTTTAAGAGTTATGTTAGCAAGAAATATACTCAAAAGTCGACTTCACAATTTTTGTATTAAGTAAAATAGAGAAATTATCTTAAATATCAGAGACTTTAATTAAAGTATTTCAATTTCATTTGTTAAAATGTAAAATATATAGATTAAGGAGATGTGATTCATAAATATTTTGTGAGTTGCTTCAAAATCATTTTTAGATTTATGAGATTAAAAGCTTTAAATATACGGAGATGATGTTGATTGCATGTTTATAAAGCCTAACTTCATACATGTATATATAAAGTTGACATAAATTCTAAGCTTGAATTTCCCTCTAATAAGATGTTTAAACTAATTAATTGGTGATGTATGTAGTAGTTATTAATTTGTTTATTTATTGTGATTTTATTTTTAGTTATTCTATTTTGTTACTTAGAAGATATAGATAAGTTATGTCGATTTAGTTTTTACCATATTTATAGTGTCGATTTGCATGTTCAATGGCACTCAATCATATACTTAATTAAACACTTCCTTTTGCATAAAAATAGTTTTTTTTTTTCCCTAGTAACGTTAGGCGTCCTTTTTGTAAGGGTTGGTGCATCCCAAACCAAAAGCTCCTCTAAATCAACACATAAAATTTCATACAAGATAGATTTTGTCCATCAAGAAAAACGGGTATTTAAATACATGATTATTGCTTAAAAATTATCTACAAGTTAAATATATTTTAAACTACATGATGGAAATTGAATGTCCGATAAAATATTTAAGGATGAAATCACAATTCGAACATGCTAACTCAATCAATTCATCTCTTCTCTCTTATTTTGGAAAGGGCAACTTCAAGTAATCAATTTTTTAATTGGAAAATCTAATTTAGTGTAGTAGTAATTTTGACAAATGTATTCTTACATGCGCCTAATTAATCGATCTAGAGCTTATCAAATTGCTTGTCCTTTTCTTTGGTGTTTGTAAATGTTGCTCCACCAAAGTGCAATGGACTATTATCTTTTGACTTGCCAATGATGAAAAAACGGATCTTAGCTTCACATTAATTTGACACATGTTTTTATGATGGTCTGCTTTAATTAAGAAACTAATAAAATAAAAAGATGCAATTTGTGGAGGATATTCATATTAGCTACTAGATTTTATTGATCTGGACATGATGATTAGCTAAAAGGGAATATACTCATAGTAAAACTGAAAAGGATGTACATTGTTTTGATTTTTTTTTATCTAGACTAGAAGCGATACTCGTTTAGAGAAGTAATTAATTAATAATTAACTCCATTTTGTTCATGTCGCCGCGACGACAACTAATTAACTCTAGATGGATCTTCTTTGTTTGGTAGTTTAGTAAAACGTTACCTGATTAATTAATATTCTTATTCAATGAACTAATATCCCTATGCTAGTTTATCGTCCGTTTTCAAATGTGAATATTGTGCAGAAGTATCTTGATTATTCACCTCCTTATAATTAGTTTATGAGTGAAATTTGTTCGAAACAAATCATATATATATATTTTACTATATAAGAAGAGGGAATAACCAACCACAACAACTCAACATGTGTTCCAATAAGAAGAGGGACCAATATATTTATAAAAAGAAATGACATATAAAATAAAATAGAGAGAGTATTATTTTTGGAAAATGAAAAAGGACAAAACACATATAAAATTAAAAGACATAAAAAAAAGTTGGTTTAACTCTCAAACATAAAAAGTAACATAAGTTATTAAAAACTTTAATAAAAAGTACTATAATTTACAATAAATAATAACTTAAAATATCTACAAGACAAAAAAAAGACTAATTTTTGTACTGCTTCTGTCACATAAATTAGGATTGGGATGATTTTAAAATTTTAATTTTGGTTATACATTATAAAATAGCCCAAAAATTGAATGATATGATTTTTTTAAAAATAACCGAATGAATCGTCCTATCGATAACCCTAATGTTACTTCTACTCTGTTTATTTTTACTTAAATTTAGAAAGATATGCTTCATTTCTACCCTCAATCTTATCGCTACATTTATTTGCTATTTAAAATTGAAATTAAAAAGACAAATGACAAATAAGTTTCTATATTAGCTCACTTATGAGCAAAATATATTATAACAATCTTTACTAATTTTATAACAATACATAAATTATACTCCCTCCGTCCCATATTAGATGGGCACTTCCAACTTTACACGGTGATTAAGAAATCATTAATACATTGGAAGACTTCGCCATTTTGCCCTTTGTTTATATCAATGCACATTGAAATGAGTTACAAAAAATACACATACAATATAGGAATGGTCATATTAATTGTAGGGGTAAAATGGAAAAGAATTAATTAATTCTATCCTAATTTAATAAGTGCTCAAATAATATGAAAAAAATATTTTTAGTAAGATTCTCATCTAATATGGGACGGAGAGAGTATTAGTTTTTGAAAATGGAAAAGGACAAAACACATACGGAGTATAAAATTAAAAGACATATAAAAAAAAGTTGGTTTAACTCTCAAACATAAAAAGTAACATATGTTATTCAAAACTTTAATAAAACGTACCATAATTTACAATAAATAATAACTTAAAATATCTACAAGACAACAAAAAAAGACTAATTTTTGTATTGCTTGTGTCACATAAATTAGGATTGGGATGATTTTAAAATTTTAATTTTGGTTATACATTATAAAATAGCCCAAAAATTGAATGATATAATTTTTTTAAAAATAACCGAATGAATCGTCCTATTGATAACCCTAATGTTACTTCTACTCTGTTTATTTTTACTTAAATTTACAAAGATATGTTTCATTTCTACTCTCAATCTTATCGCTACATTTATTTGCTATTTAAAATTGAAATTAAAAAGACAAATGAAAAATAAGTTTCTATATTAGCTCACTTATGAGCAAAATATATTATAACAATCTTTACTAATTTTATAACAATACATAAACTATAATCCCTCCGTCTCATATTAGATGGACACTTTCAACTTTACACGGTGATTAAGAAATCATCAATACATTGGAAGACTTCACCATTTTGCCCTTTGTTTATATCAATGCACATTGAAATGAGTTACAAAAAATACACATACAATATAGGAATGGTCATATTAATTGTAGGGGTAAAATGGAAAATAATTAATTCTATCCTAATTTAATAAGTGCTCAAATAATATGAAAAAAATATTTTTAGTAAGATTCTCATTTAATATGAGACGGAGAGAATAACAATACTGCCCGGGCTTTCTTTACTAGTATATATATAAAGCTAGATTAAAAAAAGTGATGTGGCACCTAGAAAACTATTTTATTTTTTTTAATTTTCTTCTTTCATTTTTTGCATTAATTATTTGTTTAATAATTTTAAAATATATTATATTTATTATATTCAATTATAATTCATGGGTTACAAAAAAAACCTCTATCTTTTTGCATTCTCCACTTAAATAACATGTCTTCTCAACTTCCTTCTATCTAATTCTTATGACTCAAACAATCTGTAAATAACAATCATATATGGAGTTGTTTGATTTTCATTTTCATGTTTTCCTTCTTCTTTTTTATTAGGGAAAAGAGTCTGAAAAATACTCTAACCTTGGTCGAAATCGATGTTATGATACCAAACTTTGGAAAGGACCTTTTACCCCCTGTATTATTTAATAGTGTATTTTAAAGGTATATATGTGCCTACGTGGACATCATAAATATTGCATCATTTTAAATAGTAATGTGTCCACGTGGGCACATATATACCTTTAAAATACACTATTAAATAGTACATGGGGTAAAAGGTCCTCCATAAAGTTTGGTATCGTAACAACAATTTCAGCCAAAGTTGGAGTATTTTTCAGACCCTTTTCCCTTTTTATTAATATATTTTTTCTCTTTTGTTTGAATTTTCTTCATTGATCATGTATTTAATAACTACTAAAAGAGAGAACATAGAAAAAGTGATGCGAAAATATGCATGGCCACCACATGTTCATGAAGATCATAGATATGTTTTACATAATTTCTTTTTGTGTCATAGTAGCCAAGCACGAGGTCATCAAGGTGAAGAGATTTTTTTATGACAGTGTCGGATTAGTTTTGTACAAGTTTGACAAATGACGAAGAAATTTAGTGGCGGTGAAAGTTTCATCAAGAGCGATGATCAGATTAGTTTGATGGAATTGAAGTTTGAATGATTTAGAATATAGAGAGATAGTACACTTATTGTTGCTTATTTTTAACAATTTCAATTAGTTATTTTTCAAATATAAGGTATGTATTCTCCAAGAACAATATTGATTGATAAAGTTTGGAGTGTTACATATATAATTCTTTTTTGGGCAAAAAACTTAAATATACAACCTAAAGTCTTCAATTACCCCAATATAGCAATACTTTTTTTTCAATTATATAGCAATTTTTTTTTTCAAAACTAGAATTTTTATTTAAAAAAAAACGTTTACCAAGTCAGCCACAAATATCATGTATCCCTTAAATTTCTCCAATTATTTTACCTTCCCTGATTTACTCTAATTTGTTAAATATTATTTCCCATAAAGAGAGGTTTCATACAAAAATAAAACTCCCCTTCTCTACTAAGATCGACAATCCAAAATGCATATGGTGTTTATTTTCGTGGTTGTATTTGATTTTTCACAACATATCGATTTTAATCGTTTTTGTAGTTATTCTTTTGGTTTATTTTGTCGATTTTGGTGGAATGTAAATTCATATGATTTGTTTGATGTTCTGGAGCATCAATATGCAGGTTTAATTATTAAATAAATATTAAAATTTACCAATTGTTTGTGGAATAATATTGAGTTTTTCACACCATCTGGATTTTTATTCTTTTGGGTATTGATTCGTTGTTTTATGTTAACGATTTTGTTGTAATTACAACAACTTCATATGATTTTTATTGTAATCTGATGTGTTGAAAGGCTTTTTTTTTTTTTGAAAATTTTAGGTTTAATTGATTAATGCAACGACTTAAAATAAAATCATAAATTGTGTGTTTAAATTGGTACGTTGAGTGGCGTATGTTAACAGATTGTATCAATAGTTACTTTTGATATGTGGTATGGTGTACACATACCAACTGCAAATAAGATTGTAGGCATGTATTTGTGTATTTAGTTGTATTATTTGGTATATAAAATACAATAAAAAAAATATTTTGGTACATTATTTGGTGTATTTTGTTTATCTGAATTGGTGTATATAATAAATTGAAAATTAGTAATATTTTGGTACATTTTTGGTGTATTTTAATTATCTGAACTAATGTATATAATAAATTGAAAAATTGGTAATATGTTGATTGGTATGTGATCTGGTACTTATGCTGGAATAGTTGATTCTATGAATTGGTGGTATGTGTTGGTGTATTTTTTGGTCTAAATTGTAATACCTTAAATGTCAGAATACTTATGATATGTTTATTGGTATAATAAATTATTTGGTACACCTATTAGTGTGAATTACTATAAGTATGCCAATTTATTATTAATACAGTAATTGGTGGAAAAGTTGGTCACTTACTAGAGTGTATCAAAAACTTAGTTGTGTGCCATCAATCGGCGTCAATGTAACTACCAAGATGTTTAAATATATGGATGTAGTAAATGCATTCTGCAAAATTTAGCAAATTATTAGTTCTTCAAACGATAAGACGGTTGTAAAAGAAGAGCTAATTTAGTAAATTTTGTTCTTCAAACGATAAGAACAGAGAAAGATGAAAGTTTAGATTCTGATAAGAAGAAGATGGATGGTTAGGCGTTAGAAATTAAGTTTTAACTTGGAACTATGAATCACATAGATAAGTACACCATCTTTGTTGAAAACATGAAAGGTTTTACCAAAAAAGGAAGCAAATAATTAAGATCCCAATAAAACAGTCATTAACCCATGAAAAGTAAATATATCATAAAGTAATAAACATGTATACATGGGACTGTTTAGGAGAGATAAAGTTGATAATATTAAATACCCTGATTATGCTCCACATAAAAAGACACGTAATTAAAAGACATCAAATAGTAAACCGAAAAGGAGAGAGAAAATCGAAAGAAAAAATACATTTAAATAAAAAATTATTATTATTTTGTTATCTATGTAATTTAAAAACTCTTTATGTAATTATATATAAATATATTGATTTTAGGTTAATTAAAGTCATAAATTGTATACTTCTATAATTTTCATTTCTTTTTTATATAGAGTAAATGTTAACTTCGTCTTCTTTTAAAATAATGTGTTGATTTTTCTGGGGGGAAAATGGCGATTCTTAAAAGTTTATCTATGAATAGTGTGGTATTTTCTCTCTTTACTTTGGTGATTTTTTCTTTCTTTTTCATTCTACTTATTATTGAACTTATTATAAAAATAAATGTCTCAATAACTTTAATTTATTTTTGATTGTCTTATCATTTTCTATGATTAATATTCATTATTTTGTGTCATAATGTACAAATGTCTAAATATCAAAGTCACATTCTTAATCCTCTTAATTACAATGACTCTTCATTCTTAGAAGTTTGTATTTTGAATGTAGTATTTATTTGAAATATGAAATATACTCTTATTTTTGCATATAAGCTAAGCATAACTAGAAAGAATTAGGAATTTGTGCATGCCATTTTTTCAAATTTTTCCTGCATAGCTAATCCTCCTTTTTGTTCTTTTTTTGTGTATTTTTAAATGTATCTTCTTTCTTACCTTATTTTGTTTTCTAATTTTAATAATAAAAAAATTATTGTTTAGTAATTTTGATATGATAATTCTTTAGGTTGGTGAACAGACGAATACTAGAAAGTAAGTAGTGATGAAGTTATAACAAAGTGGAGAAAGAAGTCCAAATTAAAAAAATATTGATGTAAAAAACTAATAATTTCAATTAAAGAATACGTACCTTATAGATAACTTGGAATAATAATTGTTACAAAATATAGATATATTTAATTGATTTTTCATAGCTTATCTTTTATGATTTTTAAAGTAAATTAATTGTATCAGTATAAAACTTTATTTTAATTCTTTACATACACTAGTATAATATATATTTAAAAATTATTGATTTTAATATTAGCACATCAAAAACACTATAGGTGGAACAAATACTGCATATATGAATGAAGTTACTAGTGAGGAAAAAAAGAAATTAATCAACTTTATTGCATACATATGTTCTAGTGTCCCTAATTAAAGTGAGATCATAAATTCTGAAGTATAGTTTATACAATGTAAATTTTAGCGAGGTAAATTAAACCAACTGGCCTAGGTTGATGATATCATAACTTATAAGATTCTTCCATGTGCAATATTACGGCAATTTTTAACCTTTTGCTCTCGTCCATTTTTTCCAAGACTTACTTATAAATAAGTTCTGAGATGTAGCAAGATACTGAACTGAGAAACGAAAACAAACATACAAAAACTTTAAGCTCTCAAAAATGGTGCAGCTGGGAAATATTCTGTTACGATATAGCGTTATGATTTTCATGTTACATGTTATTATTTGGTCATCAAATAATTATAAGTTGATCGTCATGGCAGATGTACCAGCTATTTTTGTATTTGGCGATTCAACCGTAGATGTTGGAACTAATAATTATTTACATGGAAGTCTTGCTACAGCTAACAATCCTTACTACGGAATTGATTATCCACACCACGTTGCTACAGGAAGATTTAGCAATGGCTATAACCCAGCAGATTTCATCGGTACCTACGTATATTCAATAAATATAATGTCCCGTGTCAATATAATTATATTCACCTGTGTTTGTGATCTTATTAGATTTTTAAAACAAGGCTTAGATATAGTTATTACTATTATACATCGATATACTTTAGAATTAGACTATATATCTAACAAGGAAATTAATGCATGATGATTGTTTAGCGAGGCATTTGGGTGATTATACAGAAAGCCCGCCAGCGTTTTTAGCCTTAGTTCAGAAACAGTCAACATTCAAGAGTGGCATACTTCGTGGTGTCAACTTTGCATCAGCAGGATCTGGCATTCTTGATGATACTGGAAATCAAGGATTTGTGAGATCTCAAAATTACTCTTAATATATACTCTCTTTTTGTCTCAATTTATGTGACAGTACATAAATTGAGACAAAGATATAGTATTCTTGTACAGATGTATTTATATAATTAAATGCTGATGATAGTTGATTAATTTAATAATCTATATTGTTGCAGCATAATGTTACATCACTTACTCGACAAATAGAACAATTCCAAACAGTATGTGGGAACATTACACAAATATTGGGAGATGTGAAAGGCTCAAAACTGATTGCAAACGCGTTCTACTTTCTAAGTGTGGGAAGCAATGATTTCTTCGATCAATTTCGTTTCAATTACAATATATCTACACCTGAACTCATCGCTGATCTCAGCGATACTTTTACCATTCACTTACAGGTTACAATATTCGTTCCTATCTAGATCTCAATTTAACTAGAGCTAGTATTATAAGGTTCTGTTTCCTTGTACAAATAAATGAAAAGTTGAAAGATTCTTTTTTAAAATGCAGAATTTATATAATCTAGGTGCAAGGAAATTTGGAATTTGTGGGATTCCAACGATTGGATGTCTTCCGGGTATACGTGCTGTAACACCTGGTGGTGCCTGTAACGAGACACTTAATGGTTATGCTCAAATATTTTTTAACACAACACTCAGTTTGCTGCAAGATTTCAGCTCAGCAAATCCAGGAATGAACTTTTCACTTGGAAATTATTTCTTGATGACCACGGGTGTTATTGATAATCCAGTTGCATCAGGTAAATATTATAAAGATTAGGCATGAATGGATTGATATTTGAAATTAATTAGTTGAATAATTGTATAGGTTTCGTAGAAGTTGAAGCAGCATGCTGTGGTACGGGACCTTACAAAGGAGGCTATAAATGTACTCAAAATTCTGATGTTTGCAAAAAGCGCGATGAATACTTGTTCTGGGATTGGTTTCACCCAACTCAGAAAGCATCTGAAATGGCTGCTTTGTCTCTTCTTTATGCAACTGGGCAGGAATTTGTGACGCCCATCAACTTCACTACATTGGCAACTATTCAACACTGAAACTATGAACTATATTAAATGTGACCAAAAACAATGAAATAAAACTGCTATGAGGGGGTAACAGCTAGTTAATTTGAACGGAACGTTCATCAATTATCAATAAAATTGATTATGGTCTAATTAAAAGGGGGTTATATTATTTTGTTCCTCTTTGTAAAAATAATACATGGCCTTTTGTCTGATATTGTAATTAAAAACCATTGTTACTTCCGATATATATTTGGTCTGTTTTATCGCTTTCCTGCTTAGTTTTCTTGTTAAAAAAGAATCCTTGTTCTATGGACCATGTGTTCTACTGCTAAGAAACCAATATGTCAAATATTATGAAGAACTAAATTAATACTTTATAACATTTATTTGGTGCCTTTTATGGTGCTATTTGCAGATGCTAAATGAACATTTGAAATACTAGTGAAATATGAAAAAGATTGATGAGAGGAATAGTATTGCAAGTGAAATACTCCCTTTGTGTCCCAATAATATGAGAAATAAAAACTTTTGAAACTTGTGTGGTCTAAAATAAATTTTACTAGTAAGAATTTTTTTAGGTATAAATTAGGCATAATGCTCTTTAACTTAGCCTTAACACTTACATTTATTTCCTTCAACTTTGAGTATGCAAGTAGACACTTGAATATATAGATATGAACATCCTACATGCATGCGAATTTGAGTCCTACATGTATTATGTCACATAGGGTGTTCATGTGTCTACTTGTTCAACTTTATACTAGCTTAAATGCACACTCAAAGTTGAAGGGCATAACTATGAGATAAGATCAAATTAAATGACACATTTATGCGTGTATTATACCTATAGATTATATGTTAATTTAAATGAGAATATATAGTGTCTTTTTTTGGGTTATAAACTAAAAAGAAAAGGGGAAGCAGAATATATTTATTCGCAAAACTTACCTAATATAACTTGTTTGGTCGGTGAACAAGTTACCTTTGAATTATAATACGGAAACTGTCGTCCTTCTCCCTTAATGATACCAACACAATACTAAATCAATATCAGTAAATTAATTGGGGATATATAGTGTAACTATTTCGTGGGGTATAAATATAAAGGTGTATATGTTTATAATTATTTTGCTTTTATAGAATATTTACTTAGTTTCCCCTCAATAATACAAAAATAGAATAAATCAAATTTATTTTGGTTTGATTGCGATTAACATTTTCATCAAATCAAAATCCAAAAAACCAAATTTCTCAAATTGAACCGACCGAATGCCTACCTTATAAGTGTGGGAACTGGGAAGCAATGATTTTTCTTCAACCAATTTCGTTTGAACTGCAATACATTTGCATCAGAACTCATAACTAATCTCACCAATAACTTTACCAATCACTTACAGGTTACACAATATTCATTCCTATCTCTCAATTCTTACATCAATCTTATTTTTCCTATCAAGCTAGTTAGCGTTTTACGAGTTTCACTTGAAAAATAATAATTGAATGCAATCTCTTCAGACGTCTTAATTTAATAAAAACAAATAGAGCATGACTTCTCTTACCTACGGAAAGAAGTCATTTTCTAAAGGGGAAAGAACACTTGTACTCCCCAAATACAAATATCATCATAATATATATCTATTCCAATGGTACGAAGGATGAAGAAGGGGCAGTTAGGTAAATAGTTTAGGTTATAGGTCTAATCAAGGTAAATATATTGGGTTTAGTTCAATTTAGGTAAATACTGTTATCTCCTGTATTCAGATTAGCAAACTAGAAATAATAAAAGATGAAAAGAAAAACACAAAGAACTATCCGAGTCCACAGAACTCACTGTGTGTCCTTAAGAAATTTAATCCCCTCAAGTACCCGAGGTTGCAGATTAATTCCTCCCAAGATAAAATGGATTAACCATTAAAGAAGTAGCGGTACCTCAAACTTCGATAATTTCAACGAACTCAAAATGACAGCAACAAATCACACACAGACACGATCGATCGATTTTGTTTCGTAAGAAATGTATGCAAAAGAAGGGAAGAATTTGATACCGAAAAATGAGAGAAAACATCTCTACTTATAGCCAACAAAGGGTAAAGGTCACAACTCTTTGGAAAGAAGACAACCTTTCAGAAAGGTCACAACACTTTGGAAAAGGCATAACCTTTCAAACGGTCATAATCCTTTAGAAAGGACACAACCTTTCATAAAGTTCACAACCTTTCAACATAGTCACAACTCTTCAGGAGAGTCACAACCCTTTATTTCCTGTTCACACCTTTAAAACCCAACAAATACTTTGTTTAAAGAGGTAAATTTGTGTAGTTTTCCTTCTCTAAAGTTCTACCGTCTACGCAGTAAATAGTTTAGGTCATAGGTCTAATTAAGGTAAATATATTGGGCTGGATCCAATTTAGGTAAATACTTTTGCTTAAAGAGTCAATTTGTGTAGTTTTCACTTTTCTAAAGTTCTTAACTTAATATAACTTATTTTTAAGGATGCCTGTATCCTCATCAATTTAGGTCCTACTATAGACAGAGCCCTAAAGCTACTTACTATACTCTTCACTGAATTCCTACGCGGAGAGCAGCCGATCATGGACAGTGGAAGTGTCACCCCCTGGGCCGATCTTCCTAAAGAACTTGTCGAGAAGATCGACAGTTGCCCCGGTAGCACACAAATTGACGTCCTTTGCCTTCGTTCAGTCTGCACAACATGGCGTTCAGCAATTCCTCCTTTCAAAAACTTTCCTTCTTTACCTCTCAAATTGCAAGTCCCCATCATCCCCAACGACACGGACACTTTTGGAAGCAATCCTGAATTTTATTTAATCGATAGCACAGTTTATCTCATTCAACCCATTGATACTAATAAGCCTTCGTCTTCGTCTTCTAGATCTGGCTGGTTGGTCAAGGTTATGCAAACAGCAGATGGAAAATTGCGGGTTCTGAATCCACTATGCCACAAAGCAATGGACGTTACGCCAGAGGATGTGCCTAATAAGGTATTGAATCTACTAGCTAGACTTCCGCGTTTCTCAAGTTTGCAAATCTTATAGTGTGCAATACTTCGAGTTTCCCAGCTAATCACGATGTAGGTGATCTTGTTAGTAAAATTTTGCTAGTTTCTACCCACAATTGTTTTTCTCTAATGGCAATTCATCATAATAAGGGTGAGTTTTGTCACTTTAAGTCAGGGGACGAGAAATGGACTACGTTAAGAGATGACAGTTGCAAGTCAATTCTCGACATCATTGTGTATAAAGGGAATTTTTATGCTGTCGATCTAGATGGTGAGACCATAAAATTTGATTACTCGCTTAATGAGACCAAGGTCGCTTCCAGGTTGCACAATATGAGGGTTGCTGTTAGACGTATGAAGAAGAACGACTTGTGGAATCAAGTGGTCAATTGTTTCTTGTTGATATGAGTTCATATAACTCTGATCCCAATGATGTCGATAGGATTAGAATATATTGGCTAGATAAACAAAAGCATGAGTGGACTCGTGTGTATAAATTGGTTGATCGTATTTTCTTTGTTGGTGACGACTGTTGTTTCTCAGTTTCTCAAAAGACTTTGGTGATCAGTGCCGAGGGAATTGCATTTATTATACAAATGGATCTGCATATATTAACATGTTGCGGAAGTATGATAGTAAGTTTTGGGTTAATTGGAATAATAACGTCATATACATAGTTTTGATGACTATCGTAGCATCAATAATTTTAGTCAAATATCTTTTGGCTATCCTATAGGTAGTCATTGTAGCGTGAGTTATTATAGAACATCAGGTGATATTAGTGCAGAACTGGTACATAAATATGAAGGATTACAGGGTCATAACACGGGTGTGCTTACTGCTGTTAAACCTGGTTATACCACTGTTATTCTACCTTGAATATGCAGATATTTTTCTTGCCACCACCATCTTGGCTTAATCAGAAATCATACAGGAAGGTTCTCAAAAAAAGAAACAAACAAAAAAGAAAAAAAGGAAGTTGCTGAGTCGTGATTATTTTATTTACATACAAGGAAGAGGCAGAAGGATTAATTCATGAAGAGACATATCGATGCAGGTCCTACTCCAATTAATCTTTGTCATTTTACTTTAATTTATGTTTGACTTCAATTTGATTCTTGTGTTACTACTGTCTTTGATTTGGTGGTAATCATTCTACTATGCGCAGACCACAAGTGTCAATTTTTACAAACATTTTAACATGTATTTTTTCATTATATTGATATGAAAAAAAAATTGATTAATTTTTTAATATCTAAAATTATATTTTAAAATATCAAATATAATTTAATATATCTTTAAAAATTAGTCAAATTAACTCTCGAAAAATGTCACACAACTAAAAAGAAACTAAGGGAGTAAAATGAATAATTAATAGGCTAATAGCCCAAACTAATCTATTAACTGAGGGAGTAAAATGAATAATTAATAGGCTAATAGCCCAAACTAATCTATTTATTGCCTTCGACCTAATGTCAAGCTTTTAAATTATCTTTTTTAACAAATATTTTTTTCAAAAAGTACTTTTCACTTTTGGTGAAAAATTAGTGTATCTATAACTAATTATTTTTAAAAAAATATATATTTTTAAACAACAATTAGTATTTGATGATGAGTTTTTAAAAAATATGGATGTACAAATTTTAACCGATCAGGATAAGATTAATTTGATTAGTAAATGGATTATGAAGCAGCAAATTCTTATTTGGACCAAATATTCATAATATATATATATAAAATTATAATTAAATATTAAAACTCTATGTACAAATAAATATCATACTGAATTAGATATATCATGATTGTTTCCATTAAGTAATTTTATCATTTATAAGGCATAATATATAAATGTGTTATTCAATTTGTCCTCATTTTACATTTATGTTTTGTCTATGCATAAATAGACACTTAAACTTGTATAAAGTTGAAAAAATAAAAGCATGAGTCCGACAAAACATAATATACATAGATCACTACGATGCATCATGTGTGGAATACATGTGTTTATTTAACTTTATACAAGTTTAAATGTCTTTGAAGGACATAAATGCAAGATGAGACCTATTTGTCTTTTTTTAAATAAAGCACAAACGTACTGCCTTTGGAGTGCACATAGTAAAGAAATCTATACTCTATTGGCCAAACGTTTAGTAGATTATTTCAAAAAATGTTTTTCTAAAAATAGTTTGGAAAAAACAATTCACATAGAAAAAATAATTTATACTCTATTGGCCAAACGTTTAATAGATTATTTCGAAAAAATGTTTTTCTAAAAATAGTTTTGAAAAAACAATTTGATGATTTATGTTAGACTAAACTTTTTAAAAATAATGTATTTTCTCAAAAAAAAAAATTAAAAAAATTATAACTTTGGGAAACAGTTTTGTTACCCACAGATCAAAAGTTTGGCTGGAAGCGGAGATACTCCCTCCGTCCCTTTTTAGTTGTCCACTTTAGAAATGGCACACAGATTAAGACAACAATGATTAGCACAGTGAAGTTACAATTTTACCCTTATGACAACTTTTCACTTCAAAATTACAATCACTTATTTGAATTCAAGTGAAATAAATTGGAGGGAAACAACATACACTTTTACAATTTTCAAGAAGTGTAAATAATGGTATAATAGGAAAAAATTTGTTGTCCTTTCTTGATTTGTCAAAATAGACAACTAAATAGGGACAACTAAAAAAGGAAATATGGACAAGTAAATAGGGACGGAGGGAGTAGTAGACAAAGAAGAAAAAGGACGTATTTTCCAAAATTACCAGCTGGATATAAATTTATTGCCAAAATAATAACGGATGCGCAGAATCCGCGCTCGGTTGACAACTGTTATAGTGGATCCCAAGCGGTTCACGGTTTCTCTCCGCCTGCCCCAAAATATATAGCAGCAATACTAGGGCTTTAATTTATCATCCAAGCTCTGATGGAGCAGCAAACTGTGGGCAGTGGAAGGTACGTTCCCTGGTCTGATATTCCGAAAGAACTCGCCGAGAGGATCGGTAGTTGCCTGGACACTCAAATTGACGTTCTTCACTTCCGTTCTGTCTGCACAACATGGCGTTCCTCACTTGCTCCTTTCAAAACCGTTCCTCATTTTCCTGTTGAAATCCCCTTCCCTCTCGATGACCGTAACATTTATAAAGGGAGGCCTGGTTACTATCTCATCGAAAGCACTGTTTACGTTTTACAACCACTTGACGGAGATTCAATTGATTCGCCTTGTAAAGGATGGTTGATCCAGGTTATAAAAACAGCAGATGGAAAATTGAAGGTTTTGAATCCACTGACAGGCAGGGAAATACAGAATCATATGCCTAAGGTATTGAATTTACTGGACTTTCGCGTTTCTCACGTTTGCAAATCTTATCATGTGCAGTACTACATTCCCTCGAAACCTTTGTTCAGTGGTTATGATGTCGGTTATGTTAGGAAAATTTTGCTTCTTATGAACCACAATGCAGGGAGTGAGAAGGATAGTTTTTCTTTAATGGCCATTGATCGTGATAATCGGTTATGTTATTTGAAGTCTGGGAATGACAAGTGGACTAAGATAAAAAATTATAGTTCTTACATTGATGATATCATTGTGTATAAGGGGAATTTTCATGCTGTTGATCGATATGGTGAGACCATGAAATTTGATTCCTCGTTTAATGAGACGACGGTGGCTTCCAGATTTTATGGTGAGACCATGAAATTTGATTCCTCGTTTAATGAGACGGTGGCTTCCAGATTTTCCGGTGGTGGTAAGAGGAAGAAACGACTGGTGGAATCAGGAGGGCAGTTGTTTTTGGTTGATTATAGTTCAGATTTCGGTAAGGATGCCAGCCGTGAAATTAAAATTTACCGATTGGATGAAAAACAATATGAGTGGATTGAAGTGCATACTTTGGGTGATCGAATTTTCTTTGCTGTTAATGACTGTTGCTTCTCTGTTTCGTCGCGTGATTTTGGTGATAAGTACGGTAGAGGAAACTGCATTTACTATGTAAAGGGGTCGATGTATTTTGACGATGAAGACAGTGACGATGATTTTGGTATGTGTGGTTGTTGTTGCCCTCTTGATGATGATGATGTGATTAGCTACCCTATTAGCAATTATGATGACAAGACTAATGAATCTGGTAGCAAATCAGGTGGTGGTGGTGTGATCAGCACCAGTATTAGCAATGGTGATCACAGGATTAATGCTTCTACTAGCAAATCAGGTGGTGTTAGAGAGGAACAAGCGGTAGATAGATACAAAGGAGTATTTGATGATAACACCTGTGTGTTTACCATAGAAGATGGTAAACTTGGATCGCTGTTATCATTCCTTGATTATGCAGAAATTTTATGGCCACCGCCATCTTGGCTTAACGTTGAGGATCAGCCTCATCCACATGTTCATGTAAGTCTTCAAAGTTGTTCCATTTTTTAGAAGTGTTTGGCTAACTTGTCCATAAAATGCAAATCTTCTCAATTACAGGAAATTGCAGAGTCGTTATTATCTATAAATAAACAAGGATGAGACAGCAAGCGAGATCAAGTCATGAGGAAGAGATGCAGGAATCCATTTGCTCTCTGCTCTTTCTAATTTGTCGTTTCACCTCTAATTTGCTTTTGCTTCCTTTGTCTTAGTTAATGGTTAATGAACAGAACATTTTAGAAACTTTGTTTGGTATTGCTTTTGCTTCTTTTGTGTTAATTAATGGCTAGAGTTTGAAAATTTACATAGCTATAGTTTTAATGACTAAATTGATTTGCGTTTGTATATTTTTATTTTCTTGATTGATTATACAAATTGTTTATTAAGTTCTCTTAAATAATGCAACAATTTTAGTTACAAAAAGGAAAAAGATCCCTTAATTCATTGTTATTATATTTAATTAGAATTCGTTACCTAATATGACATTTCATCTTTTTGACAAAAAAAAATATGACTCATTGTATATGAATAATTAAATCGAGTTTACAAAAAAATTGTAGTTAAAGTATATCCGTTTGTATAAATAATATGATGTATAGCAGTTTGTATATGTTTATGAGTAAATTGTATATCAAAATCTCAATGAGGAAAAAAACCTAATAGTTGGAGATTGAAACTGTTATTGCTTTTGCTTCTTTTGTGTTATAGTAATAGGACATACTATAGATTAGTGGCTATTAGTAATCTATAGTCTGTCTTATTTATAATAGCCAAATTACAATGGCAATACTTCAATTATTGAAGTACGTACAATGGAAAATATTGAAATAACAAGTAACTAAAGATCGAGATAAGAATGAGCTTGAAAAACTTAGAGTTTACAAAGAGATCAGAGGATTATACAATTTCTTTCACAAACTCATACCGCTTCTTCCTCCACAGCTCAGACACACAAGTGCAAGCCCCAACTTAATCAGTTTCCGTGCAGCACTCCTGCTCTCAGTCCTGCCCTTCTCTCCCTCTATGGTCAACTATCAATTTAGGTATATAGCCCATTCTACTTAGAACTTACATTTATCTTTACCACTTTTTAAAGTATTACAACTGAACGTTTCAAGAAATAATCGCAAAAGTGAGTTCCAGTGACTTCTCCGAATTTCTCACCATCGACTGTATGACATACCAATGATGGAACTATCAGCTGTGGTTTCAATATTTTCGTGGTTAGCTTCAAATAATACACTAGTATCCCCTAAAATTACTATAAATATTTCCTTAACTATTTCCCACGTAACTTCCCCTTCCTAAAAGCTACCCCTTGGACAAGCGAAACCTCCGTCAGATCTTCAAAGTATAAAACCTGAGCTAGCTGAAGAAAAGCTCAAACAAGGTGCACGATGGTCACAATTCTAGGAACTTGTATAGACCTTTTAACACGGTAGCAACAAATTATGCGTCTTATAGAATCTTGATTGTGAGATAATTGAGAGCAAAATAAGAGTATGTGTTGCATTTTTCTCTTTTGAGTCATGAAGAAGAAAGCAGATGAACATGACCATTTGGTTTTTTTCCTTCTTCTGGGTGGGGGAGGAAGGTGAGAGGCCTAAGAAACGACTGTAATTAAATGTCCCGTGTATAAGGAACTCACATTCGCACTTTCTGTAGGTCCACCAGAACAAGAATAACAGCTATTCAAAGGAAGATGGAAAAGTAGAGAAATATACATAGAATGGAATGACCCTTTCTTGAAATGATTCTCGCTATTTGATTCTTATGCATAGTTTTTCTTCTATGCATTCACTTAATTATATCACACTGATTATCCAGCTATTGGACTACAATTACATTTTCTTTAACAAGGACTAGAATTGCATTATTAGTAACTAGGTCGTGCATATAATGCAAAGAAAAAAACATGAAATCAAGACCCAATATAACTATGGATGGGAATCTTTTACAACTAAGATTTCCTGTCTACAATGAAGAGCATTTTTTTTACACACAGTTATAGCCCCACATGTTTTAAGCAGATAAATGTTTCTTCACCGCAATTCCTGAATGATGAGCAAAGTATTTTTGCCTGAGAAGAACATAAGGGTATCCAAAGAGTGACAGCAGATGTGCAGGCTTCGAGAAGGAAAGTATCTCGTACCAAACTAGATCATTTTCATCCAATGCTATTGAAAAACGTTCTTCACCAGCCTGCTCAAACACTAGGTATCACAAACTCATATATTGTCAAGTTTTACATGCAGCAATATAAAGGAAAAATGATAGGTCTAAGATGTGATGGTAAACTTAAAACTTCAAACAAGGAAAATAGGACATAACATTATCATTCTTGTAAGCATTGTGTTAGAGTTAGACACTACCACCGCCATTATTAACCTTTTGCAATGGCTGGCTTAGCAGCTTGTAATTGAAACAGAATCTTAAATCCTTAATGCTTATTTTATATAGCTAGAGTGAAATGAACCTAATGATATCATAACCAGAAAACCTAAACAGTTGAAAGGTATATTGCAAAACAAACAATTGCAACAAAGGAGAGCAAACTGACCAGCAAATGTCCTTGGAGAGTTCCACTGCCAAAACTAAATGAAGCACCCTTTTTCGAGTTCTTGTTCTCGGTGACATAAACCACCTGTAGAGGCATCATAAGCCACGGGAAGAACTCCTTCACACAAACACAGAACTTTGTCCCACTTTGAATTGGAGCTTTTGGATCAACAAATGCCCAATTCAATCCAAAATGCCTGCAAAGTTGGTTTGGTACATAATCAGACCATTGATCGCATGATATTTCTGCATAAATAACTGATATACCAAACCTCCAATTTTGAAGGGCAGCTTTTCCCTTCTCAAAAGTCTCACGGCCTGAACCGACTAATACACGAGCACAATTAACAGAGAAACCATTCTTTGCAAGCTCCCTGTCTTGCTTAAGTAGAGGAGCAGGTTTATCAGTAGCTCCTCTAAATCTATTATCATAGTTAAAGGAACCAGACCTGTTACAGAGGAAATCCTCAATTAAACCAATAGAAAGGGAAATAAATAATACTCACTCTATTTCAATTTGTTTATCTGATTTTGACTTGGCACAAAGTTTAATCTTAAACTAAAATACGCAGAATGTACCAAGTGGTCTAGAATCGTTTTTAAACGGATTAAAAAGCAAGATAAGACAAATAAATTGGAACGAAGCCAGTAATAAGTTCTGGGCATTCATTACTTGTTGATACATGCTTTCTGCTCTTCAGGAGATGGACGCGTCCAGCTAAGAAATACCATCAGTACTTAATCTGTAAAGAATTTCACTAAATTTTTCTGCTAACAAAAAATACGAGCATCAAAAACGAATGTAGAAATTATTTATGAACGGAATAACATAGGAGCAGAGAAGATGAGTATGAGATTGGCAAAAATTTTACCGGAGACTCCACCGCCGGCAGTGAGGCAACAGTGACAGTGAGCAGATGAAGATGAGAGATTTGGAATTGGGGTTCTGTTCTGATTTGCCAATTAGGGGAACTTTTATTTTCTCATTTTTTATTTTATTTTTTGGAATTCAGGATAACCCGCAGTAGCTATAACCTCTATCATAGCATCTGCCCTTCGGGTAAGCATTCTGTGGTGATCACTTTGTGCGCAGTGGGTAAACCCTTACTGTGTAATAGCCTGCAAACCACACAGGAAATGTAAACCGCACTAGACAAGCCCTATGCGACAGGCTCGACTCAGAAGACATTGGGGGATCGATCCCGGGCCATCCGTGTCATCCCAAATGAAATGATTTGGGAGACTGCGTCCCTGCGTGCAAAATAATTTATAAGCTAAATAGTACACATTATTTAAGGTTTGTAATCAGTTTCTCAGTTTGATGTTGCATGATTTACCTTCGGTTACTAATGTTTGAAAAATGTTATTTGATTTGAGTGAAAATAAATTTAATTTGATTTTATTTTTTGATATTTGATTAGATCACAAAAGATAATATAAGTATGATATAATCAAATAGTTATAATTTTTTTTAAAAAGAAAATTGGTATCAAAAAGTTATATTTGACTAACTAAAAAAATATCAATTATTGAAATAAAATAGTAATTGTCGATTTTTTAAATATGTTTTCTAAATTCAATTCATATGATTGAAATAATATTCGATAAAATAATTATACAAATACGTATTTGATGAGATAATTTTAATACCCTCTAGTCTCCTAAAAAGCATAATGCAACATTTTTTTATTTTTTTTTTACCGTGGTTTCCGGGCATCGCTTTGCGAACCCGACTAGCTGTACCCATCGGGTCCCGCTGTTTCAAGGCGGGTCCACCACGGTTAGTTCCACGGGGCCCTGGAGACGCGGCCAGTTTGTAATGCCTCCAGTGGCCCTGCTGGGGCTCGAACCGGCGACCTGAAGGACTTTGTCCCAGGCCTTTACCAGCTGAGCTACCCCTCAGGGTTAAGCATAATGCAACATGCTAACAAGAATATAAAATTGTATGAAATAACAAACTATTAATTCAAATGAAATGGTATAGTCATAGTTTATTTTATTTGTAATTCGCAGCAAACATCCCTTTTTTTTTGTCATTTGATTCGGTACACAATTAGCCATTTTCGGTGTATAATTAGCCATTTTATACATTTCGATATAAAATGTGTTTGTGTTTGTATAAAGCGAGAGTAAATATATATACAAATACAAATATATATATTTTCGTCTTATACACTTATAATTATACAAATACAAATCTTATTATACAAATTATAATGTATAAATGAATTTATATAAAACTAAATAATTTGTATAAAATTAGATGTATCTAGCGAATTATACAAATCAAAAGTTCCATATCAAACATAAAATTTGCTATGAAGCGCAATTATGCAAACTATAGCTATAACATACAAATATGATTTTTATGTTTGTTATATGTGAAAGTTACTCCTATAGAAAATAGTAGACTCCATGTATAAAGAATTAAAGATTAAATAAGTTATTTTTTAAAAAAAATGTAAAACAAAAAATTTATATCTTTCAATTAACTCAAACCAAACCCCAAACAAAATACAGTTTAATTTATCTAATGTAATCTGCAAACTGCATCTTTTTTTGTGCTAAAGATTAAATACAAACATCACAAACCTTTCCAAAAAAGGGAATAAAGTCAAAAACAATTTTTTTTGTTTTTTCATCGTATGTTCAATATTCATATTAAAAGTCTACTAATTTGAGTTTACACTGTAGGGCTCATTTGTGTTAACACTCCGAGTAATCTCATTCACTTCGTTGCACCAAGTCTCTTTGATAGTAAAGCAAGAAGACCGCACACGAGAGACTCTGATTTCCTTCGATTTGAGAAAGTTGAAATGAGTTGCTATCAATGTATATAGGGCAATTAGGAAACACTGGCATATACTTCCTCCGTCCCATTTTATATGTCATTCCTTTCTATAAATAGTTGAACCACAATACTTGTCATTTTATAAAATTTATGCATAAATTACCATATTTTGCCTATTATACCCTTGATAGAATAGTTAATTAATCTTGACATTTATTAATAAAGTTGAAATAAGAAAACATTAAATAAGGATAGAAAGGTAAAGTTACATTATTTCTTAATGCAAGTGCAAAGTAAAAATATGACATATAAAATGGGACGGAGGGAGTATATGATTATCCTTTAATTAAGTTGAAATGGTTAACCCTCTTCATTTTTCAAATGTGGGGCATTTGCTGGAAAAAAAATGTTGTAAAAAAAGTGTTCCTCATAACTCATAAGGTGGGACATGAGTTTTAGTGGTATATGACTATCCTTTAATTATTAAGTAAAAAATAAAACAAAGATGCTCCTCCTTGATATATAGTTCTTGAGATAATGTGATAGTAGGTATTAATTCCCTCTGTATTAAGGAAACTAGGTAGCTTTACGTTTCAAAAAAAGTGTTAATGGACTTCCATAAAAAAAGTATAGTTGAGCTGTGTACTCCAAAAGTTTCATGTCTCTATTCCATTTTTATCTCAACCAAAACCTAGCTGCTTCAGTACTGTCATGTCATGGACTGGACTATAAATAGCGATATGATAAGAAAATTATAGTGATGGGATAAATTTTTGTTTCTTGTTTGGTTGTCATGGTTGAGATAACTTATCCCACCATGTATATCATAATGATGGGATAAGTTATCCCATATACATGGTGGAATAAGTTATCTCATGATAGCTAACTCCAGAATAATTAATCCTGGGATAACTTGTTCCCAACCAAACGACCCTGGTGTGAGGAATAAAAATAAAAAGTCCTAGGATAAAAATAAATAGTCTTGGGATAAAATTTAGATATCTTGTTTGGTTAACATGTTTGGAATAACTTATCCAACTATTTATACCATAGTGATGGAATAACTAATCCAAGAATAGTTCCTGGAATAACTAGTTCCCAAACAAACCATTAAGATTAAAACCATCTCCAAGTACTGTGATATTCAAGTCCATTACTATTAAACAACCTCTTCAACTACATTTAACTTGCAATTTTTGCTGAAGATGAAAGAGAAGAAGACCAAGAACATATATTCTTGGCCCGTATGGGATGATCTTCCTGAAGAACTACTTGTTAAGATCAGCAAGTGCCTCAAATACTCATTTCAAGTTGGTCATTTTCGTGCTGTTTGTACCTCTTGGAGATCCGCAGTTCCATTCCCCCCTCATACAAGACTCTCAATTGTCCCTAAATACATTCCCAGTAAAAAGCCTCATAGTAAATACATCAGAAGATTAGTTTTCCGGCTTGATCTTCAACAACTTCCACCTTCATCATCCACACCATCACCCACCAGTTATTTGATAGCTGTGGCGGAACAATTCAAAGGAGACGGCCAAAGCCAACTCCGCCTATTGAACCCGGTCACTGGAAGTCCTATTCCTATCTCCTCATCACCATCAAACTTGTTTCCAAGAGAAATTAATTTGAACAAATTTCGCGTCTCTATACTGCATAAATCTTCCTTGATGTTGCGTGCAGATACAAATCGCTGTCTTATTGGCAAAGTTGTTCATCTTTCCACTCTCCGCCAATCCTCTGACGGACGTAATCCGAAAGCAACTGCTATTCTTGGGAGTGGAAAAGTGTCTTTATTTACAAGTAATACAAGAGGGATAGTTATCTTAAATTATATGATGGATAGTCTTCTTAGAGGCCATAACCTGAACAAGCCTTTTTATCATGATGTGGTGAAGTATAAGGAGAAATGGTTCGCTATTGATCAATATGGGCGAGGGGTTATGGTGGATTCTTCTTCGAAAGTGAGTCTAGTTACAGATCCTCTGTTTCATCCAAACAGGAATGGTTACTTTCATAACCACCGGTCATACTTGGTGAAATCATCAGGGGATGCAGATCTATTTCTAGTGGACAGGTACTCGGAGAAACCATCAGAGCAAACAAATTACGCTGAACAACATGCTGCAACCTCTGATGATAATGCAAAGGAACCAGAGTGCGATATGGCAGTTAGATTCAGAGTGTATTAACTTGAGGAAGAGGAGCATTGTTGGAAGGAAGTTACAAGCTTGAATGACCAAGTCATATTTGTCGGAGACTATGCATCTTACTGGTCCTACTGTGTGTCTGCTAAAGATTTTCCAGGGTGTAGAGGAAATTTAATTTACTTCACAGGTCAATTCAGGAAAGCTGGGGATGGAGATCTCCATGATTTTTGGGATGCACTAAAACATGAAAAAGACTACTCACTTTGGGGGATTTGACATGGAGAACGCGTTTATCGGGCCAATGGCATGTTTCCCTGGTTACACTGATTTTTTCTGGCCACCTCCTAGCTGGCTCAGCTGAGATTTTCTCCAATGCCATGGTTAAATGTACTCTTATGATCCATTTTATGTGTTAGATTGAATCTTGAAAAGTGAAAAATATTGTATGTCACTGCTTCTTCAGTAAATTCTAGACGAAGTCATTCGAATTGAATTAAACATTTTCATTTGTGGTTAAGTGCAACCATTTTTTGGCAGGGGCAAACCTAGAAGGTTACATACATGAATGGACTTCTACAGAAACACTAGTGTTGAGCTGCACGCTCTGAAAATTACATGTCTTTATTCCTTTTTTAACACAAAAGTTTGTGCTTTAATGCCCCAGAAAAAGAGTGCCCCAAAAACATGCACTATGCCTAATACAACTCCATTGATTCTTCTCACCAAACTCATTAGTGTTCACATGTTTCCCTCTTATCCTGTGAAAAGGTTTCAGAACAAATTCTCCGGAGAAATTAACATTTGGAGTATCTCATGCTATAACTAAACACATTCACATGTTTCCCTTTTACCTTGTGAGAGACTACAGAACAAATTCTCTGCAGAAATTAACATTTGGGGAATATATCTAATGCTACAGTTCAACGCATTATTCTTTACTGCCTCTAGATTGTTATTGATTATGAAGATTAAAATCATGGTCTCAAGTAGTTGAGTCCTTTTTTGCCTTCAAAACAATAAATGAGGTTGAGTCTGCAGAGAGGGGAAAAGCGGGTATGCCGCTAGAAATCCCAATAACATGCTATTTTAATACACAATGAATCAATGAGGCAGGAAACTAAAAGATGAACACACAATAGTGCAAGAAACCAAAAGATAAAGAAAGAACGAAAGAAGAAGAATCAGTTTTAACGGAGAACTATAGAATTCTTACAAATATAAATTTCAACTTCGATCAGTGAATACCTCTATGTTCCAAGTGTTCACCCACTTCGTTGAGAGCACAAATTCCTTAGTTCGTGTACTCTTATTACTAATCCCGTTCCAAGTGACTAGCTTGGCTGGTGATGCATTCACCCACTTGCACGCTTTGCCACAAGCACAAAATCCTTCGTACTAACCCGAGAGAGGATATAATCTAAGAGCCGATCCTTGGTCACTCCGATTCTATTTGTCAAGATCAAGAGGACTTGAACTCGGAATCAGATTATCTTTCAAATCAAATCCAGATAAATTTGTTTCACCTTTTTCGTCTTTACAATAATTTATTATGATAAAACAAATTATCAACAATATGATCAATTTGTTGGTTTGTTCATATTACACAAGTCTATCTTCATTTTGTACAACACGACATATCTACCCAGAAATGTGGTTCTCATATCACCCCCCACCCAAAATATGATTTTGATTTGCTAATCATATTATTCACGGGAAGAGGTGAAGCACTATGTATCCTCACCCAGTCTTATGATTCTTCTACTTCAACATTTTATTTTCTTGATCAGCAACACCACAAAATTCTTCATGAAGTATATTCATCTTAGAGAAGGAAAAAACATCATTCCAGGATTTTTCAGATTGGAAACCATCAATGCTTTCAAAGTTGATAACCTTTGTACTATTACTATATAACAAGAAGAAGAAGAAAAAGAAGTGCTTGCTAGTTGCTAACCTCCATCTAATCGTATATACAGACCAAAAAAATTTCATCAGATGGAGGAAGAAAAAAGAAGAAAGCCACAAGGTTCCTACACATCTAACTATGAACCGAAAAGACTGCAAAAGGCTTCCAATTATCTTATGAGATGCATCTCATGGAGTACATTGTAACAGGTGAGTCTACTGCAGGCGCATCACCATAGACCCTGGCATGATCACTCTCCAGGCCATAGTCCATCATCGGACGGTACTCAAGATCTTCATCATGATCGTACACAAATTCCGGCATCCCAATCTCATTCCTCCTCACATGTTCCCACAGATAATCAACCCTGCTCACATACCTCAATTTCCCATATAACCTGTGCACATAACTCCCAATTAGATTTCTCCCCTGTCAATTCTAAAATAGGTTTTCAAAAAAAAAAAGTATTGTATCTTTGGAATTGACATTCTTACCCTCCGCTGAAGATGAAGCGACCAAATGTGGCAAGGAAGAGCCTGGCTTGAAGGCCAGGGTGAAGAAAGTAAACAGCCTCCAGATTCTCTCGGACTTTCACCGGAATCGCATCGTAGAACGATCGTAAAGCTGACACTCCGGGAAAATTCTCGCTTTTCTCCACATCGGTGTGAACATACACCACGGCGAACGGCCTTTTCTCAAGTTCTGGAAAGATCTTCTCCGCTAAATACTTGTTCACTACTTCAACACTCAGATTTCTAGCTGATAATCCACAAACAAAAACAAATCCACAATTCAGACCAAAAACTCAACAGGAATAATCAAGAAAACGAAATATATATATATATACATTAAAAAAAATTGCTTACCAGGAAAGAATTTTCCGATGATGCGCAAAATTTTGCGGCCACGTTTATCTCTGCCTTGGATCTTGAAGATTTCGAGTTTCTCAATAAGCTGTTCTTGTTCAACTTCTGTAAACATGGTTTTTTGAATTTCGATTAGAGATTGTTGCAAAAGTAAAACGTTACGTTTAGGATGAGATATGAGAAAGAAAGAAGGCCGGAGAGGATTTATATAGCGAATGAGGAAAGGAGAAGATGGGCGGTGGAAGGAAAGAGAAATGTTATCCATTTAGGAAGGAGGAGAGGAATATTAGGGGAATATTCGTAAGGATCTTCCATTTTGTAGGTGGGACCGAATTTGTTTCCTTGTGTTTATCATTGAGACACTCCCCGTGATCTCATGGGACCCTTTCTTTCGGATTTTGGATCAATTATTTGCCCTTTCTTTTTTTATCTTCCTTTTGCGCTTGCGCTCTATTATCTTTTTTTTCTTCTTTATTCCCTACTATTATTACAGTCGATTATTTCTAGAGGGTATTAATGTATAATCATATTAGATAACACAATTCTCGTTAATCGAAAAAATTATTGGTTTAGTTAACAGTAATTAAGTTTATTTCTTAAGTATTAATTTTACACCAATACAAAACTATAAATTGTTAAAGATAAAAGAGGCTACTAGACTGACTTTTGTGATTTTCTCATGCCTTTTTATCTTCTTAAAAGACTCTTTTGGATCATGAAATATTATTATTTTGTAGAGGTATTATTTAATTAATAAATTAATATTTCTTAATTTAAAGAGTATTTTGAAATTTAATGAGGATAATTTTGATTACATTAAAATCATTGTATCTTACTAATTTATGTATCATATTTATTGATTCACATAAAAAATAAATTTATTGTACATAAAATACAATGAATGCATCAAAACTATTGTATCTTACTAAATTATGTCTCATATTTATTTAATTCTTATAAAAAATATTTTTTCATTATACATAAAGTACAATGCATGTGTATGATTCATTATAATATTTCTTTTGGTTAAATGATTCATTGTAAAATAAATTTAATAATTCAATGATTTATCGTAAAAATGAATTCATTAGATATAATATTCATTGTTTCTTAATAATCAAATATTATTTATTATATCTTTACTAAAAACATTCTATGTATAATAATGAGATAATAAATTATATAAGCAACATAGGAAATTTCTTGAAATCATATTAAAAAATTTGCTTCTCATTTAAAATGTATCATAAAATCAACCATTACAAACCAAAAAAGCATTATGTGAGTACCAAAAAAATCATTCCACATGCACTAAAAAAGATTTACAGTCGTGGCAACATCGAAATTTTCGGATGCAATAAGAAAAGTTTGAGATGAACCTCAACTAGATTTAAATTTTAACAAAAAATAAAGCACAATAAAATTATATTTCACTAAATGGTCTAATATATGTTTATATTTTTAAATAATTATTAATTTATAATATTAATAGAACCATATATTTATATAGAGGTCTTCTAAAAATATATTATTTTTTTATCCTATCGAAATGAGTAATTTTTTTTATTGACACAAGTCAAGACCGGAGAAAATATTATCTTAAAGAGATTATTACTTTTACGAATTTTAATTTAGTGAGATTTTACTATAGTTCCAAAAATCGGTCGCTTCAATGTGGAATGACTACAGTTTTAGAACGCTTGCCTTAAGGCTAATTGAAAGAAGGTCATTGCAAAATCCGGAATTGATTGTTGATCTCCTCGAGAATCATTATGATGATTTTGGACTATAAAATACCTAGAGAGAGAAGGATTTGTAAGTTGCTCAGTTATGAAATATTCCCTCTATTCTATATTAATTGAGTTTGTAAAGCAATGTACATTTATTAAGAAAAACAATCAAGGATATAATTTAAACCATAAAGTTTTAATATTGTCCTTTGTGGAATCATAAATATTTTAGTGTAATTTATATCTTAGAAAATATAAAATGCAATAAATAAGAGGGCAAATATGAAAAAAAATTCAAATATATATCTTGAAGGCATAATACATAAATATGACTCTTTAACTTGGCATCAGCTGACGTCTGACAACTATGACCTTTAACTTTGGATGTGTACAAGTAGACTTAAACTTGTATAAAAGTGAGCAAATGGACACATTCGTCCTAAATGACAATTTTGTGTCCTATGTGTATTATGTCATATAGGACATGAGTGTCTACTTGTTCAAGTTTATACAAGTTCAAGTACCTAGTTGTGCACACTCAAAGTTGGAGGACACAGTTGTCCGTTGAAGTCAAGTTAAGAGTCATGTTTATGTATTATGAACTTTGAACAATGTAAAATCCTAAAAAAATCAATTGATATGAAATAGAGGAAGTAACTTTAGTCGAGCCGATGGTTCATCCCAAATTTCTCGGGCCGCCGCAAGCATTTCTGTTTTAACCATGTCTTGTAGTCTGATCTGCTTTTTTGTTAGGTTTTTGTTATTGCCCCCACACAATTGCTACTCCCTCGATTTATGTTTATTTGTTAATGTTTGACTTGACAACTCATTAAGGAAATAACTATTGATATAAATATTTTATTAAATTATCCTTATTAAATAATATTAGTACTAAGTTTTAAAAAATAATTTAAAAAATGAATATTTAATGTTAAGAGTAAAACATGAGAAAGTCTTTTCTTGATATGTCAAAATAACAAATAAAAATAATTTAAAAAAAAAAAAAGTAACAAGTGAAAATAATCGGAGAAAGTAATTCTATATTTAATCATATAGCATCTAAATAATCATAGGCCACTTGACTAATTGGTGAAACAACTCTCATGTTAATAATGAAATAATAATAAAGCACGCACTCATAATTATTATATCACATATAAAACAAACAATCTTAGAATAGCATTAGAAGAACAATCTTAGAATAGCATTAGAAGGAGGCCTATTGTTCAAACTTTTTAATTAATTTTCTTGAAATAAAGTACGGAAAAGGGTCAAAATTATCCCCGAATTATATGAAACAGACCATTTATACCCTTCGTTACATTTTGGGATCAAAAATGCCCTTGTTGTTATCCTAAGAGACCACAAATACCCTTAAGAGTTAACACCCCAAATTTTTGTTGACTTGGCAAGCCACGTGGGACTAATCCTTCCACCTAAGCGTTGCCAACTAGGATTCACTACAAAAGAACTAGACCTTTAGCGGCAACAACAGTCGCCACAAAAGCCCAGAAAATCGTCACTAAAAGTTTTTAACACTAAATTCTAATTTTGCGTTTTCTCTTCATTGTTTTTAAAAAACCAAATATGATATCGATTAAGTAGGAGTTTGAAGACACAATATGTTTTATTTTTATGTCATATGTAAATGTATAAAATGTACAATGATGCATTATATATATATAGTAGGAGATTTGAATCGAGAAGTAATTTTGATTATTTTTCGTAAGAATGTTGGATGTTTTTAATATGGATATTGCAAGTTATTTATTTTAGAAAATTAGGTTGCAATCGAAAATTAATTATCATATTTCTTTGTTGAAAAAATAGGTTTTACTAGTGAATGGTTGTTAGAGCCTTAGTCGCCACTAAAAATCACTCATAACCTTTAGTGGCAATATTTTGGGATTTTGTGGCGACTTTGTCGCCACTAAAAATCAAGTTCTTTTGTAGTGAATCTTAGTTGGCAATGCTTAGGTGGAGGGATTAGTCCCATGTGGCTTGCCACGTCACTAAAAAAATGGAATGTTAACTCTTGAGGGTATTTGTGGTCTCTTGAGATAACTGCGGGGTATTTTTGATCCCAAAATATAATAGAGGGTATAAGTGGTCTATTTTGCATAGTTCATGGGCAATTTTGACCCTTTTCCGAATAAAGTATGATGTATAAAATAATCTTCACCAATAAAATTACAAAAGAAGGATTGGCCACCGTCTCAAACGTATGTGCTAAATTTCTTTTCTTTTTTTAATCATCCGATTGGCACAATCTACGGTATTCTTTGCAGCCTATTCCATTTAATAATAGAAATTTGTTAAATAAAACTAATAAAATAATAAACGCTTTTGTATTATTTGGAAGTAGGTATAATAATTAAGTAAATGTTGCAAAAAACTTTATGCGAGTGGTATGTAATTTGCCCATAGTATTGTACTAAACCAATGAAAGAAAATCACTCGATACGGAGTCACCTTTGTTAGAGAGCACTTTACCCTCAATGTGGGACTTTCCAACTCGAATCCAAATTTAATCGGACTCCAATGTGGATATCGGACACTGGATGAAAACCAAAAAAAAAAAAGAAAATCATCCACCATACTTCTCCTTGATTTTTTTCATGAATTATCACAGTAATCTAAAAGGCTAATGTGTCAGCCAAGATCACAATCCATGGGCTCAGTCAATCATCTGGTTTTCATTTTAGGGTAAAAATGAGGTAAGAACGAACATATTAAATCGATTGTTATTGATTAAGAATTTTTTAAAAAATATTGTCTCAACTTTAATAATGATAATTATTGGTTTTCTTTTAGTGTGAGGATTTAATATAGCTAATAATCAATAATTGATTTTAGATTTGAAGCATAATTTGTTTGATAGTAGTATATATAAAGGTACATTAACACCGTTAGCATAAAGTTTATTTATATAGGGCCGGCTTCTTTAGAGATAATTAATGATGTTGTAAATTGCATTAGAGAAATGATCCATGCCAATTGCCAAGCAAGTTGATTTATATTCAAATTAAGGCACTAGCAAGTTGAATAAGCTATTATGTTTGAATAATTCAAGTCAAGAGAAGGAAATTCAATTAGAAGAAAAAGAAAAGACAGAAAAGTTGAAGCATATGCCAAAAAAATAAATAAATTAGTAAAAGTAAGCACTAATTTCCCTACCTTTAGTACGTTGTTGACCACTTTTATTGAAGATAATGATTGTACATTATTAGTCTTGGTCCCTAATTAACCTGCATTTTCTAATACGTTATTCTAATAGATATAGTTTTAAAAAAGAAGCCAGAAAGCCCTACTACATAAGAAATGGAAAATGATGAAACATCAAATTAACATATTGGAATATTTTCAACCATATGGAATTAATCATAACCAAATTGGCAAATACTGCTTTAGCACGATTATTTTTAGAGCCCTCTTGTTCTATCTTTATTTCATCAAATGAGAAGTTAGAATAAGTAGTCAATTTTGGTTTATAAATACAAAAAATAAATATAATACAACTAGGTTACAATATTTTCATGATGCTCTCGTGCACGGGTTCCCTTCTTTGTCCAAGATTGACAACTTTGAACGGGAGATCTCTCAATCAAAGGGCTAGAAGGTTCAAACTTAAACCCCCTTTTTAAGTCGAGTTTATTACATAAAATTTGTTTGGTATGATTTTTTATTTTATTTTTTGTATGTTTACGGGAAATTTCATGAGTCCAAGTTTGCCGAGCTGGAGCTATATAGTAACACCTTGTTTGGATGGTTGTTTGTTTCACGTATCATATTATATTGTATTAAATTATTTTGATAAATATAATATTTGAATAAAATGTGCCATTATATAATGTCACACTTGAACAATTTGAAGAATGAATCCACAAGAAAATTAATGTAGAGTGTGGAGTAGAGCTATTACAAAAGTTTAGAGTGAAGAATAAAATGAGTAATAAATAAGATAAAATGAGAAAATATAAAAAACACCATTTCATAGTTAACGATACAATTTAATTTAAGTAGCAGTTAAAATAAATATTGTATTTTAACTAACAACATAATATAGATAACTATCAACCTTCCAAACAAGTCTACTATTCAAAATTCAGAGTTACAGATGCAAATTTGGATCTAATTTATAATCCTTATCTTTTAAATTCCAGTTTACCGTCAAGGTAAAACTACTTGACGTTTAGTTTGTGTTTCCAATTAAAAAAATGACGACTATCTTAGTGCAGATAGTCATGGGTTCACTAACCTTTTCTATTAACTTTGGTGTACCTATATGGCTTATGGTAACCACTAATTATCTCCCACATCGGACACATCAAGACAACGTTCCAGAAACGAGGCATATAATAATAGATAGCAGGTAACAGGGAAAATTATCTTTGCGCTTGGGGCAATGACGCAGCTAGGGAGGTTCTAACCGAGGCGCGTCTATTGCTGGTTGAAAACTATTTCCAAACCCCCTCTTTGGCCTGGGTTCTGCCTTGGCCATTGAGAATTTTTGAAAGGGCTTCCCTTCTGGGTTAAGCCCTCTAATTCTAGTCTAAAATTATTTTTAGTAGTAATAATAGAAGTATAGAGTAAGCAAATGAACCACAGTTGAACAAGTAATAATAACGTAGAACTTGTGAAAAGGGTTTTCATTGCAATATTTATAACAGGTGTGCACCGTAATAAGCTTAACTTGTAACTTCTAAGGCACCTATGCTAGTACAATTATCACTGAGTGAAGTTGACACTGGCTAATAGGCTATATGTCGACCTCATCCATCGTTATTATTGTATGCACTATCAAACTAAAAAAACAACATACACCCCTACTCCAGTTAACATTATAATCCTCAAGGATTGCAGTAGCATCTGGAGTTAATTGCTCGTAAGCATATGATGATCATTTCAGTCCATACACGGCATTGACGGAGAAATTTGCATATGGAATTTGATAATGAGCTACACTGGGTATATATCGCGGAATCTCCCCAAATATGCTCTGATATAATTGGTAGCAAACGAGACACAAGGAATTACTCTAGAAAACAAGGTAACAGGAAATGAAAACAAAGGAGAAGAGAAACTGGACATTGAAAGAAAACGGAATAAATGGTAAATGAAAGGAACAACAAAAGAGATATCTTTATTATACTAATCATATTGGCTTTACAGTGATATTTAAGCAAGCTTTGCAGATGGAAAGGATGTGGCATCACTCCTCTAGCTGGCTAACTAACTCTAGCAAAGGTGTGAAATTAAAATCAAACTAAAATGAGAAGTTAACTGAATTAATAGAACCTCAACTATACCAAATGCAACAAAATCGCAATAAACAATTGTAAATTGCTATCATAGTGAAGTATGCACCAAGCAAAACGACCAAAACTTGAAAAAATAACGTCATTACGATCTCTTGCTACATCTTTAGTGAAGGTATTTTTAAGCAGCACTCCTTTTGGAGCTATGAAAAAGCCAAGTGCTTTGCCTGATGATGAAAGGCTCTACAAGTTCCGAACATGGCAAAATACACTACTAGCTCGAAAATTCCTCCCCCATTGAATTAGGAGGTATATCATCTGATTCCTCATCTCTGTTTGACATGTTTCTTTGAAGCGGCACGAGATGACTGTTGGAAGACTGGACTATATGTGTGTTGCTGGATAATATTGATAAGAACGAAAGTATTTGCAGCCAAGAATAGCAAACCTGCCACCCAGAGTTGAAGAAAGACATTCTTTCCTTTGAATTCAAGCAAATAACCCCACAATAACCAGTGGCCCTGAGCTGCCATCCACAGCAAGATGCAGACCAATCCTTTTCCTCTGAGCTTCATGTTGGTCCATGGCAGGATTAGCGGCAAGAGACAGAAGAACCAAACAAAGTATTGAGCAGTCATAACCTGTCAAAGGAAAAGAACGTTATCTTGCTAAAGGAAAATCAAGCTAATATTCACTGATTCTCAACATAAAAAATAATCAAGCATTGCCGACAAACCTTGTTAAATGCGACAAATGCCACAGTCTGCACAAAGAAGCAAAAGGGAAAATCCTGCACAAAGCGGAAAACAAGAACTAGCTGCACCATAATCTGAGGCAGAAATGAGACGAGCTTTTCCAAGTTTGATAACTCGTGTTCATAGTGCAGATATATATGGTAGAAATAAATTGAAAAATTGTGCCTCGGGTCTGTACGTGTGAGATGATAGAGCAGTGCTTCATGCAAGAAGTCCCAGCCATATAAAAAGAAGAAAATCCCGGTAAGGAGAAAGAACAAAGCTCCAGAAATAAGCCCAAACATTATCCTCCTCCAGGTAAAAAGGCTTGTTAAAAAGTTGCATATACAACAAGGATCCATAAGCTTTTTACAGCTGGAAGTCTGCTGTGACTTGCTTTTTCTAGAACTCCAATTCACAAGAGCAGGTTTTGTACCATACTGGAAGAACAGGGGATCAAGAACTAAAATGATTGGAAGAGCATAAATTATTGGATAGATCCTCATGTGGACGACAAGCCCATACCAAAATGCAGCTTGTACTAAACGACCTGATCAGGGAAACATCACCAAAATCAATAGAGCGTGAAGATTTATAACTTCCAAAGAAAAAATGAAGCCACAGTTCCCACTAACCCAAGTGGAAATACAGTTATCTGACCCAAAATATCGGAGGATTCTTGGAAAAATTCTCAATTAAAAAGAGTTTGTTGCTAAACCCTATAAAGTTCCAGAGTTAACATTCTTGGATTCTACTTTCCCTTTAAACTAGAGGCTCACTATAACTTCAAATTGCATAATACTATGAAAAGAAACAGAGGTAGATTCAGGGAAAATCTTGTTTCATGCTTTATTGGAGAAACCAAGTAAAAGAACAATATTCAGCTTACACTGATTGGTTGCTAAAAACCTCATTCACTGTCCGATAGTTTGGGTTGGGCCACTATACACCTAACCCTGTGGAGGAGTGGGAGGAAGACTCAATCTTGACCGGTGTTCAATGAGAAAAGCTTCTTTTCAACCAGTTCCATCACTTAAATCATGATTCTCCTAAATACTTCCCCTTCCATATGTCCCCTCTTTACAGTCATTTACATTGCCCCAATGATAATTAAGGTAGATTAAGAAGGAGACAGGAACCATTTTGAACGAGATAATAACAGAGAAAGTAACAGTAGGGAAGTTAACTTACAATGAAAAAGAAAAATTTAGGAGTAAGTTCTCAACATAACTATATAAAATGTAACCAAAAGGTACTGGAAGTTTTACCATTCATTAGACATAGAATAATCCAAAGGATTATGGCGCAGATGATGGGCTCACAATTCCCACGAGTTCCAATGGTAAAGGTAAATGGATTCAAAAGCCATACCATCACTGAATAGGTGCATAATTTCTCAGGCACCCCTCTTAGCTTTAGAATGGCGTTGATAAGAAATCCCACGAGAAGATCTGCCGCACGAACTCAATGTAAGTTTCACTAAGCATATCTGTTTTGGAAACATAATTAAGATGTCTTCTAAGAATATCAATTATGCATTTTTTGCAATAAGAAGAGACAACAAACCCACATACAAAGGTGCAAGTTCAAAAGCTATTTGTCTACTCTTAGATTGATCATCTACAAGTTCAAGTCCCAATCAACAATTCATCCAGTCTTTAGTTATACATCCACAACAACCCCAAAGATTGCCAATGAAACCTAAGCAGAGAGAGCTGCAGAAATCTCTTGGAAACCACATACAAGGAGCATTTGTATGAGGGAAAACAAGAATTCCAAATGAGTAGATTAAAAATGGAACCTTTGCATTGTCTTGAAATTAGAACCTAACAAGAGCTTAATACAAAATTAATCGTTCATGTATCTGTCTGTTCTAACAAATAATAAACACAAATCATACGAAAATTGTGAAGCTCAGACTTCTTCAGCATTCAACGGGAATAAAAAGAACCCAAAAAATTGAGGAACAAAGAAAGAAAAGAAACAAGGAGAAGAGAAAGGGGAAATTTTACCTGAAGCGGAGAAGATAAACTTTCCCCAAGAAGGATGAATGAAAGAATTGGGCACAAGAAGAAAAGCAATCAAGGGTGAGTAACGATATGTAGATCTTTGATAAGGGGATTTTCCGGCAGCAACTAAAGCAGCTGCATCTGAGAAAACAAGATAGTCCACATCTGTGTATCGAACCTCCATATGGGTATCTTGCCATTCTCCGTAAATTATCAAAAACAGCCTAAGAAATGCTGAGAATATCAGCAGCGACTTCAGATTTACAGTCACCATCATTCAGGAACTGATCGCTCAATAGCCAAAACAACAGAGGAAGTAGTTACAAGTACTTCAGCTTTTTATTTATTTATTTTTCTTAAAAAGTACTAAAAGATTATGACTTACCACAATTTTGTACAATTATTTATACAATTATCAAGAATTAAATTTCACTAAATATAAAAAATTTACAGTTTGGATCTTGAATAGAGTCAAACATCAATCGTTTTTTAAATAAAGCAAGTTAATTTTGAACTAAATCAAGCTAGTTTTTAATTTGGGGGTTTCCATGTTCAAAAGTAATTTTTATTAAACATTCAGTTTTGTTTAACTTATATTGACTAGAGTATTAAACTCAACATTCAATTATGTGTTCTATCACGATTATTGAAATTTTAAAATAAGAATTGATTGCATTTAAAAAGAAGCTATTGTTCCAAACTTCCAATTGACGTTCTTGATCACAAAATAATGAATACTTGTATTGATAAGTCTAGAGAAAAGATTTCCAATTTAGGAAAGTCAGTTCCTCCTGTAATATAAAATAGAATTTAGATTATATACATCTCTACTCCTTCAATCTGTATCGTCTTCACTTTAGACAGCATTTGTAAAATAGGAAATTAAACAGGGAAATTCATTTCAAGAGTTGATCATTCACATTATGGGATACAATCACTCTTACATACATACAAAAAGAATAGTCACGAGATACTTTTTCATCTTCAGGTTACTCTTGCCATTAGATTGTTGTCAATTGTCGTCACAATGGGTTCAGATTAGGGAAAAGTTATCGGCAAAGTTTGGCATAGAAAAAAAAAGAAGAGAAATAGACTTTCAGGGGGAAGTTGGACACGTACAACATTAGAAGAAAACAGTACCACAACATTCAAATAATTGTGGGTAATAGGATTTGCTTGATATATATACTCAGAAGACGATCCACTCGGATCCTTCACTTTATCATACTATCTATTCAGTTTTACTAACATAAGAAGATAATTACATTATGAAACTAAGTAAATACCAGAGGGCAGTTATAAAAATTCATAAACTTCGATATCCTAAGAATATGTGACTGTTGGTCAACAGAGCTCATTTAGCCTCAGTAAGTTCTTCTTTCATATCGAAACCAGACAGTGCAGCCAGCTCCGAAAGCTTCTTCTCTCCGCTAAGAACCTGCCACAATATTATAGTTTTAAGGTCCCTCAATGGAATTTGGAAAAGAAAGCTAGAGGTTCAAACAGCAAGATGTTCATTTTCTTATCGAAGGTGTGAATAACTGGTGCCTTTGTATAGGTTACAAAAGATTTTTCTAGCATAAAGAAGGTTCTTGCTCACCTCCCCATTGATCACCCATGTAGGGAACCCTTCGAGTTTTGCTTCTTGACATGCATCGATCATGTAAGTTCCCTTCTTAAGTCCATAAGGAAAGCATTCTACATAGTCTAGTAACTTTGCTGCTTCTCGTCCAAACATCTTGTTGCAGTGACACAAGAAATAAACCAATTTAGTACAGAATACAAGCAACTCTTACCTATACTGCTAAGTGCATGATGCAAATCAGAATTTTTAGTGGGAACTCTACGGCCTTTTTTTATACTCTTAAAGATTAGTTGCAAATTGCAATATTGACAAACAGTTCGGGTCAGAACTCTGGGAATCTGCTTCTGAACTCTAAGGATAAATCCACTGAAGCTCTTAGCCAAATTCCAGCACCAGCATATGAAAGAAGGAAATATAAGGGTCTCTGTTTTTCCCTTTAATGATGCTCTTACTTATTTATGGAAGACGTTAATATTCAACCCAATAGTAGTTGATGCACATTCATATTCTTCCCTACCCATATCATGTTGTCTTTTCCCTTATAGAATGTTACTTTAGGAATGTAGAAATCAGACAACGTGGCTGGAGCCTAATCAACATCCACGCTTCACCCTACCTACATCATGCCAGATTTGATAATGGGGAAAGATTTTTCTTTCCCATTTTCTATGTAAACAAATTTTTTTTTTTTTTTTGATAACCGAGAAATCCGTCTGTGACCCGCCCTTTGGACCAATCGCAGCCTTCTAAACTCGGTGGATAATGGGCCCGCCCCTCTACCCTTCTCCACTTAAATACCAGGCTTCGCTTTGCATGGTGTGGGGCTTGAACCTATGACCTAAGCCACAAATCCTCCACCTTTTGCCACTTGAGCTAGGCCTTGGGGGCAAACAAGTTTTTCTTTCTCTGAATCTCACCAAAAATTTTTTGCCTACTGAAATGATGTCACTATGCCATTGAGGCAACCAAAATGGAAATAATTTTAGAAAAACTATCATTTTCATATGCAGTTTTTTGTTTTTTGAGAAACCCATCAAAATGCAGTACTAAGAAAGCACATTTGCAAAAGAAAGAGAACCTGCTTTTGTTCCTGGCAGTGAGAACACCAGAAAGCCCCATACATTTTTGCCCCAATTGAACGCAGGTGTTTTGCTAGGGATATAGCAAAAGGTGTAGACTCTGATGTGATCTCTGTTGTAAAGTATTCCATCTCAGCCATAGAAGAACTGCAAAAGATGGGAAAAGGATTTTGAGTAATTGTTCTCTGGAATAACGTGCATGATCTTTTCACCAACTATACATTTAAGATGATCTAGAGCTTTACCTGTGACTAAATGACTATACATCAAGAGCTTTTCTATCTTAAATTAACCAAGATATCTTGTTACTGCTAAACCTAGAAACTGAAACAAGCTTCTCTTACTTGCTTTAAGCTTGTAGCTTAAATAATTCATGGAGGTTTTCATATAAGTTAATGTGATTATCTCTGTAATCAATGCCAATCAAACATTCACTACTTAATGCAAGAAAAGGGAACTCTTGCCTATTGTCCTTTCAATCCAAGACGCTTTGCCTAATATCATCCTATAATGTGTGAATGTGTACGGATTCTTTACCCTGTGTTTGTAGGCTGAGAGTCACTGTATGAATTGTTTAGGGTAGAAACCACCAAGAGAACAATAAGTAACTGTATACCCACATCTTTTTGCACCTCTTGAAACCCCAAACCCTGTATACAAAAGAAATATCTTTGTCATTAGCATTGCATATAGCAATAGAAGCTAAACAAACAATGTTCTCTGTAGTGGAGATAACCTTTATACTGCTGACGAACAAACTAAATGACAACAGGACAGAAGCTAAACAGTATGGACAAAATTCCCCAGTGAATTTTGTGCTTAGGATGTACAAGAAGTATGCACTGGCAGCTGCCATGGAAGTAGTTGTTCCAAGTAAAACCAAACGCCCATTAGCTTCACCAATTCCAAGAGGCCTGCTTTTCTGGCCCAATTGTATCCCAAGTATTGCAACTACTCCATAAGCAACCATACCAATCAATGGAAGAGGAACACCTGGCAAATGAAAAAGGATGAAAACTGAATCTCTTTCCAAACATATTACCTGCAATTTAAGGGACATACTGCCTTCAATTTATTGATTTTCCAATCTCTGTCTTTCAAATCAAATAAATACAACTTACAATGTAACAAAATTAGCACTGCATTTGTTATTAAGTCTGACAACAAAATAAACTATATAATACAATGTGCTACCTCCTCTGTGATATGATTTACCATCAAAAGGAGTTAAAACATTTTGTTAGAAGAAGAAATCAGATAGGGTAGGTATTCAACAAACTTCCAAGGACTAGGAATCAAACAGATGTAACAGGTCCAATGGGATGGGCAGCTGCAAAGATAATCTATCCCAGCCCATAACTGACCCAAGTATGCCCTGAACAATTCACCCCAGTGTTTATTTTTTATTTTTTTGGATAAGATAAAGGTCGAACAATTCACCTCTGTGTTATGCACACTATGCACATAAAGTATATGAGAGATTTACGAGCAATTAGAGCCACATCAGTACGAGGATTAGGTGTTGTTACTTCCAGGAATTGGTTTATGTTGGGGCCTCACCACTATGAGATAAAAGAGCTGCAACTTACAGCAATGTTTACTGTCAACATCTTCATGTCAAGTATGTTGGACCAATTGATATTGGTTTTTCTAATTCTGGCTCCACGCTGGAGTTTTTGTAACCTCAGTGCAATCAATGTGTGCCGGCTTATTGTAACACTGAGATAGGGGAAAAGTCCTTTGATTCATCAATGAATACTGGAAGTGGTATTGGTGGAAATGATGGTGACCTTATGGAGGCGAATTGGGTACGGCACAGGTTTCTCAGCCCAATTGCATTTCTAGGCATCCCATTCATTGATAATACAAACTATCTACCTTACAGAGTCTCATTTGAAGACAACCGAAGATTATGTAACTTAAAAAAAAGGCTATTATCAACATATGCTGGTCTAATTAACAATAGATTCCTTCAGCTAATAACCTCTTGTATTTAGTAAGGTTTCTTGGAATTAACTTCATTTTATGTCCTAAATTAATATTTTTAACAAGCAAAACTTACTATCTCCATGTACAACAATAGCGACATCTAAGTTTTCCTAATTAGTTGGGTCAGCTATATGAACTGCAAAGTTAACATGCTTTGGCTAGAGTAGTATTGGGATGGGGTTATCCCCGGGGAAACTCCGATTGTGTGAGCTTGATCTATATCTAATTCCAGGCCCGGATAAAGGAGGAAGGTTACGCCAGCTTGACAACCCATATAGAACTAATCAATTTACGATGATTACTAGCAATACAACAAATTTACTATCACCATCAGTAAATGGAAGCTTTACCATTGTCATCTTAGTCTGTCTGTTTCATTACAAAGGATATGTTTGCAGAGATATTATACTACATAAATAGATGTATTCCTCTATTTGTTCTTCCAAACAATTTTTTCTTACAAACAGATAAAGCAATCCTATTGCATTACATGGTCTTCTATACAACAACATTACCTAATGTAATCCCAAGTGCGGTCTGGGGAGGGTGGTGTACCGTGTACACCAGACCTTACTCCTACCTCGTGAAGGTAGAATTATGTGTTCTTCACTAAAATACTTAAAAAGGGCTTCTTCAACTTCTTAGTCAAAATAAGACACTCAATTGGTGAAATAGGGATAAAGATTATTATGTCTGGTAAGTACATAATTCATAAAGAGAATCAAACAAGAGGCTAATCATAAAAGAGAGGCGTGAAATGGTAAGACTTTGCCAAACTCCTAAATGTAATTGTATCCAATCACTTCTTCAGGTTCCCACCAATTTTACTTGTACAGATGTGTTAATATTTTCATATTAAAATCTGTTTCTTTTAACAAAACTTTGGATACTTATAGAAGGTTACAAAGATAGTCCTAAAGTAGAAAGTTGAAAAAATAGCATGGGATATTACCAAATACAGCTGAGTAGCTGCTGTTGAGGATGTTGCCACAGCTGGCACCATCACCAACAGGACAAAATGCTTCAGAGTTAGTGAACTTGAGGAACGTCAAGTAAGAAGTCTCAAGAAACCCAATCCCTCCAAGTGCTGCACACCAATTGTATGCTGAAATGCCTGTATCAGCAGAAGTATCTGGCAATACCACCTTAGATTCTGATTCTGTCTCTGCATCTCCGACCTGTCTTGATGAGCAGTTCACTCGAAGCAACAACAATCGCCGAACCGAATCTCTCTTTAAGAATCAAGCAATGAAAATGTCAATATTTGAGAAGAAAAAAAGTGAATCTTCAAGAGATGAAGAGTAACTGTACCTTGAGCTGAATGAGAGAAGATATGGAATTAGAGCGAGATGGAAGGAGATGAGAGGTCTGGGTGGGAAAAGGAGAAGATGCTACGCCGATGATACTGGCCATCAGCTCAGAATTGGATACCACCCGCCGTGAGTAGTGGTGGTTTGACTAGCTCTGCGGTGGTTGTTGGTCGTTAATTGAGGTGCGGAAAATGTTGCTCGTTACTGAATATAGATTTGGACCGGAACAAATTTTGGGCTCTGGCTTATTTTACACAAAAAAACATCCCTTGGTAAGCTTTTTAGTAAGCCTTTAACATTTTTGGGCTAGAGTTCAATAGGAAAGCAAGTGAAATACGTAGTTATTACTGTTTATTATTTAGATGTAACTTAATTTTTTGACACGAGGATCTATAAAAAATAATATTTCTATCTCTCTAGGAATAAAGTTTGTGTATAGACTTCACCTGTGAGATTATGTTAAGTATGTTATTGTTTATAACTTAAGTTGAAATAAAAACATTGTGAATATTTAAAGGTTTTTTGAGTTGAAATTAATATTTTACTTACATTCAAAATATTTTCAATATTTCAATTAAGATTAAATGCTTTAAGTATTTATGAATATTTATGGACAAATTAGTAGAGAATATTGTTCCTCGCTAATTTTGAGTCACTTCAATTTTCGGATCAAGGTCTGATTTCAATTGAAGTTTGTGAGAGTGTATGTGTTGGAACCTGAACTGAACTTGAGAAAAGAACTTGTGAAAGTTAAAGATTTGCAAGTGTAAATCAACATTTCACTTTGAAAATACATCTTCAAGTCAATATTATTTAAAACTTTACATAAATTTTGTGTTTACAAGTATAGTTGCATTACAAGAATAATAAAATAGTATTTCATGCTCAAACAGTGTTGTTCACCTTCATGTTACAAGTGTCGTTGCTCCAAATCTTGATTTTTCTTGTGAAAAAAAGTTGGTGGTATTCAATCAATAAATTATATAGTTTAGGATGACGACTTGCCAAGTGATGTACATTTTCCCCAAAATTACTTAATTATCAAGAAGGAAGGCGACCTTGTAAACTCATTGGTTGCCACAATTCTTTTAAAAGATAATCATAAGTGAGTTTAATTATGTATATAAAACTTTGTAACAATTCTCTTATTCCGTTCTATTCCTTAGATTTTGTTTGAACATATCTTGGTACTTAGAAAACATAACTCATACACAACTAAAACAACTAAAGCTTCAAATCAACTTAAAGAACATTTTGGTTGTAAACTAGAATGATTTTTGGTTAGTTTTTGAAGATGAGTTTTTCAAGTGATTTCCTTGCTTACTAACAAAATTTATTTATTTATTGAAGTAAAATATATTTTCAACTTCTAAATACCTTTTTTCAACTTCAGTATTTCATTTTTTTTTGAATTTCACTCAATTCATATCCAAGTGACTATCAAGTTTTTTTAAGGACTAAAACCAGAAAGAAAAAAAAGTTGTTAAAAGTTCACTTAAGAAACAGAAGAGCTAGACCAGAATTTGCATGAAATGTGAGCAAATATTAATAAAGAGTACTCTTTGAAGTTTCATTTATTTTCAAACTTTAATGTTTTCAAGTGAGTGCGTCTCATCTTTTTCAAGTTCAAGTTTCTTTTATTTTTCTTATGTCTGTATATTAGTTTCCCACATCGAAGGCAAAAGCAGGACTTGAACGCAAGTGTTTTGTAATAAAATCCAGTCACTTACACTGGACAAAGCATACCTTTCTCGGCCTTTTGGCTAAGATCAAGTGTAGTATCTGTTCTTATCAGTTTAATATCTGATATGTGAGCCATTGGTTCACACGATATTAACTCAATTTTTTAAGGGGAAGAGTCCACTAAGGTAGCTTGCTACCTGGGCTCTTGCGCGTCGCCCATGTGTTGCACTACTGCACGGGCCTGGCGCACCCCACCAATTCAAGTGAAAATTTCTTATTTCCATTTGTGTATGAAACTGTATGCTGAGATTAGTAAGCTAAGCGCTGATAGTAGTAATGCAGATTTTGGAATTGTTACTCTAAAGTAAAAATACAATAATGCCAATCATTTTACAAACATGTATTGGCAAGTTTGCCCTGGTTGTTCCCAAACGAAAAATCATTCTCGTTTGAATTTGGATATAAGATGGAGAATCTATAAATGTGTTCACACGGATACAATTTCACTTTCATTTAATTCTTAGGTTTGATTCATACGTGGTTTAATTGTTCAAGCAAATAGAAGTGATATTCATGTCAACACAATTCAAATAGATTCTTGAATTTTATCAGATGCAATTTTCCAGTTGTTGTAAATAAATATATCTCAAAAATTGCACTAGAAAGGTAAATTAAGATAGAAATCAACTTACAAGTATCTTATTTAACTTTCAAAATAGGCCAAAGAGAATAGTTTAACTTTTGATGGATAGTCTATACATAGTAAATAACTTTTTGGGCTCTATAGAGGCACCCGCCTTGTTTTTGTAAAAGTTCCATCTATTAGGTAATTCTTCCGGTAGACTTGTTCGGAGGGAGTATTAACATTTGTACAGGAATGAATATTATTTGTCATAGTGACAATGCTCAATGTCCTTCTTTTGTTATCCTTTTTGCATAGAAATATATTGGTAAGGGTCGTCATGCCAGCCAAATCCATCTCCAACTCAAGGAGGTTCTTGCTACAAAAAAAACTGCATCTCATATTTTGGCGATGCTCATTGGTATAATAGCAGAAGCCTAATAACTTTCTAGTCTTTCTCGAAGTTGAATCTGCTTACAATCTACATTGATTACCCACGTCGTTCGTTAGAGAGCAAGTGCTTGTAATAAAAATAACCTGTTTACACAAAGTCAAGCATACCTTTCTCAGCCTTTTGGCTAAGATCAAGTGTAGTATCTGTTCTTATCAGTTTAATATCTGATGTGTAGGTCAACGACTTATATGATATGAACTCAATTTTTTAAAGCGGAAGAACTCATTAAGGTAGCTTGCTGCCTGGGCTCTTGCGCGTTGCACTACTTCACGGGCCTGGCGCACCCCACCAATTCCAGTTTTTTTCTTTGTCTTTCCTATTAAGTCTTGTCTAAGTGTTCAGTTGATTTTCGATTATGTTTAATAGGGCAACTTACGGAAATAGCTATCATAATTAAAATGATTATTCTCCTTAACTACAGTTTTAATAATTACTGACTGTAGCTATATTTTTAGTTGCTATAGGAATGATCGTTTGTATAATTCGCTTCTTTTCAAAGAATATTAAATCGTTAGACTTCATACCAAATACACCACAATTCCTTCGTAGCAACAATCCAGTAATCACACTTTGTTATACAAACTTATACAATGTTATACGTACTTTGAAATTGTTTTAAACTGAAATCGTTGCGCAATTGCATATTCTTCCATTACACACTTCAAGGGTAGCATTATTAATGTATACCTGGTCTACCTATATTTAAGCTTGTTTGACAATAAACTGTAATTCATAATAAATTATATAAAAATGAATTATACAAGATACAATCTGAATACAATGACAACAAATATAGAAATATACAATTTAAATTACAGAATACAATTATGAATTTATACAAATTTGATACATTGTAACAAAAATCCCAAATCAATGACAAAAATATTTACAAATATATAATTTGGATACATAAAAAGGGCACCTACATAAAATCAGCCTTATTTTCCTAAGTAATGTAAATTCTGGAATTGTATAACTATTATAAAACTAAACAAGTCAATATAGTTTATACAAAACACAAAACACAAAACATCATAATATATACAATTCAAATAACAATATATAATTTCGAGTACAACTGAGAAAGAAATCCCAAAACAAGGACAAAAAATATACAAATATACAATTTGAATACCTAAAATCGAATTTCCTTTCCGATATAACATAAATTCTAAAATTGTATAATTATAGTAATACTAGACAATTCGTTATAATGTATACAAACATAAGCATCAAAAATATATAATTTGAAAAGGCATATATACAAGAATGCATTTATACAAAAAATGAGTACATATGGAGATTCGAAGTTTAAGAGTTTATACAAATTATAATATACATATTATTTTTAAAAAAATGTAGGAAGAAAGTAAAATCGCATAATAGTAACCCTAAAAATCTGGTAGCACGATTTGAGAAGGATTGGATGAAAATTTTAAATTTTGAAATCAATTTATTTTGAGTGATTAAAGGAGAAAATAAGGTAATGGATTATGAAGAGAGAGAAGGAATGAACTTGTATGTAGGAAGAGAGATAGCGTACACGTTTATACAAAACTAAACAGTCGTGCCACGTAATTGTAACTTAATGTTAGAGGTGAGCTGTAATTTTCAGAAACTATAGCTATAACCAATAATAAAGTAGTATATATTTGCTTAAGTAGGTAATTTTCCGTATTTAATACTCTCTCTGTTTTTAATTACTTGTTCACTTTTTCTTTTATAGTTGTCCCTAATTACTTGTCCATTTTGACAAATTAAGAAAGAACAAATTTTTTTTTACCTATTGTACCCTCAATTAAATGACTAATTATTTTGAAAAATGTAGAACTTTTCATCCACTTCATAATTAATAGGGGTAAAATGGTAAACTCACTATGTCATTAATTATTTTCTTAATAGGTGTGCCAATTCAAAAGTGGACAAGTAATTAGGGACAATATCTCAATGATGTAATGCACATAATTTGGAATTACACGTGTGACCAAATTTCTAAATGTATTATGGGGTAGTTTGTGAGAAGTCGAAAATTAAGAACCTAAATTAAGTGTTGGATACGTCATGTTCTAACAATTTTTAGTAATTGAGGTAGTAAATGCCATAATTGGTACCTGTATATATTATCCAATAAGAGAAAACATATGGAGTAATAGACATCGTGTCCGACCTCTCCTATTAAACAACATTAAATAAATTAGCCATCCCTAAATACAAATTGATTCTGGACAGAAGTCTAGAAATCTGCATTTTATAAATCTTCAATATCCTTATAACAAAATTCCCAAGCTACTTAAATGATGGGTGGGCCTAACTACCGAAAAATAAAATTTTTGGACCAAATCAAATTAACGGTTTTTTGGTTCAGTTTCAGTTTTTTTTTTTTTCTTTTTGGAATTTCAATTTTTTGATCTAGAGTAATGGTGTTCTTCGATGCATCGAAAAAATAATTTTTTATTAATTAGAATTTTAGAAAATATTTTAAAATCTAAATTATATTTAATTTTGGCCCGAAACCTTTTGATCCATTTTGTTACTCTCTTTACTCTTTAGTTGCCACAAATTAATTCATATTTTTTTTAAAAAAAAAGACCGAAATTGCATCTAATATAAGAAACGTTGTATCTAATTGATGCATGTTTGGTCTAAAAGTATAAAAATTTGGTCTTATACTTTGATAATTTGGTGCTCATTTTATTTTTCATTTGGACAGGTAAAAACGTTTCAGAATCAGCGAACTAAATCGTATGGAAAAAATCAAACCCAACTTATCTTATTTGGTATTTAGTGCACAGTTTTCAAAATCGAAAAATCAAATTTACATTTGATAAAACCAAATAAAGAAAACGAATATCCACCAAATTATATCTACACAAGTTTTTGATCCTAGTGTTAAAACAACCAGGTGAACACAATTAAGCTTCTAAAAATATTGGGATGACTCATCCCTGTTACTAGGGTGTCAAAAATGAACCCAAACATAGGTAACCTGTCCAATCCGTCCAGAATTTTAAGGGTTGGGCTCAAGATAATTTGAATTGAGTTCAATCTCAATCCATTCAAGCCTAACCCATTTTAAGAGAATCTTCAATTTCAACCCGTTTTAAAACTCTTTACTAAGATATGTTCCTATATTAATTGTATGAATTATTATACATTTAACATCTTTTAGGATTTATCTATTCATTTGTTACTTTTAAAAAATAAAATCTTGAGCTGAAATTCGAATTGTGAACTTGGGCGGATCAAAACCCAACTTAATTTCTATTTCAACCCATTTTAATATCTCCAATTTCAACCTAACCCCTCACACCCCTACCTGTGCAAAATCATTCAATGAGATTGCTCAAATACTCAACTTCAGGACATATGGGCAGATGCGTATCTAGAGGGGGTGCCGTGGGTTCACGTGAACCCATGCTCCCCTCTCTAGATCATGTGTAGTAATGTTATATTTTTAAAAAAATATTTAAATATAGATGTGTGAACCCATGTTCAAAGTATATTATATAATAATGCGATGATGATTGGGTGCACCTTTCTAAGTAAGGATATAAATTTAAATCTTATATCTATCTTGTCTCTGTGAGTAATACCTTTTCAAGTGGTTATCGGTTACACTTTTGACGTTTCAACTAATTTTACTTTTGTTTTTTTTCTTTAATCATTCAAAATTTTCAAGTGTGTTACATTGAAAATTCCTAAAAAATTTAACATTGTAAATTTTTTATATAATTAAATCAAATGTGTATATTAAAATTTAAAACTAGTAGTATTATACATTTTGAACCTATAATTTTTAAAATTTAATGGTTCATATACAAACTAAAAGTCAAATTGATCAAATTTATATTTAAAATATATTTTTTCGTAATCGTGCACCCATCTAGCCGAAATCCTGGATACGCCTTTGCATATGGGGACTGGGGTGGTGGCATCACTATTCAAGCCCAATACTTATAGCATTGACCAAGCATCCTCGAACTCTTTTTTTTATCATCAAAATTATCATTCTGGGAGTGCAATCACATACAATATACATATAAAATTATTAGAAGAATCTTTAACAAGACATTTTGTTACTCATTATGATTTATGAATATGACAATATGTAACTGGTCGAGAAGTCAGTAATAATATTAAGGACATTGAAAAGTGTGCTTGTGGATAAAAGGAGGTTTAGACTGCAGACAAAAAAAAAAAGTAGGTCCATTTGGAACTTATCCAACCATAGGATAATCCAAGTCACTCTCGCATCATTTTGTGAATTATCTGAATTACAAGTTGTGCAAAATTGGGATTCACAAAAATCTACATACATAATTCTTCTTTACGTGTCTATCTATCCATACACTTAAAAGACCCATGTTGTTTCCTCCAGTCTTGTCCATGCCTTGTCTTCACCCTTAAATATCAATCTCTCTTTCATTTCTCACCATCAACACAATAATTCAAGAACTTCCATATATTCTATTGAAATTCAGAGGCAACAAAAATAGGAACAAACAATCATGAGAACTATTTCCCTTCATTCAACCTCATTTTCACTTCTTGAGTTCCATGGTACCAAGAATTTGGCACACAGGTATATTTATATGCATTGAAAAGTTGAAATCTTTTGATTAATTTCATTTTTTTTTTCCAATGGTTGTTTTATGTTTCTGTTTTTTACTCTGTTTTATGATTTGAATGCTATGTAACAGCAGGATCAATGGATCGGTTTCGTTAATTCCAATGGCAAGGTCTCAATTTCAGCCTAAAAAAAGACGTGACATTGGTACTAGCAATAGAAATCCGAGTTTTAGGTGGGTTTTTGAGTATATCTATATCCCCTGTTTTATGTTAGTTCTCTGTTTTTGGTTTCAAAATGGGTGTTTGAACAAACAATATTTGTAGCTGGATGGCAACAGTTGGAGAGAAAGTGCAGAACTCCACTGTTCCTACTTCTGTTCCTGTTCGAGTTGCACTGGAATTGCTTCAAGCTGGCCATCGTTATTTAGATGTCAGGTAATGCAAATTTATGCAGCTTTCTCTGTTCCAATTTATGTAACGTAGTTCGAATTTTGAGAGTCAAACAAGCATTGTGTGACATACTATTTCTTGCCATGTAGTTTCTAAACATATAAATTATTTTTCAATTTTTTAAAGATTATATGTCCAAATTTTTTTATCAATCATTAGTATGGAAGATTCAATCTTTTAACAATTTTTTTTGTGCAGAACTGCTGAAGAGTTCAGTGATGGGCATGCTGCTGGGGCCATAAACATTCCCTACATGCTTAGAATTGGATCAGGTTCGATCATTAGTAATTCAATAGTACTCACTTTTTCTGAGTTCTCGTTAATAACAATATTTAAGTTTTTCAATTTATTTGTTTACAAGTGTCCTCTTTATTTCCAAGTGGCAACCATGCACTATAGATCGTTTTCTACAATTGTTATTGAGTTCTCAAAAATTGAAATGGTGGCAGTTACTAGCTAGTTCGCCTGGTTTCTCCTTGCCGTGTGTTTTCAAGTTTACATGTAAAATGTATTTTGTTCATCTTACTTCTCTTTCAATTTTCTTACTTGCTCATAGACGGAGGGTTATTTAATTATATATCCATGACTGTGTTACAATTCTCTTGTTCCATTTTTATTCCTTTGAAAATATCTTGGCAACTTGGAAAACATAACTCATACACAACTAAAGCTTCAAACCAACTTAATTAAAGTCATTATATTGTTTGGTTGTACATAAGAGCGATTTTTGGTTAGTCTTTGAAGATAAGTGTTGCTAGTATTTTTTTCAAGTTAATTGCATGTTTGAACACAATTTTTACTTTCAAATACCCCTTTTTAACTTCAACTTTAAATACTATTTTTTCTGTATATCACTCCATTCATGTCCAAGTACATATTAAGGACTAAAAACCAGAAAAGAGTTGTTTAAAGTTCACTTAAGAAAAGGAAGAGCTAGAGACCAGAATTTGCATGAAATGTGTTCAAATATGAACAAAGAGTACTCTCTGAAGTTTCATTTGTTTTTCACGATAATGTTTTTATGCAAGTGCATCTCATTTTTTTAGTCCAAGTATCTGTTCTTCTTTGAGTTGTATTTAAGTTTCCCACATCGGAAGCCAAAGCAGGACTCGAACGCAAGTGTTTTGTAATAAAAGTCAGTCACTTACACTGGACAAAGCATACCTTTCTCGGCCTTTTGGCTAAGATCAAGTGTAGTATCTGTTCTTATCAGTTTAATATCTGATATGTGGGCCATTGGTCCACACGATATTAACTCAATTTTTTAAGGGGGAGAGTCCATTAAGGTAGCTTGCTGCCTGGGCTCTTGCGCGTCGCCCATGCGTTGCACTACTGCACGGGCCTGGCGCACCCCACCAATTCAAGTTCAATTTTTTTTTATGTTATGTTTTGCTCTATCATTACCTCCATCCCCTCACATTCATAATTTTTATTGGTAACTCCTAAGTAAGAAATATAATCAGTGTATTGACATTTTAAGGGGTAAATTTCACATCATTGAACCTTATATATTCTTAATAGATAGTGTTACCAAAGTCCAAAATACCCAAATCTACAGTAGTAGTTTTTAGCACTCTGCTAGTATAGTATTCTTTAGCTCTGTATATTTGGTGCAGGGATGATAAAGAACCCCAATTTCTTGGAGGAAGTGTTGGAACATTTTGGGAAGGATGATGAAATTATAGTTGTAAGTCCACAAAACTACTAGTATTAATTTTATTTTAATAATATAAGCTTCAATTTCACGAGTTAAGATGTCAATTTCTTTTTGCTTAGTAAAATCTTTTGTTGACTTCGCATTATACAGGGATGCCAGTTGGGTAAGAGATCATTTATGGCTGCAACTGAACTTCTTGCTGCTGTAAGTCCCTTACATACTACAGCTTTAGAATAGAAAATTCTTGAAAATGAAAGTAATATTGGGCCAAAAAATATAGTCGAGCCTCTACGGATTGAATTGTGAATTATGTTGACATAAAGTCCTACGTACGCTACTAGTTAATTACGTGCTATATATTGTGCAGGGATTTACTGGGGTGACTGACATTGCTGGTGGATATGCTGCTTGGACAAAGAGTGGACTTCCGATTGAGTCTTGAATATAAAGCATTAATTGCCTTTTATTTACTCACATATAAAAGGGTAGATTAATAAATAAGTACACCATCTTAATTACTTATGAATATAATAACCAGTAGTCAACATGGCGAAATCAATTCCCGTTCATCACATCAAAATGTGGCAGAAAGTTCAAGAAGTAACTTGCAAGATCTTTTGTATAGTAATTTATATTAGGTGATATCCGATGTGGGAGAATCTGTATTGCAAGCAATATATGTAAATATTGTTCTTCTAATTCTGCTGTAATAAATAATATTGGCCTGAAATGCCTCTCATCTGATGACTTCCCCCCTCTCCCAAAATGGTTGCAATGTTTGCTTTCGTAAAGAACTCAGTGAGATTTAGTCGGAGCTCTAATGCGGGCTCTGGACAATGGGTGGAATTTAAAAAAAAAAAAAAAAAAGAAGAGAGCACTTCCTAACTTATGAGGGACACTTTATAAATACTATTGCAAAAAATTTCCAACGAAACTTGGAAACTTGTAAAAATTATTATTGAATATCTAATTCGAAAAATGAATTTAACTATTACGAGAGATTTAATATCGAAGTAACAAAAAGCGGTTAAATAATTTGGAACAGAGGGGATGATATAAACACTTGTATAGTTATATGTTCTTGGGATTAATTCTAAACAAGGAAAACTGACAAGCCAGCTTTATTTTACTTCCTTGCTTTGGATTGAAAACAAAGATAAATAAGTAGACGGTAGGTACATATAGATTAGGTGGTCTAATTGATCAACACACAAGGAAAATTAAATAATCTCATTCTTAAATTAAGGAATCCTAACGAATAACAACCGGATGGAAATATGATTAAAAAGAATGGTTATGCATTTGCAAATTTGAATTCTCTGGTGTGAAAAATATTTACACAATCAACACATATAATGTAATTTACATGTTAAAATCTAAGATAACTATTAATTGATAACTTGCTAAAAATAGTAATTATATCAGTCTATTATAACATATTAACATGTTTAATTATATTGACGTTAGCGTATATAAACTAAATCTTTTTTTAGTTTTATGTTTATCTTCTTTGACTTTGTACAAATATTAGTTGGTATATGTTCAAGCCATGTCCTAATATTAGTGGCCCCTGCCCTGGTGGAAGAATGGTCCTTTGAAATACTTAAAAGTTACACAAAATCAATTTCATCTTGCCACGTTCTAGTAGACCTATTTTTCCATTCTCTTACTTTAATAACAAACATGTTGCCCACGCTTCCTTATTTCCACAATGTTAGTACAACACACATAAAATCTGTCCAATTCAGTAGCTCTACCAGAATTGAGTTTTGACAAAAATATTACTAATTAGTAGTATCAAAGATGAGGATGTCCAAGAAGAATTGGTTTGGTAATATCAGAAAGAAACTATTCAGGTCATCTCCTCCACATAAAAATATCATTGTTCTTCATAACAACACAATTACCAATAGGACTAGCAGCGCCAATGGACGGTCATCTACAAAGAAAAATAATGGGCACATCTATTTTATGTCGAAAGAGGATATGGCTGCTATTACTATCCAATCTCATTTTAGGGGACATCTTGTAAGTTCTACCAATTTTAGTCAGTTATCTTTAATTTGACATTACTCACTACTAGAAACAATTATTTTTTCTCACCGCTAATCGGTGAAAATTGTGCTAATAGAACATGATTTTCCCACCAAATCAGCTCACTGAAAAAATGCATGGTGGAAAACAAATTCTCGTTGAAATACTGAAAAGCTTCCTTACTTTTCCATATGAAACAATAATTACAATACTACTTTTCTTTCACATCGATTCAATCAAAATATCTGTGGAAATAATCATTGAACATTTTTCAATGGGAAATAGTGATTTTTTTAGTAGTGAACATTTGCTAATACATGTGTTGTTGATTCAATATTTTAGGCTAGACGGGCGTTTAAGGCACTGAAAAGCCTTGTGAGGCTTCAAGCAGTGGTACGAGGGGCATGTGTGAGAAGACAAGCACGGATAGCTCTGCATTGCATGCACGCCCTTGCACGATTGCAGGTTACTGTCCGAGCTAGGCAACTCCTCAGCAAGTGCAATGACCGTTGATAAAAAATCTTTTTAATAGTGTAAAAAAAATATTCTGCACCGTCAAAGTACGTATAGAAGTTAAATTCTTGACCAATTTTCAGATGCAATTCAACGAAAATTAATTATAGGGGAATCAGATCATAGGATGGAAGGAATTACTGAGTCAGAGTGCCTGAACATGACTTGTAATTTTGTACGTCTATTTCTTGTTTAGAACTTGGTATTGCAACTAACAAATGTTTCCAGTGTTGTACTTGCATATGGTATTTTCTTTTAGATTTATATAGATCTTATAGGTTTGATTTTTCTAAGCTTTTGAAGAATATGTCGATTATCTGAAAGATATGAATGTTCTTCTAAAGTACATATACTATGTGTGTATGTGGTTACGTTGTAATATGATCTAATTTTCTTCTATTCTTGTTTCTTTATGTCTTGCTAACAGTTGATTCTTTTCCATCTCTTAGTACCAAAAAAGCTAGTATTTGTTTTCATCGTTATTTCTTTTCAAATTATACACCTAGACTCTATGAACCTCAAATTTCACTTCAATTCAATTGCAGAGGTATCTATCTATCTATACATTGAAAGCTAGTCAGGGGTGGTTTACTCAATTCTTTGTGACAATGGTTATTTTTTATAGACATCTTGGTTGAACATCAATTCGGAAGCAATGATCTGGTAGCTAGAACCAGATAAAGAGGATAAAAATTCTCAATAAGAAAGGTACAAAAAGGGTTAGGAATTAGAACTTGCGCAAATTCACAGTTATTCTGTACAGAGTTGCCAAAGCTTTACTCACCAGCTTGCACCCCTGACTAAATTAGGAATAGTAAAAGAATGCCAAGCGACATTAGATAAAAACCGTGATTTTCAAAAACTAATCAGATCAAGTCTGGTCATCTGAGAATCTGTACACCGAGACAAAAGCTGAAGGCCGATCACCCTCATCTCTTTAGTAAATTCTCAGTGATTGCCCTTTCTAAGAGACGAAAAAAAGCTACCGATTGATTTGTCTTTGTGTCTGTCCTCTCCATCATCTCCAACCTGTTTTTTCAAGCATACAAAACTAGGTTCAAAGGAATGAACAAACTTAAATAAAACCAAGCTAATTTAATACAAATGCCTACCTCCCTAGTTAGTTGCTTCAGAATATCCAAAATCTCCGAGAAATCTGGTCTCTGAGTTGGGTCTTGCTGCCAGCATTTTTCAAGAAGTTCAGCAAGCTTTGGATGAGTGCTCTTAGGAATTGTTGGCCGTAGACCCTGATAACCATGTCAAACCAAATGTGAGGTGTTGGTTTAACTGGGGAAGATATCACAAGTACTGATGATGACAGTGGACTTTATACTACCTGTTGCACCACACCTATTGCTGCTTGTAATGGTGTTAAGTACGCATATGGAATCTGCCCCATCACAGTACATGAACGTTAGTTGAGGTGTCAAGCAGCTAACACATGAACATAAATAGATGCAACACAGAGACTTACTTCGCCAGTCAGAAGTTCCCACATCACTATACCAAAGCTGAAAACATCAGCTTTGTGGTCGTACGGTTTGTGTTCAATCACCTTCAACAAATAAAAACCATTTTAAGACCGAGACTTGCATGCTGCAGGATGGTTAAGCACAAAACTGGGATAGAAATGACGGGGATAATGTAAGAGAATGTTGTAGTATTAAGAGGAAAATAAGTCAAAACCATTACACCAAGAGGTTCATATTTTAATACTTAATATTGCAGAATCGAATGTATCTGCATGGTATACTGTAGAGGAATCCTGCAATGCATATTACCAATGACAACCTACGTAAAGTAACCCTCGTAGAAGGTTATCGAAAGCTCCGTGTGCTTAAAGTATCCAAGATGCATCAAGGTGAACACAGAAACACAAGTCACAACTCACAACTGCATGAAAGTGAGAATGTGACAACCACACTTTACTGAGTGTGGAAACAAAATCCAAGTACAAGGATAAAATTGCAAAAGTCAGAGAGAATCACACATATTAAAAGCACCTCGTGCTTAAACCACACAAGATGCTTGAGGTGTATCCCAAAGCACTAGTCCCAAACCAGCTCGAAGGGAACTATTGCAGTTATTTTATGGTGGCAACAAAATCTAAGCACGAGGATAAACGGAAAATTAGTGGAGCAATCATGCATATCTGTCATCAAGAAAATCAAAGAACTTGGAATCATGAATTTCAACTGGATTGAGGATATTGCAGTAAAATCTGCATAAAATTAGTTCAGATCTTCTGCACCTCAGGAGCCATCCATCTATACGTTCCAGTTTCTGCAGTCATCACCCCAGTTTGAGTCTGCACTCTAGCAACCCCAAAGTCACCAACCTTAACAACCTGTTAAGGAGAGGATGGATCTTATAGTTAGAGTGAACATTCTGTAAACAAAGAAAATAACGTGGGAAGTAACTCCGCCCAGCAGCAGTTTAGGTGTTGCTGTGTGATTAAGCAAAGTTCATCAATGCATTTCCTTGGAAATGCAAAAACTGGTGATGTAGAAATTAACAAGAAACAATGTACTATTTTGGACATTCACATTTTTCAAAATATGAACCAAATTAAATTGCAACTGATCAAGCTTTAATGCTGCTACTATTACTCATAGATATTCTTTTTATAGGATTCAATGAATAAGTGGACCCTGCAAATGAACTTTTCCATCGACTTTATTTGGCATTTCTTCTAAAGGTTTCAATACTGCAGTCCAATCACAGATTATGGTTCTTTCTCTTAAAATAGTTTTCAGAAGATATCATCCATATAATTAGACACTTCAAATAACCTATTAAAAGGGCCCTGAGCAATGAAAAACCTTGGACTTCTAAGCCATACAGATCTCAGTGTTTGCATATTAACCTTGAATTGCCTTCATGTTTAATTGCACCCAAATTTTTGCATGAGAATGCATGTACTGGTTTTAGGATAGCTTAGTCGCAGATGAAATAATACACTAGACTCTAGAAAAATAATACTCTAGACAAACTTTTTGAAACAGTTGCAGTACAGCTCTGACTTACTCCATGTTCATCCATCAGAAGATTGGCAGTCTTCAGATCCCGATGAATTATGTTATTTTGATGCAGATAGCTCATTCCCTTAGAAACATCAATTGCAACCTTCAGGAGAGTAGGAAGCTTAAAAGCACCTCTTTGCTTGTGCAAAAAAGTATAGATGCTTCCTCTGGTCATGAACTCTGATCAATAAAATTATCAGATGCACCTTGTCATTAACATGATGAAGAAGCATAGATGTACACCAAAAAGTTACAAAAATAAGCTGCCATTCAAGTGCAGTAGTGTGAGGAGAAAATTCAAAATTTGGAAAATGAATAAAAGCACACCTCTGCATATAAAACACTATGGATCTGCCGGCAAACATTATGTAACAGTAATCAACAGAGAACAAACAGTTTCTCCAATTTATTAACCGACCTAGAAGTTCACTTTAAATATATAAAATCTTGAAATATACCTGTCACGATGCACAGGTTCGGAGGTCGTGTGCATGCCCCTATAAATTGAACAACATTTTTGTGCCGAATTTTCCTAAAACATAGTGAGACAAGATCTCAAAACTTGATCAAAGAAAGTAAGAAACAGGAAATAGGAAATAGGAAGCTAGACTGATAAAACAATTTTAGTAATAAAATTCAAATTCACATATCCACTAATGTTTAAATTTGTAGTTTTTCCAAGACTTTTAAGTGTGTTTTGGGAGAACCTAGTCCCTTGCATTATGTATGATCCAGCTTTTTCATCCAAATAGCCTAATGCCACTAAAAAAAATAAAAAATAGCCAAATTCCACATATAGAAGAAATACCTAGTGACTCAACAAAGTATAAAGGAAACAGGACATTCAATTTAACCGCAGGAGTAAAATATTGTAAGAAATTCTCTAGTGGCACAGAACATTTTTTTTCAATAGAGTACGACTCTATCTAGGAGTAAAAAAAAACAATCCTCAGATAGACTTTTAAGTATGGAAAGATTCTCTAAGTTATGCTGAAAGAGATTATCAACCATGATAGTACAACAGACACACCTCATGATAAAGACCTCCTGAGAGAACTCTTTTACCATATCCATATTCAAATTTTCAGGCTTGAGAACTTTTATAGCCACTTCCTGGCTACAGTATGTGCCTTTATACCTGAAAAGACACGGTATAAATCCACTGACTCAACAAACTCAACTAGAAATCAAGATATGGATTGTTGGCTCATACAGATCTCCAAATGACCCAGATGCTACTTTGTTTTCAAATTTCAGCAGGCGGATGTCAATTTCCCAGTCATCTGATCCATCAGTAGGTATTTTTACACTATCGGAGACTGATTCAGATGTTTGACCTGGCTCATTGATTGGAGGCAGGACCTGTGGCTGCTCCTGAAAAACATTACCAGAAGACAAAGCACTGAGATCATCTGTCTAATATGATAATCAAAATCTAGAAGACAATATAACAAGAAAACTTGTTCAAATTTGAACCTACAATTAGTAGGTTCAGTTGGAAATATGTTTTAGTCAGTTACTAAAGTTTACCCTCCTATGATTTAGGAGTCCTTAAGTCGTGTCAAAGGCTTATGCTAGAAGGAAAAATAGTGAATTTTTAGTACTTTTTATTTTTATTTTGACAACTTTGATTTAAGATGAGCTTAAATATAGGATTAGTGATTCATACAACTGACCCCAACTTGACTGGATTGAGGCGTAGTTATTGTTTTGATGCCTTCTATCATTTTATAACCAAAATCTCATGCATATTTCACATAAGAAACAGGAGAAAATTGAAGAGATAACGGTGTACCAGTTGCTGAAAAAGTCGAGCCAGTCATAGAAATCAACAACAGTAATACTTGGTTAATTTTATTTTCTTACAACCCCATTTAACATAACATAAGTATCCTACCAACCTATGATTATGTCAGGCATCCAAGCCCAAGTTGTCAAGTAATAATTAAGTTGAGCTTTAAAATTTCCTGTGAGGATTCATATTTCTTTTTTCAGATGTAACCTTAGGATCTCTATTATGCGAAGTAAAGCAGGATGTTAGAGGATATCTGCATGACTTCTAAAAATCTGCTATGCAATACTGATAGACTTTACTGCTGAAATAGAAAATAAAGGAACAAATACTGCTGTTTCACACTAGATTCACTGATATTACAACAAGAAGTCTGAAAACAAAACAATCACGAGTACACTACTGACATAATAAATCACATCCTAAGACAATAATGAACTTTAGTTATATAATCATAAAGATCACAACCTTTCTAGACATTCGAAAGGCTAGAAACTCTCCTAGAATTCCCTTTTCTTTATTTTCTGAATATCCTTGTTTTAACTGCCCTGCCCCTATTTATACAGAAAAAACCACCCAATACATGTGTAACTGTCTCATGACAGTTACTAAGTTTCTTAATTGTTTATTTTGGCCTCCTGGAATAAGTTTTTATAACTTGAGGCACATCATTACCCTTCCCTATAAGAATCACATTGTCCTCAAGGTGAAAGTCTGGAAATTGTTGATCGATGATTGCATATTCCTCCCAAGTATTCTCAAATTCTGATAGGTTCTTCCACTTGATTAGCACTTCCAATTTACCATTGATTAGCTTCGGATTTGTCTCACTGCCTCAGGCTCAACTTGAAGCTCCAATTCTTGGGTAAGAAATGGAGGTAGGTTTTGAGCAGAAGTAGTTGGAAGCAAACATTTTCTCAACTGTGAAACATGAGACACTGAATGAATGCGTGCTCCAACTGGTAACTCCAACCGATAAGCTACGGGACCAATCTTTTCCAGAATCCTGTAAGGACTATAAAAGCGGGGACTAAGTTTTTCATTGATCTTCTTAGCCAAAAAACGTAGTTTGTAGGGCCAAAGTTTGAGATATACCATTTCACCAATCTCAAAAGTCAGTTCTCTACGATGTCGATCAGCTTGATTCATCATTCTTTGTTGTGCTTGCAACAAATGTTCTTTGAGTTCGGTTAAGATCAGATTTCTAGTGCGCACCTGCTCATTTACTTCTTCCACCGCTGAAGTAGTGTCATCCATGTGAAAAATTGATGATGGATCCCTTCCGTATAATGCTTTAAAGGGTGTCATACCTGCTGATCTGTTAAAGGATGTATTAAACCAATACTCAGCCCAAGATAACCAAGATAACCAGTGGGACCATTCCTTAGGATTTTCTCCTGCCATACAACGGAGATATGTCTCCAAACTTCTATTCACCACTTCTGTTTGCCCATCAGTTTCTGGATGATAGGAAGAGCTATACCGTAAGGTAGTGCCTGCTAGCTTTAATAGTTCCTTCCAAAATTGGCTTATGAACACACGGTCACGATCAGACACAATAGACTTGGGAAATCCATGCAATTTAACCACTTCCTTAATGAAAACAGCTGCCACATCTTTCGCATTAAAAGGGTGTGAAAGTGGAATAAAATGTGCATACTTAGTAAGATGATCCACTACAACCAAAATACTATCAAACCTATGGGATTTAGGAAGTCCAGTAATGAAGTCCATAGTTACATCCTCCCACACATGATGAGGTATAGGCAAAGGTTGGAGTAACCCCGCAGGACTCAAAGTTTAAGACTTGTTCTTTTGACAAATTTCACACCTAGCAACAAAGTCTTGCACATCCCTCTTCATACCTTCCCAATAGGAGAAGAATGAAACTCTTTCAATAGCCCAGGTATTCGAGATGATCCTTTTGGCAAAACCAAGCGTCCTTTATATAGTAGACATCCATTCTTCAAGCTGTAGTTGTCATCTGATTGTTGTCCTGAAATTGACTTTTGCAAAATAGAAGCCATTTTGGTGTCTCGTTGTACTTCCTGGTCCCATTCCTCCTTGTCTTTATATTACCAAATTGAAAACGCATATAACTCTGAAGATTCCCCGCGTCTTGACAAAGCATCAATCACTCCATTTTCAACACCCGGTTTGTACTTGATCTCAAACTTATAACCCATGAGCTTGGAAACCCATTTCTGTTGATTCTCATCCATAACCCTCTGTCCTAGCAAAAATTTAAGGGCTTTTTGGTCAGTTTTAATGATGAAATGATGGCCTAGCAAATAGTGATTCCATCTCTTGACAGCCAACACGATGGCCATTAGCTCTCGTTCATATACCGAACATTGTCTCGCTCTGGAAGAAAGCATTCGACTGAAATAGGAAATAGGTTTACCATTTTGCATCAAAACTGCACCAACACCAAATCCCGAAGCATCAGCTTTAATTACAAAGGATTGAGAAAAGTTTGGCATTGCTAAAACAGGCACTTGAGTCATAGCCAACTTCAATGCCTCAAAAGTTTGTTGAGCGCGTTCTCCCCATGAAAAGGCATCTTTTTTTAGTAAATCAGTTAAAGGGGCAGCAATCTTACCATAATCTTTGACAAATTTTCTGTAATATCCCGTGAGTCCCAAAAATCCCCGCAAAGACTTTATATCTCTAGGACTTGGCCAAGATATCATACTGTCAATCTTGGAGGGGTCAGCCTGCACTCCTTCAGAGGAGATGATATGACCCAAATATTCAAGTTTAAGCTGACCAAACGTGCATTTCTTCTTGTTGATTACCAACTAATTCTCTTTGAGAATATCCAAAACAACCTTCAAATGCCCCAGATGTGAAGCATAATCCTTATTGTAAATCAAAATATCATCAAAGAATACTAAAATAAATTTCCGCAAATGATCCCTGAAAATATCACTCATCAGTGATTGAAAAGTTGAGGGTGCATTGGTCAAACCAAATGGCATGACCATAAACTCATAATGTCCCTCATGAGTGCGGAAGGCTGTTTTTGCTTCATCTCCAGCTTGAATGCGAATTTTATGATAACCTGACTTAAGATCCAACTTGGAAAATATGGTGGCTCCCCCTAGCTCATCAAGTAACTCATCAATGCATGGGATTGGAAATTTGTCGGGGATCGTGATATCATTAAGAGCCCGATAATCCACGCAAAATTGCCAACTTCCATCCTTCTTCTTAACCAGTAATACTGGACTAGAATATGGACTAGTACTAGTTTTAATGATTCCAGCAGCCAACATCTCTTTGACCAAACGCTCGATCTCTGCTTTTTGAGAATGAGGATATCGATATGGACGAATGTTTGGTGGTTGTGCTCCAGATTAAAGAGTATTAGCATGATCCCAAGAACGACGTGGTGGTAGGCCTAAGGCCTACTCACTTACTTCTAGATAATCATATAATAACTTTTCAATCTCCTTTGATGTTATAGCTGCCTCATCTTCAGTTATTGTTACCTGATTCAACTCGACCAGAAATCCTTGGTTTCCTTTCTTTAACAAATTGGTCATGGCTTTGAGTGACACTACTGTTCGAACCATGGCTGGATCACCTCGAAGCGACACCAATCTTCTTGCATCTTTGAATTTCATGGTAAGAAGGTTCCAATTCACCCTCATCTCTCCTAATGTGGCCAACCATTCCATCCCTAATACCACACCAGTTCCCCTCAATTCAAATAGAAAATATTGTTGGTTGATTTGGACTCCTTGCACATCTATCCTTACCTCTTTGCATACTTCACTCCCACTAACCTGCTGTCCATTACCAATTGTTACTTCAAATCCTTTAGTCTTCTTAATAGGTAATTGCAGATGATGAGCGAGGGTGGATGATATAAAATTATGGGTAGCTCCACTATCAACCAAAATTATCACGTCGTGCCCATGAATCTTCCCCACAAGTTTCATTGTTCTACCTCTTGTAAGGCCCACAACTGAATTCATATTCAACACCATCATAGTACCTTTCATTTCCCCTTCAGCTACCTCTTCTCTGGTAGACTCAAAGAATTCCTCTATTTCATCTTCATCTGTGTTGGGTGCCTCTGAAACAATCAATAGGTTAAGCTGCCTATTTTTACAACGATGATTAGGGCCAAATTTTTCATCACATCTGAAACATAACCCTAACTCTCTTTTTCGGGCAAATTTTGAATCAGACAACCTTTTGAATTGTCTTTCAGACTTTGCTACTGCAGTCCCGTTGAAGCTAGTTGACTTTGTGGCAGTATGCACTAGTGAATCAGTGTTACGACTTGCTACTCCGGCTCTTAAGTCACGAGATTCAAGAATGTTTGCAACTTGGTGATAATTGGGTCTAAACCCAACTGGTTTATTGCTTGCACCTCCTTTGCCTGATTCAAATTTAAAACCTTGTACTTGCTACAAAACATAATTTCGATCCTCCACCTTTTGAGCCATCTCCATTATCTCCCTCAATGTTTGAGCCTGTAACAACATCACTTCTGCCCGAATTTCCTCTTTCAGCCCATTTAAAAACACTCCAGATAACATTCCATCAGATGCCTCCTTCATAGATGCTGACACCTTTTCAAATTCTTCACGAAACACGGTAAATGTGCTAACCTGCTTCAACCCCATTAAGACATCATATTGGTTGATTTTTTGAGAATGATAAAATCGGTTCAACAACTCTCTTTTGAAGTCTTCCCAGGTTAACATTTGTTGCCGAGATTCCATCCAATAATACCAATTTAAGGCTTTTCCCAAACAAACACTTGCTGCCTGTAATCTTTCCGCTTCAGAGATTTCATTCACGGCAAAATATCGCTCCACTCTGAAAATCCATCCCAAAGGATCCTCTCCTTCGAAAACTGGTAGTCGTAGTTTCCGAAACTTCTTCCCATCTTTTTCTCCAGCCCAGTTGACATTGCTTCCCTCTTCTTGGTTTCCGACAGATCTGGTTTGAGAAGGGGATGCTTCTGCCATCATAGTTCTCTCTTGTGCTTCAATTCTCGCAAGAGTCTCTGTCATTTCTTGAAACCATCCTTCCAGTTTTCTGACATCTTCTCTTACCCCTATCAAATTTGTCTCCACTTGTTCGACTCATCCCTCCATTCTACTCACCATCCCTAAACGTTACTGCTCTGATACCAATTTGATAGACTTTACTGCTAAAATAGAAAATAAAGGAACAAATATTGTTGTTTCACACTAGATTCACTGATATTACAACAAGAAGTCTGAAAACAAAACAATCACGAGTACACTACTGACATAATAAATCACATCCTAAGACAATAATGAACTTTAGTTATATAATCATAAAGATCACAACCTTTCTAGACATTCGAGAGGCAAGAAACTCTCCCAGAATTCCCTTTTCTTTATTTTCTGAATACCCTTGTTTTAACTGCCCTGCCCCTATTTATACAGAAAAAACCACCCAATACATGTGTAACTGTCATGAGACAGTTACTAAGTTTCTTAATTGTTTATTTTGGCCTCCTGGAATAAGTTTTTATAACTTGAGGCACATCAAATACATATATGAACCATAATGTCAGTTGATGTTAATACTTACTTGAGCTATAGCTGTTGCTGCAATTACTGAAACTAATTCAGGGAGAGTTAGCAACAGAGCATTTACAGCATTACTCTAGTAGAAACAACAACTCTCTTCAATAAATTGTCTGGAATATTAACACAATTGTTAAGTATGCTTTCTTACTCACGGAAAGCATCAGACTAGCAAGCGATCCCCCATGTTTGAGAAATTCATTGGATATCTATTTTGAGTATTTTTAAAAGTGGACACCATACATTAACTATAAATTGCATAGCACCATTATGAAGAAAATACAGAAGGATCGGCATGTTCCTTTTCCCAAACGAAGATAGAGCCACATAAATCATATTAAGAAAATAATTTTGAGTGCCAGTCCTGTCCACATTAAGCTGCCAGAATAATATCTACCTTGCTCCTCATAATTTCCTTTTGCACCTCACTCTTAAGCAACTCCGTCTCCTAGAATTCCAAACACAGATGAATAAGTATAAAAGTAAATTACCGCAAAAGGGAAAAGAAGAACTTCAAGAAGAACAATGAGGGGTTAAATTTCCAAACTTTCATTGTAAAAATATACTACATCCTCAATTCACCCGATAACATCTCAAGGTTTGAGCATCCTATTAAGCGAAAATATATCTAGTTGAAAAATATGACTAGAATGAGAAAGTTATCAGCACTAAAGTTGTTCATCCCCACCATCTCATAGTATATAACGACATTTTACAGTGGACATATCATAGATTTTAATTTGATATATATTACTATATTACTAACAGAAGAAGAATATATACTAAGGTATGGCCGCAAAATTGGTTTAAACGTTTGATGGAAAAAGAAATCACATCACAATTCAGAGTTTAGAAGTTTAATGAGTTTGAGTTATTGAAAGATGTATAGGAATGATACGGTGTCAAATATTTCAGGTTGTCCAAAATTGAGGGGAGCCATATATACTGGGACATGAGGACGAAAAAACAGGCATAAAACTAACAAACAATCTACTAGATGATCAAGGAACATAGTTTCAAAAGTTACCCTTGTTAACAAGAAAAGATGAATTAAAGCTAAGAAACGACTGGTAAACTGCTAGTAAGCGTTTCGTTATATCTTGAGAGGAACATTAATACTGTACCTCATATGGCCATCCATCAACCACAAAGACATCCAAGGAGAAACCGTCAGTAGTTGAAAAAACATGAGCCTCTTCAATGTTCAGACCAATCTCAGAAATTATATTGGTCAACTGGAAATCCAGGATGGACATCAATGCAAGTAAAGAAGATAAGAACAAAGTTAACATGGTAAGATAATATGTTTGATAGAACTCTGAAAATATGGCAGAATCTGCAGATGAACTCTGAAAATATGGCAGAATCTGCAGATTAATGAAGTTACATAAATTCCAGGACTGAACAGATATGAATAATATAATCAGTTATATAAGCTTAAATTGCACTAGACAGAAAGCAAATAAAAGATAAAGATTTTGGTCCAGGTAAACTGTCTCAATATTTTAAGGAGACTGTTAGATTTTGTAGGTACAACTACAGAGCGTTTACATAAAGAATTTCATATATTAACTTTGGAACAGCATTGTATCAGAAAAGTTGAGAAAAATATTCTTCAAAGCTAGGTATTAACTGACTAACCCCACCCTTATCTCTCAGGTGCAGAAGTTAATCAAAGAATCAATCTGTGGGTCCATAAAAACAACTTTTCCTTATTATCCTCTGTTTCCCCTTCAGTGTAGTCTTCTATCACCTTTTTCTTGGGTGTGGGGGGGTGATCAAGTAGTCTTCTCTATCAAATTTTATCTTCACTAAGATGCTTATCCTATACTATGCACTTGAGAAATAGAAATCAAACACCATACAATATCAGCTCACTGACTTAGCTAAAGGTCATTCTATCCTTGCTTATTAATCTAGAATGAGGCTATCTTCAGTTATTAGAAGCGAGTCCTATGACAGGTATCCACAACAGGAATTCAAGGGGTTTAACCTTATTTCCTGTCAAATATTGGACTCATAATATCCACACACAACAGGAATTCTAGGGGATTAGCTTTATTTCCGGTTAAATTCGCACTAGCTCTGCATAAGATAAATTCATGAAACTACTGTCTTTGTTTGATTATGAGAAGATAAGAGATGTATTTATGAACAAAAAGGGAGGAGGATTCCTAAAATAATGAGGCACCTGAGTGAGCGTTTTTGGCTTGTCAATTGTTGAAAAAGTAATCTCATGCATTGGCCTGCACAAAATCATTTGGCTCATAAGAAAGAAAAGTCAACTAGAAATACTTTGTGAACAATAAATACACTCTATATCAAAGCTATGAAGCCAAACTAGTATCATGAATCTTATCATCTTCAACTCAAGAATTAAGGCAATTCAACCTGGTTGTCCGTGAAGTTGAATTGATATCACTATCTCCATGATTTACATGAGCTTTATCATCATGAATTTCAAGGCCTTGAAGATTGGGTGATGAACCAAAAGTTGGAGGAGGATGAATGCTGGAGAGGGACAATATGGAAGCACATAAAATTAAATGACTTAGGAAGCACAACAGAGAAAAATCAAATGTGCAAAAGTAATATACAGAAAGAAGTTATACTGAAAAAAGAAAAACTTTAATGCTTAAACTAAAGAGCATACCTTGGGATTTCTTCATTAACTGAAGGATCTACATCAACAGTATTGGTTGATGCTCCAGTGTACATAGGATGAACCTGCATTATGAACTTAATGTGTGAACATGCATGTAACAAGAATCTCTTGAATTATAAAGTACTTGTCTTAGGCCAGGCCATGACTTGCATTCTCTTTTCTGTTGGTTTACAATATATATTCCAATATTAGTACATGAATATATACTAAGAGACTATCCTTTCTACATTATTTTCCAAGATTTCCCAGGACTTACAAGATATATCCAATTGGATCCTGTTATGGTGCAACTGTTTCAACCACAGTCAAAGCTGGTCACGGATTATTACATGCTCAAATATTTGACTGGTTAGTCATTTATAGCCAATATGTTAATTCCTTTATATAAATAGCTAGTCCATTGATTTGCTAACATTTAATTAAAAAATTCTTTTCTCAGAAAAGAATGGCCTATAGATCTAAATTTCTTCAATACAAAGTTGTCTTAGAATATAGAGGAGATATCAAAATCGCTTTTACTGTAGGTTTACGTATAATTCATTCCCTCTTAAACATCTCATATGATCTAAAGGGAATGAGTAAATGTCAATCCCAAATTCTCTTCTCAAAGTATTCATGCCTTTAGATGTATGGTCTAGTTACAAAACTTAAGAACCCATTCGACTTCCCATATTGCCAATCCATCACCCACAAAATCACAAAGGCTTATAGCCTCTATACTAAGAACGACCAATTTTATCTTATCCTCATTACCTTCAATAGGCACCTTGCTCTTTGCATAACACCCTATTGCCATCAATGGAGATGTGCCTAAGGTGAACCAACAAATAAGTTTGTGTATATTAAGGTGATCTCTTGTTTTAAGATTACAGCACATCTCCTATGAGTACTTATTTACAAATATGATATCCATTTAACTTTCTTCAAACAAGTCAATCCAGTATACCTATTCTATAATGAGCATCCATATTTTTATATTACTGTTACAAACACAACTGGTTATGAGATTAACAACTCTCTACATTGGCACCAAGAATAAGTCGCTGACCAGAATAAAAATACTCCTACCAAACACGAACACTAATGCAAGCTGAAGATAAAAAAAAACTAAATTTTACTTCTAACAAATTAGTATCACAGATACGGATCCTTTTGCTTTCATTGTGTTCTATCCTTAGCTTCATCCACATGATTCAGAGAAATCAGAAATTGTAAGTCTATAGGTACAATTTCCCTCCATGTGATTATAAGTCTAACTCGTCTCCAATCTCAAGTAGTTCTTATCCTTCTTATCCTTTATGAGTCCTACTTGCACTCTCTGTTGAATGTAAACTGTTGAATTATGTGGCCACTTTATCCAAAATCTTAATTTGTTAGAAATGACACTTTCATTTACTAAATTATGTTCTCAACATGCCCACTTGCATTCATCTTGACTTTTTCATGAGGTAAGTATGTGAAGAATCTTTTTGATTGTTGGTGACAATAAGACTCAAACTCAGGAAATTTTCCTTGATTTAAAAGCTTAACTTGATAGAGAAGAAACATCGTTGTTAACTTATTTATGTTTTCAACATGAACATTTCAAATCTTCTTCCTTTTTGTCCTCAATGAGTCCATCTTGCATTTTCTGCAGAATATGACCATCTAAAATCTTCTATGATCTCACATCCATAATTTTATAACATTTATCTTTTAGCTTCCAGCGTCTTCTCTTTCTACTTGGAACTCAAACTTCTATCCCCTTAGACGTGTCAACTGAAGCCTATCAGAATAAGAGAAATGTTTTAAATGGTTTTAATTTGGGTCATTGAAGAGTGTAACAAATGTAAAAATGAACAGCACTAAAGAAAGTTCTCCATGCCCTACCTAAGGTAGCATGAAAGAGAAGTATGGGATGGATGAAAGAAATAAAATATGCCTTGACAATATTATTGACAAATCTACTAGTTTTTGCAACTGCTCTCGAGTACTGTGAAAGCAATCAAATAACAGATCCTGTGCTTCTTGGGAACATCTTACGTGTTGAATCAAATCCCCAACTTATTCAGCTACGATCAAATTAGAGATTCTTCCTTGTCATACACAGGGAGAAGTTTTTCTAATGTCATATCAACTTGGCATGGGTTTTCAGAGTTATCAAGAGAAAAAGAGCAACTTAGAGATTCCTCCTTGTCATACATATGAAGAAGTTTTTCAAATGTCATATTCAGAGTTATCAAGAGAAAAAAGCATCTACAAGGCAAACACACATCAAAATGCACGAAAAGCAGATAAGAGTATAACCTGCACAAGGCGGACATCAAAGGCAGGTCTATTCTCAGGATCCTCCGCTATGTCCAGCAACCTCTTGTGCATGAGCACATCTTCTGCTCTTTCCACATTTACATCCGATGCATAACTGCACGCACCCAAATTCAGTACCAAAAAACTTCAAAACTTTAACTTTCGAGACAGAAAACGGATCAATTACTCAATTAACCAGTGTAAATGTAAAAAACAAAACGAAAAATGAGGAAAGATAGGGTTTATGAAGTTAACCGAACAGGGAGGCGATTAAAGTGAAGCCAAAGCTGGTCTTCAAAGCCAGGGAGTTTAACCTCTTCGAGATTCAAATCCTGGAGTCTACTAAGCACTTGGTTAAACACTTCATTCTTCTGCCTCTGTAGCCGATTTTGCTTCGGCGACAATGGCTCCATCGCTCTGCTTCCGCAACTCTCGTTGTCGTCCATCGCCATTCACAAATACAAAATTACAGAATTTACAAAATCTCCTCCTCTTTGTAATGGATTACAAGGGGAAAAAGTTGCAAGTAACTGTAGAGTAGCAAAAGAAAGTAGTTTCCATAATTTAGAGAAAATTTTAATGATGAACAGAAGGAATGGATTTGTAGTTGATTTGATGGTAAATACGAGAAAGGGGACAAATTTTTTTAGGGGAAAAGATGGAGGAGAGAGAATGAGAAGATTCCGTTTTCTAGTTATAAATTGGGTGCGGAAACTTATTAGTGCTTACGAAGATGGCATATAGGATAGGAAAAGAAGAAAAAAGTATGCATCTCTTTTCTCCCATGGTAACAAACAGTGGCTCCACATTTCTTCATGAGCTTATCCTCTTGTGGGGATCAGATCAATGCGGATTGTGGTGGATTATTAAGATTTATTTCTCAAATTTGAATTTTAATTTTGATATCTATATTTTTAATATTTAATATAGATATCGAATATTAATAAGAAATTTTTAAAAATACAAATCAATCTATTTTAGTTATTTTATATGTCTGTGGATGATAATATTGATTATTGCTTTCAAAAGAGCTCTTTTTTCAGCTGAGAATGAAGTAGAGGAATTTAAAATTTAAATATCTCTTGTTCATTGAACTTTTTATTAACTTCTGACTTTTATGTTACCTTTTTTTTCTTGCAAGAATGAGAGCCTTGTGTTCATAGACCTTTTCAATTTATTTTATTGATATATTATTCTACACAATAATTTATTATTTTTATATCTAATAGAAGTGGTCAAAATAGATACTCATATTAATTCACTTTATAAGGTAACTATATCGATGTAATCTAGGTGATTGAAGAATTAATAAAGAACAGCTTTCACATATAACAAATATAAAAATTATATTTGTATGTTATAGCTATAATTTGCATAATTACGCTTCATAACAAATTTTATGTTTGTTATGGAGCTTTTGATTTGTATAATTCGCTAGATACATTCAATTTATATACAAAATTGTTCAGTTTTGTATAAATTCATTTATACATTGTAAATTGTATAATAAGATCTGTATTTGTATAATTATAAATGTATAGGACGAAAATATATGTATTTGTATTTGTATATACACTTTTCTCTCGCTTTATACAAACACAAACGCATTTTATATATTTTATACCGAAATGTATAAAATGCCTAATTGTATATCAAAAATGGCTAATTGTATACCGAATCCAAAAAATGGGATGTTTGCTGCGAATTACAATTAAAATAAACTATACTATAACATTTAATTTGAATTAATAGTTTGCTATTTTATACAATTTTTCAATTAATAATTATATCTTAAAAAATGATAGAAATGTTTTCCAATGAAAGTTGTCAAAAGTAAATATCATATTATTTTGCTTTATAGCTAAATTACAAAGACATACATTGTTGGTATCTAAAAATTACTATGACCCTACTACTTGTTAAAATAGTTGGATTATAAATGGACCATAACCCATGGCAAAGTTATTATTATCCGATAGGCGTTAATTGACACTCCTTCTGAACAAGTATATATGTATATCGACTATTTTTAATAAAAATCTTGGCTCTAATCGTGATATAGTACTTTAATAGTGAGTATCATAAGTATATTCAGCATCCAAGTGGAGATATTCTTGAGCAACACCTATGTGGAATAGTTTTCTTTATTAAATAAAAACATTTGTTGAGCATAAAACCAAAAAGCGATGAGGTGGAATCCACATGTTATGGTCAGTATGACTTTGTACAATGGAGTATAAAATATAATAATAGTAATAATAAAAAAATAAAAAATAAAAGAATAGTATTATCATCTTCTTTTGGCTCAGAAGAACCATATGGTATTGCTGTGGCAAAACGAAGCCGCTAGACTGTAACATACAACAAATTGTATTATAAAAATCTACTGACAATAAATACGACCCTTTCTTGATTTTTTCTATATATAAAACTAAGCTAATGATGTTTAATATTGGATTATAAAATTAAGCTCTTCTTTATCTTCTGACGTGTATTGTATTTTAAGCTTTTGCTAATGGCTTAAAATATTACTTAGTGTGCTCTTTTAGGAAAGTGCGATGTAATTATTAAGTTGATGTAGATATATATTTCTACATCTTCAAAGTCAATATGATGTTTGTTTGACTACCTGATGGAAGTGGACAATTAGGTTTTTTTTTACTAGTTTGTTAAGGTAATTAATTAAGTTCTCGAGAGAAGTTAAACATATATATATATATATATATTAATTTGTTCAAACATAATAATTAATTATTTAGATTAAATTAATGAATGAATTATTGAAATTCGACACACTCCTTAAGAAAAATATTTAAGAACATTAATCAAAAAATTATTTATCAATACTATGTTTTGATTCTTTCAAACTCTTCTTAAAAGTATATATATTCATTATTTGGTTAAAAGTGGATGAAAACTCTACTAAAGAAAGATAATTCTGAAAATAAAAAGTAATAATAAATTTTTGAATTAAAAAAAAATATTTATTTTGAACATGAATTTTTGTTTTATCAACAATCATATTAATTTTAGAACTAAAGAGAATATCTATTATAATATAATTTTGTGATTACATAAAAACTCACTTATATAAATAGGAGAATAATAAGTATATTTGAACGAAAATAAATAATTCCTTTTTAATCATGTGAAAAACACTTATTTTAGATCAAACTAAAAAAACCAAGTAAACACATATTATAAATCAAAAAAATATGAAAAATAATCTTCTTAATATGGGCATAAAGAGGAAATTCTGAACTACGGAAAAAAAGAGAGCTATTTGTCAGAAGAAGCAAAAATATGGTGCGGGTTCATCTCTCTCGATCAATTCATGTGAGAGGGAGAATGTAATTCAGCTCTACGATGATAGGTGAAGTAATTAAAAGGTGAGATGAAAGTCATCATACAAAACAGATAGTCAAAATGAGCCATGAATGTGTTGTCTGCACCTCTTAGTTAAGACTTGAAATCCATTTCCATGTTTAATGGGAATATGTGTCATCAACGTGGAGTATTTTGTTTCTATCTACTTCTCTATTTTTAGTTTTGTCAAGTTCCAACATTACCAAGTAATTATATATATTTTAATGCAACTCGTTGACATCTTTTTACTTATAACATACATTGAATCTAGAATACATGAGAATTGAGATGAAGAAAAAATGGATCAAGAAATTGAAATCGTATCCTTTGCCTATCTACTTTAGTCGTCTTCACCCACATGGTCAGCCTAATTATTATAATTACAATTATTAGCCGTCATATAATACGATATTTTTGTCCAATTAATTTTTAATTAAGTTGATGCAGCTACTTCCTCTTTTAGAACGCTAAGATCCAACATAGTTTTTTTTTTTTTAATTATAAGTACTTAGATGAATCATTTTGCTCACAAATTTCAAGAACTCAATGAACTTGATTTTTTGCTTCTCGTAATTGTTGTTTAAGATAAGTTTGACCAAACTAGCAATTAAGAGATTATAAGTTCAAGTTTCATCGAATACGAATATATTTACATTATTTTGTTATATTTACTTAGTTCATCATGTAAGTAAATCACATAGATATAATAGCTGATTGTTTTGAAAGAAATAAATGAAAAAGAAAGATGTAAAAACACCTATTGAATTTTGTTTAAGCTGTTATATACATCTAAGAAATTATAAACTCCAGAGTATCAAACAGAAGTGACATACGTATATAACAATATTAAGGATGACAAAATAAAAACCAATTCGTTCAATTCGTCCAACCCGTTTAAGTTTGGACGGGTTATTGATCTGCTCATTCATTAACTCAATCCTTTTCAACTCATTAAAAAATGGGTTGATATGTAACCCAAATTGGCTCATGAGAAATACTGTCAAAATATTTTTAAAAACTTGTTTTTCAATATGATATGTTATATAGTCGTAATAAAAAAATAAAATTTTATTATGTACTAAAATAGTTTAAAAGAACAAATAAAACAATTAAGTTTAGTAAAAACTGGATTGGGTTGGATCTTGATCCGTTATATAACCTACTACCAGAGTTGAATCTTGACCCGATTGATTATTATTGTCTTAACCCATTATGAATCGTCCAAACTTAACTCAACCCACCCAATTATCGCCCCAAAAGAATACATCCTTCAAAATTCTTACATATGCGAGCAATATTGATAGAAGTCCATTTTTCAACGTTAACTTTAAATGCATATAGTATAGAGTATTTTATACGACTATAAAGGGATACTTGAAAATTATTGGAATTAATAATGGGGTTTGGTGACAAAAGAGGAGGTCATAAAAGTGCCACCTCTGAAAGTATTATCCTCTCAATTTGACACCAATCTTGGCTGAAGTTAGTCCACCTATACATGCTCTCTTGTATGTCCAATTTGAAATTAAACGTGTAAAACAATTTGTTGGATAAATTGATAAAGTCAGGTATTCTCGACCCTCCAAGTGAAACTTTTGTTTTTTTGGTCACAACTGCGCCTAATTTTAAAGTTACGTTAAGTGGCAATAAATAAATATGGTTGGTATGGAAAAAGAAATAAGATTCATTATTGTTATTCTTCAAAAACAGAAATTGAAAAAACAAAAAATAAAGTTTGTAAATTGTATGTAACGGACTATTTCGCCTCAAAACGCTTGAAACTCATCAAAAGTGTTGAATTGTTAATGGACTTGTAGCCCAACGGCATTCCATTTGGGCTGAGAGATATCATTTTTATGATGGGTATACCCCCACAAAGAACAAAGAGGTAAATGGTGATTTATAAGAACGATTTTGAAAATAGTTGATCTTGAATTTTTTTATCACGTTTATTCACAAGAAAAACTTCAAGTTTAAAAAGTTTTGCCTCTTGGACAACATTATCGACTTTTGACCTTAAAAATTTGTCAAGAAAATAAACGAGGGTTAAAAATTCAAGACCAGCAATTTTCAAGATCATTGGACATTATTTCTTGAAGACTTACCTTCATAAGATGTTTATTACTAAAAATTATACTAATTTCATGACTAAGTCTATAGCAGTCAAAATGGACTTGATCCTTGATGCCGGCCTAACCCTGCCCGTAGGGGTTGGTTTGGGTTAAGATTTTTTAAGCTCATTTTAGAAGTTGGAAAAATTATGCAGAATAGCAAACATTTAGCATATATTAGGTATTATAGTTATAGTTTAAGAAAATTGTAATTCACGGCTACAGTTTCTCCAATTCTTGTTATTTGCTTGATTAGTATAATTCGCCTGATTCGTATTAATCCAGAATTTGTATAATTTGGTTCTTGATTGTATAAATTCAGAATTTTGTATATGCTTACCCCTATCTATTTGTATACGATTTATGAAAAAATCATAATGAATTACCCTGTTTGTATATTGGCAAGCGAAATATACAAACGGAGTTCTGAAAAATTCTTAAATGTATAAATACATAATTTGTATATACCTACCATATTTGTATATTCGCAACCCAAATATACAAACTGACAGAAATATACAAACATCAGCTTCCATAGCAAACAAAACTATGACTATGAACTATAGCTATAGAGTCTTATTACGTCTTATTATGTTTGTTATTTCTAAAATTTTCTCTTAGAAGTTAGGCTCTTAATCTTAGCCCCATTGGGCTCATCGGCTTCAAAGATTGGGCCGAAGCTGACCCCTGAGACCCAAGAGAAAGGCAAGTTAGGAAAAATAATCTAAAAATACAACTTATTTTACCATATTTTCTAAGATTTTCTATCATTTGAAAAAAATACAAAAATACCTATTCTTTTCTATTCTTGGATACATCACTTTACGAGATGTATCGAGACGTTGAATGATGTATCTAAAATCGAGACTGATGTATTGGGACGTTGAGTGATGTATCTGAAATCAGGACACGATATATCAAAACGTTTTGGGATGTATCCGGATTCCACTAAATTTAAAGGTTTGAAAAGTAAGAATATGATGTAATTAGCTCTTAACACTATGAGATTCGTGTAAAATTTCCAAGTAAATGTTAAAGTACAATAATTTACATTTATCACAAGTGAATTCATGTGTTTGATGGTGGTGATTGGTGAATATGTTGCGATTGCTTGAAGTAAAGTTAAGCTAGATTAATGATTTTTTGTAACTTACTTTGCCTTATTTTGGCAAATGGTAAAAGTTTTTATTTTGTTGAGCAACTTACAAAAATGACTATAGTTGTAGGGTTATTGAAGTTCAATAGCTATAAGTATGCTATTTATAAAAAAAATTGACTACATTTTATGTCTTAATCTTGCTATATATTTATATTTTTTTCAATTTTTTTTTTATACAATGATACAATTATAATTACAATGCACTAAATAAGGTAATCTCTTGTTATAGTGACTGAATGCCTCCTAATTACGTTTCTAAAACTCTCAACTTTCCATAATTAAATTAAAAACTAATGATTACGTCCCTATCCGCTTGGATTCCAATTAATACTTAATTAATAACTAATATTAAATTAACAACTAATTTTACCTTATGAATACACCTATATCATATAGGAGTGCCCATGTTATTAAACAAAATTTAGATACAGCGGACAATTCAGAATTAAGAAAATGGAAAATAATACAAAGTGAGTATCCAAGTATATAAGTATATTACTGTATAAAAAATTGAAACACCAACAAAACTCAATCTTTTTTTCTCATGTTTACTATTTTTTACAAATATATATATAAAAATTGATAACTCAAGTATTTGTTTATACAAAAATAATTAATTATGTATCAAAATATACTTGTATTACCTGGTCAACCTTTCAACTAGTGTTAATATTTCAATACATTGGGACAATCCAAAAAAATGACAAGTGATTATAATACAATACAAGTATCCAAATATATAAGTATTTCACTATATAAAAAAATGAAAATCAGACAATCCTCAAACTCTTTTTGCTCACGTTCTTCATGTAATACATATGAATACAACTAATGAACTCATCAACCTTTCAACAAGATGTATACAAATACAAATTTCATATAAATGAGAAAAAATGCAAATAGAGGATATTTGATGAAGATATATCACGAAAATTGAAAGAGAAATAGCAAAACTATTTGTTTCAAGTTAGCTTGTCCCAAAGTAGCTAGAGCAGAAAATTAATAACTTAAATGAGGTTTACATAGTCTTCTCTGCACTCAGCAAAGACGGCTGACCTAGGGTTTTAAGCCAGCAGCTGCGCAGCTCTCATGGCTGCTACGACCACTGGACGGCCTCCTTTCGAGGCTGTCCAGCCCGCCCCACCACCCCAAACCACCACATACGCCACTCTTTTCAATTCCAATACTATATATCCTAAACAATCTGCCCTAATTAACTCAAAAACAATCGCAAAACCAATCGAAATAATTCATGGAGAACCTACTATCACGTTTTCAATGGAGGAAAGGCAAGACTTTATGATTGAAGAGGGATTGCATCAAGCAGTGGTGTTTAAATTATCTCATGGTGCGCCAGATTTGAAGGTATTAAGGTCAATTTTACCGAAACATCTTGGTACCAAGGGCAACTGTTTAATTGGCTTACTTGCTCCAAGACAAATTTTGTTGAGATTTGATCAATATGAAGATTATGTACTAGCATTATCTCGCTCAGTTAATTATCTTCTCTACAATGGAGAGGAGCACCAATGTAGGGTTTTTCCATGGTCCATTGGATATAATCCTAAGGAGGAAACGACGTTAGCTGTGGTTTGGATTTCTTTACCAAACTTATCTCCAGATTTGTTTGCAAAGAAGTCTTTGTTGTCTATAGCATCGGCAGTTGGGAAACCAATAGCTATAGATAAAGCTACTCAAATCAAGTCAAGACCTAGCACAACTAGGGTCAAGGTTATACTTGATCTAATGGAAAAGCTTCCAAATCGTATAAGGTTGCAGTTTGTGGATGGAAAATCTGGTAAGTTGATCGAGGTTTTTCAGGAGATTGTATATGATAATCTACCTTTGTATTGCAATTATTGTAAGCACCAAGGTCATGATGAAGATAGTTGTCGTTTGATCTCAAAAAGAAATCAAAATAACAAACAAATTGATGATACCATTGAAGTTGCTACAAAAGGTACTATTGATAGTGAAAAGTATCAAGGTGATGCAAGAGAAATACTAAATGAAAAAAGAAAGGTTGTAGATATCAATCAAAGTAAAGCTACTTTGTTAGATCGACAGTTGGTTGATGTCCCTTCTGAGCAAAATCGTGCACACTCAATGGATGTTGTTACAAGTAATATTGGTGTTCAAACAACGACCAAAAACAAAAGGGGAACGCCAAGAGTTGGGGTTGATGCGCCGCGAGTTGGTTCAGGCAAAAAAATAATGGATTCAGGACACAAACTAATGGATACATCTGATGTTGAAGATGCTGAAAATTCTGGGCAGCATGTTTTGCAAGTTGAAACCAAGAATGCAACTAAAAATTGGACACTGGTTGCACACAAAAATTCAACTAGTAATTGGAGCCTTTCCCCGACTAGTCAAAATAATTCTCCATGTAGTGAAAAGGGTGCGACTGGAAATTTTTATGACAGTGAGAAGAGGCAAGATATTAGTAATGCCTCAAGAGACCTATTATGTTCGAATAGCTTTGATGCTTTATCGAAGACTACTGGACAACAAGTAAAGTTAACAGAGAATGACAACGATTTGATCAAAGAAAAGCAGGTCTCACCACCTACTTTGAATAACAAATTAAGTCCAGAAGCTCCCGTATTTGTGCCTAAATGTGTGATTGCAAAGAAAAATGCGTTAAGGGTCTTAGTGTCAAATACAATTGATTTGGGCGAGGATTTTCTTGATGAAAATGAGAAAGACAATATGCTTGATTTTGGCGAGGATTCTCTTGATGAAGATGAGGAAGATATGCTGGACATGTGCTTTGATAGAGTGGCTAGGGAAGGAGATATATCACCTAGGCAACAAAGAAGTAGAAGCAACAAAAGCAAAAAGAAGACACATGGAAGGCAACATAGTTGGGACGGTAAAATGACTGAGGAGTTTGTTCCAAGGCACCTACCGATGCGACAGGCAAAGCAGAACCATTTGACAGTATCAATAGGTTCAACAAGGTCCAATAAATCCATAAAGAAAGTATGAATTATCAAGTGTTGTTGGATAGGTTTGAAGAAGAAGACAAGAGAAAAATACTTCAAGTTACTTTTGATGGGCAATCAATCTTTTTTAATTCATGCGTTTGCAATAGAAAGTTTGAGGCTGATAACTCAACTTTCTTCTTGATTGGCATATTTTTACATTATTTAAGCATCCTCATTTGTAATATCATCATGGAGTGTATTACAAACTCTGTGGTGATCAGAAAATACTTAGTTCTCTCTAGCTCTTATTTTCTTCATGCTTGTTAGGTAGTAGACACTTCATTAGGATTAGTAAGGTAAGGCCTAGCCCCCCTTGCTTGCACTTATCCCTATTGATATTTTTATGTTTAATAAAAGGCCACTAGACACTATCTAGTGGTAAATTTGCGGAAAAAAAAAGAAAAGAAAGAGAAATAGCAAAGAGGGTAAACATGGGAGTAAAGCACCGTAAAGCATGCTTGACTGGTATTAATTAGCATGTAAAATTATCTTCGCTATTTAATGAATATTTATATCCATAAATAATCTTTTTTTAAATAAAAAAACAGATTATGAGTGTAGTATTAACTTTGCTATTTAACATTTAATTATATCCATAAAACATAAAAAGAATGAACTATAGTCATTTACCTTAAATATATATTGATGTTTTGCTATATTCTGTAGTTTTTCCTTTACATCATCTGTTTTGTATAGGCCCGTCCTAATTCTGACCCACCTGGGGTGGGTTAGGCTGGTCTAGCATTTTATAGGCCCAAATGGCAAGTACATTGAAATATATTCAATCAAATGAGTTAGGTAACTTCACACAAAATTGTATTCACATCTTAATAGGAGTAGAAATTTTAAAATTCAAGTGTTTTTAAATTTAAATATATATCTTAATATTTAAATGTGTATTTAAATTTAATTATCTAAATAAATTTTAATGCAATTCAATTCAAATTCAAAACTTAATGTTAAAATACTGCATAGGTTAATAGATATATGGTATGTTATTTGTGATTGGAGGAAAATAAATTTTTAAAAATATTTTTTCTATGTAAATAAAGTCTTATGTTAAAGGTTGGTAAAAATATACCGACCAAAATATGCTACCAGCAAGCGTTAGTAATTATAAACACGAACATAATGAAATCTTCCAAAGTCTAGAGAACTAGTATGAAGGAATTGTAATAAAGAAAAACACAACTTTCCTTAAATCTTAAATGTGTTGGAAACTTAGTAACAAAACAAACTATATTGGTCCAATGGCAAAAAAAGAACACACTAAAGCTTTGCTAATTGCCTACTTAAATTGAAAACTCATATACTTAAAATTTTAAACCATCTAAACACATTACGCATAAAAAAGCTTCTAGCCCCGATAGGAATAACAACCAGATATATAAGAACCATATATACTAGTAACAATTAATTAAGGACATTAGAACATGCAAATGCACTTTTTTTGCAGGTTTGTTTAAGCCATACAAAACCAGTAGCATTAATTTTATGAAAATGAAGACAATAAACCAAGTCATCCTGTGATAATAACAATTATGATTGTGACCAATATAATTAATTTCTACTATAACTATAACATTTATTTATTTTTACCTTTTCCTTTCCAGGGAAAGATACTCTAACAAGTAAAGAGACACAACCTCATAATTCACACCACTGCCAAGTAAAACAATATATGAATCTATTTAAAGAAGATAGCATAATATACAAAATAGGTATATATAGGGAAAAATATAGAAAAGACAAATACTCCCTATCATTCTTATTTGTTCTTACATAAATTTTGAGAAACAATTTAAGTTGCCAACACGTTTTATTTTTCAATTCCCCCACAAATTACAAAATGGAATCCACAAGTACAAATAGTATGTTCTTCATTAATCCTAGCAAAAGGACAATATTTGTTTAATTTGCGCACGAAAAAGATGGACCATATATATATAAACAAGCTGGTTATAGCCTCTGTAACGCTATGGACGTTCATATATAGATCCACCAAATATTGCACAATGTTCATTTATTATCATGCTTAATTATTAGCCAAATGCAAAGTCTGGGACAGACATACATGAAAAGGAAGAAAAAAAATAATATAAGAATGGACTATAATCAATACTAATTAATTATTCAAATTTTCATTTTCAGCCGGTTCGGTACCTGACTTACGATTCAAATTCCATTTTTTTTATTTTTCAGGAATTGAACGTAAGTCAGAGACCTCGGAGAAATTTTATTCATCTGACCACACCACAGCCCATTAATGATTCAATTATAAAATAGAGGAACAAACCCTAGATGGTAATTAGTGCATGACGAATAATTACCTGCACTTATATATATATTAGGTTAGAGAAAGTGAAACTGAAAGAGAAACTGAGATATTGGCACGGCTCAATCAAACGGAAAACGGAAACTCCACCATTTAAATATAGTTTCATTTTGTTGTCTGAGTGAACCAGGCCAATATCAAAGTTACTGTTTCATAGAGGAAAAATAATAATAAGTGAAAACTGAGAATTCATATAGCCGATCCCAATTTATTTGAACGGAGGAAAAAAAACTCAAAACCTAAAAGAGGGAGAAAAGATTGAATATTTTGAGTAGAAGGATGGGAATGTCTTGGGGTAAATTTAAGGAGGAAGGAGAGAAGAGGTGGTGTGTGTAGAGTGCATTAAAAACGCGACTACCAAAGCACAAGGACAGGGCCACTGCATTTAACTCCATTAATATTCTTTCCCCATCTCCTTCAACTGTACATAAACGATTATTACATGTTGTTATATTATTAATTTAATCGAGATAAACATATTATATGTAATTATTTAAATTATAAATTTTGAAAGTTTTATAATCAAATAATATGATATTTTTAGGACTACAACACAAACTCCAAATGACTTTTTTCTTAAAAAAAAAAATTGTATCACGTAAATTAAAACAGAGAAAATAACTATTCACTTTTTAGTAAAGTGGAAACTAATTGGGAAGTTGAACAGTCAACGTAAAATTATTATTTGAAATCTTTAAGATTATTTGTCTTTGATTCTCACTTATATATGTTGCGATTATACTTGAAACTTTGCTTATCAATCCCCTCTTCCTAGTTACTCCCTCCATCTCAACTCCAACTTATTTATCGTGATATATTTTTTAAGAATATATAGTTATTTCACATTATTCATTCCATTTTATTTTATTTAGTACTTATATTAAAATAGATTTTTTTTACTTGTTCGTCTTAATAAATTAAGAGAAATTTATTATTTTTATCTTATTATTAAATAACTATATAAATACTTTTTAAAAGCAATGTCACGAATCAACATGGACCAGAAAACTTGAAACAGAGGGAGTATTTCTCATTATAAAGTTTAAAGCAAAACCAATAAGTACTTATTTCACATTGGAAATTACTGCTCTGTGCTAGCTGCATGCATAATATATACGTTAAACTAAATTGAAGTCCTTGTAGTCTAGAGAATCGATATGGTTCGAGTTTAACGGACCCCTACACATATTCTAGCTAGAGATCGATTGACTATCTTAGAAATTAATATAAGCAAAAGTATGGTACAAAGGGCATGAGGTGTTTAAAAGATATAGAATGGTACAAAGGGGTAAAATTGTTACTCAAGAGTGGGTGACATAACACAAAAAGGACATCGATAAAGTTGTTTCATTCTTAATGAGAAGTTCTATTTAACATGAATTTAATTTAATTGAGCTTTGATACGAACGTAGACAGGAGAAAAGAAACATTAAAAAAAAAAAAAAACTTCAAAAATTTAATTGAGAGGAAAAGAAAAGGATGGCCCATGATGGTGATACTGAAGGGCTACCAACCAAGTGAGGATGAATCATAAATGAGAAGAGGGAAAGGGAATCTCTCTTTAATTTTCTCTCTCTCATACATAAATAAATTCACTGAAGGGGAGATGGATAGGCATATAGGGCATCCCACATATTTAATGTAAAACTAACCAGCCACACCCCACCCCAGTAAGGGAATCAAATTAAAGTTTATCGACCTTTTTGGAGTTTACCTTTAACGTAAGTTCATAGGTGAATTCAAAATTCAGATTTATATATTTATAGTTGTATATGTGGAGGATGTAAGCTTAGTTAATCAAAATATAATAGGAAAATTGTATCAAATAGCAAATTATTAATTCAAATTAAATGTTATCGCCATAGTTTCTTTTATTTGTAATTCGCAACAAATATTCCATGTTTTTTGTCATCCCATTTGTATACCGAAATATACAAATAGACCCATTATGTATACATATGTGTTGTATAAAAATTAATTGCAAGACCCATTTGTTACCGAAATATACAAATAGACCCATTCGATATACATATGTGTTCTATAAAAATTAATTGCAGGACCCATTTGTATACCAAAATATACAAATAGACCCATTCAGTATACATATGTGTTGTATATATGTTGTAATTTTGTTTATATACAATTATTATGTTTTAGTTTGTATACCGAAATATATAAATATAGATTTTTATGTATATGTATACCGAAATATACAGATTAATAGCCATAGTAAATATAAAGTTTGTTATGGAGCGCAATTATACAAACTATAGTTATAACATACAAATATAATTTTTATGTTTGCTAAACCTACAATTTACTCTATTTTATTCACTTATTTATTAACTTAATTAGCTTTCTTTTTATAAAAAATATCTTAATTCATTTTGATTCATAAAAAAATAAGTTGATATATAGTTCAAATTGACCTCAAAAAATCTTTTTTTTTTATTTGATTGTTATATATTGTTAAAGATTTTTTTAATTAGGTATACTAGAAATTTATAAAAGATAGACAAATAAAATAATTAAAACTTAATAAAAATTGAGCAAGTTGAATTATTCCCGCATTTTAGCCTATTTCTATTCAATTTATTTATTAATTCAATTCAGTTGACCTATTTAAATCCAGTCTAACCTGCTCAGTTAACACCTTTTATGTATATATAGCTAAACCTACATGTACATAGGTCATACTGCATTCTAGATCCGCCTCTGCACTCAAAGAAGCACAACGTAACTACTTCGGAATCTCGGCTTAGCTTCTTCTCTTCCTTCATCAACGGCGAATCATTTGTACTATAGTTGTGCCATTGTGTGGCGTCTCTAGAAAACTTCATTAACTGATTTAAAATATAAGAAAGTAAACTCGTATAGAAGTCAAGAGAATTTAATATCTAATAGAATTTTTTGACGAAAAGGATTTGGATGTTTTATTTACTTTCTTCATTAACGGATTTAAAATATAAGAAAGTAAACTCGCACAGAAGTTAAGAAAATTCAATATTTATTAAAATTTTCTGACGAAAAGAATTCGGATGAATTATTTACCTTTTGGCAAGAGAGCGTGTATGTGTGTTTAATGCTTTAAGCTTATGCTCGTGACAAATTCAGATATATGGGAGTCATTTAAGAGAGTCTTCACATTTGCTGTCTATTCTGCATATAAAACCAACCAATATTAGATTTGATTTCTGTAGTGGGCAACTTGCAACTTCTTTTTTCAGAATCACTAGGGACCAATTCCTATTCTTAGCAAATCATTTTAATTTTTTCAAAAATTATAGTATTTAATTTCTGACCCTACTACATAATTAATTATTCCTTTTTTCCTTGTTTCTTTTCTTGGATAAATTTAAATTCTACTTTCAATCCAAACAGTGAAGAAGAAGGAAAATTTCAAGTGTACAAGATGGAACTAAAATTCGAAATTACTGATAAAGCTGTATGCTGCTCTAGCTAGTCCAAAATTAAATGGATACAAAAGAATTTGGCATGGTCACGCCAATTCAAACAATTTTTATTCGAAACACTAAAACATTGTGGTACATATATATTACAGAGAAACAGTTCAAGCAATTAATATGTGCTGTAGATATCTACTATTACTAAGTTTCTATACTAATTAAATGCCCTTTCATTTGGGGTTTTTGAATTCACGTATAGGATGTGACAAAATTCCAACCACTCACCTTATTGGCTGCAGAGGTAAAATTTTATTCAATGTTTATATTAAACTAAATGACATTTAATTATCTATATACGATTGACTAATGAAAAATAAATAAATTAATATCATGCTTTTATTTGATTTTTTATGAATATCACAGGTGCATAAGTATTTTTCTTGACCTAATAACAACAACATATTCGATGTATAGGCCTTTGGGGAGGGTGATGTGTATGCAACCTTATTCCTATATCTTGTGAAGGTAGAGAAGTTGTTTACGATAGACCCTCAACTTAAAGTAAAGCATAATAAAATCATGTATGGAAAGAAAAATATAGTAATATACAAGAGAACAATAACAACAACACATAAATGATAAATACAATAAGTCAATACCAACATAAGGAAAAGAGCAAGTAATAATAAAATCAAAGAACATGGATAGTATGTGAATAATACTAACAATCGGGAAACTAAACGTGACTCCACTACCCACTAAAATTCTACTCTAATTATTTACCTCCATATCTTTTTATATCTAGTGTTATGTCCTCGATCAATAAGTTGTAAGCGTATCTTGTCCTCTCTAATAATCTCTCCTCAATATTTTTTCGACTTACCTCTCTGGCATAAGTGTTTTTCTTAACCGCAACCTCAAAATTTTAGTTTTGTTGCAAAATGTATTTCTGCTGCACAACAGGTCGATAATTTGAAGTAACTAAGTCTAGAAAACTTTTCTGATGTTTAATTTTTTTCATACGAGAAGTGAAACTTAATTAATCCACTATTGGAGAGAGCAAGATTAATTTTGATGAAATAACTTCAAATTTAATACACACTCATAAATTTACCGACACCAGAATTGAAATACTTAGTCAAATAATACGTATCTTGCATTTGTTTGTTCATTTTAATGTTTTTCATTGGTCCCCTGTTATTTGAAAAGAGTGAATTTTTGTATTATATTTTTGATATTTTTTACCACTTTAAACTTATTTCCATTGTTTTTAGTTTCAATATATGCAAATTTTAAGAGGCTTTTGAATTATTCAAGTATATAAGTTAGTTCCCAAATTACAAACTGGTGTCTCAAATTGTTGGATCATAATAAAATAACTGCCTATGATTTTAAAAGGATTAAATCGAAAAAGATATTTAATTTTGATAACAAAATTAATCTGCTCCGCTCTGCCTTATTGTCATCCCCGACATAGATACATATATGGTGAGCTAACAAGAAATAGATAAGCATCATGTCGTGACATAATATTACTATTGGTCTTTATAGCACTGATGAGCTGACAATGCATCAATAATTTTTGAGGCTCAAATATGAAAGGATCCCACAGAAGAAATAAAAGGACAAAGCAAACTATTGAATTCTCTCTTCATTCTGCACATAGTATTTCAAATATTTGTTTGTTAGCTAACAATCAAATGAGGGGACTTCCAAAAATCCACCTGATGTTAACTCTTCATCAACCCAAATATACAAATTAAATATTTATCAAGTCAATGTCCAAGTAATAAGAACTAAATATTTTTATCCCTTTATTCTTCTTGGTATATTTCATTGAAACACAATAATATGTTGCAAACGATAATAATTGATTTAAAAAAACTTAATAAGTCAGTTAATTGATTGAATGCTCGATTCCCGCTTTATAATTTATCCTTAAATTTCCTTTCTCCTTCCTCTTCCCTATATGTACAATTAAAAAAAAAAGATCAACTGATCATATAAGAATGGTCACACATGAGAATGAATATAATAGTGCACCAATTTAATTGATTTGATGACATGGAGAAGTCTTATCTGATCCACCGAGTAGGTCAAATAATAATAAATAAAATCAGAAGAAATAGTTAATTTCAGAGTCATTTTAAACCTTTTTATTTGAGAAATAATGCATGGATTGAATTTTCAAATTTAATTGCCCACCTAATAAAGTAAACCATTAATGAAAAACAAAAATTGACATGCCATTCCTGCTACTGCTATATGATCAGTACTGTATTTTTTTCCATCCCACCCTAAAAAGAATCAATAGTATTCATACTTATTTTTCAACGTGATTCAAACCTTAATAGAGGTGCTAAACCACTTGACTAAACCTGATTTATCTTAGGATTAGTACTTAATATCAATATTATGTATATATCAACATGGACCAGAATATTACATATTAATTAAAGGAAAAATATTCAAAACAACAATATTTTAGCTTTTAATGGGACTCCTTAGCAATAGTTTCACTATTTATTTAAAATGTCAATATTTTAGTTTGTTAAAGGCTGAGTTATGTATTTGTTTTATTTTGATTAATTTGAAAGAATACAAATAATTAATAACAGAATAGAGAAAATCATGGAACAAAAAATTTCAAAAAAGGTAAAAAAAAATTAAAATTTAACATCAGTTACGTTTTTGAAAGAGCATATGTTGTCATTTTTCTTTCTAGCGTTTTTTTCCTTTGTTCTAAAGAATTTCAAAAATTTTCTTGAAAATTGTAGTTTGTATTTTATATTTTATATGAGTGGAAGTGTTGGAAAATTTCTAATGCCCTTTGTTTTGGATATTTAAATGTTTGAACTTCTTTGAATATGCGATCATCCGAAATGTATTCAAATACCTATTGATATGTATAACTAATTTAAAATACAAAAATTGTTGGTATTTGTCGCGCCCCGTTTTTCTCAAAACGGATTCTGGTGCACGACCTAACAACTCTTTTGGGCTTTGGGTGATTTGAGGGAACCGATGGTACATGGATTTTTCATGGTTTTGGTGGAGATATAGTATGGTTAAAAATGTTGAAGTTTTCTTCCTTTTCTTTCAAGTATGGCCTAAAAAATGATCTATATCCCTCCCCATCTTGGTTGATACTAGGCTACCTTTTATGGAGGAAAAAAAAAGACGTTGGAAGAAGGGAAGTAAAAAAAAAAGAAAAAGGCTGATCTCAAGGAAGTATTTTGGGTGAGGAAATAATATTCTTCCCATAAAAGAGTAAATTTTATGATTTGTAGGAGGATTCTATGGTTATGGAAAGTTTTTAACTAAAATTTTAAATTTTAAAATATGTACCAAATATGGATAATTGAATTTAAATAAAAATCTACCAAAAATATATAAGTGGGTAACTATCAAATTACTAAGTAAAAGAAATATTATTAAATCAATAATTATATTATTGTAAAAAATAAACTACCAACATTTACGATAATATGAACAATAACATTGAAAAAATCACAAGTGTTTATAACTAAAAATTAAATAAACAAATGCACATATATAAGGAGGGGATAATAATAATAATTTTGTAAATTATACATACTAAAGTATATGTAGTTAATTGGGTAAAACTAAATATAAAACTTTACAAGAAACAAGTATTAAAATACATATTTAATCGAATAAAAATTCAAGAAAATGATTATAGGTCGGTCAAAATTGAGTGTCAACAGTATTGTTTTATGATGAATACAACTCTTTGGCATTCTAGTTCTAGTACAAAAATAAAGGCAGTTGTGAAGTACACACCAAAATATAAATACAAATTAGTTGTAAATCGAAATAATATTGAAAAATACAGTTGCGATGAATACATAATACATAGAATAAGTTGTATTCAAAATAAATTGTATTTATATTTCAATATCCAATTTTGTTATATTATTATTTCACTTTAAATTTGCAGAAAGTATTTTCTGGCTCAGTTTTTTTCAATATCATTTTGTATATCAAACGCAGAATGAATACCAATAATTTTGTATTCCCCTTCTTGTGATGTATTCGTCGCAATTTTATATATTATGTATTCATAAAAATTATATTGCTTTAGCCAAATAAAATACAAAATATGTCTTACTAAGTTTGTATTTCAAATATCAGGTTGTATTTCAGTATGATTTTTTATTTCAAACAAAAAAATAAATACCAATAAGTTTCTATTTCCCTTCTTATAATGTATTCGTCACAATTCTATAAATTATGTATTCAATCATAATATATAGAATTGTGACGAATACATTATATACCTATTTGAATGACTACAGACTAAAAAAGAAATACAATGTTTTAAAATAAAAATATAAATGATGCGTAAAAGAAAAACAATTGACAAACAAAAATTAATATGAATACAATTGTGGTATGAATACAATTTTGCAACCTTCTTCTTTGACTCTGTCTTTCTTCTTCTTCTTCTATGTTTTTGTTTCTGATTTTTTTTATCAAAATCGAATCTGAATCCGTATTCACTTGTGCATTAATTAGTAACCCTATAAGCAAAATTAGAAATTATTAAATATGAATGTATAAAAAAATCAAACAATATATGATGTATGGGTGCTAATGTAGATTACTACAATCTACTAAATCTCAAATATGAAAATAAAATCACAAAAAAATTGAACAATAGTGTTTTAAAGTCGAAAAATCTGAAATACATAAAAGAGGGAAATCTCAAAAAATACTTGGTGAATCTGAAAACAAACTCACAGAAAAAACGAATAATAATGTTTAAAAGTTGAAAAATTCGAAATACAAAATACGTGGTGAATATGAAAACACCAAATCTAAAACCCTAAAAGCAAATTTCAAAATTATCAAATATAAATGTATTAAAAATCAAACAAAATAAACATATGAATGAATTTGTAGATTCTAATAAATCTGAAATTTTAAAACGAAATCACAAAAAAAATCGAAAAAAATTGTTTAAAAGACTAAAAATCTGAAATACATAAATATTAGATGAATATCTAAACAAACTCGCATAAAAATCAAAAAAATTGACGAAAAATCCGTAAAATATACAATCCGAAATATACACCATAATCGTGATTTTGAAAACAAATCAAAAGAAATCTACATGAATAATTGAAATTACCTTTACCAATCGAGAAATTTCTTGAATTAATATAGAGATTTTGTTTACCAACCAAGAAATTCCTTGAATTAATACAGAGATTTTGTTGAAGAATCTATAAGAACTTTGAATAATTTGTGTTTCTAGGTTAGCAGAAAAATGTGAAGAAAGAGAAACTGTGAACGTGAAAGGTTGGGAGAAATAAATTCTTTAACTGAGAAACGTGAAAAGTGGGAAACGTGTAAGATGTGGAAAGAATACTAATGGGTAGTTTTGTATTTGTTTTTTTATTTTTAATTGGTTAGAATATGGTCCAATGATGGACTCTTTTGATAATTAAAAAGAAATATAAATAATAAAATCTGGATACAAATTATGAGAAAATGGTCTAAAACCCTCCCAATCTATACCCGAAATCTCAACTACACACTTATTCATTACGGTAGTCCTATTACCCCCTTACACTATTTTAAAGTAGAATTATTTGCTCCTTGAATGATGAGGTGACAAAGAAAGTGTAGTCACTCTCTTTGAGAGAGTGAGAGGTAAAAATAATAATTAAAACTTTAATTTTAAAAGTATTTCTTAAATTTTATATTATTATTTTTTTATTCTTTCAAAAATCTTTATGTTTCTTTTTAAAAAAATTATTTTTATCGTCTTTCTTCTTCTCTTCACCAAAGCTACATCGGCCTGCGACTCTGCTCCACCACCTGATCGCCGCCCTCACCAACCTTTCATCAATAAGTTAACTTTCATTCTCAAATCACAAATTTCTCACAACAAATTCACTTCTCATCAATGTGACAAATTGACAATAACTCAAAATCAAAATCGAAAGTCATCGGCGGCGGCTTTGCTCCACCACCAAGTCACCACCCTCACCGAGTTCTAATCATTAAGTTCACTTTCATTCTCAAATCACAAATTTCTCACAGTAAATTCACATCTCATCAGTGTGAAAAATTGACAATAAATCAAAATCGAAATCGAAAGTCAAGAGGATCGAACTTTAGAGTCATTAATGGAGAAAAAATCAATAAGTAACAGATCCATCAATGGAGAAGAATTCATCAATGAAATCATTAGGTAACAAACCCATTAATGAAAAAGACCCAATAATCGAAATGGGTTGCTCAACATTGTTAAATTATTGCTTCAATAGAGAGCTTCAAAATTTTGCTAGTGTTCATAACTCCGATGAAGCTCGAAGAAGATGGTGGCAGTCATAGAATGTATCCCCAAATCTGGAAAATCAATTGTCAAGATCAAAGAAAAGGAGGAATGAAAAAGGAAAGTAAATCAAATAAAAAGAGGAATGGAAAAAGGAAAGTAAAAGAGAAAGATGGAAATATACTGAAAAATAATTGCAGAATAAATATTTTTTTTTTTTAAAAAAGGTAATATTACATGGCAGGCGCGTGCAATTCACAATTTTATATAAATCTGGTTGTGTGTTTTTAAGGAGGTATATATTATACTTTTAAAATGTTCAGGGGGGTAATAGGACTCCCGTAATGAATAAGTGTGTAGTTGGGATTTCAGGTATAGATTGGGGGGGGTTTAGACCATTTTCTCTACAAATTATTTTTGAAAATATTGACATTATGACATTTTAAATAAATATTTTAAAGTGTAGTTGTTTTGACTAATTATGTTAAGTATTATGACTAGATAGCTAATTTTTCCCTTAATTAAATAGGTTTGGGGCATTATTCCAAGCCAATCATTTCACTATAGTCCATAACAAAATATGATTTTATTATATATATATATATATATATATATTTGTGAATTATAGCCCATACCACACACATCATTCAGGACTTAATGCTCCAACCACTGACTTATTTAAGTGACTCACGCGTCTAATTAGTTAATCACTTCCATAATTACATAATTAATAATAATCAATCATGCAGATTTCCCTCAATATTCACAAATACAAGTAGCTTTGAAGAACCTTTTATAATTGCATTATATATATTAAAAAAAAAGGACATATTTCTGGTAGAATACATAATTGCTAATTAATTAATGTACTTGTTTTTCCTCATCCTAATCATACACAACTCATGAGGATCAATCATTCATATAAGGAAAAGGACATAAATTCACCCCTAAACTTATCTAGAAAAGTCAGTTACACGCTTAAATTATCATGGCGACCTATTACACACTTATTCTTGTTAAAAGTGTAACTAATACCACCTTCTAACGTACAAAATCAGTCACACATACTAGAGTTGTATGCACGTGCCTGCCAGATCCTATGAAAGCATACACGTGTAATTTTTAATTTTTTTCACTTTTTTTCCTAACCAATTTCGCCTCTATCTTCTCTCTTCATTTTTCACTTTTTTCCCAACCATTTTACCTCTATCCAGTGGCGGACCCAGGATTTTCGTTCAGGGGGTTCGAAAAATAAAAGTATAAACATGTAAATAAGCCTTTAGAAATGGAAACCTTGAATTCTTTTGGGTTTAAAACCAAACTTTTAACACATTTTTTAAAGTAAAAAAAAACTATAAAAAACTTGAAAAATAGAACTGAAAATTAAAAAAAAAAAAAACTAAAAAAAACTGAAACTGAAAAGAAACAAAATAAAGTGCTATCACTAGGATTCGATCCAGTGATGTACAACTTAATTTCAGGGGTATTTGTCACTGCATCATCAATTTCTCTTTGTTATTGAGGGGATTCAAAATATATATATCTACAGAAATACAGAAAATTTACCTTATATATATCGTGTAATTTTTGCCGAGGGGGTTCGGTGAACTCCCTCGATACCACGTAGGTCCGCCCCCGCCTCTATCTTCTCTCTTCTTCCTTACCTGAATGACACAATTTTTGTCTTTATTTTTTCTCTTTTTTCTTACCTGAATGATTCCATTTTCAATCCTTTCTTCTGATTATAAAACATACCAAACAAACTATTGCAACAAATAAGATCGATGGAGTAGCAGAGATGTTTAGAAAATTGATCAATTTTATATTGTCGAACCAATTTTGATTTTGCTATGTATAAATCATCATTGAACCCAAACTCTCGTTCTATCAAATTTGTAGCGCTGTGTAAACTTGATAATCTTGATAAGTGGGGGTGGGAAGCAATTAACTTTTCTTGGTAATAAATGTTTAGGAATTTAGGGTTTGACTCTTTAATGTTCTTTTGATGCTAATGGGTTGTGTAAAATTTAGATTAGAAAATTATTATTTTTGGTGAATCACTTTGCTGAATTAAGTATGAGACAAATTAGTGGAGAATTCTCAAGTAATGATAAAATTGAATGAGAAATTGTAGAGTTTTGATAAGAAAAAAAATGAAGGAGTCTAAAGGAGAATGAGAGAAGATGAGCATGAAATAGAGGGGAGTGCATGAGGGTCAAAAAAATATTTTTTTGAGTTTATTTTTGACTCAAACGCGCCTAATTTACTTTTTTATTTAATTTTATTTCCACGTCAGTTATGGGGTGATACTAGTTACACTTTTATCAAGATAAGTGTGTAATAGATCGTCATGATAGTTTAAGCGTGTAACTGACTTTTCGAGATAAGTTAAAGGGTGAATTTATGCCTTTTCCCTTCATATAAACATACACCATCCACCTAAACACTGTCCGAGGTTTTCAATTCTCCCCTATTTATTTTTTTTCAACATTTTTTTTTGGTTTAAATTATCTTAATTCAACTTCAAAGTTTACAACTTAATGATATTCGTGAGAGTAGATTGTTGTTTGGTTGGGAACAAGTTATGCCAGGATTAGTTATCATGGAATTAGTACTTATCTCACCATGTATATGGGATAACTTATCCCATCACTATGGTATAAATGATTGGATAAGTTATCCCAAACAAGACACCAAAATTTAATCCGAGACTATTGTTTTATCCTAGGACTATTTATTCTTATCCCTCACACCAAACGATCCTTCGATCAATCATCACTGCGCGTTTATATATATATGGTCACCATCAAGTATATATATCGTCATCGTCAAATCATCTAAAGTATATATATCCACAACAAGGTACCTTACGGTGTGTGATTTGTAGTTCTAGATATCTTCAAGTATCTTAAACGTAAGATTTATTATAATTTTGAAAATAAAACAAATTACATACAGTATTAAACCTGATAATGTAAAAATAAAAAGTTATTTTTTTGGAGGCCTCTCGTGACTACAGAAACGTAAGCCATAAACACACATTTGAGTTGTCCCAATCATAGTCGGTAACGGACGATATGTTGTTTCTGGTGGATAAAAAATAAATAAAATTGCTTCAGATAACGACAACAAAATATACTCCTAAACACGTTTATATTATAATTTTTTTTGAGAAAATCCACCCACACACTATATGCTTTTCCTACTTAAATATGAATAATATTAAACTCATACTTTTTTTACATATAAAGACACGTAGAAGAGAAAAGAAAAAAAAAGAGTACAAAAATTGCTGAAAAGTTGGCTCAAAAATAGGGATCAATTAAGTTGCTCTATCCTCTTCTAATGGCGCTCTTTAATTCTAGATAGAGAGAAAAAAAATTAAATTCTTAAAGAGGGGTTGAATATTTGGGAATTATTACTTGATTTTGGTTAAATTTAATGGGTCAATGTGTATCTACGTCTGCATATGAAAATAAGAGAGGGGCAATTTCAACATCAAGGCCAAGGCATGCAAAAGAACATCATCATCGATATGGAAGACAAACGTTGATTAATAATAACAATACTGATAAGAAAGGGTATTTATCGGTGATGATGAAAGAGAAACGTTCAAGATTATATATCATACGAAGATGTATCATCATGCTAATTTTCTGGCATCGATACAATAAGAGCATTTGAACATCATTTCTATATATATGCCATTAATTTCTTGTTAATTATATTGTTCAACCTTTTGAAGGATACATCATTTTTGTCTCTCTCTCTTTGTGTATATATAATGGCATTTTTTGTTTATACATAATAATGGAATTAAACGATATTTACCTCATTGATTTGCTATTATTGGAAGCACATACGGTATAAATTAGAAATTAGATCAGTTGAATCCCATATTTAGAGTCGATAATTCCGAATTAATAAGTATATGTTCTTAAAAATTTTATTTTGGATATGTTTTGTTCGAGCCGAAAGTAATAGATTCATTTGAATGCAGCTTATAACACCAAGAGTGCTCTTATATCCTTGGATATATAGTATACATGTTTTTGAGTACTAGTTTATACAAATAAGTTTCCTTTAGGATTGTATGAATTTCGTTATTCTCTTTTATCTTTTTCTATCATTTTCCACAGAGATAATATATTATGCTAGTATATAGATATACCAATTTTATACAAATAATCATTGATAGATAGTATTATCTAAACTTGCTCGTTTACTGTTGCCAAAAAAAAAGATATACAAAGGTCTAACTGAATATGTAAGTGAAATATCTATACCATTTTAAAATATTTTTTCAATGAAAATCTTAATAAGAAAGTAGAAACTACATACTAATTAAAATGTTGGGAGTATAAATTTCTCAAGATTAAAACTATTTTGAAAATTTTGGTAAAATAAAACATTATACTCCCCTCAACTAATAATGACACATATATGAAACATTCACAATTTTTACAAGATTCTTGATTAGAATTAACATAAGAAATTCTCTACTCTTAGCCGACGGTCTAACAGAAACTATCTCTTTCTCACTACCTCCATGTAGAGGTAGGGCATGCAAATTGTCTAAAAGAAACACGACGGAAAGAGTCAAAGAGGCAATTTTGAAAAAGAATAAGTTTCTAAAGTTGTTAAAAGGCAAGTAATAAGTGTACGAAAACCAGAAGGAAATAATTTTCATATTTTTGGATGAGTCCATTGGCATTGAGGTTTCCAGCTATGAATGACGCTGCAGAGTTTTTAGAGAATCCTTTACAACCAAACAACTTCAATAATTCCAATTTATATGATACCAATACCAAAGTCAACATCAGAAATGCGAAAGTGAAATGAAGAATTTATATGATTTGCTTTTTGAGAGTTTCGATTGCAAGCTCAAGAACTGAATTCAATTCAAGAGGCAAGCTAGCTCCATGAACAAACTTATTGTTTGATCTGAGTTAGAGATGTCAAATGTGCTGAATTTGGGCAAGTGAAAATGATCTAAGTTAATAAATAGACTCATTATTGACACACCCAAATTTGTGCTGAAATAGACTAAAATGTCTGTCATATATAACTCAATCCATCCAACTATTACTAAATTTTCGTTGTTTTATTTGTTCTTATATAATATGTAGTACCTAATAAAATTATCTTTCCTTATTATAGTTATATATATCATATCAAATGAAAATAATGTCTTTTAACAAAATTTCTGCCACAAGTAAGATTATGTTTTCATGGGCTAATTTTACCACCATTACTATGAGTGCATACAGTGATGTATTGAACTAGTGGACGCACTAAGTGATTGACAAAAGAGCAAGAAGTTGGCGTTTATTGGTAGAAAAACAGCAAAGAAAACAATATACTATGTGTAAACAGCTTATCTAATCTGCCTTCTACAGAAAAAGAACTGGAGATGCTGATTGCTTGAAAGGTAATTTGACAAGGAACCCCCTTCCGGTAATTCTTACTTTACAGTCTTTAACTTAAATATTCCTAAATCTCCAGTTCTTCTAATATTCTGGATATAACAAATGCTGCAAATATGGATGGAATCAAATGTACAACATATAACTTGAGCATAGCCACTCCAGCCCCTTCTATTAACTTATATACAACTATCTATGAGTGGTGATGAGAGGCACAGGAAAGACACCATCTGTGTGTCATGGTAATATATCACCACATGGCTTTTAAGTCGTGTCATCTTTGCAATATTTGTTGATTTGCGCTAAACAAACTCTCGTCTTTGCTGACCTTCACGGACAGCTGTCTTTCAGCTACCAACTTCAAAGCTTGATCTCATCTCTTTTCGTTCGATAGTTTAAGTACTATTATTGTTGGCGCAGAAGGAGTTCATCTTGAATGTGCACATGCTATTCTCACATAGTTGATTTATTCTTCACAACAATCAAACTATATACATTTTTACCTAGAGGTTGCATTGTTGGGTTAGCTAGATAAAAACCCAACTGACACAACGTAGGTAAGGCATTTACTTTTCAAGATTTCTAAAACAAGGGGAACATGTACACACCAATAATTTTCAAACTTCCCTGAAGATTATTGATTCCTTGAAACATTTGTTAATGTGATGTTGAAATACAGTGCAGTGTCATAGCTGCCATCAATCCAGAAGGAATATTTACATTTTATTTCTGAAAAGACAAGGAGAGAGTTTCAATGAATAGCAGCAAAACTTGAAAGATGTGCATTGTAGAATAATGTTAAATTTTCAAGAGCCAGATGAATACTATATCCATAATCCAACATAATATAAATATGCTCATTCCATGACACTATTAATGTAATCAAAGAGCTCTTTCATCAAACAGTAGAAAGATGTACCTGGAGAAAGATTGTAGAGCTCATGTCTGGAACTCACGAAGTCTCATCAGTTTGTCCTTCCACATAGCTGCAGGAACCAGAAAATATTGGTGATGTATCAACAAATTAATTACAGAAAAACTATAGCAGATGCTTCCAACAACATAATTACAAGTTTACTTTGATGTACCTGCATCATTGTACCTCTCCTCATTCACTGCTAAGTTCATATTTCTCAGCATACTAAGTTCTTCAGAAAGTAAATCGGGGCCATCTGATGCACTGCACCAAAAAGAATTAATCTTTAGTTTGGAAGAAGTCCAAAGAAATGCACATAGGAGAGAAAAGAGGCGAACCTATCTAATAATACATCATAGGTGGACTTAATTCTGCTAGATCGGTCCATTCCATAACCTATTCTTGTTGCATCAGTCAAGACAATTTGCTTATTCACAAATATTGGTGCCTGCACAAACCAGAACAAGCTCAATTAAGACAGATAACAGCTTTCAAAATTTTAGTTAGGTCATTACAGCTCAAGTAAGATTATTAAGACTGATTCTAAAGGAGCTAAAACTGAAAAGAAGTTGATCATACACATACAACTTTACCACAAGTTCCCAAGTAATCTCACAAGTAGGTCTAGGGAGGTCGTGTGTATGCAGACCTTACCCCTACCTTGGAAGGTAGAGAGGCTGTTTCAGATAGACCCTAGTTTCAAGGAAGAGAGATCAATCTTTTCATCTCAGAATGCTAGGAAACAAAAAGGTCAAATGGAAAACAGTCAGGAGACATAATGCTTTCTACAATGGTAAGCAATTTATATGAAGCAATTCATTATCACACTTGAATCTCAAAGTCCCACAAGAACAATACCTTACATCTTCTGGCAACATTAATGGCATCTGAGGGACGAGCATCCACACTAAAAATATCTTTTTCCCCTGCCTGGGTATTATCAAAAATGTTAAGTTCAGATTAAATGCAATCCCAGAAGTAGAAGTATATTTTTGAATCTACCTAACAAAGTATTTTGACCATACCTTGTGGAAAAATATTCTGGCAAAATAAGTACTAGTCACTCTTTCTGTAATCTTCACCATTTTAACCTGGAAATGATATATCACCAAATTAAGAAAGAAAGACCAGCACTTCAAACAATAATTAAAGATGCGGTGTTTGTTTCCCCAATTTAAAGGTGATCACATCCCAAAGGAAGTGTTACATCTTACAAACACGTAGAAGTAAGTGAGAGTAGCCTCCTGCTCACTTGCCATGTTACAAGTCAGAGCAATCAGTAAGAACTTTTCATGATACTTGGTAAAAGCATATTAGTACCGTGAACTGGCAGCTAAAAGATAAGGCAGAAAGAGTAAATGTTCGCCTCCTAAAAGTTTCATCTGAATATATAAAACTAAAAAAATATGAACATTTAGAGTGACATGCTTCTGAAAACCAAAGGTTTCTGGTGATCAGGGAATGTGGTAGCAAATTCAGAAAGAGAAGCTAAAAGTAAACATGAAGACTAAAATCAAGATTGATATTTATGATTAAAAAATCAAGATTGAAAAAGGATGCATATGATGAAATAGATTAAAGTGGTATTGACATACTTCATAGCCAGATTTCAACAATAGATTCCTCAAAAGCAGGAACTCGTCGGGGCAATCCTGCAGCAGGCCCAACATCAGCATCTCAAAGAGATGTTAAGAGAAAGATAAGGAAAAGTAAATCAGAGAATCCGCTCTCAAAATCTTGAAAAAAATTACCCCAGTCTCCTCATCCAATGAATCTATAAGTTTTTCGACAGCATGTTCTCCTGAAGTAGCAGGTAGTACGAGTTATGATAACAGTATGATAACTGTTTACAAGACAGTGTTAGTTGTCCAAGTAGAAATTTAAAAGTACATACCAACAATAATTGGTAAGACATATTCTGCATCACAGGACATCTTAAGAAAAATAGTTGGATTCTTGAAACGGCGAAGAAATCCTGTCCCTAAAGATGATGCATCAGCGATACGATCCTTAGGGTGAAAAGAAGAGGGAATCAGGTGAGCAGATGAGTGCCATCTTGTTTCTTCTTGAAATCCACCCATATGCATTTTGTAGTGCTTCATAGTCTCTGTAGTCATTGCAGCATTGGTAAACATGCTTAGCCTCAGATGCAGGGAAGAAAATACTAATATACAGAAGAAAGACTACAGATAAAATGTATTAAGCAATTAGATTTCAAAGTACACATAACTTAAGATAAGTATTAGAGATGGATGAGTGGCCATGCGATAAAAAGATGCCTAACAAAGTGAGGCTATTTTTATATAAGTAGCTAGACCAGCAATATTATATTAAGATTGAGTGCTGAGCCCCTATGTCCCATCACATCCACAGAATAAATATTGACATATGGATATTAAGATGGATGAATAAGGATAATAAGACAGACGTGCAAGCGTAGAATATTGGAGAAGAATAATAACAAAAGATGCAAGTAGCACAGGTAGAGAATAAAGAGAGAGAGCCTGAGATAGTTTGGTCATGTCTGGAACAGACCTCCAAAAGGTGATAGAAAAGGACTAGGCAGAAATATCTAAAATATGAAAATTCTACCGGGACCAATGTCACAACTTAGAAAAGATACATAATGGCAGCAGAGAAATCCACATATACATATATACCAACTAGTCGGGATTACACTAGTTATCTGCACATGAAATAGACCTGACTAAACCAAAATGGAATATAGGAATCAAATAGGGAACTCAACTGATTCAGTATTCGAGATATAAATTATCGATCGACTTATTTAGTTTCTCAAATTATAGTAGAGTGCATGGTTTCCCATCTCAAGCCATTTTTTATACAAATTTAAATGATTATAAGCTATGTTGCAGACTCTCTGAAAATGTGTGTATCGTATACTCCAAAAGTAGTTTCCTTTGGATGATCCACAGGTGCGACAACATTTTCGGAGAGTCTGAGCAAGATAGATTTTAGGTCCTTCCATTCCATAACAGTGGATTTTTTTTAACAAATTAGTACAGGATCGTCAAATGTTACTGGGAAAGCAACTTGTTCAAAGTCCGTGGAGCGAGCAGCAAAGCTACCAATTTTCCATTTTTGAACTTACTAATAGCAGTTGAGCTACATTGATTAAAAAAGTAAAACTGTAGAGAGAAAAATCGGATCTTTCTCATACATTTCAACAAAGTAATGTTCATGAAGAATATATTATCTGCATCAGTATTTTTCAACAAAAAATTATCGGAGGAAAGGGCAAAACAGTAATTTCCAATACCTGAAACGAGGACGACAGCTTCAATATAATCATCACCCGGTTCATCACTCTGATTAGATTTCCGATTAAAGCTTCCGCGTGATGACTTGCTACAGATTACCATGAATCTAGACTTTCTACAATGTCTATTTCTGGAAGAGAGATGATATGAGATATTTCGAATCGAGGAGTTACAGCTCCAGCTGGCACTCCGGTGACTTGTTTCCGGTAGATCCGTCAAAACTCCGGCGACGGTAGAGATCCTTAACTCAACGCCGAGCATTGTTAGACAATAAATTCAATGTGGGTTTACAGATACAGGAGATAAAAGGGGGATTTAGGGATAAAATAAATTAGGTGGGAAAAGATAAAAATATTTCTTGTTGGGCGAAGGAATGGAGCATCGTAGATGTTAAAGTGGCTTTTAAAATACTACACTTCCACAACGAGGACGAGATTGCTTTTCCCCAATACAAAAACACCTACTACATTTTTTAAAGTAACCACGGTCTCCTTCCCTTTTTAATTTGTTTATAAAAAAAAAAATTGGTAACATTTTATTTTTAGCTTTTCACGTGGCATGTTTAAGATCATAAGATTAAAAGTAATTTTGTACATTTGACATAACTTTAATTTAAGATCACAAGATACAAAAGTCTTTTTTAATTTCTTAAACTCCGTGCTAAATCAAATCAGGTCACTCTTTTTTAAACGGAGAGAGTTTTTTATTATGAACTTGTTGGTAGAATATTCATTTTTACTTATTTATTATATTAATATTAATATAAATATATAAGTATTATATACTATCAAAATGTTTATTAATTTTGTATATTACTTAAAAAGTTGAAATTAAAAGAGATGTCAAAAAAAAAAAAGAGAAATTCTTATTAAAATAGAGTAAAAAGAAAATAAAATAAACAAATTAAAATAGAGGAGTAATTCAAATTTTATTTCTAAATATTTTTAAAAATTTAATGTTTGAACTTTTATTTTGAGAGATGCCATATTTTTGAAGTATTGTGCTAGGCAATGAGATTCACGTTTATCTCATTTCTATTATTAAAAAAATAACGTGTTGGAAAAAGGAAAGTCGAGGAAGATAAGTTCCTCTTAGGTCTACCCTGTTATTGGCAAAATACTCTTCTTTATCATCATTCACCACATGCCGAATCCATTTCAAAAAGAATAATTTAATTTAACTTGACATAAAATTTATGAAAATAAAAAAATAATAATATTTTAATACTAAAATAAAATTATATTAAATATACCAAAATATTTTTAATGTCATGATCTTAACCATATCATGTTAAAACTGAAAGTAACATTTTGCTCATTCTTTTTGAAATTAACTTTAAAAAAAAAAAAGTAGAGTAGAATTTAGTACTTAGTAGTAACTTGTTAACGTGGGTGATAAAAGATACTCTACAAACAACCACTAAAGTTTCAATTTTAAATTACTTTATTTTTTCAAATTAAACTTTATATTCAATCAATCAAAGCATCAAACATTATTACTTAATAGTAGTTGTCTGTTAATTGTTATAGAACATGTGGAAGGAAATGGTTGGCTTGAAGAGCACAAGATCCAGCAAAGGCAAGAGTGCGCCAAAACGTGCATCGTGTGCTCCTAACGCTCGTATTTCTTTCAATTTCTTTTTTCCAATTTTCTTTTATTTAACCCTTCTGTTCACAAATTCAAACATTTTGAAGTAGCTAGCAATATTTAAGTTCACAAGGGTCTCCTTTAAATTTTTGAACAAATTTAGTCAAAGCTCTTTCAATAGCTACTACTAGGTCAATATGTAGGAAGAAGAAGAAGAAAAAGTCATATAAGCAAGACTAGTGAATAGTCCATGTAGGATATTATTGTAGCACATTCTCTTCACGTGCTCTTTAGAAAATGTAGGATATTATTGTTGACTTCTGGAAGCTTGTTCGATGTCTAGTCATCTTAATTCTTATCTATTTGTCACTCTTTCTATAATATTCAGTAGCTATGTTGGATGTTTAATTAACTAAAGAACCTACTTTTAACAACTTGATAAGCTCGTAGGCCCTTATGTCTGTACTAGAATGAGGCAAATGTCATGTTGGGGTTGGACGAACATGGGTGTTTTATCACGCCTCATCTCCAAGAATGTCATATCTTGTAAAATCAAGTCATCAACAAATATCTAAGAAACTCAGCTACTCCATTTTGTTCAAGAAAATACCATTAAGCAAATTAGTATCCAAGTTACGGGTTGAGTTGAAAATTTGCTCAACACAAAGAAAAGAGAGGATCTTGACAATAACAGTAACAGACAAAGCCACAAGCCAGAAAGTTGCTAAACAACACGGAAGAATGAACCAACAGATATCGTAAACGATGTCACGGTCCATGAAGACCACAAAATGACAAGCAACGAAAGAGAATACATACATCATCAAGCTTACAGGTTATCCACATTCAAGGTATACACCAGACATACATTCATTAACCAGTACTCTTTAACACCTTACACACCATCAAGACTAGTCCACATCAAACTTATACATCCTTACAAGCAGTTTTCATTGCTGAGGAGGAAACCGCATGTGCCTTGTGAAACCCCCTTATCTATAACCACGAGGGTAGTTCCTTTCATAAGGAGAATATGACCGGGATCGGGCACGTCTCGACCTTCCAGCATAAGGTGAGCGTCTAGGAGAATAATCTCTCCCACCTCTATATGGAGAGCGTCTTGGAGATCTTCGGTACCCATAGTCACCACGGCCACGATACCTACCACGATCACCATGATAACCTTTGACCAAAGCAATGAGTACTTTAGAGATTCCCACAATTCAGTATGAATAGAATAGAAACTTACACAGCATCAGAATCTTACCATCACCCCTTCCGCTCTGATGAAGCCCAAGATAATGACCAGGTGTTGGAGTCCTTGGGCGTTTTCTACGAGACTGAAAAACAAAATATATCATCTCAATATGTGAAATCTGAACATATGAGATTTACATCAAGAACAAATGGCTTATCTCGACCAGATAATGTATTCTAGAGAATGAATTCCTTGTAATGGAAGATTATGAAATTGCTTTTCTCGGGTGTTCTCTTCACAACAAAAAAACAGATATATTTCTAATTCTATGAAATCTTAACCTATGATGTTAACATCCAAAACAAACGAGAACCAGAAAATGCACTCCTAAAGGAAGAACATAACATTCAACTAATTTGTGCCAAAAAAAGTAAGTCTCTTCGAAAAACCTCTGCATAACTGGAGATACTGGTGAGGAAGGTGGCACAAGCACATAACCATGTCTATTACTAAGATGTAGGATATGACACTAGTCACACAGGATAGCAGCTTAAATATTTTTGCACGTCTTATAACAGCTAAAAAATGGAGATAGAACCAATGCCAGGATGAGATACCATAAAAGCCTGATTATATTGTTGATAATGATCGTTGATTAGTTGAGAGTTTGAAGTATTTGCTGAGGTTGTATAGTTGTTTGGCAAAATAGTTGCTAAGTTTAGTTGATCAGATGCATGTGAAAAGCTGTTTTAGCAGGCCATTTGGTCAAGCTGAGTGAATATAATGTTGCAATGGAAGAACTGATCATCTTTGATTGCTGCCAACAAAGCTGACGTAATGTCTTCTGAATATAATCAGAAAACCTCCAAGTCAAGAAAAAAGAAAAGCAACCCAACAGAACAATGGTTCATCAATCAATGTATAAATAGCTCACCTTCTCCACTGTTATGGACCGGCCTTCAAGGACGGACTGATTAAGGTGCTTAATGCAGCGATTGGCATCCTCAAGACTATCCATTGTTATGAAAGCAAAACCACGAGAGATGCGAGAACGGGGCTCCACAACCAGAAAAGCTGACTTCACCTAATCAAAAGAAAGTAAAAGAGAAACTTCAATAGCAAGCTTTAAAGTATGAACAATGAGAAAAGAATCCAGCCAGAATGCCACAACACATCAATATCTTGGCAAATGCATTGACAAGACTTGCTCATACAATAAACTTAAATGAAAACTAGATGTTTCTGAGAAAATCATCATAAATGAAAAATTTCCATTATAAAGAGTAGATACAATACGGATGATTTTGAATGAGAGAGAATGTTGGTATGCCGTATGAGCACCGAATCATGGCAGAAACATTACCAGAAAACAACTTGCTTATACGTAAACCAGAAACCAACCTTTCCCTCCTTTGAGAAATGCTCTTCAAGATCCCTTTGAGTGACCCTTGAAGATAATCCAGTCACATAGAGTGTGTTTCCGGGATTAGTTTCTTCAGCCCTAATCAAGTCATGGAGCAAAAATTAGAGAAACTGAAACGAAGCTGTTAACATAAAGAAGGTGAAGTAAAACTAAAGTTCCACTCATACCTTCCATGACTTCTGGACCTGGATCTTCCTCTTGGCCTTGACTGTGATCTAGTTGGGGATCGAGAGCGAGACCTTGACTTTTCTTCCCAAGGTGAAGGAGAGCGGGAATACCTGGGAGTCCAAAAAATACAACATCGAAACAGTTCAGTCCTATTAGCCCTCAAAAAAAACATTAACACCAACCACATGTCTTTAAAGATGGTTCCTCGAGTAATGATGGCATCTTTATCAAGTATATGTAGCTCATAAAATTTCTCTGTCAACTAATAATATACTAAAGACAGTGCCTTAAAGAAAATCCGTTGGAGATTTATTTGTGTACAAAAAGAAAACAGAAATGCATCGCTAAGATAGTACGATTATGTAAACGTGTTCTCCATAAACATGCTCAACAATTGTACTTGTAAAAATTGTCAAAAACTTATCCATAAAGATTGATCGATACTTTCTAACTCAAGAAAGACTTAGCACGTAACCATTATTATCAATAAGTAGAAGATCATACAGTGGGACACTTCATTAGGATGTTCCTGGAAAACTTTGCTTCAAATCAAACCTTATCCTTTGCATAAGAAACATATAGGATGAATGACTTTGTTATACAGAATTACCCATATGAGAGCCTCAGAACTGTTTTATGCTTCAGTGATATTCCCCAAGAAAACAAACGGAAAACTAACCCTACATGATAAACTTAAAAACAATTCTTCCAAAACCAGATTCATACATTACCACTTCTCTATTAAAAAAGATTAGCACATTAACATCTCTCCAAAACACAAATCAAAATGAACTCCCCCAAAATCAAACAGACCCCAATTAATTTCTTTACGCCACATAGATATCCCAACTAGCCTGATGAATAAAACAATGTATTCACCCTTCACAAGGCCAACAACCGAATAGAGAAAATATCAATCAGCGAAATACAGACAAAAAAATCCTAATAAAAAAAAAATCAATTACCGAAAGTTGAGACGGATCAAGGCGATTCAACAAATACACAGAAAATTCTCAAAGTTACATAAAGAAAGAGAGTGGTACCTTTTGCGAGGAGAATCAGCCTGCAAGAAATCATAAAGATGATGAATTTGTTGTTTCGACAATTAATTAGGTCAAAAAAATTCTGAAATTATGCAAAACACATATATATTATTGAAGAAAGATAATGGGAGATTAGAGAGAGCAAGGCTTGCCATTTCAGATGAGGGAAGCGAACCCTAAATTGCCAATATGAGGGACAAACGGATTTTGACGCGACAAGAACGATGCTGTAATTAAATGTTAAAAGAGTTCAACCTTTTAGTGTAATAACCAGAATTTTAGTTATGCCCTCTTATTTTGAAATAACACCACTTCAATCCCTTTGAGATAGGAAAAAATATTTATTTTTCTTCGTGTGGGAAAACGGTCAAGAATATTTTCTACTTTTATTTATTAGTAGTTGAAATTGTCCTTTATTATTATGTTAGTATTTAACTAAAAATAATTTTGATGTTACTATACTTAATAAGTATACCCCTCAATTGGACGTTTCTTCTAAACCGAACCAATTTCTAATTGAATCAAATAATTAAAAAAAAAAATATTGGATAGTTTTTTTTTTGTTTGGGTGCGAGTATAGCAATGCTAAGCTTCTGTTAACCAAATAAGAAAATCAAATAAAATCGTCGGTAACTCCAAATATGGATACATTCATGATGTATCTATTTCTTTTGTCTTGGAGCATTATTCAAATTATATTCTCTTTTATATGTGGATAAAGAGAATTAAAGTCTAAAAATTATAGATGTTTTACAATAGTTGTCATATATATATATATTTTTTTTTTATTTTTTATTTTCAAATGCACAAAAGTTCAAATTTAATCAAGATTTCATACGACTGAAACAAGAAGATCTTGATTAATAGCTTTAATTTTCACAATAACAGTCCTATCACCACTAATCCTAAGTTATCAGGGACGCTAGAAATTGGCATTCAGAAACTTCTCTAATCAATGAATTAATTTTTTTTCTAATAGAAAGTATTAGATTGTTAATTGATTAATAGTCATCTATAACTATTATAATTGAATTTCAAAAGAAAAATTGTAGCACATGAACTAAAATGAATCAAAACAATTAACATCTCAACTTTATCGTCCCCATGAGACCCACAATATCCAGCAGAAATACAAGCCCACAATCAAATCATTTCTACCTGTTTTTTCACCCTGTATTGTACAACATAGAACAAATGTACAAACTGACAAACAAGGATCTTGCAGCTACATATTTTTACAGTGTCCAAACACTCACAATTGTGTTAATTATTGAGGACTACGTGGTCAAAATATCTGGGATAGTAGGGGCATGATTTCCCAGAATTCTACCCCCTACATCTGGGAAATTTTCAAATTCAGGTAATGGACCTACTTGCCCGTCCGTGCTTACATGTATTGGATACTTGAGAAGATGTCCTTGTAGTTGAGTGAAATTTTCAGCTGTGTAACTCTTCCAGTTACCTTCAGCAACCTCATTCACCCTCCTCACGCATGTTAGTGCCTCTGGTTCCTTGAAACATTCTTCTATCCTCCCAAGGTGCTCTGCCCACAGGGACATTCTGTATCCGTAGATCTGGAGATCAAGACAAGATAATTAAATAAATGTATCCGGTTTTGTTAACATCAGTGTTTGGTTAACGTGTCTTCTCAAGATAAAGTATGTGCATTATGTGATTTTCTTTCAAACCTGTCCCTGTGGATGCCTTTGCTTTTCTGTCCATGCATAATGAGGCTGGTAGGCACCCATAGCTATCTCTGTATCTTTCGACCCAGCTAAAGATCTCTGATTTATGTTGGCAGAGCCCACTATAACATACTCATCATCCACTATCATTCCTTTGGCATGAACATATATCATGAAACGCTGAAACTTATATGAGTCTGAGACCTGGTTGCACGTCAAAGAAAACTTCTCACAAAAGTATTCAAGCTTGATCAAATTCAAATAAACAAAATAAAACAAAAAACAAGAAAGCAAAGAGGGTGACAACTCACAACGAAATAAATTTGTGTTTACTGTATTTGATTTGGTCACTGGTGTTTCCTAAATCTATGCACTAACTCATATGCTTACGTTAGCTACTTGATAAAATTGAACTTCGTATCATTTCAGGGTGTATATGATTGGATTCAGTCAGCCTCTCGACATATTTAGAGTAAGGCTTCAGTTACTACCTTACTGGCATTTCCTCATGGATCCAACTATTAGGTTCGTGGGTGGTTCGTGAAACAACTCTGTTCTGTTCACCTGAAGAACTCATCTCAATTGCACCTTTATAAGTCAGTCTCACTCTATCATAAATGGTTTACCCACCCCAACTAGTGGTCCATAGTAAAGCATGCTACAACTTGTGTAATCAAGCTTTTGAATAATCATTCACCAACTGAGCGACCAATATAGAGTTCGGAGAGACGTAAAACAAGCAGAGTTTAGGAAATTTGATATTGTTTAAAGTTAAAAAGTCAGCCATTTTTTAAGACTCTAGAACCCATTTTTATCAATATTAAAGGCAGCTTTTGCTTCAGTTGCTCCCAAGTGTATTTGTGTATAATACTGTATATACACTACAAGAATATTTTAAGAATAAGAAAATTCCCTATTACCTTATCACCATTACCAGAAGATTGAGCAATAGAGCCTGGAATTTCTTCACGGTTACCAAGGCAGTAGAAATTTAAATAATCTTGCGGATGTGAGTCCAAAATCTGCATCGATTTGAGCTCTGTTGCAATAACTTGATACATCATCTGTATTGTCTGGCTCTGTCGTAAGCAAACAAAAATCTTAAAAAGCTTTTCTCATTTCTTCTTGTATACCTTTTTTCAGATGGCTTCTTCCTTCAATATTCAGTTAATCACATATTGAATCATCAAAATTGCATAGTAATATAATAACAATGAGAGGCATGAAGGAAAATATGTCATGGAAAGTAGAGTCTTTTATCAAAATCACCACTCATTTTTCATTCTGTCAGGTTCTCAAACATACAATAATGCCCATAAACATCCCTTTTCAATGTCCTTTTTCTGGCTTGTCCCTCCATGTCTAAGGAAGGAAATATACCATTTTAAAGGATAAGAATATTTTCTCATTCAACTATTAAAGCAAAGAAAAGCTCTCTCCATTGGATAGGCATGATTATAGATATTAGAAAGAGGTGGCCACTGTTTATGCTAATGCACACTCTTATGACTAGTACATTCAGATATTTGGATGCAGTAACTGTTCAAGATAGCTGGCATTTCTATTGTGAAAGTATCCTTGCCTTGATATAGCTGCCTATTTGAGGCCAGTATCACCTAATCATTTTTTTTATTGTTATGGCCAGTATCAGTATCACCTAATCATTGCTCATTTAAACCTACCTATCTTCTTCATAAAATCCAAAAGACATAATCAAAGAGTTTCACGAAAATTACCTGCCAGAAGAGTATTTCCTGCACAGTGATTGACTTAGGGTCCCCTTCAGGCCACATGGGCATGACAACATATACACAAAATCGTTCCCTGGCTCTAATTTTACTAGTGATTTTCAGTGCCAATTCCATCGGTATCAGATGATCAGCTCCTGATCAAGTGAACATCAAATGAAATCAGGAAGCAATGTAACAACTCCAAGAGTGTTGGAAATGAGTACATCTCGAAAAGAAATATAAGGAAAACTATGTAGGAGCTACAATTTTTATTTAGGAGGTTGCACAATCTCAAAAACATTTCATTTTTTTCTAGGAAGCTGCATAATTTGGAATCTTACCAAGTTTGAAGCAACATCCTATTAAATTTCTAAAATGGGGATGCATTCCAAGTGACAAAGTGGTCATTTAGATGATATTCTATTGCCGAACCATATTCTGACCGCACTATTGAGTTTTACCTATGTGTTTCAATGCATTAAGTTGCAACAATTCAGGTTTCCACTTTTCATATGGACAAGAATATAAACCCAAGCCAATATTAAAACAATGCTACAGAGTGGAATCCTGTACATTGCAATTCAGAAACATAGCAAGAAGATTAAAATTTGACCTGCATCTTTGTATGATTCCCAAGCGTATGACGATCCAAGAAAATACTGATTTTCAATATATATGAAATGCTGAGCTGATCTTATTGCCTGAATATATGCGGCTTCAATGCTTTTATCTACTATCAGATTTTTTGAGCAGACAAGGTTCTGCAAAAGATATAACGCCAAAGAAAATGTGAAGTGCGAGGGGAAGACAAGTTTTCTTCCTAGAGTTCCTAACGGATTACAGCTACTTTAGCAAAAGTTCGAAAATAGAACAAAGGCTATGGTTTCCTTGCCTGTGCATGCGCAACATCAATTGTCTTGGGAAATCCCTGCACCGAACCAGAATCAATGGAACGGAAGATCTGCAATAAAAGAATGAGGATGAAAGTTGAAAAGGATGTAAGTTATTCAGAGATATCCACAAAACAAAAAAGTATCAACCTGTACATGCCAATTTTCTGAGTGATCTTCCCCATATACATGTAGTTTAGGATCATCCTCTGGGATTGCAGTACTATCCTTTAAAACAGCCAAAGCAGGGCTGAGTATCCATGAGATACGCTCAATTTTTAGCATAGCATCATCATGCCAATGGGACATTGTTTTCTTAAAAAACTTGAATTCCCTCCACTTTGTTGCTTTCCTCCATCGTTGAGCAAAGTTTATAAGCACATCATATACAGCAGGCCCATCAATTCTGCAATGCAAATCATGCCATGGTTGCCTTGGAGCCTTGGTCCCTGCCTAATGCATGCAACCAAAAAATAATAATCAAAACAGAGAAAAGAATAATCTATTTTTGAGAAAAATGCAGAAAAGAAATAATGAAAAGAAAGGAAAATGTTACAGAAAAAGGTCAGAGAATGCATGTAAACATGCAACATGCTAAAATGGGCTTGGTATTCAACTTGATTTCAATTGAGACAGAAGGCGAGGGCCTTGCACATAAGTTACTAAGGGACTTTTTAGATAACCCTATTCAATACTTGCAATAGAATGTTCAAAGTTGAATGTACAAAATATAACGGTAGACATGCTTGTTAGGGTTAAAAAAATATTCAATATCTATCAAATACTAAATATTTTATGGCAAACAACGCTGAAATACATTAAATCAATCACTAACATATCGATAATAATCTACAAAATTTCTTATGTCATGGTTTATGTTGGAAATTATTTTATCACAGTTCTTGTATATTGTATTATACAGCTATTTGTTAATGAAGAATTATTTTCAATAATTCCATTGCTAAACAGATTTACATGTTACAGATTGAACATTGGAGATGAAATACGCTTATCTAAATTAAGGCTAATGACTAACACACGACCAATACAGAGTCAGGAATAAATAAGTTCCAATTTTTCAAAAAAAGCATCCAAGGTAAGAAATCATGATAATAAGAAATAGCAATCAAACAGCTCATAAAACTTCTGGAAAATAATTACAAAAATTATGGATGTCAAGAACCATATTTAAGTTTGAAAGGTAAATATTCAAAATCCAGGGACATAAGTTTCAGTGTTCAGCCTTCAACTTTCATTATTAAACAGCTAATAAATCTCCTGAACAAACCATATGTTTTCCGGCTTTCCTCCCCAACTAACTACAACATACTTGAGAGCTTGGACCACTGTAAACTACAGATCTGCCCTTCGCTCGTCAAAATTTAGATCATGTGAGTGATAAAAGGTACTGACTAAATATCTAGCAGCAAATTGTCTCCCAAACTATGAAAAGATGACTAACACTTGTTATTTTCAGAAGAAGAATTTATTAGATACTTTACATAAACCTAAAACTCTTTCTTTCTAGAAGACTTGGTCACAATAACATGTGATGTAACCCTTTTTGATAATTAAGTATAATAATTTTGTTGTTAGTGCCCACAACATCCCACCAGCATCAACTACACTAGCCATTTGCCACAACCAACCAATTTCTATGATCCGCATTCCACAAGCCCATTTCCATGACTGCTGAACGCAATCATTGTTGTTCCAAATTCTGCAAGGAAAAACGTAGCAACAACAACATGCCCAGTGTGATCCCACAAGTGGGGTCTGGGGAGGGTGAAGTGTACACAGAACTTACCCCTACCTTGTGTGAGGTAGAGAAGTTGTTTTGGATAGACCCTCAGCTCAAGAAAAGTGGCTTCATAAACAGATTTGACAAATAGAAGAGTAAAAACTATGCTGAAAATACTGTAGAAAAGAAAAATACTGACAACAAGAATAGTAAAGATAACCCAAGTTTCATAAAATTCTTAGAAACAATGTTCTAGAAATGAATAAATCAGCAAGAATAGTAAAAATGTTTTTCGTGAATCTACACGCAAGAGTGCTGATCCCTTAACCACCTTCACAGTTCCCGAAAATTATCAACTAAGTAAAGTAAAGAATCATCCCAGAGACATATGACAGATATCAGAACTGTTCAGAAAAAAATTGAGAAGAAAAACAACTCACAGGAAATGTAGGCTGATGAACGTCGTCTTTAAATACAGTGTCAAGGTCACGGAATAAGCGATGTTCAGGTGTATCATATCGACCATCGCAGAGATCCAGACCTCCTAAGAATGCTGTTACTTTTCTATTATTACCGGGTGCCTGTGTATCAACCAGAACACACTTCTGATGGTGTGTAAACATGGTTCCAACTACCTGGAAGCAAGAATATTCAGGTCACAAAATCACTTCATTGCAATATTGGTAGAGGGGAAATAAAGAATCCCGAGGTAAGGAAATTGGCGTAATTGATATTATATTTCATAAAAAGATTGAAGAGACTCTCAGAAGGGAATATTTATGCCGACCACACAAAATATAGCTTCACACAGCCCATTAAAACTTCAAGTACTGCTGCTTTAGAAGAATTATATTACTCCCTCTGTCCCAATTTATATGACTCACTTTCCTTTTTAGTCAGTCCCAAAAAGAATGACACATTTCTATATAAAGTAACAATCTAACTATAAAATATCTATTTTACCCTTAATGAAATGATTTACAGCAACACAAATTTCTATCATTCATTTTGGACCACAAGTTTTAAAAGTCTTCCTTTCTTTCTTAAACTCCGTGTCGAATCAAAGTACCTTATATAAAATGGGACGGAGGGAGTACTTTATTCCACTCATTCATGAAAATATTTTGTCAAGCCACAGAAGGCAAGCATTCATATTTATGTTTTTCTGATGAGACCAAGCTCTTCCTTGATCCCTATCTTTCTTCCGCAAACTTATAAGAATATTTCTACAAAGTCATAAGAAAGAACACCCTCCATCAAATGGAACGCCTTATTCTGAACGCAAACTATTGAAGGCATGGTTCAAGGGGCAATAACTTCACAGGCACATAGAGAATTCAATGATCAGAAGATCTCAAAGTACATATAATCTAACAAATGCGTCAATGGTTATGAAAGTTAACCTGTTGCTTGATAAGGCTGAGCTTACTGCTAGCATAACGTGGTGACAAAACGCATATTACAGAGGAATGCTTAAAGAACTTCCTGGTCTCCTCGTCGTGAGTTCCCATTACTCCCGCCTGCATCCAATGCCATCTCAAACTATTGTGAGATTGACCAACAAGAACTACAACTAATGATGCAGTCATTTGAAAGCAAATAGAGAAAAACAATTCATTATAATGTAAATTGAGCACACCATTAAAATAATAACAACTAGCAGCACTCAGACAATATTCTTATCTTACAGCTATCTGAGCACATACTTAAAATAACAGCCAATAAAGTATCCAAAATTACTTCAATATAGTTTATCAAAGATATCAGTAAGTAATAGTTTAAATATCCATACCGTGTTAATAAAGAACTTATCATGGGAAGTTTTATCATCCCAAACTAACAACAGAACCCGCACCCCTTCTTGGGACTTATATTTAAGTAATTCACCAAGTGTCAAGTCACCACCGCGCGGCAATGGCCTGGTGGGCTCTCGAACTAACTTGACTTTGTGAAAAACAGACCACCCAACAATGTAAATCAAGTGATGAGCCTCTGTAATTGCATAACATATATCTTCCCAGCATTTGTTGTGTTCAAAGGTTGTATTGTTTTCCAACTGGATTTCCGGCAGCTTAAACTTATCGCTAACGTGAGCATCTTGGTATAGCTTCACTGAACTCCCTTTTCTCAATGGGAAGTACGAATTCCTTACCCCTAAATACTGAGGATCTGAAGCAATTCCTCGCTTATACAATGGGTTTGTATCATATGGAACGAATTTCATCCATAACCGGAGAGCCGTGTCGGGTTTTGGAGATTTCCCTGAAGCGCCAATTACGGGAAACCAGCCGGAAACCACCTCACCGGAGGCTATCTTTTCCGCCGGAATTGTAACTTTACCCATAACTTGAGCTCCGAAAACATCATCATCTTTAACGCGAAAGTCCAAGCAGTCCATAGGGTGTGCTAAAGGGATACGGAAATGCTCATCCCAAACAGGGTTTTGTGAATTGGGTAGAACACGTGTACGGGCAAGAGCGGTATGGGGTGCACACACAGTAACATATGGGTCACTAGTGATTATGCTCCGGTGGTGGATTTTCTGGTCGGTGCTTTTCACATTGGGTAGTTCGCCGTTTCCGTCGTCGGCAGTGGATTCAGTTTGAGGTTTCCGGCAGACATCACAGGCGGTGAAGCACCGGCGTATACGCTCAGAAGTTAAGTCCAAGTTGGGTAAATGACGGGCTTGAATGATGTGAAGCTCCAAATCTCCATGTAAACAGATGAAGTTTTCCTGAGATGAATTTTCTGCCATCTTCACAGAGAAGAAGAAGAAGAAGAAGAAGTAGAAGAAAGGGTGTGTTGAAGATAGAAATTGCAGAAGAGAAAATGGGGTGGGGTCACGTTGTGATGAATGAATAACTGCAAGTTGTTGCCTTTTGCTGAGATTTTAGACACCATAGCGGTGGAGGTTGTTAAGGTATTGCCATTTAAAGTAGAGATTATATATGTTTTGTAATAATAACCAAAGATTTAGTAGAGTACCATTTACAAATGGGATCAAGCAGACATTTTATTTGGGGAAAAAAAGTATATTTGTAATTGAAAATATTTCTTTTAAAAAAAAAAAAAAGTCAAAATCACATTTTGAAAATTTGGAACTGAATATTTTTCTTGTATTTAGCAAAAGGGAGGTAAAATCGTATGTTAGAATCTCGACATATTATTCCCTTATATCAAAAATAATATTTATTTTACTTGTTCATTTTTAATTTAAAAGAAAAACTTTTTTCATGTACTATTTTCAATATTAAATAACTATAAAATAGTAATAGTCATTAACAAAATTAATCTAATAAAATATACCTTTGATTAAATAAAAAATTTAAGGAGTATGTGAGATCAACAAGATAAAGTAATATGACACAGAAAGAATCGTATATAGGTTTTATCATCGTTATTTTTTTATAGTAATTAAAGTTACATATTAAGACGTTATTTTATAATTTTTAGGTAGGACATGCCTTTTTTATTTTACAATACAGTTACTAAATGCATTTATGACTAACAAGTAAAGTAAAACTTAAAACTTACTGATTTATTAAAGTAGTCCATGATAATTTTTAAGAAAAATACTTCACATATCATGTTAGTATGATTTCTTATAATATTTAACTAGACAAGTTAAAAGGATAAAACTAAAAACATTTTTCATTAGACAAATAATAAGAGTACATAACAAACTAAATTCACACGGCAGCATATTATCATAGTTAATTTAGAAGGCATATAAGTCGCATTTTTATTTTATTTTTATTTATAAAAGTTGTATATTTCTGGAATTTTATGGTGTGCACATCTTGAGAGAGAGAAAAATCATTGATTTGGTGGTTGTAGAAACTGATTTTATGATAATATTTGACGTAAGATGGTTCGGCCGACATTTTCTATTGGACCAATTTTGTGGAGATCGATCATCAAGATTTGTGTGTGGCTAACTTTCTTGTAGCTAAAGAAATATTAGTGTAGAGGCTAAATAAGTATTAGCTTTACAGAAACCAAAATGAATTAACAAGTAAAGTAGATAATATTCTTCCCTTCTCCTGTCATTTCTAATAGCAACACTTAAAGCCTCTACTTTACAGACCAAAAGTTAAATTAGAACAACTCCTTTTTCTTTTTTTTTCTTTTTTTTTTTTGCTTATTAATCATCTCATCTGTTCGCAAGTGTAAATTAGAACAAGTTCATTAGTGTAAATAAAAATATTAATATTTTCGTAAAACAAGAATGCTCATCATTAATTATTGATTTGAATACACATTTTAGTGGGGGTGCTCGATAACAATAATGTCACTCCAGTTGGGTGATAAAATTCATGATGAAAGACAGTGATTGGTTGTCCACCTTATCAAAATATCCACAGTTAAAGAGTTACAACGACATCTCCTACTCTCCTAGTTTTAGTTATTATATGCAAACAGTGATGTTTCCAACCAAAAAAAAAAAAAACATGTCAGGTCTCTTAATAGTTCATTAGAACAATCTATCTAATAAAAAATTAACATATATGCACAATCCAATTCTTGGTAGTACAGGTTACCTGTTACTTCACTTAATTCTAAAGCAGACAATATAATCGCTTTCCACGTAACTGCCTTTGATTTTGACATAAATAATAGTAATACTTCATTTGAGAATTCTACATTTAACTAGGCATCTGCGTGAGTCAGGTAATCCAACTAATTGCGCGAGACGTGGCACTACTCAAATTCCAACGAATTTCATATATATATTCCAACTTGCAAACAATGTATTGTTACACTTGCATTGCTGCTTCATGTGGGTCAGCAGTTTAACCGGGCTAGAGTAACAACACTTGTTTAGATTATCTATCCCACACGAAAATCAAAAGAAGAAAAAACATCTGTATATCTAAAACAACACTCTCATCTACATCTGGATGTTCTTTCACTTGTTATCTTAACCAAAGTGCCTTCCCACAACTCTCTCTCTCCAGCAGAGTATAACACAAGAGACGACCAAGTCTATACATAAAATGATCAGAAACAGTAAAAGAGTAACCATTGGAATCTTCTTTTATTCGAAAACACCAAAGTTCTCAGACTACTTAAAAAGTAGGAACCACGTTTTCTGCATCTATATAATCCCAAAGTATTCTAGACTGGAAGAGAGAAACCCAGAAACTAGAACAAAACCTGCGTTCTTCGAAAAATATTATACAGCAATCTTACGCCTTCAGAAAGCACAGTAATGACTAATAAGCCAGTTTAGGCCCCACTGAAAGATTAAAGTGCAAAGTAAATACAACTTTATTCCCTAATGATCAACCAGCCTTGTCATCTTTGACACTCTTGTTGTCTCTCTCACTTACACGTGGGGTGTACTGGCTAGTAGATGATGGTGAATACCCAGGAGCACTTGGTGAGTACCCTGCACTTGGACTGAAGAAAAAATAGATTTTAGAAACGAACATAAATCACACTGCAAGACGTTCTAGAGAAGTAAAAGCCAACTAACCTGTACTGGGGAGAACTGGGACTATAATCTGGGCTTGTACCTGAGTTGTTGTATGGGCTGATTTGGGGGGGCAAAAAAAAGAGAGAATTATTTCAAAAAAGATCAGGTAATAGTGCTCATTAAATGCAACATGCAGCTAAAGGCATTGAAACTAAAAAGGAGGAACAATATAAGTTCCACAAAGATTTCAGGCAGTAAATCAAATACAGAAACCCGTGCACATCACTTACCTGCTGGGACTATAGGTTGGGCTTGAAGGAGAATATGATGGAGATGTTGGAGAGTACGATGGTGATGTGGGACTGCAAACACAAGACCACATTTAATCACATCATTAGTAATATATCTAGAGCCGGTCTGGAATCCACCAATACAAAAACCCAACAACTTCAGAAACTAACTAGTTATTATGAAGCTGAAACCAGATATAAGTTAGGTAAAGTGACCTAATTAAGAAGATTAAGGCGCTACTAAAGTCACTGTATTATTACCAAACAGAACCAACTTAAGAACCTTTTCTGTCTCAGCAGAAGAATCCAAGACACATGTATCAAACCAAGGTTGTTTACCTGTAACTTGGAGATGACGGGCTGTATGGACTAGAAGGAGACAGCTTCGGGCTGGTTGGCGAATATGCAAGGGAGGGGCTGTATCTCGCCGAGGGATTGTAACTTGGTGATGTAGGACTGTAGGATGGTGATGTTGGGCTATAGCTGGGAGATGTTGGGCTGTAACCAGGGGAGGTAGGACTGTATGCAGGAGAAGTCGGACTATATGATGGAGAAGTCGGACTATAAGAGGGTGAGGTGGGGCTATATGAAGGTGATGTGGGGCTGTAAGAAGGTGAAGTGGGGCTGTAAGATGGCGAAGTGGGGCTGTATGCCGGAGAAGTGGGGCTGTAGGCCGGAGAAGTGGGGCTGTATGCCGGAGAAGTAGGGCTGTAGCTAGGTGATGTTGGGCTATAGCTAGGCGAGGTTGGGCTATAGCTTGGAGATGTTGGACTATAACTGGGTGATGTGGGTGAGTATGAAGGACTGGTTGGAGAATATGCTGGACTTGTCGGGCTGTAGCCAGGGGAGCTGGGGCTATAAGTGGGGGAAGTGGGGCTGTAACCAGGAGATGTGGGGCTGTAACCGGGGGAAGTGGGGCTGTATCCTGGAGAGGTCGGGCTGTAACCAGGGGATGATGGGCTGTAACCAGGGGATGATGGACTGTAACCAGGGGATGAAGTGGGAGAGAAAGCCATGCCACCCACATAAGGAGAAAATTGAGCATCTGTAATCGGTGACATCCGCATATTTGGGCTGAGCAAATAATTTGGAGACATCATTCCATCATGATACGGGGTTCCACTGATAGGTGAACGTCCAGGTGTCATGCCAAATTCAAGACCACCTTCCATGTAGCTAGGTAATGGTATCTCAATAGCTTGTTTCAACATCTCCTCATTGAGGTACAAAGAACAGCCTCCTGTGCCAATTGGTGCAAGCTGACCTAACATGATATTTTCTGTTACACCCCTCAGGTGATCTGACTCTGCAAATACAGCAGCGTCGAGAAGAATGTCCACTGTCTCCTCGAACGAGCATCTCATCATGGGACCAGTATCGTTCCGGTTGATACCGTGACGAGTAATGGCCATTAAATGACCACGGTAGGTCATGGTATCACACAATATGGCCAAATGTCGGTAGTTCACATAGGACCCATCAAAAGATATGACAACCCTCAACTCATCCAGCAGTGATCTACGAACTGCCTCAATACCAAGAACTTCAATAACTTCAATCAAGTGATTACTTGTTGTTCTACTTGCATCCACATCTTCGTGTGTCATAACAGCTAAAAGATTTACACCTTCAGTGTCCAACATCCATTCATTTTCTGCTTTGAATCCTTCATTGTCATCAAACTTCTGCACCTTACTATTCTTTATGAACACCTTATTAATATCTGGAATACCCCGGAGAGCCATCTCTGTAAGCATGTTACTCTCGATCTTTTTAAGGAATACATCATCCTCAGCAGATTCATCCAGCTCACCTTTTGGAGCTTCATCATTCATAATACGAATTCGAAGGATCAGCTTTTCCGCATTATCATCATTAAAAATACAGGTTAAGTCATCATCAAATTCAAGGTTGATCTTTTCCGCAATGTCAGCCATGCTAAGTTTCTTATCCACCATCATTTCACGATTTAACTCTATGCGAAGCAACCATGGAGAGATTTTGTCAGGGTCAATCTCTTCATCTGGCATTTCATAGTATGACTTGACGAATTCAACATCCTCTTCAATAAGGGTGCTCATAGGATCTGGATCATACCACACTTCTGTGGCTTGAGTAACACTCCGCAAAGTGGTATATTCTAATGCACACTGGACAGTTTTGGCCCTCTCTTTTGTTTTGCCTACCTCAGGTTTCAAGTACACAGAAAGAGAAGGTGTTTTGATTTTCTTGGCAACATTGATGATCTCCCTCAACCTTGGCACACCAAGAGTAACATTCTTGGCACTCACACCAGCATAATGAAATGTATTAAGAGTCATCTGTGTGGCAGGTTCACCAATAGACTGTGCAGCAACACAGCCAATCATCTCTCCTGGTGCCACAAGGGATTGCAAGAAGCGAGACTCTATCTCACCAACTACCCATTCAAAAGCCTCTCGACTAAGCCTATACTCCTTCAGAACCCTTTTACTAGCCAAGGCACTACGGAGCAAGATATTGAAGAAAAGAGTAGCATTCTTTTGAGCCTCCATGCTTAGATAATCATCACCAGGAACAACCTTAAGCCTCTCTTGTAACTTATCAACAGCTTCCACGATCTCCATAGGATGCATGTCAGAGGGCCTCCGGAAATCTATTTTAAATGTCTTTTGGGCATTTAAGACAAGCCTCTGAATGTTAACAGGAAGAGGCCAAGAATTGTCACCCGTTACAGCAATCTCTGTCCCAAGCTGATGTCTATCAGCTTCAAGTTTCTGGACCTCTGCATCAAACACACTACGAATCTCCCGAATACCTTTTAAATCTTCGACAGCTTCTGGCAACATGTAACTTGGGTTCCAGTTAGGATCATCGATCTCATATGCATACATGTCATCAAATGTTCCTTTCTTTGCTTTCAGAGAATCCAGCTTCTGTGTCTCAATCCAAACAGAATCCATCCCATCTTCCCCATACAGAAACTGGATGACATCCCCCAATGAATTCCTAACAGTGCCATCATACTTGACCATGATATCCTCCATGGCTTTCACTAACCGCCTCTGAATGTACCCGGTCTCAGAAGTTTTCACAGCAGTATCAATCAGACCTTCTCTACCACCCATAGCATGGAAGAAGAACTCTTGCGGGGTCAGTCCCCGGAGATATGAATTCTCCACAAAACCACGACTTTCCGGACCATAATCATCTTTGGTAAAATGAGGAAGAGTACGGTCTATGAATCCAAATGGAATACGTTTTCCTTCAACGTTCTGTTGCCCCACACAAGCAGTCATTTGAGATATGTTGATAAAACTTCCCTTCGACCCAGCAGTAACCATAGCTTTAAGATTATTGCTCTCTGATAAACTCTTCTCTGCACTGCTTCCAGCATCATCACGAGCCTTATTTAACACCTAAGATTACGACGAAAACATTATTAAAAAGTCATCACACAAAAGGAACAGGAAAAGATGGATGTCCATTTACAAAAAGTACCTGGTTCACTCTGTTCTCAAACGATTCCATCATAGTTCGCCCCGGTTCAGCTTCTAACAGCTTCTCTTGAGCAGCTTTAATAAGTTCTTTGACTTTGGCTTTTGCATTCGAGATAGTTTCATTAATTTTCTCCATGGTTGAAGCATCAGCAATTGTATCTCCTATTCCGATGCTAAACGCTTGCTGAAGAAGCCAATAATTAACCAGCCACTGTGTATGTCCCAAAAACTTCCGAGCAGCATCAGGCCCAACCTCCTCCCTGTTTGCAGAGGCAAAGTTAACTACGGAAAAAATAACAATGACTCTGCTTACTGTAACATAATTATAAAGCCCATGTTTTGCAGCTATCATCTCATCCACCTCACATTCAACTAATGACAGCATCCGCAGATAAACAGGAGGAGGAAAGCAAGCCCCACACAGTGTGCCACAAGACGGTTATTGTCCGAAAAGTATTTAGGGTTCCACATAAAGCCATCCCTGAGTGCATGCAGTCAAGACCCGGGGGGGGGGGGTTATAGAAATACAAAATTCTGAAAATGCATACCATATAACATGAATCAGACTTCCAGTGGACGTCCCAAGGGTCTTTTTGCAAAGAGTACCAGATAGCAACTCCCCTTTCTCTATTCTAACTTGAGTATCTCCAGGAGTTATGTATCCTTTTTCTGAATCATTATGCCATGCGGAATATCTTAAAAGATTTATTTGTTTTGGTATGATGAGGTTAAAAACTTGCTTTCCAGTCCAAAGTGGCCTTGGTTTAAGAATCACTGGAGCAGGTACTTTCCCATCAAAATCCTCCCACCACATTAAGATGTTCATAAAGACATCCTGCAAACCGAAAGTGAGCATTCTTTACTAGATCATGCAAAATCATGAAAGATTTGATAAAGAATTATGAAATGGCACATGCAGATTCACCTTTTCTATAAAGGTATCTCTTTTAGTAACTTTGCGGCAACCTAAAAGGGTATCTTGGACGATACCCATTACAGGCCTATTTGCCTGGGGTGAAACAATACACTTAGGGACCATCATAAGCTCCAGCACCTCTGCTCTGGTTTCAAATGACTGCGGAACATGCATGTTCATTTCGTCACCATCAAAATCAGCATTGTAAGGAGAAGTGACAGATAAATTCAAGCGGAAAGTTGAATATGGCATGATCTTAATCCTATGTCCCATAATAGACATTTTATGTAGACTGGGTTGCCGATTGAAGAGAACAAAATCCCCATCATTTAAGTGCCTCTCAACCTGCATTGGCAGCATTGGATGTTAGGGAGCTACACAGACATCAAAAGCCCCTCAATTACTTGGAATTGAAAGAAACAAACCTTATATCCTAGTTCAAGGTGCTGATCGCTGCTCTTCTTCAAGTATCGAAGATCAAGCCTTTGGCCGTCATCCCTAATTATATACTTGGCCCCGGTTTTACCAGGAGGTGGATGAGGTCCATATTCAACAAGTTCCTTTAACCTGTGTGAAAAACCCAGCTTCAATCAGCACAAACATATATAGTTCAATTTCCTTCTTGTTTCAAATGGGGTGGTGAGTGTGGGGTTTCATTTCTACAACAACAAAAAAAAAACACCTTTCAATGTTATATGGTGTCACTGTTTCTGGATAAGTGAGATTCAGAGCAATACTCCATGGGACTCCCAATTGATCAATGTTAATAGTTGGATCGGGGGTAATCACTGTCCGAGCAGAAAAGTCTACTCTTTTGCCCATCAGATTGCCTCTGATCCGACCTTCCTTTGATTTTAATCTACTACATATTGACTTAATAGGTCTACCTGATCTTTGCGTAGCCTGCAAATTAGAATAAGTAAAAGCCAGTAATTAGAACTTATTGAAGTCTCAAAGGATCTAACAGTTATAGAAAAGGATGTTCAAGAGAGAATCAGCATACTCTTGGTTGTCCAGGCAGATCATTATCAAAATACGTAGCTATATGAAATTGCAATAACTGTGCAAACTCCGAAATGATGTGTGCCGGTGCCCCATTCCTTTCCTGCCTCTTCAAATTCTCGTTGTGACGAATAATCATGGCCAGTTGATGTGTTAAATCATCCTACATGAAATTTTAACAGAAAAAGGTAATCCAACTGGCACAATTTTCTAGAATTAAAGAACAGAAGAAAGTAGAGATAAAGCAAAAGTTTTAGCAACAGTACACTAAGCTCTAGAACCTCAACAGGAAAATGAATACCTCACTCCTTGATGAAGTATCCATCATCACAGAAGGCCGAACAGGTGGTGGTGGTATGGGAAGTGCTTGAAGAATCATCCAATCTGGGCGAGCGAACTCTGGATTTAGGCCAAGCAAGAGGCAGTCTTCGTCACTTACCCGCTTCAGAATGCTCAACACCTACATTATGAGGTTATGATAATACACCCAATGAGAGGTCGTCCCAAGCAAATCAGAACACCTGAGGTAAACATGCACATACCCTTTCAGCAGAGAGTTGTTGCTTCCTTTCAACTGGTTCTGGCATCTGCTCCGGATCATCACTTTTTTTCTTTTGCATCTTATATTCAGCAACCATTTTCATACCATCTATTGAAATTTTTGGCTGCTGTGCACCACAGCCACCTCTACTCTTCTTGACAGGTTCCTCAGTATCATGACCTTGTACATCAATTTCATCCCCTCCTTCACATTTTGTTTTGTTCTTGCAAGCATCCAACATCTTTCTCAGCCTGTTTTTAGGATTCCTGATTCTCATGGCCTGCTTGAATTTGGGATCGTCCTGCACAAAATCAGAAAACCCACAGATTCAAGTATCCATCCCAAAGCTACATTGAGTATCAGAAATAATGGAAAGAGACACGACCACTTCCTTCCTTATGAGACGTCAAGATTAGACCAAGTTTTTTCCTCTTCATTCATCAGTGAGACCGTAAGGAAATGTAGTAAGACCATTAAGTGCTGTCTAATTTTAGAATCACCTCTATACATGAATTATAATCCGATTTTCACTGTTCAATAAACAATCAAAAGGGAGTGAGTTTGACTACTTTTTAGATAAAAACATCCCATCTCTCTCCCTTCTAACAGGAGGAAAAATAAAAAGGCATGACGAAATTTGCAACCTTCCAGAAAAATACAAGTCACTGAACTACCAAATACTGATTAACTAGTAAGTACATAGAAGCTATCTCCTAAAAAGGGTCATGTTGATGTAATAGAAAAATACTGCTCTACCAAAGCTTTTGAAACTTGTTCAGCTAGTTTCTAAACCTCCCCTGGCAAACCTCAAACCTCCAGATTTTAATGGTTTACCCACTTATAACTAAACTAACATCATGAACTTCAAACCAGGTAGTGAAAAACATATGATCAGTAATTCAATCCTTCTTAACCAAAGAACACAATTTCACTGTACACAAACTTTCAACCTAACAATTGAAGTCCATCAAAGTACCTCATCCGCCAGAATTTTCGAGCAATTGAAGCAGACACACCGAAGGATACTAAGAACAGGTTTCATAAACCCTATATGAAACATAGGTTTCGCAAGCTCAAGGTGACCAAAATGCCCCGGACATTCAGCCATGTTAGCCATACACGTCTCACACTTCATCTTCCGATCAATCGTCCCAAGCCGAGGATCGCTCAACCCTCCAGGCTTTGGTTTCCCTCTCTCCGTAGTCTCACCATGCTCAATGTGCACCACAGACATTTGTCTCTGCAATTACATCAAGAAACCAAGAAACAAAACCCAAATCAATTTCGCTCAAAATAAACCTAGACAATTCAAGAAAATGAATCAAGATTAGTGAAAATTACAATTTCGTCGGGGCTGACAATGCCGAACTGGACCGTCCGGACCTTGGCAACCTCCGCCGGCGAGAAGGGGAAGCGCAAATCCATGGTGGCCCAACCTAGGTTACACCTCTACAGAAGAAATTAAACAGTAGAATAATTGTTTTTTTGAACAAGATAAATAATAGAGGGTTTTGATTAATCTATATGTAAGTTTCTATTTTAAGACTCCATTCTTCAGTCAATTTCACTTGTTCAGTACAGATCTGGTTTTCGCTTCTTTCGTCTCCTCTCAGTTTCAGAAAGGAGGCTTTGAGAACAAAGTCACAATAAGGGCAATACACCGCTATTTATAGAAGGATAGCCACCGCCCTATTCGGTACGGGTTCCTAACTTACGCTATCTGGTTTTTTATGCTAAAGTGCGCTTTTATGCGCGTCAGGCACTTCCTCTTCTGAATAAATCCTTCTTTCGGGTAAAAAATTCTAACCGTCTTACCGGTCATTCGGATTCTTCATATTCTTTTTATAACTGTCAAAATATAGATTACGTCGACTAGATGATAAGATTCGGTATATTTTAGTTACAGTTTTGTAGTGATAATTTTAAAATGCGTGTGTCAAATCCTGAAAATCATTCTTTCATGTAAAAAATTCTAACCGTCTTACCGGTCATTCGAAATCTTCGTTTTTTTATAACTGTCAATAGAGATTAAGTCGGCTAGATGATAAGATTCGGTATATTTTAATTATAGCTTCTTAGTGATAATTTTAAAACGAGTGTGTAATAAGTGGAAAACATAACGATAGGATACAAAATCCTAACCGTCTTACCGATCATTCGTAATTTTCATATTCTTTTTCTAAGTGTTAATATAGATTATGTTGGTTAGATGGTAAGATTCGGTATATTTTAATAATAGCTTTGTAGTGATAATTTTAAAAGGGTAAATCACATAAATATGCTATATTAAGAAAATATTTACTATCTATGGCAATATAATTTTTCTAACTAAATATAATAATTTTTTTGAATTAAAAAAGTTGTACAGTTTATGTTTGCCTCTTTCTCTGCCTTTTTTCTCTTCCTCCTCTTTTCTTCCTTTTATTCTTCTTCTTCTCGTCTTTTTCTTTGCCATTCTTTCTCTTCCTCCTTTCTTCTTCTTTTTATTCTTCTTTTTCTTTGAATTTTTCATTTAAAGAAATATCTTCAAATAAGTTTTTACCTATATTTCACGATTTTTACCCAAAAACACAACGAGAAGAGGAACAAAAATATCAAAAATTTGTACAAAATCATGTTTTCAAGCAGAAATTTTAAATCTCTAAAATTACAGCAACAAGAATTCACCATTGATGGTCATTATAAAGCTTCAAATTTTGAATTAATTATTTGAATTTTACGAATTAGTAATTAATTTGGATAGATTGTTCCTACAAATAATTGAAAACGACGTTTGGAGTTTATAACTCAATTTCAAGAAAACTTTGGTTTATCATTGATTTTAGGAGAAATATTAGATTGAAGCTCGAAAAGGTAAAGTTTATAGAACTGTATCGCAATTGTATTAAAGTTGTATTAGATATGTTTCATAATTGTATTAAAATTGTATTAAAATCATGAACAATACATTTATAATACATATTGCAAACTTCACACCCTTTTTAGTGATATCAACCAAAATAGTTATGTAACACACTTGTAATACATTTATAATATAATATAGGCACGATACATTTATAATTCATATTGCAAACATCGTTTTTTTTTTCTTAGTGATACAAATCAAAATAATTTATAAGATATATAGAATACATGTTTTATTCATGAATAATACATTTATAAGTAATACATATTGCACACTTCACTTCTTTCTTAGTGATACCAACAAGAATAATTTAGGTAACACACTAATAATACATTTATAAGACATGCACAATACATTTTTAATACATATTGTTACCGTCACTCATTTTCTTAGTGATCAAAATAATTTATAAGACACATATAATATAAGTTTTATTCATGAAAAATACATTTATAATACATATATATTGCAACCGTCACTCATTTTCTTAGTGATACAAATCAAAATAATTTATAAGACACATATAATATAAATTTTATTCGTCAACAATACATTTTTAATACATATTGCAAACTTTACTCTATTCTTAGTGATACCAACCAAATGATTTAGGTAACACACTTATTATACATTTATAATACATGCACACTATATTTTTAATACATATTGCAAACATCACTCATGTTCTTAATAATACAAACCAAAATAATTTATAAGAAATATAAAATACATGTTTTATTCATGAATAACACAAGTTTAATTCAATTTATAGATTGTTGTCTTGTCTTTCGTTAGTTACATTTTTCATTTATTCTTAATTCTCGCTTCTACAACTTTAATATTGTGTAATACACTTTTAATGCAAATTTAATTTATTTTGAAGTTTATTATATGTTACTATTAGATTACTTGTTTAATTCATTTTTGATATAAGTTTAATTCATTTTATATATCATTGGCTAGTCTTTCATTAGTTACTTTTTATATTCATGCTTAATTCTCTCTTCTAATTCAACTTTAATATTTGTGTAATACACTTTTAAATACAAGTTAATTCATTTTGCAGTTTATTGGTTGATTTGTTAGGATTGAATTACTTGTTTAATTCACTATTGATACAAGTTTTATTCAGTTTACATATCACATAATGCTCTTTCGTTTGCTACATTTTCCATTCATGTTTAATTCAACTTTAATATGTGTGTAATACATTTTAATTCAAGTTTAATTCATTTGACAGTTTATTATGTTTCTTCATTTGTTACAATTAAATTACTTGTCTAATTAATTATTGATACAAGTTTTATTCAGTCTACGAATCATTGACTGCTCATTCATTTGCTACATTTTGTATTCGTGTTTATTTCTCTTCTAATTCAATTTTAATATGTGTATAATACATTTTTAACTCAAGTTTAATTCATTTTGTAGTTTATTGGTGATGCTTCGGAACAGAAAAATGATTAATTTGACCATATTGGTTTACTTCAATTTATAAGACATGTATAATACATATTTTATTCATTAAGAACATAAGCTCAAAAATTATAGTGGTTGACAACTTAATTTCCAGAGACAAATAGAGAAAGAATGAACTCAGGAATTTATTCTCCCTTTTAGAGGCATAACGAACTGAATGTATGGCTGAAGATTGTGGATCTTTCAATTATAATATTAAAAAATTGACACCTTGCACATGGAGGCAAAAAAAAAAGAGAAGAGGGAACAAATAAAAAGGAGAAAGAGGCGAGACAAAAGACAAAAATCTAATAAAATACATAGTATTGTTATATATTGTTATAAATGGTAATAAATAGAAAGTATATTTAAAATAAGTAATTATTTTTTAAAATGGATTCACCCAAGTAATTATTCCATTTTAAAATGAGTGTGTAGAATAAGTTGGAAACATAACAAGTAACGACCAATCCTAAAAAATCTTACTTTCGTGTAAAAAATCTTAACCGTCTTACCGGTCATTCAGATTCATAATCTATTTTATAACTGTCAATAGAGATTACATCGGTTAGACGGTAAGATTCGTTATATTTTAATTATAGATTCGTAGTGATAATTTTAAAATGCGTGTATAGAATAATTGGAAGATCATTATTTCATATAAAAATTTCTAACCGTCTTATCGGTCATTCGGATTCTTCGTATTTTTTTTATAAGTGTCAATAGAGATTACGTCGGCTAGATGATAAGATTCAATATATTTTAATTATAGCTTCTTAGTGATAATTTTAAAACGAGTGTGTAATAAGAGGGAAACGATTGATCATGAAAAACCTTACCAGTCATTTGGAATCTTCATATTCTTTTTCTAAGTGTTGATATGATCTATGTTGGCTAGACGGAAAGATTTGATATATTTTAATTATAGCTTTGTAGTGATAATTTTAGAATGAGTGTGAAGAATAAGTGGGGAACATAACGGACAATCCTGAAAAACTATATATTCTTTCATGTAAAAAATTCTAACCATCTTATTGGTCATTCAGATTCTTCATACCGGTCATTCAGATTCTTCGTATTTTTTTATAAGTGTAGATAGAGATTATGTTGGCTAAACGGTAAGATTTGGTATATTTTGATTATAGCTTCTTAGTTATAATTTTAAAACGAGCGTGTAATAATTGGGAAACATAACGATCAATCCTGAAAAATCCTCCTTTCGTGAAAAAAATCCTAACCGTCTTACCTGTCATTCGGAATCTTCATATTATTTTTCTAAGTGTTAATATAGATTACGTTGGATAGGCGATAAGATTCGATATATTTTAATTATAGCTTTGTAGTGATAATTTTAAAACGGGTATAATTTTAAAACGAGTATGTAGAATAAGTGGGAAACATAATGACCATTAATCCTGAAAACTATTCTTTCATGTAAAAATTTATAACTGTCTTACTGGTCATTCAGATTCTTCATATCTTTTTTATAAGTGTCAATGGAGATTACATCGACTAGACGGTAAGATTCAGTATATTTTAATTATAGCTTCGTAGGAATTATTTAAAATGCGTGTGTAGAATAAGTGGATAACATAACAACCAATTCTGAAAAATCATTCTTTCGTGTAAAAAATTCTAAACGTATTACCCGGTCATTCGGATTTTTCGATTTTTTTAATAAGTGTCAATAAAGATTATGTCGGCTAGACTGTAAGATTTAGTATATTTTAATTATAGCTTTTTAGTAATAATCTTAAAACGAGTGTGTAATAACTGGGAAACATAACGATCGATCATGAAAATTCCTTCTTTCGTGTAAAAAATCCTAATCGTCTTATTGGTCATTCAGAATCTTCATAATCTTTTTCTAAGTGTTAATATAGATTACGTTGGCTATACGGTAAGATTTGGTATATTTTAATTAAAGCTTTGTAGTGATAATTCTAAAACAAGTATGTAGAATAAGTGGGAAAACATAACGACCAATCCTGAAAAACTATTCTTTCGCGCCATCTTACGTGTCATTCATATTCTTCATATCTTTTTTATAAGTGTCAATAATGATTACGTCTGCTAGACGGTAAGATTCAGTATATTTTAATTATAGCTTCGTAGGGATTATTTTAAACGTGTGTGTAGAATAAGTGAATAACATAACAACCAATTCTGAAAAATCATTCTTTCATGTAAAAATATCTAACCGTTTTACTGGTCATTCGAATTTTTCATATCTTTTTGTTCTTGAATATTTTAAGGGTTTGACACCATTATACTTTTACTAATTAATATTTTTCTCCAAAGTTTTTATACATTAATTATGATGTTGTATATTGTTCTTTCAACAACTAGTTAAATAAAATTATTACTAGTATATAGAATGATTTAAATTACCACTTGAATTAGTTAAGTGATTAGGAGATAATATATCAGATGGTCACTCAACTTTGCATACTTCACTTAGAAAGTCACTTAACTTTGAATTATTCACTTAAAAAGTCACTCAACTTTATTTTATAACTCAAAAGTCACTCAACTATTGTTATTTCACTTTGAAAGTCACTCAACTATTAGTACTATTTCACTTAAAAAGTCACCCAACAAATTTAAATAATTTATTCATTAAATTTTGTTGAAATCTAATTTTGTTTTAAAGTATTTCTTAAGAAATAATAAGATATTTATTTTAATTATCTTATTGACCTTCTTCAGTAATTTAATTACATTTTTTTTTTGAAAAACGAACAGTAGCATTTTTTTAGCATATTTAATTCCAGTAAAACAATTGCTAGAACTGAAAAGCAATTTTTTCTCTCAATTGCTACTGTACGTTTAAAATAGCAATCTTTTATTATTTTTTATTAAATTAATAGGAATGCTACTGTAGGTTTTAATTTTAATTTGTCAATTGCAACTGCACATTTAAAATAGAAATCTTTTACTAAATTAAAAGGAGTAATCAAAACGATGCGTAGTAGCGATCTTTTATTATATTTTTAAATATATATATATTTCAACAAAATTCAATAAAATAATTAAAATGAGCTTTTTTTTTGAAATTATTTTAAAATAAAATTGTATTTCAACAAAATTTAATGAAGAGATTTATTTAAATTAGTTGAATGACTTTCTAAGTAAAATATCATTACTTGAGTGACTTTCTATGTAAAATATCAATAGTTGAGTGATAAAACAAAGTTAAATGATTTTTTAGGTAAACTACTCAAAGTTGAGTGACTTTCTAAGTAAAGTACTCAAAGTTGAGTGACCATTTGAGATATTGACTCAAGTGATTAGTTATTGACCGTCACCTTTTTAATTAGTTGTTTTTATATTAATTAAACTATTTTCTTTACTTTACTAATTAACGTATCAGCTGTATTTGCTGAGAAAAATTCCTTCAACAATTTTTGAATTCTATCATTTATGTTTGTGCTATATTTGCGTTATTTACCATTCGTTAATAGTCGGCCTTTTATTTATATTATAAAATTGAGTTAGATTTATTTTTAATAATTAATGATGACATAATGTAGGTCTTTAATATGTGTACCTTTCTACAAGAAAAATGTTTTAGTTTATTACTGGGCTATGCTAAATAATGAGTATATAGAAATAGTCCACATGTGAACATTATTTTTCTCAATTACCATTTCCCAACTTTCTAAATCAATCACCACTATATATGATTTATAAGTATTGATTTTATTCTCTAAAAATATATATCATTTGAAGGCAACAATTACTTCTTTCACACAACAGTCGTAAAAGGAACATATGTATTGTAAAAATTAATTCATAATACGTAATGGTCATTATTTCTTAATAATCAAATATTATTCATTGTATTTTTATGAAAAACATTCAATGTATAATAGTGAGAGAATAAATTATATAAGCAACATAGGAAATTTCTTGAAATTATATCCAAAAATATTTTGTATAATGGTCAGAGAATAAAATATATAACCAATATAGGAAATTTCTTGAAATCATATCAAAAAATATTTTGTATAATGGTTAGAGAATAAAATATATAACCAATATAGGGAATTTTTTGAACCATATTCAAAATAGTTTGTATGATGATTATAGAATAAATTATATAAGAAACAGACAAAATTTCTTGAAACTATATCCAAAAATGGTTTGTATGATGGTAAGAGAGTAAATAAAATATGCAATATAGGAAATTTCTTGAAACCATAACCAAAAATTATTTGTATGGTGGTTAGAGAATAAATTATATAAGCCATATCGGAAATTTCTTAAAATCATATTCAAAAATGATTTGTATAATGGTCAGAGAATAAATTATATAAGCAACACAAAAAAATTCTTAAAACCATATCCAAAAATGATTTGTATGATGGTCAGAAAATTTTTATTATATAGAAGAGTGAAGCCAACCAAGACGACCAAGGGTATTTTGGTAATTTTACCACTAGGAATCAGCTTGTACCTCTACCTACATGGCAACCTATCATCCACAAATTATTATTCTACTATTATTATTATATTATTATTATTACTTTTCTACTTATATATAAGAGAGAGTTTATGATGGGACATGTTATAGAAGAGTGAAGCCAACCAAGACGACCAAGGGTATTTTGGTAATTTTACCACTAGGAATCAGCTTGTACCTCTACCTACATGGCAACCTATCATCCACAAATTATTATTCTACTATTATTATTATATTATTATTATTACTTTTCTACTTATATATAAGAGAGAGTTTATGATGGGACATGTGAATGTCCCATCATAAACTCCCTATATAATACATAATATAATAATATAATATAATAAATCATTTTTTTTACTATATAATATATATAATATATATTTATTTTCTAAGGGAGTTTATATAATATATAATATAATATAATATAATATATACATAAACTCCCTTTTATTATATATTCTACTTATATATATAATATAATATAATAAATCATTTACAAATGACTTAAAATATTTAATATTTAAAATTCTACCATAAAATAGGTTGACTCTCAAAATTCTATCCGGGTCACATAAATTAGCAAGTTATTTGAAAGTTACATAAAAATATTATAAATCACAATAATTAATAACTTAAATTTTTTTTTTTAAAAAAAGTGCAAATTTGGATGACTCTTCAAATTTCATTTGTGTCACATAAATTGAGACAACAAAAATAGCATATATTGCGTCCATTTTAATTTATTTGTCTTAATTTTTTTTTATATTTACAAATTGCGTAAAAATACTATAAATCATGATAATTGACAACATAAAATATTTCAGAAAAATATACATATAAAAAATTTCGATTGATTCTTGAAATTAATCTATCGTTAAAATTTATGTATAAAATACAATAAATCGTGATAATTGACAACTTAAAATATTTATTAAAAATGCACAAAAAAAAAGAAATTGACTGATTCTTAAAATTAATCTATCAATGTCACATAAAATGAGACAAAAGTAGTAATATGTATTATTTAATGTCAAATTACTGAAAACTAAGTAAAATGTATTGTAAATCTTAACAATTAACAACATTTGATTAAATCTTGAAATTCTATCTATGCTACATACATTGAGACAAGTGGAGTAATATATATTAAGTATTTACAAATTACGTAAAAATATTATAAATTACATTATTAACAACTTAAAATATTTAAAAATCATATTAAATTTAAATAACTCACTATATTTTATCTGTGTCACATACATTAGGACAAAAAATAATAGTTATTGGGCCCGTGCGTAAAAGAGTTTATGCCCAAGTATAATATATAATATTCAATGACTCTCCAAATTTCATTTGTGTCACATAAATTGAGACAACAAAAATAACATATATTGGGTCCATTTTAATTTATTTGTCTTATTTTTTAAAATTTTTTATATTTAAAAATTGCGTAAAAATACTATAAATCATGATAATTGACAACATAAAATATGTTTTGAAAAAGATACAAAAAATACCATTGATTCTTGAAGTTAATCTATCGTAAAAATACTATAAATCATGATAATTGACAACATAAAATATTTCAAAAATAAATACATTTAAAAAAATTCGATTGATTCTTGAAATTAATCTATCGTTAAAAATTATGTATAAAATACAATAAATTGTGATAATTGACAACTTAAAATATTTATTAAAAAAACAAAAAAAATTTGACTGATTCTTAAAATTAAATCGTGATAATTGACAACATAAAATTGTTCAAAAATGTTGTATGTGGTAGTCTTATTGTGCCTTGAATAGCGTCAAAGAAAGTACAGGTTTGTGATAAAAAAAATTATTCCTTTATCCACGCAAAAAATCGCTTCAAAAATTTCGTTATTAGCCCCAAAACATACCATTTATGTTATTGGGCCCGTGCATAGCACGGGCAACAAAATCTAGTAAATTATATAAGCAACATAAGAAATTTCTTGAAATCATGTCAAAAAATGGTTTTTATGATGGCTAGAGCATAAATTATATAAGCAACATGAGAAATTTCTTGAAACCATGTCCAAAATGGGTTGTATGATGGTCAGAGAATAAGTTATATAAGCAACATAATTTTTTTTTAAAACCATATCCAAAAATGATTTGTATAATGGTCATAAAATAAATTATATAAGCAACATAGGAAAATTCTTGAAACTGTATCCAAAAATGACATTTCATTTAAAAGGTAGCACAAAATAAATAATGACATATCAAATACGTAAAGATTATATGAGTACAAAAGAAATCATTTCACATACACTCAAAAAGATTTGCAGTTGTGAAAATACTAAAACTTTTGAATGCAATAGGAAAAGTTTAGAAATGAGCTTCAACTAGATTTAAATTTTAACAAAAAACAAAAATAATAAAATCATATTTTACTAAATTGTCTTATGTAATATATTGGGAAACGATCAAAAATACCTCTCAACTTTCAAATCTCTTCGATTTCTTTTTAAACCCTAGTTGATAATATTTGATTTTAGCATAATTTTGTATGAATAGTTGCTTTATCATGTACCCTATTTTTCGTCTTCCTTTGATAGTTCCAAGCTTTACTAAATCAAGAGATACAATGTTTGTTACTCTATTTCTTATTTTCGGATCCCTTACAAGTAATAGAAGACTTTCAATTGCCATTCATCAGAAATAGAGGGATTGAATATTTGAGCTTTTGCTTTATAGATGGAGGTAAAGTAAGTTTGGATTAAGTTAATTGGGTTGGATTTAAGTTTGAGTTATTTTTTTTTAAAATCAGGTAATTTTAAGTGATTTGAGAATTTCCATGGGCACATATGATAAGTATAATAACAACATGGATAAGAATAATTTTATTTTAATGGCAAGCTACAATCAACAAGTTGATATATTTTTGACCTTTTTCCCTAATATATTTATACTTTAAAAATATTAGGAGGATTAATTTTTATATTATCTTATTATATGAAAATGAAATGATTTTTCCATTGCCCTAGGTCGGACCGGTAACCTTGTTCTTGCCGCCTAGCGTCTAGATTATCAGACTTTTCAACGCCTTCCCAAATTCACGGAGAACGCGGTTTTGACACCTTCACAACCCAATTCATCTTCCCCAAATTTTTCCCTTCATAAAAACCCCTTTCCACAATCGAACCCCTTCACCGTTAAAGATGGCATCAATCTACAGTTGTAAAGAGTGCAATACAAACTTCAATCTCCATACCAACTATCTTTTCCCACCGGATTTTTACTTCGAAGCAGGCAATAAAGGTACTCTATCTTTTTCCGCTGTTGATTCATCCAAATTCAAGTTCGAGAAAGAAGATAAAATTAGACCCTTTTTCGAAACCCTTGATTATTGGGGAATTCAGAGGAAAAGGACTAAGATGATGTGTATGAATTGTGGGAAGGTCGTGGGCTATGTGTATGATGATGGGCCACCCATGACTGATAGTCCGGGTCAGTTTCATTTTGGTCCTAGTCAGGTTATTCCTAGAGCTGCAAGGTATAGGATGAAAAATAAAGCTCTGAAGATTACTTCTGAAACTTGACATGTTATTTAATTTTTGATTTTTTTTTGGGGGAGGGGGGGATTTTTAGATGTTGAGGTTTGTATATGGATTTAAGAGATGTATGATGTTTGTGTATATGAGATTTTGATTTTTACATTTTGTTGGTTTTGTGAGTTGTTTCATATTTTGTGTAAATATTCATACTGGATCAATAGAAAGACTCACCTTTTATGACTTTTCTTTACAGAAGTTTTTAATTTCCATTTGAAAAGAAGGATGGAAGCTAAGGATCATTTTTTGTTTTGTATGCTGGAAGTGGAATGTTAAACGATTGCTGATTTGTGATTTGGATAATTAGATGTTTAGAGACTCTACCTACAGATAACCTTAAGCTTTGTACTGAAAAAGCTAATAAATTTAAGATTTTGCAAAACTAATTTTGAGGCTGTCTCTTGGTATATTTGGCATCTCTGAATATTGCAACAATTTTCTTCATTGGAGAAAAGAGGCACGACCAGTGTTGTACTGTTTATTTTTGTGTTTTTCCATGAAAGAAGAAGGTTGATTCTGTAGTCAATCGTGTCAAATAGCCGTGCATATGTATTTGCTCCGTAGCTTCTCATCAGCAGTATCTTTCCTGCGAGAACCTCCGGTACTGATAAGTTGATTTTGCTTCCAAGAAATTAACTGTGGTCATTTAATCCTTATTGTTCTTGTTGGCATTCTGGGTCTTTATGACATGAAAGATGTTTTCCACGATATCCTTATTGAGGTCACACATATGAATGTACATATATGCTTACTTGGTATACTATTTTATGGTCTTATTCTAGATTTTCTGCTTGTGATTCCTCTTATTTGGAACTTTGCCCCTATTTAGCTTATATATAGGATATTTGATGATCCATTTTCTGATTGTCCATTTCAATCATTACCTATAGAAATTTGTCTTGAACTTCTCTTGTTATGTTGCAATAAAAGGTTCATTATTATAGTAGTGTAGTAGGAATAAAAGAAGGGTGGTCTGGTTTATAAGTTATTGTTTATTTTGACAGAACAAGACTGCAGCAAACTTTTGGTGTAATATAGTTTTATGAGGAACTGTAGAATACCTTTTCCTTCAGAGCTATGTCCACCGGAGAAGGAGAAATAAATGATTTTGCCAGAAGATTTCTGTGCTATTAGAAAATATAGACTTTAAGTGATAGAGAGTCTAAATTATTAAATATTTGATTGAGATGGATCTAATGGAGCAATATACATTGTGATGATTCATATAGCTGACCCCATTATATTGTATTGAGGTGTATTTCTTGTCGTTATTTTGACTGTTGGCCTTGCAAAGTTATTAGTCATCTTATCTGCAATTCTGCTGAAAGATTCAATTATAAGCCAACTGATGGAGGTTAAAGATCCGTAGTGTTTTTGCTTACCCTAAATTTGTAGATTAAGTTTTGCCTCGCAGTCTGCAGTTTCATAAGTTGTTGAGGAGTTGGTTCTCCCTTTCACAGTGGGGAAATCTTTTATATATTTGTCTTAATAATGAACATCAAGTTCAAACATGTGTCATTTGGTACGTTTGTTCTGAGAAAAGAAACATTTCATCAGCCAATTCCCAGTACAATAATGGATCTTCTCCGAGATCAAATAGTGGGGAGTTGGGCAGGAAGTAAGATAAAAAATTTAGCAAGGTTGATCTTAGTAGTTGTAACTAAATCAGATCCTGGTGCAGACATGTACTGAGATAATCAGTTATCACGATCATGGCCGGACAAGATTCATGTTGAAGTTCTGTTTCCTTTTAATTTATGTATATCTCTTTTCTTTGATAGGCAGGCTATGCTTAAGTTTCTTGATCCAAAGGGATTGTACATTTTGACCATTGACCACTGCTACATTCACAAATTTCTGACATCAGTATCATTCCTACCATTCTAACTCCACTGATAATGAGTTCGTGTTCAGTGTTGCTTAGCAAAGGGAACATGTAGCATGACACAAAAAAGAACAGCATAATGGTGGTTGTAATTTCTAGTTAATTGATGACCAAACTGCTGAATTAAGGATGATGATGTTTGTTCTATAGTTAATTAAGCTAGTGATTTAGAGGTCTGGATCAAATAGCATACTCTTCTGACATTTACTCTAGGATTTTTGAAAGTTTTCCAGGATCATGTTCGAAGGGATTTTGCTCAATTATAGCTTCTGTAGCTCAATTAAGGGAGATATTCTAAATCCAACAAGAATCCTATTGAAAAATTAGTCACTTGGGACTCTGAAAATGAAGCAGAACAAAGTTGATTGTGTTGCTGATGGAAATAAGTTTAAGAAGATCGCTGCACTGCTTCTCCACACCACCACCACCATCACCATCACCAAGCATTGAGGCTTTCTTCTAGCAGGAAATTGTCAGCTGAGCAGATGGCTGCGGTAAGTCTAACCAATAAGGAGACTGCTAAAATATTGGAAGCAGAAGCCCAAGACTGTGGAAAATTACTTCCTTGGTGCCATTTAAGGCTGCAGTCGAAATCAGGGCAGAGAGACAATCTCTAGGTGAGGTTTAATATCAATTTCATTAAAGACAGCATTAGTACTTACAGATTAGTAAATTTTGATAGATGAATCATTTTACATAAACCTTGATGACAACTGACAAAAAACAATCCGATTGTTTTTTTCAGGAGGTTGATTAATTTAGTGCTCTTGTCCTGTTTATCATTTGTTTAACACCTACCAGCTCCTTGGAATTGCTTCCCCTCTATCAAGGACTCATCCTGATTCTTGTCCTGATTGATATAATTGTTTTGAATATTCTTTCTCATCTTTAAAGTTTAGGCAATCAAAAGTAGTGACTAGGGAGGAAGTAGGAGATGCAGTCAAATCATACAATTTATAACTTACTGTACAACTTCTCCATCTCAGAATAAAAATAAAAACTATTGAGTGCTAAACTTTCTCTGTGTATCCTCCTTATAAGATTCCTTAGAAAGTCAAATTATTCCAGTGGGTCAATTATTGTTGTTTGAAGGACGATCTAGTACTACTACTAATACAACAACATACTCAGCATAATTCCACAAGTGAGGTTATATGAAGGTAGATAAATTGTTTCTGATAGACTATTGGTTCAATACGGGATGCTTATTAGTATTCTATATCTGTCCCATAAGCAAAAGCAATCTATGTTGCATTATTTTAATTTTTAAGTGTGCTCTCTTATTGGCTGAGGGGCCACAATAAAGTGGATGATAAAATATGTGGGTGGGACTATACCGTGTTATTTTCTCTCTTGAATATTTTATGAAGCTGGAAGAAGAGATGCTTAAGTTTCTCTGCGTTAAAATCAACTATGACTGCGATCTTTATTGTTTTTAATCTCCCTTTCTTCCTCATCGACCCAATCTATGCACCAGTGTAATCTGAACCTTCAAGATGAATGTAGATATTGTACTAGATAGGAGTTTTGACTGTAAAAATTGAGAGCACAGTTGTTGCACCTGCTACTCATCAAGAACCAGCCATTCCATTGTTACCAGTTGAATTGTGGGATTATTTAAATCAAACACCGCGTAAAACAGAAGGTTTGGTTGTTCATTTCTATGATTTCACTTCAGTGACTGCTCAAGGCTGGTTTTTGTATTTCTGGCAAGATGAGCTGACAAAGAAAATTAGACTTACTGTGTGAGAGGATAAGATAAGATCTCAACATTTGAATAGAAGAAAATAATCTTTTTCATGATGTTGTGTCTTGTAAAATTTGAAGTAGTGCATATTGTCCACTATAGCCGTCAAATGTATCCATCCGATATCATTTTTAGCATTGCACTTGCGATGGAAACTATGTTGCTTTTTGGAAAGAAACTTTTATCACGACACACAAAAAAACAGAGACAATGGTGGTGGTTAACTGATAATGCCCCACCAAATTGCTGACATAAGGATAAATGATAATGACAGGCCGTTTCCTAATTTCTTAGTTAATTAAGCAAGTGGCTTAAAGGTCTTCTATGAGGGTCATATTCTATTGTCATTTATCGTAAATATATATCCGCAAGTTTGCCATAATCAAGCATAAAAACTCCTTCACAGTTTTCAAAGGCGTCTGTCTAGATCAAGTATCAGCAATTTCTGCAGCATAGTTTTCTGTTATTTGCCGACTCTATTGTACATCAAACCTGTAAGTCCTCCAACATCTAGTCCCAAAATTCTGATTCTATCTTGATTTTTGTTTGTTTGAATGGTGCACTGCTCTGACTCTGACCAACTAGTCTAAAATCCGTCCCTTCTGAGAGGTCTCAACTTGCAGTCCTATTGTGGTGACTGTAGTACATAAATATATTCTTCATCATCTCATATTCTTGAAAGCTCAAACTTCTGAATCCAGCAAGAATCTATTGAAATCATGAAGCAAAGGGAAGGTAAAAGTGTAGCTGATGGAAAAAAGTCAAAGAAGATCGCTCCAGCACCTCCACCACCACCACCAACGTCGAGGTTTCTTCTAAGCAGGAAAGTGACAACACCAAGCCAGACCAAACAGGAGATTGCTAAGTATTGGAAGCAGAAGCACAAGACTGAAGAAGAGCACTTCCTCGATGCCATCAAGGCTGCAGCCAGAATCAGGGCGCGCAATCTCTCGGTAAAGTTTTCAAATCAATTTATCACAGTTCTTTTTTATATATAGATGAATCATGTCATGTACATACACTCTGTGAACAACTATAGGAAAATAGTGCATATTAAATTGCATCTTTCCTTATCCTGATCCATGTCCTGCTTGCCATAAATCTTTTGATAAAGCATAGAAAGTGGGAGATATGTCAAAATCACACAATATGACTCTGCAACTTTGAATAGATAATACTTGAGTGTTCCACTTTCTTTGCGTATTGTCCTACTAATAAGATTCCTTAAAAGTCATATATTCAGCCGAAAGGGCCAATAATAATAATTAATTGATGGATAATTACTATACTTCTTTGCCCATAAGCAAAAGCTTATATTGCATTAGTATATATACATGGTCCCAGTAGGCTACTATACAAAGATGATAAAAAAATGTTTTGGATGAAGATCCATTGTTATTTTCTGGCTCAGTATGAATATAATATAAGTTAAAAGAGATTCATAAGTTGCACTTAGTGATGAATATAGCCAATGACTGTGACCTAGCTTTTCGTTCACTCAATTTTTCTTCTATTTGTCCCAATTGATGAGTTTGGAACTTATACTATTAAAGATATAGATTTTGATAGCAGGTTAATTGGCAACTCTGTATCTGCTACTGGAAACTAAAGTATAAATAGAGTTCCATCTCCTGATCGATCGAGGGAAAAACTTATTTTTCTCGGGGATACCTTATGATGCTTGATTGTGAGAAATCATAGACAAAATGAAATAAGATTGTCCTAAATTATAGTAATTGATTTAAATTCCATTATTTCGAATTAACTTGCTTACAAATTGTTGGTTAAGGCGGAGGAATACAAATACTTTGTGTATTCCTTGAAGGTGGATGATGATGACATGGAGAACAAAATGGTACCTAAGAACATCTCCGAAATCAATGAGAACATGAAGGAAAAGAGAGTTGGTATAAAGGACTGGTAAGTGAGACGTAACTATGTACTTATGATAAAAATCTGATTCAGTACTTGATGCTTATCAGCTACTTTGCCCGCTCACATATTTGAGAGTTGCAGGTGGACGAAGAGCAAATATGCATATCTAAACCAGCCTGCACTGAAGTCCATGGAACGCCACGGCTCCACTTATATTCCGCAACCATATTGCTACAAGGCTCCACCTCCACCAGTCACAAGTACTTTTGGGATCTTCTAGGCAATTCATGATGCCGTTCACGCACACAGAGTCATATTTCATGTATGTGTTGTATATTTATCATTGTTTGTTTAAGTGTGTGATACTCAAAAGGAAGTATCATATATATGATCATTGAAATTATTGTATTGGGGTTGTGAACTACTCTGCTGCACCTGTGGTGGAAATTGCTGTTAATAAATAATGGTTCTATTATTGTAGATACTCCATCTATTTCAGCTTTCAATTCATCAAGAACAATTTATTAGAGAACTATTATGATCATCTAGTGTCTATTAGCAAAATCATCATGAGTACCATCAAGAGTTGTGATGGGACGGATAAAATTCAATCATTTTTAATTAGGGATCTCTGAGTTTGAACACGAAGAGTAGAATTTTTTTTGTTGATAAAGAGCGTTTCTCCTCTTACTAGAAAGGACGCATCGCGAATCCGATTTGTCTGGGAATCATGAGAAAATGCCATATATTATCATTTTGCTCATAAGTTAATTAGGAGCTTCTTGTGATGGCGACCAAGGGCGGATCTAGGGTATCGAGTGTGGGAATTCAATAACAAAGTAAGCTCTTGGTCCAACTTCAAATATATAATTTGCTCAAGTTTTGTTGCTCTTCTCAGTGAGGGTTGGATTCCCCTCGGACACTTATATTAAAAGTTTTTCTTTTTAATTTAAATCATTGAGAATTTATAAACTTTAAATCCTAAATTCGTCTATGATATGACCTCTTACCCACTTCTAAATGGGTGTCTATATGCTTTTGGTACGAAATATATTAACATATCTATAATGTATCTATCTGAGTTGAATTACACGGATAAAATATATATAAAAAATTATTTCCATTGATATATAGTTGTTTATTTTAGTCCGTTAGTCAATTATATCTAGCTTGGGGACCTAATCTATATATCGATGAGGAGCCAAAAATTTGTGAATCATACTTTTTCAAACCAGTTAGGCTGATGATGGTAGTTGACTGTAGAAATTTTGCAAAAATAATTACTGCGAGGATAAACATAAAACACACATTATTTTGTTGAACACATAAATAAATAAATTAATTAAAGCACGATATTTCCACTATGTTCAGCCAAGTCTTTCATTGACAATGTAAATTCTATCTGATTTCTTTAATGCAACTTATTCTGATTTAGAGATTGAAATTAAATCTCCTATTGATAATTTGCTCCAACAAATACTCCCTTCATCCTAATTTATGTGTCGCTTTAATTCTTTTCACGTGTTAATTTAAAAAATGATAAATACAAAATATAGTTTAAAAAATAATAAATACAAGATATAATTTAAAATTGAACGAAGGTGGGAGGAAATACTGACTAGAGATAAGACATGTTGAAAGTGCTAGCTACTAGAAATTATTAATAGTGTTTTGAGAGAATCTTTGAAATTAATCAAAATTGTGGAGATGCATGTACAATGATAATTACAAACTAAATGCTGTGAAAGTGTAATGGATATCTACAAAACATAATTACTCGGAGCCAATTGAAGCTCCAATTATATACGAATTGCATACTGCATGGTTCATTCGAGGGTGGCTCCCAACATAATTCTTTTCATACTCAAAGATCAAATTCGAAACGTATGATTAAGGATGAAGTAGTCCTACCACTTTATCAGAACTCATATCTAAAATATTCAGGTTTTAGAAAAGAAAAAAAAGATTATGTTAAAAATAAAAGAAGCAAAATTAGTACTAGCAAACCATGACGTGTTACCCAAATATACCTTCAAAAGAGGGTAAGAAAACATGGAATGTTTGTTTCCCCACTAAGCATGGTTAAGGAAAAAAGTTTTATGCCAATTAGTTAATAGCTAACTAATTGAGTTTCATGAACTAAAAAGTTTTGAAGAAAATGTGGTGCAACTAAATACTAGCATAGTAGGATGTAGCAAATGTAGTGGTCTACCATCTAAAGAAACATTTTTGGAAGAGTTCTGATAAATATGACTTATTTTCATTTGATGATATTATATTAAATAATCAAAATTATAATTAAATGCTTTGAACTGTGAAAATAGTGTCTTGCAAGAATATAGGATAATATTTTATACAATAAATTCTTATAATTTGATTCTTTTTCAAATTTTATGCATATAGTGAAAACTTAGTGAATTAAACTACTTTTTTTATTTACTTATTCTATTATAATTTAATACAAAATTTAAGAAAATATTTTTTCTAAAATCTCATAGATTTTAAACATGTTTCTGAAATGAACAAATATTAAAAATGAATAAATAAGATGAAATGAAGGGAGTAATAATATGAGTAATTTTTTTGTTTTGTTTGGGTGAAGTAAAAAGGTCAACTTTATTGTCACAAAAAATCCAAAGATTAAATTAGGCGTAGTAAGTAATAATGCATCCATCTGTCACACAGATTACAGAAAGTCTGCAAACATAAGTACATTGTTTTAGCGAAAATAAATAAATAATTGTCTTTCATTAGTCAAAATTTTAAAACCCACAGTTTCCTTTTCTTCACCAGAAAACAGCCAGAGCTGTGATCCCAAGTCGCATTAGCTGATCAAAGTTCTTGATTAGATCTTCAAAAATTCAAGAATTTGCAGATTTCATTGTGGGGTTTTCTTAATTTGAGTAACAATGGCAGTTAAAGGGAGGCATTCTCGAATGGGGCCTCGAAAATCGTCGAATTCCACACTGATCTTTGGTGGGATTATTGTGTTGTCTTTTTTCGCTCTCATTCTTCTTGCTTTCCGAATTATCTCCATTCCCAGGGGCTCTCAGAAAGCACACGATCTCACCTCTATAGCCCACAACACTGTTCAAAGGTACCATTCATTTGAGATTGTTTTTTTCTTTTCGCAATTGGTGTAGGGATCTGATTAACTTTGAGGGGGTTTCTTGCTTTTCTTGTTTTTGGGTGCAGACAAGACGATGACGACGATGGAAAAAGAGATCAGTGGGTTGAAGTGATTTCTTTGGAACCAAGAGCCTACGTTTACCATAACTTCTTGGTATCTATCTTTAACATTTTATCTCTTACAATTAGTGATTCCTTTTGGGTACATTGTGTTTATGGCTACTACTTATCTCAGAGCTAAATTTCCTTGTCAAGAAAATAAGAAATGCTTTGTAAGTGCCACTGTTGTTTTACCAAATATTAGTTTGTGATTTGTGAACAAAGCAAGCTGAATTTGATATCGGGATTCTGTTGCTTAGTGTATGGAAAAAAAAAAAAAAAGAATAACAAAGAAACCTGTAGGAGACTGGAGGAGAATTGATTTGATTTCAATAAAAAAAATAGGCTCGTATGGAAGTTTTCAATGTCGAAATTTCTTTTTCCAACTATGGAAATGATACTGGTGTTGCAAATCTAGAGCTTTGGTCTATTGATTGATACATTTACTGCTATCTATCGGATTCATTAACCTAAAGAGTAAAGACTCTAATTTAATTGTTATCTCGTTGGCAGTCCAAGGAGGAATGTGAGTATCTGATTAGTCTTGCCAAGCCTCACATGCAAAAGTCAAGTGTCGTAGATAGTTCTACTGGCAAGAGTATGGACAGCAGGTAAGCATATTATTTGCATACCCCGGACTTGCTAATCTAGGTTGTACAGCTGAGGATTATGGAGATTTAATTGTACTACCATCATTTATTCTCTAATTCATTTCTCCTGTTATTCCCTCCTTGCCAGGGTCCGAACCAGTTCCGGAACATTTCTGGCGAGAGGACGTGATAAGGTGATCAGGGATATTGAGAAAAAGATTGCAGATTTCACCTTCATACCAGCAGGTATGCAGTTCCTTCGTTTTTTTAAAGCAAAGGATGTAACTGAATGAATATGCATCTTATTACTGTAGGATCCATTTTCCCTCTAGCTGTTATGGAAAGAATAGTCATTTAATAAAGCTTGGGGCTGTCTGAAAATGGTTTTGCCTAGTTCACTAATTAACTCTTCCTTTTTTGATGAACTCTGTTTAATGGTGTTATCTAATGTACTCTCTCTGTCACTATTTCTTTGGTACTGTTTTGTTTGCCGTCCTTTGCCGTCCCAGTACCTTTATATTTAGAAACTAAATATTTTTACATTCCCATTTTCCATTGACTTGACTTGTTGTGCTCCATTTTATACGAGACACTGTTTGGTCTAACGTTAGTTTGGTATTTTGTTCATATTTAGAATGTCTGTCAAGGTCTTTTTTGTTTTCCTTTTTTAAACCACGTCTGTCAAATTATTCCAAAACAGATTGGACCTTGAGGGAGTAATACTATTTGTCCATAATTTAAGGAAATAGGACAGCTTTCTCTGGCATCACCAGTAATAGAAATATACTGAGTACATTTGTTAGGAATTTCACTATGCTAAATATAGATGTACACCAAGGGGAATGATTTTTTAGAGGTCCAACAGAAAGAGCTTTATCTTTCCAACCAATTAATGTAATTTCGTCGTATTAATGATTTCTGGAGTTATGCATTGTCCAAGATAAAATTGGATGCGTTATATTTGGTCAGTTGTTAGATGCAAATTTAATATGCATTGAATTGAGGATGGTGGTTGGGGATGAGTATGAATTTAGTTTAATGTCCAAAGTCAAGTAGTAAGTGGCCTATCCTCCTAGTGTAAGTCTATTAATTAGTTAGTGACTATTCCAGGCATTATTAGTGTCAACCACTAGTTTCATTTCTGCTCCTTCCACATCCAGAGATATAACTTATTCTATGAACCTAAGTGTTCATTAACTTTCTTTTGAAAAGAACCTTAAACTAGATACATCATCCAGTGACTCAAATTGCCTCTTTCAGTAGTGAGCTGTGTGACACTTTGTCATTATGTAATGCCTTAAACTGCATGTGAATTGATGTATCTGCTTCTGTTTACAGAGCATGGTGAAGGTCTTCAAATTCTCCACTACGAAGTGGGGCAAAAGTATGAGCCCCACTACGATTACTTTCTTGATGAGTTTAACACTAAAAATGGAGGTCAACGCATTGCAACGGTTTTAATGTACTTGTAAGTGACGTTTCCTTAGCAAGGTTTATTCTTAATGTATTCTCGTGGAATCCCTTAGACAATTCTCTTGGCATGCTGCAGGTCAGATGTTGATGAAGGGGGTGAAACAGTATTCCCAGCTGCGAAGGGAAATTATAGTGCAGTCCCTTGGTGGAATGAACTATCTGAATGTGGAAAAGGTGGACTCTCTGTAAAACCAAAGATGGGTGATGCATTGCTCTTCTGGAGCATGAAGCCTGATGCAACTCTAGATCCATCAAGTTTGCATGGTGAGTAATCTGCATACAAGCAGATATGGATAATGGGTGCTGAACGTTGAGAACTTGATTATTGCTTACTGACATCCATCTTCTAGCTCACAAAGTTTTAATTGCTATACTGTATTCTGGAGTAATGAGCAATGTTTATTTGATTGGCAACTAAGTAGTATTGTGTATATCTTATTTTAGGTGGGTGCCCTGTAATTAAAGGTAACAAATGGTCATCCACAAAATGGATGCGCGTCCATGAATACAAGGCTTAACCTACTGCTAGAGGTAAACATATTCGCCTGAGTGGTATTAAATACACAAAAAATATGTGCACCCTCTGCTGTCTTCTTATGTGTACATAACTTGTTTTATTTGCTAGTACTTTGCATTTATGTTGATGAATCTTGCTGTAGCTTTTCGGTGGTCTTTTTTTCTTTTAACCTTCCAATGCATTTTTCCATTAGGTTGGTGTTTTAGTATTGATCCTTGAGACCCATAAACTTAGTACTAAGTCCTTGAAATGAACAATGAGTGCATTTTTTTCCCGTATACCATCCTAGAAGTTTGCAGCCATGCATGAGAAAATGTTTATTTGTGGGAAGGGGTGTGTATACCTTGTGCACCTTTGAGTGCACGTGAAGCCTATGTTGAGATTGCAGCATGGTGTATCTTGTGACGGAAAGAAGAAAAGTTCCGGGGAGAAAGAACTATGTTGACTTATCCAGTGTTGTTGTCTGGAAACAGTTACCTAGCAGTTTGGATGACATGATTTGAGTTCAGGGAACGAATTTGATGATGCAGACAGCAGATTAAGAGTAGGATTTTAGGCTATGGTTATGTGACCAATATGTCATCATGCTTTTCTACACAACAGAAATCACAGGAATGCAGTGCGAAATATTTCTAGAGTCCTTATGAAACAGAAAGGAAATAACGACTTTTACAACCTTTAAATTTAGTGCTAGTAATGAGCTCTGTACTTTTGTTGATTATATTCTCATATGTTTGCTTGTTTATGTAAGTTACTGATTTGTCTCACTTGTACAAATTGATATGCCACTTAATAGATATGGTGTTGTGCAGGTCCAGTTTTGAGTTTGGATGCAGTCACTGTTGTGCCATTTGTATCAAAAGGATAGTCTTGAATAGAGCCACCACACATGAAGCTTCAATTTTACTTTGATAGTACTCATTCTCAACATTCTTATTCCTTTCTTTTCTGTAAAGTTGATGCTTACATAGTTGTATTTTTCATCTGTGGGTTTAATTGGAACAATAAAGATGTGAGAAGCTTCATTCGATTTCTGAGGAAGTTATAAGTAAAAGTAGCAAAATATTCAAAATTGATAAATTCACAAAGATGACAATGGTACGTAGTGCTTGACCAGAGGGAGTTGTTCGGATGGTAAACACATTTCACCTCAAACTCTAAAAACAGAGAAAGGGAGAATTTCTACACAATAATTGACTAATCAAATAAAATATGTGAGTTCCACTGATCATTATCAGAATCATGCCTACAAGGAACCTTTTTGAGATATTAACTTTTTGGTATTTGGTAGTACATTTTACTAGTTGGGAAGAATATTTCAACTTACCTAAAAATCGTATGATAAGATTTAAATTTTAAATACAAGTTTTAAAAAAATGTTATACTATATTTTAAATTTACAATGTAGAGCTACCACCAACGAGGCAGTGTGAAAGAAGCATGGAAGGTTTTTATAGTTATCGCTTTTTTGTCCTAGCGCTTGCCTCTGGTGGTGTTTTACTTTCTATCTAAACTAGCAGAATCGTGGGACATAATAGTAAGTTGATTGTTGGTTTTTATTCCTCACTCTCGTTCTATTATTAGGGAAGGATCCATTGGAAAGACTCTCGTTCTATTCCTAGGGAAGGATCCATTGAAAAGACTGGAGTAGTATCTTCATTAGCCAGAAGGAATTTATCTCCACTAGCGTCGTTCGAAGAACAAGAAAAGGGTTACTAAACATAGATGAACGTGGCCCACATGGCTAAAGCTCTGCCTGTAGCACATATACATTTGGAACAACATGTGCAATCCTCTTTTTCTCATTCTTTCAAGGCTTTACTTAGAGAAAGCCCAACACTACCCATAAATACACTACACACTTGACACTGCTACTTTTTTTTTTTTTTAATCCTCTCCTCGGAGCTTTCACCTTTTTGCGCCAATTCCTTGATAACTCAAACTTGCAATCTTAGGATAGAAAATGAGGAATGTTTACCATCTGAGCAACTCTCTCTTGTCAATTCAGTACCAACACCTTTTTTGAGGGCCCACTTGTAAATAGTTTCTCATACGTACAGTAATATTTGAGCATCCATCACTCAATCGTCATGTGCCCTATCACAGGTTTTGCAAGTTTTTTTGTTCAAAAACATTTGGTATATTGATCCGACTAATTTAAATTTGTGCATGGAAAAGGGAAAGTGTTCATTGCCACAGGACTATGCAATCCTCAAAGCTTGAATCAATATCACTTCTAATAGTAAATGATAGGTGCAGTCATCATATCCGATATGACCTCATAAGTGAGATGTGGAGAAGATAGAATGTATGCAGATTTTATCTCTATCTCGTAAAGTAAAGAGACCGTTTCCAATAGAACCTACCGGACATTACAAAAACTAGATCTCTGGTATTTCATTTATCAGTTCCCTGCACAGTTACTACTCCATATAACTCAAATTATATTTGTAAAAAAATAGAACCATGTAGGTAGTGACAACATTCTAGATTTGTGTAGGCTTTGCCTCTCTAGTCCAATTGTGGTCGGTCAATTCGATCTGCAAGTTGCAGCAACTACTTGAAAATGGCAAGACAATATATACAACAAATAATAAGTTGTCTGAATATATAAATATAAAGAGAAGAGAAGAGAAGAGAAGACACTGGAACACAAATCTATCGAAAGATATTGCTGATTAATAATTCAACTACTCCTTTGAAAAAATAGAGCTAGACAATTCTTTTACATTCATTTGAAATTAAACACACAATGTCCCTTCATTTTCCAATTTTGTACACACTTTTCTCTTTTATCAAATTGGACGTGCATGAAGTAAAATAATATAATATCCATATTTTTTTTTCACTCCCCATATTGATTTAAACTTTGATATAAACCAGAAATTTCGTCAAAGATATTTATGTATGTATATACAATATGATTTTCTGATGAAGCATATTATACTGATCACTTAGCTCCGCCACTGCTGTTAAAAGTTAGCGTTGCATTCTAATGATTATTATTATACACCACTAGCTAGGTGTAAGTTTTGAAATTCCCAATACTCTTAATTTCATCTTATATATCCACGAGCCTACACCATATTAAATGCATGGTGAAATTTAATGATCATACTATCTCATTAAACGAGCAAGAAAATCAGTTCAATAATCATGCTAGCCATACTATACTCCATGAGTACAAATTAATTTACTTCTCATAATGCCTCAATAATAATAATTCCTAGTTGTATATATATAGCTCACAAACATATGGACAAGACCATACAAATACACAGATTTAATAAATATTGAAGCTGGAAATAACTATTGGAGAGCCTTTAAGAAAATTAAGGAAACTCAATTTTAAGTCACACAATATTCTATTTCTAGCTTCCCTACCAAATATAGGCAGAGAAAGTAACAATATAATGGTGTCCGTCTCCGTCTCTAGAGTTCAAGATAAAAAATATTTATATAATCAGATCAACTATATAACATGTTAAATTATAGTAACAGTGTAAAAAGTTCACTTACACCTTCAGTGCATTTATATGATTGATTCATCCCATTTTAGCATTATTTTACACTTTATAAATCTAGAATTAGACCTATGCTTATAATTGGTTTTCTCATTGTCCCTTAATTTCCCCCTATATTTAATAAAAGATTCTATAAATTAAAAATCTAGTCCATCAATAATGCAGCATATATATATATGAAGAACCTAGAGCATACACTAGATCAAGAGCCACTACATCAAAAGTGACATTTAGTGGCAATTATCACTCTTTATAAATGTTCCTAAAGCCTACAATGATGTTGAATCTAACGACAATTAATTAATGTCGGTAAATGTTTTAGCACTCTTTATTATTAATGTGTATATTTATTGAGGCTAAAAGTTATTTTGTTATAATGCGTTACTTTCCCCCCTTTTTTGGGTTCAAGTATTTTACTATAATATTATAATTACATCAAGAAAAGGGTAAAAGGAGTCTTTATTCTTTGGCAATTTTTCATCACCACAACAAGACACTAGAAAATTGTCTTCAATAATCACAGAGGAAGAAATATTTTTTTTTGTTTGGGTAAAATAGTTGAAATGTACTTCAATTGGGCGTATTAATTTATACATTACATTTTAAGATCAAGAAATTAAAAAATAAAAAAGAATAAGAAAAAGCAGATATTTTGGTGTGTTTTATGCTTATAATATTATGTGACATTATATATATTATTGTTATCAATACCCATTTTATGCCGATGATGAGATTTGAAAAGATGACATTGAATGCAATACATAAAAAATAGATAAAGGAATTAAAAGCTTGAGGGGACAAGGATCATGTCCCTCATCCCTAAATAAATCTAGAATTTTCAGAAAGTTTCTGCGCATGTAGTTATTAATGTTTCTATAAGATTTATTTATTTCTAGATTTTGTATACGATTCTTTAAATTAAGTCATGGTCACTTCACTATTAATTTAATACTATCCTCAAGCAGTCTCTAAGGACAATATTAGAAGAACGTACTACTATTATTATTATTATTATTATTAATTCAAGTTGAGTAATTAATGACATTTTACGTGAAAAGTCTAGAAAAAGTAAGAAAATCAATTTGTTTGTTTATTGGCTTGCTAAGTTGAGCTTCCTTCAAATTACATCACAAATCTTTAGTGAAGTTGAATTATATGTCATAATAGATTCTCCCTGAAATATACGTAATTAGGGTTGCCTATCATTTGTAGTTTCTATAATCGTTTCCTAGTTGTAAATTCATTCAAAAGCGGAGTCAGATTTTTTAATTTGTAAATTCTATAGCAAAATTTTTCTTGCTTACTATATTGGATGAATTTTTAATAAAAATAAATAATTTGAGTCAAAGCTACTGAATTTTCTATCAAATAAGTAGTTATAGCGACAGCTTCACCCTGAACTAACCCACCTGGATGCTCTTGTCAATAGGAATGGCTCGTGCAATAAAAAAAAAGAAATGAGGACCAAAAGAGAAACAAAAGAGAAGTTTTTTCTTTTTTTAATCCTAAAAAACATAAGGGAATATATAAGTACTTCAGTTGGTTGGTTGGTTGATTATCTGAATTTTTATCTTATAATTGGCGAGAATTTAATTCACCACCTTATAATTTTCTCCCTTCATGTAATAAAAACATTTTTTAAAAAAGAGTTGGTGTAATCAATGTGCCTTTTTCTTAGTGATATGATAAAGATTATCAAGTTGCATTCAAGTGATTTAGAATTGAATGCGTCAAGAAATATAATGAAAGTAGCTATCTATGATTCTATGTTTGCTTGCTTGGTATAGTGATAAAACCACAAGAAAAAAAAAAACGTTTCACATCAATTCTATCGAGGCAACAAATTTTCACCCTTTGAACTAGTTGTTCGAATTAATAGATCAATAATCTTAACATAATATTAAAGAAGGATTCATATCAACATTTCTGATACGGTAATATGACTTGTAATAGATAATCTTTATGTTATAAACTAACTTTTTGAAGTTAAATTAAACATCAATATTCATCATTTTCCCTAACATACCATATAATTAATTAAGCTCCGTCTTTAATAATTTATGATTTGAATGAATTCCGTGCTTGCTGGCTATTGAAATTCACTTGATTTGCCTTCAAAACATCATCAAGGGCCTTTGGGGTGCACCATGATTTGTGGGGATCTATTAGAATATTACTGCTAATTTCATTTCACACGACACTATTTTGTTGTTAATATGCATATTTCAAAAAAAAAAAAAAGATTTACGAGAAAGTTATTCGGAGGGTAACCATCTCTTATTTTTAATTTTAAAATTATGAGTTCAAGTTACTAAAAGAACCGACAAGAGTGGAAACTCTAGAAAAAAAAAAGGCTTTCAAATATTTAAAAATTATTAATTTTTTTATTTTAATTTTATTCTTAACAGATGAGTTATTATCACAAATAGCTATGATTTAATTTGTTTGATATCTCAACTTTGAAATTATTTATTTCTTTAATAAAATTCAATTGCTCGTCAAATATTGTCATATAAAATAAATAAAATTTTAAGAATAAGATCATATTTTTGTGTTCCAACATTAAATTTTTTTTATATTATCAAATTAATTAGTTGAGCTGCAATAATAGGGAACTTGTTATGTGTCAGCATGTGTTATCTTTGAAAAATAGAGCAATAATCTTCATATATCATTGTTTAATTAGCTTAAGTTTGAAATGTTCGAACATAATTAGTTTGGATCCCGTGAAAATGAATTTATGGGAACAGTTCCATACCCACTCCAAGAATAAGATCATCCTTCTATCAATCTTTTTTCCCATCAGGTGTTCGTGATGACTCAAGATAATTAGTAGCTTAAAGCTAAAAATAAATCAGCGGCTTAACTTTTAATTATTTTTTATATTTGAAATTCAAAGTTATTTCTTTCTTTTTAATAACAAAGTTTTATTTTTTTTATGGTCTTAAACTAAAGATATATATATATATATATACAAAAATATTAGTTGATCTTGTGGTCTTAAACATATCATGTGGAAGTTAAATTTAAAAATTGATCCAAAAAAAGAACATTCTTTAATGTTTCGATAAAACTAAAAAAAGAAAACTAAATTATAAAATATAGTATTTGGGGGCCCGGATACTCACATTGGGGTCCGACTAAATTCGTGTCGGGAAGTGACACATGGGGGTAAAGCGCTTCCTGATTAAGGTGACTCCATACCCAAGGGGACTCAAACTTGAGACCTCTTGATTAAGGATGAAAGAGTACTTACCATTCCATTACAACCCTTGTTGGTTATCAATATTTTTCTTCATGGTTAAGACAAACAACTAAGGGTGTGTTCGGTATAAAGGTTTTTTTTCCATGAAAAATATATTTTAGAAAAATAAGTGAGTGTCTTATTTATTTTCTTGTGTTCGATATATATATAAATAAAAATATTATCCTAAATGTATTTGTATATAATATACTTAATAATTAAATAAAGTGGAAGGTGAGGGTGGAGTGTGGTGTGGTGAAGATAAAGTGTGTTAAGAGGGTTTGGGAGAAGTGAGGACACAATCAAAGTGAAATGTCACTTGTAAAACTTATTTTTTCTTACTTCCATTAGAGAAATCATTTTCTCGTTTTCATAGAGAACTTTTTTTTTGTCAATCCAATATGAAAAAAATAGAATTTTTTTTCATAGTTTATAGCTTACCGAACACACTCTAAGGAATTGTTTGATTTGGATATATAATGGACAATAATCTTATGAGATTAGTTATTTTACCATATTTATATATAAAATGACTTATACTATCATTATAATGCAAATAGTGGGATACATAATCACGAGACTAACTAATTTCTAATAAAAAACAAAATAAAATAAACTTATATTTTAATATAGAATTATTATCGGTTATTTATCGTACCAAACGACTCATAAGTGAGGTACGAAACAAACTAGAATCACAGTTGTATTATTTATTATAGAACCATTATTTTTCTAGCATGCCCCTACCATAGTAATAAATAACGGAGAATTTCATATAAAATAAGTAAGGTGGTACGTATATAGCATGTTAAACATTTTCAAGGTGATCAACGTGGATTGTGGTGCACTGGTGAGAGTGTTTCACCCTTAATTAGAGGTCTCGGATTTGGAGAAAATCATGTTGGGAGCGCCATCCCCGAATGGGTCCTGTAGTGTGCAATTCGAATTTAATCAGAACTCTAATATGGACTCCAGACACCGAATGGGAAACCAATAAAAAACATTTTCAAGGTGGAAATTTTAGGAATACTTGATCAAGCACGAAACTATTAATATAGTGAAAGCGATATATTTACATACATTGGTTGTAAGGTAATTTAGTAGTTAGATTAAGATGACGTGCCTAATGCCTTATTTTTTGTAGATCCTATATTTGTACTAGAAAATTAAATAAATATATATGCATGTATGTTAACTCGTGAACCCTTAACAAAATTGATTGGCGGTTCAGTGGTAAGGAAGAGACCGTGAAAATGCTTTTCATGCAGTTGTAGCTCCGAACCACCTCTCTTTTTTTTAAAGAAAATTTAGAACCTCAAACTCTTAATCTTGGCTCCGCTATGCTGATAGTGACATTTCACATCCTAATATTGATTATTAATTCTTGAATTGTACTATACGTTGTTCCGAAAATTTATGGCTTCATCTAATACTTTTCCCCCACTTCTAGTTAAAAAAACGTAACACGCCTGATTTTTTATTTACTCAAAGGGAGTAATAACTCATTTGTTTTTATTGAAATTAATACATTTAAATTTGAATATATGTATAAATATTAAAATTTTAATCTTAAAGAATTAATAATTGAGATTTATTTTCATCTTTACCAAAATTCTTGGATGAATATCATCTTAAATTTTAATAGTCAATTTTGCCAAATTTATAAATTAGCTTATTTAGAAATATTTCATCAAAAATATTTTTTCGAAAAAAAGTAATTATGGAGAATAGTAGTTTATGTTTTGTTTATTAAATATTTTTGTCAATATTATAAAAGTACTTTGTGCGTGGCCAATGTTTAGTATTTTTACTATTTAGGAAGAAACTAAGTGCTTTTTTTCTAACTTGAAACAAGCAACTTCTATCGGTAAAAAATACTTATTTTTTCTATATAAGCTTTGCCACACTTTTAACACTTGTAAAATAAGCACTCTTTGGAGAAGAAAAAAGAAGTACTTTTGATTTTTCTGATCGAACAGACAGTAAACCTTTGCTATAGATCTTAAATAACATCTATTCAAACATATGTTAAGTGATTGTAATGTAAAATAAATAAAACATCAATACATTTATTTTTCAATCTAAATAATTAAAATTCCGATCTAATTAAAACACACACACTTAATAATTTATGTATGGGCTATTAAAATTCAAGCCTTCATGATTAAATGAAGTATAAATAACTTTCATGAGCTGCCTAATGTTGTTTAAAAGATTACTTACACGTTAAGCACTCTAACTATAATGAGCAATTTAAACCAAATTACCACTTGCTTTTAATTAGTTATAACTTTTCTGTTACAACTCCATTTTCAATATAATTAATGTCTTCGATCGCACACCCCAAGTGGCCCCTTAAATTTAGACCAAGTGAATGTATTATGTGTGGCTTTAATTACGACAAAATATGTCTAATAGTCTTTCATTTTATTCGTATTGCATACTATAGTTGTTAAACGAGACTAATAAGAATTGTGGTGAGATGAATATGATTTCTCTATTCTTAATCGGAGATTTCATATTCGAGTTCTGAATATGAGTAACATCTTGTAAGGAAATGATTGCTACTTAAATAAGCCTTATGAAAAATGAATCCAAATTAATTGAAATCTCAATTTGAATATCAAACGTCAATGAAAATGAAAAAAAAAAAGAGTTGTTAAACGAGACTGCACTGTTTTAAGTTGAATGCTTCTTCTTTTGCCGTCTGATTTTATGATTTTCCATCAATACATGAACTATTCAATATTGTGGGGATATAGGTTTAATATTCTTTACAAATATTATTTTAGTTATATGATTATTTTCAGAAGAAATTGATAAAAGTAATACAAGAGAATGACGGTTATTAGATAAATATTCAAACTGTTTTTGAAACCATAGTAAATTTATATGATTTGTAGATAAATTTTCAAACTATCTTTGAAATTTTACATTGCCTGGAACTTGGAATTGTTAGTCCTATAAAAAGTGTAAATAAAATATAAAAAAGTTTTTATTAAATTATATTTGGTCGATATTGGAAAACCATTTCCACATTTTTAGTGGATTGAAGTTATATAAAGCCACGTAAAATTATCATTTTAATTCCCAGGTTATTAATCAATACATATTATTAAAGTTCACATATTTTTTTTAGAAGTGATCTGATTACTTAGAAGTTAGATATGTTACAATATTAATATATAGTATGAAACTTAAACTCTTCTTTAATTAAAAAGCAGAGCAAAAGTGCTGATATTGTATCAAATATTCAAAGCTGAAATTCTGCCATCAGCAATTTTTATTTTAGAACTTTGCATGTATGCTTCTATTTTAATGGTGTGTATTTGACGTGTAATGTCACTCATGAAATTTATTTTCTATACTTAAATAGAAAAATCATTTTCCCATTCTTAAAGAAAACTTTTTTTTAAAACTTATTTCAATCTTTTTACCCAATCAAATATGAAAAAAGAATTTAAAAAATATATTTTATGTACTGAACACATCCTAAGTATTTCAATTTTATCTTACAATGAAACAAATCCTTCATTGACTTGAGATATCTTTTTTTCTTTTTCCTCGGGAAAAAACTAAAGATATAATGCATCATTTCTATAAATTTGTTTGTCCTTTTTCGATTTGCTATGAAATTTAAAAAGTAAAAAAGACTTTTGAATCTTATCATCTTATATTAAAGATATGTATGTTAAATATATAAAAAATAAATAAAAATTTAAAAGAAAAAAAGAAAAATAGAGCATATACTATAGTTAGCAGGTAAGACTTTTGTGCATACTTACGTCAAAATGTAGATATTTTTAGTACTTAGTTTTTTCTACCGTATAATTTGATGGATACCGTCAATTAGTTAATCATCAATATCTAGTCAATGTATAGATCCTCATCACTCTAATTGAAAAACATATTAACAGCCCAACATAACAATGCATATATTTTAGTCAAATGTGTTCGTTTTTAAAAAAAAAATAAAAATAAGAATGCTTATGTCCTACCCCACAAGGCATATTTTTAATTTTTAAACAACTCCTCCATTAGCCAACATGTAATTAAATATACAAAAATACTTTAGTTGCCTTACGCATTTGCGTCACACCAAAATACATATACTATATCTACTTTAGTGCAAATACCGACATTAATATTTTCCTTTTTTCTTTTTATCACATAAATGTGCTTGCCTCTGATTTCTACCTTAGATTACTAACTAATCAAAGATTTCAGATTCAATTTCTCAAAATGAAGAAAATCTTATTAGAAAAAGTAAATTTAAATTTAATCAAATTTTTTTATTTAGAAAAAAAATAATCTAACTATATTACATGCATTTTATTGAGTTATGATATAAAATAGGTCTATATTTGTGCTCTGACATGCACATTCGTTGTCCCTCCCCAAAAATATCTCTGCCTAAATCTTTAATAAAATGTAGGGTGATCTATCCACCCTTCACCAAACCACCACTTCCTTTAATACTCTGAAGTCTGATCTGAAAAAAGAAGGGAAATTCAAAAAGAAATTGAGAAGGGGATACATTTGAAGAAAAAATAATGAATTTTGAACTTTTGACTCAATTTTAAAAGTTAGTTTACGGAATGAAAATTGTTTAAGTTAATATAAGAAAATTACTTATTTCTTTTTCATACAATGTGGGAGTACTCTTTAACATTTGCTTCTGTTCAGACTAGATATCTGATACATGAACAATTTAATTTGGGAGTCCACTATTCATCATCAGTAAATATTAATTAAAATTAATTACGCTTTGATATCTTGTAAAAGAAATAAATTTTGAATCTAATTCAAACTCAAAATCAATTCATGAAAGGATAATTATGCAAATTTATATAAGAAAACCACTTACCCCTTTTCATCGAATTTGAATCACTTCTGACACTTTTTATTATTGTAGATGTAAACTATCTACTTAATAACTTCTGAAATGTATGTACATTAAAAAATTATATTGAAAGTGTTTAATAAGAAGAGAAGACTTTATTATGTATTCAATTATTTAATCATAACAAATCCTAATACGAGTATATAACTAAAATTTCCTAATAAATTTAATAGCTTCGTCTACGTAATCAGCCAAAATATCTACCGAGAATTCTATAAAAGACAGCCTGAAATATCACACATAAAAAACTCACGCTAAAGACCAAAAAGAAACTTCACTTTTCTCCGTGCTGCCCTTTGAATTTTTCGCAAAAAAAGCCAAATTTTAATTCAATCATATAATTTTCTCTTTCCTTTTCACTCTCATCTTGATGGAAAAAGTAAGCAAAGTCATAAATGCGAGCTGGTTTTTGTAGGGTAATTGTCAACTTGTCTTAGCAACGAAGATTACTCCTTTACACCTTCTTCATAACTTCTTCTCTTTGGCTACTCCTATATATACATCGCTACTTTCGAAAAAATACATATATATATTTGCTGCTTTCTTGGAGCCCCAAAATCTTTATAGTAATAAGGACAAACCCCAAGATTTTTCTTGAATCAATCGACCAACCAAAAAAAAGAATGGAGTTTTATGCATACCCATCTCGTGCTTTGCCTTCATCATCCTCTGTTTCTAATTTTTCAATCGGAGATTTGGTTGAAAGGGTTAAATATTGTTTTAGCTTTGCCGTATCTACGATCGTCGGCAATGTATTCTCTGCAATTTTCACCTTTTTCTTTGCACTAGGTGGGTATTATTTTTGTATTTCTTATGATTTTTGCCCTAAATTGTGCAATCCCATTTGATGGCGTACAGTTTTGTTCTGGGAAATTTTGTTCTACAATCTCTAATTTGGTTGAATTTTTGCTTTGAGTTGAAATTAGGGTATAAAGAGAATCTGAGAAGGGACAATTTTTGAATTCTTAAGCCTATATCTTCTATTTTTGTGGGTGATTATGTTCCAAATGTTTAGGATGGAATTACTTACTTCAATTTATAAAAAGTTGTTTCCTTTTTCGCTTTTTGGTGATGCTAGCTTTGTGGTAAGCTAATGTAGAATGAATTTGGTTGTTGCAGTGGGAACCTTATTAGGAGCAATGACTGGAGCTTTGATAGGCCAGGAGACAGAAAGTGGATTTGTTAGAGGTGCTGCAGTTGGTGCCATATCTGGTGCTGTTTTCTCTCTTGAAGTCTTTGAATCATCTCTATTACTATGGCACTCTGATGAATCTGGAATTGGATGTCTTCTTTACTTGGTAAGCATTGTTGCTTCTTCTCATTGAGCTGACTAATTATGTAACTTGTATAAAAGGGACAACTTTATGTGAGTTCTATTTCATGATCCATTGACATTCGAATAATAGATACAATTATTGAATTGTGCAGATTGATGTAATCGCGAGCCTATTAAGTGGTAGACTAGTTCGTGAGCGGATTGGTCCTGCAATGCTAAGTGCAGTACAAAGTCAGGTATGTTGCAGCCTAATTGGTTGAATTGTGGAATTCTGCTTGAAACTTCATTTGTAACACTCTCTTATTGTTGGACAGATGGGAGCCATTGATACTGCATACGACGAGTTCCCTAACATTTTCGATGTAGGCGGGGCAAAGGGTTTACCTGGAGATTCTGTTGAAAAGATACCTAAGATTGTAATTACTAATGATAATGATGTGGATGATTCTGGAGAGAGAGTCTCCTGTTCAGTCTGCCTACAGGTAAGACACATTTATACCTTTTGTTTTGCTATTCTATCGTCTGTTATTGAATTACTTAATTGATTCTGAACGCTGTTCTCTGTTTCTATCTTTCCCAGGACTTTCAACGTGGAGAGACTGCTAGATGTTTACCACAATGTCATCACATGTTTCACCTTCCGTGCATCGATACATGGCTCTTGAGACATGGATCTTGTCCATTGTGCAGAAGGGATCTGTAGGTGACTGTACTCTGTAAAATATAACGCGGTTATTTTATTTCCTCATACTTGGCTGTAGGATTTCTCTATTTCTTTGTCCTCGCTTGTACCAATTTTCCTGAAAATATAATGTAAATTAGAGTTGGGCTCCTTTGAGCTTGATCGTTGTAGTTGTTTACCACCATGTATAGAATTTTGAGCAATCTTAGTGTACTCTACTTCCACAAAATAGCACTTTGTATTGGTGTGCCTTTTGTTTTGCAATTGCCTTGTGCAAGATAACGTCTACCTTGATCCTAATTAACATAACAAGACTTTTAAAATTCTCCTCTTAGCCAAGGTGCTTCATTCTTTTGAGCCGAGCTGTCTATTGGAAACAACCTCTCTACCCCATGAAGATAGGGGAAAGGTCTGCCTACATCCTACTCTCCCCAGACCCTACTTGCGGGATTGCACTTGGGTTTGTTGTTGTAGACAAGGTGCTTTCAAGAAAGTACTTGGCCTATGCCTATAATAAATTACTTTGAGGTGCTCTGTATAGCCAACACATTATTTGAGTAATGAAATGAATATACTTGAGAAGTGGCTGAATATACAAGGTATTATTTTTATGTTCATGCACCAACCATTCTGCTGCTGATGTTTCAACTCACACCTCTTGCATATAGTCATACCTAAATTTGGTACTTGCTGTTAAATAATATTATTTTTGTCTATGCTTCTACTAGGCAGGCCTGTAACCAGTAGATGAGATTTTTTTTTGGCCTGCCGGTGCCAATGGTTGAATTTCATCAACAATTGTTAGTTATGCACTTTCCTTGACTTTTGCAACATTATAAATGTTAGTTATAATGTACCTTTACTTGACTTTTGGAACTGCTTTGCATTAGAGGATTGCTGCAAGTTCTCCCTGTTCTTTACACTTTCTTTGTTTTTAGGTAGGATGCTTGACTTAAATCGGTAGGTTGCCTCATTCTATTTGCTTGACAACCCCACAATGTGACACTTGACAACTTGCTCTCACTTCTTGTTTTGCCAATTATTCGAGTCTTGTTACACTCAAGATTGCAAAAGAAACGTTAGATAGGTGAGACGAGAAAATTGCCAAATGAAAGCTTTTATATTTCTCAAGACTTGAATGATTTGCTTGATGAGTTACAAATGAATGAGTCCTTTATGTACCAATCTCAAGGAGCTAATGTGCAGATAATATGTGTACAAATCCTTCATATTTTTACAATATAAAGATGGTTCTCTATGAGCCTAGAGAGTTTCAAGGACTTTCCATAAATCTTTGGTCTTTTAAGTGAAATCTTCATATATACTTCTCTATAACCTTCTCATGAGTACCGGCTTCCTTGCACACATAACCTTCTTGCATGGCAAAAGCAAACTCCAAATGGCGCCTAAGTGGCATGACGATGTGACTAGTTGTCACACCAATTAGGTTCGAAAGCTGGGTATGGTGCGTTTATTAATGTTTGAAAAATTCAAATCAGTATTGTGATTGGCACCACGAGTAATGGTAACATTTTTGTATTGATAGGAAATTCTTGCGTACGGGAAAGTTAAAAAGCAGAAAATTATGAAATGAAAACGTTTTACGCTTGAACAAATGGACCTGAATCTTCCAAGGCTAGTCGGTTTTCTAATATCTGCCCATAAATATTGTTCGTGGGACACCATTTTGAGCCATTTAAATGTATCCAAATCAATAAGGTTTGAGCTGACAAGCCCCAGTAAAACTGATGTAGATTGAAACTTCCAAGTTCAATTTTATGAATTGGAGCAGGTCAAAGAATGCTTGTTCAAAGACACTTGCCACAAAATAAAACGAACAAATGTCAATATATTTCTACATCAAACACGCTTCATTCAATTTTCAAATGGACCAAATAAATATGACGTTGAATTTATGCATATTGAAATATCAACTTTGACCCCTCACTGGGCAATGCAGGCGTTACTTTAATTTTTTTTGACGAGTTTCAACCAAAAAATAAAATATTTTTCCTTCCCAAAAGTGTTTATTTAATAAAACACGTTGAAAGAAAACCTTTTCAATTTTGCTTGTAGCTTGATGGAAAAACAGGTTCAACCAAAAAAAAAAACTGAAACATAGTACAAATTAAATGAAATGAAAAGTTGTTTTTCTCGCTTTCAAGAAATCATTTTCTTCAATTTTCATAATTTTTTACCAATCTAAGTATCAAACACAAAAAAAAAAATTAACTTTTAGAAAAATATTTACGGGAGTTCAATTATTGTTTGTCTAATATGTAACAGTAAGATTAAAGTACAGCAGTACAGGATAATGTTCTAATTTTTACAATTGCGATTAAAAATCGTAGATCATTCTTTTCTTGGGTCACCAAAAATAAATTTTTAAAAGAAGGGTAGAAATAAGGAACTGGATAACTTATCTACGCCTTCCACCACAGAATTCGGCCCCACCAAATGGATAGCATGTAACTAACGAACTCCACATTAGATACTGTCCTTCCCGTTTCGGTTCATCCTAAATGCCGCCGTGTCTCTGCCTTCCCGCCATTCTCCCTCTCCCTTCCCCAACTCTTCTCCTCTCCACGCGCCGCCGCCTCCCACTACTAAAACCGCCGTATGTTTCCTCAAATATATCCATTGACTCAACCTCTCAGCCTAATACCACCGGGGTCATTGTCATCGGCGGCGGTTTGGCTGGCTTAGCAGCTGCCATTCGGCTTCAAGCCGACAACATCCCGTTTCTCCTTCTCGAAGCTTCTGATGCCGTCGGCGGCCGTGTTCGCTCTGATGTAGTTGACGGATATACCCTTGATCGTGGTTTCCAGATTTTCATTACTGGTTACCCTGAAGCCCGAAAAATCCTTGATTACGACTCTTTAGACCTCAGAAAATTCTATTCGGGGGCGCAGGTTTACTATGGTGGTCGTTTCCACACCGTTGCTGATCCTCTCCGGCATTTCGCCGATGCTCTGCAATCTTTAACTAACCCAATTGGTTCAATTGTGGATAAGTTACTTATCGGATTGACTAGATTGAAAGTTTTGACGCAAGGAGATGATGAAATATTGAGTGCTGAAGAAGAACCTACGATGAATTTATTGAAGAAGATCGGTTTTTCTGATGCAATATTGGAAAGGTTCTTTCGACCGTTTTTTGGTGGAATTTTCTTCGATAGAGAGCTTGAAACAACGTCGCGGCTGTTCAATTTCATCTTCAAGTGCCTAGCTCTTGGTGACAACACACTTCCGGCGAAGGGCATTGCCGCCATTCCGGAACAATTGGCGGCAAAATTGCCCTCGAATTCAATATTGTTCAATACACGGGTTGTTTCCATTGATTCAGGATCGGATTCCAGCACAAAAATAAGAGTGACATTACAAAATGGAGAAATGTTGGAAAGTGAATTTGGGGTAATATTGGCAGTTGAAGAGCCTGAAGCTGTCAAGTTATTGGCGGGAGAAAAAACCGGTGAGGTTCGGCAACCGGTTCGGAGCACAGTATGTTTGTATTTTTCAGCTGACCAAGGCAAAGTTCCGGTGCAGGATCCGGTTCTTCTTCTTAACGGGTCGGGTAAAGGAATCGTCAATAACATGTTCTTCGCGACCAATGTGGCTCCCTCTTATGCTCCGGCAGGGAAGGCACTGGTTTCTGTCACGCTTGTGGGGCTTTATGGTGATGTGGCAGATGAGGATTTGGTGGATCGGGTCTTGAAGGAGCTATCGGGTTGGTTTGGGAAGTCGGTAGTTGGGTCATGGAGTTACTTGAGGATGTACAGGATCGGGTTTGCCCAACCGAACCAATTCCCACCCACTAACTTGAAGAAGAACCCGAAAATAAAACCGGGCTTGTACATTTGTGGAGATTATGTGACTAGTGCTACTTTTGATGGAGCTTTAGTTTCTGGGAAAATAGCAGCAGAAACTTTGTTACAAGATAGAGCTCTGATTAATGTATAGCTTAATGTTGGTTGAGTTTTTTCTCAGTTGTGTAAAAGTAGAAGTTTTGAGTGTTCTTGATTTATTTGTATATGGATTCATAAACGTTTCGAGATCATTTTCATGCAATAATTGTGCATTAAATTGTACTATCAAGAAAGAAAACGATATGGTATGACTTGTTCCGTTGTTCCTATGACATAGTATTGGTATGAACTTGCACACAACCGAAAAGAACATAGTTGTTGTACTTGTTCAATTGAATGTACATTCGATCTTTTTGTACTTGAGAATCAAGCTAGGACGAGAGGATGATGATCCTGGTTCTTGAATTCTTAATGTTTACAAATTGTTCGCGACTTAATTGTAAAGCTCTGCAAGGAATTTTATAGACGTAGTATAACCTATTTGATTATGAAGGCATTGTTTGTCTTGTTGCTAATGTAACAAGGGACCTATTGTATGTATCTTTAATACTGCTAATAAGATAAAGCAGACAGTAATGTCTTTCCTAAATACAGTGTCTGATGCTGCCAACAACTATATAATATAATGGAAAACATGACCACCATTTCATTGCAATTAGAAGCATCTCCCTAGTTATATATATCTTTATATAATATGAAATGAATACATCACATTCTCTGGTTTTTACTGTGAAGTCATTTTCATATGAATATTTCTGCATAACTACATGCATATATATATGTTTTCATGTCCTCTTTGGCCATATGTGCCGCTTGGACAGAAGGATAACTGACCAAGTCTGGGAAAGACAACAAATGAATAGCAAGCCGGCAGAGATGCTAAATCCTTTTGAACAAGTATTTCAGACCTACCTATTCTTGCTTTAGCTCACTTAGTAAAGCAGTTGAATGCAAAGAAAAATTAAGGCATGGAAGGCATAGCAGAATAGATGTGGGATAAACTTAAACAAAAATGAGTAGAGGTTTCTTTCAAAGTCAGCAACACATATGGGGAGGAGTATCAGCTGGAATTTTGATACTATTTTTTGGTTGTTCAATTTTTTACTGCTTCAAGAGAAAGCTTTTTGCATGCTTTAGGTTACCGGAGAACCAAAAAGGTTAGTGAATCTTCAAGGGATACTATTTCTTCGTCATGGAACATTGAAAAACTATTTCTTGTCCTGAATTTTTGCTTTACTGACATTTTCTGGGTGTAATTAGGAACTCTAAAAGCTGAACAACTGATGTTGAAGCCCTTCCAGTTGGAACAATTGCAGAAGGCAACTAATAATTTCAGTCAAGAGTGTCTGGTTGGTTCTGGTGCATTTGGAAATGTCTATCGAGGGACATTTGATGAGGAGGGAACACTAGCTATAAAGAAGGCGCATACTGAATCATACACAAGTACTGAAGAGTTTGAAAATGGTAATCAAGCATACCTCTTTCTGTTTAGACGCCTGAGATTTTGCAGTAATTGATACAACTGCTATCTGCATACAGAGATCAGGTTGGTCTCGAAAGTGAAGCACAAAAATCTCGTTAGCTTGGTGGGATTCTGCCAAGGAGCTGGTAAATTCATCATGCTTTATTAATATTACAGTCAAAGATTATAAGGTTCATCATGTTGTTTTATGCATCAACAGGTCCAAAGGGAGCAAAAATTCTGGTGTATGAGTATGTTCCAAACGGTTCTCTGTTAGACTACATCATGGGTAAAGTTCCAACTCCAGAGTCATGATTTCTTGCTTAGTTCTGAAGCTTAACATTTTGTGGAAATGCTTATTGTAGGGAGGGGCGGAAGGAGCTTAACATGGAGGCAGAGAGTGACGATAGCTATTGGAGCTGCTAAAGGTAATTTTTCAGTGTGTTATGTGGTTGATCAATAGAAGATGAGAGGACTAAGTTTTGACACGCGCTAATACTTGCTATCCCAGGGATAGCTCATCTGCATGAAGGAATCAGACCAAGTATAATTCACCGGGACATAAAACCAAGCAATATCTTAGTAGGAGAAAATTTTGAAGTCAAGGTCTCAGATTTTGGGCTAGTGAAATCAGGTCCTATTGGGGATCAATCACATGTTAGCAGTCAGATAAAGGGGACACCAGGGTACCTTGACCCTGCCTACTGTACGTCTCTCCAGTTGACTCCGTTTACTGATGTCTACAGCTATGGTGTAATACTACTGCAGCTTGTTGCAGCTAGACCTGTAGTCGAGAAAACTAGAGGTCATCCTAATTATCACATTATAGATTGGGTAATAGTTGCAATGTACAAAACATTCTAAGGTGTCTGCCTCGCACAATTTCAGCTTCTCAACTAATTTCCTGCATTGTTTGTTATGCAGGCAAGACCTAGCTTAGAACGAGGAAGCATCGATGAAATAATAGATGCTAATCTCTTAATGGAGGAATGCAACATGGAAATGATGCTGAAGATGGGACAACTAGGACTGAAATGTGTGGTCAAAGTCCCCAAAGAAAGGCCTACCATGACTCAAGTGTGGCAAGAACTGGAGACTGCCTTCTTTTCTACAGAAAATATCATAGATAAACAACCTTCAAATGGTTCCTTCAAATTGTCAAACCGATCACTCGTAAGGGGAAGCCATAGAATGAAACAACTTGATTATTCTCAAAGCTCAGTTAGCATAGACGGCATTAGATTGCAGAAATTTTACATGGACATAGATGGCCTATCCTTTGGGAGTGCAAAGTTGAGATGCTTAGATACCTGTAGTATAAGCTTTGAAGATGACTCATTTGAACTGACAGGAACTTCCGAGGAAACAAGCACAAGTGGAAACGAAGAGCATAGGCTTAACATATAATATCAGTTAAAGTTTGATTAATGTAAGTCGGCAAAGAACATATTTTAGGTTCTCTCTATTGGGAGTTTCTCCATTCTCAAGCCTCAAACCCGAGACCTTTGGTTAAAAGGTTTATAAAAACGGTACCTACCTTCTTTGTATTGGCAGAATAGTAGAAAAGGAAGGGATCATACTTTGATATTTGATTGAGTTTCATTGTCATATAAATCTTATTTATCCCATCTTACTAGAACTTAGTCATTACACTGCAATCAGCAGGCTACTGTAACATGTGCCTTACTCACATTGTTGGTCTCAAGCTCGGGTAGCAGTGAGTTGATAGTTAGCATAAAACTAGTTATCACAACTTATTCCAGTTAGCAATAATCAGGAAATAGCATCTTAAATCATGAAATATCAAAATTAACAAGTGTATCAAATAGACAAAAATAGATGATTTGATGACCTGTGAATTCAGAGAAATGTTCAGAAGTACAGAGAAATGGTCAATTTTCAGCTGTCCCCCACATACTACTGTTGGTCAATCAAACCAATAATGCCAATAACGTACATGGTCCATTATTCACTGCTGCTTCTGGAAGATGCTAGCAAGCACTGGTGTTATTGGGGTACTGTCAAATATAAACTTATCAGCGAATTCCTGACGGCTGAATATTAGGAGCCAAGAATTCGAGATATTAGACAAATAAAATCCTCGAAAAATCAACGTCCATCCATGGCCAATGGTAACCGAACTAGAAAACAGTGTCTGAAATCAACAGTCAAGAATCCATTTCCAGGAAAAACTGTCGTTAGTGGGTTCAAAATGAGAGGTGTTCATTTACATTTACCACAGAAAAGTGAGCAAGTAAAATTGATAGAATATAAGCAGAGAAGTTCATCCTCAAGAAAGAAAATTTGATCTTCTTGCCTACTAATAAAGTTAATAAAGACGTCTGTTCCAAGTTAAACGTTACATTGAACATCAAAAACATTACATTGCACAACAAAAGAATAAATTAGTGCCGCACTTTCTGTTATTTCTCTTTAATCTACTTGTCATAAGAAGTTTCAGAAAGGATACAGCAAAGTATACAACACAGTGAAAAGGTCAAGCAGTACCAAGTTATGTGGGAGTGGGAGCCAGACTTTTCGCTGGGAAGTTCATACCACCTCCTCTCAGAGATACAGAGGGCCCTCTAAGTGAGCTGGCTCTGCTCACAAGATTTGAATCAAGAAACACGACTATGACTGAGATATCATCATGAAAATGCCTCCTCACACCACGATCAATCTTCTTCAGATCAGAATATCTCATCTCCCTTTTCTTTGCCGCTTCTTGCAGTGCAGCTTTTACAAGCCGCCGAGCACTTCCCTGAAGAATGGAATATAGAAAATGTAATTACTTTCCTAATAAGTACAACATTGAAATCCATCAACATTCAGATGAACATCAACCATATTCATGCTGGCAACAAACGGAACAACATACACAAAAGGGAATTTGACAGGGAAGTATAAGCCCTTTGCACTGCCATTCAAGCATCCGCACAATGAACTTAGAAGTTTCTTATCTCCATTTTTCATTACTCACAAAGTAATTGTCGTTTGTTAATCTGATAGCTTATGTTAAGGATCTGTGCTTCTAACAGTTCTTTATTGCCTTTTGCAGCTGTCAGTTTTTTGTTTCTTAATTTGAGTGCAAGAGTCCCCACAAAGAAAAACTAATGTTTTCATCAAGGACATGGAACATTTTTAACGCATTGTGCTTTATACAAGCAATATAATAAGTGACTACAAGATGTTATTACTGAAATAATCTGCTCTCTAAATCAGCACACTATTAAGTGAATACCATGTAACATGATGTATTTTTTAGATGCAATGCAACTGTGTATCACCAAAAGGGGGGGAGTACATTATAATTAAAGCTTTCAGTGCAATAATGCGGTGATTAGCAAAGAAAGAACTACCAGGCCACGTGGTTTCAGTTTGTAATGTGCTTAAAATATAGACAGGCACTGCCTAAGGAAAATCAGACCAACTTTCAATCCATGACATTATATAAATAATTTTAAGAAATTAAAAGAAGAATAAGATATTTTATGCTTTCAAGTGAAGGATCATACTTTGCGAGAGCTATTTTGGACAATATCAACGGCCTCTTGATTGCTAAGATGTTCCCAAAGACCGTCAGAAGCAAGGATGAGAAATTGATCATGTGGCTGGAGTTCATGCACTGAAACCGCTGGATCCGCACTCAATATGGGCCTTGTAAAAGGTTCTCGCAAACGAAATTTTGCATACAATGGCTCTTTATTGTACTCAGCATTTTTGAGATATAAATCACCAATAGATCTCGAAATCTGACAGATTAATATACAAAAGATTAAAAACATTCTCAAAACAGTAAATACATGTTCTGCGAGGTAAAGAAACAAATTAATTAGAAAAAAAGGAATCCAGGTAAAGCACATAATGCAGGATAAAAACCTAGCCATGCGGTTAGATACAATTGGAAGTTTAATACTCCATCCATCCCTCATTAAGAAAACCAAAACAGAAGGATAAGGTATTTGGGGTATCAAAAAGACAGACAACTGGGGAAACAATCACAGGCTTTTAATTCACTTCAGCTTCAAGGAGTGTAAAAAACTAAGACAAAAGCCAGTATACACTTGGCAACCTGCAAATGAATGAGAATAGAATACGAGTGCAATAATGATTTTTGCATTTAACTAAGAGGCAAGATGAGACCACACACTAGCAAACTAGAGTCTAGAGCACGCCTTGTTACCATTCTCAAAAACATACCTGTATCAGACCCTTTACACGCCATACATTATGCTTCAAAACGACTATCTGTGGGTCATCCGGATGCATAGAATGCAATTCCTGTCTGACAGACTCAATACTTGCATTATGCTCAGCTGAAAGCTGAAGGGCTAGAACCTCTCCTGTAGCCCTGACAAGTCTCCCCAAAACAGCCCGGGAATCACCAAGGTTGGCAACATAAAGGGTCCCATCACAGATCACCCCAACCAGACAGCATGCTCCAACAGAAGCCATCTGAGGTTTCGTTAGCCACTGCTGAGCAACTAGAGAAATGAATCCCTCCTCTGTTGCTTGAAACGCTTTTCGTATTACATCTACAGACATGGAATTTTGTTCAGCTGCAAACCCTGCAATATTTAAGTTGCAGTATAATCAAGATCAAGCTATCAAACTACTAATTCTACAAACACTATCCGGCAAGCTGCCCTGTATTACTACCAATCAACTTATGCAACTTAATACTTGGCAGTTGGCAGATTAGCAGTTTAGTGAAAAAAAAAAATCCAATATGCTTACTCTTGAGATTCTGAAAGAGGTGATCATTGATATACCGCGATGTTTCAGGCCCACCATGACCATCATATACCCCAACAAACGTTCCATATGGGCCAGAATCAAGCAAGCTCAAAGAACCCGACTCAATCTGGCTTTGATCCTCCAGCAAATTGTTGGCCTGAACAACTGCCATAGAGAACTCACCAAGTAAGTGTTGTCCACTGTCCTTATACCAAAAAAGTCCATCTTGCCGTCCAGCTGAATCTGTACCACTATGTACATAACGATCCGCCGATGACCGGCAACATGCCTTCAAGAAATTTATCAACCTTGATAGCATCCCTCATTTCACCTTTGATTACCACCAATTCCTCAACATCCAAACGGATGCAGCAGCTCCCCAAAACTAAAAACTTTCACCACTACTCCCTTTGTTCTGCAAATTGGAAACAACCATACAACAAGAGATTCAACTGGATAATAACTTCACCAAGATTTAAACAAGACAGTATGCTTAAACAAATCCCATAATCCCAATTTCAACAGCAAGAACAAAATCTCCCAAGATTTGAAAACAACTTGGGGCAAAAAGCAGAGTCAAACTAACCCATTACCGTCCAAAACAAAAAGGGGTCAATTTAAAGATTGTAAAAAACAAAACCCAGTGAAACCATAAGTGCAAAATGAACAAAAAAAACAGTAAAAACTCACAGAGAACATAAAAACCATACCAAGTTCACATCTTTAACAATTTCTCTCCTACATAAAGAAGAAAAACAGAAGACTCACAGTTGTGTTTAGGCCTTAAATGGTATAATTTCCGGTCAATTACTGAACCACATAGTGTGAAAATGACAATAAAACGTAGCCAATAAACGTTAGATCTACAGATCCATTAAAGATCAATCAGAGTTTATGCGAATATACGGTTAAAGAATATGAAATACAGAGAAAAGATTAAGTCTTTTTCCTGTTTTGTTGGTTTCTTTTTCAGTTTTTGTTTTTCCTTTTTCTCTCTGTATATATTTGTTTTTCAGTTGAATGTGTGTGGGAGATGAGAATGGAAAGGAAGATGAAGAAGCTAAAAGAAGAAGAAAAGGTAGCTTTTTTTATTTTTATTTTTTTTCCTCTTTTTTCTGAATCAGTGCTATTGAACCACTGAAGAGAAAGTCCTTTTTTTTTTTTAAATAATTTCGTAGTATTTTGAGTTTTTTTTTTAAAAAAAAACAAATAATTATCTTGGCAGATTAAAAAAACAAAGAACCATCAAAATCGATGGCTGAAAACCAGCGATGCAAATGGGTTGCCAATGGCCATGGGTCCACCTTATAAGCTACTAGAATTTTTTTTATCTATATATCTCATTAAAATGAAAATCAGTTATACGCAGTGGCGGAGCCAGAAAATTTAATAAAGGGGTTCAAAATCTAAAAAGTAAGCACACGAACTAGTGGAAGGGGGTTCGACATCTATTATACATACCTAAAAAATAATTTTAACCATATAAAAATAGTAATATTTTTCGCCGAGGGGGGTCGGATGACCCCCCTCATTACATGCTGCCTCCGCCACTGGTTATACGTAATTTATGAAGCTTCAAATACAAAGCAAGTGGACTACTTTTAATTTATAAAGAAACTTTTTCTTATAAAAGTTTGATATTATTTGGCTAATGATACTTTCTAACCAAGTTTAGTCGGCCAACATCCATATTTAACTTAATGAATTTGATTTGTTATCTTTTTGGTTAAGCACGTGCCCTTCATGTAGTAGCTAGTATAAATGGTACGTAATATATATGAACTATCAGTGGCGGTTTCAAAATCTGAAAAGTAAACACACGAACTAGTGGAAAGGGGTTCAACATCTATTATACATACCTAAAAAATAATTTTAACCATGTATAAATAGTAATATTTTTCGCCGAGGGGGGTCGGATGACCCCCCTCATTACATGCTGCCTCCGCCACTGTGAACTATAATGGAGAAAATGGTCAAATAACCCCTAACATATTAGTCAATTTTCAACTACACACCAATACTTTACAGGGTCCTATTACCCTCTGGACCTTTTATTTTTTATATTTAATAGCCCTTAAACACTAACATGTCCAAGAAAGTGAATACACTTTCCTTAGACGTGTAGATACTTATCTAAAGCATATAATCTGCATTTTAAATCCACGTGTAAGATGAAATCAGCCTAAAATTAAGGCTGCCAGCAATAGCTTGCATTTTTTTGCCATTTTCTCGAAAAAATCTTCTTTCTTCTTCCTCTTTTCTGCCATTTTCAAAGCTTGAGTTTTATCATCTTCCATTTCAAAGCTTCCAATGGTATCTTCCATTTGAAAGGCTGATGTTGTGGGGTTCGTAATCCTCTCTAATGCTCTCCAATTTCAAATTTAATGTTCGAAATTTTTCTCGCCTATCAAAATTATAAAAATTTTGGATACCGAGATTCATCGATAAGGTTTAAAATTTCTTCTCCTTGTCGATGTCCATAATATAAGTTTTTTCTCCCTCTTCAACTCATAAACTCCATCACTAGATCTGTCCCTCAAGATTTAAAAATTGTCAATTTTTACTCACTTGGGTCACTATAACTATGTGTTCTTCTGCTAATAGAATAAGCTAAGCAAAAATGAATGTTTGAAAAATTAATTCTTGAAATGGTAAAAAGTGAAGTACTAAGAAAAATCATTTCAAGATGTACAAAAATTACTTGTCATTGGAGTTGTATAAAAAAGATTGATACACAATTGAATCATACATATTATTGGTTAGTTTGAAATTAGAAATTTCATTCTAACTTAAAAGAGAAAAGTAAATGAAGTGGGCTCACTAGATCTGAAATATGAAGAAAAATAAAAGTGATAGAAGTGGGCCCCGCCCGCGCGTGTATACAAACATGTGTATATCTCTAGTTAATGACAAAAGATCAGCGTTTAAGGGTTATAAAATATCAAAAATAAAAACTTCAGGAGGTAATAGAACCACCGTAAAGTATTAGTGTGTAGTTGAAAATTGACTAATAAGCTAAGGGGGGGTCATTTGACCATTTTCTCAACTATAATAGGGAGAAAATTTTGTTGTTTAATGAAAAAATAATTAAGTCTAGGGTGTTCAAAATCGAATCATAACCAATAAGTCGATCATAAAATTAGTTTATTGATATTAGATTATCGGATAAACGATTGGGGAATGAATTAAAATTTTAAAATTAACGATTTTTTGATATGGAGTGGATTATTCAATTTCCTTATCGAATAAACCGTTAATCCATTAAAAGTTAGTATATGTATACATTTATTCTAGATATATCACCCTCATTTAATATTTTGTATACCATAATATATAAAAATAATTATATATTTTTTCCTTTCTAGTACTCAGTAGTCAGTACTACTATTTTTTTTTTCTCCCGGGCGCCGGGCGGAACTTATAATTAAGTAATACTTTGGAATACATGATTAGTATTTTTTATTTTTTACCACCATTAACAAAACAAAACTAAAGAAGTATTATGCTCTAAATATTCGAACATGATGAGTAGCTAGCTAATTAATAGAGCTTATCATAATAAACGTAATCATAGCATACAATGAAATTAAATAACGATGTTAAGTTCAAGATTAGCAAAACTATAACATATTATTTTCGAGGTGTTTTCTATAACTATTTTATTTTTTGGGAAATGCTAAATGGCCAGAAAATTAAAAAAACTATAATATTTTTTTTATTTTAAAATAAACTGATATTTTTTTCATTTTTTAGTTAAAAGATATTAAAGTTAAAATGGTAAAAATGTTTAAAAGGGTAAAATAACATAGATAAAATCTCATTCTGGCCAAAAAAAATTTTACTTATTTTTTACGGATATTTTAAATAATCATTATTATCATTTATAAGAACAATTAAAATGAAAAAAAAATCTTATATATAATAAATAATTTGAGATAATTTTTTTTAAAAATAACGAAAAATCACAATTTGAGATGGGGGTGTCACTGAATTTTGAACCAACACAAATGAGAACATAAGGTAAGAAATTACATCATTAAATTTATGTGTTGTTCCTCTTGTCCTCAAAGCTCCAGCTAGCTGAAGTTCATCAAATTCAAGAATTTTTTTAGGTAATCTCATGCAATTAGAATTATACTTGGGTTATGTGTGTATGTGTATATTATATGTGTGTACATGCTCTTATTTGATTATGTTTCAATACTAAAAGATTGTTTAATAGTCGTGCTATCTCAATTCTTCTAATAAAAAAATATTTTAAAAAGAACTTGTTGAATTTGCCATCACATGAGCCATCACGTTTATTTTGTGGACACATAAACAACAATCTCAAAATTATCTAATTAATTACTTATTTCGTCTATTTTTATTTGTTCATAGTTAACTTGACACACTCCTTAGATATATTTATACTTTTATTATAAAAAAAAATGAAAGAAAATAAAGGTGAATGAAAAAGAGGTATACTTCTTATGAGGGGTAAAATTTCTCGAATCAAGTGGTAAAATATATTCTCGATTTCCTTATAGAAAAAAAATGATGAAAACTTTCACAATTTTTGTGCTAAACCTCTAATACATCCAAATTTCTCGAATCAGAGTGCTAAAATATGTTGGTGTAATATACCACAAATATAATAAATTATAGTTGAAATAAAATGAACAAAAATGACTAAATAAATCTTTAGGCTTAGGCGCGGATATCTCACTCTCTTTAAGGAAATTCAAGTCCACTGCGGCATAATCTACATCAATCCAGCAGTAATACTCTTGACTTGTCCCTTTCAGCATACAATTAGCCCAACAACATCGTACAACTCCGGATTAGTTGAAGAGTCCAAAGCTCCACAAAAGACACCTTCCTTCAACATATAATAATTATTTTTTATATAGTTGAAGATTTAGAATATTTTTCTTTGTCTCAACTCTCTCTTTCACTCACTAATCTCAATATAAACTTCTCATATTTTCTTACATTATTTATCTTTTCCCCAATACAAAATAAGACCATCACTATTGATAGGTGAGGAATTCCTCCTTACTATGAATAAGAAGATAATGGGTAGTAAATTAATGGTAGATCATGACAATAGTGGTTACAAGAGTTACACCACAATAATGATCACATTCTTGTCAACTTATACCCACTAACATATGCACTTAATATTTTTATTTTAATATTAAAATGCATAAACACCAACAAAAAATATTCTCTATTTTCTTTTAGAAAAAAAATGATGATTTTTTTTTACAATTTTTGTGTAAAAAGATTATAATTATAAAAATGCAAATATCCAAAAAAATCATACAAAATTTTATAAAATAAAAGTTAAAAACTTATAATTATAAAAATGATTAAATTAATTATAAAATGCATAGATCTCGATCATAACTACAAAATAATGAAAGTAAGTATTCAAATTAAACAATGCTTAAACTTGATGATATATCAATTTCTAAACATCCTAAAAAATGTTGACCTTTTTGTTAACTTTTCAAATCAAATCTGACAAATCTACAAACCAAAATAATATGAAAGCAAAAACATGTCAATCTAGAAATGAGAAAAGAATAATTTTTTAGAATAATATAATATCATACGATGATTACAAAATATGTTCAAAGTTCTAACATTTAAAGGAAAGAAATAGAGAATTCACTTCATTATTACTTTTACCGAGAGAGAAAATAATTGTCAACAAATAAATAAAAGGGTAATAAAAATAATGGAGATTGTCAAGCAATCACGAAAAAAGATATGAACTTGGTAAGAATATTTTTGTCCAAAAATAAAGAGGGTAAAACAATTGTGTTATTGGATGATGAACATGATGTGGAAGAGATTAAATTATTTAAAATATTAGTATAATTTAGTGTAAGAGCAAAACGGTAATCCAATTTTGTATTTTAGAGCTTCCTACTTTTAATAATACTAGTATTTGAGACCATGTGTTACGTACACGCTTATCCAAGACAATAATCTATTCATCACATCTTCCACACAATCAAATACATTCATGTTGAAAGTAGACATCCTAACTATCCATTGGGGATGTTGATCTCTATTATATTACCGACGAAGAGACCCACAAATATTGTGGAAGAAAAACCATTACTATATGATAAATGTTTGTTCATTTTGCTTAGAAATCTACTTGCAGAATAAAAATAGATCAACAATAAAATAACTACAAACTATTGTAATTGATCAAGAAAAATAGATAGAGAACTTTCACATATGTAAGAGATATTAGGCAAGATGAAACATCAGTCATCTCGATTTTTCTCTTCAAGGAAAATAACAAAACATTTTTTTTTATAATGGGAGATGATGTACTTTTTTCTTTTAATTGAGTCTTAAATAGGAGAAAAATAATTAATTAATTTGGAGAATTGTAACTTAAACTTTATGTAAGAATTTAAAGGAATTAATGAAAGAAAATGAATGAGGAAAAATAAAGTCTAAAACATGTTTTTACATATTTCACCAATAGCTAGAGACATAGTAGATGGATGAATATGGTCAATATATTGAATTAGTGTATCAAATTATTAAGTAACTCCTCAAATTCTTTAGAATTTCTTTCAAAGGGTTTTATAATCAATAAAAACTTTATAAGGTTATTTTTGTAATCTATTCTTTTTATTTTGTTGCTTCCTACTTTTACACATAGTAATTCCGAATAAACGATTTCGTCGTAGATACGATTTGGGGAATTAGACGTCATTGAGGAGTTCACACTGTCCAAATAAGAGGTGAGTAGACATTGAAATTTCATAGTATCAATTCTCATGATATGCATGTTTTTGAGCCTGATTATAATGTTATTCATTATGTAAAAATAAAAAAAATTATAATAAATAATTTTATAGCTAAATAGAAAAATATGTTGTTCTAGCGATATATTATTACAAATTCGTGTTAGCTAATTTCAACCCTTTTATAGCGGCCACTAGAATAAACCATAAAGTTATTTACTCAAAGAGAATAATATGTATAAAGAATTTGAATCATGATAATTAATAAAAAAAATAAAACCAAGATGATGTAATATATTTTTTAATATTATCAATATATTTAAATATTTCCTTCGTCTTAAAATAAGTACTATCATTTTAGATTTTTTTTCTTTATCTCAAATCATACGTATAAAACTCCTCTTACTTTCGATGTACGTATAATAAGTAGGTTCTTTTACCAAAATAATTAATCAGAATTAATGCACGTTGACTTTTCTCAAGTTTATCACTTCTTGCAAAGAAAAACATAGGAAAATATTAATTGACTACTTCCTAATATGCATCTCAAATCTCAAAGTTTTCACATGGCCGAAGAAAAAAAAAGTTCAAGATATTATTACCCCTTTCGTCTCATATTAATTATTCATATTATTAAAAATAATTATTTTAAATTATTAATTAATTTATAAACTAAATATAGAAGTAATTAATTTTTTTCTATTTTATCCTTACAATTATTTTTTTAAATGTAAATAAATTTGTAAAGTTTTGAAAATGTGAGGGAACATGAACAACTAAGATGAGACAGATAAAATATTAACGAACCAAAATATTAATAAGAGATCATGTATTAAGAGCCGACTAAGCTACTCTTGTTTATTTGATTTTATTGAACAGGCCAAGTGTGATTATCATTAAGTCAACAAATTAAGCTTTTAATCTTCCTCATTTAAACATTAATAAAATTCCAATTTTCTTTATCTTTTTAAAGTCGTTACCTAATTAATTATTTCTGTACGGACCAAATCAAGCCGCATATTATATGGTTTCTTTTACAAGAATAGCTTGTTCTTTTTTATTAAATTAATCTAATCTGCATGTGGTCATTATAATAGTGTCTGCTTTATCCTTTAACCAAAATTTGCAGGTTGTAATTAATGTCAACCCATGATCTATGCACTAATCATCTTTTATACATCACTTATTTATTTAAAGGGGGTAAAGGTCAGGTGCACATTTCCTTTTTGACCCCGTCATTAATGTGTAGTCTAGTTCCTTGAAAGAGTCATTTTTTCTTCTTTCTTTTTGTTAGATATTTTTAATTCCAGTTTTGAATGGTTCTTACAACATTAGATTTGTTACCAAAGTGATTTAACTTTGTATTTTTTATTATAATAATAAACAATTTATGAAAAAAGTGAAGAGTTTTTTTTTTACTTCAAAATATAATATTTTTTTCCCACTTCGGTGCTCAGAATCCGCGACATCTGCATTCAGATCACGTACTGCAAGACCGAGGAGTGACACTTTCAACATGATTTTCTTCATACCAGGATTCGAACACAAAACTTCTGATTAAGGGCAAAACGGTCTCACCACTTTACCACTATATATACATCATGTTACATAATGAGACTTTTCTAGATGTTTTAGTCTCATAAAATATTTTAATACAAAAGAGGGAGGAAAATATGGAGTGTAGAAAAGTATATGATGGAAGGTAACGAAAGATGAGAGCGCAAATTATGGAGTCAACAAAGAAAAGGAAAGGTGAAGCAGTGGAGTCCATAAGAAACGCCTAATTATGAAAGGTTTGAGGCACAGCACTCAAACTGAGTATTCAGTATTCAACACCACTAAATCTCAAGATTTGAACCCAACAATTAATATATATCATCACGACTCATGGGGTAAACTAAGATACTCAAAGATTTTAAGGTCCAATCACTCGAAGTTGGCGATAAAGAGTCCTACATCAACCGGGGTGAATGAGTTTTTTTTAATATGATTTGAACAATTCTGAGTTAATTTTTGAGATTGAGTTAATTTCAAAATAATTAATTTATTTCCTTAAACTAGGAGTAGCAAATAGGAATTAATGGACAAAAGAAACAAGTGAATTGTAGAAGGAAAATAAAGATGCTTTCAACTAGGAGTGTGAAATGAGTGTGTTGGATTGAAACTGGAAATATTAAAATGGGTTGAAATAAAAATTGAGTTGGGTCTTGACCCGTCAAGTTTACTTTGGGCTCAAATGAATTAGACTTAAATGAGCTAACAATTGAGTTGGGTCAAGCCCCGCCCAATTTGACCCGTTTAATGTCACTTATTTTAACATATTGCTATTTAACTTTTATAACCATAGTTTGAATTTCGACTCAAGATTTTTTTTAAAATTTTTTTACAAATAGATAGATAAATTTTAAAAGATATAAAATATATAGTAATTCATACCTTCAATATAGAAACATACATTATATCAATGTAAATAAAAAAAATTTAAAACAAATTAAAATTGGAGATTCAATTGGACTGAATTGAAGATTCTTTTAAAATAAATTAAGATTTGAATGTGTTGACTGTTGAGATTGTAATAGTCTTTTTATCAAGTGAAAATTTCTAATATGACATATATTATACTAATATTTTCGAGTTATAGCAGTAGATTTAGACTTTCAAGTTATAACATTAAAAATTTCAGGTTGTAACATATTATTAAAAAAAAAAATAATTTAGTAATTAAAAACATTTGATTTAAAAAGAATAAAAAGATAAAAAAAATTAAAATTAAACGTTTTTGAAGGAAAAAATGAAAAAAACGGAAATAGGGATTATCTTAAATTTGAATTAATTTAAGATAATTATTAATTAGCATGAATTAAGGGATTTCAAACTAATTAAGAGTATTCAGTTTCCTTAATTCACTCCAATTTGTTAAAATTAATTTAAAAATCAGATTTTATAGAGATGAAATATATAGTTAGTGATAGATGTCCCCCTGTTAGTATCCACAATGATGTTGGTGTGCGGGTTTTTTTAGATCAAAAGAAAGCTAATGTAGATTTCTTTACGATTTCATATACTTGGAAATAAAATTTATTCCAAATTAATATATAAGATAGTGTAACTATTTGTACAGGTTTCAGATTTCAGATTTCATATACATGATTCATTAATTATTCATACAGATTTCATATACTAGAAAATAAAATTTATTTCAGATTAATATATAAGATAGTGTAAATATTTGTACAAATTTCAGATTTTAGATTCCAGATTTCATATACGCGATTCATTAATTATTTATACAGATTTAATATACTTGGAAATAAAATTTATTTCAGATTTATATATAAGATAGTGTAAATATAGTGTAATATATAACAAACTTTATACCAATCTTATTCAAGTTTCATTCCAACACGAACTTCAGTTTATATCACACATATTAATTAACAATAAATCAATTTCATATAATCACACAATGTATATCATTTGTATAACAATATTATATCACAATTAATGCAATATCCAACCATCAAACATTAAATTGAGTGTCATACACATATTAATCAAATTTCACACACGTTTCATCCATTAATTGTACAATTTGGATTCACACTGATATTTTAAAATAGTGAATCCAAATGGTATGAAATCTGTATATTACTAGTATCCTGAAATTATAATAGCTAAACAGTAATTCATATGTAGATGGTATCTGATTGGAAGAAAACATATGATATTATATATCATCAAATACTTAAATACAAAAAAGTTGTTCAAAAGTAAAAAAAAAAAAACATGTAATTCTAAAAAAGTAGAAGGTGCAATCAACTATTTCAAATTTCTTGTACGTGGTCTTGGTGTAGGATAATTGGTGGTATCCGGAACATGTTCTTTTGCTATGCGAGGTCCACCAAATTTGCTAGCAATCGTACCAGTAACTTCACACTCACTGATCGCGCCATTCTCACTTTTTATATATACAGTTAATAGACAATCACACTACTGTTAAAACACAATTCATACCATTTGTATACCACTATTATATCACAAATCATACAATATCCATCAATCAACTGTTTAATCAGAATCATACACATATTAATCAGATTTCATACACGTTTCATTCAAACAACTATTTCGAAAATAATATAAGAATAATGTGATATTTTTAGGAAAAAATCAGTAGTTTTAATAATGTGAAAATAAATAGAATATAATATTTACCCTAACAATTTTTTTTTGTCTTTTTTAGGTGTTGGGACTTCTGATTCCTTCTTTTTTTTTTGAATCTTCTTGTAGATGGTTTTGACGACTGAGCAACTTCAACATTCATTATTTTTTTTCTTTTTTTCTTTTTTGATTCAGTAACAAAATCAGAATCAAAAGGGGTTTCAACATTTTTCCCCTTCCTCTTCTTCCCCTTTCGATTTATCGGACTCACCCTTTTATTTGAGTCATTTTTTTTTCTGTTTTTGATCTTTCAATAGAGATGAATCACCCCTAGCCGGAGTTTCAACAATGTTTGGCAGCGGTGTTTGAGTCAAAATGTTGAAAGATGGAGCATGAACTTCATCCGTAGAAGTTCCTTCGACTAATCGAGGGATCTTTCGAGGAGTTACAACCATTTTCTTCGACATGATTTTGTTGAAAAAACTAAATTGAATGGAGGATTGTAAAGTTAGTGTAGTTTGGTGGTGAGAAAGATGTGATAGATGAAGGTAAAATTGGGCTAGTGTGTTAATGGCATGTAGAACTAGATGAGCGTGGGGGGAGGGGGGAGGGATTGACGTATGGGCGGTTTGGAGGGGGTGGGATTGACGTATGGGAGGTGGTAACGGTAAAGAAGGAAACTTGTTGTAGGTGAATCCCTATATCTATGTAACTGATAATTTCAGATTTAAAAAAGGAACAGAAATCAATTTAATTACATATTATTAATTAATAATAAAAAACCATAAATAGATTAATCATTTATTAAATAAATGGAAATTGATTTTTAAATAAAATTAATTGGAGTGTAACGGTAAAAAAGGAAGTCTAATCAATGTAAATCCCTAAATTCGTGTAACTGATAATTTCTATTTTAAAAAAGGAACTGAAATTATATTAGCTAGCTCTTAATAATTAATAATATAAAAATATAAAGAGATTAATTATTTTTAAATAAACCTGTAATTAATTTTTAAATAAAGTTAAATTTAAGTAATATGTTATAACCCGTAAATAAACTGTTATAAGTAAGAATATTTTAAGAATGTGTTTAAAACTTGTAATATTGACCCTTAAATGTGTATATGGTGTGATTTTTCCTTTTATCAAGTACCATCATTTGCTCAAAGATCTGTGATGGATGTACGTACCATTGTTGTAGTAACACAATATATGGGCCTCTTAATCGTATTCGCCCATTAGAAAAAAGTCGGGTCATCTCTATGGGGCCTAGCAATTTCGGTTGTGTGAGTGTTTACTCCTTCCCACATGGTGGTTAAAGGTAAACCAATTAAAAATTACTAATTGTGTCATTATGATAGGCTTTAATAATTAAAAGGGGTTTAATAACCTGAAATTGGATCTTAATTCTTAACATCAAAGGAATTACCTTTCGATATCCTCATTTCTCATCACCTTCTCGGGTCAATCGGTTCTGCAATTAAGCGACCCGCCAAAACCCTAACATTAGATGAATCTCAATTTCAATTCAATATGATCCAATCCAGCTTCTCTGCAGACCCACCTTTCATGGCAGCCAACTCCACTTTCTCTCCTCCGCCGTCCGCCGGTGACGGAGACTTCAATTACGACGTCGCCTGGTATGGTAACATCCAATACCTCCTCAATATCTCCGCCGTTGGAGCTTTGACTTGCCTTCTTATTTTCATCTTCGGGAAGCTTCGAAGCGACCACCGTCGCATGCCCGGTCCCACTGCCATTATCTCCAAGCTCTTAGCTGCCTGGCACGCCACTGGTGTTGAAATCGCCCGCCACTGCGGGGCCGACGCTGCTCAATATCTCCTTATTGAGGGCGGCAGCTCCGCCCTGCTATTATTCCTCGCCCTTCTTTCTCTTGCAGTAATGCTGCCGTTGAATATATATGCTGGTAAGGCTCCTATGGCTGATCAGTTTTCAAAGACTACAATAAATCATATAGAAAAAGGTTCTCCATTACTCTGGATTCACTTTATATTTGTTGTTATTGTTGTTGTTTTGGTACACTATGGTATAAGTGAAATACAAGAAAGGTTGAAAATTACTAGACTTAGAGACGGCTATGGAAATCCGAGTAATTCTGGTACGAATGTCAGTGCAATTTTTACCATTATGGTGCAGGGTGTACCTAAAACCTTAGGTTTTGATAAAACACCTTTGGTGGAGTATTTTCAGCATAAATATCCAGGGAAAGTGTATAGAGTAGTTGTGCCTATGGATTTGTGTGCTTTGGATGATTTAGCTACAGAGTTGGTGAAGGTTCGGGAAGATATCTCTAAACTAGTGTCAAGAATTGAGTCACGGGGTTATTTGAATGAGGGTGAGGAAGACGAATATGATAATGATAGTGTGAATGGACGGGGTTTGTTAGCACGACTGTGCTTCCTGTGGAGAAAGGCTAAGGATACATGGTATCGTGTTATGGATCAATTAGGCTTCTCAGATGAAGAGAGGTTGAGAAAATTGCAAGAGTTGAGAGCTGATTTGGAGATGGAAATGGCATCTTATAAAGAAGGGAGGGCAAGAGGTGCTGGTGTAGCTTTTGTGGTATTTAAGGATGTATTTACAGCTAATAAGGCTCTCCAGGACCTCCGAAATGAGAAGAGGAGGAGATATGGTCGATTCTTCTCAGTCATTGAGTTGCAACTACAGAGGAACCAGTGGAAAGTAGAGAGAGCTCCTTTAGCCACTGACATATACTGGAACCACCTGGGATCGACAAAGTTCTCTTTAAAGTTGCGCAGAGTGTTGGTGAACACATGCCTACTGTTGATGCTTCTATTCTGCAGTTCTCCACTAGCTGTGATTAGTGCTATTCAAAGTGCAGGGCGAATAATCAATGCTGAAGCTATGGATCATGCTCAGATGTGGCTAAACTGGGTGCAGGGCTCGAGCTGGCTAGCAACAATAATATTTCAATTTTTGCCCAATGTTCTGATTTTTGTGAGCATGTACATTGTTGTCCCTTCAGTTCTTTCTTATCTTTCAAAATTTGAACAACATCTTACTGTGTCTGGTGAGCAAAGGGCTGAGCTACTGAAAATGGTTTGCTTCTTTCTGGTAAATCTCATTCTGCTTAGGGCTCTGGTCGAATCGACTCTTGAGGGTGCTCTCTTAAGTATGGGTCGGTGTTATTTGGATGGAGAAGATTGCAAAAAGATCGAGCAGTACATGACTGCTTCCTTTTTGACAAGGACATGCCTTTCGTCTCTTGCATTTTTAATTACAAGTAGTTTCTTGGGTATATCTTTTGATTTATTAGCTCCAATTCCTTGGATTAAGAAGAAGCTTCAAAAGTTTCGTAAAAATGACATGCTTCAGCTGGTACCAGAAAGGAGCGAGGACTGCCCATTGGAAAATCAAGACATTGATAGTTTGGAGAGGCCTCTGATTCATGAAAGGATTTCAACTGTGATTGCTGACAACAATGGATTTTTACGTGATGCCTCTCCAAATGAAATTGATTTCCCTGGACAAGATTTGTCTGAATACCCTCCAGTCAGCCGAACCTCACCAGTTCCAAAGCCAAAGTTCGATTTTGCACAGTATTATGCTTTCAATCTGACAATATTTGCCCTAACCCTGATCTATTGTTCGTTTGCTCCTCTGGTGGTTCCTGTTGGTGCAGTTTACTTTGGGTACCGATATGTAGTTGACAAGTACAACTTCCTGTTTGTATACAGAGTGCGAGGTTTCCCTGCTGGTAATGATGGGAGGTTGATGGATACTGTATTATCTATCATGAGGTTTTGTGTTGACTTGTTCCTCCTTGCAATGCTACTTTTCTTTTCTGTACGAGGAGACTCAACTAAGCTTCAAGCCATATTCACACTTGGATTGTTCGTGATGTATAAAATTTTACCCTCTGATAATGATTCTTTTCAGCCAGCTTTATTACAAGGCATACAGACTGTTGACAACATTGTCGAAGGGCCAACTGATTATGAGGTGTTCTCACAACCTACATTTGATTGGGATACATATAATTCATGACACTTGTGAATAAAAGCAAAGATTTGTGTTGACATTTTGTATATATTCTTATTTGTAATTGGATGTGTTTCTGCATCGATCAGATCTCTCTTCTCTTTTCTTGGTTCATCCTTTGGGTGGAACGTTTAGTTGGAAACAGATATTTGGCTTATAATGTCTAACCTGGTTCCACTGTAGTAGTAGTAGTCTGTATTTTTACGATCAGGTCTTGACCAATCTACAGAGTGAATAGATGTTGTTTGTTTACCTCAACATCTGCTCAAGTTACTTTAGGGTTGTTGCGTGTTTGGTCGATTCGCTTGGGGGAGAAACATTATATACCTTTGGCTTTCTCAAAGGACTAAAGTTTTCATTGATGTTTGCCTTTTCGTTTGTCCTCGCTTTTCAGCATTGCTGGATAGTACATTTCCTAGTAGTCGTAACAGCTGGAGTGTATTTTTTTTTTCAAGTTAAAAATAGTAGTATTGCTTTACAACCAGGAAGATAAGTCTAAATAACAAGGTTCTTGGAGAAATGTTTATTTTGTTTGCTGTTTCCTCGTGCGTTCACGTTATAGCATATGATTGTAGGTCAACCCTATGCCAAAATATTTAGTACGTGATACCATTTTCTTTTTAGTCCGTTTCAAAAATAATATCACCTTATTATAATTAGAAATCATTTCATTTTAATATGTTGTTTCAATAAAACTTTAATGCTCTTTTCTAGGGGGCATGATTGTTTTTTCTTCTTCTTTTGTTCTTACCAGAAGGTGAGGAATCAGTTTAAACATACAATGATTAAGAATTAATGATATTCATGGTATATTCACATGTAAGGAAAGAAGATAAATAAAAATAACAAATGTATATTTTGCGTGTTTATTACAAAATAAAATTGTGTGTAAGGGTATCAAATGGACGGATAAAGTTAAAATTGAGCCTTAATTATTTAACTTGTCCAACTCGTGATATATAGCTTATCTAAATTTGAACAATTTTACTTGTATGATTAAAGAGGTTCAACTTTCGTAAATGTATGTATAAACAGATAATAATTCATTTAATTTTTGAAATGAATATTAGGAACCTTAAATACTTGGACAAAATGAATTATAGGCAAGATGAGAAACTTAAGGAGATATATGAAAAACAAAGTCAAGTCTAAGACCTTACCCTACGTAAAATCTTGGCCAAGCAATTAATTGTATCATTCAACCTTTAACTATAACTAACTCTGTACAAAGCCAGTACACTTAACTAACTTATCACTATTTTATCTCTCATTTTCCTCCTCTTTGAGACAAAACATGTGGTACATGTTAACTTATGGTAAAAAAACATTTTCCAAGAAAAGGTATAAATAAACAAGACCAGTTATAGAAAGTGTCACAAGTAATGGTACTTGTGACATTTAATTAGTAGAACTAATGCAATTTTCTTCTTTATATGTTATTTTAATTAGAGAAACAAATTAAGGGAGACAGAGATGTATCATTCTTCAGTGAAGAGCATTTTTGTTGAGGAGCAAAATGATGTTCCACCTATTTGCCCTAAACCTAGAAAACTTGGATCCACTACTACTCTTCCTGAATTCCTCAAATCCCTAAATTGCAATGATAACAGGTATTCCTTCCGTCTCAATTTATATGATTCTCTTATTTGTTTGTTAGATTTCTTGAGAAATATATAATATTTGGAAATTCATGTGATCAGCCAGAAGAATTTTGATGGAAGAAGTGGGATTCTCAACATTGTTGCTGAAAAGGTTTGTTATCTAATGACTTTAAATCTTGAATACGTACGCCTTTTGATTTTTCGCGGAATTCTTTTGTAGTTTTGCAACTCTATTATTACTTCTTATTTTGATGACAATTGTTGGTTTTCTTAGACATGATTGACTATAAAAATTACTCATTTTTTTGAAATAATTTTTCACTTTATTTGAAAAATAGTGTCTAGCATGAAAATTTCAAATTCAACTTGAAGTTATATATTTCAAATTTGAAAAATAACTTATAACCTATTTTCACGTTTCATTTTTGAAGTTGTATTTAAGTACATTAAAAAATGAACAGTATTTCAAATATTTTTAGCAAAAAGTATAACTAGAGAACTCAATTTTCAATTCCAACTCCACAAATTTCAAATAAAGTGAAAAATATTTGAAATGTACGTCGAAACGCAAACTTAATGACCTTTTTTTCTTTGGCAATGCAGACAAGAGATGGAAGAAATTCACCATCATGTTACTCAGGGTCTCCTCCAGGGAGAACAAGTAATCCTTTGGTACAGGATGTACAATTTATTCAGCAAATGGAACATTTTTCACCTTTAACAAGAACTAATTTGTCTGATAAATTTGGTTTTACCTCTGTCTCTCCAGCTTGACAAAATACACAAACATCACAATTTTTTTCACTATTTTGTTTACTTAATGTTAAGATGTATGAGAAATCCCTTTTAAAGGGAGTTACTTTTTTTTTTTTTTTTTTTGCGTAGTGCAAGAGTGTTATGTTAGATTATGTAAATATTAAGTAGGAAGATTTTTTTATTAGTAGACAATAGTACGTGTTAACTTTGAAAGTGACGTGTACTTAAATAATATTTGTTAATTTAATGTTGAGTTCTTTTGAGTAAAAAGCTTACGTATTTGAGCAATTAATGCATCAACTTCTTTTCTTCTTTTGGTTTAAAATGGAGAATTAAACAAAGTTATTTATATATGGAGAATTTTGAGATTTTAAAGATTTAAATGAACGTGTCAGTTCAAAGAGATAACAACACATATTAGTATAAAAAAAATTAAGTTTATAAAGTTGAAGAATATTTAATATTTATGCCCTACGTGGAAAGAAACAAACAAACAAAAAAGGAGTTTGTCTTGTCCGTTGTCATGACTCATGCAGATACAATAGTATTATTTCATTATTAAAAAACTTTAAAGTACAGTCTGACAGCTTATTATAAAATTTACAAACAGAAATTAACACACAAACAAAGAGCTAAGAGCGGATTAATTTATTTTAGGTACTTATGAACCTAAATAGCTTTTAAGTAATTTTGAAGTATTTAAATAAAGTTAAAATATATTTATAAACACTTATTTTAAAGTTAGAATAACAAAAATAAATGAGAAATCATAAATTAGATTTTTGACTTATAAATTATAAGTTAAAAACCAAAAGTTACATAAGCACTTTGTAGGAAATTAGAGTAAAGGTACCAAGATTTCAACTATACAAATCTTGGTGGTTGAATTTTGCCAAATACATTGCACAATATAACATCCGAGAACTGGACTCAACTTATCCATTTGATATATGTTGTTCAATTTAATGAAAATTTGTAGGCTAAATATTTTTATCTGACCTAATTAATTATACACGATATAAGTTTAGAGAATTTTTACCTTATCAAGCATAAGTTGTGTATAATTCATTCGATATAAATTTAGAGAATGTGTCCTGTAGGAACTAAGTTATGCCTACATAGACTTTTGAAATTGAACTCATATCTCTATCAGCAAAGACTTTGTAAAATCTATGCCTTTTTTGAGATAAATTTTTAGTTGTGAATCAAACTTTTTTACTTAAAAATTAAGTGAGAGTACAACTTATGTTATTTTATGAAATTATAAAAATATATTATAATACAAAAATATAAATTTATACCGTGAAAAAAATTATTCACCAGCACCAAATAAGTGAAACAATGGAAATGACCCGCTAAATTATCATGATGTCGTGATTGATCTCAAGTATAAAAGGCCAAATGCATTAAAAAAAAAAAAAGAAGGCAAGCAAGCAATGAATTAAGGGAAATTTCCCCATGAAGCTATAATGGAGTAGGGCGACTTTCTTCAACTGTCAAAATTTACTCTCTCCCTAACTAACTCCTCTTTCTCTCTCTTTTTCGTTTTCTTGATTCTCCCTCTGTAAACCTAACCCAATTATTTCAGTCGCCATTACAGTTCAAGATCTGAGTTTTTCTTAGAAACGAAAAATGTCTTCTTTTGTGATTTTCTTGCTAACATTGCTCTCAATTTTCCCATTTCGACAATGTCATGGCCGTCTTTTCACTTTTGAAATGCACCACCGTTTCTCTGAAACTGTCAAGAAACTTGCTGGTCCACTACAAAATTGGCCGGTAAAGGGAAGTCTCCAGTATTATACTCAGTTGGCCAACCATGATAGGTTCCTACATGGCAGGAGGCTTTTCAAATTTGATGGACCACTTACTTTCTCTGATGGCAATTCCACTTTCCGGATCAGCTCTCTTGGATTGTAAGACCAAACCAAATCCCTCTTTTAATTCCATTTCTTGAGAGTATTTTTGTGTTTAATCTTGAAGTTCTTGGTTTTCCCCCTCGGATTCTTGAGCTTATAGTTTGAATTTGTTTTGGGGGATGAATTTTGTAGCTTGCATTACACCACGGTGACTTTGGGGACACCTGGGTTGAAGTTTCTTGTGGCTCTTGATACTGGGAGTGACTTATTTTGGGTGCCTTGTGAGTGCGGCAGATGTGCTTCTACTGATGATCCTACACTTTACAGCTCTGTATGTTTTACTCACTTTTCCTCTCTTTTTTTGGGTTTATCTTATATCTGTATGAAATGATATATTGAGTGGAACATTGTGGTGTGTAACATAAAGGGTTGATGAAAAGTGCCTTTGACAGCTAGAACATTTTGTTGCATCCATATATTCTATGCTATTTAGGCACAAGATGCATATGATGGAAATCTGAGGAGCTTATTCGAGAGCTTCCCTGTGACTTAGTAAATGATGACCTTTTTCATGTGAAAAGTGAAAACAACTGTCATTCATTGCAAGCCTGCAATAGCATCCACAAAATTCTGTGCCTTTAGGAATGTGGTATACCATGACTCTCATGAGTGTAATTAGATGCTCTGATAAGACATTGGTACAGTAAACTAGACAATGATCACATGCCAAGGGGATAATAGTTACGGGTCCTACTCTTTTGGATGCCATTATTTTGTGAAGCAGCCAAAGAGAATTTTGTAACCAAACTTTCACGAGAGTATGCACGATCGTAGAATTCTGTATCTAATTCACTTGTACATTGTTGTCAACTGTGAACAGACAACTAAGTAGTTCTACCCTATGGAACTTTATGGGGACTGATGAACAATTGATTTGTGAAGTGACAGCTTTTATTGCCTAGTTTTCCAGTTGGGATTACCATTTTACTATTAATTGTTCGATTCCATCACATCCTTAGTCCAAACTTTGTACATTCATTTTGTCATTTCCTCCTCTAGGCCATGGTTTGATAGAATTATCTTCCTCTAATATAAAGATGGCAGGATTAAATATACTGTTAACTTTTATTTGCAAGATAATTTATAAGGGTGGTTAGGCAGACCGTTGTAGAAATGAGATGCACTTCATTTTGTGGTTCTCTTATATTGTTTCCTTTTCACTCCGGCTGAAGTGGATTATGTCTTTTGCTTCAGGATTTTGAGCTTAGCATATACAGCCTGAATGGATCGTCAACTAGCAAGAAGGTCACCTGCAGTGATAGCTTGTGTACAGACCGCAATAATTGTCTCAGTTCAAATAACCACTGCCCTTATTCAGTATCCTATGTCTCCTCGGAAACTTCAACTTCAGGAATTTTGGTGGATGATATTTTGCACTTGAGAACAGAAGATAGTGAGGAAAAAAATTTTGTCGAGGCGCGTGTGATCTTTGGGTAAGTATCCTGAACTTCTTTTTTCTAATTGATATCAAGTTTGGGCGTTAGGTTGATCTCTGGCAGTGTATTTTTAACTGCTAGATGTGTTGTATGGAAAGCACATTTGGTTAACTGAGGAGTTCTTCTGCTTCTGTCCAAGTTCTCAAATTCATCTCTGATACATGCCAATTTCAAGTGTGCAGTTGTGGACAGGAGCAAACTGGTTCTTTTCTAGATGTTGCAGCACCAAATGGTTTATTTGGGCTTGGTCTAGAGAAGGTATCAGTCCCTAGTATTCTGTCTCAGGAAGGTTTTATGGCAGATTCTTTCTCCATGTGCTTTGGTAGTGATGGGGCAGGGCGGATTAATTTTGGCGACAAGGGTAGCTTTGATCAGGAAGAGACCCCTTTTAATATAAACCCATTACAGTAAGTGGCAATCATGCCAATTAAATTTTGTGTGTCCACTCCTTCCGACTCTTTTAGATCCACTTAGTCATGCTCTTGTGGAAAACCTTTTGCAGTCCAACATATAACATTTCTGTAGATCAAATACGTGTTGGAACAACTCTCGTTGATTCAGGTTTTACAGCACTTTTTGATACTGGAACCTCCTTTACTTATCTTGCGGACCTATCCTATACAAAGCTTTCAGAAAGTGTAAGAATCCTTTTCAAATGGTACTTATTTGTATACATTGTTAGATAATGTTTAAGATTCAAATGTCTTCTTCCCCAATAGTTCCACTCTCAAGTACGAGACAAGCGGCGTCCACCTGATCCGAGGATCCCCTTTGAATATTGTTATGATATGAGGTAATATTTACTAATACACAACCACACATATTATTTATTTATTTATTTCTTTTTCCCTTTTATCATTTTATGATTCATATTGGACAGTCCTGATGCAAATACTAGCTTGATTCCTAGTTTAAGCCTAACTATGAGTGGGGGAGGCCAACTTGCTGTCAATGATCCAATTATTGTCATATCCACACAGGTACAATCGTTCAACTATCTTGCACAATATTTTCTTTTTAATTTCAGTTATTGCCTTTCCTGTATATGTACTAAATACTGTCTCCTATGCAGAATCAACTAATGTATTGCCTGGCCATTGTGAAAAGTGATGCTCTAAATATAATTGGACGTAAGGCTTTCTAAGTGCAACAATGTTTTTGTATTTTCTAATTTTCGTTGAATTGAACTGAATTTTCAAGCACATGGTAAGGAAGTTTGTTTCTACTGCAACCTAAAACAATCGGAGAAGTGCATTATAAACTCTGAGGGAACAACATAACTTACATGGAAAAGTTGCACCTTTTGCATTAAAGAATTAGGTTTAGTGGTCTCATAAAATGACTTGAAGGAATTTGACTTGGGCAATTTTGCCAAAATATTCGAGATCGTGATTGAGGACATGGCTTACAATCATCGTCTTTGATCATACCATTAGGCATTTGATTAAGACATTGCCTGTATGTTAAAAATAGACCTTAATTCTAATTTAACTCCAAAAGTTAGCAGGAGGTGAGGATTGCCAAGACCATATAAGGAGACAACATATAATCTCAACAAATGTGGGAATCTCACATATACACTCTACTTCCACCCTCCCACGTCAAGTATTGAATGTTGGAGCGTGAACAATATACATGGGGGTGTAATATTGGACAAACCAAAAATATAGATGGACCTGGCTTTATACCATGTTAAAAAATGGTCATTAAGTCCAAGTGAACTCAAAAAGATAACTTGTGAGGTTAGGAATGCTTAAGACCCCATATAAGGAGACAAGAACCATATCCTAAACCAATGGGACTCTAATACTATAATTTGTTATATTATTCATTCAGCAATTTTGGTAGCTTCTGTTCAACTGGAAGGAGTTTCTGTGATTTGATTTTTCAGGACACTTTACTTCAGAAAGACAACCAGCAAAATATAGTTGTGTTAGAGACAACAACAATTTTGGCTTTAATTACCTTAAATTAAGTTGTTTTCCCTTTATGTTAGTCAAAATAGAATAGAATGATCACCTTTTTGTAGCATAAAGAGTCCCGCACCTTGTGAAATTGATGCTTCAGGTTCCTGGCAATGTAATAAACTCTCTAGCAATAAAACCGCCAGTGCTAATCTCAGCACTCTAAAAGTTTTGGTTGTCTATCACCTATAAGATACTTTTAGTGGGCAGCTAAAAAATGGTACTCTTACTGATCTTTTTCCAGAAAACTTCATGACTGGATACCGCTTTGTGTTTGATCGAGAAAAAATCATCCTCGGTTGGAAGAAATTTGATTGTGAGTATTGTTTTTGGTGTTCTTTCCTCCAATAACTTAGATATGACAAGAGACTAGTTTTTTCATACTTTTGGTCTTGTTGCCTTCATGCAGGTTATGACATTGAGAAAATAGACCATTTCCCATCACAATCCGTTAATACCACCCGTGTTCCACCTGCCGTTGCTGTTGTGCCTGGAAATGATAATGCAGAAAGATCACATGAAAGGACTACAAATACTCGTCAAAGTTCTTTTGCATCTTCTGTTTTTCAAACATGTTATTTGAACCTCATAAACTGCTTCCTAGCATCTCTGATATTGCTACTTTTATAATAGCTACCATATGGTCATTCTCACACTCAGGATTCAGGTATGCTTCTTAGGACTTTTAACACATATATAGTGCAGATAATCAAACTTGCAGAGCTCCAATATGGACAGAAATTTTTGGTTTGCCTGCTCATATCTGATTTTGAGGCTAACCCATATAATGTATAGAAATGTTAATACATTACACTATGGTAGTTTATGTACCTTATGATTCCAATAGAACAGTGAGATTGTATAGTGCCACCTTGTTCCACAGCCACAGGCCACAGCTAAAAACATATCTACTACTTTAGGCTTGAACCAATAACTGCATTTACGTCTACTAACTTCAAATCTTGAATCAACCTTAGCTTTGAGGATGGTTAACTTTTTGACTCTCTTTTATTTTATTTTTGTATATAATATAGTAGTGGATTTTTTTGGAAGAGTGATGAATTTGGAGGAAGTGATAAATAAAGTAGGCAAAGGTTGCTTTTTAAAATTAAGAAAGGAAAAAAAAAGTACCAAAGAATGAAATCAGAAGATGCGACTCTCCACCCATTTTTTGTACTTGCAACCTTTTTGCTGTTGTCGTTTTTCATGCCGCCAGCAAGGTTCTTTTTTCACATTTGGTCAATTATTGGAATATTTTGTGGTTAGGTTGTCTGATTTAAAATAGATTGCGATATGGTGTAATTGTACAAGTAGGATCTGAATAAAATGTATATGTTCCTCCAAACAAAACAAAATTACTATTCCACTATTTTGTGACCTAACATAACATTTGAGAATAATAGGATGTAACATTTTCTGTAAATACTACACCTCTGTTTTTTTTAGTTGTCAGTTTTCTTTTTGAGAGTCAAACGAAATGGAAAAAAAAATGTAATTTTTGTAGTATTTTTCATATAGTTTTTGAATATCTAAAATTTTATTTTAAAATATCAAATTAATGTAATCTAATTCAGTTTTAAAAATTAGTCAAATTAACTTTCGAAAAATGTAACATGATACTAAAAAGGAACAGAGGGAGTATAATATACTTACAAGTTTTTCTCTTGAGAAAATGAATCTCTGTTTCAAAACGAATCAAAGTGAAAAATTTGGACATATAGGGTATGTGTGGTCTGTTTTCTAGAAAAATAAACACCTTCTTTTATTCTTGTATTACGTAAACAAAAAAAAAATTATCTTAAAAATATTTATATTTAACAAATACGATGGAGGGTGTGGGGTGGTAGAGATATAGGCTATGAAAGTATAGGTGACGATAAGGATGTAATCAGGTCATCGAAAAAATAATGTTTTAACAAATTAAATTACACTAATAAGAAAAAAAATAGTATTTTTTACACTATTAGTGTGCGTATATAATTCAAATCCTTATGTAATATGTTGAATTCATTTTTTTCAACGTTTACCCGTGAAAACAATAAGCCATGTCTGTTACGTGCCATTCTGGAAGTAGGAAATATATATTGATTGGTATATTGTTGGTTTCTTAAGCTACTTTTATTCAATGTACCATGATTGGCGGCTTTACGACAAAAAAAAAAAAGTACTTTCTCTCCGTTTTTATTTTATTTATCATTTGGACTTGACATGTCCATTTAAAAATAACGATTGATATCATATTATTCCTATTAATTAATATAATATTAGATCTTGTAAAATGATTTACTAAATAAATAAGTAATTATAAGGATAAAACATGAGAAAAAATAATTATTATTTTTTATATATTAAAAATAATAGGTAAAATTAAAATTTATTTTTAAATTAATAGATAAGTAAAATTGAACGAGCAAAAGCTACATCTATGACCAATTCATTCATGAGAAAAATTTAATGGCAATGAATGGCACAGTACTAACAAATAAAACACGTCTTCTTGTGACCATTGACTTTGAATATTTTACACAAGCATATATTTCCATCTGATTAAAAATGTTAAAATTTCAGACTTTATACTTTAAAAAATATCTTTGCATACCATTTTCCTTGGGCAGTTTTTAGTAAATGGATGTAACTTGAAAGTCCATTAATCAAAGTCTAGTCAAAGCATTAAAAATAGTTGGAAACAACTTCGACCATACAATATATAGGAAACTTCCAACTTTTTTCTTTTCTGATTTTCTATTCGGTGTAAGTAATTTATATTAGAGTTTTGATTAAATTTGAATCACGTACTACAAGATTTATTCAGGGATGAATTGAATTTTTTTTCATACTCAAAACTTAAATTTGAGACCTTTAATTAAGGGTGAATCAACTCACCGCGTATGTTGGTGGAAGCTTCCAACTTATTCCAATGTGTTAGGCTTCTTCTAGACCCAACGCTATTTTTGGATAACTATCCTCTAAAATTGATGTGCCGGTCTAATGAAAGAAGAAACATAGCTTAAAAGACACTTTTTCGTTCGCTAAAAATAATTATTCATTTTTATTTATTAAATTTTTAAAAAATTAAAGAATTATTTATTATTTTATCTTTAATATTATGTATATTATTTATTTTAATATTTAAATGGCTTACGATAATTAGGGGTGATATAAAAAAATTATTACTTTATTTTATTACTTTTTAAGGGATGAGTGAAAAAATATGAACAAGTAAACATGAATGGAGCACATCGGAGTATTTGAATTTTCAAGTCAACTTTAATATAGTATATTTTTCTAGGAACCAATTTTATGAAATAGGTTTTTCTTACACGTTAGAATATATTATTATGGAAGTAGTTGTAATAAAGTAATTTAATAATTTTCAGTGCTGCTTTCTTACCTTCTACCTTAGAATTGATCAATTCAATTTTATTTTACTTTTATAAAACCTGTGGTATTAATGTCACAACTCTTAACTTTTGGTTAAAAAGAGAAACAAAATCAAGTAAGTGTGATGAATACATTAAAATTTTAAAATAGGTGTGAAACATCAGGAATTAAAACCAACAAAAACTTGAGAAAAAGAAGATTGCTTTTTTTAAAAAAAAAAATTACAAAAGAAGTTTAATAATAAAAATATTATCAAAAAGGAATTTGTATTCTTTTAATTAAAATGATTGAAAAAAAACAATCAAAAAACATTGCTGGAAAAAAAAAAAGTTCTAAGAAACTTAAATAAACACCAACTTGAAATATTTATTAAACAAGTCTTGAAAAGACTAAAAAAATAAATCAAGGACAATCTCAGAAGAAAGATTTGAGGGTATATTTATTTTCCCCTTTTGATTATTGAGAAATAAGAATATGATATGGACGAATGTAAACGGTTTGTACCAAACAAACGCACGTCATATTTAACAACTCTCTATAGCTTAAAAATAAATAAAATACTCTATTCGTCTCAAAATACTTATTATATTTTTATCTACAGTAAAACCTCTCTAAATTATTATAGGCAAAATCATGAAATATTATTATTTTGTAGAGTTATTATTTAATCGATAAATTAATATTTATTAATTTAAAGAGTGTTTTGACACCGAAAAAATTGTTCGCGGATGAAATCTCAAAGAATTTGAAACAACTCACTTGTGAAAACGTCATTCATGAACTTGAGGTCATGATTAATGATCTCGGTTACCGCAATAAAATGGGCGTTAATAACCTATTGGACGAGTGAAAATTATACATGCTCAGAGGTCCAGAGTTTAGAACAAATTGTGGATATTATTGAAAAAACAATGTTGATGATAAAGTTGAAGATGATACAATATCTTTGGAACCAATTACGCTTAAGGAAACACTTGCATCAAGAGCTCTTCACAATTTTATGGTGCAATTAGAAAAGACAACACCGGAACTTTTGAATGCAATAAGAAAAGTTAGAGATGAGCTTCAACTAGATTTAAATTTTAACAAAAAAAAAACATAATAGAATCATATTTCACTAAATTTTCTTAGATATTTTTGTACTTTTAAAGATTATTAACTTATAATATTAATGGGGGCACATAGTTATATGGGTCTTCTGAAAATATATTATCTTATTGAAATGAGGGATTTTTTTTCATTGACCCAAGTCGGAATTGAAGGAAATTATTATCTTAGAGAAATTATTAATTAACCAAATATTAATTTAGTGAGTTTTTACTGTATATACTTTTTTTAAAAAATAACATAGAAGGAGTGTTTGATTATTTATCTTTATTTATATTTTAAGATATATTACTCTATTTATTTGTCATAATTAAAATATTTGTAATAATTCAAAAATAATTACTACTACGGAATAAAAGTAAAACGATTTTTTTTATTAAATTCATTTTAAACTTTAAAATGAAGATACATATTATTAAGTAGTACTTAAATATTTAGGTAAGCTACCATTTTTGTTAATAGAGATTATTAGGATATAGTATAACTCATTTTATCTTCCCCAAAACCACTTTCTAGATCTATTAATCAATTCACATACCTTTGCCCTTGAATTTTCGCCACATCTACAACTACATTATTGCTGTTTTTATTACGGATAAATAAAGGTACTTGGATATAAATAATTGGCTTGGGATTTGAGTGTCTGAATTGTCTAAAATCATAATTGAATAGAACTCATCCGATAGAATCTTACAAAATTTCGATATTTATATTTATGCTTTATTTTTTAAATTTTCACTCGCAAAAATACTTTTTAATTCCATCCCAAGTCTCTTTGAGTCTAATTATATCGAAGGCTATGATCCCTTTTTCTTCATTAAAATAATTTGATATTTAAAAAAAAACAAAGGGCCCTTCAATTATTTTCTTTTTGCTGTGAAATAACAACATCATGAGAAATTACTTTGGAAAAGTCAAGTGAACCCTATGCAATTTCTTATGTACAAATTTCCAAAAGAAAATTAAAAAAAATATGAGGAAATCATGAAATTCTCTGCACTTGCCAGTTACCAGCAACAAATAACTGCAGTAAAAATATAACACGACAATTATAACAGAATTTTTCATTGTTAATCAAAACTTTCGAGTTAAAATCTTCAGTTACCTTAGCTTTTTTTTTAAAAAAAAAAATTTAATTGAACTTTAACGTAGATACTATAAATCGAAAAACCAAAAAAAGCTACAGTAAAAAGAGGATGGAGCCCTCAGCCCAGTATAGAAAACAGAAAAAAGTGGAGCCCATAACCCGCCACCCAAACAAGTCCTCGGTGACCAAACTCGGACGCTTTCGTCTTTCACACAGTAGTCGACGACTTTCTTCCACCATTTTACGCTCTCCTAAAAAACTACATATGGAAGCAATGCTTAACTTCCACAGCTTCAAACTCGTCCACCCATTTTTTTTCCTTTCTCAAAATCCCCCTTTATCTCCTCACCTTTTCTCTTTCTTTCTCCCTGTATATATATACGTATAAAGAATCAGTCTTTTTTGTTTTTTCTTATACAAACATGCCTAATTCTTGTAAAATTCGTAATTTTTTCGTTGCCCCAATTCTTTTCTTGGCGATTCTTGGATACCAGTTGCAGAGAACTGATGGGTTTGGGACATTCGGGTTTGATATCCATCACCGGTATTCGGATCCGGTGAAGGGTATTTTGGACCTTCATGGGTTGCCTGAGAAGGGGAGTGTTGAATATTATTCAGCTTGGACTCAACGTGATCGGTTTGTTAAGGGCCGCCACCTTGCTGATACAACAAATCCCACAGTGCCCCTTGCTTTTTCTGGAGGAAATGAAACTTTGCGGCTCAGTTCTTTGGGATTGTAAGCTCCCTCTGTTTGTTGTTGTGTTTACTGTCTTTTGCTTTTTCTGTTAGGTTGGATGTCAGAGGTTGACTGTGGTTTAGTTTGTTTTTGTCCGTGTAGTTGGAGGTGTAGGGATAGTAATCCTATATCAGGAAAAATAGGTTACCTAGACTAAAGAATTTCCATGTCTGTGTTGGTAGGAGGCAAAATTAATCATTGAATTAGTAGAGGAAGGTCCATGTCTCATTTATAGTTTGAAGAAAGATTTAGGCCTTTTTGGTATGATTGTCAAACCAAACAGGACATATAACTCTATTTTGGTAATTTAACTGTATAAGAATACTGACTCTAAATTTTGAATGTACTGTTATTCTAGTTCCAGTTCAAAGCTCCGAATTCTGTTCTTTTTTGGATTTTCCTCTCCTCTGCTGTCTTTTAGTTCTCTCTCAAGACAAGGGGTTGTCGTGATGTTTTTGGCAGTAGCATGTCTGTAATTAATATGTCTTTAACTGTAGAGTTGCGAAGTCTGTAATATCTGTAGTTGTGATGTAACTAATTTTTTCTTTGGCAAATTTCAGCTTGCATTATGCAAATGTCACTGTGGGCAGTCCTGGGCTATCATTTCTAGTGGCACTTGACACTGGCAGTGACTTATTTTGGCTACCATGTGATTGCAGCAACTGTGTGCGTGCCCTTCAGACACGCAGTGGAAGAGTATGTTAATTCATCCTAGTACTTTTTCTTTTTCAACTTTCAAATGTTTAAAGAGTTTTTCTTTTTAGTTGATCATCCCTTCTGTATATTGCCTTCTGCAATGAAGAATATTGATAATCACAGGGAGTAGTTGTACAAACTTTTCTTCCTTTTGTAATTAAGAAACCTGCTGATAACTCAATGGCAGGCGACAGCACACAGCAGATTTCTCTTAGTCTGTCTTTATCAGTCATTATGACAGTAACAGATTATCTTCTAAGTTAGCAAGATATGCGGTGGACGTAGAATTTGAGGAAGTATTTTTCTGTTAAGGAAGATTCATAACTAACACAAAATGGATGATTTCAACTAAATCAATAGTTGCAAAGTGAGTTTGATGCATGTTATATCCTGAAATTGAAACAAAATTTATGATCCATATCGTTCGTAGCTTGTTAGTCATTGAAGAATTTTTAGATTCTTAATAGCCTAAGTACTTGACACTCCTGACTCCACCAGAGTTTGCCTTAATTTTATTCCTCTTTTGCCTTTCCCTTTTTACGTTTCTGTGCATTATTTCTTGGTTGACACTTATAATCATCCATCTTCCTTTGTTTGCTTTTGAAACAGCGAATAAATCTTAATATCTACAGCCCTAATACGTCTTCAACGAGTGAGGTTGTTCCGTGCAATGGCACTTTGTGTGGACAAAAGAGACGATGCTTAGCTTCACAGAATGCATGTGCTTATGGAGTTGCATATCTCTCCAATAACACCTCATCATCAGGGGTACTGGTGGAAGACATCTTGCACTTAGAAACAAATAATGCTCAACAAAAAAGCATTGAGGCTCCAATTGCTCTGGGGTGGGTATAATTACTTTTTCTTTATCATTGGAAGAGATTAAGGTGACTAGTACATGCCTTGTTGTTTGAGAGATGCAGTCACATTCTAGTTAGAGCAGACTTGGAATTTTTAACTACTCAAATGATAGTGTTTATAACTGGTTCCATATACCAAAATTGGTAAAGCATTGTAATTTGGATCTTCTGAAGCATTTCTTTATCCACCATAAATTTTATTCTATTTCTTTCATTCCAGGTGTGGGATAAGACAAACAGGTGCATTTTTAACTGGTGCAGCTCCTAATGGTCTATTTGGACTTGGTATTGAAAATATATCTGTCCCAAGCATGTTAGCAAGCAAAGGTCTTGCTGCAAATTCTTTCTCTATGTGCTTTGGACCTGATGGTATTGGAAGAATAGTTTTTGGAGATAAAGGAAGTCCAGGCCAAGGAGAAACACCACTCAATCTTGATCAACCACAGTAAGCTGTCACTTCGATTTTCTGGTTTTAACATTAAGGGAAGTGAGAATTCAACTGAATATGTATTTACTCGTTCTCTCTCTCTGAATGCAGCCCAACTTATAACATCAGCCTGACAGGAATAACAGTAGGAAGCAAGATCACTGATCTTGATTTCACAGCCATTTTCGACTCTGGCACTTCATTCACATACTTGAATGACCCAGTTTACAAAGTCATTACAGAAAACGTGAGTGAGAAACTAACTGTATGAGTTATCTGTGAGTTTGTTCTTTATATTTTAAAACTGAATACTTTGCTTCTTTTACAGTTCAATTCTGAAGCAAAACAGCCACGTGTTCAACCTGATGGTGAAATTCCTTTTGAGTACTGCTATGGGATAAGGTGAGCCAGCTTTTTTATTCTACTTTTTACTTTCTTGATGTCCTTTGAACTCTCTGGATTAACGTGCTCCATTTAAGCAGTGCAAATCAAACTACGTTTGAAGTTCCAGATGTAAATTTGACAATGAAAGGTGGCAACCAATTATATCTTTTCGATCCGATAATAATGCTCTCACTCCCAGTAAGATGGTTTCTGCTCCTTTTATGTTAGAGCATTCTCTTTTAAAATATTCTAATATTCCAGCTGTTATCCTCAGAACGGTTCAGGCGCATACTGTTTAGCTGTTGTGAAAAGTGGGGATGTCAACATCATTGGACGTAAGTATCTATCATCTATCGGTTGCTCCTGATGTTTTGTTCCTTTCCATTGAAATCTGTAATGTAACTTGCACTCCTACCAACTAATGATCTCACAGTTACCAAGTTTTAGAAGTCTCAGTTCCAATCGATCTCTTGAGTCTTCACTTCATCTTAAATTATAGATTTTGGAAACCTATTTGTAGAACTCACTCTCAAAAACCTAAGCTATTTGTCAATTTACGCTGATCCTCTTTCTGTATTATGAATAAATGACAGAGCAAACTAATATAAAGATCCTTCTGCAGAAAATTTCATGACTGGCTATCGTGTAATATTTGATCGGGAGAAGATGGTTTTGGGTTGGAAAGCATCTGATTGTGAGTTTGCAATCCTGAGTATAACATTTTTAGTGTGCACACCTGTTCATGTTTTAACTAGAAACCTTTCTTGGCAGGTTATGATTCTGGAGAATCAAACAATAAATCAACAACTCTGCCCGTGAACAAGCACAATTCTACTGAAGCGCCTTCGCCTGCCAGTGTGGTGCCAGAGGCCACCAAGGGAAATGCAAGTGCAAATGAACCCGCTACATCGTTCCCATCTGTTCCATCATCTAGACCTGCAGGAAACCATGCACCACATTTGAATTCCTTCTATTGCCAATTTATGATGGCTATCTTTTCCTTTTTTAGCTATTATTTGATTATTATTTCTTCATGAGGCTTTTATTTGTCCTCTGTATAATATTGAGTTCTGTTGCAGCATAGAATTGAAGTGTCCCACAGCATTTTTGATATTGCAGTTTATACCTAATATATGTACTGTAAATATGTCTCTGATTTCTTTCTGTCTTTTCCCCCATTTAAGATTAAATACACTTCTTTCATTAAAAATAGCCTGTAAAGGGAATTTTCTTGTTTTGGTTCTGTATGATCCTTGAAACTAAATTAGCAAGTGTATGACCTAATAGTCAATGAAACGATTAACAACCATGGGAGACAAAGCTTAGACACCACCAAAGACGATTACAAAGCACTAGGTGAGTTCTTTTCGACTTATGCTCTGCCGAGTAGGCAGACAAGCCAACGTATGTGCAAACTGACATCACCATTGCTGTATCAGGGGGGAAATAATGCATGAAATTGTACTTTTGTGGTATTTCTTTTCAAACAGACTTCAGCGCAATAATCAGAATAGAAGGAAGTAGCTGCATTTTGAATCTCAGACGAGTACAGAGGAATTACATTAAGTTTACAGCCGACTACTGTAAAAAAAATTGAAAATTGTACAACGTACAACTCTGCAAGTTAACACAGCAAAACACCGACGGAACCATAAATTTAGGCCATACAGTAAAAAATAAAGGAAGTAAAAAAATTAAAGTTGCTACGTATTGAGATTCACTAAGGCCACTATTCACCCCATACTGAACCATGATCCATTTTCATGAACCTTGTGTGTGTAATCCCATGAGAAGTTTAGGATCAAAATTATATAACCTCTTACTTTTCACTCTCTTATTTTACTCGCTTTTCATCTTTCTTCTTTGCCCTTGCTCGACTTTTTTCATTCTCCTTCTTTCCTCGCTCTCCATCGATATTCTTTGCCATTGCTTGACTTTTTTCATTCTTTACTACCGCCTTACCTTGAGAGGACAATGATAATTGTTGTGATTTCATCTTAATAGATTTAACTAAAGAAGATAGCTCGTGCTTCTCCTTTCTTGAAGGCAAATCATCAGACTGCAATTTTTCATTTGTTGCTGACTCTAATGTTCTAGATGGCTGCAGTGGTGCAGCTACTCCGGGATGTTGTTTTGCACTTACAATTTCTTCTTCGACCTTGTGCTGCTTTTGTGCCAACTGGCGAGCATAAGCTGCACTCCTGCAAAAACCAAAAATCTACCTGTAAACAAATGAAAAGACCAAGCACGCTTTGTTTTGGAATTGGGAAAAATGCCAGACCAGTTTTGTTTAAAAGCACAAACAAGAAATTGGTGTAAACAAGATGGGAAATACCGTTTGAACTGAGGATCTGTGGGGTCCAATGCAAAGAGGTGTGATTTAAAGAGAGATGAAAACCGTGGATCTTCATAATCTATAGTTGGTAACTTGTCCTCTACTGGAGTTCCTTTACCCTTCTTCCCCTTTGCCTTTTTAGGTTTCATGTTGTAACCCTTCAAGTTAGGGTCTCCTCCTTTGTCATCTGCAAGTAATAGCTCAAGCTCTGCTCTACTTGCCTCAGCCTCTTCAGATGCTTCAAGGCTCTGCTTCCCTTTCCTGGTGCTCTTATGTTGGGAATCCTTATCCCCTTTTGCAGAAGGCTCTTCTATGAAGAAGTCCTCAGGTTCATCTATAGGTTCTTGATCACTATCACTGCTCTCATCTTCTGATGAATCCTTGGTGTTACCTTTCCTGGACTTCTTTTTCTCCCTTTTCTTTCTGAGATAAGCTTCCCATACAGTTTCCGACTGTTTATCCTTCTTTTCTAGGATACGTTTGCTTAGATCTTCCAATCCAGTATTAAATGTGACCTCCATGTCCTGATCATTGTCCTCATTTCCATCTGAACCCTCCCCAGACTGGAGTAACGCACGGTAGGTATCTTGTTTTTTCTTCCTTTTGGCAGATTTATCTTCTGTGTCATCACCTTCCTCACTATCATCACTTCCACTCTCATCAGACGCCAAAAACTCTTTCAACTCCATATCTGCAAGCTGCCAACAAAGAAACAATATCACTATTTGCAGAGTAATAGAAAACAGTATTGAGGGAAAGAAACAAGGTTAATAAACATGAAGATTTTGTTAATGGGAAGGCATAAAATCTTAAAACCCCAAAAATGAATATCCCTTATATTGGAAAGTGCAGCACAACCCTACACCAGCAGCCATAATAGATAGCACAATACTAACACATAGATAGCCACATACAACACCTGTACGTACAAGACACATAGATAACCACATACAACACCTGTACGTATAAGACACATTAATAACCACATACAACACCTTACGTACAAGCAAGCAAGTGCACACTGTATCACTATCCCACTTTATAGGCTCACTGACAACACACCCAAGTAAAAAACAAAGAATAGAAAAAGACGTCAGAGGTGCCTGACAATCTTCTCACACTTGCTAATATCAGCAAGAGATATAGTTTGACAAAGTTCAAAATTTTCACGGAGATACTAAACTAAAAGACACATATATACACACACTCTACATCAAACAAGAGTAAACCTGTTCATCATTGAACTGTCTCTTCAAGGTCCTGATGCGTTGTGGCTCATCCTCATCCCATGTAAGTTCAATATTGCTGTGCTGCAAAGCTCGAGTGTGAAAATCTAGACCTTCATAATCTGCAGGGGCCTAAGTACCAGAAGAATATAACAATCAAACACAAGTGCAATTAGATTTTATGTTTTCAGCCAATAATAACCGTTAAAACTAAAGGCTCCTATGATGAGAAAGTGAAGCCATAAATTACTTCTGTTGCAATGTCACGTGGTTGATGCTTGAATTCCATGGAATCAGGAATAAATCTCAAATCTAATTTGTTTGATGTTCTTTCAAACTCAACCCCGTCACAAGTTTTGTAAAGATAATCTGCTGTAGCACTTGAATCGCATTCCACCACAGCATAATAATACCTGCAAAGTACAAAAGAAAGTATCTTTGAAACGAGACCTATATATAATGAAAGATGGGGAATTAATAAACAAGGAATAGAGGAGCATAAGGGTAAAAAAAGAAGAGGAACCGAATAAATTTCATAAAGGTTTATCAACAAGTTATCATTTTTAGTCAGCAAAAAATCCAAGAATCACTTAAAGATACATTACTCAGAAAAAACACAGAACCAAATCATCACCTGAGCCGACTAATTTCATAGGCGCGTAATTTTTCATTGTCCATCTCCTCCTCATCATCATCTTCATCATCACTGTCTTCATCTTTTGCCTTTTCCTCGTCAAATAGGCCAACTGGACCATGGACAGCCTCCTCTTCCATACGCTTGAGACCAAAGTCAGATGGATAGACAGCAACAGATGTTATTTGACCCCCTCTTGGGAGAAAGGAGCTCAATAGCATATACAAGTCAACTGCCTACATAGCATAACAGCTTACTGAGAAAAGAACTTAATAGTTCTATAGAAGTTAAATACATCAAGGCATAGTTTGGTTAATGGCTTAGTTACGCGAACTCTTCAGTTTTGATGCCACACCCGTCTCGGATTATCCAAAAATACACTACTTTTGGCGAATCCGACACGCACCCGTTGGCATTTTTGAAGAGTCCAAGCAACATAGGTTAATGGCTAGTTATGGAATATAATACAGGGTTTTAATAATAGTGTCAGGATTGTTATGAAGTAAAGAATAATGTAAGGTGCAGTTAAAAATAAATTATACAGAGATTACCTACTCCAAGGGATTTTTTTTGTCTTTTATTCTGATTCATACATTGCTACTAAATATATTATTATTTCACATTATGCAGCATAAACAATATATAGATTTCCACATAAGTTATGCTTTAAAGTAGTGCAGAGCTTAACACTGAAAACTAAACAATATTAGCTATGCAGAGATTTCTACCAACAACATTCTATAGATCACTTCAGTAGTTAAGAAATCTATATTACAAACCAAGTGACCCCTTATAAGTTTGAATTGAGGTGCAATCCACATTATGACCGCGGTAGGGTATGATGAATAATAGACAAACGCCCAACACTATCATATATTATAGATATAAATGCATGAACCCATAGATGGCCTCCCGTATACTCTGACTACTATATCTATTATTTTGTAAATTATCCAGAAAAGAAAACATTTTTGCCTGCAACTCAACTTCAAAGCTAAGGAATACTTCACCACAATACACCCGTGCATAACTTTTTTTTATAGGCTGCACCTTTCCACAACTATTTCTATGTTCAAAATTGAATGCTCAGCACAATCTATTAACAATTTACTCCAGCATCCAGAAATGCTCAAACTGTTATTCCAAAGTTATATGAGACTAGACAAAGCCAGTAATGGTCAAACAAAACTGAACTAACCATATTCTCATCCCAACCAATTCAACTGCCTGCAGGGCCAAAGTTATCTTGATAGGGTTGTCTTAAGCAATTATTAATTACAGTATTGTTAATGAAAAACAATTATAATTACCATATCAAAGAACAAAAGTTCCAAATTTGACACCTTTCTAGGGATCATTCAATTATCCATATTGGAAAAGAAAAAAAAACGAACCTTTACTCTACCCCAATCCATGTTAACAACAGCAAGCCTCTTAGTTTCCTTGTCAATCTCAGGCACATCCTCTTTCTGTTTCAGACCAAAACAAAAAAAATGCAAAATAATTAAAAGCCATAAATTCAAACATCATACCCAACAAAAATGCTGCCTTTTTCATTGTATACCTGCACGAAAGTGTCTTCCTCCTCTGAAGAATCTTCGGCCATTTCATCATCAGAATCGGAATCGGAATCGGAATCGGAATCGGAATCGGACGTACTTGCCAATGAATTATCACTTCCCACTTCCTCATCTTCATCTTCTTCGGACTCTGATGATACGGCGCCAACTTTCTTCAATTTATGGTCCTCAATTTCTTCTTCACTCGTCCCACTGTCACTCTTGGTCTCTTCTTCTTCTTCACTGTCATCATCGCTTTCAGATTCTAACACCTTTGATTTCTCCTTCTGCCTCTTCTGTTTCTCACCCTGTTCTTCTTCCTCAATATGGTAATAATGGTTAAGAGGGTTTTTAGCAGAAGATTTACGGGGTTTGCCTCTAATATCAGTCGATGCTTTTGATGATGCGAAGTTTTTATCAGTGAACATACGATTAAATCGAGAATCAATGGTAACTTTAGACTTTTTCTGCGGTGGTTCGCGGAATCTAGGATCCGAGTGTAACGCCGCAAATCGAGAATCATTGATGACATTCTTCTCAGTTCTATTTCCTCCGCCGCTTTCATCTCCGGCTGCGGAGGAGGCATCGGCCGGCCTTTTCCCCTTTCTGTTCTTATTATCCTTGTTTTTTGACTCCATGAATACGTTCTTCTTCTCGCTAAAACCCTAAAACCCTGAAATTTATTACAGATCGTATAAACATCGAAGAAGAAGACGATGACTTCACAGCTTCATGGACATTCAGAGCCCAATAAGGTCAGCCCAATGAACCCAACCCAAATACTTAACTGGATCAAAATCGGATGACTTACATAAATAACCTTGGAAGTTGATGGTTGAACTTTTGACCCAATTTCTCATATATGTTATAATGTATTATATTGTTAATTTAAATATAATGTTTGTTTTGATGGTTACTTATTCTTTGATGGTTGTTACGTATTATTTCATAATGTATTTGGTATCGTATGGTATCAAATAGCATCTTGCATATTTGATGTTAAATAAAGCCTATATGAAGGGTTTGTGCTATTGTTTTACCTTTTATTAAATAATTTTGGTTAATATTTTTTTAAAATATTAATTAAGATAATTATGACATGTTATTAATTTATGTGACATGGATTTGACATGTCATTTATTTAAGGGCGAGTGAACTACATACATGCTAGGAGGGGTTTAAAAATCTTATTTTGATTGAGTCTAAGGGTTCAATTAATAAAAGGTTAAATAGAGGAGTTCATAATACATACTCGTATAAGTACAATGATCGCCTTTATCTAAAGATGATATGTTCATTATAAAATTGATTCATATATATTTCTATTGTTAGACAAATTGTTCACATATATTATTTTTTATAACAATAATAAAAAAGAATAATTTTAAATTTATTTTATTAAGCTTATGATATATATATTTTACTAGATTTTATAAAGTTTATGTATTGTATTAAGAGTCCATGTATAAAATGGTAGAGGTTCACGCATGGGACTCAAGGTCCATAGATACATCTACGATGTATCAATTTATATACACATTGATATACACCTTATTATAAAAGTAGTTTATATATAGTTCTATCGTTGTAAAAATGACTCAAGTATATCTTTAGGTCTAATTAAAGTGAAAAAATAATAATTTTAATTTTTTATTTATCAATTTCTAAATCGCAAAAATTGAGGGTATATGGAGGGGTTTTCCTGTTATCTTTTCAACCCTATGTTGTTATCGTTGTTCTACCAAAACAAAAACTTTATGATCTCTTTTTAGTTTTTTGAAAAAAATTAGTCGATTACAGCTAAAACAATTAGCCTTTAATTTAAAGGAATCTTAACTATCAAACCCTTCAATTAGTTTTTTCAATTCTTGTTTGGATGGTTGTTAAGCATTATATTGTATTGTATTGTTAGTTTAAATATAATGTTTATTTTGATAGTTACTTACACTTTGATGGGAATTGAGATGATTGACATTGTTACATTTTATTGCATAATTTATCGTATTGTATTTTACTCTATTATTTTAATGATAAAAAATTCAATCGGTAAAAGCCAGCCTGCATTGCATTCCTAACTACCAATCACATCAATAGTGCAATATTTCAGGCTCGTCAAATTATTATAACTAACCAAAATTAGCCTTAGATAATAAACAAGCCATAATAACATGAAAAACGGTTTTGATGTTTCAATCTCAACTACTTTACCAGTAATGTCTTTTAATTAAAGGGGAATTAGTTTTTCCTTTCTTTTTAACAGAGTATTATATATTTCCAAAGAAATTATAAGATAACCCAATTTTTTAATGAACATGAATGTTTAGGTCGAAGATCTATTGAAAATAATTTTTCTTATGAATTACATTGAATATGTTGTCGTTGAACATAAAATTTAAGGACCGAGGGCAATGTTTTTAAAGACAAAAAAGAAAAGAAAGGACATAAATGTTTTAGTAATGCTTCAAAAACACTCGATTAAAGAAAAGATTATGCATGTTACCAAATTCACTGTTAGAGCTAATATTTTCAATTTGAGATTCCAATAACCATTTTACAAATATGTCCTTATCTTTCAAGAACACCCCTATAAATAGCCTTACTAATTTTTATTTTTCTTCATCACAAATCATTTAGTTGTTAATTACCACCACTTAGGAATTAACTAAGCTAGAAACTATGTCATCCTCTTCTGCATTAATCTTGTTCAGCTCATTGCTAATTTTCTCATTAATTTACTCTCAAGGGAATGCACTTAGTTCAAATTACTATGAGAACACATGCCCTCAAGTTGAAGATATTGTTACTCAAGTTGTTACTGAAGCAACAAAGAAGGACAAAACTGTCCCTGCTGCTCTTCTAAGAATGCACTTCCATGACTGTTTCATAAGGGTACATTTTTGCATATTTTTAATCTAATTAGTACTATAGTTTATACAATTCGTTCTGATTTTTTTAATTTGACATAGGGTTGTGATGCTTCGGTGTTACTGAACTCAAAGAAGAACACTGCAGAAAAAGATGGTCCTCCTAATGTTTCTTTGCATGCATTCTATGTTATTGATAGTGCAAAGAAAGCCATTGAAGCGCGTTGCCCTGGCATAGTATCCTGTGCTGATATCTTAGCCTTTGCTGCTAGAGATTCTGTTGTCGTTGTAAGCAAACATTTCTTATGTTTGAACTGTCTGACCATCTCATCTAAAAATTGAGTCTTCCTGCATTTCCAGTTATTAACTTTAACGTCTATGAGCAGTCTGGTGGACCTTCATGGGACGTGCCTAAAGGAAGAAAAGATGGAAGAACATCGAAAGCTAGTGAAACAATACAATTGCCAGCTCCAACTTTTAACATAAATCAACTTCAACAAAGCTTCTCTCAAAGAGGATTATCACTTGAAGACCTTGTCGCTCTCTCAGGTTATCTACACAAACTTATATACACTTATAACGTTAAAAATAAATAAATTACACTATCGATCGGTGTATATAACTTGTTATGTCATGTTACTTGTCTTACTTTTCGGGTTTATTGAACTCTTTTGTATTTGAGCTAATTATAATTAACAAATACTGTGTCTTAATCTGCAGGTGGACACACCTTAGGATTCTCTCATTGTTCATCATTCACTAACAGGATACACAATTTCAATAACACACATGATGTTGACCCAACATTGCATCCAACTCTAGCAGCAACGTTAAGGGGCATTTGTCCACTGAAAAACAGGGCTAAAAATGCTGGAAGTCCCATGGATCCTTCCTCAACGATGTTCGATAATACATATTACAAGTTAATTCTGCAGAACAAGAGTTTATTCTCTTCAGACCAAGCTTTGCTCAGTAATCCCAAGACAAAAAATCTTGTTTCTGATTTTGCTAGCTCAAAAGACGCGTTCTTTAAAGCATTTGCTAATTCCATGATCAAAATGAGCAGCATAAATGGAGGTCAAGAGGTCAGGAAGGATTGTAGGGTGGCTAATTAATTACTAATATCCAGAAAAATGGAAGCAGTGTGGAGATTTGTATTTTTTATATTTTTTCAGATTTCATTTAGCTACTTATAATTAAGAACACTTTTCTAAGTGTTACTGTAGGATTTTATGGAGCAGAGCTTTTGTAAAAGTCATTATCAATGTATGAGTTTGTATTTTGTAACTTACTATAAATAAATAGTCATTATCAATGTATCAGTATTTGATAAAGGCTTGCGTTTTTTTAACCCTGACCAATCCATGTGACCTGCTTGATGAGCGTCAGACATCAAAATTGGTTCATGGGCATTCTTTTGTCCTACTATTTGGTGCTACAAAACAAGTTTACTTACGCTCAATCTTTGCACCAAATCGATAAATACATGAATATTTTTTAAGTTTGCACCTTTATCACTAATCAGACGGAATTTGTGATTGGGTAAAAGGTCACTAAACAACTTTTCTGCTTACAGCTCGAAATGTTCAGTTAATTTTTATAGCGATGAAAGTTGGTGGTTTTTTTTTTTTTTTGCTGCTTAGACTTTTGAAAAAATATTTCTTGTATTGCATATTCAGGCGACAATATGAACACTGCATTGGAGATTATGCAGTCGGTGTCATATTAGACACAATGACATAATTTTCAAGGTAAAAATGAAATACACTCATAAATTTTGTGGGGTAAATTAATTTTATAATTTTGTTTATTTATGCCATCCATGATTACATGTTATAGAACAATAATTTAATTTGTCATGACAAATTTATTTCAATTATAAATATAGTTGATTGATTTTTGAAGATAAAAGTGTTAAGTTGAGTGATTTTATTGATACAAAAAAAATTAATGACTTTCTAGATAATTTTATATAATTTAACGATATTTTAAGATATTAACTCCTTAAAATGGCCCAAATGTCTACAGTCTACTAGTTGTAGTATTTTGAGAAAAAGTTAGATAGCAATGATCCAATTCAGGAAAATTAAATAGAGGTCCATATATAGGGTCAAACTAAGGGCCACACTAGATTTTCTTTAATTTAATTAAAGCTAGATGTTTTTAGATCTCACTCTTGTATGTCCACTGATACACAAAAAATCAAACATTCCAAACACCAATTTTAGTGTAAATGTAACATCACAATTCACATGTATGAATTACTTGCTTCAATTGTGTTACGTTCTTAGCTAAATTCATATAAATTTCAAGAGGTTATACATCTTATGAGACAACAATTCGATATGTGATTTTAAGATTTATTATTTCTTCTTTAACAAGTTCATACTTTTAACCAGTAAAAATCAATAGATGCACACACACATAAAAAAATAAAACAGAGTTATTGCGAAAGACATTTAATGAGTAGAGACATACATACATCCCTAGTGCGATGTAGAGCAACTAAATCTTGCTTAGTTAGGATGAAGAAGAGGAAGTAAATCATGTTTATTATAACTAAATAATTGAGAACCCTAGGTAATTTATTAGACAAATTGGATTCTCACAAGCTATACATTTTTTTTCTATTAAAATTTCCTTTTATTATCACGAGATTAATCAGATATGTATAGTAGTTACTCATAGAGATCTTTACGAGGCATATTTATAATCAAAAAAGAAGTAAAAAGGTTATTCTCTCCATCACCTTTTTGACATTTTGGTTTTACATAGAAGGCTCTAGCCAGCGGAGCAATGGTGGTGGAGTAATAATCAAGTAGATAAGCAGCAAGATCAAATCATAATTATGTGTTATCATTGCAAACAAACAAATAGATACTATGCTTTATATTACTGATAATAGATAAATATAAAGCCATGCGTGAAGTGATATTTTACTTGGCTACTTACTATCTTACTCTACTAGGTAGCTCTTTTTTTTCAAATTGAAATGACTAATGCTGAGAACCAGACAATTTAGCTTAATTACATGCATAATGACTTTTCCACCATAAATTTCAAATGTTAACCACCATAGTTAATCATTAGGCATAAAGCATACAAAAAGTAATGAGAAAAATAGCAATTAAAGATGCTTAGAAAACACTCCACTATCTATGACAAACATGCATGCCACCAAATTTACTAGTCAAGTTAATCATTTCAAATCTACAAATCAAAGAATAATCACAAAGTTTTGGCCCTCTACCTATAAGTAAGCATTTGTAGTTGTCAACATAACATAAGTCATAAAATAGTTACACAGATTTCCAATGGCATACTTTGTTCCATTGTTGAGCACATTTCTTTTTTTCTCCATCTACTATTCTCAAAGCAATGCACTTAGTTCAAATTACTATGCAAAAACATGCCCTCAAGCTGAAGACATAGTAATGAAGGTTGTTAAGGAGGAAGCACAGAAAGACAGAAGAGTACCCGCTACACTTCTAAGGATGCATTTCCACGATTGTTTCCTACGGGTATATAAGCACATTCCCTTGTTATTTCTAAGCATATTAGTTTTACTGTACTTATTTCCTCTGTTCTACCTTGCTTGAAGGGCTGTGATGCTTCAATTTTGTTGAGCTCTAAGGGGAAAAACACCGCGGAAAAGGACGCGCCTCCTAATGGTTCTTTACACGGATTCTATGTTATTGATGGTGCAAAGAGAGCAGTGGAAGCTATATGTCCTGGCGTTGTCTCTTGCGCTGATATTTTAGCGTTTGCTGCAAGAGATGCAGTTGTGTTAGTAAGTACATATCCCCTGCTAAGAAAATGCTGTACTACAAGTGTAGATATATGGTATAAATGTTACTAACAGAGTTCAAATTTCATTGAAGATGTTAGTACTAAAGTAGAGACTACAAAAATCAGGACTAACAATACTGTAACAGCCCATCCCACACAACTTTAAAGAGTATTGTTTCTTTATATACTCAACATCTCTCTCGTGTTTTGATGATGTGGATTTGCCTAGAGTGTAACAAATACTATATTCTACACGCTTATTGCCAGTTGTTTTTCAGTCTGGCGGACCTTACTGGAACGTGCCTAAAGGAAGAAAAGACGGACGAATATCAAGAGCTAGTGAAACAACACTGCTTCCAAAGCCTACATTCAACATTTCTCAACTCCAACAAAGCTTCCGTCAAAGAGGTCTTTCACTAGACGACTTGGTGGCTCTCTTAGGTCAGCATAACAAATGCTCCAAAAAAATTCACGAGTTAGTTTCTTAAATGATCACTCAACTTACATCTGTTCTCTCTGGTTTGCAGGTGCACACACTCTAGGATTTACTCATTGCTCATCATTTATGAACCGTATATACAACTTCAACTCCACACATGACATCGATCCTACACTGCGTCCATCGTTTGCTGCAAGCTTGAAGGGCATATGTCCACTCAAAAACAGGGCAAAAAACGCAGGAATAAGCAATGATCCTTCACCAACAACATTTGATAATACTCATTACAGGCTAATTCTCCAAAAGAAAAGTTTGTTATTTTCGGATCATTCATTGCTGACTACACCAAAAACGAAGAGCTTAGTTTATAAGTTTGCTACATCAAAAGCAGCTTTTCATAAGGCATTTTCTAATTCCATGATTAAGATGAGTAGCCTTACAGGAGGTCAAGAAGTTAGAAAAGATTGCAGGGTTGTAAACTAATAAATTATTACTTCTACTTATATATTAGCAGCAATTTGATATATTTGTATAAGATGATCCAGGAAAATTGGATTGTCTATCACTTGTTATATTATACTTCTCTATTTTATTGATTGAAATGGAAGAATTCATCAGTTGTTTCAAATGTTGTAATTGGGAAGAAAAAAAAGGAAGGGAATAGACAAAGGAAGTTGTTACCACAAGTGGCCGGCATAAAGAACACAGCATCAAAGATTAGTTCCCTTGCATTTTAACTTTACACGCCTAAATTAATATAAATATTTTATCATAATCCTCATATTAATTGATGTATAATTTCAAATTTTAAAAAATAATTTAAAAAATAAATAATTACTAACCGAAGGATTAATATTTTTATGTAAAGAGAAATTCAATGAATATCGAACACCCCACAAGTCCATATATGTCAATTTCCCAAATTAACGAGTGACTAATATTTGATCAATAACTAAAAAATAGCTCCTAAAATTGAAATTATATTACTTTGAGCTATACTATTGATCCAGCATATCTTAAAAGAATATAATTAAAATATTTTACTAAACTAATCTATTAATGATATTTTAGAATTTCAAATTTAATTATTATTATTATTTTATATAATTATTTAATACTAAAAATTGATTGAAAATGGTAATCATTCTCATTTTTTTTTAAAAATTCTAATTTATTTATTTTTATATGAAACAAGTAAAATGAAACTGATGTAGTACCAAGAAAAGTAGAAAACTGAAAGAAGAGACTCCTTTAGATAAAATAATTTAGAGAAATATAGCAAAACCCTAAAATGGCATCTATTTGTAAACTTTTGTTATCTAGAATTTTGTTTTAAAACTATTTTCCCAATAAATTTTGCAATAGGGCCCGACTAGAAATCATCATATACAGACAGTCCTTATCATCCTGTATATTCTGGAAGCCACTTTCATAAAATCTTGTCGAATACCCAGAAATCTTAATCATCCATGGCATTTGCTCACTGCTTTCTTACCGTCCCGGCTGATACTTCAAACTTCCACACCGCTACTTCCATTCTTACCCGACCCTTTTCATCTTCGGTGAGTTCTTCTTTTTCTTCCTCAAACCTCAACACTTGCAGGCTCTCTAATTTCCCCAAGAATTTGAGAATCCGACACAAAGGTAATCCCTTTTTTCTCTCTATGACTGAATAAATTGGGTATTTCAGTAGATTGCTAATTTGTTTTTTTCCCTAAAGTTTTTCGTAGATAACGTTTACTAATTCAATTTAGTGATGGTTAATTATTGAGTTGAAAGAATTGAAATCTGGTGGTTGTTGATTTGAAAATCTTGCAATTCCCTGTTAAAGAGCAAGTGTTTCCTTTACCCAACTTCATTGTGCGTATATGCTATGACCAGTTAACGTCAGTGTAAAGTTCACCATCCTACTATAATTTCTAGGCCGTTAGGTATAAATGGTCTCTTATATACAGTTTGTTTTTGAGAAAAAATGGGGGTTGGGGAAATGGGAAGGGGATTACAAGGTGGGAAACTGTACCCTCGCCAACGAGGTGAAAGTTGAGGTAGCCAACTAACTCAGTTACTAGGATTCCCATTTCCCCCCAAGGATTCCCCCCAGCTCTTTTGATCAGTTATATGCTTTTCTAGTTTAAACAATGTATCGTCCCAACTCCTCGGACCCCCTAACCAAAACAAAAATAATGGTTTTATACTATCCGATGAACCACTGGACTTTTTAAAAAAAGTGTAAGCTATAGAGATATATGGAACTTTTAGTTTTGTAAAGATTTTCTGTTGCTTTATAGAATTTCTTGGGAGAGAATGTGTCCTATCTGTTTGATTGAACAAATTGGCTATATAGAGAACAAAATTAATCTTCAGTAGTTAGTTGTTACTTGATGTCTACTTTTTTTGAGGATTATGAAAGAGTCGCTAATCCAATCATACCACTCTGGAAGCATTTTCTCTGTCTTTCAAAATTTGGACCTTGGGAACTTATTATTGCTAATTTCTCCAGCATCTGTTAAGGCTCAAGCATCTGATGCCAGCGCAGCTGCAGATGCTTTCACCAACTTCAAGCATGTACTGTTACCAATAACAGACCGGAATCCTTATCTCTCTGAGGGTTCAAGACAGGTCTTTTTCTTTTCTACATTTTCCTTCTTAGTATTGGTGCTTAGACAAATCAACCCTTGCCTCCTTTAACTTAATTCTATGGGAATTATGGATTTCCAACTATTTAGCCTCTTCGTGTGCATTTTTTTTTTTTAAAAAGAACTAATTTCATTTTCCCAGTGTCATATTTGAAGTAGATAGTATGACATCTTTGATGGAAGATTGTGAGATCCTCTATAATTCTTTTATTTGGTGAACTTCATTTACCGTAGCATTTATGTGACAGGTTTTGATTCCTCATTAGCTGTAGCCAAAGACAGAATTACATCTCACCTCTGGATGACTATTGGTGGGGAGAGGGGGGGGACTTTAGAGGTGGAGGTTCACTTGGTGGGAAAGCAGCAGGGGAGGGGGGAGATTTACAGTTCTTTTGCAACTTTATAGTGGCCATGGTGGGTTAGGCAGACAGGGGGAAAAGCTTTTGACAAAAAAATAATGTTAGAAACTTAGAAGGCATATTAACATAATGGTACAGAAAGCTGTAGAGCAAGGTGTAGTGGGTTGCAAGTGCAGAAAAAATTAAATGGGGCGTGCTGGTGGCGTTATACTGTGACAGAAATAGCTCCCAGTGGCAAACCCACTGCCTCCATTGTCATTCTTATATGGAGAAAACCACCAATTCAGCAGTTTGAACTATTTGCATGGTATAACCACCAAATCTAAATAGGTGTAAATTGTAAAGGTTTCAATAAAATGCTGGTCCCTTTTGTTCCTCAACACTGTGGTTCTGAGAAAAGACATGTATAGGCTAATCGTGGAACAAATTAAGCAGACTGTCTCAATACCTTTTGTCAAACTGCATTATATTTTTTTGTTGTCTTTCTCCCTCTTTCCTTATTTGAACATTTTTTCATCATAATCTTTCTTTTTAGCGACTCTAAAAGTGCTCATCATAAATTTTTAGTGACTTGACTTATGCTCATCATACATAATTGGATTTCCTCTTCTTTGGGTTCTATTGATCAGAGCATCCAGCAGCGCCTCCCCGGTGTAGAATTCGAACAAAAAATAGCCATACCTACGCAATTCACCTAGCTTAGTTGATTTCTAAGTGGCATGTACTTTCTATAAACCTTATAAAAGTAACTTATTCTTGGTACATTATCAGGCTGCAGCAACTGCCGCTGCTATGGCAAAGAAGTATGGAGCTGATATAACTGTTGTTGGTATGTCACCAATGTTGTGTGCTATTGGTTCTTTCAAAAGCTAAACTACAGAGTTGACTTTCTTCGTACAGAAACTTTTAGTGGTAGATTTCAAGGAATCTAGGTCTTTCTGGTCTTTGCAGTTATTGATGAAAAGGAGAAAGAAGCATACCCAGAGCATGAGACTCAACTAGCAAGCATCCGATGGCATTTATCTGAAGGTGTATTTACCTTTTTTCCCTGTATTTAAAAAGCATGAACCAGTTGTTGTATTGTGATTTAAAAGTGCAACCTGGAAGGGTGCACTAGACTTGCAAAACAACTGGCTTTTTAAATGCAAGCCTGTAGCACAGAGTAATTTTGGGGAACTTTCAGTATTTGGCTTGCATTATGAGACAGATTCTTCAATCTTATTATAGCATGGTTATCTCGTTTTTCTGCTGCGGAGTTTTTGTTATGTGAGTTCGCAGTTATTTGATCATGCATCACAGCATCCTGGTACATGGAGATAGGAAAGTTGAAACATGTTCTGTTTGCTTGTATGTTGTATATGCTTTGGCCTACTTCTCATAATACTAACTACTGTGAACTCGTTCGTCACTCTTACTTTGACATGTGTTTGGTATGTTTGCTGATTGGAATACGCAAACCTTTGTACAGGTGGATATCAAGAATTCAAGCTGTTAGAGCGGCTAGGTGAAGGAAGCAAGCCAACAGCCATTATTGGTGAAATTGCTGATGATATGAACTTGGATATGGTAGTTATGAGCATGGAAGCTATCCATTCCAAGCATGTAGATGCAAACCTTCTCGCTGAGTTCATCCCTTGCCCTGTATTGCTTTTGCCCCTATGAAGAAGAAATGTATCTGAAAAGCAAGTGGATATTAGCATTACCTCACTTGAAGTTTATTACTAGCTTCATCAATCAGGTCTCCAACCATTTGATACTGTTCTCTACTTCATTGACCATGAACACAAGTTTTACATTTGAGGTAAGTGGTAATAGAAAGGAACAAACAAGCTGGTTCATTGCATCTTAATCTTGTGGAGAGATATGAATGTTGTTTACTCTTGAAGTATAAAACGCTTGTTCATCTTGAAAGTAGAATAGATTTGTTGCCTTTATACTGAATTACCGACTGATGTTATCTTTGAATTTGTATCTTGACTTATTTCTTAATACTTGTCGTATGACTCATATTTAATCAACTGAGTCGCTAAGAATTAGAAATGAAGAATAATGTAAAGACATTGATAAATCCCAACTGTGCTGGATATTTTACATGCCACATAAAGTGAAAACAAAAGGAATTGAAGGCCCAGCAAGACTACTACTTTAGTGCTACCATTATGCTGAGTAGATAGCATTATTATTAGTAATTAGTAATGAGAGTGGTTCAATTACTGGGATTGCTGTAGAAGGAGTTAAAAAGCTTTGGCAACGTGACCTCGCAGAATTTGCTGGTGATAGATAACAGCAGCCAATGCTCCCAGAAAGGGTCCAACCCAGAAGATCCACTATACGCAAAACAAATTAGGAATTGTATATATGAGATTGATTAGCTTTAAAAGACTGACTAGTTAGCTATAGGCAGCTTGATGTAGAATTATCGTACTTACATGGTCATTCCAAGCTGTGGTATCGTTGTAAATGACAGCAGCTCCGAAACTCCTAGCAGGATTGATGCCAGTGCCAGTGATGGGAATGGTGGCCAAGTGGACCATGAACACCGAGAATCCAATTGGCAATGGTGCTAGTACCTGTGGGTGCACAAACGATGAACATATTTTTTTTACTACTGCAACTTCACAAGTTTCCCGATCCATATCAATCTCTTAACACTCTCTTCCTTTTTTTTCAATTATGTCTTGTTAGTGTTACATCCAGAGTTTTCAAAAGTTACGTATATTGTAGGGCTGATATGCGTAAATATGTCTTTTTTTATAATGTGGTGTCCAGATCAATTTCTGTGTTTGGTGCCTTCCATCATACCATTATTAGGTAACTCTACCCATCAACACTTGTTTATTTTGTTTCTACTAGGATTTAAGCCTTGTTCTCTAGAATTTGCGCACACTTGATATTTTACAAAATCTATGTATATAATTTAATTATCTATGGTAACTCTTCGTCCCTGGTAAAGTTAAATAATTTGAATGACATGTAAATTAGTTTATACGCGTTTGAAACTCAATACAACATTTATGTTAGAGGGAAGTGTATATATATATATATATATGTTTCCAAATTGAGTAGTGTATGCTTTATTTTTGGAAAAGAAGTAAAAAGAAAGCGTGTGATATGATGAGAGTTTGTGCATGTATAGTTATGGATGAGACTTACAGGGACGTGGGAATCACGTGCTTTTCTTTTGGCGTCGGTGGCAGAGAATACGGTATACATGAGTAGGAAAGTGCCAATAACCTCAGCACCTAATGCTGCGCCCGTTGAGTAGCCAACTGCGACGGTGTTAGCACCGCCACCATGCGTGTTATAGTCATCCTTCATCACACCTTTCACTAAACCAACGCCACAAATGGCTCCTAAGCATTGCGCCACCATATACGCCACCGCTCTTAGTAATGACACCTTCCTTGCTAGTAATAACCCAAACGTCACTGCTGGGTTTATATGCCCACCTATACGTACATTTCATTCATAAAATCTTTGTTTATATAAAGTGTTTAAAGTTCAAATCCTGACTCCATATGGAGAGAAAATTAAAGAACAAAATGAGTAGTACTACGTACGTACCAGAAATCCCAGCAGTGGAATAGACAAGAACAAAAATCATGCCACCAAAAGCCCATGCAATACCAACAAGTCCAACGCCGTCGCAGGGACCAACTTGCTTCTTGTGGCCAATAACAGTAGCCACGCTAACATAGAGGAAAAGAAGCGTCGCAACAAATTCAGCAATCAATGCTCTGTAAAAAGACCAGTTGTTCAGCTCCGCTGTATCAAACAGCGGAGCTGAAGGTGGATCCACGTAGTCTTTCACCATATCTTCATAGTTACTAATCAATTATCGCTTCTGCGAGGTGAAGGAGAAGGATGCTACGTTGGGTATTTATAAACTATAGCATATGTAGCAGTGAATATAAAGAGAGGTTGTGTACTGGTTACAACTTACCACTTACAAGTTAAAAGGTGTGAGTAAATTGATGCAACAACAACACATGCATCCATATTTGGACACTGCCAAAAGTGGCCATTTACGTAACCTCCGAAGTTCCAGTCTGACGTTAATTCGTTACCAAAATAATACAGATGAATAATAATACGGTACCAATTCCTATATGTTAGGAGCGAGGGAAACAGATGGGGGGTCGGAGATGTGCCTGGTTAGATATGTAACTTATTATTAATTTGATCTCAACTAACATTACTTATATATTCAATTATTATAATTTCACATTTATAAATTGATCGATGCATCTAAAAATAATCATAGTAATTGACTCTCGCATTAACCTCATTATACATATCGAAGTACTTTATAAATCTATTTTAATATTTGAGCTTGTTGATCAACCATTTCTGTATGTGGAATGTTTGTCTTTCTTTTCCATGTGACTGCTAAAATTTCTTTAAAAATTTACTCTCAAAATATGAGTACACCCCTCCCCTCCAAAGTTATTTTAAAGTAAAATCGTTACTTACTCATTGAAAAAGATGTTACGGACCCACCGATTCTTTTCCTCAACTCCAAGATTATTCTATTTTAATCACTAGCCTAGAAAATAAAGTTTTCAAACTGCCATATATAGGTAATAGCTAATATGTAGTATCACTTAGCTAGGAGGTTAGGACACACGATCGATAATCTAAAAAAAATGTATTGTATATATATCTTAAATAGTGTATATAATTTTTTGACATTTTAGTAGTTACAACCTAGATTTTGTTGTTGTTGGTGGTGTTTTTTTCTTTAGTTTTCACGAGGTTCCCAAACTTTGTAATTCATAATAAGTACATTTGATATGTCTATGTCCTTTAGTAAAAATAATAATAATGTCTCTATTAAAGATATATTAGAATTAGAGATGTATATATACATTTTTTCTCATAATGCGCTGTTTTTTTGTTACGTTATACATTCACTTTAGGTCAGTAAAACGGCTTCATTCTTTGTGAATTTAGACGGGACATTCATTAATTACTATTTCATGTATATATCGATCGATGCATCTAGAACGTCAGATAACGGTAGTGACCGTCTCTCACATTACCTTATTGTACCTAGTACTACTCTATAAATCTATTGGGGTCGTTTGGTGTGATGGACAAAAAGATTTAATTCAGAGATAATTTTTAAGTGGTCTTTAATCTGTTGTTTGGTTGCTAAAGGTGGGATCACTTACCTCAGGATTAACAATTAGTCCTAGGATAAGTTATCCCTCCTTGGAGGTGGGATAATAATCTATCTCAGGATAACTTATCCTAAGATTAGGTAGGTAAAATAACAAAAATATCCTCCTTAAACCCCACTTTTATACACCACTTTACATTCATGTATATTAACATAATTTTTAATAACATTCACAACCTTAATTATTTGTTGTTCTTATGATAATATATTTTTCTATTAAAAATTACATTTTATAAATACAATTTTTATTTATGAATATAATATAAGTTGAATTTATTTGCCTAACTCTTATGTTTTTTTATATTTTGATTTCTCTCAAAATGTTCACTCCACTACTAAATTGCACATTTTTAATTAAATAGTTTATTACTCACTTAAAAATTATATTTTATATATTAATTAAAATGTAGATAACTTTAATAAAAAAATTTCTTTTACTTTTAATAAACTTAAAATGGAAGTTTTATTTTTAAGCTAAATAAGATGAATGTTTTATTTTTAAACTAAATAAGATGAAAGTTTTATTTTAAAGCTAAATAAGATGGAAAATATTTTTAAGCTAAACAAGATGAAAGTTTTATTTTTAAGTTAAATAAGATGAAAATTTTAATTTTAAAAACACACGGCACAATCATGGAAATACACACCCAAAAATATTTAAGCTAAATAAGATGATTTTTTTTATTTTTAAGAATTAAGAATGAATAACTAAAGCTTGCAAAGAAAATGTAAAAAACAAAGAAATTAAATAAGGTGAAGGGTATTTTTGTAAACAAACAACTTATTCTTAAAAATTATGCAATGAATATAAGTTTGAATTTGACAAACCAAACAAGCAACAAAAATTAACCCGCATACAGTGGCGGAGCCACATGTAGTTGAGGGGTGTCGACCGACACCCCTTCGTCGGAAAATTACACTATATAGCTAGAGTAAAAATATTTTTTTATGTATATATTACAATATTGACACTCCTCGACTTCTAAGCAATTTTACTTCTTTATATTTTGATACCCCTTAGTCGAAGTTCTGTCTCCGTCACTGCCCGCATAACTAGTCCCAGCATAACTTATTCCAATATAACTTATCCGAGCATAACTAATCCAGCATAACTTGTAGTCAAATCAAACGACCCTTACAGATGGTTGAACGAATTATGTATGTCACACACAAATTTACCACCTTCTTTTTTACCATATGAGTACTACTACATGTCTAAAAGAGTATACTCTTTACAAAAAACAAATACAAGTACTCCATTGAAAATAATTTTGGGGACCCACTGATCATTCTTTTCCTCAACTCCAAGATTATTCTATTTTGGTTACCAAATTAAATGGTTTTTCAAGCTGGCATCCCTTATATATCCAGCATAATTAGCTACCTACATGTGAGGATGGACAAATAAAACTAACTTAATTGTGTAACTACCTGTTTTAATTTAATGGGCCTCGAAACTTGTAACAATTGAATGAGGAATTTAATATGAGTAGACAGCAAAATCTGGAAGAAAATGCCTTTTTCACAAAATTAAAATTGCTGCTTAAATATAATATAATCTCAATTCGGAAAAGAAAAAGAGAATGCAAATTACAGAAGGTAGGTTCTCAATTCTCATACAAACAGAGTAATACAAACCTTTCGATTGTTGATTTGAAAAAAGGTAGCAACTATTTACCAATATCTTTTTGTTTCTGAATCAGTTTTCTTTTTCCTTTCCAAAAAATTATATAAAAAATCAAATTAAAGGCAAATCAATTATTCGATTTTTCATCAAAGTTCATTTGATTTATTGAATCAAAATTATTGAATTAAGATGAATCTATAACAGACGGCTAAATCCACACTTAAATAGAAACCAAATCGAATAGACGGAGACATGTAAACTTTGCTGTTCATGTCAACAAAATAAATTTATTTTTAAAATTTCTGTCCAAAATTTGCAAACTTTCTTCGAACAAAGGGCCACCTGCCCACCTCAATGTTGGACCAATTTTGTGAGTCCACCCAAAATCCCAAACAAATTGGGCCACCTTTTGCTAGTTCAAATCAAGGTACATGAAGTTAAGTAATTTGAACTATTTATTTCGTGTCAATTTATGTGATGTAGTTTGATTTTTTACTGAATAAATAGAATATAACATAGGTAAAAATATCGATAGTGTCATTAAATATTGAGATAATATATAGGTGTATCGTTTAACTTGGCCTTAATTGACATTTATATGTATTATCCGATTTACAAAAGGCAAGCAAGCAAATTGTTGGCTTTCATTTCACTTTAAACCAACGGCGTCCCTAATACGAATCCTTTCATTTACAACGTTTTAGTTTGTGTTTTCCATGTACTAACCTTTTCTATTGTAGCTTTGGTTTAGCTATATGGCTTATGGTAACCACGAATTATCTCCCACATCGGACACATCAAGACAACGTTCCAGAAACGAGGCATATAATAAGAGATAGCAGGTATCAGAGAAAGTTATCTTTGCGCTTGGGGCAATGACGCAGCTAGTGAGGTTCTAACCGAGGCGCGTCTATTGCTGGTTGAAAACTATTTCCAAACCCCCTCTTTGGCCTGGGTTCTGCCTTGGCCTTTGAGAATTTTTGAAAGGGCTTCCCTTCTGGGTTAAGCCCTCCAATTCTAGTCTAAAAATATTTTCCTTCTTATAAAGCATTTGAGATGAACTCTAAACACTTTTTGATAGTTGAAAAAGGGTAAATGGTTAGCTCACAATAAGATTTAAGCCACTTTTTTGTACTTTACTTTTTGTCGAATAAGTGGAGTTCATTGCGTATCCTCATTGGGTTTTGAAGTATATCGATTTTAACTTATTGGTTATCGGTTAGTAGAGATGCAAAGTTGTTATAGAATCATTAAGCTATTGACTTATTGGTTTATCGGTTATTGATCGTTATCGATTTGGTAGAAACAAGGTGACAAATTGAATGAATCATATACATGAGTTCACAAGTTACATCTTGCTAAAAAAACAAATACTTTTACATTGTAGAATAACCAAGAGAAATAAAAGTAAGAAACTAAACTCTCTAAGTCAGAGACTTTATATACAAAGTGGTATAAATATAATTATTTAATTTACTATGGGGTTATCGGTTAACCTATTAAGAAAAAACTTCAAACCGTTAAAGAACTGATAACTCAATAAAAAAAAAAATCAAAATTGTTATCTGAACGCTAAACCAATAACTCATTAATGATAAATCAATAAAAAAAATTGGGTTCGAATTATCAGTTTCGGTTCGATTTTGAACAACCCTAGTTCAAATGACTAAAATGTTGATAGTATTATTAAATATGTCAAATAAATGAAGTGTGAAGTATTATTTTTGGGACAAAATATGATAGTATTATTAAATATGTCAAGTAAATAAAGTGTGAAGTATAATTTTGGGACAACCTAATAAAAAAGTGTATCACTGAACCATTGATATATACTCAATTCTCTTTTGCTTCTGTTTTTTCCATATATTAATTAACGTTGATCCAATGAATAATTCAATACTCTAGATCCTATATTTTTATTTATTTTTAAATAATAATTTATCAACTATAAATTAAGTTTTGTCCCATTAGAACCTGAAATATATCATTGTGCCACAATCCAATGAGTCACAAGAAGTCCAGAACATGTTTAATACCCAATGGAATTAACACTGATATGTGACATACACCACCACCACTAAGTATTTATCTGAGATATCTGATTAAAGAGAGATGGAGTCTTATCCACGATACCACATCTTTTGATGGTACCACCACTAAATATATTCGTACATCAAACATTCAAACCAAATTTGTATCTATGTTATTTATTTTCAACAAGGAATCCTTTAAAATATTACAAAAAATGAAGACCATATCTGATACATATTCGATATTTTACTGTCATATGATATTTTAAGTTTACTTGCCTATTTTCTAATGTCGAAATAGCATAATTTTTTAATTTTTTTCTTTTTACAAAAAGACTTTTAATCATCTTCCAAAAACACACAATTACGGTTTGATTTGAGGCAGACACACAACCCAAATCTTCCCTACATGTGGAAGATGGGATGATCTACCTAAGTTGAGATGAAAAGGTAAATGCCTAAGATAAGTTATCCAATATGATTAATACACAAATATGGGAGGATCCATGTATTTGTCACAGAGGGTCAAAAGTAAAAGTCTCTCTTTCTTCTATTGGAGACTCTCATAATCGGAAGATTCCAATGATCAATTGCCTTCCGGCCCTGCGAAAATATATTTAGACACGTGCGCTAGTCATATTGGTACTAAAAGCCCCAAAGCACTATCAGCTAGAAAGACTAAGCCCATCATCTTTCAATAGTTCTAGACTTTTCACTATCAGTCTCTAAAACTCTATCAACTTTCAATAGTTCTAGACTTCTCACTATCGATCTGTTTTCCTAAGCACTTAGATTCGGGAGGAGAGTTCACCATTGTTGGAGTATAAAATGTTGGTATGTTGTAGTGCAACTAAAAAAAAGCTAGTTTGTCAGCCACTTGATTAATCTCTCTATAGCAATGTGTTATAGAGTATTCAATTCACAATGAACATAATTAGTATATAGTGACACTATTGGACTTTATAATGAAACTGAGATGAGACACATTTATTTTTTGCACTATGTTAGTCTTGTTGGGGTGACAATTAGGATCTGTAGCTGACTAAATTGCAACCCAAGAAGGAAACTAGATAGATATAGGAAAACTCCTATCAGATTCTCTACTTGACAAAAAAAACAGGTGGGGGTCATGAATAGTGACAAAAAGGCTACATTAATAAGAGTTGACAGGTGCTCTGCATTCTCCAGGGTTATTATTACTCCATTTGGCTGTCCACTCTCAAAAATGGATTCTAATCTTTCTTTCTTTCTATCTCCACTAGTTTCCTTCTCTTAACCAACACTTTTTTTTTAAAAAAATCTCTAATATTGATATTAAAGTTCGATTATATTTGAATTTGTGTTGTGTAGGACACCATTCAGAAGAAGTGCTCCCACTAAGGATTTTTCATATCTAGGACTCAAATTGAGACCTTTGATTAAGGAAGGAACAGTCTCAACTAACACTTATAATGTTGTTTTGTACTTTTTCCATTTCAAATTAATTGAATTGTTGAGATATTTTTCATTTTTCAAATTACTTAACTTAATTGTTCAATTTTTAAGACTATTTCTAGAATGTTCTTTCAATTTTACCCTTCATTAGTTAGTATTGAAATTAGTTTTTAATTAATGTTAAGTTATTTTAATCATAAATTTGATACTCCCTCCATTTCATATTAAGTTAATTTTTGAGATGTTTCACACCCATTAACAAAAGTAGATTAAGACATAAATTAAACCTAATTTTCTATTTTTATCCTTATCAATTATTGTCAAATTTATGATTAAAATAACTAAATATTAATTAATCACTAATTTCAATACTAACTAATAAAGGGTAAAATTGGAAGAACGTTCTAAAAGTAGTTTTAAAAACTGAACAGCATGTTTGTTGCCCGGAGCAACAAGATCAAGTTGGTAAGGATTAACGCTTCAATTAAGTTAATTTGAAATATGTCTAAAAAATTAACTTAATATGGAATGGAGGGAGTAATAATTAATAAGGGTAAAAATGGAAAGTTATGTCTAATTTATGTCTTAATCTTCTTCTTTTAAAGAGTGAAATATCTCAAGAATTCAATTAATTTGAAATGGAGGGAGTAACTTTCTTTTCATAAAATAGATTACATGACCTAGTAGGAAAAACAACTCGTCTAACTTTTTCATCTATGTGGTAGAAGCAGGCTAGCATAGAATTAGAACGACGCAATATAATTGGAGTTTTGATAGTTCGTTTGGCCAATTTTTTTTGACAATTTGTTAAAATTGGTTGTTTCTTTTCGCAAAAGAAGAGAGGAAAAGTCACTATTGTTTATTTATTTATGATGTTGAGTTGTTTAATTTAAGTGAAAGTATAGTCAAAAATTGAAAATCATAGTGGAAGTATAACAAACAAAAAATAGTGACAAAAACACAAAATCACTGAAACAAAAGCACATGGACACCTTTGAATTATGATGATTCCACCTTTTTATGCTAACGACAGATGAATTCATGTATATTGATGCTACAGATTGTAAAAAAGGAAACTAATTTGGTAATGAGTAGGCTAATTTTGTCATTATTATTAATTACTTCATGACATATATACAGACATTCAAATTTGGCATAAATAAGTTAAAAAATGTGCAGATATTCACGCTCAAAGTTAAAGTGTTTACTCGTTATTCTTACATTTTATTTTCATTAATCTTAATAGTTGGACATAATATATTTTTGGCCAAACATATATATAGACCCTTAAACTTGTTCCTAAATTTTATTTGGGCACTCCAACTCAACCTTGTTTCATTTTAACACTTCAACTCCAATTTTTATGCTCTATTTTGGCACTTCTAAGTGATGTGGCAAAGTGTGTGCATCACACTTTCTCTAAGATAGTGAAAGACAAAAAAAAATATTTTTTAAAAAAATAATAAAAAATTACCCTTCAATTCTATTTTTTTATGTACCATTTAACACAAAATCATAATTTTATGATTTCTTTATTTTTATATATGTTATTCAACTGCAATTTTGCATTTTAAAAATCGGCGTTCATCCGTTAGTTATTGTAAAAAATTAAAATTGACGGATGATCATTGATTTTATTTTTTTAAAGTAACAATTTCTTTTTGAGAGTTTTCCTATATTTTTGCGTGAAAAATAACCGACAAAAGTGCGTCAATTTTCTTTCTTAAGAAAATCAATGACAACCCAACGAAGTCTATCGAGTTTCAATATTTTTTTGTAGTGTTATTAATTAGCAATGAACATGAGTTTTTTTTTACTCGTATTTAGTTGAATGAAAAATTAGAAAGATGATATTTGAGTTAGTCCAAATACACTAGATACGAATAAAAAAAATGTGGTGTTATTTGGCAAAAATGACTAATTAAAAGATGACATGTGTCAATTGACCCCAACAATTATAGATTTTTTTTTTATGTTAAAAAGAATGAAAATTATTTCAAATAAATTTTATATCTATTTCTTAATAAAAAAATAAATGAAATGACAACCCATTTTACACAACCCCACCCTACCCAACCCCCTTTCTTCTTCTTCATCTTCTTCTCATCATCTTTTTCTCAAACCACACCTATTGCAAATTACTTGCAGATTCGATTTTTTTAAATAAATATTTTGTATTCCTAATATGTGAGAGAGAAAGATATTCAAAAAGATTGATATAATAGTGGTGAAGAAGTTTGTCAATGGTTACTCATTCGGAAATCGATTGCAAAGAAAAATCGAAAGGACCCAAATTAATTTTATCGAAAATTATTTTTCATTCGTAATACGTGATAGAGAAAGATATTCAAAGAGTTGGTACAAGAGTGATGAATAAAGGAAGCTTTCCAATGGTTAATCATCTTGAAATCGATTGTAAGGAGAAATCAAGAGGACCTAAATTAATTTAGTGAATTATTTGATATTGTTTTTGATAAGTTTAGTGAGTTTACAATTTTATCTGAATGGTAATATTTAATCGAAGGTGATCAGAAATGAAGATGGAACGTTGACTTACTTTGTTTTATCCCAATGTCCAAAAATCTACTTTCGTTATTTTTCTTGCAAATTCAGTTACTTGATTCAGCTTTTTTAATATATGTTGAAAAGAAATAGAAAAAGAAAAAAACAAAAAAAAATGGAGATTCTTTAGTTGTTTTTGAAAATTTAAATTTGAGGAAGAAGATGACTTGAGGGGGCGGGGAGGGGGGGTGCTCTTTCTTTTTTGAATTAAGAATTATAATTTTTTTAAAATATTAAAAAAATATTTTAATTTATTTAAATGCCAAATGTCAATTAAAGAAGAAAAAATGTAAGTTTTTTTGGAAAAAATAAAAATAAAACTGTATTTCAAAAACTTTCACGCACCCATAGGAAGTGAAAAACATTTCTTTTGCCACATCAGCATTTTGTGTTTGATAGGTACATTTTTTGAATAATTTAATCGTTCAATAAGTAATAGTCCTAGTTAAGGTATCTAAATAAAATATGCGAAAAACTTTAATAGACCGTGGATAACTTAAGCCTTTGTTTCATGTCATGGCATGTAAAATACACAAATCCCACTTTATTGATTCTTTGGAAAGAAGTGTCAAAATGAAACATAAGAGTTAGAGTTGAAGGGTTAAAAATGAAATAAGATTGAGTTAGAATGTCAAAATGAAATAAGATTGAGTTAGAATGTCAAAATGAAATTTAGAAATAAATTTAAGGTCTGTGTTTGACCTATATTTTTATATCAAAAACCAATTGAGCAAGAGCCATTTTGTCCCTTTTTACATGTTGTCAAAATGCCTACACATGTTTTTCCAATGATATTTTTTTCGCCTAAAACTGTCATATATTAATCCATTATAGACATAATATATCCAAAGGATCATTCAACATCATTTACCATCCAACTTGGAAATACTTTCCCAAAAAAAATAAAATCAGACAACAAAGAAATTAAAAAATTAACTACAGTATGAGCTACAACATTAAATCTTCTATGATAATAAATCTTAAAATGTCATTCAACTTTGAGGATTCATCTTATAAAGTCATTAAACTTTGTTTTGTATCAATAAAATCACTCAACTTTGAGTTTTCTTTTTATAAAATCACTCAATTAAATTTATTATAAGAAAATTACTTAACATGATAAAACTTTTTTGCTTGAGTTTGAGTTTTCCTCTTTTCTCTCTTCCATAAATAAAAACTTTACTCAAATATCTTTCTTTTTTATTTTTGGTAAATAGAGAGAGATTTTATACATACTAAACAGTTACTATATTTACTTGCATAATATTAATGATTTTGAACTTAATTGGATTATTACAAATCAAAGAGGAGATTATGTTTAGACTATAATTTCCTTCTTTAGGTGCTGCCTGCTAGTAGACTTGAGAGAAACCTTGTTGGAGGATTCTTCATGAAGACGTTTATTGTTAATTACGGTTCTTTCCTTTTTTTTGAAAAGGGAGTAATTCTTTTTGTAATTATTGCAAAAAAAAATAGTAAAAGAAAAGAAGAAAAACATATAAATGATTGAGATTTTCAGGAAAACAATTAATTTATTTTATCATGTCAAATTATTTTTTTAATAATAAATTTGATTGAGTGATTTTATAAAAGCAAAACTCAAAGTTGAGTGATTTTTTTAATACAAAACAAAGTTGAATGACTTTACAAGAGAACTCTTCAAAGTTGAATGACCTTTTGAGATATTTACTTGATAATATACAAACATGATATGCTGAAAGCAGGTATTTTTATTTGTGTGTGTGTGTGTGGTGGTGGGGGGGTCTAGGAGACTAGGACTAGGTAGTTGTACTTCATAAAAGGATATAAAGTTTACTACATTATTTATTAATGTAAGTTGTTTTTAATATTTGACCAACAGTTTTACCAGTTGAAATGAAATTGGTTGATAAACAAGTTCACTCTTGAAACAAAAACTCAGTTCATATGTCTTGTTAACCCAAGTTGGTACGTTTTTAAGGTGACTTTATGAAGAAATAGTACAAACTCACCGCCAAAGTGTCAAGTAGATTATTGTACTTACCGCTCCGACATGACAACACCAGCAATTTTCTCTTATCAAGATTGCTCCCTAGTTAATGGTACTACTACTAGAAAGAAATACTCCCTCCGTCCCTATTTACTTATCCATATTTTTTTTTTTAGTTGTCCCTATTTAGTTGTCCATTTTGACAAATCAAGAAAGGACAACAAATTTTTTCCTATTATACCCTTATTTACACTTTTTGAAAATTGTAAAAGTGTATGTTGTTTCCCTCCAATTTATTTCACTTTAATTCAAATAAGTGGTTGTAATTTTGAAGTGAAAAGTTGTCATAAGGGTAAAATTGTAACTTCACTGTGCTAATCATTGTTGCCTTAATCTGTGTGTCATTTCTAAAGTGGACAACTAAAAAGGGACGGAGGGAGTAGTAATAGTTCAACATAAAAAGAGTACATTCTCCTCTCTTTGTTCTCTATATAGTATTTTTTTTTCAAGAATCCAATTATGTGGTCATCAAGCAGGTCTTCTTCATCTTCATCTTCATCTCATTCCCCATTTTCTCCAAGACTCAAAACAATGGAAGAAGTGTGGAAAGATATTAATCTTTCTTCACTTCAAGATCACACTACTAATTACTCTAAAGATCATCAACATCATCTTCATGATCATAATCATCAAGGTGCTAATTTTGGTGGAATGATTTTACAAGATTTTTTGGCTAGGCCTTTTGCTAATGAATCTTCAGCAGCAGCAGCCTCCCCTGTTTCAGCTACAACTATGCTGAATTTGAACTCTGTTCCAGAGCTTCATTTCTTTGATAACCCTTTAAGGCAAAACTCAATCTTGCACCAACCAAATGTTAGTGGAAGAAAAAGGGTTGTCCCTGAAACAGAGGACAATTCTACAGGGGACAGAAGAAATCGGAGGATGATCAAGAACAGAGAGTCTGCTTCTAGATCAAGAGCTAGAAAGCAGGAAAGTGACACTCTCTTTATCTTAATCATCATTTGTTCTAGTATAAATCTTTTCTGTTGTCCTGTCGATTTTTAGCAATAAATTATGTTTCTTTATAAAAACACAACAGATAAACTATGTTGCTGATTTTCTCTGTTTTCTTTTTTTGGCCATTGATGATTTTTGCAGGCCTATTTGAATGAGTTGGAGACGGAAGTGGCACATTTAGTTGAAGAAAATGCAAGGCTCAAGAAGCAGCAGCAACAGGTCCTTTTATCTTTTATTACACCATGTTTTAAATTCTGTTTATAACTAATGACTTTCTTTAATTAGAACAAACAAATAAATGACTCAGAATTGATTGATGTTTTTCTTAATTTGGACAGTTACTCTTAGCTGCAGCTATTCAAGTTCCAAAAAAGAACTCTCTTCATCGGACGTCAACCGCTCCATTTTGAGAAAAGAAAGGCCTCTTATTATAATTTGTCGTTCTACCATTAGAGTATTAAGAACGACAATTCCCATTTTGCGGTTTTTTTGTTTGTAATATGAATTGACTGTTGTTTTGATGGTGGCCTTGTGAGCCGATGAATATTAGTATGACTAGCAAGGTAGCCTCCCTTCAAAATAAGAAGGGAAAAATAGAAAGACGGTTTAGTCTTTTATGGCAATCAAAACAATCACCAGCAAACAAGCTGGAATTCGTATTTCTGTAGCTATTCATCTGTTCCATCCAATCCTTTCTATCTAAATTTGGCTGGCATGTTATTTGTGACTTGTCATTTGAATAGACTTATTTTAAATAATTTTAAGCTAAAATCGTTTTTCAGCAGTTTTATAGTGTTTGTTTTTGTTTGGGTAAGCACTTGTTTAGAAGTTGAAATAACAAAAAAAAAGTAATCAAAAGCCCTAAATCAATCCAAACAGGTATTCTTTTTCTTTCTTTTAAAGGAAATTAATTTGAGTAATTGGTCATCATTTTATAATCTCACAAGTTTAAATAAAATATATTTAAATTATAAATTAATTTATGTAGGGATATACAAAGAAAATAACAAAAATTTTGAGTAATTAGTTCTTATATTATTAAAATCTCTATAACTAGGGGTGTGCATTTGGTTTTTCGATTTGGTTTTACACTATTCGGTTTGGATTTTTGATTTTTAGTTTTGTAAAAGTGTAACCCAATCCGATCCAAAATAAATTTGGTTTGGTTTGGTTTTCCTCTATTCGATTAGACTTTTTCAATTTGGTTATTCGGTTATGTCAATAATTAATAACATATATAACCAAAGTAATAATATTTAATCCCTTAAATATTCTTTCTAATATAAATCGTAAGTAAAACTTAAAACACAATACATATAAGTATACCTACTATATATGTAATTCAAACATAAATTATAAATGTAATCATCATGAAAGACAATAACCAAAAAGGAACAAAAGCGGTTAACTCCAACTTAATTCTAAACCTAAACATTATATATATATATATATATTATTCGGTTTTTGCAATTTTTCGTTTTTTATTTTTTAAAATTCGAAACCAAACCAAAAAACCAAACAAAGTAATTTATTAATCCAAACCAATCCAAATAAAAATTCGGTTTAATTTGGTTTGGTTATTCGGTTTAATCCGAATAGTGCACACCCCTATCTATAACTCTAATCAATAATCAAATAATTTGTTATAAATGGTACATAGATAATATGATTTCACATTTTCAACCCTTTCGCAAAATACAATTTTCTAGCAAAGAAGTTTTAATTGAATCCTTCTCATCCCTTCACTAACACACTATTAAAAAAAATCACTATTGCTATGAAACCCTCATTGATAAATGTTTAGTGACTATTTCAGATGATTGAAATAGTAGAAAAGAAAAAATATTAGTGACACTTTTCAGTATTTTAATGAAAATTTCTTTACTACTATACATTTTTTTAGCAAACTAGTCTGATGGTAATGAAGTGAAAAAGAATCAAATTTAATAACATAAATTTTTTATTAATTCATGATGGAAAAACCTTTATTTCTTGTAGTAATAATGGTGGTTACCTCAAAAATGTGATTTCGTTGAATAGAAAATTTCAAGGTAAAAAAGGTTTTGGTCAAGATGAATGATATTTTTCCCTAATAAGTAAACCCTACATTATGGGAATTAAGAATAATTTGGACAAGTGAATTTTGAATATTAAATGAAGGAGAAAAAAGTAAAGTGAGTGGTTGGGAGAAGGTGAGGCCTCGTGTAACGTGGTACTGTCTTTTATTGCAATTTGTTAATATGTTGGGTTGGAATAAGGAGTATGTGTAGTAGAGCATCATACACTCCAAAGTTTGGAATCATATGTTATTTGGGGTAGAAATTGTTTCTCATGTTGCCTATCACTTTCATATATATATATATTTTTTTCTGTTGTGCCATCACTGTCACTAATTTAGCCCAATGTTTTGCTAGGAATATTTATTTCTTTCTTCCTCCATATTATTAGTACTTATGTTACTTGATGGTGATGTTTGATGCTCTTTTTGTTGCATTTTGACGTATTACTTTCAACAAAGAATGATGGTCTTGCCGTGTACGTGAAATTGGACATTTATTCACAATCCTTATCATAACAATATATTCAGTAAAATTCACTATGTAGAGTTTGGAGAGAGTAAATTGAAGTATATGCAGACGTTATCACTATCTCAAAAAAGTAGCTAGAGAGAGTGTTTTCGAAAGACTCGGCTCAAGTGCATCATGAAGAAACAATGATTTAGATTTTTACCAGTCTTTACTGTGTAGTAATTCCAATATGAAATTTGGGATTCAATTTGTTTACGCAAACTTAAAGCATTCGTGTTGGAATTTACTATCAAAACTTAGAAGTTCGAATTTTAAATTTTCACCTATATATGTTACGTAAATTGGGATAGAGTGACTGTAATATTAGAAATAACCTTACTTCGAAGTAAAGGATACATGACGTAAGAGAAAACACAAAAAGAGTGGAGTCATTTTCAAGGGCCATAGAGTCATCCTCATCCTCATCCATGTCTATTGGAACCTTAGCCAATTGTGGTCAACAGATGTTAATGTGGGCCAATTGTCTTTTTTTCACTATATAATTGAATGTGAATCTGCTCTTTCTTTTTCTCTTTTGTTGCATCAATTATATACTACAACACAAGTTTTGATTGGAACAATTAAAGTTAAAATGTATGGTCCAGTTAGAGCTATCAAAAAGAGTCGTCCCAGTCCCACCCAGCCCAAGCTTCGCGGGACAAGGAATTTGAAGGGCTAGGGCGGGCTGGTCCTTCATTTGGTAGGGCCTGAAAATGCTCAATCCAACCCAATCCTAGAAGGGCCGAGGGCTGGGGCGGGCTAGCCTTTTTTTTTTCTTTTCAAACTTCTAATTCTATAACATCAAGAAAATGAGAAGATTTTCAAATCAAATATGACAAATAGTGGTGTTGTTTCAATAACACTAGCAAAAATTTAGTGCAATTATCATGTATCTCGCATACCAGATATGCGAGTGAGATAAGAGAGTGACAAGCAAGATGGGAGGGAGGCGAGGGTGCGAGTTTTGTATATGTATCCTAGATACATGCGAATCTACTTTGATAGAGTGTATCTAGAACGAATTAACCTAATTTTAAGTCCATATATTTCGAGATACATGTATCTGGGTACGAAGATTCATAATATTACAACATAGCGTGTATTCAAATTATTAGATTTTATACTAGTAAGATTATTGTAAATTATTGTTGAATAAAAAGTTTTGGCCCATGGGCCGACCCTGGCACAACCCCGATCAAGCCTCAAGGGCCAAGGGCTTATATAGACCGGGATTATAAGCCCTAGTTTTAAATGCGCTTGAAAAATCATATCCCAACCTTACCCCACTAACGGGTAGGGTTGGGCCGGCCCCATGGGCTAAGCCCATTTTGACGGCTCTAGGTCCAGTCAAGTCAATCGACTGTACCATGTTTAAGTTGGAGATCAATATTGCATTATAGTGGAAAGTAAAGTGACAAAAAAAAGTTGAAAAGTGTCTATAGGGAAATTATTACTACTCCAATTCAATATATTTCAATTAATAAACTATATATAAACTAGGCAAATTATTCCTTTACAAAAGTGTATTTTTTGTTTGATTCAACAGAATTTAGTAGATTTTAAATTCATGTGAACTCGTAAGGAACTTCATATATAGGTTTGAATTCAATTATTTTGACGTACAAATCAAAATCAGAAATCAAATCGATTGGTGTATGGTTCAGTTACAACTCTTATCTTCAATACTTTGTAAATAAGTTTTAACTGATGTTATTCTGTGTGTTAATTGGTTACCAAGAATCTAGTGTGTAACAAAAAAAAGACAGTGTTTGTTTAAGTAACATATTCTCAACTTATATAACATCAAATTCCGTTATCGTCCAGCGGTTAGGATATCTGGCTTTCACCCAGGAGACCCGGGTTCGATTCCCGGTAACGGAACTTTTTTTTTTCTTTTCGCTGTTTATATGGAAAAATTAATTAAAATGTTGTTTTCACAATACCATTGACAATTTAAAGTATCAAAAGGTGTACAACGAAAACTAGAAATCAATGCACCCCAAAAAAGAGCTGATACAGCATGATCGCGATTATAAGTGTCCTATTTAGTTTAGGGATTTAGGGACTAGGCCTGTTGAGGAACTGAGATGATTCATATGGAGAACTAGAGAAAGCATTTGTGACTTCTCTTTATGATTCCAATGTTTCGTGACCAAATATAGTGACTAGGCAATTCTTCGCACTGCTACATTATCAACATATTATTATATTTACAGTTGATCAGAAGCCAGCAACATGAAAAGAAGAAAACCATATAACCATCTCCTCTGTTAAATCCTCTGTTATTAGACACAATTTCTTTCTATCTTCCATCGAAAACCTACAAACAGGACACGTTCTCCGTGCACCATTTAACCACCTATCGACACATTCGCGATGAAATTCATGTAAACAAGGCAACACTCTACTATCTTCTCCATCCTTCAATCTTGATAAGCACACACAACACTTTTCACCAGCCACTTCATGATGAACTCTTGATTTATTCTGACTATTATTACTGGCTTGAATCACCTTTAACATCAACACATCCTTGAAAGTACAAATTGAGATAAGCAATTTCTTGAAAGCCATTTTGGGTTTAGAAGAAGAGTGATGAAACATTTTAATGTGGGATTTGATTTTATTATAGGAGAAAGGTCAAGGAAATAGTGGTTGTTATGTTAATTTGCGTGGGTTGGAAGGGTGGTTAGATTTTTATTTTTTGTTTTCAACAAAGGAGTAGCACCAACAAAGAGTGCAACTTCTAACCATTATTTTATGACATGCAACTGTTGAGTTCTAACTTTTTAAACTTATTTATTTAAGTCATGTGTATCACATAAATGTATTTTTTGAGTTCCTAAAATTGTCTATGTTACTTGGAAATTATGAATTGATAATGTTGCTTGAACTGTCACACTTGTATTCATATTTTTAGACATGCGAAAAGTCTTTCCGGACTATATGGATTATTTTTTTCGTTAGAAGTCTTTTATACATATTTCTCACCAAACCTTAGTAGCAGTTGATTAGAAGCATTAAAATTTTGCTGTTACTTGAAAACGACACCTTCACTGTTTCATCCTTTCTCTTCTTCCCATCCCGTTTTGGGATCTGACTAATCTAAATTCAGTTCCACTTTGATACATACATGACGCTCTTTGTTAAGACGACTTCATTTTCAAGACTTGAATCCGTAATTTCTAGTTAAGGATGAAAAAATAGTTACAATTGTATTGTAACTTTGGTGACTACTGTTTCACATTTTAGAACAAGGACATTTGTCGTAAGCAAATTGTTTCATATTTGTCTCGTTGACAATATGATTTTGTACAAAGGGGACGATCAATATTTGCTCCTGTACTATAGTATTTGAAATTGCTCAAATTTGCATTCCGCTAAACTTTTGTTCTATACTTCTTTTCATATATTCATCTTTAGCAAATTGTTTCATGTTAATGAGCTTAAAAGTGGATTATAAGTCAATCCGTTCAATTCTTACTAAGATTTGAGTACCTAATAAAACTTTTTACCAGAAAACATATCAAATAAAAAAATATTTCTTTAAAAACTACATAGTTTCGCAACTTCTTATAGATCAATTTGAATTGCATATCGGCCTAATTTTACAATGAACTGAAATGAGCAGGTCAAAATGAGTCCAGTTTTTAAATCAAACGGGTTATTAAATTTTACAATGGACTGAAATGAGAAGGTCAAAATGAGTCCAGTTATTAAATCAAACAGGTTATTAACATGCCGAAACATAAACGGGTTTGGAAGGTCATGATTATTTGAACTGATTTTGCCACCCATAGATTATCAGCCATACTGGACTTACTAATCTTTTTGTCTTCGTGAAAGTTTAACCATGATCTCCTATGATTTTCATCCCATTATTCCCACCTATTGACCATAAGCCTCGTACTTTGATGTACCATAGTAGCTGGCTAGGCCTTTATCAGACATGCATTTGTATTACAATTCGAATTTTATTCCTTGATTTATGGCTTTATGCTACATGGCTTGGGTTCACTCAACAACAGAAAAGGGGGGTGTTTTTTCTTCTTATATTGGGGGCGTGGGGTGGGGGTGTGTGATAAAATCTTCACATTAACAAAGATTGGAACTGCAACAGCCTAATAGTTGTTATCTTTTATTTTCACAAAAAATTCATCCATAGTTACACCATAATAATCCTGTATGTACACCACATAAAACAGATTCTTACATCACATACATGTATAGTCACCAGTAACCATGTAAACGAATGAACAACTCTGGGTCATTTATACACACTGAACCTGCGCATCAAAGAATAACATTATTGCATAGAAGATTTAAACACACAAAGGAAACTCACGTATCAAGTAACAATAGCAACGAACCATACCTCCGTATAGTGCTTTCTGATATTTTTAGTGCTAAAAAGCCAGGTTTAGCTTCTTAGGATTCCATGAATTGAGTGGTTGGAGGGCTTATTTTCGTCTTCTCTATACCTGCATCATTAATCGGTGAATCACTTTATTAAAAATGAACTTAAAGCCAAGTTTAGAAATTACTATGCAATTCCCAGCCAAATCTTGTTAAAACAAAAAAAAAAAAAGTATCCTAAACATATGAAATAGGGAGTGGAATTTTCCTGTGAAGCATACCATGTGTCCCACGTATCTTGACTTCGCGCAATTCTTGGACAAGAGCACAGCAACAGCACATTAAATGAGAAAGAAAATCATCAACACAACCTCCCTGAAAAGAAAAGAAAAAGAAAATCACCAGTGCACATGAGTTGACACAGCATGTATGATCAGGTACTTATTTTTTAAATAACTCTTTCTCTTTACCCTGATGTTTAGCTTTTTCCGAAGCTTCTTTCTGATGCAACATGTGTAACAACAGCAGGACAGTATCAAGGAATAAGCCATTAATTCATTACAAGCATCCGCTGAAGCTGCATCTCACACATTCAAAAGGTTTTTTTTTAGTTAGCTTCAACGTATCAAACGGAATAAACTGTAAAAAAAACAAGCAGAACTACAGCAGTTGATACAAAAGGCAAGGAAATAGTTCTTGAATTTTCAATTAGAGAAGATTGCTATAATATATCTGATTATGCCCACAGAATTTGAATTTATTTTTTTATTTTTTTGAAATGGGTAACTTCCACAGAATTTGAACTATAATGCTTCAATTTAAAGTTCAACATTTTATGGTGATTCAACTTAAAAGACATAATGATGGCCTTGTAGTTCGTATTCTTGCATAATCAATGTAATGCTAGTTGAGAAAGAGCTATTGACCAACTTTTGATGGGTCCAGTGACTTTTTAAATTGAACTTCAATGAACCAGTTCATCTAGTTCCTAAAGTTGAAATAGTTGACAAGGCTGTGCTAATACATAAGCTCTGTTAGATTACCAAAGATCAGAAAATCAACCAAGGAAACAAAAGTTTGACAATATCTGACTGTACGGTAGAGTGTAATGCTAAGATTTAACCGCAAACTTCTAGACAAAGAAAAAATGACAAGAGTTACTAATTGAACCAGTTCCATCATTTATTAACAAAGAGAAAGAAGATTAATAATTACAAAAAGGATGGTTCAGTTTTCACCCCAAATTACTCTCAACTAGAGCAATAATAGACAAAAAAGTTTTAAATGGAATATAAAGCCACTTACATATATGCCTGTCCGCAGCAACACTGGCAACTCTAGAAAATGTACCACAGGGAAAGAAAAGGGTTTTAATACCTGCATAGTAAATCCGGTATTAACTAGGATTATCTTGATATTGCACCTAATATAATGATATCGTCCCAAAATGATGATGTTTGTTATCAAGCGCTTTCAAGCATCAAAACATTGTGCTTTCTTTCTTAGCATAATGGGAATTAAACATCACAAGATACATGGAATGGAGAATATAGAACATTATTCTGGAACATACATAAGAGAGGTTCTGAACAGCAGCCCAGCAGATCTGAATGCCACTCTTCATATCGATGTGAACCCTTTGAGGAAAGCAGGTCATGTCTTGACGTAACTGATGAAGTGTTTCTGTAAATATTTTTAAGCATTTAAAAGAATTTGTTGAAAGCAGGCTATGGACCCTAGCCTCACACTTGATTTAAGAGATACTACAGCTTCCAACAGAAAATTACAGTTAAGCTACTATACTTAAGCAACTTACCTTGAAGTTGACTGTTTCTCATCACTTTTAGCATAATCGTCATAATATACCTTCTCATTATCAACATTTGAGTAACTCAGATCCAACTTTTTGAGAGGTTTGGCAGGTGAACTCTTCAATGATAGAGAGTTAGTGGCAACTACTTCTGTGACATCCAGAAGATGCTGAATGAATTCACACTGGCCTACATCTAAATTAGCTTGTGAGCGCTGTAGTTCTAGTTGGAGTTTTTCATTTTCTTTTTGAATTGCCTCATTGATAGGCACTCTTGGGTAAGAACAGGAAAGATTCTTCGTTAATATTATTGTATCATCTTTAGAAGGCTCTGGTTTCATAATCACTTCTTGCACCTTCATGTCTTCAACCTCCAGTGTGTATTCACGCTGGTCCATTTCAATATATTCCAACCTTTCCTGTCAACATATGGAAAGCAAGATCTATCAACTTGGAAGATAAACTAGATATAGGTTATTGTGAACATATGTATGTAAAAACTCTTTCCAATTGTGAGTGATTGCAGTCAAATAAAGTTTAAACATGCTTGAGTTGATATTTGAAGAACAAGAATATTAGGTAAAGTAACAGGTTACTCTTATTGTATCAGATGGACTGTCTTATTACCAGTGCAATTTTCTCCAACTTAAACATGATAAGAAGCTCTCACTTTAAGAGTTCTACCTAGATGGTTGAAATAGTTAAACAACACAGCTGCCCCCTTCTTCATTGTAATAGACTCAAAATAGACAAGGGTTTAGAATGTTGCCAAGTTATCAATGAAGTTAGTATAAAACCTTGGATACCAGGGTTCAGATCCTGGCGAAAACAAAAAAACTCTAGGTGATTGCTTCCCATCAGCCTAATCCTAGGTGAGAAGAGTTACCAGATAGGCGTGCGTGCTGGTGGGAGGTAGCAGGTACCTAATTCAAGCTAGTCCAGACACCACCATTATCCAAAAAATAAAGTAAGATAGACTCATAGTAGCTTCACTTTCCAAAAGTATATGGGCCTGCTCTCATTTATATTCTGAGAAAAGATGACTTGTCCATATAGAGAATTACCAAACAGTTTATGGTTTCCATAGTAATGAAAAGAGCTAATGGCTGTTAAAAGAATTCTGTACACCCTAGCCTTCAACTATACTCATCATCTGTTGTGCATTTGAGAAGGTGGAGATAAGAGAATCAAAGTTGTGGTGCAGGGAGAGAGAAACATAAATGTCTTCGAACCTTTGATGGATGATTAGTTAAAATCCAACCAAGTATTGGAGACAAATCAGTTTTTGAGGCAATAATCCCACACATACACATATGGAACAAAAAATGTTGTCAAGCTCTTTATTTGACTAAATTAATCCCATTTCCATATTTTCTACAGACCATCTGCTCGACCGCTCACGTAATTCTGAGGCGCTGCAGTTTGACTCTGCTGTCTCATGCTTTTCTTTCCCTCAATCATCTCATTGATTGTAAATCATCCCAAATCTCCAACACATGACCTGTGAAATTAGATTTTGGGCCTAACTCACACCCAAAAGCTAGCTCTAAGGGAGGAGGATTGTCCAAGCCTTATAAGGAGTCCACCCATCTCATTAACCACCAATGTGAAACTTTTGTCATTCTTTAACACCCCACCTCATGCCCAAATGCGAAGGTGGGTGGGCAATTTTTTATTTTTGGGGGCCCCAACATTGGGTGTGATGAGCCTTGCTCAGATACCATGTGAAATTAGGCCTTTGGCCTAACTCATGTCTAATACGGAGTCCACCCATCTCATTAACCACCAATGTGGGACTTTTGTCATTCTTTAACATGACCCACCTTATAATCTTGTGGAAAAGGAACTACTCATCAAATAGCTCTATTTTGCAGGAAACAAAATGTATTAGAAGCTATTGTACAGTTAAATGTGTGATAGTTGATGCAGTTTATGCTTTCCATAAGAAAGCTGTACTGAATATAGTTGTCTCATATTTGTTACCTCAATTGTTTTTACACCATCCTAAAATCTCAAACACATGACATACCTGATAAACTTAGTAAAAATGGACTATTTATCATATATAGAGCTCTAATTTGCTAGAACCAAATATTTGTATTAGAAGCTATTGTACATTAGTTGATCCCACTTTGTGGTTTCCCCTGGAAAGCTATAAAGAATAAACTATGGGATTTTGTGCCACTATTGTTGGTTTATTGTTACTTGTTCCCTGATACAAACATATTCATGTTTTGATGGCTTTGGCAAAGCAAAGAAACAGGGATCAAATGCCAAATCTGTCTTATTTTTCCTCAATACCATAAAAGAAATGTTGAATAGCAATTAACCAATCAAGTAATTTCTGATGATATAAAATGGGTGAAAGATTTGCAGGATAAAGAAATCTCATATCATAGCTCATAACATGGGTATCAAACAGACATCCAGAAAGGCTACCTAACCAAGAGTTGCAGATACCAAACTTGGAATTTATCCTTAGTTCCTTCCCATGTCATTAGCAAAAATGAGAAAGAACAAAGATAGATCTTAAGATGGAAGAGCAATGAAACAAACAGATAATGAAAGCATATAAAGCTGAAGGGAAAACACTATGGACAAAAAGAGCAAAGTCTCCATACCCTGACTCGAGCATTATCCACCAGAGTGATAAGAGGAATAATCTTCAAGTATTGGTCAATCTCATTCTGAGCCCTGCGAAACTGGTATACAATGTTCCACCCCATAGCCAACAGATAAAGGTAGCTCCTGTCCTGACAGCTGTTGACCAATAAATAAGACCTCCTCAATGCATCTTCAAGATGTTCCAATGGCTCTCGGGTTTCCGGATACCTCTTAAGTTCAGTAATCTTGAGCTGCTCCAATAAATTTCCAATTAGCTTGAGATGCTGTGCAAACTGCCTGCAATTCTTCTTGTGCATCCGGGCTGTGGCAGCAGCTTTCACAATCATCCCAATTAGCCTCACCGCATCTATTCCAGTAAGCTGTGCGATATTTGCAACATCCCCAAAATGGTCCAATGAAGCCATATGTAAATCCTAAATTATTCCCTCAACTCTCTCTAAATTTCAATTCAATAAGAAGCACATCTCCAGATCAGCAGGATGACCACTATAACAACAGCAACTCGCTCAAAACTTTAACAAAAAATCAAGATGTCTCCACCAGCTCTTTTAATCAGGCAGGTTGAATTCATTAAGTAAAACTCGGGGAGAACAACATTGCCGACTTAATATAGACTTCTATAAAACATTCGTTATGCATAGTTCATCAGATTCAAGTTCCAGTCAATGTCGCAGACATGCAGTACCATCAAAATACACTCAAAAGCATCATATGTAATCAGAATGCACCCAAAAGGATTGCTTCCAACAGATCCCGTTGTAATAGAAGTGCAGCTATCAGAATTTCAGCTGCGGAGAAATCTCAAAAGAATGAGTCAACGACATATCAAAAATAGCCTATAATAATTCTATTTACCTATTCACTTTTTCTTCACCAAAAAAAAAATTACTAATAAAATGGAAAGGAATTGACACATTTTCAGTAGAACTCCATCAAAATTACAACAAACATTACCTGAATTAACCGTGACGCCGTTAACCTCACTGTACTCCACCGCAATCCCGTAGTCCTTTCAGCATTCCTTCCAAGCTAAACCTATAACAGAATTCAATTCACCATTTACACAACAACAACAACAAAAAAATTGAAGAAAAAACACTGCACATATCTCCATGCATATATTCACACTAACACTACACTCGATTTATGCAAATGTACAAGTTTTTCAAACTGAAATCACAAAAAATCCAGTTATTTCGGTAACGACGCAGACTAGTACTAATAAAATTGTTAATGCAATTTCCTATGAACTGGAAAAAAAAAAACGTTGAAAATTGAGAAGAAATGGGCATGGTTTTCTGTGATTTACAGTCATAAGTTTGCGAGAAGAAGCTTCAGTTTTGGAACATTTGTTAGTTCCCAAAAACTGTTTCTCCGTGAACCAGAGAAGAGAGAGAGATAAAGACGACTCACGTTTCTCGTCGGTGTCTGTTGTCTGGGAGCTCCGTTATCTGCACTGTTTTACAGAGTCAGAAAATGGATACTTGTGGGACTTTTATTTGACCGAGAGTGTATACATTCACTGTGTTGTTGCCTTTAATTGACTGAAACACCCTCAATATTTTTTAGTTTTTCGTATGTGCCACTACCCTTCACGGGTTTTGCAATTTTATTTCTTTTTTTGTCAAACCGGTTTCGAAATTTTTCTTTACTGAAAGAATACATTACTACTTTTTTGTCACAGTTCACCTTTTGACTTAATTTTTTTTTCTTTTTCAGACACAAACGGTGAAACTCACATGATATGCTCATACTGTTCTTTATTTCTCTATTTTTTTATTATTATTTTTGTAAAAGTTATATATAAACTTGAATTTCGTTAAGGGATTTCTGTAGGACTAAATTTTAAGAATTTTTACAACGCAACAACAAGTATTTATGCTGGCTGTAATATGATTTTGTTAATACTATGATTTAGGTACTAGAGTATATAACTACTAGATGGGCAATTTCTATTTTATATGATAATTAATAAATTATTAATTAATTAATTAATTTTATTATTAGAAATTATTCATATTTAGAAGGCTACATTAATTATAGAAGTAATAACAAGAAAATAAGTAATTTTATTTTAATTTAATAAATAATTAAATAATATAAAAAATTAATTTTACTAAGATATTCTATCTAATATGGGATCGAAGGAGTACTAACCTAAATAAGGAATGAAGTATATTTATTTATTGATTCCACGTTGGTAAAGAGGACTATAAGACAAGTGGTCTGGTAGTAAATGTTTGGATTTTCAATTGACATTAACTTTTCTTTAGTGACGGTGGACAAGAACATTACACCATCAAATTATTTTTAGAAATACTTATTTCTTTTAAATTAATTATATATTTTTCCATTTAAAATTAATGATTTTTCATCTTGTCCTTTTCTTTTTTCCTTTTTGATTTTTTAAAACAAGTTTTAAAAATCTAATATTTTTTTATTTGAAAGAATGTTCAAATATTTTTGATACTATCGCCTTTGAGTATTATTTAAATAAATTAGAGTACGTGTGATAGTATATGAATCAAAGTTTGTTTTCAATTAGTTTATGTATTGTTGATTGAATGAACTAAGAAGAGAAAATATAGTCTAGAGTAATAGAAGCACCTATCCCAAAACTTTTTCATGTTGCGAAGAAGACTTAATAAGTTGTGAATAATTCTTTTATGAGATTAATTAGTCTAGATTTTAAAAGAAAAAAAAAGAGAGTAAAAAGTTACTTGATAATTGTCTCAAATTGCTTTAATGGTGTTGATGGAGAATAAGGTGAAAATAACGAGGACAAGAAAGCAGTGGAAAAATCCTCCTTATTTTTGACAACCAAATAAGAATTCTAAACAAATTCCTAATAGGAATCCTATAATTAATTTAGGGTTTAAGTTACAATATACTATTTTTTTTTGTTATTTTTATTTAAACATTAATAATATGTGAACATATCATAATAAAAGAAATAAATATTCCTAAAAATGAATCGACTGTGTAATTTTTTTTTTGTCTACTGTCAATTGTGAGAAGCTAATCTCTTTTCAGTTTGCTTTTAGTTAAGCGGTGTCTCACCTAACCTAACTACCTCTCTGCAGTCTGCACTGCCCAAAACGAGAATATTTAAACCATATTTCAATTTTTTTTTGGAAAAGTATATTGAATCAAATATTACTCTGTTGGTTCATTTTGGACTTGGAATGTTTTTCAAAAAATAAAAATTAATATGAGTGTTTTATCACAATATTTTTATTAGTTGATACATAATTTTAGATTTTGCAAAATAATTTGAGAATTAAGTAATTTATTATGAGAGTAAAACATGAAGAATAAAAAATATTTTCTCTTAATATGCTATAAAATGACAAGTAAAATTGAATTGCATGAAAATAGTGGACACAAAAAAATAAACTAAAAAAATACTTACTCTATAACCAAGCACAACTTCACGATCAAATGTTCACTAAATATTTCTGTACAATATTAGTCAATATTTTATAATTGCCCAATACTGTAGTATGATAGTATCTAATTGTGAATACAATAATTTTTAATATTTACCAAAGCATACGCACACTCCAAACCTCAAATTTCGTTGAACACCGAAAATTATTTATGCTATCATACTACAATATTGGGCAATTATAAGTTCAGCTTCCTTTCCCTTCACCTTTAACCTTCTGAATCTTCCCGCATTTGCTTCAAATAGAAAATTTTGGACTCAAAATGTGCCTTCATAAGTCATTTAGATTTTACAAGTGTTGAACTCTTTCATCTTAGCTAAGATTAATTTTTTTTTATACAAGGTTGATCAGAAAGCATACACGGAGAGATGGTTGGCAATGAAAAGGGCATTTGTGTCATTTGGACAAGCAACTAAAAACAGTAAGGAAACTGTTCCAGTTAGGAACATCGAATTATAAGACAGAAAATTACATCGTTTTTATAAGGTTAAAGTCAATTTATTTATGTTTATATAGTAGATAATATTGAACTCGCTTGACTACATCACATATTTACATGCTTATATTTTAAACTTTTTAAAAATTCTGATTCCGACACTTTTTCGTTAATATGTGTAAATTACAAATTACAATTGTCAAAAATGGGACCAACGGATATCCTTTGGAACAAGGGGCACATGCGTCCCAAGGACACGTCCCCTTTACTTTAGCGGTTGGTTGTTTTCATCAATTCTATGTGCCCATTATTCTCGCTCCTTAATTATTCATATTTTGTTCTTCCTATCCTATTTGAATGACAAAAAAAAGAAACTACTCATATAAGACAAATAGTCTCAGTCCGATGCAGTAAAGAATCTTTTTTCCAATATGCATACAATTTTAGTTATTATATATAGAAAAACTAACATAAGAATCTCGTGAAGATATTCACTCTGTCATTACATTATACTCCAGAGTTATCGATTACTTGTTATTAGATCTCATCATTCACTACACTAATTCTTAATAATGAGAACATTCTCATTATTATCAATCTATATATATATATATATATATATATATATAAAACTAATAATTCGGATATCCGGCATAATTATAGAAGAACGTGTTTGGTAAAAAAATAAATAAATTACTCCTTAGTTAAAAAGACGTGAGAGGATACCCGACATAATCATGGAAGACTCAAGCCATGCATCATATCGAGAGATTCGATATTTAGATTATTAGTAATATTGCCTGAAGTCCCACGTTGAGGTAAAAGTAAAACACTCCTTAATAAAAGCGATTTCTTACTCCGAGAGATTCGAAGTTGAGACCACCCAGTTACCACTCCACCATTTGTTGGTAGATAGTAATTAGCTTCGATGTACGTAGGTATTGAGAGTTTTGAAGATTTATAGTAATTACTAAGGGGAATAGCACTGTCGACGGAAGTTATACATTTTGAGAAGGAATTGATTAATCCATGATAGATAAGTCTATAATATTATTGTAGACTTGTATATAGTGCCTAAAATATTGTAATCCAGTGTATAATGTGAAGTAAGTGAAGTATATAGGTGGTCCAGTTTGTCCAATGCCACAAATGTTAAGAACTTAGCATAAATTTTTAAGTATTCTAGACTTTGATCATGTTATTTAATTTGGAATCCTAGTATCCTACCACCATATTAAAATTTACGATAAACTCATTCTACATGATTTTATGGGAAATTAAGGAATTACTTTAAAAATAAAAATTTGTCATTAGCTAATTGAATACTTGTACAACTTAGTTACTAATTAATTAATGATGATTGTTTACCGTTGCAGAATGTTAGGTGTTTGAGGAATATATGTCATTTCCCAACGCTATAGGTAATTGACGCTTCGACGGATGCAACATGATTCCTTGCTTCAGGTAGAGTGGAAATGAAGAAATAGATGAAATATATTTCACTAAACATTTCTGATGTAAACATTCGTAATGAAAAAAAAAAATCAATAGAAATCCCTTCCCTCTTTAATAGGTTTTATATCATGTGAATAAGTATCATTATTATTTTTTAGCTTAAATAACTTTTAAGCATTCTTAAAGTGTTGTGATAAAATTAAAAAAATTAAAATGAAGTACTTGTTTTTAAGTCAAAATAATAAATATAAATCAACACATAAGCTAGATATCCTAACTTTAATTTTAAATACAAAAGCAAAAGGTCAATCCAACTCGTTTGGTGTGAAGGATGGGAATAAATAGTCCTAAGATAAAAAAAATTAGTCCTTGGATTAAATTTTAGTGTCTTGTTTGGTTGACATGTTTGAGATAACTTATCCCACCATTTATACCATAGTGATGAGATAAGTTAAATATGAGATAAGTTATCCCAGAATAACTATTCTCAGGATAATTAATCTTGAAATAACTTGTTCCCAACCAAATGATCCCTTCACTCAACAATCAGTCATTTTCTTCTGGATGCTTTAAATGGGGCTTGTAACCAAAGTTAGGTAGCTTATCTGCAAATCTATCGTGCGACAATTCAGCAATTCAGTAAGATAGTCTTTGTCAACAATTGCTAAAGCACTATATGATATATATTTCAATATATAACTTTACTTATTTATTTGTTTTATGTATAATAAATGAAATACACAAAAAAAGGAAAATTCTCAGACATACAACCCATTGTTCTATATATTCTCGAGCAAACAAACAAAATGAGCAACAAAACACAAGGATTGATTATCCTAATTATTTTATGTTTTTTAAACTTTTATATTGGAATACAGTCTGAAAAGTTATATCATGGTGCCCATATATGTTTAAAATTTTAAACCTACGAAAGGATGGCTTTTTGTGCAGGCAGTTTTATACTCCAAGTACTTTTAAACTTTTTCTCTAATTTTAAAAGACTTAAGAAAGGGAACTTTTTTGGTAGTGGAGTATCACGGGTGCGATTCCACAAATGTCATAACTCATATATATGGTGGAATTAACGTAACCAAAGTTGCACGCCTTTATATATATATTCTGTTTGCAGCTCAACAATCATTGTCTTATTCTAACTTCCACCATAGTATTAAATAAAAATATTCAGCCGCCTATACTTATTTGTGTCTTGTGATTTATCGATTTTTTTAAAAAATCAAAGAAGATTAATTCGATGTATATGTTCATAAAAAAATTATTCCAAATTGTATCTTTTCATTATAAGTTTCCAATTCACATAAGAATTGTGAAGATGTAGTTCAAACTCGGTTTCGTTTTGTAATAAATTTTATCAATAGGTAAAAAGATCAAGAAATTAATCTATGTCACACTGGTGTGGGGTTCGATACTCCCTCCACACACCTATAGACTTTCATTTGAATCGTAGACATCAAAAGTGTGTACAATCTAAGACATGAATGTAATAGGTAAACAATGAATTAGATTAAGTTTGACTTTCGATAAAAGAAAATAGATTTTGAGTTTAACCTAACTCAAAAAATAGCTTAGAAAGATGCTCTTTCTAAAAGGCATATCATTCCGCTAATTTTGGCACTGATTCCATCAAGTATGAAGCAATGAATGTTGGCTTTGTTTGGTAAAATAAATAATTCACTTTCTTTTGGCGTGATTGTGCTGGAACAAATCATATCAAACATGGTACACAAATGGACCCTTAGTGCTCCAATTGTCACTAATTGCCTTATTTAACACAACCTTTTAATTAGGGTAGTTAACAACTTTTTGAAGTAGTATCCACGATAATTTATACTGAGCCTACATACTTTTTATAAAATAATTGAACAAGATAATATATGGTAAAGAAGTTGGTCTAAGAGGAATAAAATCATAAAGTTTTGTCGGTTGTCCCTTTTGAAATAGTAGTTTTAGTAAATGACTTTTTTTAAAATTATTTCTCTTCCAACTTATGACCTTTTAGATTATCGCCTAAAGATTCTTTTGAGCAAACTGGAAATCTTATAAGTAACACTAGATCATGCTATAAAAATTTGTAGGCGTAGATAACAATCTAATTAATGTTTTATCAATTCCAAGGACTATTTTGCACAACTTTTAAAAGTAAAATTTAAATAGCAAACTTAAAAGGGAAATTGTATGAAATAACAAACTATTAATTCAAATTAAATGATATAGTCATAGTTTATTTTAATTGTAATTCGCAGCAAACATCCTATTTTTTGCCATCTGATTCGATATACAATTAGCCATTTTCGGTATACAATTAGCCATTTTATACATTTCGGTATAAAATGTATAAAATACGTTTGTGTTTGTATAAAGCGAGAGAAAAGTGTATATACAAATACAAATACATATATTTTCATCCTATACACTTATAATTATATAAATACAGATCTTATTATATAAATTACAATGCATAAATGAATTTATACAAATCGAATGATTTGTATAAAATTGGATGTTTGTAGCTAATTATACAAATCAAAAGCTACATAGCAAACTGTAAACATAAATTTTGCTATGAAGCGCAATTATGCAAATTATAGTTATAACATGTAAATATGATTTTTATATTTGCTATATGTGAAAGTTGTTCAACTTAAAATGGATATTGTAAGGACAGTCTTAATGTTTTGTCCCTTCTCCCTCAAGAGAAACCACAAAGCTCTAATAACGGATTTTGAGCCCATTTAGTTATACCGACTTAAACAAAGGGCAAACTACATAAATCCCACTAGTTTAGGTCCTAATTACTAAGATTCTCGATAGTTTCAAATATTACTTCCTCTACCATATTTTCATACTTAGGATACATAAGATTGAATCTGGAGATACATGTATGAGATACATATTTTATTTGTTTGAATTAATAGGTTGTAACCAATTTCCTTAATTAGAGGAGTAATTAAGGATATATATGAATAATTAATTCTGAAAATTTAAATTAATCAAATCGCTTATCATAAGGTGGAAATCAAGGAGTGTATCTATAATTAATTAATTTCAATTTATTATTTCAAAATTATCCTTTGAAATAATAAATTCATTATATTATTAGTAATAAACAAAAGCATGTATATCTTGGTCATGTAATTTGATTAATTTCATTTAGTACTCTTAAAATAATAAATTCGTTAATTTGATGTATCTATTATCTATATATGATGTATCCAACAAACTAAATACTTAGATACATGAGTATTATACAAGTACATTCATATGTATCATAGAAGTATCTAGTATTAATTTCGTGTATTTGTTATATGTGTCAACTATTAATTTCATGTATCTATTTATATGATCTAGTTTTAATTTCACGTATCTAGTATTAATTTGATGTATCAAGCATCAATTTCATACATTATATTCAAAAACATGTATCCCGAATACATAGTAAGTATATACATGTGATTATGTGGATCTAAATATAAAATGCAATTGAAACACACAAATTTTAGGAACAAATCATGACCGCGAGATACATGTATCATTAAAAGTGAGATATGTGTATCCAACAGTATTAAAAATCGAGATACGTGCTATTAATTTGAATTAAAGGTGAGATACATGTATTCAACAATTTTAAAGGATCGTTCTTAAACTTAGATCTATTTTCGACCTGTTTTATGAATGGTCATTCATTAAAATTTGAGAAACAACAAAAGCTAGCAAACAATGTAAAACCTAATTTGTAAAAGTTTATAAAATCAAACTTTAGAGCAATATGAACTCTACAACTCATATATATTTAATAGAAAATACATATACATTTAATAAATAAACAAAATACATAGAATAAGGAGAAGAATGGTAGATATATAGATGAAAGGAAGATACATAAGACATTTGGATACACGAACATCAGACATATGGAAGAATGACATGTGCATATGACATGTAGATACACCTGGGATTCAACTATGAACCAAAATTGTTTTTGTTAGATATTATGAGGAGGACGAAGGAAGAGAGAAAAAATGGCAGAGGACGTGGGGTTAGGGGGGGGGGAGATATATAGTTGGTGAAGGAGATTGAGGGAGGTTAATTGTTAATGTACCTTCTATTAAGGAGTTTAAATTTTAAGATAATTATTCAATATCATATCTGATTTAACTTTTTAAAATATATGGTATAATTATTAAAAAGTGATATTAAGAGTAACATTTTTAAACTATAGATAATATATGTATATATGGTAGTTAAGTATGTCTAATTATGTAATTTTTCCTTAAACAAATACTAGGAAGAATTGGACTCTTTATTTCTGGATCTTCGAATGTTTATGGGTCCCTATTGGGCCTATAAAGCAAAATTTGGCTTTTTTCCAGATGGAGTTGGTCAGCTTCCTCTAGGGATCGTTTGGCATGGAGGATGAGATACACAAAATTATCTCACGAATTGAAATATTTCACAAGATTAGTTATCCCATTTTAATAAAATTGTATGAAATAACAAACTATTAATTTAAATTAAATGCTATAGTCATTGTTTATTTTAATTGTAATTCGCAGCAAAACATCTCCTTTTTTGCCATTTGATTCGGTATACAATTAGCCATTTTTGGTATACAATTAGTCATTTTATACAATTCGGTATAAAATATATAAAATGCGTTTGTGTTTGTATAAAACGAGAGAAAAGTGTATATACAAATACAAATACATATATTTTCGTCCTATACACTTATAATTATACAAAGACAAATCTTATTATGCAAATTACAATGTATAAATGAATTTATACAAAACTGAACAATTTGTATAAAATTAAATGTATCTAGCGAATTCAATAAATTTGCTATGAAGCGCAATTATGCAAACTATAGCTATAACATACAAATATCATTTTTATATTTGTTATATGTGAAAGTTTCTACAATTGTAATATAAATGGTGGATAAATAATTTTAGGGTTAACTACTAGGGAAAATTATCACTAACCAATGCAAACTATAATAAACATACATTTTATTCTGAGATTATAATCATAGCCCTTTACAAACTTGTTTATAATTTTATATATTTTTTCTTTTTCTATATTTAAATTTTAAAAAAATATTAGTTTCTTTTATTCAATTGGTAATTGATCAGACATATATGAAAAGTACACAAACTCTTAAGAAGTACAACTAAACTCCGCCATAAGCGGAGAAGCCCCAACATAGGATTCTAAATTGAGCCCAGAAAACACTTCCAATAGCAAGACAACACGTGGAGTAACTGACGAAATACGCGGCCCAAGTGGATCCCACCCAAAAAAGCTTTTGGCGGGTCATTGACAACAAACAAATTCAAATAAGCAGTCTTTTAGCCAATCCCTAGGTCACCCCCGCCCAAAAAATATTTCCCTCCAATCCATCAGTGGTTCCTTCTCCATCTGCTAGGGTTTATGCTTCTCTTTTTTCAGGTTCGTAATTTCTTACTCTTCCTTGTTGTTTTGTTTGGTTTTGTGTATGTGTGTTTCTGAATTTATTGTACTTGAATTTTGGGGTTTAGCTGTTAGTTTTGATTGTTTATATGTAGTTAAGTCGTATCAAGTTAATTATTGAGGAATTCGTGCCTAGCCTTTGTAAGAATTCATCAGCGAGTTATTTGAAAAGCATCAAATTTCTTGTAGTTTCATAATTTGTGGCTTCATGTGAATTTAGGTTGCATTTGGTACTTTGTGAAATCATTTTCTCTATCAGTTTCATGTATGGCTTGTTATGAAAAAAGGCAACATATGGTTGTTGTACGAGGCGTGTGATATGGTATAAAAATAGCTCTTGGTGATACTCTTAATGTCTGAATACAACGACATACCCGGCGTAGACCTATAAAGTGGGTATGGGAAGGATAGAGTGTACGCATACCTACCGTACCTCAGAGTTAGTTAGGTTGTTTCCGATAGACCCTCAGCTTAAGGAAAAAATAGTCCAAAGCAATCCAGAAAAAGAAGTAATGAAAGTGTAAGAAACAACCAATAGTAATATGAACAACAGATAGTAGCAGTACAATACTATGATAAAATGATACTATAGTCGAAGTACAAGAAGAATCAGATTGTAACAAAAATTCGAAGTACAAGAAACTACACGTGTAATACTACAACTACTAGTATGGACGGACAACAAGACAATGCACTCCTAATATGGATAGTTTGAGGTATTTTTTAAAGAGAAATGACTTCTTACAATATATAATTGAAGTCAGTTTACCCTTTTATTAATAATGGACTGTATTTTCCTTGTAGAAAACATTTTAAACTATTCAAATTTCAAGGATAGTGAAGCATTGTAAAATTATTTCTTGTGGCTATATTTTTGTATACCATCTGGAAGTTGGAATGTTTTCTTGTTTTGATAAGTTATTTCCTTTTATCCTTTTAACTTTTTCAGGTTAACATGGAATGAAATCTGGGTCAAATTTAATCTTAAATTGGATACATTAGTTTGGGAGTTAGTGAACCTTGAGGGTAAAGGTGATCCCTAAACCTAATTTCCTGCCAAGTGAAAAAACAGAAATAGTATTATGGGGAAAGTATCTCCTAAAGATGGGCAATCCAACAGTCTGAAACAGAAAAGGCGGTCGAAGAGTACAAAGAGCAAGTATCTGAGACCAGGTGCTCTTGCACAACTTCGGAATACCAAGGTTTCTGCTGCTAAATGTTGTGCTTATCTTTGGAAGAGAAGAGTGGTCGTAACGGATACAGATGATGCTAATAAGGAAGTTCTGTTTCTAAATGATGTTAATGATGAGAGTCCCATATTTCTATCTCCCGTGAGATCTCATTTGAGGGAAGTGGCTTCACACATGGATTTAGCCAAGCAGAATTATTTGCTAATGACTCCAAAGACACCCGGAGCTGTAGAAGGCATGTTGGAGTCAAGGCTTGAGTCACTACCATTGGATTTATTGGTATTGAATGTGCTCTTCCTTTTTCTCCAACCTAATCATCTAGTTCAAACTTTGTTCATTATATCCTTGTGTACATCAATTTACTTGGCTTGCATTCTCTAAATGTAGATGTTAATAAGTCTTCTTTCACTATAGGTAGAGAATAAGAAAAACTGTTGGCAATCTTTGGAAACGCAATAGGAGGTTGAATGTGCTACTTCTAAAATTATTAGCCAATTTGAAGTGTTAACGTTGAATCAATTTGAACATTAGTGTATATGGGGTTGAACATGTTTAACAGTAAGCTACAAAATGCAAAAAGTAAAATTGACATGTGATATTTTATAGTGGTTCAACAAGCCATTATCCAGTTCTTGAGAGTTGAGATACAAAGGAGTTATACTTGAGTTCCTTTGCTCATGAGTTTCGTACAATTTCTAGTGATTTTCAAACACCCACCACCGACTTTTGGAGGTTGCACTTGTTGATCAAGTATCAACAACAAAATTGCATGTTGGTTTTCACACCAACAATGAGATCCCACATAACTCATTTTTTTCAACTCACGATCTACAATGAAAGGAGGTCGCTGTCTCTTTTCTTGTACAGAGAATGATTTTCCTTTTTTTTGTATGTTCTTTAGGAACCTGTCTTTTTTTTCTTGAACTTTGAATCTCAGTGACTGTTCATCTGCAATTATTTATAGAGTGTGATTCAAGGAACACATGTTTCTGGGATTAGAGCTATATTTCAGACGTTTCCTTGCCCTTTTGCAGAAACCTCAATTCTGAGAAATGAGACATTAGTCCTAAGAAATCTCCTTGATTGCAAATCTTTAAAGTGATCTCTTCCCCTTGCATGCATAGATTCTGACCCATTGATTGTGTCCTAATTTGTATGCTTTCTCCAGCATATCTTTTCCTTCCCTACTGATTTTCTCAACCTTCCATAATCTTTTGTTTCATGCCAATCAAGAAATTACTTCATTAGTGCAAGGAAATTCTTGTCAATTATATAATCCTTAGTTCAAATAAATATGTCATTTTTCACATTAAATCTCAGTACTTTTGTCAACTTTTCAGTTGCTTGTTGACATTAGTAAACTGAAGATGGTTCTATTCTGATCTGATTCATTTGATCTAAACATCTGCATGAATGGAAGCTCCTAGCTGTCTCATTCCATTACAACACATCAGTTACGTATCTGTTTTGAATTCCTCTATTAGCAAGCTTAATTCATCAGTTCTTCACAGTTTGAAGCTATTTGTGTGCTACTGCCTCTCCATGTAGATCTTTTGGTTTCTTTTCCTCACTCTCTCCACCTAGCTTCCTCATCAGCATTACCAGGTAACTGGCTACTTAATCAAATATTAATGTTGTAGAGAACTTGAATTCTTGAAAAAATGAAAGCAAAAAATTATAAGAAAAATAGGCTGAAAGGATGAGCAAATAAGCTGAAATAGCGGTTTGGCAAATGAGTATTGTGTAATATGACAGTAGGTGTGTTACTTATTGTTCGTTTGTGTTTTCTGAAATGGAGATAGTATGATATTTGACATTTGAGAAGAATAATTAAACTAACCCTTATGTTACTGAGGACAGAATCCAATTCCTGCAGTTTATTGTCTGAGCTGATTAGCTAATAGTTTTTTATATATTCTACTTAAGGTTAACATACTTTGCCACCTGCAACATGACCAACTTAAAGCAGTTTTCCATGTCTCTCAGAAGACCAGGAAGGCAGTGAGTCATTCTCTCTCTCTCTCTCTCTCCATTTTTGTCCTTTTAGCCACATAAGAAGATGTGATGTCTAATTACTGGTGCAAACGGGACAGGTAACTTTGGCAAGACAATTCCATTTCAATTATACGACTCCAGATAGAAGGCGACAAGATATGTTAGGAACCATGACTCCTCTCCCCACTGATCACTGTCCTTTTGCAAGGTAATACTATGATCTTCCAACCATCCTTTAGCTGGCTAACTGATTTATATGCGTTAAATTTAGATATAGCTGTCACTTTGCAGGAAAGGGGATGGGAAAGGTGCATGGGTTCACAGCCCTGTTACTCCTCAGGCTCCTAAGCATGGTCCCAAGCCCCCATCTCGCCTCAAGTTTATAGAGATGGAGCAAATTGCAGCTGTTCTTTTCCAGGAATCTGCATTTCCTTCAAGGCATTTGGTGCCATCTGTTATACCAAAACCCCTTTGTAAGCCCTTGGGTTCTAATAGAGTCCTATTTTACGAGGATGAATTATGCCAGGCTGTTTCTCAGAATAAACTTCGTTAGCTTCTGTTTAGTTTCTCATCTCCTAATGTGTATAGTAGGAATCTTGGTAGTACTACAGCCATGATAGAGTTCTGTAACATTATCAAGGCATTCGTGGAAGTTGTGGTGTTTGAAGATTGCAGTAGGTTATACAGGTTTGAAGATTGTGATGCGAATAATACATTGATATTGGTCGTGTATAGTCCTATATAGCTTCCTTGTATTGGGTTTTGGAGTGGCAGTGATTGTTGCTTTTATCTGTAGCAGTTAAATGAAAAGAATACAAGCAATGTTTTAGTGCAGTTGATTGTGAGAATGAAGCTGATACTTTTTTACAAAACTTTAATATCAAGATCTTCATAGTTGCTCTAGAAATACCTTATAACACAATCTTTAATATCCAACAAGGAGAGTTGGCATGTATACTATGCAATGATATTTGCATTCCATTTGGGGGGTTGAAGAGGGAACACAAATTAATTTAAGCTTTTTGCACTTCCTACACCTATTGTATCTTTCAACCTATAAATATTATATTCATTTCTTTATATAATCAGAAAAAAATTAATCATTTTTTAAGAGGGAAACTAGGAAGAAATGGATAAGAGAACAAATAAAACTGTGCTGGAACAGAGGGAAACTCCAGTGAAAATAAGCGTAGTTCTCCTGTAGAGGATCTGTCTATCACACGTTTCAACAAATAACCATTCTGCTTTATATTTAGTTCCTATTTGCTCATCAGTATATGAGTTCTGTGGTTTCACAATGATATGAAATGAAAATAATATGTGTAAAGGATTCAAAATACTGAAAATTGATTGATTTGCACAATGAACTGAACAAGTTAGTTTCATGCACCTCGCATCATATTATGTGTGAATCACTTTTGCAAGTGCTTCACGACATGAAGCACGTGTACTATACATGCACACAACCGAGAAAAAGCTCATAGAACTGACTACTGTTAATAAATTTACACTATTGAAAGAGGGCGCTAACAAAACACCAATGAAGACACAACTTGATACGCCTTAAAAACAATCATATAAAGTTGGAAGGACCATTGTGGTGGCTTCAAATCCATCCCTGCATATAGGATGATTGCAAAGCAAACCACACCGACCCTGCCTGTCAATGAGCACTAACAAGGAATGGGTGCTGGCAGACACTGCACTCAATCGTTTCTGATCCAGAAGCTGGGACTTCAACCTACAAACGTAACTGCATTAGATATTTCCCAAGCGGAAGTTGCTGGGTTAACACTACAAGAAGTCTCAGCAATAGGTAGAAAGCAAAGGCCGTCTGCATTTCATATTTTCCACGACCCTGTAATATAAAAATGCATATTTCACCATTCTCTTAATCTTTTTTTCATTTGGTAAAAAGTTCTAAAAGGTTTGGCATCACGTTTTACTCTATACATTAGATCCCAAAAACTTGCCCAATCATTTCAACGGCATAAAATCTGCTAATCTAGGTAGTACTCTTCTTTCCTTGTTCCCTTTCCCCTCCTTTTGGCCAACTGTTGAAACTAGTAAATTTTACAAGTTTGAAAATATGAATTACTTTCTTAGGGACCTAGACACAACAGGACAACATGATCCCCCCGCCTTCAATTATAGCAGATCAAAGAATGATTGAAAGGGAAAATAGGCAATTTCATTCAATGGAATAGAGCTACTATGTAGTGCGAAAATTAATCTGCTAGTTTCAACCATAAAACAAATAGGGAAGAGGGTTCTAAACCTGCAAATGGACTGTGCAAGTTGGGCATGCAACCTCTCTCATCCTCCTGGATCCTTGGGATGTATGACCTGAAAATAATAGATATTTTCAGTTCAGGAAAAGAAAAATCACCAAATTGCAGCCGCCATAGAACTTTGCACGCCAGTTCCAGACAGCAATCCATTGCAAAATGATGTTATTTGAATTGAACAAGAAATTATCATGGCAATGGCTCTTGATGTCTTCCACTTTTTGTCCATCTCCTCCTGTTGATGAAATTCGAATCAGAGATATTCACACTAAATGCTTAAGATGCAACCACAAAAGATAACTTAAAAAAACCATCAGCCAAAGATGCAACTCTAAGATGCTATGTAAACACACAAATTCATGATTCTGTTGCTCATATCGTATATCCTATTTTTACAATTACGTTGTCCAAAAATAGCTATCCCTCAAAAACCTCAGAAACTATTGATGCAATAGTACTATTTTGCGTCGTCAAACTACTGTTTTGATAACCTATCTCAAAAGAACAAATCGCTCAACAAGAGCAAATAATGATGGAAACATCGAAGTAATATCTACCTGGAGTTTTTTTGCAAGGTCCACATGACTCGGCATTACAACAACTCTGACCGCTGCTTTAGCATTGCTGAGCCTCTGAGTTACCTCAGCCTGCAAATTGAGAGGCAATATTAAGAACACTAGAAACTTTTTGAGGACAGTACATTTTGTGAAGGTATTGCTAAAAGCTCTTATGGCCAATAAAATTAAAAAATGCAAACATACAGAAGATCAACATGTTGAACAATGATAACAACAATAAAGAATGTAAACATTGAAAAGCATCATCACGAAAGAGTCGCAAAGCTTTGAATAGTACAATAATCATATCAAGATCATAAAAGTCAGAAAAAGCTGAAAGGTTTTGATGCCTCATTTTTTTCAGAAAGAAATTTCCTAAGGCTTGAGCGCAAAATCTTGGAGTTAGAGGAAGAAGTAGCACATCTGCGCAATTTGGCCGAGCTATCCATTTCTCTCGGAACCAATTTTGGGGAAAATATAGACAACCCTCCTCTCACTAACCAAACAACCTTACCAAACAATCCTCTACCCAACATAACCTGACTTGATCCCACTCATCCCAATATCTTCCCACCTCACACCCAAAATATCCAAATATCCAAATATCCAAATACCCAAATACCCAAATCCCACTTTACCAATACCACCAGCAACATAAGGCAAGCCTTCCAAAAGCAATGCCAAACTATAATATACAAACCCTCATATGCCCCTGGAAATCACAACCTTAACGTCATATATGTGGAAACTGCTCCCCTAACAAATGACTACCACGAATCAAAATCTTTTCAAAAGGACATTCTGATAAAAGCCCTGACCGAGAGATTGGATAATTTGGCCAACAGAGTGCAACATGTAGAAGGAAGTAAGAGGTTGGGAGGACTAAGCTATGAGGATTTGTGCATGCACCCCGAATTACCGAAAGGGTACAAACTCCCAAAGTTTGAAATGTTCAATGGTTTTGGAGACCCCAAAGCCCACCTGAGAATGTATTGTGACAAGCTCGTAGGGGTGGAACGGGACCAGAAGATAAAAATGAAGCTATTTATGATAAGTCTCACTGGGAAGCTCTATCATGGTATATCGAACAAGACCTCACAAATGGGTCGAATGGATGGATATGGCCACAGACTTCATGAATAGGTTCGAATTTAATGTAGAAAATGTGCCCGATTGGTTCTACATCCAAATCCTGAAGAAAAAGCCTAGTGAATCCTTCAGGGATTATGCCATAAGATGGAGGTCTGAGGCAGTTAGGGCCAGACCTCCTATGGAGAAATCTCAGATGAAAGATTACTTCATCCGCGCCCAAGAGCCACAATACTATGACAGGGACAAAGACTTCACCTTTTCAATTATAGAGAAAAATAATTAGTTCTATAGAAGAACATAAAAAGGAAGAGAAGTTACAAATTTTTTAGAGATATCATGAATTTTGAGTGAATAAAAGTTAGAAGTTTAACCCATTTGGCTAATCCATATTTTACCCATATTTTACTTTATACATGTAAAAAATCACCTACCCAACCCATTAAAATATGAGCGGGTTACCAAAATATAGGCTCATTCTGCCATCACTATGCACCACCATCAAAACCTCCAGATACACGGCCTAATCCAGTCTTTTTCTTCTTCGACGAAGTTTTTGAATAATTTCGGCAAGGTTTATGACAATCGAATGGTGAGAAAATTAAAGGGAAAAGGTTGGATACGGTGGTGGATGATGGAGGAGGTGTTGGAAGGAAAGAGAAGGAAGAAGAAGAAGAAATTAAAAAAGAAAAGAAAATGTACAATATTGAAAACTTTTCACGAGCTCAAAACCAGTGTATCGCACGCAATATGCCAACCCAGCAAAAAATGTCAAAATGACACAATAGGTGACATGAGGAGTCTAAAATGAACAAAGTCTAGTTAAAGTGTCTAAATAAAAATTGGTGCCAACTTTAGGTGGCCACCGATGAGTTTGACTTTAGTATTTTATGTGCAAATGCTCAAGCAAACTCAAGGACCACTTTCTATTACATCGCAAGGTGGCAACATGGTTTTGGTAGATGATATTTAGTTAGTTTGATGTACAGTGAATGATTTCAGATTGTCAGGTCTAAGGGAAGAGAGATGTTGCAGATTGTCAGGTGAAGGGAAGAACTACACAGTTGGGCCTATGGAAGGAGGAAGAGAAGACCAAGAACATTATTCATTTATTTTTTTGATCAAGTAACCAGGAGCATATAATTGTTCCCCACTACTTCTTCTTATGTGGGTCTTCTTGCAAAGAGAGGAATAGAAAAACATTTGATTGTGCAAAAGAACAATATTGTACATATGGGGAATATCCTTGTATTTCTCTACCTAAACTTTCTTGTATACAAGAGATTTCCGTAATTAATGATACGATATTTACCGTATGAAAAAATCGTCAACGAGAAACCACCACTATATTTTGACATGGTTAGATAGATAGAAGCACATGCATTTACATCCTAAATGAGCTCAACGAGGTAGTTGAGCATCACATCTCTAATCTCAATGAACATTTTTGACAAGTTCCAATTTCTTAATGATTAACCAAAGGGTTCTTTTTGGCAAAATCGTACGCACATAAATTATGGCCTTTTATAACTCTGTCGTAGAAAGTTTCTTTAATGACTTATAACATAAAAGTAGTTCACATTTTTCTAAATTCCATCCCAATAATATACCCTTGCTCTTCCCCCACCTCCCGACCCCCCCCCCCCCCCCCCCCAAAAAAAAGAACTTTCAACAAGCCAAAAGAAAAAGAGGTACTGAGATTTGTTGGAATTTAAGCCCAAAGCACAAATAAGCCCCAGGTATTGACCAAAAAAAGGAGAAAATGAAGAAAGAAAAAAAGATACATATGATTCTAAGAGTTTTTGTTTTTTTGTTTTTTTGACATTGTATATGATTCTAAGAATAACAACTATTCTAAGAATAACAACTATAGCATAAAGATGATTATATAGACAAAAGGAATTGAAAAAATTAGAACTGTATTGCAGCTATCATTTGGATGAGATACACTCTTTAGCACCTTGCTGCATGAATTGGTGCTCACGGGAAAAGCGCAAAGTTTGTTTTGCACCTAACTTCAGTGGTTAAAGAAGTCTACAATGAATGTTCAATAACACTTTCTACACCTCTACATGTTTGACATTCTACTCTTTCCATTTTGTCTTCCTATTAAACTTTCAAATCAGTTAACAGCCAATTTTTATGAAGAATAGACATATAACACCCGACACTAGACATCATATTTGAGTCACTTCAGATCTGGACCAACTCAGTCCAGAGTGTGAGGCCTTAGTGACTTGCTCACTAGCCATATTAAGGCTAAGGATGAAGAACGAGCTTGAATGAATATAATCACTTTAGGAATAATATGGCAAAAGTTCAATAAGCAAACTTGATTAGTAAGAGGCCGAGTTTTTTCTGCAAAAGAGGAATTCTTCAATGGCAATGGACAGTAGTATTAAAGCTCTTATTCAGGCTTCCCACAAACAGAACCAAAATACATGATCCTGATTAGTCAATTGAGAGCTCATTCCACCAAAATTGCGAGGAAATAAAGAGTGTTTTTGGGAAAAAGGCATGACTCAATCCTATGTGCTAGAAAAGAGTGCTAAGATGAAAATAACAAAGACACTTAGAAAAAGTCATTGGTAGAGATATTTTGATGCAGGCATACCATGCATGAGTCACAAACTCGAACTGGTTGGGCATCTTCATCTGCAGTCAAAGCAGTTCTACCTTGAGTACATTTGTCACAGAAAATATCCCCACAATTTCTGCAGTGGTGCTGTAACAAATTTATACAAACATGCAATATAAGATACAAATGAGACATTTAAACCACATAAAACAGTTAGAATAAATGCTTACCCTTTGTACAAAAGCATTAAAATTCGTCCCACAAGCAGTGCACTTTCGAATTGCTTCATCGGGAACCTGTATGAGAAAAAACGAAGATAGTAGAAAATAGATGAGTTGCCAAACTTATATCCTTGCACAAGTTTCATTCAGAAGAAATAGAAGAAAATACTGCAATAAGTAGGGAAATAGATAGTCGTTAGATTATAATCTAACCCAGTGATCTTTCTATTTATTTATTGGCCTCATCAACTTCATCCAATCAAAACCTTTCTTCTTCTCAGCAGCTAACTCAGATCCCCAGCCTGAGTACATGATTATTACTAGTTTGAGAAGAAATATTAGTAAAATAACGAAGATACGTACCTAATATACGGTTGATAGCAAGAAAAGGATAAAAAAAGACCAATATCAAGGTTTCAAAATCATGATTGTATTTACATGATAAGCCAACAAGATAAGAAAACCAACTAAAATTAACACAAATAGTTAAACTATTTAAGCTTAATGATTGTATATAGTGGTTGTTTGATAGAAGATTATGAATCAACCATAAAGCTTATAAAATATCAGTAAGGTGGGCAAGTGGCAACCAGAAATATAATTTTTTTTTTGAAATTGGTAACTTTTTATATTCCTCAGCATTAAGGGCTATGCTGGCCACCTCCAAAAAAAAGACTGTTACAACAAAAGGAAAAGACTAAAAAGAAATACTTACAGAGATCCTATGAAGTCCACTAATTGGAACTCCTCTTTTATATCCTGTTCTTTACACCAAAAACTAATTGCAACCAGAAATATAATTGTAACCTTTAGAAGAAAAAGTGGCTACTAGCTATATATATATTTAGTTATAACTGAATTTCTTTTGTGCACCCACGGGTGTGGCCTAGTGGTCAATGAAGTGGTTGAGAACCATGAGATCTTAGGTTCAGATCCTAGTGGAGACAAAAAATCACTAGGTGATTCTTCCCATATGTCCTAAGCCTTTGTGAACAGAGTTACATGGTACTTGTTGCTAGTGGGAGGTGCCAAGTATTCTGTGGAATTAGTTAAAGTGTGCAAAAGCTGGCCAGAACAATGCAGTCATAAAAAAAATAACTGAATTCTTCTGATTAAAACCCTGGTGGAGAAACATTAGATTTCTGTACAGAGTAAACACCTCCATAGCTCGTCTAATTCAACATGTGAGATAGTGAAAGCATACCCACGGGCGGGGGGAGGGGGGGATTCATCTGAATCTAGGATAACAATGAGTCAGGGATGAGGTGTACATGGAAACATCCACAAACCAACCACTCATATAAACCCTCCACCTACATCCTCCATATATAATGATATCATCACCGACCTCCTACTCGAACTCATCACTAATTAACATTCAATAAACTAATATAAAACTTGATACTTTGACATATGTTAGAATCCTAGGAATATTCTATAGCATATGTAAATATAGTAGGTAGCTTGATTTCCTCCTAGATTTACTCTGGCTTGATTTGATATTGATTTGTTTGATTATGTATTGATTTTCTTCCCTTTTTAGGACCTGTATACTTAGCTATTTAAACCCCAGTAACTTGTGGCCCCCAAAGGCCTAGCTCAAGTGGCAAAAGGTGGAGGATTTGTGGCTTAGGTCGTAGGTTCAATCCCCACACCATGCAAAGCGAAGCCCAATATTTAAGTGGAGAAAGGTAGAGGGGCAGGTCCATTATCCACCAAGTTTAGAAGGCTATGACTGGTCCAAAGGACGGGTCATAAACGAATTTCTTCATTATCAAAAAAAAAAAACCCAAGTAGCTTGTGGGAATAATTGAGCTGAGTTTTCTCTCAAACTCTCATCTTCTCGCATAGTATCAGAGCAGAGCCCATCTCGCCCAATGTTGGGAACCCCAAAATCAAAATTGCCCACGCACCAGATGATGCTAAGCACGGGGCGTGAGGTGAGGTGTTAAAGAATGACAACAGTCCCTCATTGGTGGTTAATGAGATGGGTGGACTCCTTAAGTCCTTATAAGGCTTGGACAATCCCCCTCCCTTTGGCATAGCTTTTGGAGTGTGAGTTAGGCAGACCTAATTTAACTACATATGTGTAATTCAAAAAAATACAAAAAATCACACATTTCAAGGAAGATATGCCAGAACAAGAAAAAATCTTCCTCCCTTTGAGCTAGCTTGCAGTGTGTAAGTTAGGTTTAAGACCTAATTTAACAACATATGTGTAATTCAAAAAAATCCAAAAAATCACACATTTCAAGAAAGTTATGCCAGAACAAGAAAACTAACAGCTATGTTCACACAAAAATAGAGTTACAAATATCTTTGTCAATATGGATGTAAATATATTACATAAACAAGAAAAAATGGGTCATGTGGGTTGCTTTCCTATATAACAGTGACCCCGTCTACCACCTACTGGTCTGACAAGAGGCAGGTATTAGTTATTAGCTAAGTTGGTTAACATTTCCATCCCACATCAAACACTTCTATCCTTAGTAAGTCACAGAGAAGTGAGTGCTTCAAATAATGATGCACAAAGTGATCCCGGAAAGAAGTGGTTAGTTCTTTGAATCCCAACTTTGAGGAGTTAAATCAGTGTCATCATATTGTATCCTAGATGTTGGATTGGTTATATTGGTTGCATTTGATAAGGCCTTGGTCTCTGGGAACAAATGAATTAAAAAAGGCATACACAGAGATGCAAACAATTTCAAATACTGATTGCTTAACCTGAATACTTGTTGTTGTCACTGCATCAAGAATATTATTTGTGGTATAGCTATTTGATTTCAGCCTAATACGTTTAGCTTCATTGTCGACAGAAGTTTTAGCCCAAAATGCAAATATATATGAATCCAACACCTGACAAAAAAAATAATAAGAATTAATTTAATTCACAAATATAGATGTCTATCAAAATTAATAAGCTCAACACAACAAACTTACCTCCAATTTTGTCACGTTCTCGAGTGAATATATCCTCAGGGTTCTGCTAGTCGCAGGCTCAAGTATGCGAATCCCATCTAGACCAATCTAAAAAAAAAAAAAATCTCAATCAAAACTCATAAACAACAAGTAGGAGTAATTGCCAAATGGTATACATAACATCAATAAGCAGGCAAACTGAAAACTACAAGGCGTTAAGTTAGGCCTTTATGCCTGATTCAAGACTCAAAGACATCAACAACTCTAACCTGACAGAGCACATCCATGTCACTCTGACCAATGCCTTCTGATAAAAGCTTGACCCGAAACTTCAGAACACCACCTGTGGCATCTTGTTGGTCCTCAACCTTAGGTGTTGCTTTTACAATTTCAGGAGTATTCACAGGTCGATGCTGTTGTTGCTCCCTCCCACTCTCACTATTAACATTGATAGGTCTTTCATAATCATCAAACATCAAACCCGCACTTGACTGTGATTGATTTCCACTATATAACTCCTCTTTTTTCCCATTATACTTGTAAACACCACTCTCATACAACCCTTGGTCTCCATATGAACCATAATTTGAGTTATTCTCAAACGAATTACCATAATTAGTCCCTGCGGAGACACCAAATGGCGTTAATGAATAAGGAGCAGATGAAATCACTGAATTATAATTAGGTGGATTTGGTGTGTGATAATTAGCACCAGGGGCAGCATAATCATAACTCACAGGTGTCTGATTTTGATCATAAGGGTAATAGTTGGGCTGCGGAGCCTCAAGGTGGGGGAAATCGTACGACGATTAAGAGCTGGGGTTTGAAGGGAACGGTGCAGGTAGATTATGGGCATGATCGGCAGAGGGCTGAGAATAAGGCAGATAAGTGGATGCGTAATTGGAGCAATCGTCAGAAGCAACCGGCGGGGCAGAGGCGTATTGGCTAGGGAGGGGAGCCGGATTGTAAGGTTGATCGGCATGAGTAGAGCTAAGGTTAGGGTTTTGCAAGGGAGGCTGGTAATGTTGGTAATAAGTAGAGCTAGGATCGTTGTGTTGCATATCGGAATATTTATAATTGATCGGAGAAAAGAAAGATTTGAACGGCCGGCGATTGGCTGATCGTTTGAATTGGTTTTGAGAAAAAGATAAGGATTTGAGATGTCGATTATTGCAATTATGGAGTTGTGATACTCTGAAGGATTTGGGTATGGAAGAATGTACAAGAAAAGGAAAGGAAAGTTCCGTTAACAGTCAGGAAGAGAGGAATTCGAAAAAAACTTGTTAATGAACGATCCGTACCCGTCAATGGAATATGGATATCTTCATAAATAGATACAAGTTGGACCGGGTATAGAAAAAGAGAAGGCGCAGGCCCATTTATATAGGCTAAGATAGACCTATTGCCCATTGCCACGTTGGGTGCCAATTAGGGGTGTAAAAAATGAATCCAAACATAGGTAACCCGCCTAATCTGTCCAAAATTTTAAGGGTTGGGCTCAAGATAATTTGAATTAGGTTCAATCTCAACCAATTCAAACCTAACCCATTTTAAGAGAATTCTCAATTAACCTCAATTCAATCTCCAATTTCAACTCGTTTTAAAACTTTTTACTAAGATATGTTTATATATTAAAGATATGAATTATTATCTATTTAACATCTAATAGGATTTATCAATCCATTTGTTACTTTTTTAAAAAAAATCTTGCACTGAAATTCAAATTGTGATTATAAAAGTTAAATATCACTATGTTAAAATTATTGAGATTAATCGGGTCAAATTGGGCGGATCAAGACCCAACCCGTTTTTTAACCCATTTGAACCCAACTCATTTGAGCCCAAAGTAAACTTGGGCGGGTCAAGACCCAGCCCGATTTTTATTTCAACCCATTTTAATATTTCATATTTCAATCCAACCCGCCCATTTGACACCCCTAGTGCCAATTGTTCCACATAAATCCGGGGAAATGTCATCACATAGCCACTTTTAGTTGTTGTTAGCTTGTGAGAGGAGAAATCCACAATTTACATCTTCTGAACGTGTGAATCAACACAAAGGTGTATCTAGGATTTCGATATAATGAGTGCACTATTGTGAAAAGATGATCTAAGATACAAATTTTTTGATTGGTTTGACATTTAGATTCTTACCATCGAAAAGACTTAAAATTTTATAATAATAGGTCCAAAATTAAAACGCTAAAACTGTTACTAATAACCACTTAGATAGGCGTTCAATTTTTTTTAAAAAGAAAAATAAAACAAGATAGATATAAAATTCAGATTTCTAACCTCACCTTAAGAGATGCACCCGATCATCATTATATTATATGATACTTCGAATATGAATTCACACATCTATATTTTAAAAAAAATTAAAAATATTATAGCACTATTATATATAATTTCGAAAGGGATAAGGGTCTGAAAAATACCCCAACTTTGGTCGAATTTGTTGTTGCGATACTAAACTTTCATAAGGACCTATTACCTCCCTAAACTATTTAATACCGTATTTTTTACCCCCTGAACTATTTAATAGTGTTTTTTAAATGTATATATGTGCCCACATGGACACATTACTATTTATTATTTTGCATTATTTTTTATGTCCGCGAGGGCAAATATATATGTTTAAAATACGGTATTAAATAGTCTAGGATTCTCATGAAAGTTTAGTATCGCAATAACAAATCCGACCAAAGTTGAGGTATTTTTCAAACCCTTATCCCATTTCGAAATGAAGCATGAATTCACATGAACTTGGTGACCTCCGCATACGCCCCTGTCAACACCCACTTCATACAATATATATTTGTTAAAATTATTATCTTTAAATCTTGATGGAACATTTTTATTGTACAAAATATCAGATGCGAGCCTCCTTTCCAACTGCTCTATCTATTTAACCAATACTTAGCCAAAAACTTTTTAAAAAGTGAATATATATTGCTTCCTGACTTCACTTTTCTTCTTCATCCTCTTCTTTTGTCGTCTTGTTAACATGTTTTTCTTACATTTCTTAGTAGCTAAGTTAAGGTAGAGGCTTAGAGCGACGAATCAAATAAAAAAGGACGTGTAGAATTACTCTTTGTTATTCTCATAATTTGCTCGAGTTTTATCATAATTAGTTGGAATTTCTTGTAAATTTTGTTTGGTAGCTTTTATTCCCAATTATTTTTTGTTATATGTAGTCCAAGTACAATATACGATGTATATGAATTACGATAAATGTTGATACATATCATTTGTTTTGATCCGTTTATCTTTTACTCTTTCTTTTGGGTTGATCCGTATCTAGTTTTTTTTTTCTATTAAGGGGACCAGGAATAAAAACTAAAGTAGATTCAACTTTAGGGACCTAGTTAAAGATTCTTGGCTTTAGAAGTGGTATGCATGCTAGAAACTGTTTGTAGGATACAGTCAAAATGAGAGGAGTGCTTAGTACATGATAAATTACATGTAAATCCTACTGTTTGACTAAATTAGATTTCATATAAATTGAATTTCAATTATTTGTGGAAACTGAACCTATGAAACTTGTGAAAGTGGGTGAACCTCTTGCCCCTTCTTATTGCTATTTGTGACGTCGAATGCTTAAGTACGATCAGCAGTTTGGAGAAAATTGCGGAAAATCGAACAATTATAAAGGGTTTCTGTTCACCCAAAAATTGACAGAATCCAATTCTGATGCAAAAATTCAAATTAAAAAATGAAATCGAAAAGATACAAAATCAAAAAATATCACTAAAGGTGGGTTGTACAACGTTCCCTTCTTTTTATGATATTTTTCCATTTTTATAACGGATTAATTCAATGAATTAGAACAAATCAACTGATTGATGAAATAAGCAACTAAAAAAGCTAGTGGATTGACGAATCGTTGCTTTACACAAATAGCTAATTTACTTGAGTTGTAAGCTAACCAGCTTTTGTCCAGGAAGCACAACAAAAGAATAGTAATAGGCAGAAGCAACGGTAAGAAAGCCTATCTCAAGTGAAATAAATAACAATAGCATTCAGTTGTCTTCACAACGGGGAAACAACCCTGCGTATTCAAGTAATTAATTATGGTTTTGATATAGAAGGGAGAAAACTAAATCAAGTAAATCCCTTCAATTTGCTAAGATTGTTTGATGTGACATAGTAATTATCTTTTAGAACGGTAATCAAGTGATAACACCCCACCGTTCCTTAATTAAAAGGGTGATTAGGTGCCGCTACGAGATGGAGATACATCATTAATTATCTCTGGAACGATGATTAAGTGTCTGCCACTATATGACATTTGGCTAAAATTATACTATGATCCAGTCTATTTGACCAGTTGCAAATGTTATACCAGCTGGACCCATTTTCTTCATTTGTTTTTTTCTAACAACACTAGGTATCTTAAAATTATTGGTCCATATAGTACGATTTTGCTAGACGAGGAGATCTAAGAAGCCTTACAACATCATTTAATTTATATGGTCTAGACAAAATTACGTGATTTTAAGTAAAAAATGGTTGGAGTGGACGGAGTCAGAGGTTATTAAGACTGCGATGACGTTTGATTTTCATCATTAACCGCGTAAATGACATAAACACCTTTTTATGGGGGGGCCTTGCAAACTTGCAATAAGAGGATAAGGCTAAGATTCCCACTAGATGAACCCAGAATTGCCACATATAGTTCCGCCTGGCATCACCCGTGGCTTATTTGTACAAGCTGCACGTACAAATCAACTATTGATAAGCTGCTTCCCCAAGCTACTAATTATATATATATATATATATTCTTACACCGTCTTGGTTACTGTCTATATACTAGCTAGTATTATTTTGTCATGTTGCCAAAACTAATTAAGAGTACGTAGTCGGTACTTGCTGATTTGTGCACAACGAGAATGGGTTTTCTAGATCATCTTTCTGAGCTCTGTGAATTTCATCGAGGCACCAGCAGAAGGAAGCTCAGTAAACTTAGGAGAAATCAACTTGAGGTATATATGCTCCCTAGCTAATTACGTGCATGCTTCAATTTTAGACTATTATTACTAATAACCTACTTGAACGAGCTTCAATTTTTTTTTAAAAAAATTAAATCAAATGCTTATTTTGAGATTATCAAGTCTTTTTGAAAAAAATTAGTGCTTTTAGATAATAACAAAAGTTGTATAATTTGATTAATTTCTTCTCTGTAGGTACGTACTCTTTTTTATTCTGAAAAAGTTTGCACTACCTTACTTCTTCTTCATACGTACTTCTGAAAATTTGTCCAAGCATAAATTGTTGTTCCATAATATTGACAAATCAAATATATTTTTAAAATTGATTAGTCGAACACAATTGTTGTTTTTGTCTTCCGACAGAGTATAGCTAAGCCAAACATGTTGTATATGTCTTACTTCTTTCTGATATTAAATGTGTAGACAGTTGAAATAAGAGTGAAAATGGACTGCGAAGGGTGCGAAAGGAGGGTGAGGAAGTCGGTAGAAGGGATGCGAGGGGTGACGAAAGTAGAAGTGGAGCCAAAGAAGCACAAGCTGACAGTTATTGGTTATGTTGATCCAGATAAAGTATTGCGACGAGTAAGACATCGTACGGGAAAGAAGGCTGAATTTTGGCCATACGTTCCTTACGATCTGGTGGATCATCCTTACGTGCGGGGCGTGTATGATAAGAAGGCTCCGGCAGGATACGTCCGCAACGTCTATGATAACCCGCAGGCTTCAAACCTGGCGAGGGCGAGTTCTACTGAAGTCAACTATATTACTGCCTTTAGTGATGAAAATCCTCAAGCGTGCATGATTATGTGAAAGAGATCAGTTGAGCAAAAGGAGGTAAAAAAGCTAGCGATTATATACTTTCTTACCCTAGTCTGTAGAGTAGGGACTTTATGGATTTTAAGCCCCGCAGCTGCAAGTGATGCGTGCAATAAATTAACTAGTCGATGCAACTTGTTTGGTTGTTAATTAAGGTTTACTTATTTTGTAGTGTGTTAAATATTATGCCAGTTGTATATATCAGTCTGATTTCATGTGTATTGATATTAATTTCACTGTTTTTTTTTACTCAAATTATGTGTACACATGTAACGAATATTATTCTTAGATAATAGGGACTTGATCAGTCTTCATTAATGTTGAACGGCTTGAAAGGACATGTATATAAGTAGTGCAAATTATTAATTATCAAATATATCATGTGATCTAATTTATATATTTGATTTCCTTTTTCATGCAAATAACTAAATTGGATTTAAATATTTTTTCATTTTATTTAAATATATAGCGTAAAAGAACTTCCTTCTAGTTTCATTACCTATTTGAAATTTAATTACGAAATGAGACCTAAAACATAGCTTTCTTAATGATGTACGAATAAAAATGAGGAAGTAAGTGATATTATGCTTTATTAATTCACAATACTGAAGAAAAACATTTATAGAACAAAAGATTATAACTAGAGGGATTGGGGTTGCATAAATATTAGGAGTGTACATATTTTTAAGTGTTTAAAATTTCACAAGACCAAGGGAAGAAAATACATTCAACATGTGCAAATTAAAAGTGATGAAGTTACAACTTATTTTTCTATTCTATCTTTATTGGACATTATAATCTTTACGTATTAATTATATGATTTCTATCCAATGGCATATACCTTATGAGAAGACGTATTTTGTTTGCATCTCTGAGTCCTGACCATCGTCATTCAAAAAATGAGAAGACGTTTGACAATTTCGCCAGTCACTCATTTTCGTAGTTTCAATATAGTTGACTTATATGTCAAAGTTTCTTTAATTTCTAAATATTCACATTCAATCGAACATACAAATGTTACGGAGGAAACACTGCTAGGACAATCTAATATAATATTTTCTGTTTTGCAAATTTTAATAATTTTTATTTTAGGAAGTAGTTGTAATAGTTTATCCTACTTTGATTTTAAGGTTATTTCTTAAAAAATACTATAGCATTAAAATAAAGGAATTCCTCACTGAAAAATGTCCAGTAGCTATTCCTACATATATATTTTGATTGAATTGATGACAAAAGAAAAAAGAAAAAAATAACACTAATATTTTTATATGGAAAATTTTGGAAATTTCCTTTTATTTTCATTAAGAATCTATATTCACCGTGTATTTTTCAAGTGAACTCGTTCGATAAAAAATAAATGAAAAAGATTGTTTTAAAATATAATTTTTTCATTTATTTGCAATGATAAAAATATTTATTTCAAGTATGTATATATTTTGATTGAATTGATGAAAACAAAAACTAACACTAATATTTTTATATGAAAAAAATTGGAAATTTCCGACTATTTTCATTAAGAATCTATATTCACTTTTTTCAAGTGAACTCATTTGATGAAAAATAAATTAAAAAATTATGTTTTAAAATGACAAGTATATATTTTGATTGAATTGATAAAAAAAAAAATAACACTCATATTTTTATGAGCAACTTTCACATATAGCAAACACAAAATTCATATTTGTATGCTATAACAAAGTTTGCATAATTGCGCTCCACAGCAAACATAAATATGTATATGTTTGCATAAATATTTCGCTATACATATACAAAAGAAAGCAGTTGTATAATCTGTTTTGGTATACATATACAAAAAGATCAATTGTATAAAGTGAGAAAGGTGAGTGAGTGAGCGAGATTCGAGAGAGTGGCGAGCGAGATCTGGGAGAGGGGAGAGAGGGGAACGAAAATATATGTATATATACAATTTTCTCTCGCTTTATACAAACACAAACGCATTTTATACAATCTGCATTTTTTGTATAAAGTGAGAGAGGCGAGATCTGGGAGAGGGGAACGAATATATATGTATATATACAATTTTCTCTCACTTTACACTAACACAAACACACTTTATACACTTGTGTTTGTATAAAAAACGAGAGAGGCGAGGGAGAGAACGAGAGTGGCGAGCGAGATTCACCAGGAGAGAGGTGAAATAACAACAGTTTGCTATGAGGTACAATTAAATCAAACTATATTTATAGTATTTAATTTGAATTAATAGTTTGCTATTATATACAATTTTCCCAATTTTTATATGGAAAAATTAGAAAATTTCCTACTATTTTCATTAAGAATCTATATCCACCCTATATTTTTCAACTGAACTCGTTCAATGAAAAATAAATGAAAAAATTATGTTTTAAAATATAAGTTCACTTATTTGCAATGATAAAAAAATTTGTTTCAAGTAGTGTGTATTTCGATCTTCTTTTATTTCTGAACTGTATCGACCCTTCTCCATATTTAAGAAAAAAAAAAGTAAAAAATTAATAACTACTCCAATGAAATAAGGAGGAAATTTCAAAAATAGCTAAGACTATAAATATAATCAGGCAAAATAGTTATAGTTTGGTTAATTACGAATTGTAGCTACATGTTAGATCAGGGGAGAGAGGTGAGCGAGATCAAGAGAGGGAAAAGAGAGGTGAGAGAGTAGAGAAAGACGAATTGTGCTTGTATATCTGTTAGATAATTATATATACATAACTAGTATGTATATGTATCAATGATTGCATTTGTATATCTAATGAATAATTATATACATGTAATTAGTATCTATACGTATTAACGGAATACAATTTATATAAAGAATAAATAGTTTTATCAGCGAATACAATCATATCAAGTTTAACATTTGTAAATATATACTTGATTTGTATTAATGATGTATCAATGAATACATGTGCATTTGTATTTTGTATCACTGAAAAGGATCTATAAATTGACACTTATCATAACTAGTAAAAATTCCTAACATAATTATTAATAGAGCAGTCAAAACGGGCTTAGCCCATGGGGCGGCCTGACCAAACCCGTTATTGGGGTGGGGTTGGGATAGAATTTTTCAAGCCCGTTTAAAACTATGGCTTATAAGCCCTTGGCCCTTGAGGCTTGATCGGGGCCGGGTCGGGGTCGGTCCATAGGCCAAAACTTTTTATTTAAAGGTAACTTACAATAATCTAACTAGTATATAATCTAATTACTTAAATACACACTATGTTTTAATATTATGAATCATACCAGATTTTGGTACGTCTAGATACATGTATCTCAGAATATATGAACTCAAAATTAGGTTAATTTGTTCTAGATACACTCTATCCAAGTAGATTCGCATGTATCTTGGATACATAGACAAATCTCGCGCCCTCGCTTCCCTCTCATCTTGCTTATCACTCTCTTATCTCGCTCGCGTTTCTGGTATGCGAGATACATGCTAATTACACTAGATTTTTCGTTAGTGTTATTGAAACAACACCATTGTTTGCCATATTTGATTTGAAAATCTTCTCATTTTCTTGAGGTTATAGAATTATAATTTTGAAATGAAAAAATAAAAAAAGAAGGGCTAGCCCGCCCCAGCCCTTGGCCCTTCTGGGGTTGGGTTGGGTTGAGCATTTTCAGGCCCTTCCAAATGAAGGGACGACCCGTCCTAGCCCTTCAAATCCCTTGTCCCGCAAGGCTTGAGCCCGGTGGGGCTGGGCCAACCCTTTTTGACAGCTCTAGTTATTAATAACATCTACACTTTAAAATAATTATTAAAAATGTCAAAATGTCAATAATTTAGCAAATAAATGTATCTTATTATAATTCATTTACCTTTCTTTTATTTCTCAAATTGGGTCCACTTTTGACTCATTTACGGATGAAAGGAAAAAAATAAAAGACCCCATTACCCACTTTTCTCTGTCTAATTTTTTTACCCAAATTCTATCCTATTTTTTTTCCTCTCTCAAGATTTCTTGCATTATTCTATATCCTCAAGTAACTTAAACCTTGCTTTTTTAAAAATCAAAATCCTCCATTTTACTAAGAAATTTTAGAAATAATTCAAAAGACTTTCAACCTTTGTCGAAGTATTGAGATACAAAAGTATTTTGTATGTTTTGTATATCGGATCTGGATCTGGAAGAAGTACCAGGTGAAGAAGTGTCATTTTTGAAGTGTCAATACTTGGATAAATCATTCAATTGTATTGAATTGAATCTCGAAGAAGTGTCAGGTGAAGAAGTGTCATTTTCGAATGCCAATATTTGGATAAATCATTCAAAAGTATTGAATTGTTTGATTTTTTTTGTAAGTTGGATGCTTGGAATACAAAATAATTTAGAATCCTATTTAGTAGATATTCTATAAATTAGACATTGAATATAATATATTTTTGAAATACATAACAGATAAAAAAATTTACATTTTTGGTCATGAAATACAATTTTTTTTAAATACAAATTTTGATTGTTACTATGATTGTAAATTTATATGTTTTGATGACTAGAAGTACAATTTTTTTGGAATTTTAAGAAAAAACATACGTTTTTGAAAAATATACAAACCAATGTCATATCCTTTTTGAATGAACACAAGTTTTTACACAAGTATATGGATACAAATATGCTTCTTTAATAATTACAAATCCATTTGGTATACCTATTGGAATGAATACAAAATTAATAAAGAAATACAAATGTCATTATACAAACCCAAACACGAAAACCATAATGAATGCAAATACACATATCATACATATTGGAATGAATACAATCAATTACTTTTGAAATTGTAACTTATGAGAATTTTAAGAGATATGTTCCTTTATTAAAAATATTTTCTCCCATGATTTTCTCATTTTTGTTATTAAATAATTGTATTCTTTTAAATCGAACAAATAAAAAAAATACATAGATCAGAAGAATAACAAACTAAAATATTGACATTTTTAATAAATATTGAAAATGTTGACAAGAGGTCTTTTAAATACTAAAATATTGATATTTTGAAATTTTTTCCGTATAATTGATTGTTATTATTTTGTATTTGTATTTGAGAGAGAGGAGGCAAAGATATGCAAATGGAGAGAGGAGAGAGAAAATAATTACAAAATCTTCACTATAGCAGTGTATTATAAATGTATATTACAAATTTTCTTATTATTATACCCCTACAATTAATATGATCTTTTTGAAGTTTAAATAAATTGAAGATGTAAAGTTTCTTTTTCAAGAAACTAATTTATATGATAAAAGGGTAAAATAGTAAAATTAATTAATTTATTAATTATTTCTTAATTACCTCGTGTAAAATAGAAAACGATCTAATGTGAGAGGGAGAGTAATATATATAAAGAAAAGGGATAAGGGGCTGAAAAATATCCCAATTTAAGTCGCATTTGCTATTGTGATTCTAGTAAGGTAATAGGTCTTTATAAAAGTTTAGTATCGCAACAGCAAATTCGATCAAAATGGAGATATTTTTCAGATCATTATACCTAAAGAAAAGTAAATTTGACCCCTGACCGGAAGAAGGAAAAATTAGAAATCGGTCTTAACGTTTAACAGAGTTTACAATCAAACTTGGAATTGCACGACCACTCCAATACAGAGAAGGACCCTCACTAGCAGTTGCTGCAAAAACCAAACTCCAAATCTCCCAAATTTGCCTGGAACGATCCAACTATGATAACTAATGGAGTCGAAGACGAAGAGAAGTGGCTTGCCGCTGGGATCGCCGGCCTTCAGCAGAACGCATTTTACATGCATCGCGCTCTTGTATATCCCCAAAGCCTCTAATTTAATTTTACATGTTAAATTGATATTTTTGGTGTTCAAAACCCCTAATTTTGAGTTTTCAGGACTCGAACAATCTGAAAGATGCATTGAAATACTCAGCTCAGATGCTCTCAGAGCTCCGAACTTCCAAGCTTTCTCCTCACAAATACTATGAGCTATGTAAGTGATTCTCACTGATCTGATCTGCTCTTACTGTATAAATGGGAACTCGAAGATCCTTTGACTGCAGTATTGGAATTATGCTCTTTGATTTGTTAGATATGCGCGCATTTGATGAATTGAGGAAATTAGAGATCTTCTTCAGGGAGGAGACAAATCGTGGTTGCTCCATTGTTGAGTTGTATGAGCTCGTGCAGCACGCTGGCAACATTTTGCCCAGATTGTAAGTTGTTATGGCGATTCACTTGTATGTTCCTATGTTACTCCTATTTCTGAAAGCTTAATTATGGAAGGGAAGGAACTCAAGATGTTTTGTAGGGAGTTCTAATCCAGTTTGGAATGTAAAATCTAACTGTCTAATTTTGTTTTCCAATTGGTATGAAGTGGAGTATGCAAATTAGGCTGAAGCTTTGTGAGACACTATATAGTCTTCACAAGGACAGATTCAAACATATAATTTTTCTTTTTAATCCTATTTTAAATATTCCATACTGCTGTTTGGTCATCAATGGAATCTTATTTTACTAAGAATAATTTGCTTAAACTTGCAGTCTTAATATAAATATTTAATCTGCTAACACCATAGATTTAGAACCAAAATGGGTTTCAACCTACATGGGTCAAGGAAGAGGCTACCAGTTGGATGTTTCAGTCCTTACAACTCAGAGTATTATTAGACTAGCTGGAAAACCAAAGTCCACAAACAACACTTCCACATTAAGCAAAGAAGTAACCCGCATTTGACTAAACCTCATAAGGTGTTCACCATGAGGAGGACCTGGTCGAGTAATTACTTCACCACAACTTGGGAAGCAAGAGACGTTGGTCAAGTACTACCAATCGCATGATTGTATTCTGGTCCATTTGACCCGTTACACTAAAGTGCTTTTGACCTTTTGGTTGTTTTCTCTTAAACTGTTCACTGACATCAGTCTCTATATTTTGTTTAGCACTAAAGTTGACTGCAAGTTTCACTGCCCTAGCAGTTCGGGAACTGAGAATCTGCTTGACGTTGCATTTAGAGTATTTCTAACTGGAAAATGTCCATTATAGATATGTGAATTTTTAGGAAAGCAAGCCATATGGTAATTTGCAATAGGCCAGTATCTTTTTACAAAGTAAACTTAGCAAATCTTTTGTGAATTGGTGATTGCTTTTCAAACTGGGAGGGATTTGTAGGTATTATGCTTGCTTTGCAGTACTTGTAGATGGCAACTGGAACAGGAGGTTGTCACGAGTATAGCTGAAGACCTCAAGTTTCCTGTCCAGGGACGCTGAGATACTGTCCCAAATTTGCGTTATACATTTCTTTTCTTGATAAAGTAACATTTTGTTGATATCCTGGGGGAGTGAAACCTTGTTCCACGTAATATACCAAAAAGTAGGGAACCTATTTCATTACTAGTATAATAGGACTGATTGCATTCAAGATGATGATACAAAATGGTGGAATGCTTATAAGGACACTTGATACCTTTGTTCCTTTACTTTTCGGTTACGTACCTTGAATAAAACGAAATGATAATACTGTTATAAGGACACTTGATTTCATTATTCCTGTGATCTTGAGTTAAGAGAAATGAAATGCACTCAGATTGGTGTTACTAGTATACAAGTCACTAGCACCCAAGGGTGTGGCCTAGTGGTCAATGAAGTGGATTGAGAACCATGAGGTCTCAAGTTCAAATCCCAGCAAAGACAAAAACACTAGGTGATTTATTTCTAGCCTCGGTGGACAAACTCCGGTACCTATCGTGGGTGGGAGGTAGCAAGTATCCCATGGAATTAGTCAAGATGGGAGCAAGCTCCCCGAACACCACAGTTATCAAGAAAAAAGTATACAAGGCACTGGTTGCCTTTTTTTAATCTTATGCTAATTCTGTTCTTATATCATTTGCATGTCTGCATATTCAGGTTTTCATACCTGCTTTTTCTTCCTTAGGTATCTCCTTTGTACAGTGGGTTCAGTGTACATTAAATCAAAGGAGGCTCCTGCCAAGGATATTCTCAAAGATCTGGTGGAAATGTGCCGTAGCATCCAACATCCATTACGTGGGCTCTTCCTAAGGAGTTATCTTTCACAAGTCAGTAGGGATAAATTGCCTGATATAGGATCTGAATATGAAGGGTAAGGGCATCACCAAGCTGCTTTTTCATCAGCTTTAATTATTAGATGGGTCACCTAGCAATGGTCAAGTTGCAAAATTAGGCGCTCTGTAAGAAAATTCACAAAATGAACATTTAGTTGGATACCCCTGACATGCTGTACCCACAGGGATGCTGACACTGTCATGGATGCAGTAGAATTCGTGCTCCAAAATTTCACAGAAATGAACAAACTTTGGGTGCGAATGCAACATCAGGTTGGTTCAAATGTCTGTGAATGCTGTAATTGCTCTCATACTTTGACATGAATAACGCCACAACGCCTGCATGTCATGAAGGTAAAAGAAAATTATGAGGGGATACTTTGTGGTCATGCAGGTGTTTTAATGCTTCTGAATGATACATACTCTTTGCTGATCATGAGTTGAGGGTTGCATCGGGCTTTCTGGTCTGCAGGGACATGCACGGGAAAAGGAAAAACGTGAAAAAGAAAGGAGCGAGCTTCGCGATCTTGTAATGAGCTGTTATTTAGGCATGATTACTAGCAACTGAAATTAGCAACGGATGTGCGCACTTATGTGAGGATTTCGTTTTGCTCTTATATTTGGTAGGTGGGGAAGAACCTGCATGTTCTAGGTCAAATTGAGGGCATTGACCTTGATTTGTACAAAGATATGGTGCTTCCAAGAGTTTTAGAGCAGGTATTTGCCTCTGGTGGCCGACTTGCCCGTTCAGTTTATTGTACTTGAGCCAAGAAAAAATAATCGATATTCTAATTTGTGGTGTACCTCATGTTATCTTCAGGTTGTCAATTGTAAAGATGAGATTGCACAGGGATATTTGATGGATTGCATCATTCAAGTCTTCCCTGATGAGTACCACTTACAAACTCTTGAAACATTACTTGGTGCTTGCCCCCAGTTTCAGGTATGCCAGCTTGTTCAATCATAAAATGGGATTTTCCTCAACTGCAATATCAAACAGTAGAAGCAAAAATGTCATTCCTGGTGGGATCCCAGGGGTGTGACAATGGTTTACCGTCTGCAAGAATGTTTAAGATACTATCAAACCAAAATATTGGTTATGGAGGCATGAAATAATGCACTTCGTTTCTAATGCTAGAAGATAGGCTGTCTACTTAAGAGATTAGGTATGCAAAAGTTTGATATTCTTTTATCTATTAAAAAAAAAGATCTAAGACCAGATCTGCATCACTTATGTACACATATTAAAGCGAACTCTTGCTACTTGTAAACTATATCCGTGACAGTTCTAGATAGTGGACAACAATGGTTCTTTATTGTCAGAACTTATATTTGCTATGTCAATTGTGTTATCAGATCATTTCCTATGTCTTTATTAAAAACTTATGTCTTTTTGTTTTCAGCCATCTGTTGATATCAAGACAGTGCTTGCTCGTCTGATGGAAAGGCTTTCGAACTATGCTGCTTTAAGTGCAGAAGTTAGTTACAAATTCAAACTTCTCCGGAATAAGAGATTTATGCCTTCTGGTTTCTGAATAATTTCTTCCTGCAGGTTTTACCTGAGTTCTTCCAGGTTGAAGCTTTCGCAAAACTTAATAGTGCCATAGGCAAGGTAATTGAGATTAATATTCTTAAATATATTAAAACTGCTATATGGGTTCTGGAATGCTTTGAGAAGAAACCTTTTTTGTATCGTGGATTTTCTACCTCCACCTTATAGAGATTAGTGGATATTGCTGAAGTTTTAGAATTTCAATAAGAGATACTTACCGTCCAGCAACCATTGCATTCTCCCTTGTAGGAGATTCAGATAAATCTATGAAATAAGTATTTTCATAGCTTCGTAGCAGAAAGTTTCATTCAGAAAGATTATTGTTTGTCACGGTATAGATTGATTGTACTTTAGTCATGACCAGATGATTTCTGATCTGTTCTCCATTTGAGATATTTGACCAGAAAGTGTTCCAAGACATTCTTGATTGTTTCATCTTGCTTGAATAAAGAACAATACTGTTGTTTTCTGAAGGAATTATCTGGTTCTCATAAAACAAAAACTTAACGTAAAGGCTGTTTCGAGTGCACGGTAAACCGATTCAAAGTCATATTAAATTACAGAATTGTTTTCTAGAGAAAACAAACGGAACAACACGACTTTGAAGTCCTTGCACCAAGGTTTTTTCCCCTGATCATAATGAATTTTAGCTATGTGTTTCTTTGATTATGATGATGCGCTCCATTATGCCTGTCTCTCTGTTGGTGCAGGTGATAGAGGCTCAAGAAGACATGCCTATTGCTGGAGTGGTGACATTGTATTCATCCCTTTTGACATTTTCTCTTCATGTCCACCCTGATCGCCTTGATTATGTAGATCAGATTCTGGTAGGTTTCTCTCTCTCTCAATAACTAGTTGCCATAGGCTCTATGGTTTTACGTTTTGTGTTTTCTAAATAAGTGTATCACATTTATTAGTCTGATGCTTTTTTTGGATCCAAAATGAACATGTGAAATTTATAAGACGGTACACTAAAACAAGATATGTTGATGTTGAAACTTTTCATCCTTTGAAAGCTATGTCTATTTAGACGATTTTCTGGCCTGCCTGGTTCATGTGGAACCTGTAATGATCACACTCTTATTCACTTGCAGGGTGCATGTGTACAGAAACTTTCTGGAAAAGGAAAGCTCAAAGACAACAAAGCAACAAAACAGATTGTGGCCCTACTAAGTGCTCCTCTGGAGAAGTATAAGGATATAGATACTGCGCTAAAGCTGTCAAATTATCCTCGTCTTATGGAGAATCTTGACGATTCAACTAGTAAAGAGATGGCTAATGTTTTAGTTCAAAATATTTTGAAAAATAAGACTTGCATTTCAACTGCTGAAAAGGTTTGATTCTACTTAACTTTGTGTACAATTTATTGCTTACAACTATTTCCCATTTGTTATTACGAATTACTGGTCTTGTCAGGTTGAGGCACTTTTTGAGTTAATGAAAGCACTGATTCGAGATTTGGATGAGGGTGTTGATGATGAGGTGAAGTGAACTGGAAACTCTGTGCTTGCTTAAAAGTTCCTTAGTTCTTTCTTATATTTTCCTTTCATCACATATTTAAAATTAGTTTGTGCTGTGCCTTAAATTCTTTATCCTCCAATTTTCAGCTTGATGAAGATGATTTCCAGGAAGAGCAGAACTCTGTTGCGCAGCTTATTCAAATGCTTCACAATGACGATCCTGAAGAGATGCTGAAGGTAATTATGATTTACTTTCTTTTGAATTACTTGTATACTCCTTTTATGGATTAATTACTAGCTCTTGCAAGAGAAGACAGTAATATTCCCTATTACCCTCTAAGTTTATCAGAGAGATGAATAGGAATGAGCTCTTGAGTTTTGACATTAGTTGCAACTTGTATGTGATGAATTGGACGTCCTGATTTTGATGTATGTATAATGATCTACTGTAGTGTTAAGTTTTCACTTTATTGTGAAGGAGGAAAAACAAAATAAGAAAATGATGAAAAGTCACTGCCAACACTAGAGCAGAACTTCAAGATGATCATGATTTGCTAGTCTTATCTTTTCAATTGGGGGATAATTTTACAGAAATTAGAAAGAAAAAAGACGTCAAACACATATAGCCTTTACTATGTGTCCCCGATTAGTCTGTATAGTAAACATATAAAAGTAAGTATAAAAAATAATAAAATGAAAACATTGGCATTTCCATTTGATTAAAATGGAAGGTAACAATATTAGAAGTGTGAATCTCCAGCATATATCCTTAATGCTGAGGAATACAACAATTGCAGTTTAAAAAAAAAAAAAAAAAAACAATATAAGAAGTGTGAATCAATTGCTGTAACATGTGCTTTGTGTGTGGGCTATCTTCAAGACATAGTATGCAAGGTCCATATTTTGTGGACTCTGCAACTTCTCAGCCTTGTATCACATACCGAGCTTGTAACCAAAATGAACAGCTCCTAGCTCTGGGGTTATCCCCATTTTCTTTTATATGATTGTTTTTGCTCAAGCAAAGCATGCATCTGGTGATAATGTTGTATTGTTTGCTTCTATGTGGCTACAGTGTTTGTTTTCGTAGTTGTATAAAAAAGGTGTTGTTTTCTTGCTTCAAGTTCATATAGTTTGCTATTTCATTGAATTGCAGATTATTTGTGCTGTGAAGAAGCACATTTTGACAGGAGGGCCAAAGAGACTTCCTTTTACCGTCCCTCCCCTTATTTTCAACTCACTAAAGGTTTGAATCTGCAACTTAAGGGCTAGAAGAGGAGGCTGGTGCTCAAATTCCTTTATTTTTCTTTGTGCAAAGCTAATGAAGGGGACTTGTTCATATGTAGCATGTCGGGATGATCCTTCACCTATGGAACTACTCACTCTAAGAACAATAAATATTATATATTATCCCCCGTTGGTCCCCATTAAAGAGAAGAAAGAGAGGATTGAGTTTATTCGCAAATAAAATTGACCTACTTTTGTTGCACTGCTGATGTATTTTCTTTTGTTTCTAGTTTGTTAGGCGACTACATAGTCATGATGAAAATGTTCCTGAGGAAGAGTCATCTGCTATGCCTAAGAAATTCTTTCAGATTCTGAATCAGGTATGCTAACATAACAAGGATGCTATGTTATCAGTGTAAATCTTGTTATGTGAGTTGTGTTGTCAAGACTGGTAACTCATTGCAGTTGAACCTGTTAAGACACACCTCTATTATCTGCAGAAGAAGAAGAGAAAAAGTTTCAGCGTTTCTTATTCTTCTATTCCTTCCTTTATTTAGCTTCCCTTCCTTCATTTGCAGTAATTCGTACAATTCTACAATACTCATGAATGTTCTGAGGTATTTCTGTTACTTATAAGCTATCCTTGGTTTAGATTATTGAGGCGCTCTCAATTGTTCCTGTACCTGAACTAGCACTGAAGTTGTACCTGGAGTGTGCTGAGGTACTGGATTTTCCTTCAAACTGTGGAAGATAATTTGTGTGTTTTTTTTTACTGACAAGCAGTTGTTTTTGTTGCTCAGGCTGCCAATGACTCTGACATAGAGCCTGTTGCCTATGAATTTTTCACTCAAGCTTATATACTATATGAAGAAGAAATTTCGGTAGTGTTTATTTTATTGTGTCTCGATTTTATATTCTGGAATTCCTGGCCTGCTACATGTTTGCCTGAAAGCTTTAGTTGATTTTTCTAATGTTAATTCAATTGTTTGGCAGGACTCCAAAGCACAGGTGACTGCAATACAATTGATAATAGGAACTCTTCAGAGAATGCACATCTTTGGTGTTGAGAACAGGGACACGTTAACGCACAAGGCTACAGGGGTAATTATCTTAGCATCTCCTATTTCCTTTTGCTGAGTTTAATTCTAACCACTCTTGCCCTTTTTACCCTCCAGTACTCTGCAAAGCTCTTGAAGAAACCTGATCAATGTAGAGCTGTGTATGCTTGTTCACATCTTTTCTGGGTTGATGATCAGGACAATATCAAGGATGGAGAAAGGTTCATAGCTATGCCTTGCGTATTTAGGGGATAAAATATACATTCAAATCTGCTAAGGCTCTTTGGAGTTCCTTTTGATTTCATGCTTTTCTGTAGCCATCTTCTTATGTGTTACTTTTTGATCCAGGGTTTTGCTTTGCTTAAAGCGGGCCTTAAGAATTGCAAATGCTGCTCAACAAATGTCCAATGCAACCCGAGGCAGCAGTGGATCTGTCTTGCTCTTTATAGAAATTCTAAACAAGTAAAACCAACTCTTCATTCCTGTTCTTTTTACCTTCTCAACTACTACTGTTCTTTTGGAAGTCATTCACAATAGAATCGTTTGTATAACAGGTATCTATATTTCTTTGAGAAAGGGGTCTCACAGATTAATGTTGCCTCCGTCCAGAGCCTTATTGAGCTAATCACAACTGAAATGCAAAGTGAAAACACAACAGCAGATCCTGCAGCAGATGCCTTCTTTGCAAGCACCTTGCGATACATCCAGTTCCAGAAGGATAAAGGTGGTGCAGTTGGGGAGAAATTCGAGTCCATCAACTCATAATCAAATAGAGTATTTCTCAAAGGAATTGTGTTCTTGGTGTCATAGAAGCAGAACATTTTTCTTACAAAGTACAAAATTAATTCCTTTTCAACTTGCTCTAGAGAAAAATGCATTTGACAACGGACTAACAGAAGCAGCTGTAAAGATGCATATATCCTGACCACCCCTACGCGGTATATCCTAATAAAGATTGTGATTGTTGTAACAATTTTCTCTCCAGCAATGACTTCGAGTGCCTGCCACTGGTACTTTTTTTTTTTTTTTTGGTGGAGGGTAGGTTTTCTTTTGAGGTGGAGGAGACGAGGAGTGGGGAGGTAGTTCATTAATATATAGTTCAAAAATGTGATTATGACGAGTACCGGAATACTTTGTCCTGCAGTTTTGTATAACATGCTCTTTCCCATTTGACCTTTTGCTTAAACATTTCGCAGATTACCAATAACTTTTAATCAGATATTGCTCTAATGGTAATTGGAGCAATCTGTTGGTGGAAAATATGATATCATAAGGAAATAAGGTAGTCTTCATTTGAATCAATCAGTTTTGTTTACATGTTTTCTATATAAAAAATGTTCGTCCAAAAAAGCATAATACACATTTCTCACTGTAAGACCTGAAGATCATTCAGTAATCAAGAAGGCATAATTTAAAGAAGAAAGAGTGTAGTTTAACAACGTTTAAACTTTAATTTAATAAGGAGTTCTTGTGAGAGAATCTTACTTCCAAACTCAATCATGTACATATGACTTGAAGGGAAGGATTATATGCATCATTAACTTGAGTACAATTCTCTAGTTGAATTTGAATAACAGAAAAAATAAAATCACCCTTTTTATTTAAAACAAATCCCGAGATATAAATACATCCAACTGTCACTGAATTCTCATTTTCATAGAGCAACAGTCCTGAACATATTATATATATATATATATTGCTTGTGACTTGTGAGCAATAAATCAGTGGTTGTCACAAATTCTTGAGACTCAGTTCATGGCATACTTTTGAGTCCAACTACGAGCCATTGATTCATACTTGGTTTTATCAGTCTTGCACATATGAGCAATTTCTGGAACCAGTGGATCATCTGGATTTGGATCTGTTAGCAGTGAACATATGGACAGCAAAACCTGCATCCACAAAACCAACAGCAAATTTAGAAGTTTATACTATATATGTTATGCTCACAAGTACTATAGTCGCTAACTGTTATGGAGTGGATTTAACTAATATATATACCGACAGTTTAAATAATTTAATTAACCTGTTTTTTGCAAGTTACTTGTCTTATTTTCAGGTAACTAGTTCCGTTTATTTATCAACAATTACTTATAGTTATCCTTTATGCAACTTGGATCATATTTTTATGTCAGCCTAAAAAAACACTAACTAATTAATGTGTATTCCAACTTTTTACTGTAAAGAAAGTGAACATTCACCCTTTTGATTCATGAAGTAGTAAATCATTGAGGAAAAGGAAGAGCTAGAAAGCAGTAGCACCTTGGATATGGTGAGTGCAGGACTCCATTGATCCTTAAGGATGTCCAAACAAATATTTCCATTATTGTTTATATTTGGATGGAAAACTCTGGTCCTGAAAGCCACCTGCCAATATATATGAAAACTTAATATCACCAGTCCTTTGTTATTTCCCCTTTTGAGAAAAGGTGGGGGTGGGGGGTGGGGGGTGGGGGGTGGGGGGTGGGGGGGGGGGGAATCAATTGAAAACATACCTTTGGAGGTTTGAAAGGGTAATCAGGAGGAAAATGGATGGTGACTTGGAAAACACCACCAGCATAAGGGCTGTCATTTGGGCCAATAATAGTTGCTTGCCAATGAAACATATCCTGAGCTACTGGACCTGAAAAATATTATAATAAATCTTCAAAACTATCTTCTACTTGAAACTAGCTTTAAATTTGGATGAATTCCTCAAATTACTAGTTGGCTTAATTGGTAAAGGTTGAGGGACTTGCATCTTTAATTCACAAATTCAAACCCTATGCTAAGCAAACTAAGTCTTGTATACAAGTGGAGAAGGGTAGAGGGACAGGTTCATTATCCCGAGTTTAATGAATTGGCCCAAAGATAAACTCCAGACGAATTTCTCGATCATAAAAAAATTACTACTGGTAATATTATGTGTACCTGCACTGCATGAACTGGGAGGATCTCTTTGCAAGTCTTTTAGCTCCTTAAGAATCCTCCTGGATGCCATTAATAGTTAAAGAAGAATGATAATGATAAGATTTTAAAAGTTGAGAGAAAAGATCAACTTGATGAAGATGTTGGTTTTATGAGTTGTACATATCCCATAAGTGGTGAAATGGAAGGGTATATATAAAGAAGCTAAGAGAAGAAAAAGAACTTTGTTAAGTGGTCACACATATTGACATTGTGGTATTAGATTCTGTAGCAGAAAACAATGTACTCTACAACTTTAAAAAAGAAGGATAGATGATTTTTAGCCTAGTGAAAAAACACAAAAATATTATTCTTCAGCATAACTTTTTTAGGGTTTCCAAATTGAAAAGAATAATGTTTTCCTTAGTAGTTTCCACTTTCCTCATTCAACATCATTATTATATATATTCCTATTTGATTCATCCATTTCTCAAAGAAATATTCTGGGCGCTACTTTTTACCTAGACTTTTATATGATTCTCAAATCAAGAAAATTGTAAGTGAAAAAATCAAACCTAATTAAGTACGTCCTTTTTTTTTGGAATCCAGATAACCTACAGTCATTACAACCTCTGCAACAGTCTCTGCCCTTCGGGTGAGCACTAGATAGACTCCCACTAGGTAATAGCCTGCAAACTACACATGAATGAGTCCGTCTGAGTTATTGATGGATATTTACAAGATTTGTCCGCTTATTGTTGGTTGGATGCTTAAAATCGTTATATAAAATATACTCTAGATAAGAGATTTTAATTTGATATTCTTTTTAGAAAGGGAATGGGTGGGGGAGGCATAAATTTATTTAATGGACCGTATACATTATTCAAATATTGTGAGGCTACAGAATTTCACTCCATTTTTTTTTTTTTTTTTTTGAGTGAATATACATACACCTTTCCTCCCCACCTTTCTGTACCATTTGCCTAATTTTGAAAAAAAAAAAAAAAAACCATACAAGTGCCTAAATCAATCAACTTTAGCTTTTATCATTTGGCACTATTACAAGTTACAGGATTACAGCACTGTTATTTGCTGTCACCAGATATATGATTTGCACTATATATACAGACAATTTAACATGTGATAGCAGATTAATGCTTACGGTAGAAAATTACTTGTAATTACTTTACGAGTTTTTTATTTGTATAGCAGTTTTTACGCTGCCAACGCATTGAGAAGTTGTACTCTATCATATATTAGCAGAATCTCGTAATCCATTATAAAATATTTACTATTACAGTCACAGGATCGACACATTTTATTCTCGATTAAAATAAGAATTGTACTCGCCAGCTAAGAATCTAATCATACTGTATAATTTGGTATCTGGCAATCAAGTTGCCATGTTTGTAGAGTCAACATTCCCTATTTCATTTATATTATGAAATGAGAATATCATAGGATTATGGTCAACTAGTATTATGCAATGTATTTGTTGTCCATGACCATATTATAGAAAGAACACCTAGTAGTGGATCACCTCGAATTAATCCTGGCATCTTATCTTTTTAGATTTTTTCAACTTCACTAACTTATATTCCTTTTCCCTTCTAACATAGAAAAAAAAGAAAATCAAATGAAAGGCAGAAGGGGTAGCTTCATGATCAGGCCAAGAAAATAAACATTCAAACGATCTTTTTTCCCTTTCTCGTACCATTTACGATAAAAACTCAAGGAAGCAACTGAAAGATTTACGTAGAAGCAAGAGCAGAATGATACTAGAAAGAAGGTAGTAATATATTTGAATGCAATATCTAAAAAGAAACGTTTAATATGTTCAGAGAAATATGTTGTCAACATTGCCGGGAAAATTTCCTTTTTTTTCTAACTGGATCTTTAGGTCAATAATACATAAAGAAAATCAGAACAGGGAGGGCACAATACAGTGGCCTACGACAAGGTGCTGTGACTTAACAATTTGAGATCACAGCATTACAGAAAACCAAGCCACCTGACAGTTCAAGAGATCACTAGTAATTTTAACTGAGACATACAACATGGACCTCCTCCTACTTCCTCTGAGACGAATGACAAAGGAATACGAGAGAGAGTTTACAAGGAGAAGTGTGACCAGTAATAACATTGGACCTACTGTTGATCACAAAATAGAACATGCCTTTTGGGACTTCCCCTTCTTTTTCTTCTGCTTGGGTGGCTGGAGCACGACCTTGATAGCGGCATCAAAGACTGCTTTCACGTTCTGCACCAAGGACATTTCAACCACACACTTAACAAGATGTATCTAAAAAGTTACTTCAGTGCAAAAAACAAGATGCTCCACAGAAAACATACCTGCTGTGTTTTTGAACTACATTCAATGTAAGCAGGTGCACCAATTGTTTTCCTCAGCTCCTCACCCTAAAAGTTGAAACAGTGCTGAGTCAAAATAATAGAAAAAAAAGAAGCAAGGTATAATAAAATCCAGCAAAGCATCAAAATGAGGAAGAGTAGGTGATCCTTACCTGAGCAGTGGTAATTGGCACAGCACCAGGATGGTCTATGAAGAATTGCTTATCATCCCGAAGATCTGCATCCAAAACAGGTAGAAAGTAGGATAATTAGGCTTTGAGATGATGCTTGAAAATCGTCAGCAGAAAAAAGAGAAACAAAATAACAAAAAACTGAAACACAGGTTAGACACAACACAAGGCATATCATACCAGTTCAAGCTTGCCCAGTATAGTGGGCAGAGATTGCACTACTCCACACAAGGTGGTGGTTGCATTCAGATTCAAATTCAACTGCCAGGCTCCTCCTTGATTTAACTTTTATCTTTTAAAAGAGGGATTAATTCCTATATATTAATTAAGCATTGCATTGATACCTATAGGAAGAGTTAATTCTTTCAACCCAATCATAAACGAGTACATTGAGCAAAAGCAACAAGATTACCCACATCTACACAAACCATTCACCAGCTCCACGAGATAGAAATCCCACCATTCTCTTTGTTTTCTCTTCAGCAGTTAAAGTAAATTTTCTATCAATTACTAAGAACACTTAGATCAATCAATCAACTACACCTTAATCCCAAATTTGTTGGGATCGGGCTATATGAACCCATTTAGATCTATTCCACTCAATTTAGGCTCACTCAGAACTATAGGTTTCAAAGTTCACTTAACCAAGCAAGTTAGGTCATATGTGCTGAAACATCCTTATATTTCCATGGTCTTTTCCCTCAGACTTGGTTCTTTTTACCACTCAGAATTAAAGAACCAATAGAAAAGCTTGAAGAGACCAACTTGATCATCATCATATGCACATATATGAAACAAAATAAGATCAGATCATACTTAACAGAATTCTCACCAAGTTTTGTTCCAACAAGCACTATTGGAACACCGGGGGCATAATGCTTCAATTCAGGAATCCACTGGAAATATATGAACAAAACAAGCTTAATATAGGAAATAGAAAACTCATCAATGCAATCGAAACAGAATGAGAAGCTCACCTTCTTGGCAACGTTTTCATAGCTGGCTTTACTAATGAGAGAGAATGCCAAAATGAAAACATCAGCTCCACGGTAACTCAAAGGTCTTAACCTATTGTAATCCTCCTGTCCTGCGATCCATATAAAACTCATCAGACTCAATAAAATGTGAACACAGAACTTTTAACATTAGATATATGTATCAAATCAGAAGCTCAGCAGCAAATGAAAATGGTGTCTGAAAAATAGTTACCAGCAGTATCCCACAACCCTAGGTTGACAGTACTCCCATTGACGACCACATTTGCACTGAAATTGTCGAACACAGTGGGCACATAATCCTGTAAAACATTTCAATTAACAAGAGGAAAACAATTGATGTCAAGTCTTAAAGAACATGACCAAAAACCTTCTCACAGTAAACAAAACATATGAAATCCTCGAAATGATAACACCACAACTTTCTCCAAATCCACAATGATGTAAAGGCAGGAAAGAGGAAAAAATAATTTAATGATCTAAAAAACATCAATTTAACGTAAGAGAGGATTATAATCCTTGGTTTTCTCACATTTAGCACTAATTATCACAGCTAGATTGAAAAGGGCATGTAATAACTTTGCAATAATGGAATAAACTCAGCATATAATTACATAGGTTGCGCAAAGCAAGCAAATTTTGAGAACTAAGAAATTTTCTCCAAGAGAACAAAGCAGATGCAATTTTTATCACCTAATAAATTCATAATAAGACATAAATTATGCATAGGTTAAACGGGGGTCTGAAGCAAACAAATTTGTGAACCTATAAATTTCTCCAAGATACCTTCTTTATAACCCCATATAGAACTTGAATAACAAAAGAACGAAATCCCACAAGCTTGCAAATAAACAAACAATAATTAAGTCCCAATGCTCCACTTGGGCTCGTTTCAATTCCATTACGCAATAGTTGAAAAAAGAAACAAGAGGCACCAATTTCTTTTACAATGAACACCGTAAAAATATATATGCTGTTTTCGATCAATCAAGTATTAAATCAAGAACCACATTAACGAAAAAAGATGCAGAAGGGAAGAAACTGGGTAAAGAAAAAAATACAAACCGTGGGGAAGGTATTGCTGGTGTAAGAAATCAAGAGACACGTCTTTCCAACGGCACCATCGCCGACGGTAACACATTTGATAAACCTTGAAGCACTCATTTTTCCGGGCTATTCAGAAAACCACCAACAACCCTCCTCTTTTCAGATCTTCTAGAGAAGACCTGATCCCAGAATTTTTTTTTAAAAAAATGATTAAAATGTGGTATCTTGGAGCTTCTTGTTTCCTTTTCTTCTAACCTCTCCAATTACTTTCAGAGTCGTTTCTTCAGAATGGCATGAAAACCCAGCAGAGAAGAAAACCGAGACATGCCACTGGTGTTATCTTTGTTCTCTTGGTGAAACCCTAACCCTAATTCTACGAAAGGGAAAATTCAGAGAGAATTGTAGAAGAGGGGAAAGGGAGTCAGGTGAATGAAAATGAGAATAGGAGAAATGGTAAAGAGAAAATGAGCAGAAATTTGGGGATCCCAGATCTAGAAAGAGAAAGTTTGAGGTAGAGAGAGAAAGGATGAAAATAAATGGGTGTTCATCTCTGTTTTTTTTTTCTTTTTCGGAGTTAGTATTATAAGTAACCCTTTGTTTTAGCCGGGAAATAATGCCGTTGAAGTGTTCATTCAATTATGTTTCTTTTTGTGGCTATTATTTTCTCTTATTCAAATTGAATTATTTTTTAAATGTCTTGACCATTAAACTTAGCTTTATATTCAAATTAAAAGTGGATTTTAGCATCTCTTGATTATATGTAGAGATAATTTTAATATCATTACTATAATATCGAATTTTGAATGTATAATCAAATATAAGTTTACTGACAATCTTTTCTATCGTATATTTATATATTGTCTTATCTCCATTATGATAAATGAGAAAATATTTACCAATTATGAACACAATAATTCTCATTTTCAATTCTAATATGAAGGCAATTAAAAATACTCTTTATGTAGCTAAGTATTGGGATAACTGCAGCGACATACTTAGGACATAGGAGTAATAGAAATCCAATAGTTTTTTATGTAAGTAAAAGAAAATAGTCAAAATACTTTGTGTCTAATCTTGCTAAGGCCATGTTCATGTCACTTTTGCCTCTTTTAATTTTCAAATTAAGGCTCGCTCTCACTTTAAACAAAAATCTTGATTTTTGTGAGAGAGATACAATTCTAGGCACTCTTTTTTTAAAAAAATAAAATAATCATCTGATGTATCGTATTAAAGTCTGATTAATTTGACTTTGCGTCTGGTAGAAATGAAATAACACTTTTTACTAAAGATTTTTTCACACAGGGCTCAAATCCGAAACCTCTAGTTATCTTATATTCTACCTCATCCACTACACCACATCCTTTCAGTAAAGTAATTCTCGCCTTTTTATTGCGAAAGCCCACAATATCTTTTCTAAAAACAAAAGTAATGGTGAGAGTGTTGTAATTAACTCCCACCAACTAGTTAGTGCCTCGTATGAAAGTAAAGTACCTGAAATTCCAAATAATCACTAAAACATTATGAAATTGATTTGCGCTTACCTAATCATAGTACTGCTACAAATTGGAGCTTAGTGGGTAGCATTTCAATGAAAGATGTGCACCTACCCATTTCTTTTTCATATTTTTTTTCATCACTTGTCATTCTTCCATTGAAAATCGAAAATAAAGTAATATTATATATTTTAAAAGTTAACTATAAAATGACAGCTTTAAATACGAGTGTGACCACCGCAATAATATACAAATTTGATATTACAAGTAGGTGTCCTTAATTTTATCGTTTTTTGTTAGGTACAAACTTTTTTAGAATGAAAATTTGGTGCAACTACATCCATGTTCTCGTGGATTTGTTTGCTTAATTTAGTGGCCAAATTCCAGCTGTTTAAAGTGGGGGTACTTGACAGGTGGATCTTGGTTCACAAGAATTCCCAACATAGAGCTATTAATTGAAAAGAATGAGTCACTAAATTCAAGTCAAGTCAGTTATCATGAATATTAGTAGCTCAATTGGTTGACTATATGAATTTTCACTTTTCTGGAGAGAGTTCGATTCCCCCATTGTAATCTCCTTTCCATATCCCCTTCCCCTCCCAATTTATTTATTTTTTAAAAGAAGTCAAGTCAGTTGTCTAATTGAAGTGGCCAAAATAGCAAATTCCTGCACTAACAATTTTATTTCCATGTGTCCAGCCGACTGACCCCCTTCCTCTATAAGTAGCTGTGTTAGCTGTATGAGCAATTATACAAGTACATGAGGTTTTATCACATTTGTGGAATAAACAGTTAAAGAAGATGCATCAGCAAGTATATTAGTTGAAGAGACAACTCATCCATTATGAATATTATTAGCAGATAATGGGTCTCCACTGTTAGGCTACAAGTATAAAGAAGATTTGACAGCGGAAAAATACACACAGAAATGATGTATACAAATATTTGAAAGCTCAAGATAATATTACACTAACCAAAGGGTAAGAACTAGCAAAAAGACATCTTGTATTTCATGGAGGGCATAAGCATACCTCCAAGCGGAAACAGAATTGCCTATAACCTTGACCAACCCTTTCAGAGTATGATAAGGGTTTTAGCAGATCCTCAGAACTTGTATTTTTGTCGAACAATTACTTCTATGTTACAACCACAGTTGATTAAGATTTGGAAAATGCACGTAGTGTTTCATCGAGGGCCTTCTGGTCATAATCACCGGTAAAGACACAGTTACCAAGTGAACCATTTAGAAGGATAAGTCTTAGCTTGCCATCTGCCACTTTTTTATCAACCTGACATCCAAAACAACAGAATCAATGGTTGAAGCAATGACTTCTAGTTATTAGGAGCTCAAAAAATTATGGACTCTTACAGCCATGATAGACTTGAACATCTCCACAGTCATAGTTTCTGGAGGTGAAGTTGGCAGCTTTGCCTGTTCTAAGATCTTCTGCACGCGCTGTACCAGTGAGTCATCAATCCAACCAAGCCGACGTGACATGTCAACAGCCATGACCTGAAAAAACATTGTACCAAGTTTATGCATCACGTATACTAATATGAATTTATCCCTCTTTATTTTCTTATGTTTTCTCCTTTCACGTTTCTCTGAAGAGCTGTCCAGTAGGGGGAAGAGAACACTTGGATAGGAGGTGATGCAAGTATGAAACCTATACCGTGCCAGCAGCAACTGCTTCTCCATGAAGCCACTGTCCATAGCCAACGCCAGTCTCAACTGCCTGCAAATAATAGCTCTTCTACTGAGACATTATCTCAGAAAATGACTTTAACAAGCCTATGTATATAACATTCAATATTTTTATTAAGATGCAACTTGACTGTTACACCATCAACAAAAGCACTCTTTTTCAGACAAGGAAGTAGAGACTTCCAAACAAGCATCAAATCCCTTGAACATTATAAGATGAAGAGAAATAGAACAACAATTGAAACTTACGAACTTCACATAAAGCTGTAATGACAAAATTATCTAGTTTCCCTTAACTATGACAGTCTTTTTTTTTTTTGAAACTGGTAACTTCTTAACTATGACAGTCTTCACAGGCAAACAAACTATTAAATGATGAGACACCATGAGATGGCCATCGAGCTCATGTAAAATATCAGCAACAGGAATGCACAACAACTGTCAAACGCTTACATGACCAAAGGTATGACCCAAGTTCAAAGTTGCCCTCACTCCGCTTTCCTTCTCATCTTGAGAAACAACCTCTGCTTTGTTTTCACAGGAACGCCTAATAGCATAGGTAAATGCAGTGGGGTCCCTGGAAAAGGATAACCATTGTCAGTAACATGTGAAATTGCATCAGCTAGCCAGGTTACATTAATCTTAGCAAGTATGAAAACTTTAGGTTATGATATGAATGATTCAGTTCAAGTCATACAAACATTGTTGTATATACTTGTGACACCAGCTTGATCTTTAGAATGACAGTTACGACTTATCCAGAAAAGGTTATGATACTTCAAATTGAAGCCCAATATAAAGGTCAAAAGACTTGACAAACTCCTAAAAATGGGTGGGGGTGGGGGTGGGGGTGGGGGTGGGGAGGACACATAACTCCTCCACTTGCATTCCCCTATTTCTCATCAAGGTGTTCTTACATTCTTAATGGGCCATATAAGATGGTAGAAAAGTTGTACTTTGTGCCTATGTAAGTCTCTTTCTAGAGATGAAAGCTGGACAAACTAAAAGTTGGCAATTCAACTACTCAATGACATACAAATGATTACGATTGTTTACCTTGCTAATAATAATGGCATATTCTGTTCTTGCCACTCGAAAAACTCAGCATCTCTAATGAGTCCATATTTTATCACCTCTGCGAGGCCAGATGCTAATTCTCTATCTGGTAAAGTATTCAGGGTATCCGTGTCTATAAGCACACATTGTGGCTGGTAGAATGCTCCAATCATATTTTTACCAAGTGGATGGTTTATTCCAGTTTTGCCTCCAACTGAAGAATCTACCTAAAGACAGTGGGCCAAAGAACATGATACAAAAGTTAGTATCACTAAATAGAAGAATCTATACTCATCAAACTAGATAAGATAATGCACATTCCAAGTCACATGTAATTTATTATAGAAAAGAGAAAAACTCATAGAACCTGTGCCATAACAGTGGTAGGGATCTGAATAAAATTAACTCCACGAAGATAGGAAGCGGCGGCATATCCACACATGTCACCTATAACTCCACCACCGAGAGCGACAAATGTACACCGACGATCCAGCCTTGATTCAATGGCTTTATCAAAGACTTTCATAAGAGTTTCCTGAAATAGCATATTGACAATGTCACATAAACCTTAAAGATGAAATGTTTCTCTTGAAACTCATATTCGTAAAACCCAAAGCTGCTTACCATGTTTTTAAATTGCTCACCATCTGGCAAAATGACACTTTCTACGGTAACATTAGGGTTTCCATCTGTCAAAGTGCTTATAGTTTTATCAAGATATAGAGGGGCAACTGTAGTGTTAGTAACTACAAGGACTCTCTTCCCATGAATATGCCTGCATATAAGATGGCAGGAAATTTAACATGGAAATTCACAAGAAGTCGCAAACGAATATAAAGACAAACAGACAAACACATAAAATAAAATAAGTTAAAATAAAACTGGAAACAACTCCAAGTTAGGCCAAATATGTTATCATGAATCCATGATAGATCAAATTTGTTTCTTAATTTCCTTTGAACAAGTAAAAACAACCAACCAACAAGCAAATGAAACCAAGACTCTGAGATTTTAATATTTCTTTCTGAAACCTTATAGTTCAATATCCACATAAATCAGCAAATGAAACCATAACCTTGAGAGAAATATCTTGTATCAGTGCTGACCAACCCGGACTAGCACAATCAAAACTTACTTGGTCCTCCAAACTAGCTTGGCCCTCTTTTATAGCAAAGTGGGGCTCACCATGACTGGCAACACTAACATTTGTTCACCTAACTGCCTTTTTATTTTGTTGTTTTCTGTGTCCATTTATACTTGGGTCATTTTTTGCTACAGAAAACAAAACCTATTGATGTAAAGACATCCTAGGATTTACTGTTTGGATGTCACTAAGTTGATTTGAATACATCTCATGTTGCAAAGTGGCAGATTAACTAATTTTGACTCACTTTCAAACTGAACCAGCTTGAAATGGACTATGTTTTCATGAAGATCATTGTTTCAAATAGAGGTGGTTTGTGTAGAAATTGTTAATGTTCATTTATATGCGCCTTCACCAACTAATCTTTATATGCATCATAAAAATAACAGTTCTTTGAGTGCACTGTTACCCGCTTTACAAACAAAGAAGACTATTAATAAGTCAATCCAACCCATTATTTATAACTTCTTTTTTGATAGGTAACCCATCCTTTATAACTAACATCCGATGTAAACTTCACCAATCTCTGCTCACATTTTGTAACATACTTGCACAATGTGATGAAAGGTTTACAGGAAAAATATTCATGAGTTTGATAACACTACCAGTATACTGTGAAAATACATCTAATTTGATAACTCTATTAAGATGTAGCTAAAATTCCATTGGAACCAAACTATAGGAACAGAAAATGAAGAACCTTTATGTGGTACTGAACTCATTGCCCAACGAGTAGGCCCTCCTCTCCGTGCTTTATTTGTAAGCTGTTGTTGTATGTGCCAGGAAGTACAAAAAGGAAGGTGATCAGTTACTGTCACACTGTAAAGTGGCCTCACAGTTTTGGGCGGTAATTCTCTTTGTTCGACATCAATGAAGTGCATTCATAGACAGTGCAGGAGGCTATGGCAAGTAGAAGGACTAGGGATTTGGGGAAAGCATAATGGAACACTAGTCCACTATGCCATTTTGGTTTATATGAAATGAAATGAATGGGAAGATGTTTCGAAGCAACAAGAGAAGCTTAAATAACACTGTTTCTACAATTTATACTTTAGTGTGAAGAAAGAATTTTCGTATAGATGGCTGTATAGGCTTAATAGGAAATCAAGATTAGCCTACATTTCCACTTCGTACTTGATTTTTCCTCTGTAATCTTGGTCAACTAATGAAAGGATATTTTACTTATCAAAAAAGAAAGTCCTACACACTCAACCACTACCACCAAAAGAGAACTTCTCTCTTCACAGCCCATGAAAACTAAAAGATTTTGGCACTACTAAAAGCATAAGACATGAGAATTGAGGCAGGCATATGATTCTACCCTCTATACCGCCTACAATGTCATGAAAATGATAATTGATAACGTCTAAAAGACCTGTTATTTTGCCTTTAAAAACAATCAAATATCCATATCCTGCACTCTATCCCAATTCGCCAGGTATATTTTTTCCCTGCAGATGTTAAGAGTGCTTCTTTCCCCACACAGACTTTTCAGGGAAAGACTTCCAAGTTCCTAATTTCACTGAACATCAATTAATGAAAGGATATTTCACTTATCAAAAAAAGAAAGTCCGACACACTCAACCACTACCACCAAAAGAGAACTTCCCTCTATACAGCCTATGAAAACTGAAAGATATTGGCAATGATGAGCTAACACCTAAAAGCCTAAGACATGGGGCATATTATGGAACATTGGAATTGAGGCAGACATATGATTCTACCCTCTATACTACCTAAGATATCACCAGAATGATAATTGAGAATGTCATATAAACATTTCATTTTGCCTTCAGAAACAATCAACTAATCGTATCCCGCACTCTATTCCAGTTCGCTGGGTATATATTTTGTTCCTGCAGATGCTAATAGTTCTTCTTTCCCCGCACGGGCTTTTCAGGGAAAGACTTCCAAGTTCCTAATTTCACCTAACATCATCCAGTATTCAATTAATAGTAGCTCTATTCTCTCTGTCAATCAAACTAATACTAAAGAATGCAAAAGTTTTCCTTTCATTATTAAAAACAAACGCCTATGAATAAAATCTAAGCAACTTGATGAAATTCAAGCAGTAGATAGCACAAGTAAGTCACCTTTGTAGGAGGTCAGGTTGATCAAGAAGTCCAGCCCCAATATAAATCGGGTAGCTCCGATTACCCAGATCCACTTCAACAACTGTAGGAGCCTGTGAACTCGCTTTACTGGACGACTGATCCATCACCTTCGTGGCAGAAGTTGCCAACACCTTCAATCGTGTGGTGGCTTTCGACTTCAGCCCACACCTGGAAGAAGGTGAAGAGACAGAAGCAGGGAAACGCACGTGGATGTCACGTGGAATTGCTCTGGATTGGTGGAGTTGGTGGGCCGAATTGGTGAAAGATAAAGCCTGTTTTGGGCAGAAAGACGACGCCATGAAAGTTGGTGTGGCGGAGGGAAGGGGAAAAATTGTGGCGTCGACGATTTGTGGATGGCTGGTTAGGTAGTTATGGGACTTTCATTTCATAGTGTTATAAGATTAAAAAAGATTGTTTAGGTGGGAATAGCGATGGAGGGCGTGGTAGGTGGAAATTTGGAAAATGCTTTTCCTGGTACAATTTTTTTGAGTCCCTACTTTTTTATTTTGACTGTAATACAAAAGTGCACAAATTGTCCTTTTATGACTTCCTTTATCCTCATTTTTGTGATTTAAAATTATGTATTTTTATTATAAAAACAATTTACATATACTCTTATTAGTATTATATAAAAGTGATTCATAACAAACTTCAAATCTCTTTAAACTATCAAATCCTAATTTTAGAGGTTGAGTTAAGAGTTACAAATTGGGTTACAAATTTATTTAAAATTTAGCCCTTCTCATATTTTTCGTATCATAATCAAGAAGATTTAGTAGTTTATTTAGAAGCAACTACCTAATGTTGTATTGACTAATATAAATTCTTCTGGTGTTTAACTTCTTTGCACCATTAAATTTAATTGATTCATCATACTAACATGTAGATTCGTGTTTGATAAACTCAATATTGTAATTTAAGATAAAACAACGACGTGCTATTGTTGATTTAATTGAACTAATGCCATAAAAATTTATTTACACTATTTGATTATAATGAGCGTAGTTGCACACACTTTGACTACAGCTATTAGATTGGTTTGGTTAGGAAGAAGACTGTTTATATATATTAGACACCACTTGTATTGAAAGAAGAAGATTATTTTATACAATGTTGCATTATCTAATAATAAAGTATTCTCCTTTACCAAAAAAATAAATAAGTCTAAAACTCTTCCTCCTAAAAATGATACCTTTTTTTTTTTTCCTATAAGGAGTACCTATTACTTCTCATGGATAAAAATATGAGGGTTTAAGGTAATTAATTTTCTGTGAAAATTTAAGTCTTTTGCATTTTGTATCCTAATGTACAGTATACTCTATTATTTTTTATAATTTATATCATATTTTATTATCTTTAATAATTTGCACCATAGTTTCTTTATTTCCTTGCAAACACATAATTTGCAATTTATTAAATTGAAAACTAGCCTATACTTCTATTATTATTGTTTTAGAAAAATCAAACAATTCTTTGACTAGCGAGAAAATGGCAAAAATGACCACTTAGAATAGAGATAGGTTCAAATTACTAGTCAACTGAAGATACATTTGAACAGTTTTGCAACGTGTTTTGGTATAATTTTTATTTATACTCCTCTTTTTTTTTTTTTTTTTTATATATGTCAATCCTTATTATAAACAGTTAGTTTATTATATTTCTTTTGTCCTCAATTACTTGTTTGTTTTTTTTTTATTGTCCTTAATTACTTGTCTATTTTAACAAATTAAGAAAGAATAATTTTTTTTACTTATTATACTCTCAATTAATTACTTTGAAAAATGTAGAACTTCTTGAAAATATTTAGTTTTTAACTCACCCACTTCATAATTAATATTGGTAAAATGGTAAATTCGTTATGTCAATCATTGTTTTCTTAATAAGTGTGTCAATTCAAAAGTGAACAAGTAATTAAGGACATAGGGAGTACTTGTCGTTTTATAAAATCAATGCATAAATTACAATATTATTTTTATCATACCTTTATAGTTAATTAGTCTTGAAAATAAATATTTGACCAACCTAGAAAAATCAGTAAGTAATTAATGTTCATTGTAATTACTTCATACATTGATTAATTAGTCTCATCCATTGCATTACTCTATAAATATATGATTTTGAAAAAGAAATCTCAACAAACAAATTAAAATGAAAGATATATTTATTTATCATTTATTGAAAAATTGACTAGGAAAATTAATAAGTAATTAATGTTCATTGTAAGTACTTGATACATTAATTAACTAGTCTCGCCATTGCATTACTCTATAAGATCTGATTTTGAAAAGGAAATCTCAACAAACAAATTAAAATAAAAGATGAATTTATTTATCATTTATTGAAAGTTGACTTAAAAAAACATTAAATAAGGAAAGAATTGTAAATTTACTTAGTTTCTTAATGCAAGTGAAATACAATTTTACTTAGTTTCTTTATTTATCTTCTTTGTTTCATATTCGAGTCTTTTTGGGTACGGAGTCACCTTTATTAGATACTCCTTCTGTCCCTAATTACTTGTCCATTTTTCCTTTTATAGTTGTCCCTAATTACTTGTCAATTTTGACAAATCAAGAAAGGACAATTTTCTTACCTATTATACCCTCAATTAAATGACTAATTACTTCGAAAAATGTAGAACTTTTCATATACTTCATAATTAATAGAGGTAAAATGGTAAATTCACCATGTCATTAATTGTTTTCTTAATATGTGTGTTAATTCAAAAGTGGATAAGTAATTAGGGACAGAGAGAGTAGTGTTTTACCCCATAAGTCTACACGTCTAGATGTGCATATTCAAATTTGAAGTGTTTACATATGAGGTAAGATTAAATTTAAATATCTATTTATGTATTACTATTTCTTAAATATAATCATTATAGTTTATTACATATTTGACAAAAATAAAAGAATGCTCAGTTTTTCACAAACTTGAAAGGACCAAAAATGTACTCAAAAGTATATTTAACGGACTAATCTGCACTTAGCCTCAAACATAAAAGACCATTGTTATTTTCTCCCAATTGGCCCTTTAGTTTTCTTTAAATACAAAAGTTATTTCTATTTGCTTAGCCAGACTAAAAAACGCGGGCATCAGCTTCTCCCTTACGCTAGCGGGGTTTGCTCTGAAAAACACCCGCCGTTTTTGGCTTTTGAAAACAACTATATCCACTGGAGAAGTTGCCCATTTGCTGTCTGCAGTTATGTATTTGGCTTAGTTTTGTCTAGGGTTCAATAATCTCAGTCTCTTCTCATCCTCACCTTAATCGTGCAAATTCCCTGATTTTGAAACTCTTCAAAGTTCTTGGTATTTAGAAAAACAACACTGATAACCGTTCTAGAGGTAATGAAGAAAGTCAAGAGGAATGTTGCCATTGTAATTTCGTCGTCCGACGACGATGAAGACTTCTCAGTGAAGTCGAATTTCACCCACACGAAATCGAAAGCGAAATCGGTATCGGCGTCAGTTCCGAGGAGGAACCCTAAAAGGGCTAAAACGGCGATACTTTCGGCATCATGTCCACGCCCATCTAAAGAGGGTAGTGTTTTCGATGAGGTAAAACATAGGACTCATTGGATTTAATTACAGTATTGTTTTAGTAAATAGGGCTACTATTCTCACCGTGCTTTTCATTTGAGTGAACGTTAGTAGTATAAACGGGAAACCTAGTTTGGTCTATACCAGTAGCAGATGTGAAGTAGTGGCAGTTAGTGAGGGTGCATCCATTGCTTGCGGTTTGATCTCTGTGCATATATTAGTTGAGAATTACTTACGGATTCCCTCATAAGTTATGTTGGGTTTAATACTCCCAATAAAACACTAGATTAATTATGTTAAATTATTCTTCTTATGTGGAAATTATTTGGCCAAAAGCGAACATTGTATTACTTATGCAAAATTGTGTGCTGGAATATCTTTACTCATCAAGCCAATCAAATGGCCCCTTACTTATCAGAATATATTTCAGCCTCATTCTATGGATCCTTAAGAAGGGCTTGACACCTAGTTCACATGAAGAGGAACAAACATAAATAAACTCAGTTGCTATGTTTAACAACCTTAGAACAAACTTTTCCCCCTAATGTCTTGTTTCACAGAAGTGAAAGAGTGCATGTTACCTAGAGAACTTATAGGAGTAGCTTACAAATATTCCTTGAACCTATGCAAGATCAAGAAAAAAACTCCTTGGCTTTACGGAATATATTTATTCAACAGTTTTATTTAGGAACCTTGGGAGATGTTTGCTTTATGGATTAAGTTCTCATGTCTCGACTAAACTGATCATGTTGGTTGTTCATTAGCTATATATTCTGTTGTCTCTGGGATACTCACTGTACTGTTACTTTTTGCCTTTGAGTACCTCAGAGTATTAATGGCATATGGTTTAACTGATTGCAGATGAAACGGTTTTGTGAGGAGTTTGATGATGATTTCACGGGCATCAAGGTATCTGCTGGTATGCTAGTTTCAAAAGATTTGGTTTTAGTATTTATTTGTATTAATGTCAATAATGAACTGGGATTTAGTTTTGCCTCTCCGTTTTATGAAGGCGTATGACCGTGTGGGTGACAGTATCTTTGTCAGTATAAATGTTAGTTTGTCATAGGCTACACCCTTATTTACATATCAAAACATTTAGCAACTTTTGAACCTTTCTTATACATCCATCTTATCACTTTTTAATCTCATTAAAATGTTCTGCTGAAGTTGCATGCCCTAGTTTTATCATTTTGTTTTGCAGACTGCATTCATTAGGTTTTGCATGCAGTCCAAGCTTCAGTTATGATATTATACTCTTGCTCATGATGCTATGGTCTGTCAACTCAACAGTATGGTACTTGCTATTTCTCACTAAACCTCGAATGGAAATATTACCTAAGATGCCCAGTTTAGAAATATTTTTTACTCTGTTTTATTTCTACTTCACTTTTGGGGTGTCAGATATGGTATTCACATGTTAAAATGTTGGAGCCGAACCATGACTCAAGTATCATCTAACTATGCAAGGTCTTTAGACTTCATGTTGATAATTCAGCTGGCAAATGCTTATTGGCCTGCATTTACAGTGATTTATCCTTCAACTCCTCCTGGTTTTGTGTTGTTTTGATTGCCAGCCCCTGTCTTCTCCATCAATGTATATGTTTTAACAGTCCTCCGAACCTCTTCATCTTCAGTTAGTCATCATTGCCAAAAGACTAAATTGTATGAAACTGAATCAGGTCTTCAAAGCAACAATGACATGTGGATCGACAAACATAAGCCTCATTTCCTGGAAGAGCTTGCAGTTCAAAAGAAGAAGGTAAAGAGGTGTATGTTTTTCTCTTAAATCTTCTCGGATGTGAAGGTTTTAATGTTTGTTTCCTGTGCTTGATTTTGCAGGTTGAAGAAGTGAAAACATGGTTTGAAGAAAGACAAAAAGCTGCAATGGTACTTAATTAAGAGTGTTTTAAAGGCCTTATTAGTTTCTTTCTTTTCTTCGACTTCTAATAGTCTGACAACACATGGTCACAATTCCTGGTTCAACCGAGTGAATATTGCATATCTACTTTCCTTTTCCCTATTATCTTAAAGAAGTTCACTGTTTCTTATTCTTTGGTAGTGATCTTAAAATCGTTTTTATGATACTGGAAATAGTTACTTATTGTTGCTTTGCTGGGGAACCTTATTTTGTAATGAAGGTTGAGTGGAGTATTAAGCATACATATGCACAGAATAAAGTCTCTTTTTCTTGTTTCCCTGTTTGCAATGTGTTGCCTGGAGATCCATAGGGGTGCGGGATATAATTGGGATCTTATAACAACTTATGGTCGTCAGGTGTGTCTTGGTTACCATTCTTTATTTTTTAGCAAATCGGGAATAAACTTTTGTATCATAGTTTGCGCCGGCTTGATCCAAAAAAAGTTCGTGCTTGCCCTGGTCATTGTTTAGATGTGTAAGTGGAAACGATAATTAGTTATGGTGCTAAAAGGAAAAACGTTTGATCTAGGAAATTGTTGTATGATAGTAGTATTGGTGATTTCTCCTGGTCTGACATTTAGCATCTGTAATTTTGAGGGTTTGGTTTTTTCAGGTGCACTTGTTTTTACAGTGTTTTTGACATGACAAGTCTTTTCTGCAATGTTCACATTTTACATTGTCGGAACTGAGATTTTTCCTCTGCTGGATGCAGGATGGTCTTAGTAATGTTCTTCTTGTTGCTGGACCTTCTGGTGTTGGAAAAACTGTATGTCACTGTTTTCCTTACTCTTTATTTAATTTAACACGAGTGATATGGGACAATTTAGTTCTTTTAACTATTCTGAATCAGGGATGCCATGTTTGAAACTTGTCTTACTCCTTTGAGGTCTGTAAACCTTGCATGATCATTGGGTGCTTGTCATCTTCTAGGCAACTATCCATGCTATTGCTTCGAATCTTGGTGTCAAAATATGGGAGTGGACCACACCTACTCCAACAGTTTGGCCAGAGCATTTGCATAATTCTAATTCAGGTACATATTCATGTGTTGGAAAACGGTGCTGCTCCAAGCTATCAAGTGCTTGTTCAAAAAATTGGTTTCTTCATATTATCATTTCATATTTATTTTTTAATGTTGATCTAGGGTTAAAATACATGTCAAAACTAGATGAGTTTGAAGTTTTTGTTGAGAGGGTGAGAAAGTATGGATTGACTTCTCCAACGTTGAAGGGATCACAGGCTTCAGTCATACTCTTAGTTGATGATCTTCCTGTGGTAAATGTAAGAGCTGCATATGGAAGGCTTCAAAGGTGTTTGACCCTACTTGTGCAATTAGTCCGCATTCCAACAGCCATAGTGATCACCAACTATGACAAGGATGACTCTGCAGACTTTAGCACACGCTGCTGGGAAGAACTCCTTCTATCTCTTCATAGTGCTGGTGCTTGTAAGGTTGCGTTCCTTGATAGACTTACTTTGGATTTTGAATTCTTTTCACCTGCTTATCTTGAATCAAATGTCAAACATCCCCTATGAGTATGAAAACATGATAAATCAGCTTCCTGGGCTAATTTTAAGCAATTTGACCTGCAACACACCAACACCACCCACAGCCTGCAGGCCAAAGGGCAAAATAGTTCTCTCTTTGAAATCAGCAAATTGAATTAAAGGATCTTTTCCTGTCTTTGATGGTAAAACGCCAGGGAAGTTTATCATGTTTCAAAGGCTGGGGAGGAGGCAGTTATCCAACATTAGATTCTAAGTTACTAGAGTATGCCAACTTTTTTTACTTGAGTTCATTGTTTTCAGGTCAACTTCAACCCTGTCACTGTCAATTCAATCAAAAAAACACTTACAGCTATATGCAGAAAGGAGCAGCGTGAAGTTGGCGCTGATTCAATTGACCTAATAGCCAAAGCAAGTGGAGGTGATATCAGACAGGCAATTAATTATCTGCAATATCTCTGTCTTAAACCACATAGAAGGCCTATTCTATCGTCACAAGAAAGACTGGATAATGCTAGTTGTTTGGATGATGTGTTTTGTTTGCCATTTGGAAAAGATGAAAATCTCTCTCTATTCCATGCATTAGGCAAATTTCTACACAACAAAAGAGAAAGTGAGCACACAATTGCATCAGGTACATCTGACTAAACTTCATTCTCAGGATACAGTGAGTTGCAAGTGCTTACAGAACTTAGTAACTGTGTGCTTCCACACCTTTTCTCTAGCGACAAATTACTCCATCTTTGCAGGTAATGCTTCCTCATGGGGAATGCATATTTTAGCATGTGCTTGAGTGGTCTAATCATGCAATCCTGGTTTGTTATTTATGATTCACAATATGCAATACTGTATCTTCGAAGAGTTTTTCAATTGCTTAATGTGGTTTCAGCGCTTGTAGACACTGCTCAAATAAAGTTGTTAAGCAGATTCCCTGAGATGTAATAATGAAACATTGTTTAAGAATGACTGATATGAGCATTGGTGATTATCCAATGAGTAGTCTCCCAAGTGATTGTAATTGGAAGAATAGAAGATTAACGTTTTCACCTTGTGTAAATTACTGCCATAGGTATGAACTTACATGTTATATGTGAGGTTTTTTCTATTACAAAGCTACAACTCTTTTTTGACCATGTTATCTTATGCCCTTTTGGAGTAAGATATAAGAGTTCTCTGCCATGTGAATTGAAAGTGAATAATTGAGAGAACTGAACTGTCTTTGGCAAAGCCTCTGATACAGACTCCTTTTTTTTGTAGATAGAGACGCATTCCTTCTGAAGGAAAAATTTGTCAGGTTTCCTCTTAAAATGGATGCTCCAGAAGTTATTCTTTGTCAAGCACATGGACAAGCAACGACTCTTTCTGATTTTCTGCATGAAAATGGTAATTTTTTTTCTTAAGGTGGATGGGCTTTCCAATAATCTGGTCTGCTCTTTGATTTTTTTGGAATGAATTTCAATGGTGGCAATGCTGGACTCAGGGTTACTTTTTTTTTTTTAATTCAAGCACCAAAATCTGCCATTCTGTGACATAATGCTATTTCTGGATCATATTCGACCTGCTTTGTTTGTGGGCTATATCTAACAACATTAGATTCACCACAAGTCCCAATAGCTTGAACTTCTGCGTTAGTGGTGAATTTCACCGGCAAACTAAATGTTGACAGAGCTTGTGTTTTTTATCTTCTTTCCGGTTTCTTAGATTAGAGGAGAAATACTATTTCTATTGTTTAACTTGCATTTACTACCTAATGGATTGTGCATGAAATGGGGGGTAATTAAGACTTATGGCCATCATATCTGCACATAGAAATGTAGAGTATGTTATTGTCTAACATATATAGAGTATGTTATTGTCTAATATATAAGTGGTTTGTGTTTGTCTAATTCAACTACTGATTTTCAACTTTGTTGCAGTTTTAGACTTTTTGAGTGAAGACGCAATAGATGATGCCTGGCTTGTGGCATCATATTTAAGTGATGCGGATTTTCTTCTGTCTTCACTTAGTGGACATCTATCTAGAGACTTTGGAGCTGAGAACATCATACAGTCAGCTGCTGCCTCAGTTGCTGCTAGAGGAGTATTATTTGGGAATGCTCATCCAGTGCCTTCCAGGTATAAAGACATTACGTGGTTCGTTATGTTTTGCTTATATAAAGTACCTAAAAATAATTTATTGCAAATTCCCGTGAGAAATCAGGTGGCATGCTATTCGACGTCCCAAACTGTGGGAGGTTGAACAATCATCACGTCGCAATAAGGTAAGATTCTTCCTGTCGCGTTCTCTGCTCCTTTCTCTTGATCTTGCTCACATAGCTTCTTATAACATGGATTTATCTGGATCAAGTCCTGAACATAATGTTTCTCACTAATGTAGTTGCTTAGGAAGCACTAGTGCACTACAACATTATTTTTTGTAATGTTTGGTTGCTATTTTGTTTTCCTTGTAACTAATACATACTTACGCATGTGGGAATCTATATAATATTTTATGTTAGATATAATGTAGAATAAGAATGTGGGTATTAGTAATACATGGATTAAGAACATTAAATGACAAAATTAATCCTCATAATAGTAAAACAGCCTCTTCTTTTTGTTTAAAAATGTAAACATGTATTTTAAGCAATGCATTGTAATTGTATCAAACTAAACATCCAACATGACAATAATCCCTACATTACTAAACTGCATTATTTGTCTTTAAACCAAACGACCTCATGTTGTCCACTGATTTTGGATTTTGATCACATCCTAACTAAGTTGATGTGCTTGCAGCGTCAAATGTTTAATCAGAGGGATGACTTGCCTTATAGCCTAACCACATATAGTCAGATAGTTATGGCAACCGAGTTTAGGCCTTCCCTTAAATGGCTTGGATGCAGAGCGTCTGAAAGTTTCCAAGCAGACGACATGGTTGAAGAAGACTCGGATAGCACCTGTTTGCATGAGGATAAGCTGGATTTGTCAGACGATGAGATAGAAGATTGGTAGTTTGAAGCAGTGTATGAATGTGTATCAATATATGGTCCATGCGGGTTCTTTTTCACCTGTAAATTATGTACATGGCTGAAATTATGTAAAATTTTTAGAGGAAACATACAACTAGTTTATACTAATTGAAGTAATATTTTGATCAGTGCAGGAATTTGTGACGAAAGACCTTTGTTTTATAGTTTAAGGAATATTCAACAAACTGTTGCTAGATAGTACCTATGACTTTCAATAAAGTGAAGATGATCCACTAAGGAACTGGAAAACTATGTTACTACTTTAATAGGAGGAGATATGGACACAAGTACTGTTTTGTCACTATTCCAGATGGCATTGAAGAATTGGATCTGAAATTTGTTTTGATAAATCTCAAGTCATATTCCATGAATGGAAAAAAGTTGATCTCACCGATAGGATATTTGTTAGTTTTATCTTCTAGTTATTTAATCAATATTGTACTTCAACCATTCTCCAGTGTAAATTTTCAAATAACCTCACGAACTGGGAAACAAGCAAAAATGATAAATCTCACAAATTTGTTTTGTTTCGTGAACTTATGTAGTCGCCACAAGTTCAGAATACTTTCACTCCACACTTTCTTGTAGTTAAACAAATATAAGTTATTTATTTATTATTCATTGTGAGAAGGTAAATTTAACTTGATAATAAATGAAACCAATCACTTCTTCAAACCACCTCTCTACTTCACCTCACAAGGGATTAAGCCAACATACAATCCTGCCTACAATGACGTATAATAGTGATGCAAATGGGCGGATTGGGTCAAATTTGGGCGAGTTAAAAATGGGTTAACATAAAATGGGTAATAATTCAACCCGCCCATATTTAATATGGGTAAAAATGGATTGAGTAACAAATGGGTTGGGTAAAATACTAGTTTACTCATCTTTTCATGAGTAAATAATACTCTACTTAAGAATTCAACATGGAGGTTAAATATTTTAGTCTTTCTTTTATTGTATCATAAGGGGTCGTTTGGTTTGAATATGAGTTATGATGGGATAAGTTATGTTGGGATAAGTTATGTTGGGATTAGTTATGATGGGATAAGTTGTCCTGGGATTATTTCTTATTGAGTGTTTGGTTTGTTATATTCAAAATAATATATATTGATAAATTTTAAGAACAAGTTGTTTGTTTACAAAATTACCCTTCACTTTATTTAAACTTTTTAAATTTTTCTTTGTGAGCTTTAGTTATTCATTTTTTAAAATAAAACTTTTATTTTTTTTAACTTAAATATTTTTGTTTATGTATTCCCATGATAAGTACCATGTGTATTTAAAAATATAACTTTTTTCTTATTTAGCTTAAAAATAGAACTTTCCTCTTAAGTTTATTAAAGAGAAGAAAATTTATGAGAAATCAAAATAAAATAAACATAAGAATTAGTCAAATAAATTCATAAATAAAAATTATATTTATATAGTATAATTTTTTAATAGGAAAATATGTATAATTATCATAAAAATAAGGAGTAGTAAATATTATTATACATGGTATTAAAAAAAATGTAAATATACATAAATGTAAAAAATGATATATAAAAAGGATTTAAAGGGACATATTTGTCATTTACCTATTCTATCTCGGGATAAGTTATCCCGGGATTACTATACCACCCATGGGGAGGGATAACTTATCCCGGTACTAATTATTAATCCCGGGATAAGTTATCCCGGACTTGCCAACCAAACAACATAATTTTTTTTTTATCCCATCACTATTTCCTTATCCCATCACTATTATTTCTAATCCCTCACACCAAACGAGCCCTAAAAGTCAAAAAAAAAAAATCCTATAACTTTTCAATATAAAATAAATTTATGTGAGAACAAGGGAAAAATATTTTTAATTTCAAAGTAAATGAATATTTACACTTTAGGACTAAAACATGCTTAATGCACTTTAAGCAATGTCAATACTTACATTTTAGGACTAAAACATACTTAATACATGATTTGCTTATTTTACACTATTACTACTATTTATTATCCAATATAAAATTAAACAAATAAAAAATAATAATTATAATTAACAAAAAAAAATGTAAATTTAAAATATATATTTTTGGAGGGCCAAAGACTCCACCTTTTCAATTATAGAGAAAAATAATTAATTCTATAGAAGAACATAAAAAGGAAGAGAAGTTACAATATTTTTAGTGATATCATGAATTTTGAGGGAATAAAAGTTAGAAGCTTAACCCATTTGACTGATCCATATTTTTATGAGTTGAATATGGGTATCAACCCATATTTTACCCATGTAAAAAATTACTCACCCAACCCATTAAAATTGGGTTCATTTTGCCGGCACTAACGTATAGTAATCCCAGGCCTCACACTGGTTTAGGACTTGAAAGTAACAAGAGAAACCAATGAGTACACGATTGAAAACAACATACAAATGCAACTTTGGCAAAACTATTTTTTCCCAGCATTTGATCCAAAAGGACAAATGGAAAAACACTAGCAACTGTTTCCGAGCAAAGCTAAAGCATACTTCAAAATCCTAACATCATCTAACGCCAAAAGCTAGCAATCTATATCACCTACCTCCATCAGCCAGCCATACTTACACTGTCGATAATTGCTTAAGCCGTAATCATCTCTTTCGCTCACTTTCAAGAAAATCTGCATTTCTAAGTTCCCCAATAAATTATAGCACATACTGGGAAACCAGTAGGGGGAATTCAAGAACACGTATATACATTTTTCCTGCTGGCTGCCTGGACCACAATGAAGCGCACACTCTGTATCTCAAGGCAAAATCCTCTTCATTTCATGCACCTGATCAGTATTTTTAGCTTGATTATATACCGACTCAAATGCATGTGTCCATACATTGGCAAAACCCGTCACAGCCTGAAAAACATGTGGCAAACCCATCTGTAGATTGTTCAATGTCATTGCCCTTGTTACACTCACAGCTTTGTCATACTTGGCCTTCTCATCCTCAGCTTTTGCTCTGATAGCATCCACCTTAGCTCGTTTCTCGGTCACAGGGTTCTTGCTCCTTGTACTACTGCTAGAGGAATCGGGTATAGAATACGGGCCATACTTGGACTCTAGTGACCGAAGCTCAGAAGATTTCTTGTCGAGCTCTTTAAATGCCATCTCTGATTTCTTCTTTTGCTTGATCTCTTCTGATTGCTGCACCACAATGGCATGGATAACAGTTAGTAAACTGTTGATTCCTTCCGATGCTACTTTGTCTGGAGCATTGTTGACTGCAAGATGCCACTCTTCACAAAGGGAGTAAACTGCATTGTCCTGGCTGGTCTTAGGTACGGGGTTGTTGCCAAGCTGGAATAGGCTAAGACGGAGCCAGCCAGTAAGGGACTGAATATAATCCCGGTGAGATTTCACTAGGTTGCAAAAAGATAGGTGCCACTGTTCCAGTTCAAGCTCAAGTTGTAATGTTGATTGTCGATGAAGCTCAGAGGTAGGATAAGTTGATGGCACAGTATTGAGATACTTCAACTGCTGCACTATATGCGTTTGAACATGATGGCATTCATACATGCTTCTCCACATGTACATCAACCTGTAAACCATAAACAATAAGGAGACAAAAGATGGAAGGAAAAGTTCAAATGATTCTTGCAATATTATCCTTTTTGCTGAAACTCGAAAAATTGTTTCCCTTACTCACAAGGTGCTAGTTTGTACATTAATTACTGGTGAAAGTTAAAAGATTGTCCCATGAGATATAAAGGAGCAACATTGAATTTCATTAACTTCATCCTTAATTGCCAGTATTCATTTTGCAACTGAGTATAGTGGGCCTTTGTTTCTAGCTATCTACCGTCTTTAACTTCAATTTGACCCCACCAAAAGAAAAGTGGGTAACCTTAATTTCAGTCAACAATTGACCACATTGAATAATTTCAGTCTCACTCTTAAATAGAAGTTGGCCTTTTCACAATTTTTAACAGAAGAGCAGACTGTTGTATGCTGCTTTCGTATATTTTTAGGTAGCAAAAAGGGACATGAACCGAATCTGTTAAAGGAGTCAAAAGTTTCCCATTCTGTACGGAGAGCCATTCGTTGCTTTTTAGTACATATTGCTATAGCTGACTTTGACCCCTCAAAATTGTAAACATTCTGGACAGCAAAAACAATATCAAATTGATTTTTTTTAATTTTACTAAGAGATAAACATAAAGAGGGTGAATAGAACAAACCCTTTGACCAGATCAACAAGTTGTGGATAGAGCTCTGACTCCCTTAATTTGATGATTTCAGCTGATGTAGTTTCAATAGCTTGTGCAGCAACCATCATTTGTGATTCCAACTTTTCTACTTCTTTCTTGGCTTTCTCTGTTTTCACATAATCAGCCCTCTTCATCTCTAGTTTCCTAGCATGACCTCCCCTTTTCTCATGCTCCAACTTTAATGCCTCAGCATGCTATAAATCATAATCAAATAATTCATAAGAAAAAATAGGACAACAATATAATATATAAAAGTTTAATTTTACCTTGACCTCAAGATAGAGTTTTTTCTCCCAAGCATATAATCTCTCCACAGTGGAACAGTGGGAAGCTGCTTTGGCACCATTTGCCCCATTGATGGATTTGTTCATTGGGTCATCACAAAATCTTCCAATTCCATTCCATCTTGAACTTCCACCAAATGACCATGAAAAAGGACTCATCAACTTATCTACAAAACCCCCAAAGAACTAATATTTATATATTTTTGGGTAAGCATGTTGTACCTGGTGCAGTTATATGTGTACATACCTGAAGATCTTTGTTCGGAAAAAGCACAATTGGGAACTTCCAAAAGCAATGAGAGTTGTCCACCAGCATCAGCAGCATTAAGAAAGTACTCATCGAGCTCTTTGATGATTTCCACCAAGTCTTTGCTTTTAGTAGAGACCACCACCGCAAGTTCACTTGTTGAAGTGGTTTCTTTAGAAAACTGGCTAACCGCCGACGGCGGAGCCGCCACGCTCGCCGCTCCAACCGTGGTGGTGATGGCGGCCTCCGATGTTATCGTTGTCTCGTCCCATTCTTCCTCCGTGACTGACCTCGAAGATGACGGAGGCGGCACAAATGGGTCCCAGAAATCCCAATTTGATGTCGCCGGAGGAGGAGGTGGAGGCGGCGGCGGCGGAGGGGGTGGTGGAAGGGCGGAAGATGTAGTGGTAGAGGTTGTCCAGGATGTAGGACTCATCGGTGGTGGCGGCGGAGGAGGCGGGTGAGGGGTGGTGAGTCGCCGTGGTGGCGACGGTGGAAGTGGTGGAAGGTGGTGGTTTTGGGGGTGGAGATCAGTTTCTCCGGTAGCAAACTGAAGCAAAGCAGAACCAGTATTCCTCAATGAACGTAAGTACATAGAATGAGAAGCAGAAAAAGCTTGTCTTGATTTTACTAACTGTTTCATGTATCTCTTTCGAGCTTTGCATCTTGAAACCAATTCTTCTCTCTCTAATCTTGAATACCAACAACCCATTTTTGATCTAATTTTTCTCCTCTCCTCTCTTCTCTTCTTCTTCTTCTTCAAAAAAACACAACTCAAAAAGAGCAAAGCTTAGCTAAAACCAAGCCTCACTTTAACCTTTTCTCCTTTCTTGAACTATCAACCATGTTCCATGTGTGTTGTACTCCAAAGACTGACACACCAATTTCAGACCAAAAAGAATAAATAAAAAAAAAGTACTCTTCTTTTTTCTTTTTGCTTATTACTCAGACAGATCAAAAATTGAATCTTTACACCAGCTATCCCCAATTTGAGAACACCAACAAAATCACCATTTCAATGGGGAATGTGTGAGAGAGAATGGGGGGAGGAGCATAAATTTGGAATTGTACAGAGGCAAAGGTGTTGGACAGAGTGCCAATTTTATTTTTTTATTTATAATCCTAACAGGTGAACCAAAATGCCCTATTTGAAGATGTTGTGTTATTTACCAAATAAGACATTCTGTGGTCAAATGCATGAAATCTTGCAAAGCATGACCTGTGTTGAGGAAGAGATGGGTAGTTTGGTAATATAAATATTTCAACGGACACGAGTCAATTTATAAGGTAATAAATTGAGTTTAAATTCCAGAGAGGGAGAGGGGTCGAGTCATGACTCATGAATGGGATGATAATGCATCGGTTACGAGGTCAATCTGGCTAAGGATTAACTACCCATATTATTCTTATGGTCTCCTTCTCTTTATTTTTACTTTCACATATTTATTAAATAAAGAAAAATATTTAATTAATATGACTATTTTATTATATTTATTAATTAACGTTTAATATTAAGTCTTGAAAAATAATAATTAATATTAAGGATAAAATATGAAAAAAATAATTATTTAAAAAAAATATATTTAAAATAATAAATAAAAATCCATTTTTAAATTAGTGGACAAGTATTTAGTTATTTATTCCCTTCGTCTGAAATGGGAAAAGAAAATAATTAAGATTTACATCACTAATATTTTTTCCAGTTTTCTACATTTTTTCTTCTTTACATTTACTTCACTATTTTTTTCTCTCGTTTTCGACATTTTCGAAAGAGCATGACCTCTTAGAAGAGAGACTAGAAATTATACTATTTAATCATAATTTAATAGATTTCTGATATATACCAAAATTTGAATTAAAACTACTATATTCAAATGAACCCGTAACATCTATCCCTCTTATAACACTAGAATTTTTTTTTAAAAATCATTATTTTGAAGTGCCATGAGTATCATATTGGTAAAAAAAAAAACAATAAGAAATATCCAATTGTAAAAATTACTCGATCTGTTTTATATTAGTTATCCACCTTATTAAATTAAGAAAGTATTAATTATTTATTTATATCTTCATTGTAATTAATTCTTTTTGAAAGTGTTTTTATTTATAAAATTTATAAGAATTTTTTTAAGAGATGAATTAGAAAAATTATTTTCTTACTTTTGATTTAATTAACACTGCAAAATGAAAGTGATCAATGGAGGAAGGAAGTATATTTCAAGTGTATACCAGTGTACTATATTTCTAATCATTTTATTCTTTCTATTGAAAACATGCAACTCTTGAACATCTCAACAAAATACTTCACCTTAATTGTCGCAAGAATTAATTAGAAAAGGACAAAATAAATTAAATGAGATAACTTACTCACATATGCTGTTCACGAAAAATTCGACTCTTGCTCGAATTTCACTTAATAATTATAAATAAATTAATACTTTTATTAATATAATTTATATAAATATGAATTGTGAATAAAACATTTTCGTTTTGTATTAGTATTCCCTTTTGCCGTTCCGCGGGATAACAGGTGGTTTGCATGAGACAATGCGGTGAGAGGATTTAATTAGACGGAAGATTATGCTTAAATTGTTTTGCTTTTCATAGGGAACTGTGATAGTGGAATATACAAGAGGTCAATTACAAATTGCACAGGTCCACTTTCTGACATTTTTGCCCTCACGTTTCATTTACAAATTGCTCCTCTCTCTAGTTATTTATCATTGGCTTTTTCACACATAAATTAAGAAATGGTAAATGAGAGGGGTAATTTGATACTCTCATATCCAATAATACTTGTATATTACTCTCTTTGTCCCTATTCACTTGTCCATTTTTTTTTATAGTTATCCCTAATTATTTATCCATTTTGACAAATCAAGAAAGGACAAAAAAAATTCTTATTATACCCTCAATTAATTACTTTGAAAAAGGTATAACTTTTTGAAAATATTAAAATTTAATTCATTCACTTCATAACTAATAGGGATAAAATGGTAAACTTACTATGTCAATAATTGTTTTCTTAATAGGTGTGTCAATTCAAAAGTGAACAAGTAATTAGGGACATAGGAAATATTAACTATGCACATTTAAAAAAAAATTATATATAGAAAGATAATTTTACGATATTACCTTTGAATATAACAAATATGATGTCTTGAAAAATGTAATAGGAAAATGACTATAATTAATGATAAAGATAAATTAGGAATTAAGGCTAAATTATCCATTGATTTAATGAAGTGAAAAAGTATTGTTGGACATCCCAAAATAGTATAGCGGACATCCCAAAATAGTATAGTGAACAACTATTGTAGGATAGATTATATTTAGTAACAAGAGTAGAATAAACACAAAATATTAAATTGTTCATTGATTTTATAAAATGAACAAATATTGCTGGACAATCCAAAATAGAAAATAAAGATAAACAGAGAGTATTTTTTTTAATATCCCAAAAAAATTGTAGTCACTAGTTTTCAGGTGTAGAATGAATGAATTCGCAACTATACCATCGATTGTAAACTGAATAAGAAATGTGAATCGTGTTAAGCAAATTTTAATGTAATAAACTAAATTGCAAAGGCGTAGCAAAAGAATTCATTTCTAACTTTTTTTTAATGAAAATACTTAGGGGCCGTTTGGTTACTGAATAAAGGCAAAGTTCATACATGAATAACTTGATTATTCACGTATCAATTTTATACCATGTTTGACTTGTAAATAGAAATAAAATTATTCATGTATAAGTTTTATACAATGTTTGGTTGGTGTCTCCAAATGTTGTATAAAAGTTATTCATGTATTGGTTTTATATGGTGTTTGATTGCATTTTTGTAATTCTACATAGTTAATATTCACATAACTGATGAAGAAATTTATGTATAATTTTATGCGGGATAGAAGGTGAAATAAGTTATGAGGATATTAGTTATACATGGATTAAAATAATAAAATTACATATTTACCCTTAATTTGTTTACTTAATTATTTGTTTGTAAATAATAATGTATGAAAGTACATAGAAATAGCGAATTATAAGATAATTAACGATGACTCTGATACCGAGATATTGAACAAAAGAATGACGAGATGTGTACCTTGTAACTTGCAGCGGAAGTCGTTGATTTTGCTACTTTAACAGGATTGCACTTCAAGTCTCTAGAGCTAATTGAGGTGAAGGTGACAAAAAAGTCCTAAAATTAAAATTGGTGACAAAAAAAAAATTGACCAAGGCAAACCTCTTCTTAATTAGTGATTAAGATAATTAGAGATTAAAGTGTAATATTTAAAACTTCTAAACTTTTAAAAATATTCAAATAAACCCATTCCAATTGTCTTTCTTTTTCTTTCTTGCAACAGCAGCTTGAAGCCCATTTCCAATTGTATTTCTTTTTCTTCCTTACAACAGCTTGTAGCAGAGAGAGACGACATTGTTGCGAAAATATTGTTGGTGACTTCCAATACCTTCGTCTTGGTCTTCTTCGTCATAGCCGTCTTCTACCTCAAGGTAACACTCTTTTCTTTTCTTTCATTGTTAGGGTTTTGAGATGGTAAAGATTGAAATTTCATTGGGTTTTATTAGGCCTTCTTTGTTTTTAGCATATGGAAGTTTGTGGGTTTAACGATTTTGCTTGGTAGGGTTTTCTTGGGGGAAACAATGTGGGTCTTTTACACAAGATTTGTGTGCTTTCATTGATCCTTCTATTGTTTTTTTTTTTTTGTTATCTATGTGGGGTTGTTCTTATCTTCTTCTATGTGGTGATTGATGGCTCTTTAATGTTTGCATTTTAATGTTTTGCCCTGTTTTAGGTTCTTGTTTCCTGTAGGAAAAAAAGAATTTGGTTGCTTTTGAGGTAAATGTTTGAGACATTAGAGGTGTCTTTCTTGGACCTTTAATTGTTGCTCATCTTATGGAGAATGTTGTTCTTAGAGATCATTTATTTTTATTAGTCTTAAGATAGTTTGATCATTGGAAGTTAAGCACTGCTATTAGTTGTTATCTTCCAATATTATGATGTTCGTTAACTCTTGGCGGGGGGGGGGGGGGGTTGTTTCACAGAATGTATTATAGTTACTAGTAACATATTCATTTTTTTAAGCCTATGGTTTTGTTCATGATTTAAGAGGAGAAGTGTAGTATGGTTTTGTCACTTCATGATGTTGTTGTTACCTTATTTTATAGTATGCTTTGTATACAACAACAATAATTATTATACTTCAATCCCAAACAAGATGGCATATAGATGATTTGCATATATACTTCAAATAACATACATGCATCCAACCAAATTTTGATGATATTTTTATAATTGTTTTCCCTATTTCTTTATGTGGTTTTGAAACTAACTTTCAAAATTATCTAAATGATAATGAATTGTCTTTTTTTAATATTACATTTTGATTTTATTGTTTTTATATATAGATTGTGCATCCATGACTCCAAGGAAAAAACGAACAACTCCTACTAAAACGTATGAAAGGCGAATCAGAACACAAAGACAAAGAGAAGAAGAACTAGAAAACACAAATTTGAAAAAATCTATAGAAGAAGAAGGAGAACATGAAATAGATGTTTCTTCTACAAATATAGAAAGAGATGATAGAGCAGTTGAGGAGGAACAAAATGATATAGCCATTCCAGAAAAAGGAGACATCTCCTATTGTTGAATTATCTCCGCTCAGTCCTTCACCCGATAACTTCATTGTGAAGTCGATTAGGTATGCAAATTACAATTTGGAGTCAATGATTGATAGGTATCCAAACTTAAGAGGTTCTTTAACTGTTAAGTCGGAGTTACGTAAGTTTTCTAAATTTAGAACGATTTTAGAAGAACAAAAATTGGTAAAGTTCTTTCGATCTTCTATTTTCGGAAATTACTTACAACTTGAAGGTACTCGTATAGATTTCAAATGAGTTTAGTCTATCAACTTCTTCGACGTCAAATTTATTGCCATCGAAAAGAAGAAATTTGGATAAATTATAGTGGCATGCCCATTTGTTTTGGAATGAAGGAGTTTGCTATCATCACCGGCTTAAATTGCCATAATGAAGATGTGTATGATGTTGAAAATATGTCAACTAAGACAAAAATGAGACGAAAAGAAATTCTTGAGGTTGTGGGAAGGAGTTGCAAGAGAAATGAGTTGATTGAACATCTCCAAACCAAAAATCTTAGTAAAGATGTAAAAAAATCATTGTGTTTACTTTATTTTCTTCATAGCTTTCTTTGCCCAAAAGATGTGAATACAAATATTCCAAAGAAGTGGATTTTGCTCTCGGCCGATAGAAAAGCATTTTCTGCTTATCCATGGGGTCGTATTAGCTATGATATTACAATTAAACATCTATTGAAAGCGGTGAAGACTATTGATGGGAAGACTACCAATCTTTATGGCTTTCCATGGGCCTTTATGGTAAATTTTATTTTAGTTTAGTTCATATATATATTTATTTCATTATTTTTTGGTGCTTCCAATATTTTGATCTCCTTTTGTGATTATTTTATGTAGTGTTGGGCATTTGAGGTTGTTCCTTTCCTCCAAAAGAAATATAAGGTGTTTTCGAAACAAGTGTCTTCACCGAGGATTTTTCGATGGCTTTTGGCGACTAATAACGAATTAGTTGACATTAATGAGTTGTTTGATCCCCCTCAAGACTCGGTAAGCATTATTCTTTAAACATTTTTAGTTAAAGTGAAATTGTTGTTGCTTTTCTGATTTTGCTGTAGCCTTTTTAACAAGTGTTTTCTTTGTTTAATTAGTTGATGTCAATTGTTGAAGTTATTACAACAATTGCTGGAACAATTAGAACAACTGGTATATAGTAATCTTTAAATGCAACAATTGCTTTATCACATTTTAATTATTATTATTTTTACACGTAGATTGTGCATCCATGGATAATTCCTACATCTAGTGAAATGGAAATGAAATTTTTCACTAAGTTTGTGCCTAAGAAATTAACCAAGGATGATAAGATTGAAAAGTTTGAGATAGATTTGTATGGTGTTGTGGCTATAAAAAGAGACATCATAATTGATGAGCATAATCTTGATGTAGGAGGTGGAGGAGCATCTTCTCCAATTTTTGAGAGAGTTTTTAGTGGTGTTGGTGATGGAGGAGGAGGAGAATTTACTCCAAATGTTGATAGATGTACTGATGGTGTTGATTTCGAAAGAGGAGGAGACTTCGGTGATATTAGTGGTGGTTTTGGAGTAGGAACATCTTCTCCGATCGATGAGAACATTCCTTGTCTTCAAGAAACTCCATCCACTAAGGAGACGATAGATTTATTGAATGTCAGGGTAGAGTCTTTAGAGAAAACTATCGTCACCATGAATGCTAAGATTGAGTCTTTAGAGAAAGCTATCGTCACCATGAAGTCTAAGAGAGGTATTAGGCCATCATCAAAGATTTCTCATCCATATACTCCCGACTATGTTAAAAGAACAAAGAGACAAATTTCGAAGGCATTGTCAAGTGCTAGAAAAAAGAAAAAGGGAAAAGTGAATGAGACCATTATCGAAAAAGAATTGGTGTCCGGAGATAGTAAAGGTAAAATTATATTCTAATCATCTTTCTAAGATTTGTCTTGTGTTATATATATTTCATTTTTACATGTGAAATTCATTTTTTTAATATTACAAATGAAGGGGCTGATATTGCAGATGAAGAGGCTGATTCGAATTCAAAAGAATTTGAAAGAGTGATGAAGAAGGGGCTGCGTGTGAATATGCATTTTTACCACTATTTTGCTACACTTTTAATTCACTTTTGTTGTACATTAGTGAATATGGTATTTTGAATTTAATGAAGAAGGGGCTGCTTGTGAATATGCATTTTTATCACTATTTTGCTAAACTTTTAATTCACTTTGTTGTACATTAGTGAATATGGTATTTTGAATTTGATGAAGGAGCTGCTTGTGAATATGCATTTTTACCACTATTTTGCTACACTTTTAATTCATTTTGTTGTACATTAGTGAATATGGTATTTTGAATTTGATGAATTGAAGGGGCTGCTTGTGGGTATGCATTTTTACCACTATTTTGCTACACTTTTTAATTCACTTTTGTTGTACATTAGTAAATATGGTATTTTGAAATTGATGAATTCGAAAAGGAGTTGAAAGAGTGATGAAGAATGGGCTGCTTGTGAAAATGCATTTTTACCACTATTTTGCTACACTTTTAATTCACTTTTGTTGTACATTAGTGAATATGGTATTTTGAAATTGGTGAATTGAAGGGGCTGCTTGTGGGTATGCATTTTTACCACTATTTTGCTACACTTTTTAATTCACTTTTGTTGTACATTACTAAATATGGTATTTTGAAATTGATGAATTGAAGGGGCTACTTGTGGATATGCATTTTTATCACTATTTTGCTACACTTTTAATTCACTTTTGTTGTACATTAGTGAATGTGGTATTTTAAATTTGATGAATTGATATTTTAATCGGAAAAAAAAATTGTGATGTTAGTGAACTAGTTGAAGGTGAGGATTTGACTCATCCAATTGTTGAAATTCTCTACAACAATTAAATAAGTTGTTGTAATTTTTACAACAATTGCTGAAATTCTCTACAGCAATTAAGCAAATTGTTGTACTTTTCATAGCAATTGCTGAACTTTTCTACAACAAGTAAGAAAATTATTGTACTTTATATAACAATTGCTAAAATTTTCTTTAACAAGTAAGCAAATTAATTGTTAATTGATTGTTTATTGGTTGTAACACTCATATTTAATGATAAATAAAGTAGTGTTGATTTAATTTAAAAATAAAATTTATATTAGATAGTGATCTTGTATAATGAGATAGTTATTTGAGATACCAGACGATCAATTCTATTATAATTTCACATGTTATCGATTTATAATGAGTAATTAATTGTTTATTGGTTGTAACACTCATATTTAATGATAAATAGAGTAGTGTTGATTAAATTTAAAAATAAAATTTATATTAGATAGTGATCTTGTATAATAAAATAGTTATCTGAGATACCAGACGATCAATTAAGTAATTTCACATGTAATCAACTTAAATTGATAAATTGATTGTTAATTAGTTATATTAATCATATTCCATGATAAATATGATAGTTTTGACTAATTTTAAAAGAAAATCTAGAATAGGTAGTAATTTTATTTGAATATGCTATAACAAATAAGTAAATTGTTGTACTTTTCATTACAATTGCTACAATTCTCTATAGCAATTAAACGAGTTGTTGTATTGTTTTACAACAAATGCTTAAATTTCTACAATAAGCACGAAAATTATTGTACTTTTCATAGCAATTGTTGAACTTTTCTACAGCAAGTAAGAAAGTTGTTGTACTTTATATAACAATTGCTAAAATTTTCTTTAACAAGTAAGCAAATTAATTGGCTAATTGATTGTTTATTGGTTGTAACACTCATATTTAATGATAAATAAAGTAGTGTTGATTTAATTTTAAAATAAAATTTATATTAGATGGTGATCTTGTATAATGAGATAGTTATTTGAATATGCTATAACAAATAAGTAAATTGTTGTACTTTTCAAAGCAATTGCTACAATTCTTTATAGCAATTAAACGAGTTATTATATTGTTTTACAACAATTGTTTAAACTTCTACAACAAGCATGAAAATTATTGTACTTTTCATAGTAGTTGCTGAACTTTTCTACGGAAAAGTAAGAAAGTTGTTGTACTTTATATAACAATTGCTAAAATTCTCTACAAGTAATAAAGTAATAATAAGAATAACAATAAAATAAAATATGCTCTTACAATCAAAATAACAACAATTAGTACAAAAATAGATAAGATCAAATGTGTTCACAAATAATAACAACAAAAACAACAATTAGTACCAAAAAAGATAAGATCAAATGTGTTCACAAATAATAAGAACAAAAACAACAATTAGTACCAAAAAAGATAAGATCAAATATGTTCACAAAAAACAAGAAGAACAAATGTATTTTTATGCAACATTTCGCTCGGAGCATGTAGTTCTCTTGTGACCAATTCTTTTGCATAAAGAACATTTATTTTTCTTCGTTGAAAATGATTCCTCGATTCCTTTATGTCTTTTTGAGGACCTTCTTCCAACCTTGCCTGGCTCAACAAATGGAGAAGATATTTTTCTCTCTAAAATCTCAATAGGAACTTCCCAAGTTTCTTCAGATGACACCGGTTTAATTTCCTCCACATATGCAATAAGGTATACCTCTACATTGTAATACGAAGAGGAGTACTCATAAATGCGTCTCCCATAGTCATCACAGTATTGGCATTGAAGCGCTGCCATAGCATGTGGACAAGGTATTTTGTCAATGTCAAAGACTTTACAAGTACAAGATTTGGCTAGCAAATCAACTGTTGCAACTTCATCTTGACCGGTGACAATATACTTGTAGTTGGCAGTTTGATGGACCAATAGCTTGTTCCCCAAATTAATATTTTTTGAAATGTCTTTTTCTATCGAAGGGACGAAGATGGTTGGTGCATTAATGAATTTCATACGTCTCTCATGAAATTTTTCTGCAAATCGCCTGCTTATTGCATCAAATAGAGCAGTAATGGGATATTCTCTTTCATCAAGAAACATTGAGTTAACCGACTCAGCAATATTTGTCGTCATAATATTGTACCTGTAACATATAAGTGTCCAATAATATATTATAAGTATGTGTTTATAACTGTTGTATATTTTTTATAACAATTGTTGCATATTTCTCAGCAGGTGCTGAAATAAGTGCAGCAGTTACTATAAAAAATTGCAGCAGTAGCTATAAAAAACTGCAGTAGTTATACCAACTATCAATAATAACTATAATAAATTTTACCTATTTCCGGGAAAGAATGCCCTGCTCCATCGGTGAAATCCAACGCGTTCAAGATGTGTGGTAGCCTGTGGAACCAAATCTCTTATCCGATTAAAATAATCACTGAACACATCAATATTATATGTTTTTGCCGCCTTATAAAAGTGGTAGACAACACTCGCATTGTGAAAATTATTTCGAATATTTTCTCCTAAGTGCCTCATGCAACAACCATAATGATCTAAAGGAAATACAATTGAAACCATTTTTCTAATACTTTGATGTCTATCACAGATTATGCACAATTCAGGAGTATCAAGTACAAAACTTCTCAATTGCTCGAAAAAGTATCGGTAGAAAGCATCACATTCAGAGTCTACTATGCAAAATGCCACCGGAAAAATATGATTCTCCACATCCTGTGCAACAGCAGACAACAACACACCACCATATTTACTTCTCAAAAAATGTCCCATCAACAGCTATGACTTTTCTCATTTGTGTGAAACCAAGAATCCAAGCTCCATATGCCACAAAAAAGTACTTGAACTTGCCATTTTCATCAATCTTCAACGCCGTTTTACTTCCCGGATTAGATGTCCTAAGCATATGACTATACGCATCAATCACTCCATATCCATGTTCATGTGTCCCTCTTACCAAAGACTTTGCAATCTCGCTACCCATCCATGCTCCAATGACTTTTGTTGTGGCATGTGGATTATGACTTGTAAGATGTTCCGAGCCACATGTATGCATCTTTTCATACTTTTTAATATAAAATCTATCAGAATTTTCAACTTTCACCGTTCTTAGCCACCACTTGCACTCAAGATGCTCACATTTGACACAATACACTGAACACAAATTAATTACCTTCTTCTATCTAAAATCTTTTTTGACATAAGCAATTTTCAATGCAATATCTAATTCTTGTTTATTCTTAAACGATATATCTTTGCAAAAACCTGCTCCATCATCTTGAGCATGACTGCATTAAGTTAATTAATTATCAGCTAAAGAAAAAATTAATTAAGTGTACAAAGAGGATGAACTTTTAGAAATAAGTAAATTTATGAGTTCATAGTACTTGCCTATCAGCAACTTCACCAATAATGGGCAATCTATTCCGAACTTTAGGAGAAAGAATATGTTGACCTTCACGCTCTTCATTCGGAATATTCATATTCATCCTACCACATTCATCGTTCAACACTTGTTGGTCATCACATAATTTATGATTCTCCACCAATCTTTCAACCATGTAGATCCTTAAAACACCTCTAGGCTCATCTTCCAAATAAGTACTTAAACTAAGTTGATCATTTATCTTAAAAGGAGCCGTCTTATGCTTTTCACCACAACTATGCAGGTAAGTGATCACAATATTTTCCAACTCACAATTTAATTTACAACAAGTAATGATTTTATTCGCAAAATCATCATATGCAATATCTCGATGCACAATCATCGCAATTGTCGCGGCCAATTCTTTACTCTTCCAACGCCAAATATAACGATTGTTGGACTTGCCTATTCACCATTACAATCAACTGATACTACTATTCTATCTCCCATTAATGATGTTGAAGATACCTGAAAATATTGTAACTTAGAACTAAAAAATTGATCATAAAAAAATTATATTAAAATATCACAATTGTTGTAAGTTATTCAGCAGCTGCTGAAATAGATATAGCAGTTGCGGCAATTTATTCAACAACAACATTCAACAATTGTTGTAAATTACTGAAACAGTCATATCAGTTGCTGAAAATTATGATACATCAGTGGCAAGAACAATAATACAAAAATTAAATTTTTAAATGAATAATACACACAAACAATACTATTAACTTGTTAAAATGATTAAAAATCACCAGTTAAGAAGTAATTTTTAAAGTTTAGACCTTTTCAAATCACATGTTAAAATAAAATTTGAAATTCTACCTTCTCAAATTCCTCAAATAAGAAATCTACAATAACCTGCAACACCAATAGAAGAAGAAGAAGAAGATTAGAAGCAAAAAAAATGTGAAAAGAGCGGGATGTTGGGAGAGAACAAAAAAAAACTGATTTGGGGTTTTCCTATTTTAGAAATTAGGAACAAAAACTTGAGGACTTATTTAATTATTTTTAAAAATTGATTAAAAATTTGTCACCTACACTTAATAATTAAAACTAGAGTCACTCTTTTTACATTTCAACACTTTTTTGTCACCTATAATTCATTCTCCCACTATTTGAATCAGTAGGAAACGAAGTTTGATTCACAAACTAAACATCCTTTTGTTGGATGTCTTTGATCTAAGAGCGATATTGTTTACCGTTTTTGTTTGTTTTCACATTTTCACCAATGTGACTCCCACTAGAAGTCTTTTAAGGGAAGCTGGAAAGAGTAACTGTTCTCCCTTATTCTTTTAAAAGTATTATTTAACTAATTAAATTGAATAGGACAAAACAGATTGGGTCGAATCAGTCCACATGGACGACCCTGACCCAAAACTTACCGTATCAATTTAGTCATACAAATTATCTTCTGGTAAATCTTAAATTTTAAATAAGGAAAATAGTACTTATTTTATTTTCCCTTATTTCGTTATTTGAAAAAAGAGAGAATCTACGTAACTTGCTTTTCTTTTTGTCTTCATCCTTGTCCTATTTTTGTTCTCCTTTCCGATATTTTTACCAGATTAACGTTTCCTTTTCGAAATTGAAAAGTAGCAAATTGTTTCATTTTGTTTTTATTTTGATTTACCATTATCTTTATTAATTAATTTTATTTATTTTTTATTCTCTGACAAACAAGAGAAAGCAGAGTACTTTTCCTTTTTTTTCTTCCTTATAATAATGGTAATTTTGTCTCTATGCCCACTACTTTAAACTAATTTCCCTCATAAAAAATTGCTGCAAGAAAAGTGAAAATATACTATTGCAACATTTCATCTTATAGGAGAATTGTGCGGTGACCGCACAATTAAATTAAATTAGAGTATCATTATTCACTTTTTCATATTTATTTTAATTTGTTGTATTTGAAACGAGGATTTTTTAATTATTATTTTTATAAGATCGATATATATTTTACTTTTCTCATACTTTACCTATAAAATTATACTAAATATATTATTATTAACCACTTTTACTCAATTCGTCACATGCAATACAAAAGACCACTATGTTACTCTTGGATATACAATGCCAATCGCGTACTAATTATCGACAATTATTGGCCCAAGATTAAAGTTTATATGTATGTTCAATTTTTGAACGAGCTCATTTAAGTCCAAGCAATCAATTATTTAAAGGGATCGGCCACTCTTTTTTTTTTTTTTTTTGGTTTCCCACATTGGAGCCGATTAGATCCGAATTCGCGTTGAAAAGTCCCACAGATAAAGCGTTCCCTAACCAAGGCGACTTCATACCCAAGATGGCTCGAATCCGAGACCTCTTGATTAAAGATGAATGAGTGTTTACCACTCCACCACAACCTTTGTTATTATTTGCCACTCTAGTTAAGCTTACGTTGTGGAGTAGTAGTAATATATTTGGGGAATCATGACTAGGACTGGACGAGGTAACACGTGAGGAGACCTGCTGCAGGCTGCAAGTGGTAATCCAATTAATCTATTCATTTATACTAAATTGGAGTAATTAATTTATAGTAATAAACTCTTGCCAAGGTATATACAATTAAGATGGTCCACATATGACAAGGATCAACTAAGATTTGGGATGATTTGTGACTTTTTTTTTAGAAGGTTCTACTTTGATATTTGCAACATTTGAAATATCTGAGATGTTTCATTCATTAAAAATTAGTAAAAAGCTCTATAATTTCTTTTATATACAATTGATGTTTGATGATAATGTCAAAAACATTTGATGGATTCAAAATACCACTCTTACTGAGATTGTATTTACCCTCGTTACTTAAAAAACTTTATACTTAGAAATTCTAAGTTAGAATATTAGAGAAGGTTAATTGAATGTGTTACTTTCAAGTACTCGAGTTAGAATTATATAGAATTGTACCATAGCCTATACAACCATATGTAATTTTGGACACTATATGATTAAAGTTTAATTTTGTCAATCCCAATTTCAAATGCTGCATATTTAAAAGGGAAAATTATATAAAATAACAAATTAAATGTTGTAACCACAGTTTCATTTAATTCTAATATGTAGCAAAAACTTGCCATTCGCCTCTCTCCCCAGAAATTTCGCTCGTCATTCTCCCTGATCTTGCTCGCTTCTCTCACTTTTATACAAACACAAATGTATAAATTGTGTTTGTGTTTGTACAATGCGAGAGAAAACTATATATACAAATACAAATACATATATTTTCATCCTATACACTTATAATTATACAAATACAGATCTTCCCCAACCAGTTCTCTTTTGCCTCGCTTTATACAAACACAAATTATACAAATTACAATGTATAATTTGTGTTGTATAAAGCGAGAGAGATTCAATATACAAATGTTTTATTTCAATTCAATTGTATACAAATTCAAATTTTGTGCAGATATACAAACACAATCATATATACATATACATAGTAGTTACATATATACAATTATCTAATCGATATACATATATAATTGCTGCGATTTTATACAAATGAATGCCTGCCTGCGATTTATACAAATTCGATGCTCCATGACAAACATAAACTTTGTTATTGAGTGCAATTATACAAACTATAGATATAACATACAAATATGATTTTTATGTTTGTTAAACCTAAAATTTACTCTATTTAAAATAGGAAAAATTGTATAAAATAACAAACTATTAATTCAAAATAAATGTTATAACCACAGTTTCATTTAATTCTAATCTGTACTCGCGTCTCTCCCTAGAAATCTCGCTCCCCACTCTCCCTGATCCCGCTCGCCACTCTCCCTCGCCTCTCTCACTTTATACAAACACAAATGTATAAATTGTGTTTGTGTTTGTATAAAGCGAGGGAAAACTGTATATACAAATACAAATACATATATCTTCGTCCTATACACTTATAATTATACAATACAAATATTTTCTTGCCCAGTTCTCTATTGTCATTCTCTCTTTCTCGCTTTATACAAACACAAATTATACACAATACAATGTATAATTTGTGTTGTATAAAGCATGAGAGAGAGAGAGATTTGATATACGAATGCTTTAATTCGATTCAATTGTATACAAATTCAATTTTCATGCATATATACAAACACAATCATTGATACATATCCATAATAGTTACATATATACAATTATCTAATCGATATACATATACAATCATTGCGTTTTTTCTACAAACGAAGCTGCCTGCCTACGATTTATACAAATAAGATGCATATAGCAAAACTGTAGCTATAGAGCGCTAATATGATTTTTATATTTGCTAAACCTAAAATTTGATCTTTAAAATATATACATACAAAAACTTTAAAAGTTGAATAACAATTAACTGACGACATCAAAATAGACTTCCCGAGAAATTTTTACTATGAAAACACTTGCGGTGGGCTAAAGAAAAAGAAATGGACTCTTACGGGCTTTCGCTACTAGTCAGGTAGAGTCCAAATTTTAAAAGCCCATAAACCATTAATCGTCATAGATGAGCCTGTTGTAGTTAGGGTTGTTCATGGTTATGGTTAAAAAATCAAATTGAATCACAATTTGAATTAAATCGATTAAAAAAAATCGATATTTGGTTTGATTTTGTTAGGTTTGGTTTTTAAATTTTGAAGACCGATACTATTTGGTTTGGTTTTGGTTTTACTAAAAAACAACTGCAAAAATAACCAAACCAAACCGATAAATTAGACATATAAATTTTATAATTATTTATATATTATTTATAAATAAAATATAAATATTTTGTTAAATTTTAAGTAACTTAAGTTTTTAACTTTACCATTTTCTCAAGCCTAACACTTAAATTTTAGCCCAATTACAATCCTAAGTCCAATTCCATCAAAATTTATTGGAAAAATTACAGAAATTCCACCTTTTAATTTTCTTATTACCATTATCCCCTATAAGTTTTACAAATCTTCAAAATCCCTCATTTTCGCGCATCAGATTAGTGTATCAGCGCTTATATTATTGTATCTCGCGCATCAGATTAATGTATCAACGCTTATATTATTGTATCTCGCACATCAGATTAATGTATCAGAGCTATATAAGTGCTGATACATGCGGGAGATACAATAATATAAGCATTGATACATTAATTTGATGCGCAAGATACAATAATATAAGCGTTGATACATTAATCTGATGTGCGAGATACAATAATATAAGCGCTGATACACTAATTTGATGCACGAAAATGAGGAATTTCTGTAATTATAAATTTTTAAGGGATAAATTGTAATTTTGCCTTAAAAGTATGTGATTTCTGTAATTTGCTCCATAAAACCTTCCATACCTTTCATAAGATAGTCACACACTTTCTCTTAATTTAATAACTTTGTTCGTGTAATGATAACTCTAGTATTGCTTAATTGAATCAACAATAGCTTTTTTGTGGATTGTTCATGTACTAGATATTTTTTTTCTATCAAGATACGTATGCCCTCAAAAATTTAGTATTTTCAAATTGAAAAAACCAGAAAAACTGAACCAAATCGTCAATAACCAAACTGATGGTTATTTTTTTCATTTATTTTGGTTTGGTTTTAGAAATTTAAAAAATTGACTAAATTAATTTGATTTTGATTTTAATCAATAATCTATCCAAATCGAACCTCGACCTTAGCTATAGTGAACAACAAAATAAGCTGACGCCAAGAAAATGAACGTTCGTTAGATCCGCCAGCAGCCCAGCACACGAGGCTCATAGGGTAGCCAATAGATAAGAAATGCCCACGCCATAGCACGCATATCAACACATTCTCCAACAGTACCCTACGCTTTTCAACTCCCACGTTTATACACGCGCCAATCATCTTCGTAATTATGACGAGTGTTCTTAACGTGCTTTCTGAAAGCGAATGGGATAATTTTTTTTGGGTTTTCCCTCCATATTAGAGAAGAAGTAAATTCGTTTCTTGTGTTCTTCCATATTCATTGTTTATCTTTCCACTCATATAAAAAATTCCCTCTTCATCTGTTCTTCTATATAATACAATCCTCGAGTTTCATAGTTTCATAACTAAAAGTTTAAGATATCAGTGTGCTGTTTCATCGAATTATATTATCAATGGCAGCACCAATAGTAGATGCAGAGTATCTGAAGGAAATAGACAAGGCACGAAGAGATCTTCGAGCTCTCATCTCCAGCAAAAACTGTGCTCCTATTATGCTTCGTTTAGCGTATGTATGCATAATTATCAAATTTTGTGTTGAAATAAAATTTTGATCTGACATGATAAAGATATTTTAATTTGCAGGTGGCATGATGCAGGAACCTATGATGCTACAACAAGGACTGGAGGACCTGATGGATCAATCAGGAATGAGGTCGAGTACAAGCATGGCGCTAACAGCGGCCTCAAAATCGCAATTGATCTTTGCGGTAAGCTTTTTAGCCTTTTGATTTTCTGGAGTTGTGTTCGCCTATATAAGAGATCTATTGAATAATCTGCTGGAAATGAATTTGTGTTCATTGATAATGATTGCTTATGCGATGGATAATGATTTTAGTTTAAGTACGTGAACTTTTGGTTGATTTTGGATGTTAACTGCGCAAATCACGTTATGTTTTAGTATATCGCTCTGCATACTGTTTTTGAGTTTACATTGGAAGATGAAAAGTTGATCATATCATATTTATGAAATTCTGTCAATTTGTTCTGCATATAATTGGAGTCTTACTTTAGGTTGAACAGTTTCTTATGCCTCTTTTTTCTTTACTAGTATCGGAAGTGAACTTTTCTTCATACTGATACCATCTTTCAGTTGAAAACATTTTGGAGAAGTTAGAATCTGTTTAATTTTACAATAGCCACATAAACTCCTTTACTAGAACATGTTTTTAAGCGGCATGAAAACTTTGTATGTATCTATCATCTCCTCCATGTTTAGCATAAAATTTTACTATTTTCAAGAAAAACAGAATTTCCAAGCTTGCTCTAAATTAAGATAGACTGGTCATTGTCTGCTGATCACACATCCTCCTCCGATGCCCATATTTTGTTTACAACAAGTGTTTCTTTTGTTAGTTTAATCAACTTTGAAGGTACTAAATCCTATCTTCTAATAAACCTTTTCTGTTATATGGAGTACAGAAGAAATTAAGGCCAGACATCCTAAAATTACATACGCTGACCTCTATCAGGTGAGAATACTTGTGTCGAAGATCTGTTTTCCATTTTTGGAAGGTTTTCCTTAATATTAGTTGTATTAGTAGTATAATGCAGAGGAACAAAAATATTCTGGTTTTTACAAATTTGATTTGTGCATAAATACCTTTTTATTCTGGACTGCAGCTTGCTGGAGTTGTTGCTGTTGAGGTAACTGGAGGTCCTACCATTGATTTTGTCCCTGGTAGAAAGGTACAGATAAGATGAAGACATGCCTCCTTTTTCTATTTTGAACTTCAAATTCATTTGATGGGATTGCCTTTAATTAGTAAATTCCACCTTTACATCAGGATTCATTAAGCTCACCAGAAGAGGGGCGCCTTCCTGATGCCAAACAAGGTTAGTCTTCTAAAAATGTTGGCTTAGCTGATCTATTATTTGAAATTAAAGTAACAGATAAAAGGTAAAAAACTCAATTTTTTCTCTAATTTAAATGTGAAGTTTACCTTCTGGGATTCTTCGCATTTGATTGAACAGGTAACTTACTCTACTCAGTATCACAAATTGATAAGGATCCTCATCCTCTTGTAGGGAAGGAATCCATGAGAATACAAGATAAAAATAATGAAAAATAGCTAGCTTGTTTAAGATTTAACCTTACTGGCACCTGAGGTGCGAATGGAAAATTGAGTTGAACTTGATTCAGTGCATAAAATCAAGTGGAGCCTCATCTATCCTAATTGCTTCTATTGTCCTCATTATGCCATATTCTGTGCCTGATTATTGTTGTTGCATCATTTTGTTTTGAACAAGTTGAATATAATTTTTTTTACTTGGTTCTGCATCTATGTAGAAGTGATGCCAATAATCTTGGAGATGACTCTTTGCTAATTTGCACTGGTTGCCTCCTAAACATGTTTTATGTGGGCTTCCCATTATTCTAAAGAAAATTTTGTGAAGGAAAATATATTCCAATCGGTGGGAGCTCTTGAACATTATGAACATTGAACTGGACTTGGTGATATCCTATTGCAAAAATTGTAAATATTGCTAAAACAACTGCCAGCTGCTACCTTTGACTAATTAGAAGAATTGGCATGAATTTCTGAGAGGGTTCTACAACTCAGTGCTCTGATTTCGAAACATAATTCTCAGCATGTTGCTCATCACTTACTTTGTTCCACGTTATAATGCCTTTTTAGGTCCACCACACCTGAGGGGTGTCTTTTACAGAATGGGACTCTCTGACAAAGATATAGTGGCATTGTCTGGAGGACACACACTGGTATTTTGTCTAATGAATCTGCATTTAGATATTTATATATTTCTCTCAAATGATAATGCTGTTTGTCTTAAAGTTCCTCTTTTGTGTTCACTGTTGCAGGGAAGAGCACATCCAGAGAGATCTGGCTTTGAGGGCCCTTGGACTAAAGAGCCTTTGAAATTTGACAACTCATACTTTGTGTAAGATTAGTATATGCTGGAACCTCTTTTATATTTCATCATTGTTAAAAGAATGATTTCATGACTGCTTGCCCAAATGGTACAATGATCTCTTAGGGAGCTCCTCAAGGAGGATTCAGAAGATCTCTTGAAGCTTCCCACGGATAAAGCTTTGGTTGAAGATCCACAATTCCGCCCTTATGTGGAGCTTTATGCAAAGGTATTGTAGCTCATATTTCCGTGCATTGTTTTAATGGTCAATTGTTGCAACACATAGTTTACATTTGTAACCTCACTACATTGCATAATGCATGGAGGAAAATAACTTAGAAAACCAGCAAGGCTGACTAAATTGTGGGAAGTTTATCTCCACTCATTTGTCACTCTGTCGATATACATTGATGATTACTAAGGATTTGCATGCTAGACTATTATTTCCTATTGATGGTTTGACAAACACTGAACTATGTGAGGGGTACTGGAATTTTTGCAACCTTAAGTAGTTCTGGTTTTGCTCGAGACACTTGATATTTAAGCCTATGGTACAATCCTTGACTAGTCCACCCAGCGCCAAGGTCTTTCACTCCCATATATGTTTAATTTGTAAACAAATGAATACACAACTATCTAGTAGAATCTTTCTTCCAACTTAACCACTATCAAATATATCTATTTGGCTAATGAGCTGCACTATTCTTCAAAATTTCTGGCGATCTCACTCAGAAAGTTTTCTGTAATAGCTAATATCTAATTTGTGTGACAGGACGAAGAGGCTTTCTTCAGAGACTATGCAGAGTCACACAAGAAGCTTTCAGAGCTTGGATTCACACCACCTTCATCTTGCTTCAAGTTAACAGTAAAGAACAGCACGGTGTTGGCACAAGGTGCCGTTGGAGTTGCTGTTGCAGCAGCTGTTGTAATATTGAGTTACTTTTATGAAGTCAACAGGAGAATCAAGCATTAGTAAGCACACAAGTTCCATAAAGCTCAATATTACATTGGCGAACTCAGTTGAAGCAAACTGGAAACTGAATAGCTCCATAATTCAATGGCATCAAAATTGGCGATTGTTATTGGCACCGCTAAGAATGATGCTACTATTTCTTTATGTTTGATCAATAAATCTTGGGAGTGCTGATTGTAGCTACTCAAGTGTAAAATAACATGCCTTTGGTGGCTTTGAAATATCATAGATCTACCATGTTTCAAACATATTCCTGATTGAGAAAGAATTGTTCACGGATTGGCATCACATTTGTTATTTCTCTCTGTTTTGTACAAGTTGTAATGTCACTTATTATAGTTTATTGCAAAAAGAACATAAAAGAACTTAGAGATACCTTGTAATTTTAACTTCATATACGCCAGAAGTCTCCATTCTCAAGTCAAAACTCTATTGAGATATCTGTAAATATATAGCCTTTAATTAAATCCAAATGCTTGTATCAATTTTGAAATGGCAAAATGGGGGTCGTTTTAGTCCAATCAATGCAATCGACTATTTTAGTCGTTTGCTTGTTCGTCATTTGGTAGTTCTCTGTTCATTGTAGGAGTATTAATACTCCTACAATGTTTTTTTCTAGAGTATAAAATTACATGCAAACTAGCACAGTCAACCAGTAATATTAAATTATATATTACTAATATTTATATAAGTTATAGGAGAATCTATAATTTAAAATTTAAAGTTACAAATTTTGGTGACTCTTAGCTAACTTGACACCAAACTAACAGTCCAATATTTGGGTTCACAGTTTATTTTACATTCACAATAATGTTAAAGTATCAATTTATGGTACATTTATAAACTCTAGTTTTAATTTCTTCAAATAAAAAAAATTCTTGAGTTAAATAGCGAAAGTGGAATTCAAGGGATCAGGGAACATATGAAACTGTCCCCAAGTTCGATAATGAAACAACTCAAATTCCATACATTGCACATTTCAAATTTTAGGATTTTTTTGGTACTCCAATATATATAATGACACGGAGTTTCACACATAAAAGTTCCAAATAATGTACTGAAATTCTTAGATAATAATGGAAAAATCTTTTTGGCCAGAAAATTTGGCCAGAATGATATTTTATGTATGTTATTTTACCTTTTTAAATATTTTTATCCTTTTAACTTTAATACCTTTTAACTAAAAAATGGAAAAAAGATCAATTTATTTTTTAAAAAATAAAATATTATAGTTTTTTTAATTTTCTGACCAAATTTTCTAGCCATTTAGCATCCCGATAATAATTTGCTTCAAATTTTATTTTCGCATTACAAAGAGCTCGAATGTTGAATAATTTTGAAATTATAATTAAATATTAATTAATGGTACGAAAAGTAATTAGGGATTACTCCATTGTCCCTATTTATTTGTCCAATTTTTACTTGACTAATATTTGACATAGTGAATTTATCATTTTATTCCTATTAATTGATAGAATTTCAAAATCAATTAACTCATTAAAGAGTTTTTATCTTTTTTTTTTTAATTCAAAAACATGAACTCTCTAAATAAATTAAGGATAAAATAGGTAAAAAATATTGTATTTTCTTGATTTGTCCAAGTAAAAAATAAAGTTTGAATAAGTAAAAAGGAAGGGAGGGGGTATTTGCCTATTTCTTCCGTCTTACAAAATTACAAATGATTCTTTTCTTTTTGCTCCAATAAAATGCCTACCTACGGCTACTTCCTTTTTCCCCTCCATGTTATTCACGAGTCATAATCATTGTCATACGAAGGAAGCAAAATAACCAATTCGTTTCTTTTATTGTTCCATATTCATTGCTTCTTTACAACACCCTCATAAAATTCCCCTCCCCATTGCTAGCTCTATATATATTTCCCGTTTCTTATCTTCATTCATCAAATCAAAGTTAAGCCAAAACGGCGACCACCATTTGATATAATATATAGTTTCAGTGTACTATTGATGGCACCACGAGTAGATGAGAAATATCGGGAAGAGATAAACAAAGCACGAATAGAACTTGAAAATCTTGTAAAATCGAAGGAGTTCAGTGCTCCTGATTTTCTTCGTTTAGCGTACGCATCCCAATTCACAATTGCCAATTCTCATCATGATGATAATGCAGGAAATACTACTTCTACTGATGATGCCACAAAAAAGAAAACTCAATCTCCCAATAATAATTCTCTCAAAACAATTGGTAAGTTTATATTTCATGCAAATAGATTGTTAATTATCTTTTTGAAACAGACTAAAAAAGAAAATAAGAGAAATAAATTGGAACAGAGGGAGTACTATGCACCTTCTAATTAATGCCTTTATATTGCAGCAAAAATCAAGGCCAATCATCCCATAATAACGTATCCTGACCTCTATCAGGTGAGATATATATACTTGTTGTATCAATAATTTTTGTCCATTTTGTAATTTGCTAATTAATTAATACCAGATGCATGCAAGCTAGTAATTGAATATTTGGTAATGCAGCTTGCTGGGATTGTTGCTGTTAAAGAACTTGGTGGTCTAGACATCGAGTTTGTCCCTGGTAGAACGGTACGCAAAGGAAAGATGAAAAATTTATAATCCTGTCGCAATTTATGTCATATAGTTTAAGAAATAAAGAAACTTTTAAAATTTGTGGTCTAGGACTGTAAATCAAGGATAAGAAGAGAAAATTAAAGTTAATATTTCTAATTATAGAAAGATAACATCGTTTTTGGAACGGACTAAAATGAAAATTGAGCCACATACATTGGGACAATACTAACTTGTACTCCTACTTTTATTTATTTTAAATCCATCACTAAGTTTTACTACCTTTCTACCAGGAATCATTAATTTCACCAGATGAAAGCTGCCTTCCTGATGTCAAACAAAGTAAGTCATATGTAAATTAGCTGATCTATATATCATTTTGAAGTGCTATATTCCTCCATACGTCTTGTTGTTTACTGTGTTTCGATGCTGGTTTTTTAGGTCCAGCAGAACTAAGAGATGTCTTCCGAAAAGTGGAAATCTCTGATCCCAAGCATATAGTAGCATTATATGGAGGTCTCAAACTGGTATGTGCATATATGGATCTGCATCAATATACTCATATTTCTCACATGTATATAAATGCTGTTTTGTCTTATGGTTCCTCTTTTCGGTTTGCTGCTGTAGGCAACAGCTGGAGCTCAGGGTACGAATTTGAAATTGGACAACTCATACTTTGTGTATGATTACTATACACCCAGACTTCTTCTATATTTCACCATTCATTACAAGGAAAAAAATGTCATGTTTACTTTTCCAAATGATATCTTAGGGACCTCGTCGACAAGAAGAAGGATTTAAGTCCCGCGGAAAAAGCTCTGCTTGATGATCCGGAATTCCACAACTGTGTGCAATGTTATGCAACGGTATTATGATAGCTCATGTCTATTCTCAAAGTTCAATTGCTGCAACACATCATAAAACTCTTTAATATTATGAATATATCTACTGTGGCCCCAAAACAACTGCATTATCTTTAACTTTCAAGCTAAATATACTCAAAATGGTTTTTCATATTCAGCATAAAGAGGATTTCTTTGAGAACTACGAAGAGGCACACAAGAAGCTCGCTGATCTTGGCTTACCATATTCAGCATTTATTAAATCAACATTAGAAAAAAGTGTGTCACAAGTGAAGAAGGTGCTGGGGGCACAAAAGGCTGTTGGAGTTGGAGTTGCTGTTGCAGCCGCTGTTGTAATACTGAGTTTCTTCTATGTAATCAACAGGAGGACAGCGAAGCATTCACCACATCAGTTCCAGTAACATTGGTGGTGAGCTCAATAGAAACAAAAAATATAGTAAATCGGAAACTGAATCAGCATGAACAGACAGTTGGACACCATGATTCATCAATAATACATCTCCTATCAATAACCTCAGTTGTACTTAAAATGTAAACATTCAACATTCTATAAAAAGGTTTCAATTGTTTCTTATTGAGCAAGAATTGTTCACAAATTGCATCACATTTTGCATTTCTTGGAGAGTGCAAGATAAAATCTAGTACTGAAAGAGTGAAAATTACAATCCATCACATGAGAAAGAAGAAATAACTTTTTATTGAAGAATAATTGCCAAGGCACCAACAATATCAATAATTAGACGCTGCCTAAAAGACATTAGGGTGTTACCACATAACAACCTTCTTGAGGAAGTATGGAGTAAAGGAGAACAAGTTTATCTCCGATGATAGTTAAAAATCAATGATGTTACCGTAATTTAAAAATGAAATTAGACTACTAATCATATAGCTAAAATAAATAAATAAAGTTAGTCAGGCTCGTGGACTCATCGACAAGGTAATGTCTTGAAAAACCCTCAATCTTTTCTCAACTTTCCTTGGAAGGATTCCAGTATCTTTGCTTCCTTCCAGCTTGAATGTTTCCTGATTTGATCCCAGAGCGGCTGCAATTATAGCATCTTCAAAATCCTTGCTATCTGGCAGCAACCCTGCCCATCTGTCTTCTGTTTTCTCTGGTGAAATTGACTGCTTTCTCATCTTATTTTCTGGTTCAGTGATTGTCCCAAGAGACTCTTTTCTCATTAGTTGAGTTGCGTTTCCAGATCTTGTTCTCTTAAGACTCTCTGGAATCGGGACATTTGCTGGTTCATTCGTAGTCTTGGTCGAATAAAATGGTGGAGCGTCGCTATTGAGTAGGTTCCCATATGAAATATTTGGGTTCATACTCTTTTGCAGAGAAGGAGCTGTCTGGTTTCTGATGATGTTAGTAGAATTGATGTTCTCATTAGCAAATTCATCTTGAGGCTGGCTTGACTTGGTAGGTTTACTCGAAGTGCTAGTATTATGTTCCTTGCAAGGCTGAGGCTGCCAGATAGCGGAAGACCCCAAGAAGGCATCAAACAGCTTCCTTTGTTCAATTCTATCACCACCTTTATTCATCATTTCAGATTCGAGGTCCCGGAGCATCTGCTGTGCTCTTTCGTAGGCCTTGAGATGGGAATCTACACCTCTGGGGCCGTCTATCACCGCTGGTTTAACTCTCCTAAGTGTCTCTTTTGCCTCACCAACTCTCCCTTGTTTCATCAAGCAGATACCCAAATTGCACATTTTGTTGTTGTCTGGTGCAATCACTAGTGCCCTACGATAAGCATCCTCTGCTTCAATGTAGTTATTTTGCTGCATCAGCGCCCACCCTAAATTCCCCTGAAAGATTGACAAATAATTGTTATCAAACAATATTCATTTTAATAGGCGAGATCGAAAACTATGAAGTACAAGTCTCATAATTGTATATTTACCAGTAATCTAGTTGCTTCTTGCTCCACAGAAACCTGAAACTTCTTCCCCTGGGATCTCGCAGTTTTCGTACGCTTTCCATTGAAGGCCAAACCTTGTTGTATCAAAAACAATTTGTGCCTCAACAGGACTATTTGGTCATCCAATCTTCCGCATCTCTGCAGATATCACAAATTTAGCAGATATTTAAAGGAAGGATAAAGAAGAACTGCATTTATTTGAACAGTAGTATGCTTCTCAGATATCAGAGATGATAATTTTTTTTGAAAATGTAGCAGACCTTATATAGGTCTAACAGGATGTTGTCAAGAGCTTCCTGTGCCTGATCTGAACACCTAGTTCTCAAAGATTTAACAGCTTCAATGGCTTCTTCAGCCCTATTTTGTTGCTTCATTACAATTGCCATATCTTTGAGAGCACTATCAACTCTATCTCCTGCGTTAATCGCTGCCCAAAACAATGGAATCGCCCTTTCCGGATCCTTTTCGACCAACTGAAAATATAAATGAAAAATAAATCACATTATTTTCATAGTAAAACCAACCAACAATAAAATGATTGGACTTTTCCTTTCAAAGATAAGAAAATATGCATCTAAACAGAAGTGGATCTGGGATTTGAATTGGGCTCGAGTTCCAAGCGAATAAACCCATATCTTATCCCCAAATACAACAACAACATACCCAGTATAATCCCACAAAGTGGTATCTGAAGAGGGTAGAGTGTACGTATACAACTGTAACTCTACATTCAGAGGCAAAGAGATTGTTTCCACTATCTTGCACCCAAATGACTTTTGAAAAGTTAAAATTAAATTATGTATGGCAAGAAACTTACTTGAACATTTTTGGCTCTAACATAAGGGCTGTCGCCAATGGGGACTTTGTGGGCAACGTGAAAGGATTCGGAACGAGTTCTGGAGACTCCGAGGGGTTTGGCCGGGGAAGATGGAGCCGACTTGGTGGGTCTGAAACCTGGGGGTGCATTCCACATATCTTGCAACATCTTCGTAATATTGCGAAATGTGAACAGCAAATTGACAAGAATATGTGGAATCTGAACAGTAGTGGAGGGAGAGTTGAGATGTGCTTAGGAGAATAGAACAAAAATAGGGAAGAAGGAAGAGAGACGGACTGACAAAGATTCAAAGTTGGGTTCAATTTAGGGAAACATTTTCAATTTTATGACCGTTGAGGTTACCGTTCGCTTACTAGCCGTTGTCTTTCTCATTATTTATTTACCAAATTCAGTATATTTCTAATTTACCCCTGGATTTGGTTTTTATTTTAGTAAAATAAAGGGTTTTAGTCCCCTAAACCTTTACTAAAGGGCTTTTAGGCCCCTAAACCTTTGGTGGTCTCATTTTTTACCAACAAGGTTGTATGTTTTTGTTTTTTTTTTTTTAAATATAAAAATTAATTCATGAGTAAAAAGTAATTTTTTTCCATCTAAAATTTGTTTTTGATTTTTCATTTTGTAGGTATATATTACTTTTATATTATTTACGACAAGAATTTAAATATGTTAATTAAAAAAATATGAATTATGACATATATTTAAAACTAAAAAAGAAAAATCAATTCTTTAGAGACTATTAAAATAAAAAGAGTTAATTCTTTTCCAAATATTGCTTATATTAGAATTGGTAATTTTTAACCTAAAAATAACAATGTCTCGAGAGAAATGTATTAGCTATATTATTAACTTAAGAATAATTATTAGCAGAATTAGTTATAAAATAATTATTTGTAGTTTCTTATCTCAAAATTTTAGAAAAATAGACTTCAAATAAAAATACTAGTAGGGTTTTTTTTTTTGAAGAAAAATATTTAAGGCATGTAGTATTGAAATTAGCTCAAGGCAAATGAAGGCCTCTAGTGCCAATTATAGTCTTGATCTCCCCCCTGCTATTAGCATAAACGCCTGGTGTATTCCTTCCATTAGAATTTACATGACACTAGTTTTTTAAAAGATATATTTTTATATTTGAAATAAATTAATGTTAAACCTTCTATTGTATCTTTAGCAAGACCATTTATGGTCACACAAATATTATAATATATTTAAGATCATAATTTATTTTTTAAAAATAATCATTTTTAATTAAACTTTATACTGAGACAAGATGTATCACACATATATTAAAAAATCGGAGGGATAAGAAAAATGTCCTTAATAAAATTAGATTGGGCACTAAGAATTGTTGACTTGAAATATCATTATAAATATTATCTCTATCTATTTATAAGATTTTAATTTCTTTTAAAATTGTAAACGAAAAAAATAAGATATTTTAGGTGGGTGCCGATTGAACCTGTAGTCTTGGTTCAAATTTTACGTATCTTAAAAATATTTACAATTTATTAATTTAAAAATATTAAAATTCAAAACTCATCAACTTCAAATCCTGACCCTGCCCTTATCTGTAGATATACTCCACAGACCACTCTAAGCTTACTCCTTTTAGAACACTTTGCGCTCCCATCTAAAAGAGCTAAAGCCCAAGACCCATTTCATTATGTAATTCACTGCAATGACAAGTGAAAACTGTGCAGATAAGGTTAACGAGCAAAGGGGAAAAAAGCAATGACAGTTCTCCATTTTTGTTTGAAAAGATGAAAGGATATTGTTCCTGCTGACTTGCAATTGAATGTTCGAGTATAGTGATCAAGAAGAACTAAAATGTGTGTGCTCATATGATGAAAGAAATAATTTTGTCTTAAAAAACATAAATGCGACAGAGATGGCATAACCAAAGACACTGACAAAATGAACAAGATCCTACATGCCTCACACAGTACAGTAATTGATAGTATATTTTTCCAGACAGCGAACTAGAAAACATAGAGAACAATGCACTTCACAAATCTAAGGACCTCGGAAACTGTCTGCTTTGTCCAGTCTTGAGATACCTGAGCTTGAGGATTCTCCCATTACATCAGGAGAAGTTGTTGGATGGGGTTCTCGCTTCAAAGAAGTTGGCAATCCTGAAACTTCCTGAAAGAAAATTAAAAGGATCAACAGTTCTTTAGGTTAAATTTACACACTTCCATGATTAGGATAGAGAATGTCATGTTGAATTGTTTGCACTCAATAAGAATTGAAATGACTGATATTCCACTCAACATTCAATAGCAAGCAATTATTATACCATTAATGTTTCAAAATTTGAGCAAATCAACAACTCTGGCCAAATCAAAGCCAGTCGCCACTGGAAATACAGGCTTGGATATAGATTATTGCTATGACTCCTTCAGACAGAAATAGAATGTAATATTTCCTCTTCATAATGCAGTGACTTCACTATTTTAATCTTAAATGCAGGTATGTGTGCTCAGGTGAAGCACCACAGCATATAAAACTGTAAGAATCATTTCCTCTGAAGTTATCTCATCTTAAGGGTTTATAAGAAGAAAAAGGTAAATGCTTCAATTCAATCGTTACAGACACAATACAGTGCTTCATTCTCGGAGATGGCCTCAGTAGCAAAAGCTGTTTGCCTGCTTCCAGTTAGTCAGCCCCCGGTTTTATATTTGGGAAAGGACAGTTTAAAATTTTACTGCGACATCAAGTATCAACATAGAGGATGAAGATGAATCATGAACTACAAACCCTAGATAAAGGGACGTATTAGGATGCACCATTTAATGGACCTATAACAATTCTTACCAAATTTGGATCGCATAATAAATGAAAAATTTGTTGGAAAGAACAATTACCTTTATTTTTTAAGGTTTTGAAGCACAGGGTTTCATGCAGCGTCGTTTCATTGTTAGGTTTCATGCAACGGTTTACATTAAGCAAAAGATGGCAACTTACAGAAGAATACAAGTAAGAAAGCGAAGAGTGAGATAACATGGCTGGGGTCCTCAAACTTGAGCGCTTATCACACAACTATACTCATGAGATTGTTCTCATGTGACACTGATACAGCAAGAAAAAAGTCATTAATGCATCTTACCTTCATCAAATGCAGTCTCAAGTCACAAGGCCGAACTTGATTACCAATACAGGCCATAACAAAATTTGAATATTGAAACAAGACATCTGCAGCAGCTTGCTTCTTTTCTTCGATCTGGAATTGTACATGAGAGTTAAAGTTAATAACACACTATAGAAATAAAAACTGCAAAAGTGTCTTGCACATTGCATGGTAAATGGTAATCAAACTTGTAACTTTTAAGCAATCTGTAGTCACTCCAAAAATAAGGAGAACAGTTTTTTTTTTTGGGTAACTAAAATTTTATTTACCAAGTAAACTTTACACATCAGAAAAACCAGCAGGTATGAACATAATCCCCATCGTTGCTGTACTTAGTAACCATATCTAAACAAGCTATATTATATGGATAGATATTCAACTAAATAAGGAGAACATTAACAGTTCAAAAAGGTCGGCAATAATATCTTATATTATTTTCCATCTTAGATGGGTTAACTCATTGATTTACACACCAGTGGCATTCCAAATACATGTATAAAAAGACAAATGACAACAAATGCTTAAAAAAACGATAACAATCAAACCAATCTTAAATAGATTGTTTTTATAAGGTAAATAATTTAATTAATGTGAAAAACTCCTGTAAACAAGCTGAATACAGAAAAATAGAGAAACACACAATAATATGGTTCTCTATGAACATCACACAATCTTCTGAATTGGTAAGAACTTCACGGTACACCAAAAACCAAGTAAAAATAAGAGACTATTTCTGAGAAGAAATATATATGCCTATATCTCTATATTTTACAGTCAAATACTTCCATCAATCCTCAGAGATATGAAGAAAACTCTCATTTAGTGGGATTTCCACTTCAACATTATTAACAATCAAAATTTCCTATACAAAATTATTTCATGACCAAAAAGAGGTTCATTCTTGATTATCATTTTTCACTTTGATCCAGTTCCTTTCTTTGTTTCTTTAGCTAGCAGTTCACCAAACTTAGTCAAAGTTACAATCTGAGGAATAAACGTCCTTTTCGTTTTGTTCCTGTTTTAAAGAAATATTAAGGGTAGATTTGCCACTTCTTAAGCCTTCACTGATAGCAATTGCCTTTAAGGAGGTGATCTTTTGCCACAGAACGCAAAACTAGAGTCTAGAAATCAATACTCACTACTTGCTTAATCACACTAGGTGATTTCTTCACATTTGTCGTCTAAGCCTTGATATGCAGAATTACCCGGTACCTGTGTTGGTAGGAGGTAGTAGGGTACCCAGTGGAATAGTAGAAGTGTGCCAAAGCTAGCCGTGACACCCCGTAATTAAACAAAGACAAAATAACACTACTTTCTTAAAAAAAAGAAGAGAGATGCAAGAAGAAGCTCCTTAATTACTCAAAGAATTGATTGATTACAAACTTAGACCAATTGAGATATCACAAAATAATATTCAGAATTTCAGCATTTGGAATGATCATCGAATTTTGATAAATTTGATTTCTACCCAATTTTGATATTCATTCTAGACTCAAATACTACCAACACCAAGGACACAGGATTTCAAGATCCAAGGCTCAAGATTCTTTCTTCCATTCTTATAACTACTTTATGTTTGGTAATACTGGTTCAAATTGATCAAAGATACCGACTTAATCGTAATCTTGTATGTCATCATTTCTTCCACCAAAACAAGAAATTGTTACAATTGTTCAACTGCATCCGATACAAGGACTAAATTACTTACTAAAGACTTGAAAGAAAAACCCAATAAGAAGCTCCGATTAAGCTTCAAAAAATCACAAACAATTTCGAAAGTCTATTAAAATCAAAAGCAAAAGACCTAAAGTCGCAACTAAAAACTCAAAAATAAAATAAAACTTAGGACTACAAAGCAAAAGGATATCAGACTCAGGATAATGGAAGAAAGCAGAAAGCTTGATACCTCGTAATCGTCCTTCATGGCTGAAAATGGGTTTCTCCTCCGTTCCTGCTTCCCCCTTAAATAACCTCAGTTTTGATACAGAAACAATATTAATACTACCTCATTAACGCTTCTCGTTTTCTTTTTGGAGAAAATAGAAAAAAGATATATGTAGTCATCAAAGGCCCATTAGCTCAGTTGGTTAGAGCGTCGTGCTAATAACGCGAAGGTCGCAGGTTCGAGACCTGCATGGGGCCATTTTTACATTTTTTTCAATTATAATTTCGCAGGGTTGTCATGTTATTAATCCACTCTCTGTTTTCCTGCATAGTGCATATATATTTTTTCCGTTTAACACCTTAGGGATTCTAAAAATAAAAATATAGTTTTTAGAATTTGAACTTGAAATTTAAGGTGAATTTAAAATTTTCTTAATGATTGAGTCAACGTCTTATTTCGTTAGGAGATTCAAATCTATATATGAACATAAAAATTTAAAAAAACTTATATATAGAGTAATTTTCTTTTGCCAAAGGAATTTGGATCATTCATCATCCCACCCCTATACCCGTCCCCTGTTGTCTAGAAGGTTCAAGACGAGATTGAATTTGTAATTTACACGTTAAAGAACGTTTAGAAATTAGCTAACTTTTGCATATGCCATAATAGTAACCGAAAATTTAGAATTTTCATTAATTCCAGAATTTTGAAAGGCTATGAATTTTTATTAATTGATTTATTCTTATAACGTATTGTGATTATAATTTTTATAGATAAAAAGGCAATACATAAAATTTAACATATAATTTACAGCTAAAGATGTGATGTAATACTATTTATGTACTTGGAGGAAGTATAAAATGATATTTTAAAATATTCCATTATAAAAATGAATTTAATACTTTACATCTCTAACATTTATTTTAATTTGTTTATTATTGTTGATACAATAGTTGGATATCACATATAATGTCTTTATGGAACTTTGTTTTCAATATTTTAAAAATTATTTTGTCATTTTTTATACTTTGTAATTTTCTTCACAGATGACTTCTACTATAACGTTAAAAGCATGAGTTGGTGTTCCTTTGTTAGGGTAGATGATCTCCATATTTGAATTCATTAATTCATTCTACACAAAGAATTTGAAGTGTCCGTCATGTATAAAAGAGAAGGTTTTCATTTACTTTGATATAATAATTCAATAAAAATTATTTTAGTTATATAAAAAAATTGGGATATTCATATAGATAGTCCGATAAATTTACTTTTCACTTTTTCTAGCGAATATACATAGATCATATATTAATTAATCATATATATTATATATTTATCAACTATTTTTAATTTAATCAATTGAATGAACACCTATTTACTATGTTAATTCTTCAAACTTATATTATTATTTTGTTCTAAGAAGTGGCAAACTTTTTTTTTATTATTATTTTCAAAAAAAAAAATTATTAATATGAGAAACCCAGTAGTAGTCATTATATATATTTAGGAAAGAGATGTTACTTGTGTTTTTCCACTAAGAAATACTTTACTCTTTTTGTGAGTGATGGGGTTCCTATTCCATGTGATTGAATTACCAAAATTGGCATTCTTATGGAGATATCTGAAATTAATGGTGATTGTTTTCCTTACTCGGCTGGGTCTCTGCAAACCTCCCCCTGAAGAAGACGATGCGGATTCAAGCTACAACCCCAATAGTTACATCCTTCTATTAGACGGCACTTGCCCTTCCCTTGTCACCGTTCCAATCGAGGTCGCCACCGCCGCCGTCAAGCTCAAAGTCCCCATACTCCTCTACAGCGATTACCTCCTCTGCCGCCGCCGGAAATGCGGCCAATCAGTGAAAGGATGCTCGATCTGCCTTGAATCCATGGAGCTAGATGAGGAGGTCAGAGAGCTCATCACCTGCAGCCATGTCTTCCACAGGGGATGCCTTGATACTTGGGTGAACGATGGACACGTCACCTGCCCCTTGTGCAGATCTATGTTGCTACCCCCTAAGTTGACCTCTTTCCGATCTAATTCTCTAAATCCATCCATTACTAGTTCTAGTTAGTTTTCGATGCTTATTACAAACTTTTGCATAAACTATAACAGATGCAAAATTAGTGATACAGACATTTCCTGTACAGATTGCCATACTTATTCTAATAAAAAATCTGCAAAACTTATTGAAATTTTTGCATAAGCTGTAGAACAGATACAAAGTTAGTTTCCTGTACAGATTGCAAAACTATTGCTAATTAAAACTCTGCTTTAAGCTCATGAGTTTTCTGAGCTCTCCATTTTGTTTGTTTGTTTCTTTCTTCCGTTTTTTGATAAAGAGGTATGATGGTTAGGCTTTTCTTTTAGTCAAGGAAAGAATGGTGGAAACCATCAACTTGCTGTCTATGGGCTTGGTTAAATAAGCATCCATACCAACCTGTAAGCATTTTGCTTCATCTGATGACATTGCATGAGCTGTCAGTGCAACAATGGGAATGTGTGTTCCTGTTCCCATTTCTGATCTTCTAATTGCCTTTGTTGCTTCATAACCATCCATCTTCGGCATCTGTTAAGAAGCAATTATATTAGCAAACACACAGCAATTTCTTATAACCGTAAATTCATGCTCGACTTACTTGACAATCCATCAGGATCAAGTCATAAGGAAGGGAATAAGAGCCTTCAGCTTGGGAAGTAATTGTATTATCATCTTCCTGAAGAGATTCATTTCTACATTCATCTGAATTAAGCACGGGTTTCAGTGCTTCCACTGCCTGTAGTCCATCTCCTACAACAACCACTTTAGCTCCCAATTTTTCCAGCATTATTGTAGCGACTCTTTGCAGAACTGGGGTATCCTCAGCAAGCAGTATACATAAACCTGCTAGAGATTTCTGCCCTGCTACCTTATTTGAGCAGGCATTTGTGACCTCTTTGGTGGCGGTGCTTGTTAAATTATGTTCTCCATCCCTAGTTTGTCCCAGATGAGTCCTGTCAGGAGCATTTTCTTCAAGATCTACGCTATTGAAGTCAATGAAGTAGTTGTTTAAGGTCCCATAATGTGAAAGAGAGGCTTTGACAAAATTTTCGTCCCTCTTTTTTTCAGAAAGGAATGCATTTGCACATTTGTCATTTCCATTATCTGACTTGTCAGAATCATCCGAGCAGGCGATATCAGAGTGGTTAGGATCAATTTCAAGGCATTCATGTGAATCTCCTTCTGCTGGTGCATTACCAAACGACTGCAGCTCAAGAGTTTTTTCTTTTATAATAGCTTCTAAAATCTGAATCATTTTCCCCTTATATAGTGGTCTATTGACCATAAGTAGGTGTCTCCTTCTTCGGAGTTCCATCTTGATGGTACTCGATGTATCATGGTAAAGAATCCATGCAAACTTTGCTCTGCCATGGTATTTATCAAGAAAATTTAGCTGCTCCTTCCATATACTTGTGCTCAAGTCAAGGATGCCAATGTCAACAACTATGACAAAAGGTGATGAGGCATTAGGATCTTGAATGCTCAAATCTTCAGGATCTAAGCATTCACAAGGTGTGTCTTGCAAATAGCCTTTGGATATAGAAATACCCTGAAGAATTTGAGTGAGCTCATTCCAGTCAGATGCTCCCCAAGTATGCACCCCATTTCTCTTTAACCATTGGGACATTATCACTCTACCCATTTTTCCATTGAGTGCAAGCAACACCTGATGGATGTAAATACCACATTAGAGACTACTGAATCCACAAAGAATGATAATAACACCTGTAGTACTCTAGCATTCAAGTGAATCTGTGAGTTGAATGAATACATTTAGCCCATGAAGTTTTACTTACCCTCATTTTGTGTTCCTCAAAACTAAACTGGCAGTGCTGCCCAGCGACTTCAGCAGGACAGTTTAGTTGAAGGCATAGTTGCATCACTGTCCCTGGTCCATTTTTCTTTACAACTTTAATCTCTCCACCCATTTTGTTAACCTGTATATCATCCTATCATCGTTAGAAACTGCCAAAGCAGTCAACATATCTCTACTTTTATGCTTAAAGCCTATTCCAAGGGGAAATTTTTCAGAAATGATGAACAGTGGAACTTTGCTTAGAGAGTTGTTGTTCATGCCATCCTTTACTTTGTAAGGGGCTTAGGACCACATCAAGTCTTAGAAAATCATAAGTTAAAGCTTGAAATTTGTTTTAAGAAAAAAAATTCAACTCACCAGGGTACGTACAATGCATAGTCCAAGGCCAGTCCCACCATGCCTAAGTATGAACATAATCAAACGATGAGTTTTTTCTTTCCAGATACTAACTAGCTTTTAAGTTTTGCAGGAAGTAAATTCATGCATTCATGCATATATTCTGTTATTTAACTAAAAAAGTTTATCCATAGATGACAATGAAGTGAACTTCTTACAAGCGAGTGGTCGAAGGATCGGCTTGCTCAAAACTTTCAAATACAGATTCCCATTTACTTGGATCAATTCCTAGAGCAACAAAAAGGGAAAATCCAGAGATAGAGAGAAAGAGAGTTAATATGCAGTAGCAGAAAGTGGGAAAATAAGTTAACTGGTAAACTTTATGGCTATTTTGGATTTGTGATCTTACCACAACCAGAGTCCTCAACTTCAAACCACAGGATTATTTTGTTATCTTTCTTGGAGAATTTTTTGCCCTGGCTTTCTTGTCGCTTCAACTTCACTTTAGGTGCAGACCAAGAGTCTTTCTGATTAAGTGGAAAATTCCCTCCACGAGCACTTCCACACCATCCACGAAGAATGATGTAGCCCGCTGTAAGGTATTTCTCAAATTAAAATCACCAAAATCATGACCCTAATCTCTTTGTTTTATCGGAGCTTATATAGGGTCAGTAGAATCACTCTGTTTGATTCTTGCAAGGGCTTTACCAATTATGAGGACAAATAGAAAGACTTGAAAATATATTTATTAAAAAGTTGCACTTACAGGTTGTGAACTTGAGAGAATTGCTAATTAGATTTGCGAAAATTTGAACAACTCTGGCAGAGTCTCCTTTAACTAATTTTGGCATATCATCTGCAGATAGAAACATGAGAAAACAATATATTCAGAAAACAATGTGAAGAGTCTCAAAATCAACTCGTAAGCAGGACAATGGATGTACCAGAGAGATCTAGAACTGTCTCAACATTGTGATTAATGCACTGGACAGAGAACATATCAACAAGTCCTTCAAGTTCTCGAGCCAAGTCAAATTCTGTTTCTTCCAACACCAGTTTTCCAGATTCTACCTGATAAAAAAGTAGCATAATTGAATATATGATTCTTCTCAGGTCTAATTAAAACCACTCTTTTGAGTAATGAGCTTAAGCTAGCTGCAACATTACCCTAAATAGTCTATTACCATTTCATCTATGCTATAATTTCTCCGAGGAACAGTAGGGTCACTTTAGTCAATCAAAGAGTAAACTCTTTCGAATACTATCATCAAAAGAGTTGTTAGTTTGCTCTACTATATCAACGTTCACAAATATTTTTGATTCCCTAGTTTGCTTTTGCATCTTACCTTGCTGAGATCCAAAATGTTGTTTAGAAGCCGAAGCAAGGCAGTTGAGCATTTACGAATCTGAGTAATAGTTGCATACTGTTCATTTGTAAGAAAACCATCACTTATAAGAATGTCCAGCAAGCCAATAACTGCAGCCATAGGTGTTCGTAATTCATGACTGTGAAAAAACAAAGCATGAAGTAACTGTAGAAATGTACATTTGAGAAACTAAAAATTTAAACTGAGAATGAATCTTTCGCTGAGGCAAGATATAGAGTAGAAGAGCGGAAGTAAGCTACTTATTATTGTCTATATCAGAGTTCAAAGTAGAAAACAGTCCAATAGAAAGGAAATATAAACATCTGATAGCTTTATTTTCAGAAAATGGCCTTTACTTACTAATATGAGCTGTGTGTTTCATAAAACAATGTGAATATATTTTTTGAAGAACTGCTGGAATTTAACTCATTTTTTATGCACTAACACCCCCAATGCAGGTACAAATATATTAAGCTAATAATAAAGGACTGATGAGTATTCACCTCATGTTTGCCAGAAATTGGCTTTTGTAATTGCTCGATGCCTCTGCTTTCCTTCTTGCATCTAACTGGCTTATCAGCTCTGCTCTAAGTTTCATTTCCTTTGACACTCCATCTGTTAGTACGAAGATGCAGACACATCCAATGATTAGGATGCATATTGATGCTGAGATCAATATTACAAGAGTCTTGATAGCCCTCTCATCTACCTTTCCCATTATATATTTCCTTGGAATGATGATAACTCCTACCTGTAAAGTTTGCAGATCAGTAAGCACCGACAAATTAGCAGAACGCACTTATCCAATCATGATACTGAAGTGTGCTAAGCTAACAATTTACCATTGGAAGTCTCTTTAACTGCAGGTAAAATGAGTCAATATAATAGAGCTGGTTCCCAAGTTTAGCATTCTCTATGTGCACTTCTTGACTTGGGGGAAGCCTTTTTCCATATTCCTTCTGTAAGCACTCAGCCCCAGATCGTATAACAGGGTCTTCAGAATCAATAGCCATCATTAGCTTTGGCCCTTTTGTAGTATTCATCAAGAGAGGGCTATTCGTGGAAGTAGCGAGCAACCATCCTTCTTGAGAGGTTAAATAAATGTGACCACTATGGAACTCAACAATTTCTTTCATCAATTGACCTACACTATAAAGTGCTGTAGTAACTCCCACAACAGCAACTATGGTTTTATTCGATGGATCCCAAACTGGCAGTGCTGCTGAAAGCAACGGTGAATCTGTATACTTGCTCACAGCCACATGCCATGAAGCTGCACCATCTGGTACTTGTGATATACCAGCAATGTTAATCAACTCATCTGGTGGAATTATGCTTCTCTTTCCATTCCTTTCTCCAGTTGAAGGATCTAAAGGTTCTCGGTACCAAATTGCTGAGATGTTGTTGTGTATAGTTTGGTCGTTCCATCCTTGACGAGACGATAACAAATTTACATCATATGTATTACTTATAGAATAATTGGCAAGATCAGAGTATATGTAGAATGTATTGTTACTCCTGTGATCTCTATGGAAAGCCTGAACAAAACCATTTTTATAGTTGATGGTTAACGAATTCAGAGCTTTCCGACTAGCAAACAGAGCCCAGGTTACATCCTTCATGGATTCGTACAGCTGCTGAGGGGCAAACATTTTAAATTAATAAAAGATAACAGTACCAAATAAGTTGAGCAAGAGAAAAAAGAAACAACCTCAACTTGTTGAGCTTGATCAACAGGTTTGCTATACTTTCTGATTACATACTCTGACAGCTTAACCTGAGCTGTAGTTATTTCAACAGTAGAATTCAAAATGTTCCACATCCTTAATATTGGTCTCTGCAGAAGCTCATGACGAAGACCAAATGCGAGTGTGTTCAGGGATTTTGTTGTGTAAACTCTAGTAAAATGCCATGTTAATAAAGTTAGCATTCCGATCAAAATAGCTAGCATGACCTGCATATAACCATACAGAATAATCCCAAATCAACAATCTGAATCAATCTCCACATCATTTAACTTAATACAATAACATCCAGCAATACTTTTACAGTCTCAAAGTTGAACAAATCGAGATTCAATTTTCAAAATCAACAAAAATTGGAAAGCAAAACTAAAACAGCAAAAAATTATCTCTATTGTTGCTTACCATGATAGCAAGACGAACAACGAAAACACCACGATACGATGAGTGACAAATACTACTATCAAATGGAAGTTCTTCATCGACTTGATAATTTCTTGGGGTACCATTACCACTACGCGATGGAGATTGGTTTCTTTTGGAAAAATCAGCAAATCCAAACATCTTACTGAGAATTCTTTCAGGCAATGATCCTTTTGGTGTAATTGGAGGTGATGGAGATTCAATGCTCAGAGTAGTAGTAGTTCCATAAGTTGCTTTATTATGTGCCATTAATATTCTCTGTTCAACTGTACAGAAAAAGAATAAATCATTAGAGTTGGAGGAGGAATTTGGAAGCTGATAGACAGACAAGTAGTGTAAATGACAGAGACTTAAATAAGGACTAGTCAGTGTTACTAGATAAAAATACTGGTGGAATGGACTAATGTCAGTGTGACACTGAATAGTGGGAACTGTGTGTGATATTTAAGTATTTACTTTGTTCCTCATCCACAGAACATTTTTTATTTTTCTCTTTGTCGTTTGATTGGAAACAAGTTATCCTGAGATAACTTATCTCTACCATGTATATGCGATAACTTATTTCATTACTACGGTACAAATGAGATAACGTATGCCAAACATGACAACCAAACAAGATACAAAATTTTTATCTCATCACTATTTTCTTATCGCATGACTAGTTATAGGCTACATTGTTCAATCATCTTTTATTTTATCACCCACCCACCCACCACACCATGTTATGCTAAATACTTACTCATACTTAGTGTTTACATTTAATTAAATAATTTAACTATAATAATTTAAAAAATATGTGAAAATACAAATCATTTAATCATGATTAAGTGATAATTACGTGTAAAAAGTATGTGTCATGCAATTATCAGTTTGACTTTACTCTTTAGTATAAAAGATTTTATCCTTTTTTTATTACTCATGTTGTGCTGCCTGAGTAATTTAAATTCGGTTTGAGAAGTTCAATTTTGGGAATAAAATTCATCCTAACGATTTCATTTTTAGAATTCGAATGGAGGAATATTTACTAGTCCTTTGTAACTAGAAGGGTCAAATGCCCTTTTTCTATTTTAATAATATGTGAGTCGTCTAGAATAACTTTATTAGTACAACAATATGTGACCAAATATTTTGAAATATTCCAAATGGATAAAGTGCAATCTACATTAGGGAAGAAAGAGTATATAGAGTAACTGGTAAAACTTTTACCCCTACAAAAAAGAAAAAGGACTCGTATAAAGTTAAAACAGGCTCAGAAATGAAAAAAGTCAAATGTTTTTTAAATCAATATGCTTGATATCATAAACCTCCAAGTTTACTATAAATCCGTAATCATTGAACCCACCACTTCAAACTTTTTTCCATTTTTCTTTTGTTAGTAGTACTTTTTATCATACGTAACTTCTGATTTAATTGTACAAATGTGACTTGAAAAGAAATAAGGTTTTGTAGCAATTGTAAAAAAAAAAAGAAAAAGAGAGAGAGAGAGGGAAAAGTCCTACAAATCCCTCAAAATTGATATACTTTGGTTATTTGGGGGCATTTTTTTAATATAAAAAGTAACCATTTGATAGATTGAGACCAGTGACAAGTGAGTAGTCACCATCGAAATCTTGTACTGGCATTGGCTATATAAAATTGTAGTTGTCTTATAAGACCTTAATAATTGATTTTAGAGGTCATACGTTTACCAAAAGTAAGGGGGACATGTACATACATTATTTCTTATGGATCCATATATGGACTACACTGCCTTGCTGTGTTGAACTGGACTCCCTCTTTCTTGTTTTTATGTTTGTTACAGTACTCTTGCAACATCCCCATTTACAATTGCTCAATTGTTAGATTATGCTTCCCCTAAGTTGTGTCAAAATTTGTCTCACCTCAGTTAGCTCGAGTGTATTATTAAATTGGGACGGAGGGAGTAATAGCTAATTTAAAACTTATTATGAATTTTACTTTTTTTTCTAGAACCATAGTTATATAGGTTGAAGAAAAGTCTAACGAGTTGACTCGGCTTGTTGGACTCACTTGTACTATAAAAACGCTTTGTTAGGCTAGACTCAATTTGATAACTCGGGTCAAAAGTATCGTAAGTAAAATTAGGCTATACTAGTACTATAAATATAAGTAAACACTATATACTCTTAAAAAAAATACCTCGATATATCATCCAAATTGCTTTAGGCAAAAAATTATACTGTGTATATTTGAAATTAAAGTCATTTTTATATATATACTAGTTCTGAATACGTGCGTTGCACGTGTAATCCATACTAATCCTTCGCAAGAACAATTAAATTATAAGTTGGTTTTTTGAAAACCTTATTATTATCCATAAATTGTGAAGACTTGATTATTATGTAGTTGGAATAAAATAAAATAATGTCATATCACTAAATTATTGAACAATTATAAAGGACACGATAGTTGTCGCATGCATTTGATCTTGGATTGGATAGAAGTTGAAGTTAAATTTTGTGAAGACATAATGTTCTTAGTCTAATAGGATTTATAATTATGTATTAGAGATCCAAAATCAATAGATGATTCTTCTCATTTCTTTATGACTTATTTGCATATCGTAAATTAAATATTATTGAATTAAACCCTCATTTAAAGGTATCCAACATAGAAAGTTAAAAGGCAAATTATAGAGGCAAGATCATTTCAAAGAAATGATCATTATCAACAAATTAGAGATATTATCAAAGAAAACAAAGTCATAAAGCTTCGACATTCATAATCATTTTGAAATATGTACATAGTGATATCTGCAAGATTCCTACACAAATGTACTTTAAAAAATAACGATTAGTAGAAAAAAATCAAGAGAAGTTATATATAACACAAATACAATTTAAGAAATTAATTGAACCAACTTTTCTATGCTTACCTCCTAGAGATAGCTAAATAAGAAGACGATAAATATTGTTACACTATTGAGTATTACTGAGATACCAAAAGCTTGAGAAACTATATATGATGACAATATTCTTAGCATTCCAAACAAAATTATCTTATTCTTTCATTCATGTGAGAAGCACAACATAAAAAGCACAATAATTTTTTTTAGAAATAATAACTAAATGACTCATATTTAAACATGAAAGGCTGGATATTTGTTACATATCTATAAGTTTACACCTACGATATATTATATTGTTTCATTCAAATAGTGAGAATTAGTTATATGCTAAATGTTCGTTTATATAAGATAAATTTAATTTATCAAGTAGAAAATTCATCATTAATTTATGCTAATTACGAAGGAAGGACATCAAAAGTTTTGCAACAATGTTTATTGTAGCTATTACTTAGCATTTAAGATAATTTATGAATATAGTTCATTGAATTTTTTTTTATAGTTTTGCGCGATAGGAGTATCTGAAGAGATTGTTTTAAATATTGCAAAACTTTTGATTTTCTTCTATCATTTAATAATACAAATATTCATTGTATTTATATTAATTCATGTCATAAGTTGTGTTTTAGCTTCCGAAAAATTGAAGTAATATTATGGGGTTTTCCATTTTAGAATATTATTATTATTATGTATTTATATTTTTGTCCATAAATATATAAAAATAGTGTTTAATAAGATATGATAATATTTACTAATAATTAACGTATACATCAATATTATGACATTACAAGGACATTTTAGTAATTCAACTTTTGATTTGGAGGCTTCCCACTTGTTATGATTTAACTAATTATGTTACTAGTCTAATTAGTTAGTTAGTTAGTAATAGTTAGTCAGCTGAATTCTGTTATTGACAGCTCATTAGTTAGTTAAAAATTTTGATTCCTTTTTGTATAAATACATTGTCTCCTCATAATGAAAATCAGTTGGTTGATTCTCTCCATACTCTCTTCTTCACTGATTTCTCTCTTCACTGCATTCATGGATGATCAGCCATGGTTATGAGCTGATTTTGACATGGTATCAGAGCACGAGGTATCTCGATTCATCTTTACCTTTGTGCTTCTTCTTCGATCTCATTATGCTTTTGAATTGCTTCTTTGATATACGTCTCAGAATCGTCAGCTAAATTGAGTTCTAGATCTGTTTCGTTTCAATTTTTTGTTGTGTTTCATCACTGGGTCAAATCGTACTCTGTGTATTTCTTTGATCTGAGTTTACTATGGTGACTGAGAGTGGTTCCCCTTCGACTGAGAATTCTGTGAGTAACAATGGTGTTAATGATCTCGGCTCTCCACTGTATATGCATCCTTCGGATAATCCAGGTGCTTCGTTGGTTCAAACTCCTTTTGATGGAGTAGGTTACAGATCGTGGAGACGCAGTGTTCTTAGAGTTTTGTCAGTTAAGAACAAGCTGGGTTTCATCAATGGTGATTGTAAGAGGCCCGATGTAGGAACACCACAATTTCGTCAATGGGAAAGGTGTGATGATATGGTTACTTCCTGGATTCTTAATTCTCTAGCTAAGGAAATTGCAGAAAGTGTAGAATATGTTTTTGATTCATGTGAGTTGTGGAAGGAATTGGAGGATCGATATGATCAGACTAATGGTGCAAAGTTGTATCAAGTTCAGCGTGAAATCAATGAATTATCACAAGGAACTTTGGACATAACTACCTACTACACTAGGATGAAAAAGCTATGGGAAGAATTGAGCACATTACACATCAAAACTCAATGCAATTGTAGTTGCACTTGTGGAGCTAAGGATAATGTGTTCAAAGTGGAGCAGGATAGAAGGTTGATACAGTTCCTTATGGGGTTGAATGAGGCCTATACTGTAGTTCGAGGGAATATCCTCATGATGAATCCATTACCTTCTTTGGCACAAACCTTTTCTCTGTTAGTACAAGATGAGAAACAGAGAGAAATTAAACCCAGTGCCCAAATGTATATGGAATCTGCATCTTTGAATGCAAGCAGTTCAAGGAAGAAAGGCATGGAGTCTGTTGCTTTCAATACAAATGGTTCAGGAGGAGCAGGTCCTTCTAGGTCACCAAGACCAAACCATTCTTCTACAGGGAACACCAATACTAATTTCAAGACTAACTACTCTCAGACCAGTTCCTATAGTGGCAACAGGCCTCGTATGATATGTGATTATTGCAAGAGACCTGGTCACATCAGGGAAAAATGTTACAAACTACATGGTTATCCACAGACAAACAATAATCCACAGGGAAACAATTATCAGAATTTCAACCAAAATGGGTACAGGGACAACAATCAGAATTTTAGATTCAACAGAGGAAAAGGCCTTATGGCTGATGTTCATGGCTGTTCAGGAGAGGAGAATGATGGAGGAACTCATACAGACACAGGTCATTCACTAACAAGAGAACAGTATGTTCAATTTGTGGAGTTGTTGCAGCAGTTCCAAGCTGAGAAGGATAATGCTAAGCACATGGACAATGGTAGTGTGAATTTTGCAGGTATGATAGCATGTACTTCTTCTATTGTTTTTGGAACATTATCTTGCAGATGTCCTCACAGTAAAAATGAACCTTGGATCCTTGACTCAGGAGCCTCTCATCATATGACCTTTGACCTAACATTTCTAACAAACATTACCTACCTTCCATGCCCCTTGTTAATTTCTTTACCAAATGGTTATAAGGTGAAAGTTATGAAAATTGGTAGTGTGATACTTGCACCAGACATTGTTTTACATGAAGTGTTGTATGTGCCCTCATTTAAGTATAATCTTGTTTCCATTCATTGTCTTTCAAAATCCATACCTAAAAGTGCTGTGTATTTTTCTGATTCTTCATGTATTCTGCAGGCCCCTTCAATGAAGAGGCCTCTGGTAATTGGTGAAGCAAAGGATGGGCTTTATTTTTTGTGTCCTAAATGTCTGATGAAGCCTGTTCATTCTGGTGCTGCCTGTACTGCTTCTGCTGCTTCCAATTCTGATTACTTGTCAAGACAAGATGTTTTCAATTCTAAACTTGTACCTTTTACTACTCACTCATGTAAACACAGTACACAGCAACCTTATGTCTGTTCTCCACTCAATAAAACTCCTGATATTTCTGCTTCTTTTATGACTCATACCTGCAATGATGTGAATGTGTTGTGGCATAATAGACTTGGACATGTACCTTTTGTAAAGATGAAGGAAATTAAGTCTATACCCGAAAGTTTTTCTGCAAAACAGCACTTTCTTTGTAACATATGTCCAATGGCAAGACAGGAAAGAATGCCCTTTCATCATAGTACTCACATTTCTACCAAAATATTTCAATTGTTACACATAGATCTATGGGGTCCTTACCATATGATGACACATGATAAGCATAGATACTTTATCACTATTGTTGATGACTATAGTAGATGATGTACATGGACCCAATTGTTGACATGTAAGAGTAACACCTTAGCAGTCATCAAAAGTTTCTTATCCATGATTGAGAACCAATTCAATACATGTGTTCAGACCATAAGAACTGACAATGGACTTGAGTTTCTGAACACAGAAACATCAATCTTCCTCAAGGGAAAATGAATTATACATGAGAGAACATGTCCTTACACACCCCAACAAAATTGGGTGGTAGAAAGAAAACACAAATATTTGTTAGAAACTGCCAGGGCCCTTTTTTTCTAATCCAAATTACCTCTTAAGTATTGGGGTGAGTGTGTGTTGTGTGCCACATACATCATTAATAGACTTCCTACCTCCCATGTAAAGGGTAAGTCCCCATATGAGTTGTTATATGACACCAAACCAACATACTCACACATGAAATCCTTTGGTTGTTTATGCTATCCTACTTTTCCAAAAACCCATAGGGACAAATTCCAAGCAAGGACCACACCCCATATCTTCATAGGCTACCCCTTTAGGACAAAAGGTTACAAAGTTCTTAGTCTGGCCACAAGAAAAATACACATCTCCAGGGATGTAGTCTTTAAAGAAACTATTTTTCCTTTTGCTGTTTTACCTGATGTCTCTTCTTTTCCTTCAGTCTTGAATTCTGTGCCTTTCATAGACACTTTACATGATAACATTGCCTTGCAATCTGTACAACATGTGGAAAATAATGTAGTTGGTGCAAGTAACAGTCCACTTCACAAATCACCTAATAACAATCCAACTAGTTTATCACCTAACAATGTAGCACCTGCCATTTCTCATTCTCCTAATTCTGTCCAACAATCTGAGCCTATACTTCCCACAAGACCATCTAGATCACATAGATTACCTGCACACCTACATGATTATGTTTTGCCTAACAATATAACAAATCAGTTACAGAATTCACATATTTCCCTCAACACTGCATTCTCCAAACACCAACATATACCATCTGAGATCTTGGCATCTGAGAGTCAGACACTTGTGAGGAATATCAGTAATGATGATGAACCTTCTTCATATGAAGAAGCTGCTATAAACCCTGCCTGGCAGCAAGCTATGACACAAGAATTTGAAGCATTGCACACAAATCATACTTGGGATCTTGTTAGTCTACCTAGTGGCAAGAAGGCCATAGGATGTAGATGGGTGTATAAAGTGAAGCATAAAGCTGATGGAACTATTGAGAGATTCAAAGCAAGACTTGTAGTGAAAGGTTATACTCAAGAAGCTGGCATTGATTATACAGAGACTTTTTCACCAGTAATCAAGATGACAACAGTGAGGGCTTTGCTAGCTACAGCTGTAAAAAAGGGCTGGGATATATTCCAACTTGATGTGAACAATGCCTTCCTTCATGGAGATTTACATGAAGAGGTGTATATGGAGGTTCCTCCAGGCCTAGCAATACACAAGCCAGGGATGGTATGTAGATTAAACAAGTCTCTATATGGCTTAAAACAAGCCAGCAGGCAGTGGTATGCCAAGCTGACTGAAGCCTTATATTCAAAAGGGTACATACACTCATTGAATGACTATTCCTTGTTCTACAAGAAGTCTGAGACTTCCACCATTTTTGTTGCTGTTTATGTAGATGATGTGATCTTAACTGGCACAAATATTTCTGAAATCAAGGAACTCAAGGCATTCCTTCATGACAAGTTCAAAATTAAGGATTTAGGCAAGCTACACTATTTCCTTGGAATGGAGGTACTCTATAAAGATGATGGACTTATCATCTCTCAGAGGAAGTTTGTTCTTGACATGCTAAAAGATTACAAGATTGCAAACATGAGCAGCTGCTCATCTCCACTTGATCCTGCGTTCAAACTCCAAGCAAAGGAAGGAACTCCTTTAACAGAACCACTTTTCTACAGAAAACTTATTGGAAGGTTGAATTTCTTGACCAATACTAGGATGGACATATCATATAGTGTACAGCATCTCAGCCAGTTCATGCAAGATCCTAGAGAGCCACATTTGCAAGCAGCATTTCATCTACTGAGATATCTCAAAACAGATCCCACACTGGGAATTTTTATGTCCAAAGATCAGTCTTACAATGTCAAAGCTTATTGTGACTCTGACTGGGCTGCATGTCCTGATACCAGGAAGTCAGTAAGTGGCTATATTGTGTTACTGGGTAACAGTCCACTAAGCTGGAAGTCCAAGAAACAAGAGACCATATCTTTGTCCTCAGCAGAGGCAGAGTATAGGGCTCTAAGGAAAGTTGCAGGAGAATTAGTTTGGCTCAGCAGATTACTTACAGAACTTACATTGCCAATACCAACACCTATAGAAGTATATTGCGATAGCCAATCAGCCCTTCATATAGCTCGAAATCCAGTATTTCATGAACGTACTAAGCATATTGAAGTAGATTGTCACTTTGTACGGAATCTGCTTCAGACAGGTCTCATTTCATTGCATCACATAAGTTCTGATAATCAACTGGCAGATATACTAACTAAGACATTGACTGGAATCAAGCATTCTGCAGCATTGAGCAAGTTGTCTGTGTTCTCTACACCTCCAACTTGAGGGGGGATGTTATGATTTAACTAATTATGTTACTAGTCTAATTAGTTAGTTAGTTAGTAATAGTTAGTCAGCTGAATTCTGTTATTGACAGCTCATTAGTTAGTTAGAAATTTTGATTCCTTTTTGTATAAATACATTGTCTCCTCATAATGAAAATCAGTTCGTTGATTCTCTCCATACTCTCTTCTTCACTGATTTCTCTCTTCACTGCATTCATGGATGATCAGCCATGGTTATGAGCTGATTTTGACACCACATAATATAATATGATATGATGATGATATATATAGTAAATGTTGAATCTCTTTGACATTCTCCTTCGTATATTTGCTTCTTTATATATCGAACTCTCTTAACAAAAATTCTGATTCCGAACACATCAAAAAGGAACAAATATTCTTAAAGTAGTCTTAGGATATAATAAATGGTGTTCAATCCTACCCATCCACCATTTAAAGACATATTTTTCCTAAATCAGGAGAAGGACGACCCTTTTACACTATTTCCCCCCCAAGGGCCAAGGACACTGTACTTTGATGATACTAAAGTTTGCATTATTTAAAGGCCGATTCCATATTAGAGAATTGAAAGAGAGAGGTCATAAGGTCACCATATAAATCAAAATTTTGAAGAACCCAAATATTCGAATAAGCAGACAAGCCATAGATTTGCAAGATTGCAAAATATGGGAGACACAACACGTGTATTTTCTTCTGGAATTACACCCAGCAAAAGGCAAAAGGGGTATCTCTCAATTTAAAAAAACACTTATATATTAAAGAGGCTGCGTCTTTACTCCCTTCGTCTCAATTTATGTGATACATTTTTTTTTATTTGAGTCTTATTTATTTAGCAAAAAAATCAACAAAAATGTATTCTTCTATTTAAAAATTCATTTATTTTAAAGACGGTCTAATAAAGTATTTCTATATTACGTAAATTTCATGTTTAATTAAACTACGTCAAATAAATTGAGATAAGGAATTAACTGTTATAGAACAAAGATATTGTAAACTATACGCTAATTCATCCCAACTGTGTGACCAAACAATCAGTTTGACACTATATGCTTTATTCATCATTAAAAAGAATTGAGATATTTATATATTAGAATATAATTTAATATTTATGCTATCGTTTTGCTTTCATAGTAGGTTCCACTACATAAAAAGAAAAGTAGTTAGGTAATACTAAATATATAGTACCTTTTTAAAGCATAGTGTATGAATCAAAAGTTTTTATTTATTTTTAGGTTGTCCTGTGACCTATCTCCGCTGGGGTGCAACTCCTTTTGCCGATATAAGAAAATGGACAAAAAATAAGTAATTGAATAAAAAAGGTAAAGCTCACAGAGCAGAAGTATGATATAATGCCTGGGTTTGGTTCGACACGTATCTCAAATATGTTTGGAGATAGTAAATACTTATTTGTATTAAGTATTTACATCAATCAACAAATTTAACTAATCATGATTAAGTGATTAGTTAAAGTCTAAAAACAAACACACAACACGTTAACATATATATACACGGAAACCGAATATGTTAGCCTCTAAACCAAGTAACAAACCTTACTATTATTTCATTTGTTTCATATTACTTGACCTTTGTTGACCTGATATACAATTTAAGAAACTGTATTTTATTGAAGTAATCTTATTAATGATGTTTTAAAACTCTAAATTTGACTATTACTAAGTCTAATTTATATATGTAGTTAGTAGTATGGAAAAAAAAAAAGTAATGAAATTCTCTTGTTTTGCTAAAATAATAAATAAAATAAAACACTTATTTTTTATATAGGAGTCAAGTAACATAAAACCGTCGAAGGATACGTTATTTACAACTTATTATAGAAGTTGACATCTATACTAGGGTAGTACTCTCTTTAGCGTCCATGAAATGTCAAAAGGTCGCATGAAAATAGTCCAAATTAATTTAAAGATTTTTTCTTAACATAGTGGTCCGATTAGTGGGTGGTTAACTGATAAGAATGGAAACAAAGTTCATCAAATATAATTGCTAGAGGTGGCTAAAATTAATAAAATACTCTTTTAGCTCTTTCTTTTCTATTTTGGCTTTGATTTTGTGCGCTTCATCCTCAAGAACAGTAATTAATCACTCACCAATAGTGGTCTGATTTGTGGTCTTAATTCATTTGATTTTCCACTCTTTAGCAAAATAAACATATAGTGCTAGGTTGCATCATCGTCGGCTGCATAAATTATTCACTTCTATATAGAAAAAAAAAATCAACTAGCAATTAATTACAAGCTCTAATTTACCAGAGAGAGAAAAAAAAAAGTAATCTATTGGCACTTTTACTTTTTTTAAAAATAAATAAATTCCCCTTTGAACCAATTATGTAGTCAATGTTATGATCATTATGGACAAAGTGGGGGAATTGAACGTGCGCATGGTGAATTGACCCACTTTACTAGAATTTGTAGTGTACATTAATGACATTTAAATTAAAATATTTTGCCATATGCAATGAAACAACTCCCTTTGAATCACAGTTTCAGTCATGTAATATTTAAGGAGGTACATAGATAAGGATAATCAAGAAGCAAAGTGTGCAATACTTTTAATAATTGAACAATCATGGGGTTATAATAGGCGTAGTGAAGTGGGGCTAAAGAAGTAATTAAATATGTTTGAGAATTCAAAAAAAATTAATATCTACTATATATACATAAAAGAATATATATAGCTAATTTTCCGGTAAAGGAAATTCAAATAAACCCTTTGCGCCCTAATTTTGACTATTTGTACATGTATATAATTTGAAAGAAGATATTGAGTTTTAATTTGTTAAACTCGGAAACTCATGAATGAATCTATCACGACAAAAGAAAGGTTTGGCAAGAACGTCAATGTCAATTGTTTGACACTAAAAATGAATTGGAGTATTTGATTGGTTACTTTAATAGTTTGATAAAGAGTATAATTTCTTTTTATGTCCATTGGGATTTGAGAGAGTAGCTAGTAGTGGTACTAAGAGTTGGAAAACTTTAAATTCCCTGCATTTTAGTATTGGTAAGTGAGTTGGTATCCTCATAATGCTAGAGATCGAGAAAGATATTATACTAATAAATTAAGGACATGTCCAATGGTCATCACTAAGAGCTACTTATCTCCACCGTCTATTACTTACCAGTGCTGCTGTTTGGTACAATGGGGAGTCATTTATTTATTTTTGTTGGAAAAAACACAAGTTTATTCGAAAAGATATCTAGTGTTTGCCTACCAGAGTTTAAAATATCTCTTAAAGATTGATGAGTAATACTTTTTTGTGAATTGGATAGTGTTTCTAGAAAGAAAACCTTGAAATAATGTTTAAGAATTTCTCTCGGTTCATGGATAATATGTTGTAATATTATTATGGAGTGTATTACAAATTTTGTGGTGATCACAAAATACTTAGTTCTCTCTAGTTCTTATTTTCTTCATGATTTGTTAGGTACTTCATTAGGATTAGTAAGGTAAGACCTAGCCCCCCTGCTTGTACTTGTGATAAATTTGCTTTAAAAAAATGTATTGTTCGTTTGTCATAACACAACTCACAGATTTATCCTTTAGGCTACACTATCATCAAGCTCAAAATTATGTCATGTTAATTTGTGTTATGCTTTATAAAGTATTTCACTTAGCTCTCTCATTTTAATGTGGGATGATCACTTAAAATATCATGTATATGTGAGTCATTTGTGTAATGATTAAGGGGTATATAAATCATTTTCCCTTATTCTTAAAAAAACATACATTAAAACATTTCCAAAAATATTTAATATCATACCAAACACTGCACCAATATTTTTGACAAGATAGAGAGTGGAGACAGCGACCGAATTTGCTGATCAAAGTTTTGAGTCATTTTACACGATTAACCGCACTAGATTCCTCAGTAGAAAATCAAATAGTTCCATGTTTCCAACAACCTACACAATATTACATGGTTTTCGTCATATGGGGACCCAAAGATAACATTGTCAGAGATCCGAATGACAATTTGTAAAACTATTCCGTTCGTCTAACAATAATTGTTCACTGTACTATTTATTCCTTCGTCTAACAATAATTGTTCACTATACTATTTTGAAATGTCCAATAATATTTGTCCACTTTATGAAGTCAATGGATTATTTAACACTTAATTCCTAATTTATCCTTATCATTAATTATAGTCATTTCCCTATTACATTTTTCAAGACATTGTATTTATTATATTCAAAGGGTGATGTAATAAAATTATCCTTCTATTTATAGTTTTTTAAGAAGTGTGCAAAGTCAATAGTGGACAAATATTGTTGGACAGAGGGAGTATCAAACAACATTAATGGACATGATTTAATCCATTAAATAACATCCAATGGGGGCACTAAGCATGAAATTTCATATTATTAATTATCGTACCCACATGTCAAGTAAGAAGTTTCTAATGATATAATACATAAAACGATGTTTACCGAATTGATCATGAGAAACATTTTTAAATTAAAGGAGAGTGATTTGTGACATAATATTTAGACTCTAAAGTCTAAACCACGTATATTGTGATAGCCAGATAAGCTAATAAGCAACAGACGCTAAGGGACAAGTATAGTTTGTGTTTATATATATTCTTAATTACTCTTATTTTAATAAAAAGTAATCTTACTTTGAGCAAGATTGCCATTAGATAACCACAAATCTTCAAAAATCACACTAAAGTTAATATTCTAATTAAATTCGAGATCGAACGCAGTAAAGTAGTTTTAACATTATGTGATGGTGCAAAATATTCAAATGCTTAGTCCTAAGCCGGCCCATGATTTGGATAACCATGGTGATCACTAAGAATCAATCAAATAAGAACTTGTTAATATCAAGTTGTAGTTAATTTTGGTTATACCACTAAATGAAATCAACACCAGATAATCTCAGAGTTAGGCATAGCAGACTAATGTACAGCATAAAACTGGACAGCTAGAAATTAGGTATGAATTAATGTCACTTCCCATACCACTTGTTAATATATTCTTGCTAAAAGGTAAATTAATGTTAATCCTTATTATTCTCAGTTATCACTACACAAATGCTCTATCGCCCACATTTTGTAACCATCATATGAATGTATCCAGTATCCTGCTTGCAGAACAATAATATTCCCTCCGGAAACATGTAATTGCCCAGTCCGTTAGTGATATTATCCGCTCTTCGCCTAGGCCCACACGACTTTAAAACGCGTCACTAGTGGTAAGGTCTGCTTACATATATATATACCCAACATCTCTTGTGTGTTTTTGCCGATATGAGACATGTTATCTTAAGCTAGGGTGTCACAGGATAAATCTGGATAACAGCAGCACCACGAAGTAACATAATTGTACAGCAAGGAATAAAAGCAGAGAGAATTCCCTGATGGGATATCATTATATCCATGATTACAACTAAATTATACAGTCAGTGAAAAAGTAGAAATTCATGAGGTGGGCTGGTGTGGGAAATTTAATTTACTGCAAAGACTAAAATCCTTATCCTCTATGTATTATTATAACATGTACAAAAATATTGAAAATATTTAAAAGAGGGCTTAAATTAACAGCTCCACCAGTGAAAATACAAGAAAGGTCAGTTCTTTGTGCTCTTGGCCTTCTTCATAGTAGCAGCTTGAGCACTAGACTTAAGTTGGGTGGCGCGATTAAAGGAGCTTTTGGGGTTAAGAGCCTTTCTGATCTTAAACACAGTCCAGGCAGTCCCAACTGCATGCCCTGCTGCATCAAGCCCTTCGCTTGCCACTTTGGCTGCCTCTTCTCCATACCTACAAAAACCGAAATTCACTTGTTCTAATTAATTTCAAAAGATTTAAGCAGCATGTATTCGATCTTATTGTATTGCTTAACTAACGATCAATTAGTTGAGTCCGTCTGATATACTTTAGTTAATTTTCACGAGATGACACATGACAAAGCAAGTTGAAATGTATTTCTATGGTAAGACTAGACTTCATAAATAAGGATATAGCTAGCCAGTAGAATTCATCAGACTGAGCTTTACTTCTGTGAAACAAGTTCAGTTGTCACGGTGGATGATGTTGACATCACATTCTTTCCAGCTACTTCAACAGCATCACATATTTTGCCTAAAACAAATTTAAGACAAATATCAGGCTCCTGTTGAAAGACAAATCATATACGTTGACAACATACTCCTTGTGATTCTCTCTAGTAAATACAAATACCAAATGCAGTGTGCAATGCACTCATAAATTCTTTTATCTGACAAACTTAATCTGATACATGTGTGTGAATGTGAATAAATTCTTTTTTTTTTGGTCCTAAATCTGACTCTTAGAAGAGAAAATAACTACTAAATGGAAAACATATAGACTCCGCAAGGCTACAAACGCAGTCAGAACAAAAGGGAAGACGTTTGACTTACAAAATCCATCCAGAGTAGCAAGGACCATCTCTCCTGGCAGCATCTTGAAGAACTTTTTTCCAGCTACGGAATTTACAACTGAACTGGTGAAGAATCCTGAAACCGAGAGAACTCCCGAAAGGACTCCTAAAGCTACTTTCTCAGTCATCTTTGTTACTGTTTTAACCCTGAAAATTAAACACAGCACATAATTTTGAGTAGAAAGTTGATTCTTTTCTTAGATGATTTACAGCTAGGCATATGAGTATATCCCTGATAACATATTCAATGTAAATGCACACCAGCAACAGCTAGCTCAAACGAAGGCTAGATATCGGGGCACTTAAATTCTGGATTTCTCTTGTATCATAACTTGAAACATATATAGAAGAATAGGTAAGAACTTTGGGAATTCAATCAATAATGTGGGGGAAACCAGAAATGAAAATTCTCCTCTTTTAAATTCTTTCCTACTAGTCTATGTGAACAAACAAGGAAAAAATATTCTTTTGTGTTCTAGCTCCTTTGTCTATCATTAGACTTGGTATAAATTACAATTACCTTGCAGAAAATTAAGAAGCCACAAACATAGAAAAAGCTAATCCAAATGAGCCTGTTTGGATGGGCTTTTAAGCTGGTCAAACTGGCTTAAAAGCCAGTTTTTGACTTATTAGAGTGTTTGACAATTATCAAAGTGACTTATTTTAAGTCAAAAATGACTTATTTTAAGCCAAAAGCTAAAAGTTAGGGGAGGGGAGCTTTTTTTTTTTAACTTAAAAGCCCTTTTATGTTGACCAAGTATATTACCCTTTTGCCCTTAATTCTTTTATACAATTTCCAAATTGCTCATATTGAATTATTATTATTATTATTATTATTATTATTATTATTATTATTATTATTCTTATTATTATTATTATTATTATTATTACTATTATTTTTTTTTTTATTTTTTTATTTTATTATTATTATTATTATTATTATTATTATTATTATTACTATTACTATTATTTTTTTTTATTTTTATTATTATTATTATTATTATTATTATATTATATTATTATTATTATAATTATAAATATTATTATTATTATTATTTTATTATTATTATAATTATTATTTTATTATTATTATATTATTATTATTATTATTATTACTATTACTATTACTATTACTATTATTATTATTATTATTATTATTTTATTATTATTATTATTATTATAATAATAATAATTATTATTATTAATATTAATATTTTTATTTATTTATTTTATTATTATTATATTATTATTATTATTACTATTACTATTACTATTACTATATTTTATTATTTTATTATTATTATTATTATTATTTTATTATTACTATTACTATTACTATATTTTATTATTTTATTATTATTATTATTATTTTATTATTATTACTATTATTATTATTATTATTATTATTATTATTATTTCTGAAATATGAATTTATATTCCTCTTATAAAGTGGTAAAGAAATATGTGAATGATAGAAAAATATTATTACTTATGGATGTAAAACATAAATTAATTTTGTTTTAATTTTTTTTTTTAAGTATAAAAATCTTAAATTAATCAACTTTTTATCATGTTAACAGCTTAAAGGGTATTTCAGACATTTTGATAAAAAAAAATGTTTACCAGCACTTATTTGCCAAACACATCAACAACTTTTTTTCCAACTGCAGCACTTTTATCCAAACACATAACTACTTATTTTAAAAATAAGTCCAGCACTTTAAAAAGTTACTTTTTTTAAGTCAATCCAAACGGGCTCTAAGAGTCAGTATAGTCTAGATGAGATGAAGCAAAGAAAATACCATCTATATTAAAAGGTCATAATACCTTTGGATCCTCTTCAGTGTCTCAGGACTAATCTCGGCCTTCGTCCCTGTAGCCATCCTTTGCTTTAAAACCTCATTTCCGCGCATCAATCGTTCTGCTGACACATCTCCACACCACAAAATCCCCTTAATCAGCTGCCCTGATCCTTGAGCAACTAATTTTGCAGCTGCTCCACTGTACTCCTCCACATTGGGTGCTAACGTGGTCCAATATTGAGCGCATCGCTCTTCTAACACCTCCTTCTTCTTCTCCGATTTCAAGTCATCTGGAGATAACTCCCTTGCCACTGTTCCTCCCATTGCCAATGCCGCATTTTCCTCCACTTTCTGAACAGAAAAGGTGCTGTAACTTTTCAAAATATCATCCAGGTCCTTCAACAATGCCTCCTGACCCTTTGAAGCAATTGTCAAACCATAATTCAACGAATCATCCATCGGTCCCTTATCTTTCTTTTTCTTTTTTTTACCCTTTTCTTTGTCGTCATCAGTACTGCAATCCGATTCATCCTCTTTCAAAGCTTGAAATGAGAAGAAATAATGTGAATCATCCAATTTCACCGCAGTCAGGTCCTTAGTTATCGGCCATTGAATATCATCTCCCACATTAGCAAGGATAGCAACCGTATTCTTATCTTGCAGGAGACGAAACAGAGACAAATCTCCGTCAGCTAGCTCAACAGAGTAATTTTTATCGATCAAATGAATGAGGACACCAGGGATAACGAGAAGGGTTTCCTCGTGGGACTCAGGAGGGGGAGATGGAGCAGAAGGGATAATATGGCAATTGTCAGGGATGAGATTCTCGGAGAGGTCAGTTTCGTTTAGGGTTGGATACAAATTGGGACGAGAAGAAAAGGTTGATTGGAGATCTGGATCATTGTGAATGACACGTGGGTACAATGGGGCTTTTTGGAGATTAGGGTTCTTAGAAGCCATTGAAGAGCTTAGAAAAAAATGTTGAGGATGGAGGAAGAAGAAAAACAAGATTGTTTTTTTTTTTTTTTTGGAGGAATAGGAGGCGAACATGGCGAGACACGTGGAATATTTGTTTGGATGAATAACTGCTATAACTGTATGGAATCTTTCCCGCGCAAGTCCATTTGGAACAACAAATAAGAAACATAAATTGAAGGACAAACATTCTACCCTAATTCGTGTCCTCCACGCCCTCTGCATCATTTACTACAAAAAAAAGATTATTTTTTTCTTCCATTTTAGCACTCATTATCTTTTTAGGCAAAACAATGGGGTATTTCTTATTAAAAAATAAAGTTATTGTTGACTGAAGAGAATGCTATAGAACAGATACAGAGAAAATCAAGGTCCTACATTGTGAACCATTCTGATCATCTTCTATGGCAGAGTGGTACAATCGGTGGCGGGAGGTGAAAAAATCATTCTCCTACATTTATGTTCCGAATATACAGAATCCATTTGCTTTCTTTGTCATACATGAAAAAAACATTCTCCCCCATTAATGGGCTCTATGAACCAGTTCTTTTGACTTTATTGGGGAGAAAGTGAGAAAAAATTGTTTTCAAAATTTAACAATGAAAGTCCGTATCTCCATAGGACCAAGCTCGACTACAAGACTAGACATGTCTAACGGACCCCCTCTAATTGGTGCAGACTCACTGCCACTGTCATGTTCTATATTCCAGTTCATCTTCTTCATCTCATTCTTGCCTTGATTCGCCGATAAGCTTGTTTCCTTGATTGCTTTTATCTGAATATACAGTGTAAACATGTGTCAATGCCCTCTAGCAATATCAGTAGACTGTCCGAGTTCATATCTTCATATGCATTAGTTAATCAACACAGACAGAGAGCAGTAGTTCCCAATATTAGCAAGATTATAAAGCTGTTTTACCCTTTTTCCAGCAAACATTTCCTTCAGTTGAACTTTGGTTATTTTCGAATAATCAGCATCTTCACCAGCCTATCCACATCCACAAAACATTAAAACCACAATGGTCAGTAGTGATATCAGTTAACAAGGCACAACATAGGTCCAACATATAATGATGTCAGGTGTCACACTCTCAATTTTACATTTTTTGTTTCAGAATTCAAGTAAATGTAAGAAGTTAACGATTTTTCTGAAGTAAAGCTGCTGTTTCTTGGTGAAGTAAGGCTGAGACAAGCAAATGAAATAAGACTTCTAGTTTATTTTTACCTCGTATAGATGAGCCAAACGGATAAGTACACCTCCGTCATCCAACTCCTGGAAGAAAAAAAAAAAACAGAAATGACTTCATTATTTCATCAAAGGAAAAGGATCATTCTAATCACTGCAAGTTCTATCCAATAACCTGGAGAGTAATCAGTGCAACATTAGGAGGTAAACTATAATTGGGACTCATGATGGTGGCTTTGGTTATATGCGAAGCTTTCCATTCTTGCTGATTCTGCAAGATCAAGTAGTACAATTTCCCGATATCAAGCAGTAATATTGATCATTTATAATCAAGCAATATCATAGGGTGTGCAGGGCCTGCTGAATTTGGTCCTATTCATAATATGTAGATTGTTGAAATTACCTCACGTGCAAAAGCTAAAATAAGAGGTGAATAAATTTCTTGGCCAGTTGTTCTGCGCCAACGTGAACCATCACTGTTTTTATGAATTCCCAGATAGTAATTCCCTCGAACCTGACCAAGGGATATGAGAACAGGTAAGTTCAAAAGAAGCATACTAATCGGAGGTTGCTACATTTTGTATTTATGAAGGACATTTTCCTTAATGAGCAGCTTAGTTACATCCAAGTGAACTGTAGGATTGAAATCCTGATTAACGGTTGAAATCTTATTGCAGCCTAGGACTGCTTTGGAATGCCATATCAAACGTACCGTGAGTCCCTCACACGTACTCCCCACACAAACAGGCTCATCAAGGGCTTCACCCACTCCTCTAGCATCATCATTGATCAAGCGCCTGGTATAATATGAAATCCATTACATTTGTAAGTCCAACAATTATATTAAGCATGATATATTTATAAACAAACTAAAGAAAAAAGTTCAAATGATTTGAACCTATGCAACATGAGTTCTATTTCTCCATCCTTAATGCTGGCTCCACCTGTTGCACGATCCACCAAAACAGACAATTCTGATTTGTTATCTGTTATGTACATTCCAAGATTCACCTGAGAATAAAGAAAGTAACAATACGTGAGCTCAATCATAAAAGTGCAATTTCAATTCAAGAAAGTCTCTGTTGGGAAAGTAACTGGATAATAGTTCCCAGCAACAGGTTGAGTAACTTGGAGGTCCCAATCAGCTCTGTAATCTCTAACCTGATAAGCAGCAAATTATCACTCAAATTAGCTCAAAAACAAACAGAAAATTGAGATAAAGTGAATAAAATATGATGCCCAGTATATTGAAATCCTGATGACCATTTTCCTAGTTCATAAATTGCTAACATTAAGGATGTTTATAAGAACATTTTTGTTCCATCAACAAGCACATTGAGCCAATATAACAGACAGACAAAGCATGTTCATCTAAAAAGCCAACATCAAAGAATTATCTATTTCAAATTGAATAGATTGGGATACAGCTCAATGACATTTGTTTCAATTTGTAGATAAACACTTCAAGGAATTAAAATGGATATTGACGAAAGCTCTCAACAGGTTGCCCAAGTATAATGTAATGAAGTCAAAATGTAAAGACAGTAAACATGAACTAAAAAGGGAGAGAAAGTATATTGACAAGATATATGCACACAGAACTAAGAGCCTATATTAATGAAAAACTGTCTCCTTAGGTTTTATACAACTTAAATGTACTTAAAGAGGAATGAAAAATCAAGCTTACTCTTTTAAGAAAGTCCCTCCCATTAGAGTCAGTGTAAAACACTTTATCAGTGGCCATATTTGCTGTCATTTTGGTAATGACCTCTTTTCCAACACTATCTTCTGTCGGTATAGGACCAATCTTCAATTGAAGAGGTATGTCAGATATACAGTTCATAGACTACCCTTCAATGTGAAATGACATTGGGCAAAGTTGACTTACAGTGAATTCGAGTTCAGCGTGTTCTTTATCTTTGTAAATCCTAATTACCTGAAACATTGACATATCAAGACATAATAGAATCAATGCATACAGTTTATAACACAATAAATTGGAAAAGATCCAAATGTTTTTGGTGCTGACTAAAATTGAGTTAATCAAGGAACCATGCACCACACCTGAGATATCCATGAGTTGAATTGCTGGTGGATCTCATCGACCAGGGGTCCACGCATTACCTTTATTGGAACCTGCTAGCAAAGAGGAAATTAGTTTCTGCTATGAAGAAAACTAGATAGTGTGTGAGAGATGTTAATCAAAACTTCAGTAAAATAACTAATTGATTTATTTAGGAAAAGACGTAGGACCACAAATGCTTTAATCAGTTTTAGTTGTTAAATAACAGGAACAAAAGGGAGAAAAGGCTACTCACTGATCTCGCAACTATGACGGGGGGTGATCCATCGGGTCTGAAAATGTAGGCACCAGAATCCTGCAATGGATGATACAATTAACATCCTAACTAACTTACTGTGTCTCCTTTAGTAATGCTCTCTAACATTTAATTATACCTACAAGAACATCAGCAAGTACCTGATCTGAGTTCGCACTCGAGGCATACCAAAGATAGCTTTGTTGTACGGGTATATCAACCTAATAATAGTCCTTTGTTAGTCTAGAGGATGAAACGTCCCTCAACATAGAAAAGAAAAACAAAGATCAACTAGATAAATACGGGGTAATGTGAATTATTTTGTGTACTATAACAATCATCAAGCATCAAGCATGTCTGTCGCAGCTATGCACAGAAATAGAATGGAAGATCTTTTGTTTGTTACGAAAAGTTCCTGTAATGTAATTTAGTAGATGACAATCAAACAAATTGCCAGTCTTTACTTAAAAACCCACCCTTGGCTTCATTCCTAAGCAATTGGGTCAAAGTTCTCATTCTACTCTTTGTTTTAAAAAATATTTCAGCAGATGTAATCATCCCGACCCTAATAAACCGGGGAAGGAGGTTGAGACTTGTGTGACGAAAAGAATATAATGCATTTGATAGCATGTAATAGAGTATATCCTGTTGACAGTGACCGTTAGACCACATCTTGGTAAATAACTAGTATGCTTTACTAGTCTTAACTCAGCAAGAAAAAAAATGGCAAGGATGCATTCAATATATTTCCAGGTTGAGATACTGATATAATTAAGAACTTACTCCTGTTTTAGAATTATATAGACGTTTAAGTTGACCAGTATTTGAGGAAAAGGACGCCTTTAAGTTCCCTGGTCCAATTTCAACAGTCTCGTTCAGTGGAGTGTCCATCTTTGTGACATAGCCAGTAGAGCTCCCTGTAGAATTTCAGCAGACATTGAAACAGATGAAGGATGGATTTATCATTTTACTTTTTGAAAACAGGCAATGCCTTCTTATATTTGAGTCATCTATGAGCATATTAGTGATGAAAAAGAGACATAGAGAGACAGAAAAAATTGTATTACCCTTCTGCGATGCTTTAGAAATAAAATAAGTATTCCAGCCAAGAGGTGACACAGACACTCGAAAGAAGAGCCAGTATTTGGGAGTTCTTTTGGGTGATATTCCGAGATACGCCTTAACATACAACTTTCGTAAGTTGCTGGTAATATTATCCAACTCTATAAATTGTGACTCAATTAGATTTCCCATGGAATCTTTTACAATAAGATCAGCATCGTTGACCTGTTAAAGCAAATACAATTAGATAACCATCAACAGTGAATAAGCCATTTCAAAAAAGCATAAGAGAAAGAAAAAAGATAAGCAAATAGATCAGTTATATAGTTGTCTGAATTATATGGGACTGACATATAAAATGAAATTAGCTGGCGTGATGATAAAATGAGCAACGGAAAGAAAAAACAGAAAGGATTATTCATTCACCGGGATCTTGATGATATCAGTTCGATTCCATCCAAGAGGATTGTATGCCACAACAACCTGAAAGTGGGAGTATTGGTATAAAAATATTTTGCCAGTATATTCATAAGGTACGAAGCAGGTTAATAAATAGAAGGCAAAATTACCAAATTCTTCCCCTCAGTGATGTCTTCTTCAGTTGGTGGACAATAACTTATATTGAGCAGTTGACACTGTTTACGACATGAAAGAAAATGGAAAAGAAGGACATGTCAAATAACTTGTAGTTATTTAAGACTTCTCGAGTAATTTCCCACTTCCCCTAAACCTCATTTCTTCAGGGATACTAAGGTAGAGGATATCCACTTAGAACAAACATGTCATTCGTAAAGAAAAGACTATACACAGAAACTTCTGAAACTCCAATAGTAATTTATATCTACATTTGAATGCTCTATATTTTAACGATCTTATTAACAATTAGTTTCTAAGTTTATCTTTAAGCTTGGAGAACTGAAGGTAGACCCAAGTAACCAAAAGTTTACCTGGTTGAATAATGATGAAGTGGTAGAACATGGACCTGATTTGGAATTGACCAGGCATGATAAAGCAGAATTCACCACAACTTCAGACTGAAAATCGGACAGATGAAAAGAACTATAAACATAAGATCATCCTAAACGAAAGTGTAAAATTTAAAGTTCAGGCAGAAGAGATCAAGTCCAAATTAAGAATAGGAACCCACTTCAGACGCTCCAATAGCTAAACGTTTTGCATAGTCATCAGTTGTATGTTGTTTAGCAGTACCAGTCACAGCATCATGGTGTTGTGTAACTCCCAGTGCATCTCCCAAGCTAAACGTGTTGAGGCCATTTGATTTCCTCCCAGTTAAGAATTCAAGCTGGCGAGCCGCCTGTCAAAGGATAATCCAAGGTTAAATTTGATGTCTTCAACATATATTCTCACTATTGAACCCATTATGCTTTGGCAAATATGGATTCAAATTTTAGTATATAATGAAATTTTAGTAATTTTCACAGATATCTATGCTCTGTAAGCAAAATGTTGGGTTTAGTTGAACCCGTTTAACGTCATTTGACCTCATCCTAGATTAAGTGAAGTAACAACCACATAGACTCCAATGTTAGCAAGATTAAGAACAATTCACCAATCACCGTGTACATTGAGGACAACCATAATAAATGTTGAGACATAATACAATAAACCACTTAAAAGTAAACTCACTTTAACAGTTTAAGCTTTAAGATGAGATTAGTTGCACATTCCAACATGTTATCAGAGCAAGCACGAGGTCAATAAAAAACTTAAGCCCACATGTGAGAGGTGCGTTGAGACATAATATAATTAGGTAATTAAAAACGTGCTCTCTCTAATAGCTTAAGTTTAGATCAGATGGTCACATTCCAACAGTAAGGATATCTTATTAAGCTTCTCACAGAGACCGGTGACAAGAACTAGGTTATCAACATGGAGATCACAGTTACACAATTTTCTTTACTACATTCAGGTTCCTTTCGACGTTGATTTTGTAATATGGAATCATGGAACCAGAAGAAAGAAGCTAAGCAGGCTCACCAGATAATATCCACTTAGCATACGAATATATCGCTTTAAAGCTGGTCGACTGGTAAAGAAACCAGTCCAATAAGAATTTCCACCATCTGCATATCTGAAATTAGTTAGAGATGTTAGATAAACTCAATAAAATATTCAAGATAAACCAGGAGGTAAAGAATATCAAGCAAGTGCTCACGGAAAGTAATCATCAGTTTTTAGAGGCCAAGATTCATTTGTTGCATGTTTTGCATCTATATAAATTGATGGAGTAGAGTACAATGCATTCACTCGACCGTCCTGTCAAAAGAAAATAAAAGCAAGTGAGTCTATGATTTTGCAAATGTTTAAACTGGAATAGAACAAATAGAGCTATTTATGTTCTCCATAAGGATTCCCTAATGAAGTCTTTGAGCTAGCTGATAAATGTGCTGGACAACACCAAAACAGGCAAAGAATCCTGTTATTATATTTTCTTGAAATAGAACTTAGGAGAAGACATATTGAAGCAACCACTCATACAGTTGAACAAACATGTTCAAGATTTTTGTCAAGGATTTCACCAAGTTTTCTGCAGAAACTGAAGTATTTACCTTGTTGACGTAGTGAATTAATTTATCCATTTCCTTGAACCAAGATTCAGCATATTGGTATTGGAAGTCATCTCCCATGGTCCACATGATGTGATTCGTACGTGTCACGTTTGCCTGCACATCACAACATCCAGCTTTTCATTGATTGCATTTACATGTAGATCTATTTCTAGCTACAGTTCTACGAAAATTGGTGATTATGAATAACTGATAAGAACTATAATCTGGGTGTACTTGTGTAATTGCAGCATTGATGAAGTCATTAACCCGTATATCGACATTTAAGTCAAAGATAAGAGGATCATCCTGCAATTCATATACTAAATATATCAGAAATTTGTTCTCCTTTGATATACTAAAATAAACCATAGAGAGACTTATTTTTCATTTCTGCCAGTACCTGGACTGGAACAAAATCATAATCAGCATCATCCACTTCGAAATGGAAACCATGTGGTGGACTATAATGTACAGGAAATGCATTGGTAAATATCTGCAAAGGAACCACAAACGGTGTTAACCACAAGTGAGCAATGATATAAAATAAATGCACAAAGCTTAAGAATGCTTCATCAACCTGGGAGGAAGAACCAAATGTTCTCGAACCACGCCATATAACCTCAAGAGCTTTATCCTCCTTACGTTTTGCTCTGTCTTGATAATCAATGCGCGCAAAGTGAACAGAATCAAATCCTACCTGTGAAAGTTATCCGGGAGAAGTGAAAAAGTATCAATATTTCGAGTCAGATCAGGATGATAAACTTCAAAATAATTTATGTCAAGAAAAATTTAAGTTATATACACCGGCAATATAAAGTCTTATTACATGATTCGTTGTGTAATTTAACATAACAATTTAGTCATCATATTTATCTGTGCATAGAACTTAACTTCTAAACCACAACTTATGAACGCTCAGCATACATACCTCTGCGCCAAGAAGATAAGCTTGCACGGCAGAGTGCCCAAATGGATCGATCTGCCATCCTGCACGAGGAGTGATATTGAATTCATTCTTTATCAGCTGATGGCCTAGTGTTGTCTGATCAATCATATCTATGTAATGGCTTGTCGCTTCATCGTGCATACACCAACCACCGTTTCTGTTCCAGAATTCTCTTTTTCATCAAAAATCACCCGAAAAAATAAATAAAAGTCCTTTGCAAGAAAGCTAACTAACATACACGAATTCCAGCTGGCCAGAAGCTACAAGATTTCTCACTTCTGCTTGAATTTCCGGGCTTTGCCTTATCCACCACCGATGGAAAAATGCCTACAGAAGGATCAACAGAAACATGCCTAATAAATTGTGCATCTTTTGTTCCTTACAACAACTTCGCCTCAATACCAAACAAGTTGTATGCACACAAAATCAAGGAGAAAAACAGCTTTACCATTTCAGCAAATACAAATTTCCTATTCCGATCACGACGTAATGACATAACAACAGAGTCCAGTACATTTTCAACACAGGCACCCTGCAATGCATCAATCATTTTTTTATTAGTAACAGCTAACACATAAACTGACATAATTTCCAATTTCAACATAAGATGTAAATATGACCTGAATGCTATTGTTTGATCCAACATAGTACTGATCAATGGTCTTTAACCAGCCAACATCATCGTGTGAATGAGGAACCAAATGAACATTCAACTTGCTTTCAACAATGTTACCCCCAGTATTGTACTTTAGGTACCCATTAACACCAATTGCCCCATAAGCACAAACAGTACTATAGAAAATGAACAGAAAAACTAAAGCTGGATTAACAAAAGTTCTCATTTTGAAACCCAAATATGGTTACTAGAAACTGTGATAAACCAGTTTACTTTATAAATATATATATATGGATTGAATTGCTAAAATGCATTTTTCTTCTAATTTAAATTTACATTAATGCTAAAACATTTTATTCTACAATATTTAATTTTTTTCTCAAATAGAGTACTAGATTGTGACTATTTTATTAGTTTGACTTCTTATTTATGTAAGTTATACTCTCTTTTATTAAGCAAAAAGAAGTCAAACTAATTAAATAGTCTGACAATCTAGTATTGGAAAAAAAAGTAAATATTATTTTAGTATTAATGTAAATTTAAATTAGAAGAAAAATGCATTTAAGCAATTCAATCTATATATATATATATATATAAGTATAAAGTAAATTGGTTTATCACAATTTCTAAAAAGGAAAGTAGATTACAAGCTGGGAAGTGAATTCTTACTAGCAAAATGAAATTTTTGATAGTCAAAATTAGTTGAGCTACTGAAATTTTCTTTAATAACGACTTACAAATAGTGATATAGTTATTTTAAATCAATATAACTCTTAATCAATAATAGGAACCATGACAAACATCAATACTTATAATTTTAAAAGTCCCCACAAATCTTCATCGATTTCATAACAAGAATGACTCGGAAAATCTGAAAGAAAAATCAACATGAAGTAGTGTGGTAAAATCTGACAAAACTGCATTGGTTTTTCCCATGTACCAGCCTTCCTGTCACATTAGGAGAAACGGATATTGGATTTCACGTGCAATAAGTATGGATGTTTTATTAATTATTCCTGCCTATTTTTTTTTGTCTAATTCCCAAATAATAAAAATAAAAAGAGGAAAAATGTTGTTGGTGGCGTAAATAAATAGGTACGAAAGAAGTTAATCACTAGGGACAAAACACGTAAAGTAAATTAAAAGTAAAAAAGCAATTTGTCAAACAAGAATCTTTTTTTTAAAAAAAAGAAAAGAAAAATGGTATACTACCCTTTGTTCGCCATTCTCGTAATAAATACAATTTTTAGATTATTTATATTGTTAGATCCATCATTAGGGGTGTTCACGGGTTGGTTTGGATCGATTATTGGTCAAAATCAAAACCAAACCAACTTAATCGGTTTTAAAATTATTAAAACCAAACCAAATCAAATATAATATACATTTATCGGTTTGGTGATTATCGGTTTCGGTTTGGTTTGGTTCGGTTATTCGGTTATTAACCATACACAAAAATAAAAGAAACAATTCATTTAAAATGTGAAAAAAGTGACAACAATCCATTCAAAACGAAAAATAGTTTGAATGACTTAAATTACTGAACTTTCGATCACTAAATTTACTATCAATAAAGCTTTAAAATTCACTATATTGGCCTAGAAGGAAGAGACAATAACATTTTCAATCCCACAAAGAATTGTCATTGACACTCATAAACATGAAATCAATAAGATAAATGTTTCATCTTGGGCATTTTTGCTTTCAATAAGTAAATTATAAAGAATTTTTAATGAAAATATGTATAAGATCTTTAAAATTGTTTATAAAAACAATATATTAAGTATGTATATTAATAAAATATGTGTATAATTCATCGGTTCAGTTCGATTATTTCTTTGATTTTTTTAAAATAAAACCATAACCAAACCAAATACTATCGGTTTTCAAAAATCTAAAACCAAACCAAACCAAACCCAAATAAAATCGATTTTATTTTATCGATTTGGTTTGGTTTTTTGGTTTGGATCGGTTTTTATCCAAACCGTGAACACCCCTAATTACTAACAATAAAGAGAATTTTTGGTGTGGTATAATAGTTGTTATTTCTCTTTTCCATTTTCTTGTTACTATATTTAATTGGAGTTATAATTACAGTTCATGAATAATAGATTTGCTATTTCATAACCAACAAAGTCGAACTACAAAACACCATCAATTTTCTTAATAGGGAAGAACCCATTCACCAACAATGAACCAGGAGGCGACATGGTCCTTTAGTGTAACAAGTCATAGTGACACATACCTCTACTTTATCATTTCAAAGTCGTGGGCTCCACATACTTAATTATAGCTATTTGAGGTATATAAAGTTGAAATTGAGCATATTGTATATACATACAAGGGTAATCGAAAGTCTTTTAAGGGATTAGATTATTTCGTCCATTACCTTATGAATTGAGTTTTGAATATAGTCCTAATCGAGCTAGTCCAATAACACCAAAAGGTTCAACGTCACTATATATTATTAAGCACATATGGTTCCAATCATTGTACTGCAATTATTGATGACAAGATAAAGACGTGAGACAACACGTCCAAATTTGATATAAATTCTCTCTCCTTTTTATACATGTCGAACTACAAAACAACCACCAAGTGATGAACTTCTCCCATTATTCATTATTTTGAATAACGCAATATGGTCATCATTCTCCTGTGATGTTTGTTAGTAATTCGAAATATTCAATGTCCATTGGCCCGCTTATGAGAACAGGTCCCCCATAACAACCAATTGATATTAACATTTAGTGCAAAGACTTAAAAGTCTTTAAGAATGGACCTTATTCCATGGTTTGTCCTTTGGTAGTTGTTCTACAATAAATGCCTTTTAATACACAAGGACGTCTCAAATGCTAGGACATCAAATTTAATTGGACCTCTCCAACACTATTCCTAGCCCCCCATTAAAAAGACAACTCTTGGTATAAAAGATCACGAGTATATCAATAAAGAAAGGCAATGAGAAGTAATCCGAATCTTCATTTTCAGAGATAACAAAGGATGTTAACAAGAGGCTAAACAAAATGTGTTGACACCTTGAAACATTAATTGTCACTTCATAGATGTTTGGCGACGCATAATTTTTCACAAAAGACAAGGCTGTGTAGTTGAAGGTAAACACCATCTTGTTTGCTAGGATCTGTCCTTAACATGATTTTTTGAGAGAGAAATACAAATCATCTGGAAGCCACAAATCAATCTAACTGAGAGTTCCATAATCTTATAACAGTATATTTTAAAGAACGATTCAATTAGTCCCTCAAGAGTTAATGAGATACATCCCTTTCCCACAGACATAATAAGACCCATTCCAATGAGCAATTTCAGCAGCAGCATACTTGATTACCATCTGAACTTCTTTGCCTACAAAGATTAACAGTAATGTTCATACTAGCGGGAGCATAGTAGACAAGATGCAGCTTTCTTCAAAAACAAAGCATTAAGAAGTTACATACCTGAGCTGCAAATAGTTGTACGCATCTTTACTTCTTTTCCTCTTTCTGTTCCTTATCATTGTCCTCATCCTTCTTCTGCTAGGACAAATTAGTTCATTTTTCAAATCTATTTGAAAAAACAACAGAAAACATGCTATTTTGGTAAAAAGATGACCCCTAGCATCCTTGGCATTCCACCATCCACTATGAAAGATTATATAACCATTAATAAAAAGACAACAGGAAACTAAAGGTAAGGAAAGAAAGCAGAAGCATCAAGAATAACATGATTGCACCTACAGAAGAATTCTCGTCTTTTTGATATGTTTGTCACCCATACTGTTTTTTCCGTTTACTTGGAAATATTAAATAACCCCCCTAGGATCTGTTAAGATGGAGGTCTTCTAGAATGCAAAAATCTATTTTAATAGGCGTGGTCAGCTTTGTATCTCGTCTGAAGAGCACCAATTCTTAAGGGGTTGTTTGGTAGGAGGATGCATTAGAAAAAACAATGCATGTTAGTTACGTTAGCTTTGTGTACTCCTAATACTTTCTTTGGTACACTTTCTCAACCTATCTCTATCTGGTATTATGATGTGTATAACTAATACACGGGAAACCTGGTATTAGCAATGCAAGTAGTTTTGATGAATGCATTAGTATGGTTAAAGACACTTCCTCCACATCCTTTCCACCATTTTTATGGAGGGCATTTTTGTAAACAATTTTTTTTTTTGGAAATTATGTCATGCATGTTATTTTTCACACACTGAACCAAACACTAAATAAGGAATAATCTCAGCATAACTAATACCAACATTATTAATGTCAACATTACTAACGGTCTAACACCATATTCAGCTCAAAGTGCAAATACAGACGCATAAACCAGAAACAACAATTAAACAGGAAACTAAACCCGAACTTTCCCGAACATGCTCTTTGATTAATTAATAAACTAATTAACTCACCTCAGACTGGCCTTGCATGGAAGCAAGCAAATCTTTAACGGAAGGATCGTTTGGATCAACACCTGGAAGCTGTCAATCAAATGCAAAATTAAGTCAAAAGTCGCAGAAGAAATACACTCCAATCCTTGGGAAAAACACATACTTTCTCTGGTGAAATAACAGAGTTTTGTGTACAGAAGACTTACTGAGGCAAGGATTGATGACACAAATGACTGATCTGCCAACAGCTTACTCATATCTGTCTCATTTGACTGATCATTTGTACTGTCTCGCACAGACAGTTGAAGAGCTGCAAAGCACCAGAAGGTTCGAGACAAATCAGAAGTGTACAATAATGAGCGAACCTTGTAAGGTAACAACTACAAAGGATTCTGTGCAAGTGTCAACCTTTTCAAGGAACTGAGGAATTTGATAGGGTAAGCCAATGCTATGTACAGCCAAGTAATAGAGTCTAATACAACCTCCATTGGCAATTAAAGGACAATTTCAGGACAAATAAAGCATGAATACTAGGCATTTCTACAGAAAATGAACCTTAACTACTACGTAAGCCCTCTTATTTGATCATATTATCATAGAGAAACAAGAAAAGGAGATCAGATGGGTGATCGTTTTTTTCTTTTGATCCAGAGGAGTGGGGGCTCCACTCCCTCTCTTCCTTCAAACTTCAACTTTTCAAAATATAATACTCCTGTTGTGGCACACTTTCCTTCTAAATTTGCCCAAAAAGAACACGTTTCTATATTTAGAAACAACTTAACTTTAAACCTCTCATTTTATGCTTAATGAGATGAATTATAGCCACATGAATACTCATGACTTGTTTTAGGCACAAGTTTTAAAAGTCTTCCATTCTTTCTTAAACTAAGTGCTCGTCACCCACGCGGCCATGCCACATATATTGAGGCGGAGGGAATAGTTGTTTTCGATCAGGAAATCCTTAGAAGTGCATAGAATAATTCAAGATTAGATATGCACATTCTAGGTTAGGTATGTTGTGAGAAATGCAAGAAAACAAGGAATAAATATTGTGAATGAACTAAACTAGGTTAGGTATGTTGCTAACAGTTAAAACTATGTATCTATGAGATTGTGACAGGATACCAGCATATCAACCATTTAAGACTGCAGATATTGTAACGTACCAAGTGCCAAGTCTTGATCTTCAGAAGCTGCTTCTGACATGTCAGTGTCTCGTGTAGCAACATTGGAGGACGAGTCGTCCATCGACATTGCAAGGGCTTGCTGTAACAAGGCATTCTCATCATCCTGTAAGAGATCCAATTATAATTAAGGTGCTATTTCATGTTGACTTCTAAAAGGCCAGCATCAAATACCCTTCAAGCTAACACCCAGTTTTATTAAAGAAAATTTCAGTGTAAACAAACTACAGGAAACAATATCCTTTTGCATAAGTGTGAACAAGCTAAAGTGCAATGCCAGAATAAATCTCACTGAGGTATTTAAGAAGGTCCAAGAAAATAGAGGATTCATGCAATTCCAGAAAACCAACGTGTAACTATACATGGTTCGGCAAACCAGTAGAGTCTTGCACACCCCACACTCCCCCAAAAAAGGAGAAAAAATGCCATATACCAAAACAATCTCAAACTTAGACAGTTGATAAGAAATACTCCCTCCGTCCCATTTTATGTGGCACCATTTCCTTTTTGGTCAGTCCCAAAAAGAATGTCACATTTCCTTATATGGTAAGAATTTAAAGGTACAATTCCTCTTTTACCCTTGTTGGTCCCACTTAATTTTAAAATAATACTCCAATACATTTAGGAGGAGAGAGAAAAGTGAGTCTACTTTTTAAAGGGCAATTTGGTAAACATTTCAAAGTCTTCATTTATTTCTTAAAAAACTCCGTGCCCGGTCAAATGTTGCCACATAAAGTGGGACGGAGGGAGTAACACATTTAATTACATCCGAAAGAACAAAAAAGTTCTTTTTTCCAACTAATATTCAGAGGTATCAGATATGAAGATGATGAATAAGATACGAACCATTAGGTCGGTAGCTTTGCTTTCGGGCTCAGAAGTTCCTGCATTGACATTTTCAGCCATAGCAACATCCTGGGAAGTAGACTGATTTTCTCCCTTCTCTTGGTTACCAGCTTCTTCTGCAGCCTTTTTTGCAGCTGCTTCCTGCCTCGCCCTTTCTTCCTCCATTGAAACTCGGAGTGCGAGAGCAAGTTCCGGATCCAAATTAGGATCTACACCAAAATCATATCCAGACACTCCACCAGCAGCGGCCGCTGCAGCAGCAGCAGCAAATCCACTGCCACCTTCACCATCACCAGTGAAAATAGGAGTACTGCCAATGACAGATGAGGGATAAAACTTATTAAGGAATTGCTTTTCACAAGTACAGACAGAAAAATCTTATTTAGTTATGATAACAAAATGGTTAGATAAGAAGATGGTTATATCAGGGGTCACCTTATGAGAACATCAGAGAGAGCATTAGGACCAGGAGGAATATGAATGATGTGACTACTGTCATTGGTATTAAGCGCAGCAACTAGTGCCTCTAGCTTCTCAGCTTTCCCTTCATCATCTTCACCAAAATTAACCACATCAAGAGCTACACTATTCTTCTTCAACTTTCTCCCAATCATCTCCAAGACCTTCTTGTCATATTTAACAGGGCTGAAACAAGTGAAATGTCAATAGAATGATCAAAAGTTGAAAGCAGCAAAGACAATACAGAGAAAAGCATCTGAATATCACCTGCCAGCAAAAACAATGATCCTTTGTTGTTGCTTCTTGTTTTGTCGGTGCTTCAATGCCAACTGGGCAACCTGGATTCCAGCAGCCAAATTCATCTCACCGCCTATCTCCAATCCTGAATGAGGGAAGACAAGGCCCACTCAGCAACTAAAGAGTTAATACAAGAGATCATCGCACACCCCAAGACACTAAGAGATACTACTATCATGCAGTCGTATAGAACTCAAGCACCACATGGACTTCAGAACCATCTTTTTGATGAAAAAAATATATTCATTGATGGCATCAAGAAGATACGAAGAGTACAAAAGTGATTCAGATAGCTCCATAATATGGGGATTAAGCTAGGACTGGAAGCTCCCAAAATCTATAAAAGATCAGTGTTATTTACAAGGGACAGTTTGCTCCAGCTAAATAGACGCATAGGCCCCTAGCTTTCAAAGAGTGGTTTAGAGTAGACCATCAAAACATAGAACAATATCGTTCCGTGAATACACACCAAAAGTACTGATGCGAGTTGGGACCATTCTCCAGATTTTCTTGATGGTTTTATCAAGAAAATCAAAGCAATAATACATGAGTGTAATTATACGTATCTTTTTGTGCAAACATTTGGAGAACACTTCACAGATGATGTAATTATGCAGTTCACTTCCTACCTAGCCCTCCATCTTGACTCCTATTTTGCTACTCTATACACTTAACAAATAATTGGCATATCATTATCCCTCACCCCTTTTTTGTCTTTCCAGCCATCTTTTCTCCTCAGGCTCTATGCATCTTGAATTTCTTTGAAATTACAAAGTGGCTTCAATTCTACATCTAAATATTCCAGAATTTAAGCTTAAGCATAAGAGCACCTTTTTGAATTTCTTTTTTTTTTTTTGAACTGGTAACTTTGCATTCCTCGGCATGCTGGTCACCTCCAAAAATTTACACTTAAGAGGAACCAATTACAGTAATCTTATGAAGTCAACTAATTGAACTTCCTCAATACATTGCTCTAGACCGGAGAGCATGGAGGTCGAGGATTAGGGTAGAAGGCCAGTTGAACATTTTCTCCCTATTCTATGGGAGCGCTTGGCTCTAGTTTAGAGCACTTTATCTTCTCCCCCTTATCAATCACTACTAGTGTGCTATTTTTATCATATACCTCAATTTTATTATTGTTGTTGTTCCTTTTACTTTATTATCAATACTATTTTGATGTCAATACTTTTCTCTTCTTCATTATTTTCATCATAGCCTTTTGCTCTTGACCTGTTTTGAAAATATTTTTCTTGAGTAGAGGTTCTAATCGGAAACAGTCTCTCTACCTCTCCCAAGGAAGGGGTAAGGTATGTGTACCCCCTTAAAACCCCACTTATGGGATCGCATTGGGTATGTTGTTGTTGGTGTACCTATCATCCTCCTTACATACAATATTGTCTTTCTGAAAAGGCATAGAACAAGTGATTAGGCACGATAAGAAGATGACACTAAGTCACTAACAAAACCAGTGTAACAACCCATGGAGTAAGGCAAGAAGTAGCTAAACATGCAATCACAGGTATTCTAGCACCTCTAATGATAGATTATCATAATCTGTCTAGTCAGACCTCTTCTATATATTATGTGTTACACCCAAAACAAAGTCCGTGGAAACAATAAACGCCAACAAGAAAACTGAGCCATGTAAGACACACTTTTAAGAACAAAACTTATCTCCACATGTCTGCTCTCTTCCAGGTACCTTAATAAACCTAGCGCCCCAACATATTCCATGTCAAGGTAACAAAAGCTCAGAACTAGATAAGTCGTAATAAGTGCCTCTACAAAAAAGAGTAAAAAAACGGAACAGAGCTTACCGTGCATACAAGCTAAGATTTTTCCAAGATCGCTAGTCGGAGTGACTAACACTCGAACCCCTTTACCAGCCATCGTCAAAATTCCAACTGTATTCTCGGGATTAGACTGGATCAAAAAAAGAAACGGTAAAACCTAGCTCAATTAGTTTTCACTGAAAGTACGAGACCATCCAGATATATCACAAACCCTAGAAAGAATATAACTTTAGAAAAATAATCGAAACCTGGGTTTTGGCACCACAGATTAGATTAACAGCGTCTGCTAGAGCTTGGAACCTATTGGGCGAGTAATCACCGTTTCGCATCCACTCCGAATTGTCGATGCAGATCATTGTCGCCTGATAAAAAAAAGTTAACAAACATTAACCCTAGTTTGCTATAACATTGTAAAGATAGAACTGAAATTGGAATCAATAAACATTATGCAGACCTCGAGCACCATGATTAACGATTGAAGAAAAATCCAATGATTGGAAGATTGAACTGAGAAATCGTTTCGTCTCTCTCTCTCTCTGAAAATTGGAAGGAATTTGAGTTTACTTGCGGAGGGAGTTGCTGCTTAAAGGAGGAAAAATCACAATCCGAAGAGGATAGCGGTGTTGCGGGTCGGGTTTATTTCCTATGGAACACTAAAATATATAGGTCCAATTAAAAGAGCGGCCCTATTTCATACCGTTTTCCGACTTGTAAGTAAATGTATCTGAGGCCCAATTGAGTTAATTTATGTTTATTTATTAGGAAAAACTACAGAATATGGCAAACATACCTATATATTCAAGAAATATAGCTACATTTTATTTTTTTCATAATATATGGATATAACTACACAATAAATAGCAAAGTTAATTATACACAAATAAATATTTTTTATATACATTTAATATAAATAAATACAAAATAGGAAAGTTATTATTAAATGCCTAATTAATTATTGCAGCACGTTTTACGTGATCTTTTCCCAGTGTTTACCATCATCAACTTTTTCTCTTTCATGCCTAATTAATTTGGCTTAAAGTATTTTAATTAATGAATAAGTGAATTTCTTTCTGGGCAATTAAGAATCGTTGATAGGCTTCATTTTTGTATGTATATTCTTTGTATCTTATTTAATTATATTTATGTATATTAGTATTTAACTATATTTTTGTATGCATATTTGTGGTATGTTCTTTAACTGTATTTATGTATATTAGTATTTAACTATATTTTTGTATGCATATTCGTTGTATCTTATTTACCTATATTTATGTATATTAGTATGTAACTATATTTTTGTATGCATATTCGTTGTATCTTATTTAACTATATTTATGTATATTAGTATTGCTAAATAGTAATTGCTCACACGGTTTCGTCTTCTTTAGCCATTTTTATCAAGGAATATTGGTAACATAACTTTGTTCGGGATGAATTTATAATAGGATTTATTGTGGCTCCTAAAATATCACATTGGTTATAACATGTTCATGTTTAAAGTTAAATCCAATCAAAAATAGTTGTTTGCAAATAAAATCACTTTTATTCAATAATTGTATATTTACTCAAAAGGTATATCCTAAATAAGTGGGTATGTATTCCAATGTATTTTTAGTTAAATGTATTTTAGTTTTTACCTTCATTGATTTTTTAGTTAACATTTTTTCTAAGTTTTATTCAGTCATTATTATGACATATCAATAGCACATCTTTTGAGACAACAAGAGAATGGAGTATTTAAATTGATAGGAATAATATCGGGTATGCCTTTAAATAAGTAATTATTAGTTCTAATGTTAATAATGGAAAGTTGTTCATTGTATGGACATAAATAAGGACAGTGGATTATATTTAGAGTCAATTCCTTATTTAGTTTATTGTACTTAAAGATGTATTAGTGTATAAATAGAAGAATAAAAAATGTATACAAAAATACAGCGAAAAAAAGATATAAAATGTAGTCATTTATTGTAAATAACATACTTATAGCTATTGAACTTCAATAACCCTATAAATATAGTCATTTTTGTAAGTTGCTCTATTTATTATTAGAATTAGGGCGGATAAAATCGTATTGAAAATTGAATCAAATTGTAAATTAAGAAAAAATAGTGACTAGATAGTTTGATTTGGTTTGGTATTGGAAAAAAAAATTTGATTTTATTTGGGTTGGTTTAATTTTAACTAAAAAAGGTCAATTTGAGATCAAATCAATCTGATACTATATATATAATTTTAAATTTTATTTTATATTACTTTGATATAATTTATAAATATTCCTTATACCTTTTCATAGTTTTTATCTTTTAAGATATAATTTCAAGTTTGAGACTTAAAAATTTGAATGATACAATAAAAGTTATAGTTCATAGATATTAGTATTTTAATAAAGCTCAAATTTATATTACCCTTATAGCCAAAACAACAAAACATATGGGACTAACACTGCAAGATTTAGTTGTACAAAATGTTATCTGAATTGTACTCTTATTTAGATAAACACACGTGTACTCAGTACTGCACTGTTTTATTTTGACAAATCACGTGTATTTTTTTCCAACACCCACAATATTATTATACTATGTCCAATTCTCCACTCCAATTTTCTCTCATCCATCAGTGGTATAGTTCCAGTTTTTCAGTTTCTCGGTGCTTCTATTTTTTTTCCAATTCTCTGCTCCAATTTACTGCACTAAAATGCACCAAACGATTTTGCTCTACTTTGTCTCCAGAGGATGTACACAAAGGTAAAATCCTTTCACTTTTTGCTCGCTATGGTGTTTGCTCTGATTAGTTCTTCCGAGTTCCTTCCTGCCGGTCTCTTCGACTCTTTGTGATTCAGACATTAAAAGTAATCACAATTTCGTATGTGTACCTTAGTTTCCTACTCTTTTGATATAGTTTCTAGCTAAGATTTCTACATGCACCTTACTAACTACTTGATTTGCACATGCATTATGTTTCTTTGATGAATTTACTTTTTATATTCATTAATTAGTGCAAAAGTTAGATCGTCTTACAAAAATATGTATATCAAGTAGTGTGCATCTAAGGTGTTTGATAATATGCCTCAGTTAACTTATTTAAAGTTTCCTGTTGTCATTTTTCTTTTTGGGTGCAACATGACTATTTGTATCAGGACTAAAGGCATATATGGGAGCATGTCAATTTATCTTATCTTGGTGGTTTTGGTTCTACCGTTCAAGATGTGGGCCACTATGTTGTCAATTATAGTCTTCCACAAACCGTGGAAGGTATTAGTATTTATTATTTTTTTACGGATACTCTTTTTGGCTTTCTTTTGATCAACTATGTAATTTTGAGTATTACATATTCATTAGTATTCATTTTTCATGTTTTGGCATTTGGTTTGTTGTTCCACTATTTCTTTGAATAGACAAGTAGCAAGACTATCAGAGGTGCGCGAAAATTGACCCAAAACATTACAGTTTGATGGAAAATTAGAGCAGAGTGATTCGATTCCGAGCTGGTGCATCAATTTGGTGATGAAATTTCACATTTGACTACCAAAATTGGAGGTAATTTTTCATTCTAATTTTAAATTTGTAAGGTTTTCCTTCCAATTTTTATCTCTAGATTTAATTTGCACTTGCAGAACAAAATGCATACTTTTTTTTATGAGATAATGGGGCAAATACATGCTTTTAAGTTATGAACATAAAAAAATTCAAGTATTTGCACCAGTGATGTAGAGATGGAAGCAACATGAGTTGTATCTGAATCTTCAGAAAATATTGAAGAAATCCATTTCCAGCATTATTGGTAGAAAGGAGTAGCAACCTATGAAGAAGACAAATGGGTTAAACATATAAATATTATCAATCCCACTTTCCATCTAGAGAAGCTAAAGGTTTGTCATTGATTTTCTTCTATTCTTCCTCCTTACTCTTTTTCATTGGTCAGCCAGAAATTATTATGTTCGCAATTTTTAGTCCAGGATGAATAAAGTGTTGACTCTTGCTTCCTTGGCTACTACTACCTCGAAGTCTTTCTATCTCCTTTGATTTTCCTTCCTTATTGTTCAATCTAAACTTTTATCTATTATGGGTATGATTATTTTGAGTAAATTCTGTTGTGATTACAGAAGTTTGAGCTTTACTGACTAATTAAGCATTATAATAGAGAATTAACATAATATGCAAAAAACATATTAATATCATATGACCACCACCATTTTGGTGTTCTCGACTACATCCAAAAGTATTCATGATATCTAAGGGGCCTTGTAGTATGTAGTTTGGTCTTCATATTAACATTCCTCCACCTCCAATTTTGTTGTAAATTTCACAGCTTAGGTATAATTGTTATATACATGAATCTTCTGCATCATCTTTGAAATACTATACATGTGGCTCCAACAAAAATAGCATACGTGTGACTACATATAACATGTGTGGCACAAAATCGACAAATATACTTAACTTTGACCCTTTGATAGTGATTCTGCATCATCTTTGAAACTTGAAACAGGGTACTTTCTAAATCTGGAGCAAAACAGAAATATGAATTACTATGGGACACTAAAGAGGTAGGAAGTTTAGTTATTTCTGAATGTTACGTATCCCTACTCCTTCCTGATTGTCATTTTATCGTCTAACAATTCTATATTTTCATTTATTGTGTTGTTTTGTAATATCAGAGTTTCAGTGTTTGCCTTGCAGGTGCTATGTAATAATGATAGGTTGAATGTTGTTATTTCTTTCCTTCCAGCAAATACCATTCATTTTGAAGTTTGGTAATATCAAAGATGAAATGCCCGTTTTGCTGATGTTGCATGATATTGATAGGTTGGGATCTGTTATTCTTTTTCTATCCGCAAGCACCTCTATATTTTGCCATCACTTCATCAGATGAATGAAACCTTTACTATCTACAGCCTTTCTCCCTTTGTGTGCGAGTCTCTGCAACTCACTATAAATTTATGGTCAATACTTGATCTATATACAAGAACTACTTAAGTAAATTTTGTTATTTAAACAGTTCACAAAAGATAATTCAGTGTCTTACTTGTTGATTTTTCCTTCTGGTTCATTTGGATCCATAAGTATGGAATGAAAATAGATATACCTCTATTTGACAAAGGCAGTTCTGGAACTACACTAGGTATGTTATTGTTGTTGTTGACAGTGATGAACGAGTTGAAGAATGAACATATTGGTGGAGCTTTTTCTAAAAATAATAGATGTAAGCTTTCCCCCAAACAATTTCACGGCAGTTACTCTTTGTTCTTCCTTTGTTGTTAGATTTATGTGTTATTTGTCGAATTACATAAAATTTACTTCATTGTACACATTTTTTTGGATCAGGTGCTTGTACTTTGTTCATTAGAAATTACAGGTATGACCACATCTGGCACTAAAAATGGTTTTGCCTCTCAAGTGTGATTGCACTTCTATTTATATGTAAGTGTTTTCTCATTTGTTATCTAGAAATTTGATTTGTACAGATAAATTATTAGTATAACTACTCTATGATTAATTTGGTTGCTACTTATGATAGTAATATTTACATGTATGGCTAAATTCATCAAATTTGATATCTAGACAAAGTGGTGGATAAAGCATAAGCTTGATGGGTTCAATTGTATCGATTATTTTCGACACGATACATGACCATGTGTAATTTTTAAAGTGTTATGTTTTCAGCCGTAATAACCTGAAGGTTGAATTCATGAAATTTAAATGTTGATGACTCCTCCTTTTCGGCTAGATTGTGAGGGCAATTGCTTAATCAATACTTTTAGTGCTTATATAACTTAAGCATGGAACTTACTCCTGGTGGATGCTATTTGGAAATTTTGGTAGGTCATTTCCTGAAATATTAGTGTCGTATAGATGAGATATGACAGAGTGAACATGTAAAATTTTATATTTGAAATTCATTGCTTTTCCAAGTGTGATTCCATCATTCTACAAGTTAGCAGATAGTTACAAAATGAAAAAGAAGAGGGGTACCATCAAAGTATTTCATAAATTTTCTGTATATGCCTTTTTACTTGCTGAAAATTTGAGTAAACAATCGATTGTTAGTATTATGCCGTATTATTAAATGGCTTAACTTTTCCTTTGGATTGACAATATAGTAGTCCCGACTTGTGAGCCTGAATTGGATTGTCCCTGTAATCGAAATTGTAGTTTTACATGTGCATGTTTACTCTTTTGTATTGAATTTTCTGTTTGGATGGTATCTGATCTTCGTACGCTCCCGACTTCTATTCCAGATTACTTCCCACAGGTGATCATTGTCTTTTGTTCATGCAGGGAACTTTTAGAAGATTATTAATGGAGTCGTCCTTTTAATCGTCTTAACTTTTCATTTTCTAAGGATGCTTCAATATGTTGAGGGCGATCTCTAAAACTCCAAGAAGTTTGATCAACCTAGACAAATTGTGAAAACATTAGTTGTGTAATTGTCCACTGTATCATGACTAATTTATAATGATTGATTACAACTCCAGCATTGTCCTCTGAATTGCAAGGGAGGATAATCTTACAAGATGTATCTAAATCCTTTACGATTGGATGAACAATTTTATTAGCCATTGTTTTGAATATTTTGTTCCAATGAAGGTATTCTTAAGGGTAAACTTTATGTACTTATTTGGCATACGTTTACATTAATATATCTTTAAATGCTTATAGTTGTGTTGTAACTGCATCAAACAAGCTTTCGTAATATTAGCGCTATGTTTTTCATTTTGATTCACACCTTGCACCTCCAAATGATGATGCATGTAATCCACAATTGAAAATATAAAATGTTGGGCACGGCTATGCCATTCTAGTATATCTATAAAGGAGAATCAAGACAAGGTGATGTGGCACATCTCTATGGCCTCCATTCTTATTTATATTTTTTCTCCTTTTTTTGTCCTTTTTTCTTCATTTTTTCATTAAATAATAATAATTTGCTTATTAATTAAAAAATTCAATCATATTTACTATTGTAATTATATGTAATGAGTTGTAAAAAACCTTCATCCTTTCACATTCTCTATTTAAATAACATGTCTTTTCAATTCCTTTCTAACAATTTTTATGGATTACCAAATCTATAAATACCAATCATCTATGAAGATGTTGAATGTTCATTCTGATTTTTCTCATTCTTTGTTTTTATTAGTATTGGTTTTTTTCTTCTTTTAAAATTTCTTTTTTTTCATCTTTTTATTCATTAATCATGTATTTAATATTCAAATAAGAAGACATAGAAAAGATAATATCATGATATGTCATTTACTTTGATTAAGATCATAGATATATTTTTCAATGATTCATCACAGAGGCAAAGAGATGTTCACATTATTTGGTACAAGTTCAACAAAATGAAGAAGGAAGCTTGATTATCTTGGAAGATTCATGAAGAGAGATTGTCATAGTAGTATAAAAGTTTGAATGATTTTCAAACATTTTGAAAATTCATTATTGTATTATTTTGATTTCAATTAATATTATTCTACCCTCTTTTATTTTGTTTCTTCGTCTTGAACAAAAATATTTGATAAAAAGACATGATTTCCTTTTATTCACCATACAAGAGTAATATGAAACTCTAATAATTAACCAACTTAGTAAAAAGCTCAATTAACCAATTTTACTGAATTAACTTTGCTATTATTATTATTGTTGTTGTTGTTTAATATTTTAAAATTTTCACAAAAAGTAAAAAATATACAAAATGGTGTTATTTCACTAAAAAGGAACAAGAGAAAGCATGGTGAAATGCGATTTTTTTAATAAAAATTCTTTTTTCTTTTACATTTCTCTACATAATTAACTTAATAATAAATCAATAAAATGTTTCCTACTGTAAATTTAGACCATGTAGAAGAAATAAATTAAAATTACTTATGATCAATCTTGATTCCTCATAAATCTTTGGTACAAATTAAAATTCAGGTAACGATTCTGACTTAATCAATCCAAAATATTTTTTATTGTAATTTATTGTTTATCATATTTTAAATGTCTTTTGTTACCTTTTCATTTTCTCCTATTAAATAAATAAATGGAGAAAGTGATCCTGCAAACTTAATTATAACTTTGACCTTGTCATTTCTTAAAATTAATTTCCTTTCTTAAACTAAGAAATATCGCATAATTTATACTCTATCTTTTTATCTTCATAACTTATATTTCCACAATTTCTATAACTCCTCATAACCCCCAAATTTAAATGTATAAATTTATGATAACTTATTGTGTTTCTTAATGAATATATAAAAAAAGAAATACAGACAATGTGATGTGATACATTTCTATGATCTTGATTTGTATTTATCTTTTTTCTCTTTTTTGGCATTATTTCCAAATTTAAATAATTATTTTATTATAAAAGTAAAGTATTTAATTTGTTTCAAATAAATATTTTATTAATAAAAAAATATTTATAACAAAGACTCTTCACATACCAATTAAGTAATAAAAATTAAAAATTATTTGATCCATTAAATTAGAGATTTGCCAGTGTCTTATCTCTTTTCCTAAGCTCACATAGTGTAACAATTAATATCATTTGAAGTCCTATATTTATGTCTTTTATATTTGTCCTTTTCAACCACATTTGTTTTAATATTTTTACCTTCATAACTCATTTATTTAATTTTTACTCATAATAATATTTATGACTCTCATATTCTTTACCTTTTCATATTCATAATACTTAAATATTAAATGTAAAAGTTAAGATACTTTATGGCATTCCTCTATTTTTATCTATATAAATTTATATTTTTTGTTTCATGAATTTCTATCCAAAAAGTTCCCTTCATTTTTATTAAAGTATCATACTCATGCTTGTGTTTGACTCGAAAAAGAAGAAGAAAACTCTCAAATAGTGATAGACTTGTGAGGCTGATATCGACAAAAACTTAAACATTATGTATTGATTTAGTTTTTTCTTGTACTTTTTTAATTAATAAAATCGTAATGGTTTGTGTATTGTATATATTTTTATGCATCTCTGTGGTATATACCTTTTAAGTTTAATTTTTCTATGAACTTCGGATTGTTGTAACTCTATAATCTACTGGTATATATTTTTTACTTAAAAAATAGTATATTTATGTTATTTATTTTTAATTATAAATTGCAACAATGAATATTGTGTTCTTTCACTTCTAATCACATGTAATTTTCTTATGTTTTTTTCGCTATGGATACAAATTGTACCTTTGCACATTTATAAAAAGGTGTAATTATTTTATTTAATATATTTTTTATGTAAGGAGAAACAAAAAGGTGTAATCATTTTATTATATACCTTTTTTTTATGTAAAAAGAAACTCTTGAAATGTATTTAAATTTTTTAACTTAGATTCACATATATTAAATATATATTAGATACAAATATTATTATATATAAAATACCTCTTCTATTTATATTGTATTTAGTGAATTATTTGTGTTTTTTATGATAGCGCGAAGCGCGGATAAGTTCACTAGTTAATATTAATGTTAAAAAAATCAATTTAACACTAAGAATTACAATAATGTTGAATATTTATTTTTTAGCTTTACATTGATTTAGATAATTAAAATACATAACTTAATTTTATTTTTTCTTCAATGTTGAGTCATGTAATTGAACTTCTTAGACTTATTTTAGTATGATTTAGTACTTTTAAATTACGAACATTTTCATTATGACTTATTAATTTACATTATTAGTTTTATGAAGTTTCATTTAAATATTGAAATGTCATCACTTATCTCATATTTTGTGTTATTTTCTTAAGAAACACCTTAAATAATTGTATTTTGGTAGGACTAAAAAAGTATTTAGAGCACAAGTTAATTATATGTTGTGTGAATGCTTTATCGAAAAAAACCTGAAAAAAAATCAAAAACCCGAGAAACTAAAAAAAAAAATCCAAAAAAAAAAGTTGAGGTTGAAAACCCCCAAATTTTATTAATTTGTTTGATTCATATATTTAAAAATTTCGACACAATTAATTTGATTTGATAATTAAAAAATTCACACCAATTCCATTCATGTGCACCCTAAAGTTTTTTTTGGATAACGGGATATTTTTTTATAAATTGTTAAGCATTAGATACTACACCCTAATTAGAACTACAACGACCAAATTATTATTTATGTAATTTTTCCTATTAATTTATTATTAATAAACATACAAATCAAATCAAACTAATGAGTTTTTCAATTTGAGATATTTTTATGCTTTTAAGAGTTTGCTCTTTTATTTAAGATTATATCAATTGATCATATTCTTTTATCTAGGATTACATTATTAGTTTTCTCGCATAATTATGGTTAAGTGTGAAAATAGATACGTGAAAATAATTTATATAGTTTCCTTTTCAGATTTATGAAAGAGCTGTCATTTTCTTCTAAAATCATCCCATTTGAAAATTTTAATGATTTAAGGTAACAAAGATTTGTGAAATAACACATTACTAAAATGGGAAAACTAGATATGTCTTTAATTAGAGTGAAATTTAATTAATTTTGTGAGGTTAAAAGAAATCTAAGTAATTCACCTTAACTTCTTCTCTTTTCCTATTTCAAAATTTTAAAAAATCAGAGAGAAATTGATAAATAAATCAGCATCACTTGAAAAATAAAGAGAAGATCATTAATCTTATTGAACCATGTTTTTTGTTATAGATAGAGATCTTCAATGTAGTGTTATTTGCACATGTCATATTTTGTTCATATGAAGTGCCCCAATATTTTAGTTTCTCTATTTTAATTTAAGCCTCTTATAAATTTCCTTTTTTAATCTATTTAAAGAGAATATATATTATTTTTATTTAACAGAAAAGATCTAAAAATACTACTCATCAATCTTTTGATCTAAAACAACCCTTACACTTATTATTTTTTTTGTCTAAAAATACCCTTTTATTCACCCTTTTGGCTTCACTTATACCTTTGAAAATAACAACCATCTCTTTATTTTATTTTTTTAAAAAATGTATTATATGTCATTATGTTATTGAGTGAAATAAAAACTCCACGTGAACTAAATTTTTTACCATAGTTTATCCAAACGGAAAAGGTTCACTGGACAAAACAAGCCTGTGTGTTTCTTTTCTTATAGGAGTAATTTATAATTGTTCATACAAAGATTTTCTTAAATAGATAGCCAAGAGACAACAAATTAAAATAAGCTTTTTCAGAGCACCGCACTGCGATTGAATGGCGGATTTCAAGAGAAAAGATGCATCTATAGTTTGGAAAATTTGGAGAAAAGCAAGATGAAGAAGATTAGTAGGTCTAAGGTTGTGGTTTTTCTGTAATATAAGGGCCGGGCGAAACTATATCATCTCATCATTGTTTTGATCAATCCTCTCCTTGATTTCTAGGAGAAAGTGGAATATGTAACTCATCACATTCTGAGATTTCATTGGTATTACTTTGCTTAAGAGTCTCATCAAACACCTCTGTGCTGATAGTAGCAATGGTATGAATTTGATGTACCTCATCCTCCGCCATGGAGTCTAATGATGTGGTTGCTAACAATGTTTCTGGAGAAACAACAGAACCTTCTAATCTGGTTTTCACCTTGTGTCGCCATCCATGTAGTGAAGTCCTAACGTTCTCTGAAACGATGGTCTTCTTGTATCTCGAACCCATCTGCTTAAACATTAATTGATCACTAACTTGACATAAAATGTGTACAAGGATTATCAAGGACAAGAGAAAGAGATCACATTGTGTTTTTTAATTACCTGAGCAACAATAACATAGAGTGGAAATGTGACAAAGCTACACCAGAATTGAGAAACAACCCTGCAGCAACAAGTTACAAGGATCATGCTAAAATGAGTGTATTCAGCAACAAGTTAACAAGGAAGTGAGACACAAGATAGTTACCCAAATGACAAGCGAATCACGAGAAATGTGTAATTGTCTGTGAAACATGAAGATCCCTTAATTTCCCACTGCACCAAGAAAAGGAAATTAGTTGGCATCCCCATTTACATATGGAAAAAAATTGTATTCATGCAGTGACACGAATTTCTATGTTGCCTCGTCTAAGGATTAGGCATAAACATAAAACAGACACAAACTACATATGAAAGCATTGTCTGTTTAACTCTCTGTGTTGTCTAGCCCATAGTTTAATACTACTTTGCAGTTTGTTCTAAGAGTTGAAAAGTTCTATATATGTTCTTTAAAGTTGTACGAGTTCTGTTTCCAACCAAAACTAATTGCTTCTCCAGTTGAAAATTTTGGTCAAGTTATATTGTAGAGGCTCCCAACAAGGCAAAATAAATCAAGAGTGTCAAACAAGAAAAACACTAGGCAGAAGAATCTATGTCCCTCGCTTTGATCACACAAGGGCGCGGAGTAAATGGAGAGTATGTGAATAATTAATGTTTGAAACTTGCATCTACCGACTACAAAAGGGATACATTGGGTGAAGAATTTAATTCATTATAATTTACAGGAAAAGCAAAACCTCTATCTGAACACTAGGTTCTCAAGTTCTTACCAGTGACCATATGTATGTTGCCATCTCAAATGCATTCTGTATATGATTAAGAGAAGAGCAATCAGTAAAGCATATCCGAGGACACTATATTATTGAGCTAGAAAATTAGTTGTAATACTCTTCTTGTTACCATTTGGATTCGAGGATAAAAAAGATGTTATTGGTCATACCTGGAATGATACAAATTGTATTATCCGCAGCAGAAACCTAGGCTTCCCAAACCAGAAGAGCTCATCTCTTAGGTTAAACTGATGAAATCCTTCCAATGGACTACTGTCCATGCTTTCAACTGCCAGCTTGACCACCACGCGATGAAGCTTGGTACCAACCAAAAGGATCAACTTCCAATAACAATTTTTGACAAAGTCATAAATATGAGAATGAATAATTCTTCTGAAGCAAAATGAAAAAAGTAACAGAAAATAACAAGCACTCACAATAGCTGGAAAGAAGGAGATCCAAAAGTAGATATTTGTGCCTGGACAATGATCATTAAAATTATAGTGAAAAAAGCAATCCGAGGCAGAAATTCCAGATAATATCTAGTAGATAAAAGTTACCATGAAAGCTTAAAAATACACAAATTATGACGAAAATCCATAGTGGAACACTGCAACAAGAAAAAGAAAAGGAGCATCTTAGATGACTGGATCCATAGTGAAATTGTGCAATAAAGAAAAAATAATGGAACATCATATATGCCTTAACCATAGTATCTTACAGTTTGTGAGATATACAGCACAATATAAATGGACATAAACAACACATCATATATGCATAGAGATAGGGAAAGCTTTAACTGTTGATCATGACAGTCAGGAACAGAAAAAAATAGAATGAGTTATATGAATTCTCATAAATTCTTTTATAAGTACTTACGATAGTTCACGTGGAGCAGCTATTTTTATGCCATGAGATTGAAAAGATAACTAATTCTAGTTGAAGGGAAAGATAGGAAGGCCAAGTTATAGATTTAAAGCAAAAGGTTCTTGTTGGTGAAGATAAAACAGAGAAGTAGGAAGAGGCAATATTTTTACTCCCTCCAAGGAGGGTCAAGCAGTCAATCTTAACATCTTTACTGGTTTACCCAAACATGATAGCCGTAGCTATTTAGTGGAAACACGGAAAGATAATAAAAAAGAAAACATAAATTATGTAACCTCAGGACTAGCAATTCCATATATCTGTATGATTGCAGATATTTTATATGGAGTTGTTATTTCTCTGCCATCATGTAGGATGATTCATAATGTGGAAAACCTAGTACCAAATATTACATTGTGACACAATAGTTATGTTCAAAACAAAAACTTAACCTTCAAATAGATATGCCATTGTACCTTATGCCAACAATATCACGAAATTCTTCCTCCATGCTTCGAAGCATATACTTATGGAAATCATAAGTTAATGGCAGCTGATGAGTCTGCAAGAACACAAGAACAATATAAAGACATGGAATTGTCTTTCTGTCAAAGGGATACATATAGGTGTAAGCCGTGATATCGCAACCACAACAAATACATTTGGCAGTTTAGACCATTACTGGAAAGTCACAATTTAATTCTAGATAGTGAGCCCTTTGTTTCATGGATTAGTAAAAATGCTTCTATCAATAAAGAACTTAATCAGTGGAACTACATATAAGTACCTAAATTAGGGCCTACTTGGTATTTGTTATGTACTGATTCACATCATCTACATAAGTGAATGTTGTATTAAGTGGTTATTAGCTTAAAGAGTCATTTTCATAAAATAACCAAAATTCAAATATGATTGTTGAACTGATTTATACTGTTAAACTTAAGTGAAAATAATAAATGGGAGCAGCATGAAGTCCGCCATAGAAAGTCAGTCAGTCTTCACTTCCAATTTTAATGATGATTGAGTGAAATATTTGCATTTGTGGAGTATGACAGTACATGACTTACAGTAATAAAGCCCAAGCGCAAAGCCATGTAGTCAGCTTCATTTATAGAACTCCAGAACTGGCGGCTGAAACAAAGCTAAAAAGGGAATATTGAATTAAATATCTTGAATCACTGGACTCATTGCAGCACTTGTCAAGACTCAAGAGGTTGGGAAGATTAAAGCATGATGGTGAAATTTTCGTCAGACGTACATAATGATAAGAGAAAATTATTAAATTTGATTGATGCCAATACAAACACGACATGGGAATATGCTTTGATGCACTGGTTTACAATAATTCTATCTGAATACGTGAATTAAAGTAACAACAAATGCTAAGACCTAAACATAGTTCTACAGTATTATTAAGATTTGTGACTTGGACCTGAGTGAACAATGATTTGTTTGCATAGGCATAGAATTAGTAAATGACATTGCACATTAGTTTCACACTAAATCATAGTTTTAGTTGCAAAGCCACCTGAATTTGTTATTCTCTATTACTTTTTAGTTTTTCATCTTCTTATTGTGTACATGCTAACACTTTTCCATGCTGCACTTGTCCAGAACAAATATACACAGTTATCCAGAACCCTTTTCAATGACTGAGCCACCTCCAGTACCATTGGGCTATGATAACTCCCCTTAAATTGAGATAGAAGAAGCATTGCACATAACAAGGATTCACTCAACCAGATAAACAGGATTTGTCGTGAAAATACCAGCCAAACAAGAGCTCTGTGCTGGCTCCATGGATGAGTGGTTTGGTGAAAAGTAAAAGTTGATAGACGCCCCATTCTTGTCTTGTTTGGGACAGCTTCTTCAGAACCTAAGGTTAAACTTGCAAGTAAGTGTCCTGGAAATGACAAATAAAGTATGAAGAATAGTAGTGTGGCTGGAAATTTTAGCACCTTCAAGTCTTTGAAGAGCCATTGACTTGGCATAGTTCTCCCATGTTCTCCAACTATATATCTGCATGGTTAATTCATGTTTCTTGATGGATTTGGGAAGAAAGTTTTGAGATGTAATAAGAAGTTAATCATGAAGAAGATATCCAACCTTGATCATTGCCAGGGCAATGGCGAAAAAGCTATAAGATACATGGCTAACACCAAGGACAAGCAAAAGGCGATGGAGCTGCTCTAGGCTCTCCTTTGAAGCAAACGATTGGAGACCCTGGTAAAACCAATATTAATGTTCTCTGCTCATGTGAATCCATTATTAGCACTGGCCACTTTACTAAAGCCAACAACTAAAGCAATTTGAAACTTGCAAAGAGAATTAAATGAAGATGGGAAAATGTGAGAGAAATTCTTTTTTCCTTAATAAAGACAAGCTCACTTGTTGCCTGGCTAGGGAGTCCGGAGGAGTCTTTGTTAAAATGAGTCTTATTTTCAAGTTCAAGCCACGTTAAACTTCCAAAAAAAATTGCTTCTTAGCACGACCAATCTTCTAATTGATGAGTATTAGATGCAGTAATATCATGGAACTTCAGTGAACGAAAACATTTGACTATTAATTATGCTACATTTAGGATTTACATATAGAACAATCTCATGTGACAAATTTTAGCTTACAACAGTAGACTAGAGATTCCACGGTAACATTAGTTATTTTCAGTAGATGATAGCTCGTGAAGAATCAACCAAAATTTATTTATAGACATAATTTGGACCAAAAACTGTTAAAAGTAAATGTCAGATTAAATTTTGAGTAGAACATTCATTCCTGGGCTACCTCAGGACAATAATCTTCATGTCCACTGCTTAACAGTAGCCTTGATGTTGAGAAATTCGAGTATGAAGAACCTGATAATGCAAATCTCGTAATTGCTGACTGCGTCTTGGTTCTTGGCGGAGAACATGGATAAAAGTGGCTGCTCACGGCTGAAGTTTTGACACAAATCTTTGCAACATAAACGATCCAATGACCCATAAGCAGTGATAGCAGTCCAAAAACCATAAGCTCTGCTTGCAGCCAAAAAAGGAAATTCATTATTATGAAATTAAAAAAAACTGATCATAAAAGTGCAGATTATTAATAGGTTGGCTTACCTTCCTTGATTTTCTCTAATGCAGCATAAAGAGGTTCCCTCTTTGTCCTATGCAACCACTGTCAGAACAAAACACAGAAAGCAGAGAATTCAACATATTGAACAGAAAAGTTTCCACTTCCAAGAAAGATAGTCTTTTTTTTTCATACCTTTCCAAACTTCTTCAAACTTTCATGGATCAAGAAACCAATGCTCACCAGAACAGCTACGACTGTTGCCACGGCCCATGTGGGTGTTTCAGCAAAGGACGCTCCTTTGAAATTCCCCATCTTGACTAATAAGTATACAACAACCTTAAAAAAACTGCATAAAACTTATTTACATCATCTTCTTGAAACAGAAGAAAATGTGTTGCAGAAAGATGGAATTTTTTTTAAGTGCAAAAGCTTCAGCAATGACTTAGCATTAATATTCGTCAGCTGGATTTGGTTGACAACTTCATAATCATAGTCATGAACATTTAGTAACGCCATGGGGTGTTACAAAACAATGAAAACATAATGGTCCCATGTGAAATCTTTTGGCCATATGTTGTATAACCAATTGGCAATCTGACCATCCTTGTTCTGCTATAAATGCCCGCCACACCTATGTTGTAGTAGTTGCAGTTTTTCCTCTTTCCTTTAAAATGATATCAGCTAGGTTTAGGTAGATAAAACAGAAATCTTGATTGTAGCTATTGAAATTTGAATTCTTGTATTCAAAGATTTTCACCCACTTTCATAGTTGGAGCTACCATTATGACTTTGGGTTCACGTTAGCCCTCTCGTGTCAATTTATATGATATATTTTCATTTTAATCAATACAAAAAAAAGAATGAGACATTTTCTTTAAGTGACAAATATTTAATAACACTATCAATATTTTACTCAGATCTTACTTATTTAGTAAAAAAGTCACCAAAGGTCCTACTTGAAGTGTGTTTTGGAACATATCAAAGTCTATGCATATTTCTTAAACTAGTTTATGCGGTCTAATCAGTTAAACTACACATTACATAAATTAGCGATCAAAGGAGTAATTTCTATTCGAACCTCATATAATTTAAAATTTTGCAAGAACTATAAATTTCAAATTTTGAATTAGTTTATGCCTTCTTTATTAGTGTTGTCGTCAACATTGACCCAGTCTTATTTAGACCTTAAAATTGTTCTTTTTTGTAGTTAATTGACTAAAGAGTTGTCGTATTGTTGGGGAGGTTGGTTTTTATACATGTTCTTCCAACAATGGAGTAACACAATGGATCATAGAAAACAGTCAACCTTAAATTGCATCAGCCTTTTCAAGGTGTCACAGCTCAACTTTCTTAGAAAAGAATAATATAGCCATTGTAAAACCTTGAAGTTGTGGAATTAACTTTCTGTGTATTTCAGATTAATTTTAAGAAATTATTATTAGCTCACATCAACACAATATTCGCTTCGGCAAATCTTGAACAGATAAAAGAAATTAACTACTGTACCTTTTTTTTTTTGTTTCCACAGTAATCTATCCTTGTCAATTTTTAGGAATTGTGACAATCTGAAAAATCCCACATGCTCCCTCACGCCTATTTATGGGGTGTGGGTCTTGCTGGTTATCACGCTATATGTTTATTGACATTAGTTGTGGCAGTTAAATATAGACAAAAATATTATTCCCTCGATACATTTAAATGAATTATTATTTTGATCCATTCACATAATTAAGAAAATATAATTATCTTTTTCTAAATTTGTCCATATTTAGATAAGTAAACCTTTTTGTAATCAATAGTACTCTCCTGTTTGATTTGGCACATTCATTAGAAAAATAATTATTTATATAAATATTGTGTCAAAAGTGATAAGTAAAAATAAAATTTTACTTTAAAAATAATTGAAAAGTAAAAATGATCTGAAAAAATACTATTTAATTCAAAAGTAGGAATGGGAATAGATTTATCACTTGACGGATATAAATAAATAAAAAAAGGTGATGAATTATGTGCCGGCGAAATTTAACAAGTGTATTAAATAGTTGCATAATGTAAACAAATTAATGACGGCACTATTTTATTAACAATAAATTAAGGTTATCATTCTGGAGGGCTTATTTGGCAGTTGAGAATTTATAGAAAGGTAGAGGAACAGCTTTAGTAGTTGGAGTTCTGTCAAGGTTTTAGAAAGTGTTTTTGGGAGGGAAGTAAAAACTAATTCAGCTTATAAAAGTAAATTTGTACTACTACTCAAAAGTATCTATTTTTCTTTAAAATTTGATCTAACAGATTGCTTTTTAAAATAACATTTTTGACTACTACCCTATTTAACACCACGTATAGTGACCGCAATCTAAAAAAATGTAGAGGTCAAGATCAGACGTTATGCAATTCTTTTGTTTACATCTCTAACTAATCATCGGAGTTAAATGTAAACCCAAAATTTGAAGATGATGAGTGCACGGTTAAAAATAAATATACGTTAGTTAAAGCATGTCACCCAATATCGATTCTTGTGATAATTTTACTAAATATAGAAATATAAAACTAATGTACTAAAATATAAATATGAATTAAATGATTCTTCCACATAAAGATTGTTTTGTACTATAAAGTCGCAAGTTCGACACTAGTTAGCCCCTAATTTCATTCAATATTTTTAAGGTTCAAATAAAATAGACAAAAGAACCGAACCCCTTACATCGGAAAGTTGCTTGCACATGATCATGTGGGTCCGCCTTGGAGCAGAGGCGAATACACACATGGATCGACAAATAGAGAAAAGACATGTTTGATTCTAATGAACAATTTATTCGTAGGTGGTTAATTTAAGAAATTGATTGTTTACAGTTGATCTCCTCTTGGTAGCTAGCAAAACTGCTGCAATCAAAGCTCATCTTGTGGTTTGTTTACAGCAAATCCATTCTCCACCCAAGCCAGATACCCACCTCCCATGTTGCTGACATGCTTGAATTCCTGCCAATTTGATCATCTCATATATATTGTTTATATTACCAAATCACATAATTGTATAACGAGATAGAAAAAAGAGAGACAATTCAACTTACAGCATTAAGAAGATCAGTAGTAGCATACAGGGACCTCACACCGCTCTGACATCCCTTCACAACACAAAGACAAATTACATAGCATTTATCAAGAAGAAGTCAAATTCTACATCGACTCGTTACGTTGTTTAGTTTCCGAGGAAATTAAAATAAACAATCCCGAAAAGATGTATTACCACAAGTAGCTTTTCTTCCTTGTCGCATGCTGAAGATACCTGTTCTATAAATTTTGGATTCTTCACCCTACCTAAAATCACCAAACATCATTTATTACGTAATTAATTAACACGGGAAATTAAGATAAAAAAAGAAGAAGAAGAAGAAGAAGAAGAAGAGACCTCGGGGAGTATTAAACATATAGGGAATATTCAAAGAGTTGTCTACATGCCCTTTCTTAAATTCTTCTTCTGTCCTGTTCAATATGAATGAAAATCAGATCAGATCAGATTTCATATTGAAGAAAAAATAATCTAAAATTTGTGTTATATTTTTACCTAACATCAAGATAACGGTGTCCAGATTGGATGAGTTGACGAGCTGCATGAACATCTACAGTAACAACCTCTGCTCCTGAGCTACAAAACAGAAGAAGCAGAACAACAAAAAGAAGAGAAATATTACCATTACCCATAATTAATTGAACAACCTAGAACTATGTTTGTTTGTCTATGAAGTAACAAATTGTGAGTGTAAAGAATTTTGTTCTACTGTACCCGAGTTGACTTGTTGCCATGACAATAAATGGAAGTTGTACTTTTATAGAAGATTTTTTTCAAAGTGAAACTTTGACTTGAGTAAATGCTGCTGCTGGATCAGAGGAGATCTATTGGCGTTTTCGATTGTTTTGAGAATGAAAATTAATTGACATCTGGAACAGAAAAGCCAGTGGATTTTGATTTTTGTGTGATGAAGATGTTTTCTTTTTGTGCAGTCTGTTGTTTACGGCACTATGTTTCGTGCGTGTAGGCTGCTGACGTCGTGGCACAAAAAATAATATGAGCAAATGGGCCATTTTGTAGACCCCAGCAAAGTCTTCCACGTTGGTTTTGACAATGACACAAAATCGATATTCTCCCAATTTTGTGTTTTTGGTAAGACGGAAACATATCTTTTTATTAAACAAGTCGTCTTTTAAGGTGTTCAGTAGGAAGGAAAATGGTTTTTTCACGGAAAATAAGTAGTTTTTATTTTTTATTTTTCTTGTGTCTAAGCAAAAAAATAAGGTGGGTTAGAGTGTGAAGAAGATACTGTCAACCGTGGAATATCAAAATAAACCAATCAAATATGAAAGAAAATTGGAAAAATAAATATTCCATTAATATTTTCAGAATTCTTTCGAAAAATTCCATTAACAGTGATGAAAGAAACTCAATAAAAAGTTGCATTTTAACTAAAATAGGCAATCCCTCCATCTCTTAAAATAGAGAGATGACTTTAATTTGTCAAATTTAAAACTAAATTTATAGTCGACCTAATCTATAAAACAAGCTTTATGTAGTGCATTCTGACTAGAATGACAAATTTATGTGTTTTAATATATGTTATTTTTTCGTATTTCTTCCGTTTATAGTAAAATTTAGTGGATGCTTTTTCTTCTCTCTAAATTAAGTGGAAGACAAGTTGGATAAAGCTTATGGTGAATCTATTATATTTGGATAGTTTGAACAGAACAGAAGTGGGCTGTAAGCCTGTTTCAGTGGGCTTTCGACTGATTTGCACAAAATGTTCATTTTCATGTTGTCAATTAGATTTTGTCCCAAATTATTCAAATATAGTCTTGAAAAATTACTCTTTCAAACAAGTTAAATTTGGGTTATATTTTAAATTTTGTTATGAAAAAAATAAATGAAGAGTTGACTAAAAGAAAATGCATTAAATCATAATAACGGAGCCTCTATATATCCTGGAACAGTTTCAATTATGATGTCACGAGTTTAAAGTCATAAATTTTAGAATTACTCCTAAATCCTACTCCCTGCATTCCATATTAATTGAATTGTTGAGATATTTTTTATTTTTCAAATTAACCTAATTGTTCAGTTTTCAAGACTATATTTAGAGTGTTCTTTCAATTTTTACCCTTCATTAGTTAGTATTGGAATTAGTGATTAATTAATATTTAGTTATTTTAATCATAAATTTGATAATAATTAATAAGGATAAAAATGAAAAACTATGTTTAATTTATGTCTTAATCTACTTTTCTTAAAGGGTGTGAAACACCTCAAAAATTTAATTAATATAAAATGGAGGGAGTAATATAGTATCACAATTTGTGTTAGTGTTAATTAGTGATGTAGTTATGTAGAAGTGTTGGTGTGGAAAATGAGACAAGTGTTTTAAGTACTTATACAGCTTTGATTAAACGAAGTAATCAATAAGGATTGTAACTCAAGATTTTTATGCCAATTTAGGGGGGAAATTCAGCAATGAATGATGCTGAGTCGGAAATTTCAGCTCCACTGAGTAAGCATTCCTCCACTCCATTTCCTTTTTTCAGTAGAGAAATGGTTTAATGGACTCTTATACTATGAGTTTGTATTCTAAATTTTTTAATTTAACACTTTATCAATAGAATTTTTAAACTCAATTAAAATGAGATTTTTAAATCCTTTCAATTATGTGTGTATCTTACTCTCCCTTAAATTAATGACATGTCATTTTCATGTCACATATATTAACGTCATGTCATTATTATTTTCATAATTATTTTAATTATTAACCAAATAAGTTAAAATTACAGAAAAAATAGTACTCCCTCCGTCCCATTTTATGTGGCAACATTTGACCGGGCACGGAGTTTAAGAAATAAATGAAGACTTTGAAATGTTTACCAAATTGCCCTTTTAAAAAGTAGACTCAATTTCTCTCTCCTCATAAATGTATTGGAGTATTATTTTAAGATTAAGTGAGATCAACAAGGATAAAAAAGGAATTGTACCTTTAAATACTTTCCATATAAGAAAATGTGACATTCTTTTTGGGACTGACCAAAAAGGAAATGTTGCCACATAAAATGGGACAGAGGGAGTAATAAGTTTTCTAATTTTTAAAAAATTATTAAAATTGTTATTTCTCTCCCATTTCACCACCTTCCCAAACCCGATGCACCGTTAACCTCAATTCACCATCTATACATTCCATTAAGCTTTAAGTTTTTTCTTCTTCGAGATTCAACTACGAAGCTCTAAAAGTCACAAGGAAAGGATTTTCACATTATTTATTGGTCTACCTATATAATATTACATCTTAATAATTGGCGGTAACTAACTAATTTGAGCTGACTACATTTTTTGGATCTGAGATCTTGTGGTAAATTTTTTGGGGATTCCTCGAAAAAGAAGAGGAAGAAGAGCACACAAAGTAAAAAACAGAGCTCAACGTAGAATTTTTTTTATATTTGCTTTCCTCTCAATTTCTCTTCATCGTTCATCACTCAAACCACCAATCCACCATGGAAAAAAAATTATATTTGCTCTCCTCTCAATTTCTCTTCATCGTTCATCACTCAAATCACCACATAACCACCAATCTACCATGGTAGACCCATAACTATCAGAGCAAAATCACCACAAAAAATGATTATCGTTGTCGACGAATTCTCTTTCTGAAATTTCCATTCACGTGCTAAAACTCACTAAAAACCTAGTCGTAGACAGAAGTTCAATAGACAAGTTAGGCGGAAATATAATGGAAGGAAACTTTCTTTTTTTCTTTTTATTGTGTAATTTTTTTAAAAGCAAATTTTTTGCTTCACTTGCTTTATGAGTGTGATAACACGAATTTTAAGTGATTCAACAAAAGAAATGTCAAGTAAGCTGGTTCAATGGTCAGATGAGTTTAAATTTTTTATTTTATTTAAGTTTAATGATACAATTAACAAAGGATTAAGTAAAATGGTTCAGATATGAGTTCAAGTTACCTTTTACACATTTTGCCTTTTCCAATTACTTTAAGTACTCCCTCTGTGCCATATTATATGTCACATTTTTCATTTGCACTTGTATTAAGAAATAATGTAATTTTACCCTTATGCATTTATTTAATGTTTGCTTATAACAACTTTGTAATAAATGATGAAATGTTAAATTTCAGAAATATAAATACATTTGGATGACTATTTAAATTTTAGAGTTTATTTTTGGAGTCAAATTTTTTCACCAATTGATCCAAAAAAATTAAAAAATCAAGTTTTTCCCATCTCAATTTTCTTATATATTTTGTTTAAAATGTTTTTTTATATTTTTATATATAAATTCTTAAAGCAAACATGACAACATCAAAAATATTCAAATTCCATTACTTCAAATTGATCTAAATTTTCCTTTGACCTTTTTGAAATGTCATCTTTCTAGATAAAATTTGTTGAAACTTCAACTTTCAAGATTATTTTTGAATTTTTTTTCATCTTTTATGTTAAATTTGTTTGTTGATACTTTTTTAACAAAATCAGATTTTATAGAATAAGTAGTTAATTAATGAATGAAGTACTCTCCCAATGAAATTAATTACTTGTAGATTTCCTAGGTTAGTCAAAGTAAATACATTTTCAAGATTAATTAATTAATCTATCAAGGGTATAATGGGCAAAAAATGGTAATTTATGCATAAATTTTGTAAAATGACATATATTGTGGTCCAACTATTTTTAGAAAAGGGCGACATATAATATGGGACGGAGGGAGTATTAATTTGCAGTTCATTGCAACGACGGTACTGCTGCTAAAGATGATAACTCTCTGGTTGAACAAGTGGCACTCACCGTCCCCGTCACCGACGATCCCACCTTCCCGGTGGTCACATTTCGCATGTGGTTTCTCGGCACTACCACTTGCTTCCTCCTCTCATTCCTCAACCAATTCTTCTTTTACCGCCGTCAACCACTCTCCGTCTCCTCGATCTCCGCCCAAATTGTGGTAGTTCCGTTAGGCCACCTCATGGCCAGGTGCATCACGGACCGAGTTTTCTTCAAATGAAGTAAGTGGGAGTTCACACTGAATCCAGGCCCATTCAATGTGAAAGATCACATGCTTATCACGATCTTCGCTAACTCCGGCGCTGGGAACCCCTTCGCGATTCACATGGTTAGTGTCGTGAACTGTTTTACAAGCAGAAGTTGAATTTTTGGGTGGCGTTGATCGTCATTATTACGACGCAAATGTTGGGGTTTGGCTGGGTTGGGATTTTCCGACGGTATTTGATGAAGCCGGCAGCTATGTGGTGACCACAAAATCTCGTTCAGGTTTCTCTATTCAGGTATGGCCAATGTTAGTTAGACCAAAATGATAGAGATCCTACGAATTGAATTTTAAATTTTAATTCATGTATTATTAGAATATACATTCTTATGGTACAGTCTATTCAACATAAAATAGTATATACATAATACTTCCATGCTTAATTATACATGTTTTATGGTATTAAACCTATTGGATTTTGGATTGTGATATCATACATTAATATTTGTTGAAATTTTAGTAATTTTTATATAGACGTATATAATCATGTTGAAAATGGTTGAACCCGATGGGGACATGCTACATTGGTTTAATTTGATTTTTTCTTAAAACTCCTACATGCCAGTTGTCATCACTGCTTTAAAATTTTTCCTTCCAATGACAGGGCCCTTCATGACAAAGAAGAGAGAGCCAAGAATGGATTGACAAGAAATCAATTTTTCCTCATTGCCTTTATTTGCAGCTTTGCTTACTATGTCTTTCCAGGCTACCTTTTTCCAATGCTAAGTTCCCTTTCTTGGTTGTGTTTGTTGTTCTCTTCCTCTGTCCTAGGCCAACAGTTGGGTTCAGGGCTTCATGGCATTGGAGTAGGCGCCATTGGACTCGATTGGTCTACCATATCCTCCTATCTTGGAAGCCCACTAGCTAGCCCATGGTTTGCTACTGCTAACTTGTCACGACCCGATTTCTCAAGCTATGATGACACCTACTATAACCCACCAGTAGGTAAGCCAACCCGTAACCCAGAACAACAAGTAATGGGTCATGAGGGTAGAAACTAAACAAGAGTAGGCAAATAACAATATAAACAGGCGGAAGCAAACCAAAAACATATATACAAATAAAGATCTCTCCCAGAACCTGGAAGTCACTAGTACAGAGCTACTAACAAAATGAGTACAAGTCCCAAAAGTGGACAACAGAGACTGGACCGTCTCGAAAGGAAAAGACAAGTCTATATATACAGATGGAGACTGAAACAGTACAAAACGCCGTGTGCTCACCCCCGTCTCCGGATCAGTCTGCTCCAAGCTCGATCAACGTTGGCTACTAGTGCCCGGACCTGCATCACGAAATAGATGCAGAGCGTAGCATAAGTACCAAAACAACAGGTACCCAGTAGGCATCATAGGCCGACTGAACTTGAAAAGTAAAGGCAATATGAAAAGAAGGAATAATACAAACCAAGGGTCAAGAGCGGAAATCTAAGTAACAATGGAATGCACACGAGTGTAGAAAGAACTAATTAAAGTAATTTATAAGCTAACTACACCTAACTGGACCCCCATAAGCCCATAAAGTACACTCGTGCGCAAGTTAAATAAAAACTCGAATGGACCCCCATAAGCCCGGCGAGCACACAGAATAACTATAACTAAAGAGAATTGCATATACGAACCCAAGAACGAAGAACATCGAACCAGAACCTCAACCCTAATTAGTAGAATCTGACAGTACGGAGGCCGGACCTCGAACCGGATGCTCACCAGAAGTACCCAAGTAACCAATCACAAGTAGCAAGTATAAGAGGCCGGAACTCTAACCGGATGCTCTATATAAGTATTTGGGAAATAGAGGCCGGAACTCTAATCGGATGCTCTATATAAGTATCTGGGCAATAGAGGCCTAAACTTAAATCGGATGCTCTATAAAGGTGCCAATGTAGCTGCTGAAAGAGTCCTAATCGATCCACACTCATAAATGTCCGTGGAACGCCGTCCATACTTAGCCAATCAATGTAAGTCCTTGGAACCAAATCGAAAATTAAATTCAAATCGCAAAGTAGAACTAATGTCGCCGATGTAACTCGTGAAGCCGTAACATCGGGGAAAATAAGGATAATTATAGTCGGAGAAAGAGTATCGCCTAACTAAGGCCCAAACTATCATACTCAAGTCTGCTCCACTAGTCTACAGGGATCTAAACCGACCGAGCGATGTCAGGGCAAAACTAAGGCCTATTGGATCCGAATAATGTATTTCTAAGGCAAGCCCTAGTCAAACCTAAACTAAGGTCCAACATGCTTCAAATAAACAATAATTAAGCATGCAAACACTTCACATAGCGAGGAGGGTCAATTAATAACACAAAACATGCTCACAGTTACCCGGTAATTCTCGAAATACGCCAAAAATATGATTTCTAAACACCTATGCATGACTCAATAACTACCAACCCAAATCCCAACTAATCAACATGCATTCACACTCTCAAGCTCAAACTAAGAGTGGGAAATCGTAGCCTACCTGTAGGTCGATCACACGCGCTCCAAAATCACTCATTCAGAGCTTTCCCTTTCCGAACGTCCTCGAAACGCTTCCCCGCTATCAAATATAGAATCACAACGTTATTACGGTCATTTAGACACCAAAATCACAACAAACAGAGACGGGTCAATTTTGGAGTCAAAATGAGAATTGTGGGACCCGCACAGGAAATTCCAAAATTAACCCCAAAAGTGGGTCCTAACCAGTTCCCCCAGCTCATGTCCCAAAATGGGACACAATTCGGGGCTCGGGAACAACACAATATCAACATGCAACTAAAACCCAATTTTTCTCAAAAACTAGAAATGGGACAACAGTTGAATCAGTGTATTTACCAGAAATTGGAGGTGTACAGTGAAATCTGACAACACCACAATGTTCTCCTCGAAAAACCACTCAAGATAGCCTCAAAAATCACCAAAATCGGATCTAAAATGGCTAAGAAAACAATTCTAAAAAATTTCCAAAATCAAGCTCACAAAAAGAGGTCTGGTAGCAGGTATTTTTCGAAAATTACCTCAAACGGGGACTCCAAATCACTATCCAAGCTCACCAACACATTGTCCTCGAAAAATCTCACAACTTTGCCTTTTGGATCGCCCAAATCGGTTGAGAGATGAGAGAGTTATGAGGGTTTGAAGTTTTTGGAAATGTTGTTGGTTTTTCTGCATTTATTGCAGAAAATCTGCAATTTCCCAAAACTTAAAACTCCGACGGGGTGCTCCGAACTCGTTCGGAACCCCGTGCACGCAAACGAGATATGCAACCATACCAAATTCGATATTTCAGACTCAACGGCGCAGTCGAAATTTCCATCAGAGGTCATTACGATAAAAAGTGGGTCCCACTTCCAAAAGCCATTTTAAGTCAAAACCCACAAAAGGGCTCGGAAAGATATCGAAAACCTCCAGACATAAAAGAAGGGTCAATCTAGACCAAACTCTACATTTCAGAGCTAACCACGCTGACGAAATTCTCATCCAAATACGTTTACTCAGAATGTTGACCAAAGTCAAACTTAAGCCAAATTTCAAAGGCGAAAACGCCTAATCACACTGAAAATCTCGGGAGTCATGTCGACTATGCTACTAGCCTAAAATGACCCATCCGGAGCTGATGAAATTGTCAGAATTGGATTCCGATGTCATCTTCTTGAACTTTTGATCGAAAATGATCGTTCAAGGTTCATAAGCTCCTAAACACAAAAACTCGCACCAAGACCAAACGAACGACCAGGTGACCGAACTGTCAGTCCCAGCAAGTCATAAATGACTTAGGGTCGCTATAGGAATGCTCTAAACGACACACAGAAGGCAAGACACAGAAATGACCAAAAGGGTCATTACATTAACATTGTTGTTGGTTATTTTCTCATTATGTATGTTGTTACACCTCTTATGTACTGGTTCAATGTTTACAAGGCCAAGAACCTTCCAATATTCTCGGATGGCATATTTAAGGAGAACAATCAAGATTACAACATTTCAAAGATCATAGACCCTAACTTTCACATTGATTTAGAGAAGTATGACCACGAGGGTCGTCTTTATCTCAGCATTGTCCTTTTACTCACTTATGGATTCAGTTTTGCCTGCCTCACTGCCACGGTTGTTCATGTCTTCTTCTTTCACGGAAGGTAAGCTTCATACTTTACTGTTATATTGGGTAAAATTTAGTATTTTAATCTGACAATAGAAAGTTATAGTGCATAAGCTTTATTAACCATAAGTAAAATCTACCCATGCCTCATTCTATCAAATGGAAACACCAGTTAACTAGTTATTGTGGTGCATGGATCTATGTCATCTCAGCAAGTCTTCTATACAGGAGAAGACAATGGACGTGCAAACGAAGCTAATGAGAAAATACAAGCAAGTTCCTGAATGGTGGTTCACGCTTATATTACTAATAAATATTGCAGCAACTGTATTTGTATGTGAATATTACAAAAACTAGCTTCAATTACCATGGTACGGTGTTTTGCTAGCGTGTGATCTTGCCTTATATTTCACCCTCCCGATTGGAGTCATTACTGCTACCACAAACCAAGTAAGCCCATGTTTACTATTCAGTAAAATAGTAGCTTGAAATCATCAATACCTATAGTTTTTTAATCCTAGGATTTAGTTAAAATTATAGCTTGGTGTCAGTGTTGTGAATTAATTACTCTCTTCATTTAGCAACTCTGATGTTCCACAATCTTTATTGCTCAGATTCCTAGTTTGAATGTGATCACAGAGTACATAATGGGATACTTGTATCCAGGATATCCAGTTGCTAAAATGTGCTTCAAGGTGTGCTATATCAGTATGTGTCAACATTCATTCTCACATTGGGCTTGAGATATTCATTATCACTTTAGGCCTGAGCTCAGGTTTAAGCTGATATCAAATGGATTAGGCCCAATGTTGAAGATAATATGGAAGTCTAATATTCCTTTTATCTTTTATTTATTTTTGCAATTAGTTACACTTCATTCAATAAGAAATGGACAGTTGTATAGTTAGTAACAGAATAGATGCTTTTCATTTTGTATAAATATAGGACCTTGTACAGTGATGGATTCATTAAGAAATAAAGGAAAGGAAATTTATACATTGTGAGCTCTTAATTTTCTCATGGTATCAGAGCAGATCTGTTCTTTTCTTCTTCTCCATAGTATTCACTCTTCCTTCTTCTTCTTCCTTTCATTTTCTGAATAATGACTGATGTTCAGATACCTCTTTTTCAAACTACTGAAAATTTTGAAGTAGCTGCTGTAAACAATACAGTAGATGCTTCACATGTTTTCTATATCCACCCTTCAGATATTCCAGGCATGAACCTTGTATCTACTGTTTTTTACGGTAGAAACTATGGTGGCTGGAGAAGGGCTGTGATTATTGCTCTCTCAGCTAAGAACAAACTAGGATTCATTGATGGATCTCTAGAAGTTCCAGCTGATACAGACCTGAAAACGAAAAAAGCTTGGTCAAGATGCAATGATATGGTGTTGTCTTGGTTGCTAAATTCTCTTTCAAAAGAAATTGCTGAATCAGTTTTGTACTCTCAAAGTGCCAAAGTTTTGTGGTCAGATCTAGAAGATAGATTTGGTCAAGCAAATGGTGCTAAGTTATTTCAACTTCAAAAGGATCTTAATGTTGTTGTTCAAGGAAATTCCAGCATATCTGCTTATTTTACTAAGATGAAAAGTTTAAGGGATGAACTAGATGCTTTAAGCACTTTTTCTGCTTGTTCTTGTAACTGCACCTGTGGTGTAAAGGAAATGGGATTTACGGCTCATCAAGATGAAAGGCTACTCCAGTAAGAAAACAGGACATACTATTGACCAATGCTACAAGATACATGGGTTCCCTGATGATTTTAAGTTTACTAAACCTAAGAGGTACCAAAAGGGACATGTTGCTGGAAATGTTTTTAGCACAGGGGAAGCATCACAACAAGGAAATTCGGATCATGCAGCTTTGAACAATCTATCACCAGAAAATGTTAGTCAACTACTAGGACTGCTGCAAAAGATGAATAAAAAAGATCAAGCTGAATCATCTGCAAATATGATATCCTCTGGTATAACTAAGTCTCTTAAATCTCATGTTTGTCCACTTAAAATTGATAAATGTTCTTGGATACTAGATAGTGGAGCTTCTGAGCATATTACTTCTGATAGAAGTTTCTTCTCTAACATTAATCCTCTTACTGAACCTATAATTGTCACTCTTCCTAATTCTCATAAAGTCGGTGTAACTCATACAGGTTCTGTCCAACTCTTTTCTGATCTTATTTTAGAAAATATGCTCTATATTCCCTCTTTTAAGTTCAATCTTATATCCATTCACAAGTTGTGCAGACAACTACAGAAATCCATTCTTTTTACCCCTAATTCTTGTTTGATTTTGCAGGGCCCTTCAGTGAAGAGCCCTCAGGTGCTTGGTAAGAAAAAAGAAGGTTTATATATTCTCAAGATCAGTGATCCAGCTGTTGCTACAAACAATCCTACCAATTCCAAGTTTAATAGTTTCTATTTTTCTACTTTTCTAGCAGATGTCTTTACTTCTAGTTCCAGCTATTTTGATTCCAATGTAAAAGAAAAGCTGTTGCACTATAGATTAGGCCATATGCTAATGAGTAATATGAAGAAAGTTTTTCCTATTTCTACATCTTGTTCCAAATTTTCTTCTCCTTGTATTATTTGTCCTATGGCTAGATAGTCAAAGTTACCTTTTCCATCTAGCAATATTTCCACTACCTCTGTTTTTGAACTAATTCATGTTGACAATTGGGGGCCTTATAAAACTGCTACTCACAATGGTTTTAGATACTTCATTACCATTGTAGATGATTTTAGTAGAGCAACATGGACATATCTTCTTAGCACCAAGTCTAATGCTTTTACTATCCTTCAATCTTTCATTCATATGGTGGAAAGGAAATTCAATTCAAAAATAAAAATAATTAGAACTGATAATGCTTTTGAATTGGGTAGTGATAAATTACAATCTGAATTTTTCATTTCCAAGGGAATTATCCATCAAACTACTTGTGTCCACACTCCTCAACAAAATGGGATTGTAGAAAGAAAACACAAACATTTGTTGGAAACCTCAAGAGCCCTTTTATATCAGTCTCATCTTCCTATTATCTATTGGGGTGAATGCTTACTAACAGCAACTTATCTCATCAACAGATTTCCCTCTAGTGTTTTACATTTCAAAACACCTTTTCAAATCTTGTTTAAAACTAAACCTATTTACTCTCACTTAAAATGCTTTGGATGTCTTTGTTTTGTGTCTACTTTACCTATTCACAGAAGTAAGTTTGATCCAAAAGCTTGTTCTTGTGTTTCTATAGGATATCCTTATGGAAAAAAGGGATACAAGGTCATGAATCTTCAAACTAAGAAAATATCAGTCCCAAGGGATGTGGTTTTTCATGAAGAGTATTTTCCCTTTTCTAAACATGTGTCTTCTACCAGTTATTTCCCTTCTACTTCTTTACCTAATTTGTCTATTCCTTTTCCTTTCCCTCCAAATTCTCCTGTTAATCCTTGTTCAGATCTTACTGATAATGCTATACTTTCTGATCATATTTGTGATCCTCCTGAGGATGTGTCTCCTGATCCTCCTATTTCTGATTCCCAGAATTTCTCATCTGATAATTCTTCTATTATTTCTACTCCTTCACCTATTGTTGAGACTCTTCTAAGAAAATCCACTAGGAACCATAAGAAGTCTGCTTATTTAGAATCATATGTCTGCAATGCTCTGCATTTTACAGATGTTTCTTCTAGTTGTTTCTTGAGTCCTGTTACTCCTGAGCACTTATCTTTTAGTGATTTGTCTTCTACCAATCAAATTATGCTCAATTCCATTTCTAGTATACAAGAACCTATCAATTATATGCAGGCTGCACATCATCCAGGTTGGCAGAAAGCAATGGACAATGAACTTTCAGCTTTGGAGCTTAACAAAACTTTGGATATTGTTGTCTTACCCAATGGTAAAAGAACTTTACCTTCTAAATGGGTTTTTAAAGTAAAATAACATGCTGATGGCAGTATAGAAAGACTAAAGGCTAGATTGGTGATCAGAGGAGATGTTCAAAATGAAGGGTGGATTATAATGAAACTTTTTCACCTGTGGTTAAGATGACTACTATCAGGTGTCTTTTAGCTACAACAGTTAAGCATGGTTGGGGTATTTTCCAATTAGATGTTAACAATGCATTTTTACATGGTGATTTAAATGAAGAAGTGTATATGAAGTTTCCTCCAGGTGTTTCACCTCTTACTTCTGACCATGTTTGTCTACTTAAGAAGTCCATTTATGGACTTAAACAAGCATCCAGACAATGGTATGCTAAGTTGACTGCTTCTCTTAATTTCAAAGGATTTCGTCATTCTTTGAATGATTATTCACTGTTCGTTAAAAAATCAGACAATTTTATTTCTATTGTTGCTGTTTATGTGGATGATATCCTTTTGACAGGCAATAATGAAGCAGCATTACACAGTTTAAAGAGTTTCTTAGACACAGAATTCAAGATTAAGGATCTTGGTTTGTTGCATTTTTTTCTTGGAATGAAGGTTGTTCGAGAACCTCAAGGTCTACTTATTTCACAAAGGAAGTTCACATTGGATCTTTTGCGAGAATTTGATTCTCTACATCTAAGTCTTGTTTCTTGTCCATTAGATCCAACTATCAAGTTAATGGCTAATCATGGAGAACCTATCACCGATCCAACTTTCTATCGACATTTATTGGGTAAATTGAACTACCTGACTAATACGAGGCCTGATCTTTCTTTCACTGTGCAGCACCTAAGTCAATACATGCAGGATCCTCGTCAGCCACACCTAACTGTTGCTTTAAGGGTGCTACGCTATTTGCTGAAAGATCCAGGTCTTGGTCTATTTTTCTCCTCATCTTCCTCCTTCAAGCTGACAGCTTTTTGTGATTCCGATTGGGGTACCTGTCCAGATTCACGCAGATCAGTTAGTGGCTACTATATTTCTCTTGGAACTTCTCCTATTTTTTGGAAATCGAAGAAACAATCTTCCATTTCCCTCAGTTCTGCTGAAGCTGAATATCGCTCAATGAGAAGGGTTGTTGCTGAACTCACCTGGTTAGTTCGTCTGTTCGAAGACCTCTCTGTACCTGTGCCTCTTCTGGTGCCTCTTCATTCGGATAGTCTTGCAGCTATACACATCGCGAAGAATCCGGTATTCCATGAACGGACGAAGCACGTCGAACTTGACTGTCACTTTGTCCGTCAACAATACCTAGCCGGACTCATCTCATTGTCGTATGTTCGATCTACTTCACAACTAGCCGACATTTTTATGAAATCTCTTACAGGACCTGTTCATCATAATCTTCTTGGCAAGTTGGGTGTTTCTAATAGCCCTCCAACTTGAGGTAGGGTGTCAACATTCATTCTCACATTGGGCTTGAGATATTCATTCTCACTTTGGGCTTGAGCTCAGGTTTGAGCTGATATCAAATGGATTAGGCCCAATGTTGAAGATAATATGGAAGTCTAATATTCCTCTTATCTTTTATTTATTTTTGCAATTAGCTACACTTCATTCAATAAAAAATGGACAGTTGTATAGTTAGTAACAGAATAGATGCTTTTCATTTTGTATAAATATAGGACCTTGTACAGTGATGGGTTCATTAAGAAATAAAGGAAAGGAAATTTATACATTGTGAGCTCTTAATTTTCTCAGTATAAAGCAAGGTTTAACCTTCCTGAAGGACTTAAAACTTGGACATTATGTGAAGATTCCCCCTAGGGCAATGTTCATAGCTCAGGTTAGTTTTTATATCTTTTGGTCTGCAAAGGTGTTATCCAAGTTTTAGGTGTATAACTATAAAGACCTGTCCCAATTCTTTTTTTTGGGACTATTAATTCAGGTAGTTGGAACCTTAATATTAGCATTTGCACATCTGGGAATAGCATGGTGGCTGATGAACTCTTCCCCAAATATTTGCAATAGGCCTCTGCTTCCTCAAGAAAGTCCATGGACATGCCCAGCTGATCATGTATTCTATGATGCCTCAGTCGTCTCGGATCTGATTGGGTCATGGAGGATTTTTGGAAATCTTGGCTATTACTCAGCCATAAATTGATTTTTTCTTATTGGCGCGGTAGCTCCAGTATTTGTTTGGCTATTACAGAAAATGTTATATTTTGATTTTGATTATTTGACAAACACTACTAAAAAAATAGTGAATACCGACCTATAAATACCGACCTCCGGAGGTCGATATTCCTTGAAATACCGACCTAAAACCGACCTCCCAGCTTAGGTCGGAAAAAGCTTGGTCGCTATTCAATACCGACCTCTCGAGGTCGGTTTTTATTTTATGTCAGAATATTCATTTTTTTAAATTCCGACCTCTGGAGGTCGGTATTTTTATTTTTGTATTTTTGAAATTCCGACCTCCGGAGGTCGGTATTTTTATTTTTGTATTTTTAAAATTCCGACCTCCGGAGGTCGGTATTTTTATTTTTGTAATGTTGAAATTCCGACCTCCAGAGGTCGGTATTTTTATTTTTGTAATGTTGAAATTCCGACCTCCGGAGGTCGGTATTTTAATTTTTGTAATGTTGAAATTCCGACCTCCGGAGGTCGGTATTTTTATTTTTGTAATGTTGAAATTTCGACCTCTGGAGGTCGGTATTTTTATTTTTGTAATGTTGAAATTTCGACCTCTGGAGGTCGGTATTTTTATTTTTGTATTTTTGAAATTCCGACCTCCGGAGGTCGGTATTTTTATTTTTGTAATGTTGAAATTCCAACCTCCGGAGGTCGGTATTTTTATTTTTGTAATGTTGAAATTCCGATCTTTGGAGGTCGGTATTTTTATTTTTGTTATGTTGAAATTCCGACCTCCGGAGGTCGGTATTTTTATTTTTTATTTTTGAAATTCCGACCTCCGGAGGTCGATATTTTTATTTTTTATTTTTGAAATTCCGACCTCCGGAGGTCGGTTTTTTGCTACAAAACAGGCAGCAAATTGCTTCAATTTTTAGTTGCCCACCTGCATATTTATAACAAAACAACCCAAAGTCAAATAAACTTCATCCAACCAAAACAAACCAAAGCCAAATAAAATTCATCCAACCAAAACAACCTAAAGCCAAATAAACTTCATCCAACCAAAACAACACAATATTTTCAACATATACAAACTATTTCAAAATAAACTTCATCCAACTTCAAAATAAACTAAAATACGATCAAATTAAACAATTCTAAAAATATAGAAGTCTAAAATGTCAAATAGATACAACTACTCTTCATCACCCTCACTCTCCTTATCATTCTCATCACCCTCCTGATCAGATCTATCACTGCTAGCCGGACATGGAGGAAGAATATTTCCTGATTCAAAAAGAAAAGTTAGTTGGGCCTGAAGCGCTGCATACCTCTTGTTCTCTACATTGGGATCAACTAATTCCTTCATAAGTTCTATCATAGAGTCCATTGCTCCTTGAGAAATATTATTGTCAGATTTGATACTTAACAATCTAACTGCAACAGACAATTTAGAGTGTTGACTCCTTTTGAACAAAGGACTACTACAATCACGCAATTGTTCATAAAAGATGTTTGTTTCTTCATTAGGAGCTTCTTCTACATTTTCTCCTTGTTCAAAATCAGAATGCATCCCAAAAGCATCATTAATCATATCTGACATTCTAGAACCTTGGAAATAATTATGCTCGGTAGATCTACTACTTTCACCGACAACAAAGTTATTAAACATAGTGTCACTTTCAACCTCACCATGGCTAGTCCAAACTGTATACCCTGGTTTGAATCCATTCATCATAAGATGCATAGCAACAGTCTTTGTTGTATGATATCTCACATTTTCACAATTAACACACGGACACCTAATCAATCTTAAATTTAAAAAATCATCAAGTGTCATTGCATGATTTATAAATCTAGTGACACCTTCTGCAAATTCTGAAATCATACCCGCTCGACCAGGATTGTTTCTATTATACATCCAACTACGATCAGGATTCATCTACACAAACAATAATGATAATTTTAATTCCATCAACTAAATAACATTTGAATTTATTTAAACAACTTAACCACTTTCTAAGTCTAACTACTTTTGACATATTTATTTTAACTTATTTAAACAACTTTACAACTTTAACTAGTTTAGTTTTGACTTAATTAGAACAACTAAATCCACCAACTAAACCACAATATTTATTTTAACTTATTTAAATAAACTTAACTTTTTAACTTTAACTACATTAGTTTTGACTTAATTCCAACAACTAAATTCACTAACTAAACCGACATTATTTATTTTAACTTATTTAAACAACATAACAACTTTTGAACTTTAACTACATTAGTTTTGACTTAATTCCAACAACTAAATTCACTAACTAAACAAACATTATTTATTTTAACTTATATAAACAACATAACAACTTTAACTAGTTTAGTTTTGACTTAATACAACAACTAAATCCACCAACTAAATCACATTATTTATTTTAATTTATCTAAACAACTTAACAACTTTTTAACTTTAACTACATTAGTTTTGACTTAATTCCAACAACTAAATTCATCAACAAAACCACATTATTTAATTTAACTTATTTAAACAACTTAACAACTTTATAACTTTAACAACTTAACAACTTTTTAAAGCTAAGTGTCAACACTAGATGGACACAAATCGATCTTCCAAGAAAATCAATTTTGTCATCTATAGGATCAACTAGTGTTGATACTTATGTTTAACAAACACATTATTCCTAAATTAAAGCTTAATAGCAACACTAGATGGACACAAATCGATCTTCCAAGAAAAATCAATTTTGTCATCTATAGGATCAACTAGTGTTGATACTTATGTTTAACAAACACATTATTCCTAAATTAAAGCTTAATAGCAACACTAGATGGACACAAATCGATCTTGCAAGAAAATCAATTTTGTCATCAATAGGATCAACTAGTGTTGATATTTATGCTTAACAAATATATTATTTCTAAATTTAAAGTTAAGTGTCAACACTAGATGGACACAAATCGATCTTGCAAGAAAATCAATTTTGTCATCAATAGGATCAACTAGTGTTGGTACTTATACTTAACAATTATATTATTTCTAAATTTAAAGCTAAGTGTCAACACTAGATAGACACAAATCGATCTTGCAAGAAAATCAATTTTGTCATCAATAGGATCAACTAGTGTTGGTACTTATGCTTACCAAATATATTATTTCTAAATTTAAAGCTAAGTATCAATACTACATGGACACAAACACATTATTGAAAACAATTGTACTTGAACTTTAGAAATTTAGAAGCACCAACCTTATCTCCTACTTTGATGAAAGAAGCAATATAGTCTTATATCAACTTTTTTAGATGTTGAGCTTCCTCAGTTGCCTAGCACGAAAAGTTCTAAAATTAGTTATATATAAACTTCAAATCCAAGAATATTAGTTTTTTTTATATATATATATATATATATATATATATTCAAGTTTTAATAAGTTCAAGTTTTCAATTCAAGTTCATATCTAATTTCTAAAATTAATTAGTTATATATTCAAGCTAATTAGTTCCAAGTTCAAGTTCTAATTTCAAGTTCAAGTCTAAGTTCAACTTCAAATTTTAAGTTCATATTCTAAGTTCAAGTTCAAGTTCAAGTTCTAATTTCAAGTTCAAGTTCTAAGTTCAAGTTCAAATTCTAAGTTCAAGTTCTAAGTTCAAGTTCAAGTTCAAGTTCAAGTTCAAGCTCTAAGTTCAAGTTCAAGTTCAAGTTATAATTTCAAGTTCAAGTTCTAAGTTGAAGTTGAAGTTTTAAGTTCATGTTCAAGTTCTAATTTCAAGTTCAAGTTCTAATTTCAAGTTCAAGTTCTAAGTTCAAGTTCAAGTTCTAAGTTCTAAGTTCTAGTTCAAGTTCAAGTTCAAGATCAAGTTCTAAGTTCAAGTTCAAGTTCAAGTTCTAAGTTCAAGTTCAAGTTCTAAGTTCTAAGTTCAAGTTCAAGTTCTAAATTCATGTTCAAGTTCTAATTTCAAGTTCATGTTCTAAGTTCAAGTTCAAGTTCTAAGTTCTAAGTTCTAAGTTCAAGTTCAAGATCAAGTTCTAAGTTCAAGTTCAAGTTCTAAGTTCAAATTCTAAGTTTAACTTCAAATTCTAAGTTCAAGTTCATGTCATGTTCATGTTCATGTTCATGTTCAAGTTCTAAGTTCAAGTTCAAGTTCTAAATTCATGTTCAAGTTCTAATTTTAAGTTCAAGTTCTAAGTTCAAGTTCAAGTTCTAAGTTTTAAGTTCAAGTTCAAGATCAAGTTCTAAGTTCAAGTTCAAGTTCTAAGTTTAAATTCTAAGTTTAACTTCAAATTCTAAGTTCAAGTTCAAGTTCAAGTTCTAAGTTCAAGTTTTAATTTCAAGTTCAAGTTCCAAGTTCAAGTTCAAGTTCTAAGTTTAACTTCAAATTCTAAGTTCAAGTTCAAGTTCTAAGTTCACGTTCAAATTCTAAGTTCAACTTCAAATTCTAATTAAGTTCATGACATTCAAACATTCATCTTCTACTCATAACACTTCAATTACTAATTTCTAACTTCAAATTAACACTTTACTAACTAGTCCTAAAATCAAATCCAAAAAAATCTCAATTTAACCTCAAATTACATATTCTCAAGTTTAAACTAGTTCTAAAATATAAAAATGCTAACTCTTCACTAACTAACAATGCCCAATTTAAAAATGCCTAATTTCTTTTTTAAAAAACCTTAAAATAAAAATCTTCAATTATCTATATCTAACTAACAATAATCAAATCAAATTAACAATTGAATAACACAACCAACAAACAAAAACAATAATATACTAACAAACAATCAATTATAATTACTAGCATTAAAGCCAAGTATTAATACTAGATGGACACAAACACATTATTCAAAACAATTGTACTTGAACTTGAGAAATTTAGAAGCACCAACCTTATCTCCAACTTTGATGAAAGAAGCAAAATAGTCCTGTATCAACTTTTTTACATGTTGAGCTTCTTCAGTTGCCTAGCACGAAAAGTTCTTAAATTAGTTAAATATAAACTTCATATCCAAAAATATTAGTTTATATATATATATATATATATATATATATATATATATATATATATATATATATATTCTCAAGTTTTAATAAGTTCAAGTTTCAATTCAAGTTCATATATAATTTCTAAACTTAATTAGTTATATATTCAAGCTAATTAGTTCCAAGTTCAAGTTATAATTTCAAGTTCATATTCCTAATTAAGTTCAATTTATAGTAAATTCAAGTTATAATTAATTATAAGTTCTAATTAAGTTGTAATTCAAATCCCTAAAATTCTAAATTCAAACTAGCTAGCTAGTGTCCCAACTTCAAACTATTAAATTAGTCCTAAAATATCAAATATAATTCAAACTATTAGTCCTAAATTCCAAATTCAAATTAGTCTTAAAATCACAAATTGAAAGTACTCCTAGAATTCAAAAATCAAACTATAGTGCTAAAATCCCAAATTCAAACTATTAGTATTCCTAAAATCTCAAAATTCAAACTAATCTTAAAATCACAAATTCAAACTAGCCCTAAAATCCCAAAATCTAACTAGTACTAAAATCCTAAATTCAAATTAGCTAGCTATTCCTAATCCCAAATTCAAACTATTAGTCCTAAAATCTCAATAATAATTCAAACTAACTCAAATAATACCCAAGTTCAAACAACTCCTTAAATACCCTAATTCAATCTAATCTTACAATTCCAAAATCAAACTAATTAACTTAAGAAATACCGAATTTCAAACAAATCCTAAGATACCCTAATTCAAACTAACCCTAACATTAAAATTTTCAATTCACAATCAACAAACACAAACTAACAATCAAATAATACCTAATTCAAACTAACAATCAAAAACCCTAAATCATTCACTTACTAACTAACAATCAATCAAACTAACAATCAATCAAACTAACAATCAATAAAACTAAGTATATTAGTACTCTAATTTTGAGATACTTCAACTAAATAGAAACAAAAGTAATCTATTATGGAGGTTCTAAAAATTCACCTTCACTAAGAAGGTCGGGGATGGAGGTGCTGGTCGAGATGGAGGCGGCGCCGGTCGGGATGGAGGCGCGCGACCTCCTGCAGCTGCCGCGACGTCCTCTGCTGCTGCGAAGGTGGGTGGCTGCGGTCGGGGATGGCGGCGTGGCGCCGGTCGGGGATGGTGGCGTGGCGCCGGTCGGGGATGGGTGGGGATCGGCGCCGATGGGGGTGGGTCGGGGGTGGATCTTGAGTGGGGAGTGAAAGTGGACTTAGGTTTTGAGAGTTAGTGTTTAGGAGTGAGACTTATATTGTCATTCTTTTTTTAAGAGAATTCTTTAATTTACCGACCTCAGGATGTCGATATTTTTTAATATAATTATCTATATTTAAAAATATTTAATAAATACTGGCATCATGAAGTCGATATTATTTAAATAAAATAATAATTTAAATATACCGACCTCTTTAGGTTGGTATTTATTAATTTATTTTAATATAAATTCCCCTCTAGAGGTTGATTTTATATATATATATATATATATATATATATATATAATTTAACTACATATCAACAGAAGTTTAATTTAATAAATTTAAATATATATGTATATATATGTATATATGTATACATATATATACATATATGTATATATATAACTACATATCAACAGAAGTTTAATTTAATAAATTTAAATATATATGTATATATGTATAAATTTAAATATATATATATATATATATATTTAAAAATATTTAATAAATACTGGCATCATGAAGTCGATAGTATTTAAATAAAATAATAATTTAAATATACCGACCTCTTTAGTTTGGTATTTATTAATTTATTTTAATATAAATTCCCCTCTAGAGGTTGATTTTATATATATATATATAATTTAACTACATATCAACAGAAGTTTAATTTAATAAATTTAAATATAAATGTATATATATGTATATATGTATACATATATATATACATATATGTATATATATAACTACATATCAACAGAAGTTTAATTTAATAAATTTAAATATATATGTATATATGTATACATATATATATATAAACTCACCTCTTGAGGTTGATTTTATTAATTAAACATATATATATATATATAATTATTTTAATATAAACTCACCTCTTGAGGTTGATTTTATTAATTAAACATATATATATATATATATATATATAGAATAATATAGAAGTAATGCAAGATACAGAACGATAAAAAGAAAAAGAAAACTATGCTCCCTATTTTAATATAGAATATCCCTATTTTATCATTCTAGAAATTTTTTTTATCTATATATATATATAATTATTTTAATATAAACTCACCTCTTGAGGTTGATTTTATTAATTAAACAAATCTAATTTAACTACACATCAACATATAATATATGTATATGTATACATATATATATATATATATATATATATAAAATTTAACTACACAACAACAGAAGTTTAATTTAATAAATTTACACACACACACACACACACACACACACACACACACACATATATATATATATATTAAATTAAACTTCTGTTGATATGTCGTGAAATTATATATATATATACATAATTATTTTAATATAAACTCACCTCTTGAGGTTGATTTTATTAATTAAACATATATATATATACACACACATATATATATACATAATTATTTTAATATAAACTCACCTCTTGAGGTTGATTTTATTAATTAAACATATATATCTATATATATGTATCACATTAAATTTTAAGAACACAAAATGGTTCTCCGGAAAATGATTTAAATAAAATTAAATCAAAATAGAAAATAATACCGACATCAAGAGGTCGGTTTTATTGTAATTCATTTTCTGGGAAAAATTCCGACTTCTTGAGGTCGGAATTTGGTTTACCCGCAAACCGCAAACCGACTTCCGGATGTCGCTTTTAAAAGTAATTAGATGAAATAAAAATATCGACCTCCGGATGTCGCTTTAATTAATAGTCGAAATAAAAATACTGACCTCATGAGGTCGGTTTTTTTAATTACATACTATTTAATTTTTACCGACATTCGGAAGTCGGTATTATGAAATATTTAATTGAGAAAAAATTCCGACCTCAGGAGGTCGGAATTTTTAATGAATTACAATAAAAACCGACCTCTTGATGTCGGTATTATTTTCTCAATTAAATATAAAAAATACCGACCTCATGAGGTCGGTATTTTATATTAATTTATTTTTACTATTTAATTTTACCGACATACGGAAGTCGGTATTATAATTTTTTTTGTTTTTTATTTTACACAAAACCTATTGAGAAAAAATAAAATATTGTTATTTATATATATATATATATATATATATATATAATTATTTTAATATAAACTCACCTCTTGAGATTGATTTTATTAATTAAACATAGATAATTTAACTACACATCAACATATAATATATGTATATGTATACATACATATATATACATCTATGTGTATATATATATATATATATATGTAAATTTATTAAATTAAATTTCTGTTGATATGTAGTTAAATTTTTTTATATATATATAATTATTTTAATATAAACTCACCTCTTGAGGTTGATTTTATTAATTAAACATATATAATTTAACTACACATCAACATATAATATATGTATATGTATACATACATATATATACATCTATGTATATATATGTAAATTTATTAAATTAAACTTCTGTTGATGTGTAGTTAAATTTTATATAATATATATAATTATTTTAATATAAACTCACCTCTTAAGGTTGATTTTATTAATTAAACATATATAATTTAACTGCACATCAACATATAATATATGTATATGTATACATACATATATATACATCTATGTATATATATATATGTGTGTGTGTGTGTGTAAATTTATTAAATTAAAATTCTGTTGATGTGTAGTTAAATTATATATATATATATACACACACATATATATACATAATTATTTTAATATAAACTCACCTCTTGAGGTTGATTTTATTAATTAAACATATATATATATATATATATATATATATATATATATGTATCACATTAAATTTTAAGAACACAAAATGGTCCTCCGGAAAACGATTTAAATAAAATTAAATCAAAATAGAAAATAATACCGACATCAAGAGGTTGGTTTTTATTGTACTTCATTTTCTGGGAAAAATTCCGACTTCTTGAGGTCGGAATTTGGTTTACCCGCAAATCGCAAACCGACCTCCGGATGTCGCTTTTAAAAGTAATTAGATGAAATAAAAATACCGACCTCCGGATGTCGCTTTAATTAATAGTCGAAATAAAAATACCGACCTCATTTGGTCGGTATTTTAATTACATACTATTTAATTTTTACCGACATTCGGAAGTCGGTATTATGAAATATTTAATTGAGAAAAAATTCCGACCTCTTGATGTCGGTATTATTTTCTCAATTAAATATAAAAAATACCGACCTCATAAGGTCGGTATTTTATATTAATTTATTTTTACTATTTAATTTTACCGACATACGGAAGTCGGTATTATAATTTTTTTTGTTTTTTATTTTACACAAAGCCTATTGAGAAAAAATAAAATATTGTTATTTTTTTTTTTTTTAATACCGACATCAAGAGGTCGATTTTTATTGTAATTCATTTTTTCCGAGAAAATTTCCGACCTCCAGAGGTCGGAATTTGGTTTTCCCGCTTTCCGCAAACCGACCTCCGGATGTCGCTTTTAAAAGTAATTAGATGAAATAAAAATACCGACCTCCGGATGTCGCTTTAATTAATAGTAATTAGATGAAATAAAAATACCGACCTCATGAGGTCGGTATTTTAATTACATACTACCGATATTCGGAAGTCGGAATTATAAAATATTTAATTGAGAAAAAACTCCGACCCCAGGAGGTCGGAATTTTTAATGAATTACAATAAAAACCGACCTCTTGATGTCGGTATTATTTTCTCAATTAAATATAAAAAATACCGACCTCATGAGGTCGGTATTTTTATTGTAATTCATTTTTCCGGGAAAAATTCCGACCTCCGGAGGTCGGAATTTGGTTTTTCCGCTTTATTTTGCATAAAAACCGACTACTTGTAAATACCGACCTCCATTTGAGGTCAGAAATTTTTAGATCGGTATTCACTGTTGTTTTAGTAGTGAAACACAGGGATCTGGTAAGGGTACCTGATCCCATTGTGCGAACCATGCTCACATTGGTGAAAACGACAGCTGAAAATAGTACACTGCAGACCTGCAGGAGCGCGGCGCGCGTCTGCTGCTGTGCAACAGAGAGTTGACTAATGATATTGCTGGCCTTACTTTTGGGTTTTCGTTCCTATCACATATAAGGCCAATATCATTTGACACAACCTTTAGTTTTTGCGCTCTACAAAAAGGAATTGAAGAATATTGCAAAGACCACACATCTGAAATATCTTCTGACGGAACAACAAGGGACCTGATAGAGTTATCTTCGTTCCTAATTTTTTCTTAGGTTTATATTTCAGTGTTTCACATTGTAGGTCTCTTCCTGATTTATAAAGGAAGTGGATCAGTGATTGTTCATAGTGAGTATCGTTTGAAGTCATAGCTAGAGTTAGCTATTGGAGTTGTTGAAGTCTAAATCAACTAGAGTTATTTGTTTTAGTGGGCAATAGAGTTATTGCTTAGTTTCCTTTGTAGTAGAGTTACTACATTGAAAGGGAAGGGCTTTAGAGTTAAATTCCTAGGTTACAAGAGTTTGTAATCTGGACATTGCTCTGTTTTGAGTGAAATGAAGTTGGGTTGAAATCCTGTGAGTACATATCGTGATTTTTACCGACCTTGAGCAAGGGGGTTTCCACGTAAAATTCCTTGTGTCTTTTACTTTATTGTTTGCAATTTTGTTATTGTTCTTGCTGTGTCAAGGGACCTGGTCCATTGACGAATAATGGACGCACGTATCTAACAGAAAGCTTTCCCAAACCATCAATGGATTAGATTGATTTCAGTGCCAGTAGTATTAGCGGGGATGGTTAAAATGCCGCCTGCTACTGCTGTCAACTACAACAGTTGGATCATTATTGCATTTATTTCAGCATTTGTTGTATATCAATATTGCTAGAGTTGGTAGAGTCGTTACAATTATGTTTTATCTGGGGCATTAGATGCCGGATTAGCCTTTATAAATGTATTGTTGTACTTGTGCTTAGGATATGACAATGTTAGCCTTCAGTGATGGGGAAGTCATACAAATACATGCCCTTTGGCTTCTTGTCCAACTGCGAAAGGGATTGTCAATTGGTTGACGGGTGTCCTATATTTTAAATGGATTTGCTGCAGGACAATATGGTGATGGCCATAGTTTCCTCTACATACTATTTAGTCATTTAACAAAAAATTGATATCAAATACTGTCATGAAAGAAAATAAAAAAGTTGCATTGATATTGACCATTTTGTAGTTTGTATATCGTTGTCCACAATCTTAGCAAATTGTCTTCAAGCAGAAATAAATTACAACCCAACGATCGGCGACTATAAAAGGACATATTATCAATTATTGAAGTCGACATTTAAATTGACCAAATGTTCCTTTCTCAAAGGATGCCAAAAAACTTACGCAACAATACTCTGTGTAATAATTTTATAAGTGGAGTTTGAAAAGTTGATATGTACCCAAATTTTATCATCTTTCGAAGATATTGATGTTGTTTATGATGAATGATCAAATCAATTTAAGTAAAATATTTCAAACTCGCTAGTGAAGAAAACTTATTAGTATTAAGGTGTATTTGGTATGAAGGAAAATATTTTTCGAAAAATATTTTTCAATTTTCTCATGTTTGGTTGGGTTAAATGTTTTGAAAAATGTTTTCTAAATCAACTTATTTTCCTCAAATTTAAGGAAAATGACTTCCCTTCAAAACTAAAGGAAAACATTTTCAAAACTCTCTTTCAACTTCAAATTACAATTATTTTTTTGTTGAAAAATCAATTTATTTTGTCCCTACCCTCAAACCAGCCCCCCAACCACTCCCCCCCAAAAAAAAAAAAAAATTTAAAGCTTGTTTTAAATTTAATTTTTTTACCCCACCCTCACCCCTACTCCTACCCCCACCTCCTCCAAAAAAAGTATTCAAAATTGTTTTTAAAAGATATTTCTAATTTCAATTTTTTATTTTTTTTACCCCCACCCACTACCCTCGCTCCCCCATCTGCTCCCCTATCAACCCCCCTATCAGCCCCCCAACCCCCTTCAAAAAGAAAAAAATTTAAGTTTGATTTTAAAAAATATTTTCAACTTCAAATTTTTATTTTTTCATCCCGATCCTCGATCACCCACCCTCCCTCCCCAGGAACCCTCCCCCTCCCCCCCCCAAAAAAAAAATTGAGTTTGTTTTTAAAAAATGTTTTCAACTTCAAAATTTAATTTTTCACCCCTACACTCGACCCCCCTCCCAACCCACCCACCTCCTACTCGCCACCCCTACCCCAAAAAAAAATTTAAGTTTATTTTTAAAAAATATTTTCAATTTCAAAATTTCATTTTTCACCCTACCCTCGATCCCCCCACCCACCCCGCCCCCTACTAGCCTCCACCCCTGCCCCGCCAAAAAAAAATTTAAGTTTGTTTTTAAAAAATATTTTCAACTTCAAAATTTCAGTCTTTCACCCTACCCTTGACCCCCCACCCACCTCCAACCCAGCCCCCCACCCACCCACCCACCCCTACCAGCCTCCCCACCCCCCAATAAAAATTTAATTTTTTTTTAAAAAAATATTTTCAATTTCAAAATTTTATTTTTTCACCCCTACCCTCGACCCCCCACCCACCCACCCCCTCCCCTCCCAAAAAAAAAATTTAAATTTGTTTTTAAAAAATATTTTCAATTTCAAAATTTCAATTTTTCACCCTACCCTTGACCCCCCACCACCACCACCCTACCGCCCCCACCCCCACCCCCCACCCCCAAAAAAAATTTATGTTTGTTTTTAAAAAATATTTTCAATTTCAAAATTTCATTTTTTCACCCCTACTCTCGACCCCCCATCCCCCAAAAAAATTTAAGTTTGTTTTTAAAAAATATTTTTAATTTCAAAAATTATTTTCTACTCTAGTAAAAATAAAAGATATTTTTCAAAAAAAAAATTCATTCATAAATCAAACACTAAAAATCTTTTTCGAAAAATATTTTCTACTCACCAACCAAACATGAGAAAATAAGTCAAAAATCAACTTATTTTTCAAGAAAACATTTTCCATGAAAAACATTTTCCTTCATACCAACCACACCCTTAGCCTTTTTTTTTAGCTCAAAATCATAAATTTGACAAAAATACAAATGAAGACGTGCAGTTCCAATTTTCAGGAATAAGCACGTTGGGTGTGAGTATTTCAATAGAAAAAGAAAACACGTCTTTTGCATTTTGCATTTGCCCACTAATTTACATTCTGTTTTGGAAAATATAATTGAAGAGTTGACTAAAAGAAAATGCATTTAAATCATAATAATTGAGCCTCATATAACCTTGGAAACATTTTCAACAATTTCATGAGTTTAAAATCATAAAGACTTAAAGTTATCCACATTCACTTATAGTTATTCTCATATTTTATTTGAACACCTCAATTAAGATTTGTACCTATTGAACACTTTTACCACTTCGAATTGACACCTATTTGATATCTTTTTGTCAATCAACAATGGTGGCGAAGGAAATGATGGCAAAAAGACAAGGGAGAAAACATTATGACAAATAGTTAAATTGTAAATTTATAAACTTGCTTACTTTCATAAATCAAAAATATGACAAGATTTAATTCTAGATCTAGAAAATAAATAACCATGTGGAAGCGATAATGGTAAAGGCGGTGGACGGTGGTGATTGCTCAAAAGAAGAGAAAGAAATGGATGTGATGATGATGATGATAGTAATAAATCTAAAAATATAAGATGATAATAATGATAAATTAAAGGAACAAAAAACAAATCAGGAAGAAGAAGGAAGGTTTATATGGCTGTCATGGCGGATGCCACAACAAAGAAGAAAGAGATTATTTTTTTTAAAAAAAAATATGTTAAATTTAGTGCTTTCACGCGCTTCTCGTTAGTAAATCACACCCAAAATGCTACATAAGCAAAAAGTGTTCGAGTGGTATCAATTCAAAGTAGTAAAGATGTTCAATAGATACCAAATTTAATTGAAGTGTCTAAGTGAAATATGCAGACAATTTTAAGAGGCCGAAGATGTCTTAAGTCAATCATAAATTATAGAATTACTCCCAAGACAATGAGACAAGTGTTTTTAAATACTCATATCAGCCATTTCCAATTTCAATTGTGTAACTCAAGATTTTTACGCTAATTTGGGGGGAAATCTCAGCAATGAATGATACCGAATCGGAAATCTCAGCTCCACTAAGTAAGCATTCCACTCCACTTTCTTTTTCCAATTATACTCTACTTAATTTCACTATTCTCAAACACATTAATTTGCAGTTCAAACAGATCAACTACTCCATTGCAACAGTACTGATGATGACTCTCCAGTTGAACAAGTGGCACTCACCGTGCCCATCACCGATGATTCCACTTTGCCGGTGGTCACCTTTCGCATGTGGGTTCTCGGCAGTATCGCTTGTTTCCTACTCTCATTCCTCAACCAATTCTTCTGGTACCGCAGTGAGCCACTCACCATCACCTCTATCTCCGCCCAAATTGCGGTGGTTCCGTTAGGCCACCTCATGGCCAAGGGAATTACTGACCGAGTTTTCTTCAAAGGAAGCAAGTGGGAATTCACACTGAATCCTGGCCCATTCAATGTGAAAGAGCACGTGCTTATCACAATATTCGCTAATTCCGGCGCCGGGAACCCGTACGCTATTCACGTGGTTAGCGCCGTGAAGTTGTTCTACAAGCAGAAGTTGAGTTTTTGGGTGGCGTTGATCGTCATTATTACGACGCAAGTGTTGGGATTTGGTTGGGCTGGAATTTTCCGACGGTATTTGGTAGAGCCGGCAGCCATGTGGTGGCCCCAAAATCTCGTTCAGGTCTCCATATTCAGGTATGACCACTATTAAACCAAAATGACAGAGATAGTTGAATGGAATAGATCCACAGGAAAACATATGAATTCTATCGAATGTACGTGGCCGGTGACTCGTATATCTTTTTAGTTTAAAATAAATACTCTGTTCACTTTTATTTATCTACTAATTCAAAAATAAATTTTATTTATATTTATTAGTACTATTATCTATTAATTCAAAAATAATTTTTTGTTTTTATTTGTTACTTTCAACATATAAGAAGTATATTTTTTTCTTCCTCTTAGTATTAAATACTTATTTTTCTAATCATTTTTTAAAATCTAATGTACTTTCTTCATTTCATTTTATGTGGCATCGTTTACCTTGAAATGGTGTTTAAAAAAATAATCATGTTAATCATTATTTTTTTAATGAGTTTGTCTAATTCAAATGTGACAAGATTTAAAATTTTCCTTACTTTTTAGTTAGAGTTATGCAAGTATTAGTAAATATAAAATCAGTTATGAGATAATTTATACTATATTATTTTATGAATGTAATTTAGTTCTTTATGTATTAGTTATTTCACATTTTACTATACATAAAATAATACATAAATTTCTTTATAACTTATACATTTATGTGGATTTCTAAATAGCAAATCAAATACAATATCAATTTTATAAATAAATAATTTATCTCTTAATTAGATACCAAACATGATATTACTTGTGTAAGATTTAGTACACCTACATAATTCACCTCTAAGTTAACTACCAGGATTTAGTGTCTAAGATTTGTTTTTGATTACAAATTAGCGGTTCTTTCTTTTTAAATTTTTGTGGCTAGTCAAACCGTACCACATAAATAGAAAAGGAAGAAGTAATCTAAAAAAATTATAAATATGGTGTGATTAATAAATTATAAATATGATGTGATTATAAATTATATCATTAAATAAATTTGGTGTCTAGTCAAACATGATCACACGAAATTGAAACACAAGGTGTAATCTTAGAATAAATTTCCCCTAAACTTATATCGAAAAGTCACTTACACGCTTAAACTATCACGATGACATATTTCACATCTTTACTATTCAAAAGTGAATTTAATACCACCCTGAGACGTGTAACACCACACTCACAGGCTGTGGTGTAATACACTTGCTACCACATCAACGCTACATCAGCGCCATGCCAGAAATTATGATTTTTTATAATTTTTTTGTTTTCTTTTCTTTATTAATTGCTTTTCTTTTGTTAACAATATTTTACACTAATTAATCTCTAATTAATTATTAAAATTCTCTAATAATTATACCTTCTTCATTACAAAATCTCACCCACTCTCTTTTATCTTACAGAAAAAATCATATCCGGCTACCTTTTTCACTATTGATTCTTTGTTCTTCACCACCGCCATATCACCTTCAATTCTTCTTCGTCGTCATCCACCACTAAATATCACCATCACCATTTCTAATATAATTTTTTTTCTTCTTCACCATCGTCAATTCCACTCTTTTTTTTCAAAATCGTTACCCAGCGTCACCATACTCATAAAGTTGTCATCTTCACCAAATTCAAAAATTGATTAATCTTCTTCACCACCTTCAATTTCCTCTTCTTTTTTTTCACCCATTACCTAGAACCACCATACCCATAAAGTTGTAATTACAACCAAATTCAAAAATTGTAACCAAAATTTCGTTAACAAAGTCAAAAAATAGAAAAGATAGAAACAATCAACCAAAATCACCTAAACATAACTTAAGGATTTATTTATTTAGGTTTATCCGAAATTCTGTTATATTCTTTCTTTAGTAAAAATTATCACAAAATACAATTATTCACTAACAAATATATGAGAATTAACCTAATTGCTAATCAAAAAGAAAAGTTGTGCTTCGAGATTGTGATGTATAAAGAATGAAGAAGAAGAGATGTGAAAAAGAAGAATAGGTGTGAAGAAGAGGAGGTTTGAAGAAGAGGTGTGGGGGTAGGGGTGGGGTGAAGGGGGGTGGGGGTTAAAAATTGATTCTAATTATATTTTTATTTTTATTTCTAACTGTTTCATTTTATTTCTTTGCCACGTCAGTTTTAAGATGTAAATAAATTTACTTTTGAATAGTAAATGTGTGTAATAGATCATCATGAGAGTTTAAGCGTGTAAATGACTTTTCGATACAAATTCAAGGTGTAATTTATGTCTTTTCTCAAAATTATATTATTTAAGATTAAAGTAAAGTTAAAATACAATTATTTTAAATTTAAAAGTAACTTATATTGAAACTAATTTTGACAAAAAGTGTGACATGGACAATAATAAGTAGCGTTCCTAGAAGAAAAAATATAGCACATTAATGCTTGCAAGTCTTTACAAGAAAAAAAAATATTATTCATCATTATTATGAAAAAACATAACTTCTTTTTACAATTGATACACATTTCCTTATCAATTATTAGTTACTGAATAATAGTAAGCTATTCAATTCATTTCAATTGATATCTTTTATTTTTTTTTAAATCTATCTAAAAGAATGTTATTTTTTATATTTTGTAAGTTTTGAATTTTAATATTCTTATTTTAAACTTAACGACACTCCTTTAAATAAGGAGGATATATTATGGGTGTGTTGGTACTACGGAAAATATTATTTTGTTGGTGAGGTCGATTCTCCACCTTTTAATCACCTCCCCAGTTTTCCTTAAATACATTTTTATTCCACACTCTATTCCGCACAAACTATGATATACATTCATGCATAATTATACATGTACTATGGTTAGATGGTATCAAACCTATTGCATTTTGGATTATGATATCATAATTTAATATTTGTTGAATTTTAGTAGTAATTTTTATATAGACAAATATAATCATGTTGAAAATGTTGTTCCAATGGCAGGGCCCTTCATGATAAAGAACAGAGAGACAAAAATGGAATGACAAGAAACCAATTTTTCCTCATTGCCTTTATCTGCAGTTTTGGTTACTATGTCTTTCCAGGTTACCTTTTTCCAATGCTTAGTTCCCTTTCTTGGCTGTGTTTGTTGTTCCCTTCCTCTGTCCTAGTCCAACAGTTGGGTTCAGGGCTTCGTGGCCTTGGAGTAGGCGCCATTGGGCTCGATTGGTCCACCATATCCTCCTATCTTGGAAGCCCACTAGCTAGCCCATGGTTTGCTACTGCAAACATTGCTGTTGGTTATTTTCTCGTTATGTATGCTGTTGCACCTCTTATGTACTGGTTCAATGTCTACAAGGCCAGGAACTTTCCAATATTCTCGGATGGCTTGTTTAAAGAAAACGGTCAAGATTACAACATTTCAAAGATCATAGACCCTAACTTTCACATTGATTTAGAGAAGTATGACCACGAGGGTCGTCTTTATCTCAGCATTGTCCTTTTACTAACTTATGGATTCAGCTTTGCCTGTCTCACTGCCACGGTTGTTCATGTCTTCCTCTTTCATGGACGGTAAGGTTCATACTTTACTGTTATAGTGGGTAAAATTCAGTATTTTAATGTGGCAATAGTTTTTTTCTGACTAGAAAAGTATAGTGCATAAAGGTTAGTAACCATTAGTGAAGTTAAACCCTGCCTCGATGTATAGAATGGAAGCACCACATGACTAGTTATAGTGGTGCAGGGATCTATGGCATCTCAGCAAGTCTGCTTTACAGGAAAAGAAAATGGACGTGCACACAAAGCTCATGAGAAAATACAAGCAAGTTCCTGAATGGTGGTTCACGATTATACTACTAATAAATATTGCAGCAACTGTATTTGTATGTGAATATTACAAAAACCAGCTTCAATTACCATGGTGGGGTGTTTTGTTAGCATGTGGCCTTGCGTTCTTTTTCACCCTCCCAATTGGAGTCATTACTGCTACCACAAATCAAGTAAGCGCATATTTAATTTTCAGTAAAATAACAGCTTGGGATTATCAATACCTACAGTTTTTGTTCAAATAATCACTGTCGGATTTAGTTAAAATTATAGCTTCGTGTCAGTGTTGTGAGTTGCTTTCTTCATTTGGCAACTCTGATGTTCCACGATCTTTGTTGCTCAGACACCTGGTTTGAATGTGATCACGGAGTACATAATGGGATATTTGTATCCAGGATATCCAGTTGCTAATATGTGCTTCAAGGTGTATGGCTATATCAGTATGAAGCAAGGTTTAACCTTCCTGCAAGACTTTAAACTTGGTCATTATATGAAGATTCCTCCAAGGGCAATGTTCATGGCTCAGGTTAGTTTTCTTAATCTTTTGGCACAGAGAAGTAACAGAGTTCTGCAAATAGAAAAGCTTGGTCGGCAAAGGTGCTATCCATGTTTTAGGTGTATAACTGTAAAGACCTGTCCCAAATCTGTTTTTTTTTTTTGGATTATTTATTCAGGTAGTTGGAACCTTAATATCAGCTTTTGCACATCTGGGAACAGCATGGTGGCTAATGGACTCTGTCCCAAATATTTGCGATAGGGCTCTGCTTCCTCAAGGCAGTCCATGGACATGCCCAGCTGATCATGTATTCTATGATGCCTCAGTCGTCTGGGGTCTGATTGGGTCACAGAGAATTTTTGGAAATCTTGGCTATTACTCTGCCATAAATTGGTTTTTCCTAATTGGTGCTGTAGCTCCTGTATTTGTTTGGCTATTACAGAAAGCTTTCCCAAACCATCAATGGATTAGATTGATTTCGGTGCCTGTGGTATTAGCCGGAATAATTAAAATACCACCTGGTACTGCTGTCAACTACAACAGTTGGATCATTATTGCATTTATTTCAGGATTTGTTGTATATCGATACTACAAGATTTGGTGGAGTCGTCACAATTATGTTTTATCTGGGGCATTAGATGCCGGATTAGCCTTCATGGGTGTATTGTTGTACTTGTGCTTAGGGCAGGAGCATGTTAGCCTTCAGCGGTGGGGAAGTCATACAGATACATGCCCTTTGGCTTCTTGTCCAACTGTGAAAGGGATTGTGGTTGACGGGTGTCCTATATTTTAAGCAGATTTTCTGCAGGACATGTGGTGAAGGCCATGTTTCCTTCAACATAGTTCGTCTGGTCATATCTGTCCCCATTGTTACAAGACTTCTGTTTAAGCAGATTTTCTTGCATGCTTGAGTCGACACTCGACAGGTTCCTTCTGGATGCGTCATTAGCAGCAAGAAATAGAGGACTCTATGTCAAATTTTATGATGAGTACAAGATGTCACAAACTTGTGCCAGAAAATAATGACTGAAGAAAATGTTCTGTGAAAATAAAACTTGGATTGTTTCAACTGTTCCTCCACCTCCTGTGATGAAGTGAAAACTGTTTCTGGGACAACATACAATACTGTAAATTTTTTCATATAATATTTTCATTGTTGATGAATCTACTTCATGTATGCAAAAAAAAACAACTATTACACTTAGCAATTTTCCTCAATATTTTAATTATTTTCTCCTCTCCGCAATTTGGGTAAGGAAATGGGTAGAGATGACAAGTGTAACACCATGTCTACGGCTGAAAGTGATCCGAGTTACACAGAAAAGAGTCATTGAACAGTAGCAAAACTTAGTGTTACTATTAGTCTCATCCGAGTTACTAAGTTTTGCTACTGGTCACTAGTTATGCTTTTATGATTCCTTTGTTTCTTCCAACTTTTTCGGTTCATCAGTATATATCCAGCTGCGTATGAAAGAATTACTACTGCTTTCCCACTCCCTTTGATTATCATATACATAAACGCCTCTTCTCTTATATTCCTGTAGGACCATCGGTATATCAGGATGAACAAGCACAAAGACCAGTTATTGCTAATATTTGAAGAAAAACAATTTGGAAGGACAATTGAACTTCACATCTTAACTTAAATATAAGCATCACTTAGTTTCTTCTTACATTCACTAAAAGGATGAGTTCAGCAAGTAGGCCACAAGTCATAGTTTCTCTAGCAGTGTATATATGGAATCTCATATCCTCAATTCATCAACTCAATTGTTTGTCAAGGTGGCCTGTTGTTGGATATTGGGATACAATATGCAGAGGAGATTATATTACTTCCATGATTCTGATCACTATTGAAATATCGTAAAACGATCTCTTCGTCGTTTTATTGTTGTTCTGAATCTTGCTAATGTGTGGCTAGCCTCAGTGCAAGAACTAGGTGGAAAAAAAATTTGACTAATGACTTGGAGAGCTTTTCCCAGGACTCTGAAGAATTATATTGAACAGGCAAATTAAAGATTTAGATGGTGGCATGGGAATGTATAGAAAAGGTGAAATGTGTGGTACCACTGAAAAAGAATGAAGAAGGTACTATAGATGCTAGGGTCCTTATCTACATAAAAAGATTACCACTTTCTCATGTTTTCTTGACATTGTTTGGTACCCAAGTTGCCTAAAGAATATTGTCAACATATCAGCCTACCTTGAGTCTTTTCTGTCTATTTTCAGTGGCTAATCATTGTCCCAAAGTATTTGTATTGATCTTCATTTAAGATTCTAATTGATAATCATTGTTGTTTTTTAGTGCCTAATACTCTTGTGCAATGTGAGTGCTCAATGAATAACACAGCCACACAACTTGTTTTTTCATTAATATGAATTATTTAATGAATGGCCCTCAGATTTCAGAAACTAATGATTTAAGATGCATTATTTTATGAAAATTATTGAACAGAGAAGGCCAAAATTCTAGCTAGTTTTTGCCATTGGCTGATGAATTTGCCAAGCTTATCTAGATAGCTTTTCATCAGGCCAATTTTTTAAAAAAATTATAGCATCTTCTGCTATCAGATTGTAACGTGTGGATCTATGCATCTATCTAATAATCATCCTCTTTGGTATGGAAGCAACTAGTGAAGATATTTGTCTAGACATATAGTACTTGATTACTACTACTCCCGGCTCACTTGATAAGTTGTTTGATTGAACACAAAATATTTTAAAACTTAGCACTTAAAATAAGACAAATATTTATTGAATTGTCAGTATCATGATGAGACAAGGTCATAATAATACATGGTAAAGGTGATTGGATCGGCATCCTAAGCTGCAAGCGAAAATCTTCAAGATAATTCTGTAGCTGAGAGAAATAATTCATATGGACTCACCTCTCATTTCCCTTCCTGTGTCTTTTGTCCTCTGTTATCAGGCATTTGAAATTTGTATCATTACTTTGGCAATTTCTTTTTGGTGCCATTAGCGAATCCGAAAAAATCTTTGAAAGGAAATGAAAATATCTTCACTAAATTCGGTATTTTAAGTGTCATTTCAACAAAAAGAGCAACTGCTAGCCTGTTAAGTACAAAAAAAAAAATCTAACAAGAAAATTAATGTGAAAGATGGAAATATCTTTTAAAAGTTAACCGAGCAGTTTGATTTTCTTATACTACTTTCTTTGATTAGTCAAAAAGTTATTTGAAAACTAAAATATCTTCTTATCATGATAATTTCCCTTTTCCTTGCACTAAATAATAAAAATAAAACAAATGCTCCCATAAAGTTTATACGCCGCGCAAAGAAAGACGTTTGTCCACTAATTATTTTGGCTATCTAATTAGTAATAATTATGTTTATTTTAATTAAATGTTTTCAATGGAAGAATGATGAATTCACAAGAATAATTGCACTTTCAATTGACCGTTGGTATGAAATTGCACATAGGTAAAAAGTAAAGTGAGAAAGGCAAAAATATTCCCCACTAAAAAAAAAAGGGAGATTCCCTCAAATTGGGAGTAGTGCTTAAACATGTCACTTGGATAATATATGAAGGTACAAAATAACACTTTTTTTATCATATCATCTTTTATTTAACAGAAGTTAATTAATAATAGCTTGAACAATTATATGAAATGGGATGAAGAGAGATGTGTAATTGTTTGCACCTGATATTTTTCAACAAAGCAAAATAGAAGTCATTATTCAATAGGCAAAAGTTAAATATCTAAACAGGACTTTGACAATTATGTAAGTAGAACAATTAGCTATTTTCGCAATCTGGTAATATCATCAACAAGAATTATTATAAAATTCTAGTAGTATAAGAAAAGGAACCATGGTCTAAATGCTCATGGATCTGAGTTCTTCCAACTGTGCCTTTATTTGATCTTGAACAAGCTCTAATCTCTTTGAATAAACTTCCAATTCCAGAATCTGTTGCTTCCTCCATTTCTCATCCGTCTTCATATTGATATCAGAGCTCATTGAACTGTTCCCAAATCCTAGAGGGGTTGGACCCAATGACATTCCGAACCCAGAATATCTCGATCCATTCAAATTGTTAAACAATTCCTTGAAAATGGGTGATAGACAGCTCCTCACTGTTTCCTCGATCAAACTAGGAATTGAAGCTGCAACTGTGGCTGTGGCCTGGGGGGCGGCCATCGAGACGGGAGTTGGGGGAAGAATGACATTCGTTCCTCCACCAGATGGCTGATAGTACTGTTGAATATACCCGGGTTTTTCTTCAGAGTTAATTGTTCCTCCTCGAGACCTTTTTTTCGACTTGGGAGTTTTAACATCAATCCCGTTAGGGTTAAGATTGAAGTTAGGGCTGTGATCAATGAAATTTACGTTGTTAAGGTTGAGATGTGAATCCTCATCATCAAATCCACCATCATCTGGAGGTGGTGGGGGGGGACCACTGCTACGGACGACAATCGGTCCTGCATTGCTCCAGATCTTGCGAGAGATCTCGAAGGTGGCTTGATCGTGAGGGCTCTTAAAGACAAATTCCTTACCAGATCCCATCTTGCTCATCACTGTCCGATACTTCTTCTTCAATCTCCTCAGCTTCTCTACTAATTGATTCTTGTTGAAATCCAACTGCAACTTGTTCTTGATTTGGTCATAGAACGCACCTGTATCATGATGATGATGCGACGATGAATTTATACCACCGCGCTGGGTTGTGTATTCCAGAAATCCTTGTAACAATTCGATCTCATCTTCATCCATCCACAATCGTTGAAAAAGCTTCCGAGAATCATCCAAAACTAACGGCTTCTTTTCTTCCACAACAATCGTGGCCGGAGTAACGCCGAAATCGTTGATCCGCTCTCGTTTTGGTTCAATACAAAGTGAATCAGTTGCAGGGACACCGACAACGGCTATAGTAACCTCTCCGGCGCCGGAATGGTTCGAAACGGGCACTGGAGGAGAGGAAGTCGAATCATCCTCCTCCTCCTCCTCCTCATCGACATCTACGTCATCATCTTCATCAACAACGGCTTCGTTCTGTGGAGGACCGCTCTCTTCATCATCTTCCTCATCGTCCAGATCATCATCGTTGTAGACGACGGCCTGATCTTCTAGGGAAGCCATTTGAGAAGCTTGAAGATGTAGGTAGGGTGATGGTGGTGGGGGTGGCGATTAGGGTTCGAGGTTAAGATGTAAAAGGGGTGGGGGTGTTTGGTGGTTAGGCCGAAAGTAAAGGGAGTCACGAGCGGGGAGAGGTTTCGTGTAAGACTGGGTTGGGTTGAACGGTTCATCCATATTCACACGTGTGCCCGCCGGTCTGGACTCTCACACGTGACTCGCCATTCAATTCTATTTATTTTAACTAATTATAATTTAAAATAGAATCGATTAATTACTTAATTACTAATTGTTTTTTATAGATAAAAAACTTGCAGTATTTCAATAAATACGCATTTTCCCAGCGGTAGGTTCCAACCATATTATATATTTAATAATGAACCAATGAGAGGAAATCAGAATTTGTTACATTTTGACATTTAGGAAAATATCACGAAGAGCACCAACAACTAGTTTCTCTTTTCTTTTTGGACTTTTGAAAAAGACCGTCTTTTATTACTAAAAATAAATTATATTCCCCTCCCCAATTTTACTTGTTCATTATATTATTTTAAGATGTTCAATAATATTTATTTAATTTATAACACTAATAAATAATTTATCATTGTATGTCTATTTAACCTTTGTTATTAAATACTATTCTCTCTGTCCCTAATTACTAGTTCATTTTTCCTTTTTTAGCTGTACCTAATTACTTATCCATTTTGACAAATCAAGAAAGGACAATTTTTTTTTTACCTATTATACCCTCAATTAATTACTTTGAAAAAGGTGGAACTTCTTGAAAATGTTAAGTCTTTAATTCATCCACTTCATAATTAATAGGAGTAAAATGGTAAACTTACTATGTCAATAATTGTTTTCTTAATAGGTGTGTCAATTCAAAAGTGGACAAGTTATTAGGGACAGAGGGAGTATTCATTTTTTAATGTTTGGATGACTTGTATTTAATAAGAGTAATTTGGTAAAACTATCTCTATTATTTATGGCTTCTTAATTCGTGTGACCAGTCAATAGTGAACAACTACTTCCTTTGTTCCTAATTACTAACTTTTGAATGGACATACATATTAAGAAAACAATGATTGACATAGTGAGTTTACCATTTTATCCATATTAATTGTGAAATTGATGAAATAAAAATTTAAAATTTTCAAGGAGTTTTACCTTTTTCAAAGTAATTAATTGAGGATATAATAGATAAATTTTTTTTGCCCTTTTCTGATTTGTCAAAATGAACAAGTAATTAAAAACAATTAAAAAAGAAAGAGTGGACCAGTAATTAGGGACATAAGGGTATTATTGTACGAAGCGTATGGTACCATATAGAAATTTCCTATTGTCGCATTAAGAAGATATAAATCAGACTTGTTTCAATATCAATCTTTTTTCCAATTAATTGTTTCTGTCTTCTTCTTTTAATGTTCTTATCTTTTTGTTTGGCTCTAAAGAATAGAGAAAGGAACATCCAGCCATTTTCATTTCTAATACTTCCTCCATCCCATTATTTTATGTGAAGTAGTTCGACTCAGCACGACGTTTAAAAAAGAAATAAAGATTTTTAAAACTTATAGTCCAAAATGAATAATAGAAATTTGTGTGATATTAAATCATTTATTTAAGGGTAAAATATACATTTTATAGTTAAATTGTTACTCCCTCTGTCCCATTTTATGTGGCAACATTTGACCGGACACGGAGTTTAAGAAATAAATGAATACTTTGAAATGTTTACAAAATTGCCCTTTAAAAAGTAGACTCTTTTTTCTCTCTCTTCATAAATGTATTGGAGTATTATTTTAAGATTAAGTGGGATCAATAAGAATAAAAGAGGAATTGTACCTTTATAAACTTACCATATATGGAAATGTGACATTTTTTTTGGGACTGACCAAAAAGGAAATGGTGCCACATAAAATGGGACGGAGGGAGTACTTAATATAAAAATATGTCATTCTTTTATAACTGACTAAAAAGAAAAGTAAGTAACATAAATATAAATATAAATATAAACAAAGGGAGTACTATTTATTTATTTAAAAGGAGAAAGTAGAAACGGGATGAGCTTCGTGACTATGTAATTAGTGGAATCGTTTACAATGTGAGTTTAATATATAGAAGCTACCACATTGGTGCTTTATACCTTGTTTTGCTCCTCTCTTTTTTTTCTTAATTTAACAATTAACAACCTTATCTACTCTACTCAATGAAATTTAATTGTAATTAGAAACTCTATAATTTCAAAAGTGAACCTATAAAAAGTACAAAAGCCACGATTAGTGGTATAAATTGAATAACTCTTGAAGGTTGATTACTAGTTGAGCTTCCTACAGCCAAACTTGCTAACCAAGATCCATCCGCTAGCATGGTCTGACCCATCGCCCCTGACCCTGATCCTGATTCAGAGCCGGCAGAGCCGGGTAATGATCCAGAATCTGACCCTGATTCAGAACCTGAAAGTGATCCAGAACCTGAGTCGGTTCCTGACTCAGGTGTCGATTCATCTGATTTTGAAGATTTTTTGCTACATAAAAGGAGAAAAATGTTAATCAAAGCTTATTAAACATGGCCAAAATGATTTATAATACTAATGTACATCAAAATAAATTTAAATTTTACTAATGAATAGTCATTTACATTTTCTTTTTGACTTAAAAGTTCTAACCCATAAAAACAGTCACTAATTAGCTTGTTCTGTAACGCCAAAGGTTTTCAATATATACAATTTAAATTCAATATAGATTTTATGATTTTAGTTACCTGGTTAGAGAGGATGGACAAAATGTGATGATGTAATTGGCATTAGAACATGTGAATGTACTTGTGGCATCGTCATATGCATAGCTGTAAGATTTTGGACACGCCGACTTGAACATCTGCGAGTACACCGACGGCGAGCACGTCGCCGGTGAAGCATAAGCGCCTTCACAACAGTACTGTGGAGTCTTGAAAGCATCACACGCGCTTCTACAAGCGCCGCCGCCGTCCGCCCTTAGCTCCGTCGGGCATTTTTGGTTCAAGTCCACGTTGCAACCCGTGGATGCGCAAGGACCCGACCCGCCACTCACCTCCACCATCATAGGCAAATTGTACCCGTCCACTAGGCTCACGTCATAGAAATCCTGAGAACCCGACCCGAGTGTGAACTCTGCTAGTGTCGCCGGAGTTGCAGCTCCTCCGCCGTTGCACTCCATCTGTCCGGAACCGCAATCGGCTGTTGCACATGTACCGGTTCCCGAATCGTCAAAATTACAGCCGGTTCGGCCCCAGAAACGGCCTGACCAGCCGGTCGGCGCTTGAAATGAACGAGAAGTGTCTTTGGTTAGCTCGAAACCAGTGCTATCCAGTTTTGGGCTGCCCAGAATTCCAGGCCATACAGTATGGTCACACTTGTTCACAAATGTAAACGTAGCCCCCAATATACCTACATAAGTAAAAATAAAAGCAATGTAAATGACAATTTCATAACAATTCTTCTAAATAAAGATTAAAGCAAATTCAGAAATGTTTGTGACAGAGCATTTCTGAGTAGCTGAATTGATTGGGTATGGATTATGGAACTTTCACGTTGTCGGTGAGAGAGTTCGATTCTCAAACTTGTAATCTCTTTCTCTACCCAAAAGAAAAAAGAATAGCATTCGTTGGTTACCTTGACAGAAGGTGAGCAAAAGAAGGCTGAGAATCATCAAAGAAGTGGAGATAATTGCCATAGAGATTCTCATAATTGGTAATGTCTCTTATGTTTTGTACAATAATGTTGATAAATTAGCTTAGTAACTGTGGAGAAAGCAGAGTCAATGGTTATTGTGATAATGGATTCTTGGTTGGTAGGGATATAAGTAGGAGGGAATGAGAAATGGTGGAGTAATTAGAAAGAAATGCAGATGAAATTAAAGAAGAAACATCGACCACCCAAGAAATTAGACCAAATTTTAAGGTTAGGGGGATGGCACTATATATGAAATGGGAAATTAAGGTGGGTGGGTGAGAAGGAATATTTGAAAGATAAGAAATGGGGTTTGTTGCGTATTTTTATTTAAAATAAACAATCAAAGTCGGCACATAGGGGGTCTTAGATGGTGTGTGGTGGGGAAGGCTAGTAACTTTCACCAATTTAGTGAACTTGTAACTTGTTATACTCTTGCAAATTACCAAAAAGAAAAAATAAATTAAGCTAATTAGATAAATAGAGTACTTTGCCACAAAAAACAAACATCGTATTCAATAATTTAACTTGTAATTTGTTTACACTTTGCAGTTTGCAATTATGTCATTGAGTTGTCCTAACATTTTAACATACTGAGAGTGAAGACCAAATTATGAACTACATGTCCTTAAACAGTCTAAAAGTAACTCATTATTTCTACAAGCTAAAAATTTACAACTTTTATTTGAACAGCGAAAAGGAAACAAGAATTGGAATGTGCAAGTGCATGTGCAACTTCTAGTAAAGTAAATTTGTCATAGAGTTTTAATTATGGAAATTTGCTTTGTGACATTTCCACAAGAAATTGCCTGTGAGAAAGAGCGGTACATAACTTTTAATCTTGGACATCCCACGCATGCAAATATTTATATGGCCCGTTTGGCCATAGATTTCCCAAGTAATTTTTGGGAAAAAAATTGACAAATAGTGTTTGTCCATACAATTTGCTATTATTTGGCAAATATTTTTGACAAATATCCCAAATTCTCAAATACTAGTTTTTTCTAGTATGTAAGCCAAATCTCATTATTTGGGATCTTTTAAAATTGAAATTTTACACCAAACTTTTATCTTTTACAAAAACACCCTCTATAGTAATTGTTTGCGTTGTATTACATATTTTTTTACGTGAACACCAAAGTAGTGATGAAATATTCAGTGAATATGAAAGTGATGATATGATTGTGGATGAAAGTGATGAACAATCGGCTCAGGGTAACAAAGTCATGTGTTTTGTCTACTTCACGATGTATGGAATGATGCTTGTTGCACTCACTCCAAATTACCACATTGCTCCAGTGTCATGGACACTACTTGTTATTTGTTGCAACGAAGATTCAACTGACTTGTAATACAAACTTATGATTAGTTTTAATAGTTTTTAAAACTTACAGGTATAAATCATATTTTTCTAAAAAAATGAAATATGTTTTCTAAATACTATGACCAAACACATGGTGAAATTTTACCCAAATTTTCACCAAAATAATATTTGAAAATCTATGGCCAAAAGCTAGCATAAGATGAGGATCCTAAAATAACAGAAGCTAGTTTCAACACTTTCAGCTGCCGCCGGCAAAGACGGAAAAAAAGGGACTTGTCTAGCTTTTGTGAAAAACATTCATATCTTTTTAGTGCTCTCTTACGACATCGTGTCCTAAATTCATAATCTTAGCTACAGTAGATAGTTGTATTAGACGTATAAAATTACTAAAAATGAGAAAAAAGAATACATTCTCCCGTTTGATTTTACCAGTCTTGATTCGACATCAAGTTAAAGAGGCTAAGGAAAACTTTTAAAATGTTTTAAATGTATCAAAATATCCTTCAAATTTAGTCATGTTAAACATATGTGTTATTTAAATTAAATTCATAACCGACTCAAATTGATTCATAAAAAAGATTGTGAGGACACGTGTTGATAGGAAAAGTGAGAAGCCCCCACCCCCTTAGCTTATGATGGGAAATGTTGTCAGCTAAAATGGATGTTGTGATGAGTTACATAATGCCACCGCTGCGACTCACCGACACATGTATTCATAATCTCTCTTCGCGCTACGTTTATTCCTATTTTTAGCGCATTCCGTATAATACAACACATTACTCCTATTTTGGTTTTCTTTCTTTCCTCTTTTTTTTTTTTTTTTGTTTTTATTTTACTCATCTCTTTCAGCTGTTTATGTTAACACTTTATTTCATATTTTGTTTTCCACATAAAAACACATACTACTTCCTTTTCTCTTTTAATTACTAATATATAAACTATAGTACAGTGACTTCTACATTCTTATTTATTTACTATTCACACGAAAAATTAAAAGAGTACGTTATGACTTATGAGATCACGCAAGTACCAATTAAAATATACTCCATTATATTTCTCTTTTCTTAGTATTTTTATCGTAACTTCTTTAACTTAATATTTTTCTTGAACAAACAGATTATTTATCCAAAGTAAGGGTGAATTTCAATTCACATCTAGATATATAAGAACGTACTATAAGAGAGCACTGCAAGGTTCTTTTTTTACCTTTTCTGGACTTTATCATTTTTTGGTGCCAATTTCTGCATTTTGGCCCTAAAAAAGGTATGATTTTCAGAGACTTTTAGATGAGCATCATCATCTCTCTATCTCATTTTCTGCTTTTTCGTTCCTACAACTTTTCTTCAACATTAACCTCATCCCACTAAAGATATATGTCCGTATCTGAAAAATTCCCTTCTCAAAAGTTCGCAAACAAAAAAAGAACCTTTTTTTTTTCTTCATGTTTCTTTAATTATATTTTCTTGCTAAAGCCAAAATCTTGTATTTTATGATCAATTGATCATGATAAAAAGGTGTGGGAAAGTTGGTCTTGAGGATGATGATAAGATTATGCTCATTTGATTAATTAGTCAAGGAATTAAAATAGTTAATAATTATTAGCTTAATAAAAATTTAACACTAAAACAAAAGGAGGAGGAAGGAGATAAATAATTAATTATTCAAAAGTGGAAACATAGTCTTTTATGGAGGGGACACAAGTGGGGTGCATGCATGGAGATGGCTAACTACTTTAAGCTTTATTGTGATTTAGAATCTGGAAAATATTTACCTTAACTAGTAATTACTGGTCTTATTATAGTTAATTAAAACTAATATAATATGTAACAGTACTTGCCTTATTGTCGAAAAGTTAAGTTACTTGCAATTTACTAACCTGCACAAATTAATTCCACAATTAAACTGGATAGATCTAGCAGCTTGTATTCTTCTTTGACTAATCCATCAACTATATATGATTACATATATACAAGATTATTATTTTAAATTAGTGGTACTATTATTTAAACTTAAATAAGCTTGTCCTTAATTGACACCACAATTTGATCGAAACGGTCGCTTTTATCCTCAAGAAGAAATCGACTTCCACTAACTTTTGTTTTATGTAATTTTTCCAACCGTTAATAACCCGTATGTGCGGTGTAAGTATAGAAATAAAGTTTGAAAATGATAGAGTGTACACAATTTTATTTTGTAGAAATTGTTTATCGGATTTTTAAAAAAATCCTCATGCTATATAATTTTGTAGTACTGGAGTTGTTATATGGTGGTCCTATTAATTGCTGATCGTTTTTATCACCTTATCGTAGAGAACTCCTTAGAGGTCAACCATTCATCTCTACTGGTCATATCTTTTTTTTCTGATTCTCTCTCTTGTTCAGTGTATATATGGATTTACAATTTTAAAATAGACATTTTGAGAAATTAAAAAAATGAATTTGCTTTCATCTAAAACAAAGGATATTCTCCCTTTTCTTTTTGTGCATCTGTATGTATGTGTGTGATATAAATAAGACTTGGGAATTTCTTTTGGCAAAATCCCAACAACGATAAAAAAGATAAAAAGAAGTAGGGGTATTTGAGCCAAAAAAAAATTGTTTATAGGATTGGGAAATATTACATTAAACAACTGTTAGTATCGTTGTTTACTTTTTTTTTGCATTGATGGATCGTTATTTAATCTAGTAATTGTATTAGTAATAGTTTTTATTAAAATAACGTGTTATGATTTTAGATAATATATTATCTAGTTCATTATAAAACTGATAATTTTGTGTCAAACTTGTGAGTACTTTAAATATTTTTAGAACTTATGGGTAAAAATTATGTTTCATGAAAAATATTTCCAAAATCTATGGCCAAATACACATTAAAACTTCAATCCAAACTTCACCCAAAATCTAATTTCCCATACATATTTGGAAATATATGACCAAACACGAGCTTAATATATTCACTTAGTTACTTCAACTAAGGTTTATTTCAATTGCACACTTTAACCTCAGTAAATAAAATGTGTATTGATAAAGGTACATATATTGGTTAATTTTTTCCCTTGTTATTAAAAATTGTTGGTATAACTTGTTAGTCACAAATTAAAACTTGAGGGCCTCCTCAATACATGAAGATAGAAATCAATCCAAGAAACCATCGCTAATGGAAAACCAGACACCCATCAACTACAAAAACTAACCTTGTTAACTACAAAACGTAGTTGAAGCTGAAAGAGGTGATCAAGATGGTAACTGGATCGAACCTCAAATCGAAAAGGTTTAGATTTTTTTATACAAGGAACTTAAGAGTGCAATGTTGAGGCTGCATCATGCATCATCATCACCAGGTGTCTTGCATTACCTAAAGGTAAATAAAAGAGACTATACAGTCACTAATTAATGTTAGATTACGCTATTAGACACCTAAAAGTTGGCATAACACAAAAATTAAATTAGAAAAAAATAAATCAGAACCAAGGATGCCACGTCGGATCCATCATGCACAAGTTCCTTGGAGTAAGGGCAGCTTCAACCAACTCCGCTACACCCCTCTGCACAGATTGTGGCGGATCCATGCCATTCTCCTCCTATACAAGTTGAAAGAAGCCAAACACAATAATGTCACAATGCAGGCATTTAGATATTAACTGAAGCTAAACTTATCTATCTAAGCATATGATTTCAGTCACACACAGATATGTCTATATAATAATAGAATACACAGGAGATCGCTAATGCTTGATTTTATTGAAACAGGAAAGTGGTAATACCATTACTTGGTGAGGAACTCAAAAGCTACATAAATAGCACCAAAAAGAAAATAAGTGGATACCTCTTCTGAGATGTATTGAGGAGCTATTCCATTGATCCGCCCAATGACATTCTCAACATTTGTAGCGACTTTTTGTTTGAAGTCCACAGGGTTCAGATTACCTGCCCCTACAACAGGGGCCAGAGGCATCCCAAGAGGTCTTCTCCAAGACCAAGAAAACAACTCATCTCGGAAAAACATTGCCAGATGATACCATAAGAGTTGGTTTTGCTGCACATGGTAATTTATTTTAGTCAACAGCATTAAATTCGATCATTCCATTTGCATCATAAGCAGGATGGAAATCAGTCTGGAAAATTTTTCCGGTGTTTTTAGCAAATAATATCTTGTTTGGAGACCTTCCACCAATTTGGAGCATGAACGACATAAAACTAGAAAGAGCTAACTGGATTGCAAACTGCTTTTTGAAAGCCCACATGTGATTGCCACTCAAGAGTGTTTTGTACATACACTGTGAGAATATGCTTTCTGTGACGAAACTTTTGGCGATCTCATTATATGCTTGAAGACGGAGATCAACAACAGCATCTGGTGAGATCTGTCCAGATATTGCTTGGTTGAGTTGCTCCTTGAAAAATGTGATTGGTAAGTCTGCTTCTCGGTCATTTCTTGCACAATGGTTCTCATAAACCTCCAGGAAAGTGCTGTACATCAAATCATCCTCTACCATGCGAACCTATATCATGAATTCACATGGAGTTATTCAAAAGAAAAAAGCTCAATGTTGAAAAGTTATGATAATCAAACAACACAAAAAACTAGATATTAAGGCAGTTACTGTGAAGAATGCAATTTGCATCACTACAGCAATTATACTATAACTCAATAGCGCATGACTGCCTTATTTCTGGCTAATAGAGAAAAAAGGGGGAAATGTAACACTAGTTTATGAGGTGAAGAGGATTAGTTAATACTTGTGACCACACGGGTATAATAATAGGGGTGTGAATGCAGATGTGCCGCCACCGGGACTCCTTGTGCTTATCAAACATCCGATTCATCACACGGAAAAGCTGTAGGATCCGCTCATCACTTCTGGCATTTGGTGTTAAAGATGTCTGAACAATAAAATGGCATTTGGTGTTAAAGATGTCGAATGTCCATACATCTTCTCCAACACAGACACACACACCTCATAAAGACCCTGCTTACGAGCAATATGAGCAAGCTCATTGACATTCCAAGCCTTGTCAAGATATTCAAGGTGATGCAACTGTGAATTTGTACTACCAAAATCCTTAAAAGCATCAATCACAGCATTATACTTTCTTTTTTTTTTATGACAAGGGAAACCTGCAGCTGTTACCCGTTGGGTGCGCACATGGTAAAACCCCCACTCCTATGCAATGGCTCGCAAACCACATAGGAGAGGTTACCCGCGCTAGCTAAGCCCGATGCGACGTGCTCGACCCAAAAGGCAAACCCTTGCTTTTGCTGGCAAGGGATTTCAAACTTGAGACCTTCAACATGAAAGTCCAAGCCCAAACCACTGGGCCACCCCGAAGGGTATCACAGCATTATACATTTCATTCCACCATTGATGTAAATCATACCAAACAGACGAACTATCCCACTCATTTGGTATCTTTAGCCTCCATGTCTCAAGGATGTCCTTAAGATCAGCATATAGGCTACCATGAACCCCAACAGAAGAATTTCCAGAGATTTTATTTCCATTGGCAATGTCCATGTGACCTTATCAATGTGATGGATTCTCCTGATAAAACTGAGAAGCAACATTATCCATGTGATAGATTCTCTGTTCCCCTCCCGTTTCATTGCCGAAAAAGAGATCTTGTACCACGATGAAGATAGTCATCTAAGTTGTAGCCCGTAGATCTCATTCTTTCCAAGAGACCAAAAGCATGCTGTGCTTTATCTTGAGAACGGAGAAGGGACTGAAGCAATTTGTTGCAAATTTGTGGCATCAAGCGGACACCTCTCTCCAAAGTATATAGGAAGACCTCAACTGCTTGATCCAAGTTTCCTTCCTCACAAAGACTATGAATCAACATTACACAACTTGGGGCTGAAACCATGACATGAAACTCCACAAGTAAGGAAAAAATCTTCAAAGCCTCGTGTGGCTTGCATTCCTGACACATCCCAATCAACCAAATGTTGTAAGGTGATGAATCAAAGTCTACCCTTTTTAGGTCAATCTCAAGCAACCCTCTAACTACTTTTTCCAGATCACCTTTCTCTAAGTGTTTCTCAATTAATCCTATCGCTTCGCCATCTCGAACAGCATGGTTTCTCAAATACTGAAACCAAAGGCTAAACGCAATAGAGATCTGTCCCCTCCTACAGGACCAAGTCATAAGGGACTTGTAGACCTCTGCACTCGGCATGCAGCCATTCTTGCTCATTTGGTCAAAGAGTTTAAAAGATTCATCTACCCTGCCAACCCTTTGGAGACCATCAATAAGTGTCCCATATGTAATTGAATCGGGGAAATGCCCCTTGACTTGAAGCTCTTGAAAAAGCTTTAAAGCACCATTAATTATTCCTGATTTGCATAATCCATTGATCAAAATATTATACGTAACTATATTTGGTACAAATCCACAATCAGCCAACTGCATAAGAAGCTTGTAAGCTTTAAGGATCTTACCTGTTTCACACAATTTCTCAATCATTTTTTGCAGGCTTACACTGTCAAGGACTCTATCAGCACCTTGAGAGAGACGAAGAAACAACGAAGGGTTTTTACCTATCTCCATTTTGTAAAACATTAGATGAGCCTCCGCAAGCTCACCGGCCTTACAAAGACCATCAATGAGAGTATTGAAAGTTACAACAGAAGGAAAACATCCTAGCTTCTCCATCTCATTGAAAATATGCCTAGCCTCCTCCACAAGGCCATTTCTGCACATTCCACAAATAACAATAGAGTAAGTATAGGTGTCTGGGAAGCAATCATTTTCTGATATTTCTAGCTGAAGTGAACGAGCTTGGTCTAAGATGCCCATATCACAAAAGCCCTTGATCAGAGTATTATAACACTGCGTGTCTGGTTGCACACCTCTCCCTGTCATATCTCTTAACAAACTCAATGCCTCTTTCACCCTACCTGCACCGGATAAACCCCGAATCATAGTTGTGTACAATACAACATCAGGAACCACATTCTTTTCGAACAATTTTTTAAAGACAGATTGTGCTTCATCAATTCTCTTGGTTCTAACAAAACCATCAATCAGACATGTATATCCCTTTATATCCATAAGATAACCTTCATTTTCGAAAGACCTAAGAAGTGCATGTGTTTCATCAACCCTACCTAGTTTACAAAATCCATTAAGCAAGGCATTGTAAGTAACAAAATCCGGCCTACATCCTCTGGTCTTCATCACATTAAGCAGCCTATATGCATCATCAGTTCTCTTAGCCTGACATAACCCTGATAAAATAACCGTATAGGTAATCTTACTAGGCAATACACCTCTTTCAGTCATTTCATCAAATAGTGCGAGAGCATCATGAGTCCTGCCACTCTTACACAACCCATCAATCAAAATGCTAAAAGTAGAACTATTGGGCTGCGAATTCAACTTCAACATCACATTATACACGGCTAAAGCTAACAAAATAGCATCTTTTTGAACCGCAATATGAAGAATCATATTGTAGGTATATATATTAGGTTTACAATCAAAATCTTTCATTCTACCAAAAGCCTCAACAGCCTTTTCTGCCTTATTTACCTTCCAATAACCCCAAATCAAAGCTGCAAAAGCGTTAGAAGCTATGGGTATACCGGAAATCTTAAGTTTATCTAGAACATGCCAGTATAAATCGAAACCACCATCTTTTGCAAGCATATCGCCGATTAAATTTTTCGGAACCCAGCTCTGAAATCGCTTTCGTTTTGCAGCCCAGATGAAAAATCGAAAACTCAGTTCAGGATTCTTTCGTTTTTCTTCAAGAATAAAAGATATAATATTAGGACACAGGAAACGAACTAGTTTGTCAAGTGCTGGTTCCAGTGGATCCACTCTTTCGATGATGTTTAGGACCTCGTTGGATACCGCCATTTCCCGGGACGTAGAAAATGATTTCGAATAGACTGAACGAAAGACTGGAGAATGTAAGAGTTTCATGGCTTGAAAAAGAATGTAATGCTGATTTCCGGTATGAGTCTTCAGTGACTGAGTGGGGAATCATCAATGGGACGCCATGAAAAGGAGACTTTGGTTCACTGTTTGTTAAGTTAATCAGAGATTTTGCGATTGCGAGGGTGGACGGCGGTGTCACTGAGGTGGCGGTATGGTAATTAGGATTTTAAGCTCTCTGAGTCAAAATAGCAATTGCGTTCCTCAAGTTTATAAAATTAAACTTAAACCCCTCTCTACTCTCCAACGCTACTATCGATTTTATTCTCTTAGAATTATCTATTTTTGTATTTTATTCTCCAAAAGAGAATTTTTAATATTATATTATTATTATTTTATTTTATTTTTATTTAGTTATTTCATAATATAATTCATTTCTTTTCTTTTTTTTTCCAAATAATCCTGAATTTGCGTGTGACCCCATAAATGTTCTAATAATGTATTGCAAGTTCAAAATAGCATTTTTGTCCTTAAATTTTTTATGCCTAGATAAAAATTATTTAAATCGGAGATTTTTATTTAAATTTTGTGCATTCTTCATAGTAAAAAATAATAATAATTTTAAATTATATCGCTTAAAGTGGTGAAAATTAATAAATAAACTAAAATAATATTAATTCATGATGAAAGTAGTATATATTAAATATATATTTTTAAAATTATATTATATTAAAAAAATTACGAATATTAGAGATTTAATTAATGGTCTTATATGATATATAATATGTTAAATTAAAATAGGGACAAAGGTCTAAAAAATACGTCAACTTTGGTCGAAATTGTTGTTACGATACCAAATTTTATGGAGGACCTTTTACCTCCCTGCACTATTTAATAGTGTATTTTAAAGGTATATATATGTTCACGTGGACACATTACTATCTATAATGATGCAATATTTATGATGTCCACGTGGACACATATATACCTTTAAAATACACTATTAAATAGTGTAGAGGGGTAAAAGGTCATTTCCAATGTTCGGTATCGTAACATTAATTTCGGTCAAAGTTTTGATATATTTCAGACATTTTTCCCTTTAAAATATTATATAATAGAAATAATAATAGTATAATAATCAAACAGTGAAATAAAGAGTATAAATAATATATTTTTCAAATTTGAAAAAATACTATTCACCTTTTTATATTTGGAGAATAGAGAGTGATTGGAGCATGGATTTTCTACTTTACTCTCTAAATATAGAGAATAGAGTGTGTAATAGAGATGGTCTAAAAAACATTCTTCGAGACATTATAGTGTGAAACACAAATGCTCAAAGTCAAGTTATCTTCATTTGAGATTTTTACACTCTAGCTTACTTAGTCAACATTAATAATTATAAGGTGTTCATCAAGAAATTCTTTGATTTTTTTAAAGTTGAATTTCAAAATATATGTTTTGCCATAAGATGAGAAATTGAATTTAGAATTTTTAAGAATTTGAATAATAACAAAGAAAAAGTGTTTTTATTTTTTTCACTTTAAATTACAGACAAAAAGTCAAAAGTAACTTCAATTTGTATTTATGATCAAACACAACTTCAATTTCTAAATATTATTTTTCATATACAAAAGAAAAGTTACTTTTATAAATTTCACAATGAAACATAGTCAAACACTCACTTAAATTTCAGATCTTATCTAATTGATCTATTTTGTACATAATATAATAACAAAATTCAAACGTAAGTAGTGACACATCGCAACATTACTCTCTTCCTAAAATTACACCTTAATCTTTTTCTTCCTTGCATCCCCAAGCTTTATCTTTTTGGTGTTTATTTTGAACCATGTAGATTGGAAGAATAGTACAAAGTTTAAAGCTCTTTCAATTGTGAGATCAATTTTATCATTTGTAGTATTGTTTTGTTGAATCAAACTTTGACCTGGAGTGGGTTGAGCGAAAGTTGATTTTTCTTTAAAATGTTTTGGAATTATCAACAATTTAAAAATATATTCATATAATTTGACTTATATATCAAACATTAGAAAATAAGTTTAGAAAATATTTTTTAAAGAAAAAAATATACATAATAAACACATCCAATGAAAAAAAATTTTCTTTGTACTAAACTTAACACAGTTTCTATTTTAATTTGTTTTGTTTTACTTTTTTTTTTAAAGAAATTATTTCTTTTCTTTTTTGGTAATTATCTAATTTTAGAATTTCACATATTTAAAATCATAATATTAAAGAATACTTTGGTACATATATTTAATTTAAGTTCATAAGTTCAAAAATATTTTCTATTGATTTAACCATATATTAAGTCAAATCATAGAAACAAATTAAATAGGAGAAATTATTAAATAGAAAACTACGGGAGCATATATGCATGACGAAACAAATCCAGGGGCATATATGCACTTTGGCGTAACTAAGGGGTTTGTAGGTGGTTTTGAACAATTCTGGGGTCCAAACAGAATCGGCGTCTTCCCGAACGCGAAGTCTGTCGCACCACTATTCTCACCCGCCGTTGTCACCAGCGAATTCTCTGCAACTTCCACCGAGTAATTTTCATGTTACATCTGTTCTTTGGTGGTAAAGTGAAGAAACTTCAGAATGAATTTCGAACTTGGATATTAATTTGTTATGATAAATGAAGATTTGTCAGATTCAACGAGGCGGCGATAATGGATGAAGCTCTTTCATCTGATAATAGGACGCAGGTTTTCTGAACTAACGATGATCTCTTATATCTGCAATCATCAATTTAGATCTTCTTATGTACTATACATATTTGTTTTTTCGCTAGGCTATTCTCGCTAGAAAGTGATAAAGCTTCAACGAAACTGGTACTAATTGATCTTGAAGACGAAGATGAAAGTTTTTCCTCAATTGTTCTTCTAGATAAGCACATACAAAGGAATGCGCATCGATTTTGCATTTTCTCCAAAACTGTCCTAGTACTTATTTATGAGGATTTAGGAATATGTAGTAATGTAGATAGGATATTGATCTTGCAAACACTTAGCTGAAAACTGTGTATTAACAGCTGTTAGTTGATTCATATTGCTCAATTAGGGCGATTATGTGGTATGAAGTTTTGGACATTCGGTACTTGTATATTCTTTCAGTCTGAAATTTGAAATGAGTGTTACGCTTAGCTAGCTGCTTGCCATCATATAAGGTTCAACAATTTACTTTACTATGAATTTATCTTTTTTATCATCTCTTATGACTTTAGCTTTCAATTGATTGAACTTCTCTTAGAGCATATCAGAAGAAACATCACAATGCAAATAACGGAGAACACATCAAGTTAAGGTAGCTATTGCATGAGTGTAGAATTTCCCTGGCTTCTAGATGCTATCTATCTCAATTCAGTGAGATTGTTTAACTAACCTCTTTCCATATTATAAATGGGGAAAATGCACACATGTATTCCTTCCCACCATATGTACCAACCTCTTTAAGAGCAGCAGAAGGGCCTCCAAACTCCACCTGATGCCCGCCGTCATTTTGCAGAGTTTGTGGTTTCATCTAAATATACATGTATGCTATGTGGGATGCGTTTCTGTGCGATCTGATTCCAAACCATCCACAATGATACCCGCTCCATAATATTTGTTGCTTGATTTGTTAAGAGGTGCAAGCGAATTGAATGGGTGGTCAGTCCTGTCTTTACTCATTGATATCTTGTACTTGAGCATTATTTAGTTGCTTGTCCATGCCCCTTCTGTACATACAATAGTTGATATAGTCGTACCAATCTGACTTAAATTGTAAATTTGTAGATTCCAGCCCTTTTCTCAAGCACCTGTTGTCATATAATGTTTATTTCACATCTTACTGAATCTGATATTGGATTTTTCAGTTCTAACAGACTCTTCAACAAATTAGTTGACAATGAAATGACCTTTTTCTCACCTTGTAATTTCCCATTGTTCTGCCTTCGCCTCAATTTGCAACTGTTTCCACTTGGTATCATACAGAGGGCATCTTTTACAGTATGTAATATTTTCTTTCTTGAGAAACAAACCTCCCACACCCTGTTGTCTCGAGTTTCACGACTTTTGGCCAATTTTCACTGTTTTTAGGTGAGGTGTTTTTAAAATACGCTAGGCATTTTTTCAGCATGCTATTCATAATCAGCTTAAGATGATACTTCGAGGAAGTTTAGGAAAATTTCTTTCACATGGATGTTCTCGTCAGTGTCCTATTGACTAGAAACAGAAACAGAAACTTTGCAATTTGGCGTGGTAAGTTAAAGCTTCTACATTTGTTTGCAGTCATTACAAGATGGATATGCCAGCTTAAGTAATCCAGGCTTATATAGAGACTCTCTTTGCTTTAAGATTACTGCTATCCTCTAATCATGATCTTTCTCATCTTTTTACAGTTGTGTTAATATGCATTTTTCTTGTATTGCATACTCTCTTTGTCCTCTGCATGTTAACAATGTTCGAATATAACCATAGAAATTCGACGGAAAATGAGGGAACATTTTTATGCCTGTTTACAGTAGCACTTGGAGAAGTTTCTTAGGGTTCTCCATTGTTAAGAAGGTAACTTTGTAAGGCTTAATGCACATACATAACTGAATTTTCATTTGTTTAACTATTAATTGTGCAAAAAACAATCTACTTTAGAGCTAAGACATGGGAGTGGCCCATGGCCCAACTGCTATAGTTAATAAACGGCTGCGAGTTCCTGAATCACTTTTCTTACTCTGATCAGATAACCATTGGCTATTGGCTGCTGATGGAAGAAGGCGAAAGGTATGATGAACAACTTTAATACTTTATCTACAGCAATATATGTAGCAACTTAATTTTATAATCTGGCATTGTAGGTGTAGCTTTTTATCTTGCTTTCTATTTATCTCTTCATCTTATAATTGGGAATGCTTTACTTTAGAGTTGAGAAAAAGGTGCAACTCTCAATAAGAATTTCAGCTATTAGTGGATGCTATATAGACTGACCTTTTTTCCACGTGCTATTTCCCCTTAAGAGGTGAACTGCTTATTGTGGATTTGTTCATAACTAGTCTTGCAGCGTGAATAAAAGAAGCTTTTTACTGCATATTGGTGGAGTCTGTCAAAGCAAATTTTCCTTTATTTTGAAGAATAATCATAAAACCTGCAATTTTAAAGTCTATTTTCGGGATAAAAAGAGCACTCATGTTAGCATTAGTTTCGTCATTTTCAGATGTGATAGACTTGTGATGGAATGTATGCCTCCACTATCAGTCAACGGACCAGGTCCCTTGACTCAGCAAGAACAGTACTGAAGTGTAAACGATGAAGAGAAAACAACACAAACAGTTTACGTGGAAACCTCCTTGACATGATTTTCAACTGTTTTCACTAGTTTTCTCAAGCAAAAGTGAAATACAGATTACAACCACAAAATGAGATTATGCTATTAATCTCAAAGTAAGTAATAACCCTATTACTTGCCGAGTCTAAGCAGATACCGCACTAGTCACTAAGCTATCAAACCTAGATAACTTAGACTTCAACTAAACATATACAACACTGCCCACTAAATCAGCTAGCTCCTATCTGACTTAGAATTTGACTAAGCAGATACAACACTACCCACTAAATCAATTAACTCTAACCGATTTAGACATTTACAAACCAAACAAAAGATCTGAATTCTTTATAGATTAGGAACAAATTTACAATGTAAGCACGGAAGTATGAATCCTACGACAACGATGACACATGCAGCTCTCTATCACGTCATGTTGCTCTTTTGGAGAATACTTCACGAAAATGAGTTTTTGCTTGTGTACTTGAGAATTTTCAAGATGTAAAAACTAAGGTTGTGTCTATTGAAATAAACCTTATAAAATGACAGACACAAAACTCAAACTCAACAAAGATGCTTCAACACTCTATCAAGATCCCTTTGTTGAGCATGAGTATTGTTCTTCCTTGAAGATGACCTTTTCTTTAGAGCTTATGAATTTTCAGAAATTCACAACTTTGTTTGCCAAATCTTGAGTTTGTGTTTTGGAGAAGAGACTATATCAAAATGGACACAAACCCTTGGGACAAGATCATTGGTTGAAAGCCTGATGTTATGAAAAGTTGTGCACCAACCACATCAGAGTTGGCAGCTGTCTTTTCGTCCTTTTCTCGTACACAGACTTTTCGAGACCAGGTCCCTTGTTGCGTTCTTTAAAAAGACTTGCTAGCTCTCTCTCTTCTTGAATGAATAATGTTGTTTGTTTATGGTTGTATATATCAGTTACCAACAAGGGTTTTTGATCACTTAAACAAACAACTTCATCCGCCCTTCCTATTGGTGAAGTACGCTACACATCTTACCAACCAACCTGACAAAACAGCTGTAAAGATAGCTTTACAACTGTGCACCACTTTGAATTTGGACGGAAGTACTCTGACAAGGACCGGGTCCCTGCATTTGTGAGGATCATCAAAACACTAGAATATAACATTTTCCCTCTTTTTGATGAAGACACACAAATATTCCTCATGCTGTGTTTATTCATTGATTTCCCTTTTCATCAGTCCCAATACCAGAAGACCTTTTCCTGGATCTGGTCCCTTGTTAGATTCCTAAGTTTGTTAAATCATCAAAACTTAACATCAGCTTCAAAGTAACAACTTGTATTCCTACTTCCTTCCAATCAGATTTCGTGAAGAAAAACTCTGGTATAACTAGGCGATCGAGCTAGCCCAGCTAACACGAAACCATACTATTTCCATTTAATTAGTGATACTTTGATAGGAAGAGGTGATAAACGGAGACAAATTGGGAACTTTAGACTCTAGTTCTGTCCTTCACTTCATTGGTTAGTAAATTTGTTCAATTTTTTCGAGTAAAATGTGAAAGCAAATGGACATTTGGGATTTTACATGTCTCAAAGCCACGATGCTCTGACGTGGGAAAAACAATTCAATTTCTACATGAGGTACATTCCTATAGATTAATCTCTTTTCCTTTTCTACTTCCAGTAAGAATTTCACGTGCTATTTTGTTTTCCCTTAATGGTTGCTCATGAACTTTTTTTTATCTGCACGTTGGTGGAGTTTGCCAAAGCAATATTGCCTTTATAGTTAAATAGTGGCTTTGGTGTTATAGATTTAAATTAAATTTGAACATTATCTAGAAAAAAAGGTGCCTTGTTTGAATGGTTATCATCACTAATATTGCCACTAAAATGTTTCTTCAACTAGGCAATCATAGCTAACACGAAATCGTCCTGTCTCCAATTAATTAATGTCGCCATATTTTGAAAGGAATAAATAAAAAGGGAGGCAGTTTTTTAGTTCACACTCATTTTTTAGAAGTTTTTACTTGCCCTTTCGTGCTATGCAAATTGGAGAAAATGCGACTAGGGACTCTTTCGTATGCTTATTAAACACCATCTCTTAAGCAAAGCCAATCACTTAAGCAAATAGCTGCCCATATTAATTAGATTGACTTCAATTCTTTAATCTCAAGCTAAAAATATCTTTTGATATGAGTTCTTTTTTTAAATTTTTTTATATAGTTCAATTTCTTTCCTAAATGGATTGATCAACCTCTTTCATTAAATTTGAATATTGTTAAGGAACTCGTATTAATCCTATAGTATACATCCTGATATTATTTGAGAGTTAAATTGTCAGGGCTTTAATTTGGTTATGTTGGACTCGAACAGCACAAAACATGTTAATTTTCTTATTTAATTGCTTAGGGTAAGGTCATAATCAAACCAAAAGGAATTATGGTGAATATTCACACACACATAGTTAGATTATAAAATGATTGTGCTAAAAAACACATTGATGCTACATATACATTACAAGGGAAAAACTTGATTACATACGCCAAGAATGATATCTTAGATATTCGATCCTTTTCTAATTGTCATCATGCATCTATTGGCCTTAGTTGACAAATATAAAAATGGTATCTTCTGCCTTCTAGTTGAACCTTGTCCACACTTTCGTATATAAAAATCGAAACATCTTCGATGTCAATTAGCAAAATTAAATTATATTACACCATCTACGTCGGCAGTTGGGGCTTTTTCTACTTGGCTGCTCTTCTTCTTGTTCATATTAATATGATACAAAAATTAGTAATGTCGTAAGTCTACTATAATAATGGGTAAAGTTTTATGACCACACACATGAAATTTAACAGAGTAGTGGTTAAAATAACTTGTGAGCAATGAAACGTTGCCGCCAACTTCCGTACTGTTCTCCAGTTGATATCTGACTGCAAATTAATAATAATAATAATTATTATTATATAACACCATAGTAATTAATGTGACCTGATATTACAGTATTAATGGCTGAGGATGGGCGGTGCCTTGTTACGATATATTTAAGCATTTTGGATGTACGTACGTACCGAAAAAATCATAGTTTTTTGGTTTGTTTATAATATACTCTCCTTCCCATATTAAATGACCATCTTATTAAAATTAATTATTCCATATTAATTGATTACTTACTAAATTGAGATAGAATTAATTAAAAAAATTCTATTTTATACCTACTATTAATATTGCCTTTTGAATATGAACAATTTTCAATACTAGTTATTTCTAGTAAAGTTAATTAATTTATTAATAATTTCTTAATTATAATGTAAAACAGAAAGTGTCCGACTAACAAGGGATAGAGAGAGTGTACCACACAACAAACCACCTTGAGAAGTTAAAGATATGATGTAATGTAAGCATCAAATATAAAGTATGATGAAGCACATGGTGCAACCTCCTCTCAACTTTGGGATTTTATTTTCCGAGTATGGTGGCATGTAAGATATTGTACGTATAAAATATGAATTTTTCTTACGCACAGATAAATGGAGTTATCTTTCCTTTCCCTTAATTTTCGTTATATTTCTTGGGTTTGTCTTATCAGATTACCACTTACAATAGAATTAGGATAAAGATATAGATCAACGACACACAAAAGCAATTATTTACTTTAGTAATGCATTATCTACGGCACATAAGATTTGTATGTTGAAACTTGAGGACTTTATGAAGTGGCATAGCTCTTACTCATGGCCACGAATGTCTGATTAGGCGAAAAAAAAGCAATTCAGCCTTCCACATGGGCTGCACTCTTACATTCATTTTTCATTGGACATAATAGTACAGTTCTTTTAACTTTTTAAACGATATAAGTAGATACTTAATTTTATATAAATTTGAATAAAATAGATATATACGTGGTGTTGTAAGTAATATAAGATGCATATGTCTATTTGTTTTAACTTTATGCAAGTTCAAGTGTCTATTTATGCACACTCAAAATTAAAGGACATAAATACCATGAAATCAAGTTAAATGACACGTTTATAACCTTTTTGGATTGACTTTTAGTTTATTTTGACTTAAAACTAAGTGCTTAAAAACATTCTTTCACATTATTAGAACAAAACAAAAATATTTTGATTTATAAAAACACTTGAAATAAGTCGATCCAAATATGGTGTATTTCTTTCTCTTCTACATTTTTTCTTTCTTATGTGTAGAGGTGTAAATAATTTTTTGAATAATGAAGTTACCCAAAAGATATTGGTATCCCTTTCTCAAATACAGTTTATAATATTGAAAAACTAAATAAAGTACTTGCTACAAAGTGTAAAATATATATATATATATATATATAAAACAACTTATATATTAACATATGTGCATTCAGACTTCAAAAATTTGGCGGGCGTATTGTATTTCTCCTTTTATATAACTGCTTATGGTGAGTCGATTTAGGCCTACTCACGCAGATAACAAAAGATAATCTCAAATTATGCACATAAAAACTCTTGAGGAGATATTCAATCCTTTAATAATTGTCATCAATAGGCATTACTTGACAAATAAAAATGATCCAAGCCTCACGCCACTAAACCTTGTCTACACTTTAATATTATTTATTTTCAAAAACTGCTAATATTATCTCAACCAACCATCTTTAATTAGTACACTTCCTGTTTTCTTTTTCCTATAGTGCTCTCTCTTCATGCAGCTTTTTAATAAAAAAAACAAGAAAACAGAGATTCCCAGGCCACATGGATACCAATTCTTGAAAGTGTCCAAAAAATTGGCCGACTTTGGTCAATTGAGTTCACATGCAAACGTTGGTATATTTTCTGCTTGCCGGCAACAATAACTTTTGATGGATTGTAGGCCAAAAAACTGTCTTCAATTCTTATAGATCAAAAAAAATAACAGCTAGAATGGTGATCATCAAGCTTGTTAAGAATGGTAATGGACCATAGGCTAAAACGCCACTGCTACTAATCAATGAAACGTTACTGCCACCACCAGGGTATTGTCCTCCAGATGATTTCTGACTGCAACATTAATAACATCATTATATATTAATTCATTATCAAATTAATATTTTATTAAGGTGACATAATATAACATGGACGGTGCCTCGATTTGTTAGGGACTTAGTAGGCACTTTGAATATACCTAACATGAAAACCATATAGATATTTTTAAAAATATATAGGACACAACAAACCGACTATAGGAAGAAAAAGATGTAAGGCTTATGTATGGTACAACGCACATGGGACCCAATTAATACCCCACCTTACTCTCAACTTAAGGTTTGCTTCAAATGAAACCAACAATATAATCCTTTTTTGGTGTGACCCATTAAAGGATTATCAAAAGGTAAATGCTCCCATTTCCGACAACAACTTCAATAACATCATCCTCAAAACATTTGCAACCATGTTACTTGTTCAACAAATGTCCACCTAAAAAAGCTCTTTTGCATGCATATTACTATATTTTTTACGTAATCATGCACATCGGATACACTGATTAAAGTGTATCGTAAAAATGTTAATATCAATAGTTAAATGTACTTATATAACTAAACTCTTTTAATTTCTCTCAAACATCCTATGTTTATTGCGTATAAAGGTCTAATTAAAACTCCAAACCTTAACCCATGTTCATATATAGGAGAAAGAGAAATTAGTTGAAAATACTAATAACCCCAAAACATTTTTAAAAACTAACCAAACTTCATGATCGACAAATAATGAAAATTTCTATGTATAAATTTAATCCAAATTCTACGGGCGAATGGACAAGCTTAAGTTAATACAAATTGAGAAAAGAAGATTGGAGAAAGAGAGTGTATATATATATATGTACCTAGTTGAAGGAGCAGGACAAAATGTGATGACATAATCTGCAGAAGCACAAGTGAAGGTGCTGGTTCCATCATCATATGCATAGCTGTATGCGCGTGGGCATGAATTCTTGAAGAATTCCGAGTAATCAGTTGGCTTGCATGTATCAGGCGTAGCATAGGCCCCACTACAACAATATCTTGGATCCCCAAACGCTTCACACGCGCTTTTACACGCCACGCACTCATCGGCACCTTCACCGGTACTCATCAGCTTCAGCTCTGCCGGACATGGCCCATTAAGATCAACAACACACCCAGTTGCAGAACAGTTTCCGGAACCAGTCCCACCTTGTGGGGTTATTAACATGGGCAAGTTATAACCATCCACTAGACTAACGTCGTAGAAGTCGAGCCCATCGGCACCGTTGAGTGTGAACTCCGCTAAAGTCGCCGGCGGAGAAGCTCCGCCGGTGCACTCTAGTGTTCCGGAGCCGCAATCACCTGTTACGCAAGTAAATTTACCTGTAGTGGAATCTTGGGAGCAAAAAGATCGACCCCATAAACGACCTGACCAACCCGCCGGAACAGAAACGGGAATGGCCTGTCCTGGATTCAGCTGAAATCCAGTAGGAGAAATCGGGGATGTTCCAGCACCGGATAATATCCCCGGCCATACTGTATAACTGCACTGGTTTACTAATGTAAATGTTGCTGATGACACCCCTGTTTTTTTCCAAAATTTTTTTTTTAACAAAATGAATACCAAAACTTCAAACTTCATAAAAACAATTATCAACCAGAACCAAAACTTACCTGAAATTAGGAATATGAAACATAAAGCGAGCAGGGGAAGAAGAAAAACTTGAGCTTTCTCCATGGAATTGATGTTGCTCTGTTTTCTGTAAGTTATTTGAAGAGAATGAGAAAGAATAAATTTGGCAATGTGGAGGAATAGCCAGTGAAATGAATCTTAGAAGTATCAATCAGGTTTTCGCAGTCAGATATTTATATGGAAAACTTAGAACCGACGTTAAAGGGAACACAACACCGCCAGAGGGTAAGGTCGGCTCCGCTCAAAATGGGTTGTAATAAATTAAGAGAAGACAGCGCAGAGCTAATTCGTAATTTTGAAGGATTAGTAAAAATACTTGTAGTAATGAGGATGTGTTTAAAGAGCGGGATTTAAATAGAATGTGGTTTAAGGGGAGGGAGGGACTTTTGGGTATGGGGAAGGTCGGGAGTTAAATTCGACGGTCCTATGGGCCTTGGGAAGATAGGTATGGGACCCGGCAAATGACGGTCGGTTCATCACTTGGTGGGACCCATCATTATAAAAAGGTCAAATAGGATCCATGACCTTTGGCAGAAGCAAGTTGAAACCACTTGATTGAACCTCAGCCGCAATGATTCATATTGTTTTTGTTATTCTGCTTCAATTAATTTATTTGATTTGATACAGAATTTAACAAAAATATATGCTATCACTAAAATTGCTATCTTAAATTAAATAATATTTGGAATTTAGAATATATCAAATATTCTTTTTATCCTTCAAATCTTAAATTTGACATTTGAAAAGTTGAAATTTAAAAAAAAAAAAAAAAATGGATTGGAGGGAGTAGACAAGTAGTATTTCTAATATGTTTTCACGCTTTCTGTAATTATGTCCCAAAGATTAAAATCGAAATGGAGAAGAGGTTGATAGTTGATACTCTCTTCAATTTTAAAAAAATGTTACTACAGTATTTCAATTATAGAAGTTTTTTTTTTAAAAAAAAAGGTGTGAGGGTAGGGTGGGGGGGGGGTGATTTTAAAAACATACATACTTATAATTATGGTCATTAAATAGCAAAAATTGAAAAAACAGATTACATAGGCCAAAGATAGAATCAATAATAAAAAAAATATAAAACTAAGATGTTTTCACTGTGGCCAAAAAAATTGAAAAAGGAAACGCAAAGTGGATGCTTATATCGTTTAATTGAAGGCGTTAGCTAGTTGAAAGCTGTAATTGTTTATGAAAAAGTATTGAAGAGCACATGTGATTCTGATTCCTCTTCCTGCAAGTATGGCTTAACTTTTGGGTACGATGCAAAGCAAAAAAAGACTGGCTATTAACACACAATACTTGTCGCACTATTTCCAAAGGGAATAATCACTACAAACCATTCAATCAAAAGATTTACCATTATTCATTAAGCATTTGCAAAACTATATACTGTTACAGTCAATGATTCTATTAAGCTCTATTTGGGATCAAGAAAGTGGACCACAAAAAGTGAAAATAAATCTATTAAACCCAAGTTACATACTAACTTTGCAATAAAAGTGTTCCACATATATAGTCAAACATAAACACACAGACATAAGAGCTTCCACTTCACCTACCAGTTTTTGAATCTAGAGGAAAAGAAACAGAAGGCAGAAAAGCCCTCTGGTGAAGCACCATAGTATCTTGAATCACTCGTAATATAAATCAGTCCAATTATTAGCTCAAATCTATACTTCCTGGGAGAACTTTTTTTTTTTTTTTTTCTATGACAAGGAAAACCCGCAGCCGCTACCCTTTGGGTGCGCATAGGATAAAGCCCTCGCTCCTATGCAATAGCTCGCAAACTACTTCTTGGGAGAACTTGAACAAGAAATGAATTCAAACACTGAATTAGCAAAACACGTCAGCCGTTTAAATGTCTACGATAGTAGACACTTCACCACTAGCCAAAATTTGACCCTGGCCGGGAAGAATTTCAAGGATAGATGCACTAGACAAAACTAAAATGAAGATTCAAGTCAGTTACCTCCTCCACAAGGATGAAAACTTGGTTTAAAAACTTCACATGTAAGGATTACGAAGGAGAAGCAAGCTGAGAGGCATGGGGGAGTTCAGCTGGAACAAGAAGGCTAATTCTCATTTCCTCAAGACAGTGATCAGATAAGCAATCACAATGAAGTAAGAGAAGCCGGATACCACTTTCAATCGGGAATTTCATGGGAGTAGATTTGCAAGTTCTAGATTCAATAATTCGCATTAGACCCGATGATTTCAGCTAGCTATTTATCTTAAGATGAAGTTCCAAAACTTTGTTTGAAGAAAACTGATGGGTTCTAGTATTAGCTAATTTCTAACTTTCACTATTTCACTAGCACTTGAACTGTTCAATAGAGAATCCAAATTGCATCTTCACACAGAAACCATAAAGGCTAGACTAGTGCATCTTCCCATGCAACCATTTATGACCAGAAAATGTCATAAATCATAATCATTCCATGACCAAAGCGACGAAGAGGCAGAACTAAAACAGCCTACAAAAAAGTGCAGTCTATAAAATCCTTCAAGGACAACATGACAGACCGAGCACAACTCTGCCCTCAAGAAGTGATTTGCTTAATTCAAACCCCGAGCCCTAATCCCTTCTTATCTGAAACAAAACTACTGGCTTCATACACCAATAGCCAAAGAGCATGAGGATTCCTTACACTAAAGAACATCATTAAAGTCTACATTTAGTCCCTGAACCATAAACCCTTTCCATATAATTTTAGAAAGATGTGCAAAAGTAAAATAAAGCAAACAGACCTAAATAAGCCAATTGACAAAGAAAGCGAGATTATTAGTATAAACTTTGTCTCGTTATTCACGACTCTGATAATATGACCAGAGAGTTCTGGCACCATGCTACTATAGAATTTGAAAGACCAGAATATTCAACAAAAGGACATTATGGAACCACAAGTCTCTCTCACATGATCAATCAAGCATTATCAGTCTCTCTTACATGATCAATCAAGCATTATCAGTCTCTCTCACATGATCAATAAAGTAATTAAAAAGTCTAAAAAGGGAAAATGGTTCTATTTCAATCAACTATACTCCAATTATTCAATCCCAAGCTAGTTAAGATCAAATGTTATTTTAAAACTAACCTTCGCAGAAATTTATTCCCCAGCTAATTCTGAAAAATTGAACATCATTTGGCACCAACTAATAAACGCACCCGGTGCATGAAATATCCGACATTAAAAGGTCCATCATCCATGAAATGGACACATCCCAAGGAGATGTAATGTGGACAACCTACCTTAATGCAAGCATAAGTGGTTGATTCTAGGGCTCAAACCAGTAACATATATAGGTCACGGAGACAACTCACCACTACTATGCAATGCAAGCATAAGTGATCTCTCACTATCACTAGATCAAATCGTTTCTTCCATATCTCTCACGTCACCAATAAGTCATTCTAAGTGTTGTTTCAATATATTATTCCATCCTTCCATTTCAGTCGTTTTTACACGTTTATTTTTTCAGCATTCCAACTTTTTTCAGAAGTAAGATGGCAATAACATTAACAGGTGATAATTTTCAGTGTAAAAGGGATTGGAACTACAAGGGATGTGGAGAGAGATTTGGACTCTATGACATTTTTTTTTTCGAGATAGATCGAATGGAATAACAAATTTTAGAAAGAATCCTAACTTCAATAAGAACAAAACTGTTAGCATAGGACACTTTGCTAGATTACTTGTTTGAAGACAACTCTTTTCATAAACGACAACTCTTATTATAAAAGGAAAAGATCACGAGCACCCTTTAGCTAAAGCAACACGCTAGAAGCCAATGAAAATGCTGGTTTGTAAATCCTAACTTCAACAAGAACAGAACAGTTAGCTTAGGATACTTTGCTAGATTACTTGTTTGAAGACAACTCTTCTAATATAGGACAAACTCTTTTTTATAAAAAGAAAAGATCACGAGCACTATTTTCCTAAAGCAACACATTAGAAGCCAATGAAAATGCTGATTTGGAAATTAAACCAGTGTTCAAATTTGGAATGTGGTGGGATATGTCTAATAGGCAATTAAAAGAATTTCCAATTGGCATCTAAATAGAAAACACTAGTTTGAATATTTGAACACTAGAAGGGGTAAGGCTAGGTACACACCACCCTCCCAGACCTATTGGCTATGTTGTTGTTGTTGTTGTTGTTGTTGTTGTTGTTGTTAGTTTGAACAACAAAGCAGCATATTCTTAACAAACAAACAAGACAAATACAAGTATAAACACAAGCAGTGATGAGAAAGATTCCACATAGAGGGCAATTACGTAGGACAAGCTTAGTATCAGGCTCACAACTGAAGTCACCTAGCTTAATCAGCATCATGTGAATTCTCATGTTTTCCCCATGAAGCACATATATATATGTGTGTGTGTGTGTGTATTGTATATGGTATCATAATTATTTTAAGCATAAAAGATTTGCTTAAAGTGCAAGAATTGAACCTTCAGCTTTTTTATATACTTGTATATAAACCATCAACAAAAACTTTGCATCCCAAGAACATGAATTCAAACAGCTCTGTAGAGCTACTCCGAAAGCACAACCGGTCATATAGCTAATCAAAGAACAACTGGAAAAACATGTCACTGCTAAGAAAATGAGTACTAAGAGGATACAGAGAAAAAAGAGAAAGATCATGTACATGATCAGTTCACGGACTGGCTAGTGCATTCTCTAGCAAAGTGACCCGCCTCTCCACAGTTGTAACACTTGCTTCCTCCATTACCACCACCAGATCTTCCAAAATTACTACCACCACCACCTCCCCCACCGGGACAGTCTCTTGCCAAGTGTCCTTGTGCACCGCATGTATAACAAGCACCACCACCTCCACCGCCACGGCCGCCAACACGACCAGCACTCGGGCAATCTCGAGCCATGTGGCCATACCCACCGCAAGTGTAACAGACACCACCACTTGCTCCTCCACCACCACCGCCACTACTACCGTCACAATCCCTAGCTAAATGTCCAGCCGCACCACAGTTATAACACCCGCCTCTGCCACCACCTCCACCTCCACCTCCACTGTTGCGATCACAGTCCCTAGCCAAATGTCCCGTCCTTCCACAGTTATAACACTCACCGGCGCTACGATATCCACCATCATTGCCGTTCCTCCGATAACCACCATCATCACCACCATAACCGTAACCCCCACCCCCGCGACTGTTACTGTTTCCCCTGCCATTACCGCCACTATCGAGAGGAGCACCATCAGGCCCAGTGACATCAATAGCCTGATACTTATCTCCCTTCACAGTCATGGTGAACTCCACTTTCTGGCCTTCGTAGAGAGAACGGTAGCCATCAGATTTGATCTCTGATTGATGAACGAACAGATCTTCGGATCCATCATCAGGTTTGATGAAACCGTAACCCTTTGGGTTATTGAACTTGGAAACTGTCCCTGTCATTCTCGACGCCTCCACCGCCATTCTTAACCGATCTGTTGATCAGAACTCCGCAAAACCCTTGAGAATGTTCTAATTCTATGACAGATTTTTTTATAAAGTGAAGCCTAGGGGAAACCCTAAATAGAGTTTCTGCGTCTAAAACCGTTTTAAAAGGCGGCGTTAGCGATTTTCGGTTAGGTTTGGATCTAAGATCGTTGTAAATTTATCTAATGTTATTTATTTATTTATTGTTTCGTGATAGGAATAGTTGGAAAAAAAAAAATCATAATGTTTCAAAAATTGAAATTGAGAGCATGGTAAGAGATTACAAATTAGAAAATCAAATCTATGAAAGTTTTTGTAGTCAATCAATTGAATCACTATGATTTTTCTGCGTGCTAAAAAGTTAAAAAGAGCCACCAACTTTTGAAAATTTATATTCTAGAATTTGTTTATTTTGTAAATTAGGACTAAAAAGATAATCAAATATCATTTTGGTCTATAGATGTTGATAAATACTGCTGTAAAAAAGATGGCCAATGTTTCAAATAATGGCAATTTGCTGTTGAATAAAAGAAAAACCACATTACAAAGATTTTGGTGTATTATTTTTTATCTTTTACGTGTAAAAACAAATATCTTTTATAAGAAACGTAAATAATAAATTCATAAGGAACTAACTATAAAACTAATTGACCCATACCTCAACAAGGATGTTGTAGTTAAGAAAATAAAAAAACAAGAGATTGTGATTGGGTTGATTCAGCTATATGTTATTGAGACCCAGACCCTCAAAATTCAACTTTTTAGAGGGACAAATGCGAATATACTGATTCATTAAAAGATACAGATGAAAGATTTAAAAAGGGAAGTCCCAAAAAATGAAATTAAAATTTCAAAGGAAAAATTTACCTATCTACATGGATGCAGGGGGAGAGAAGCATAAAGTCGGCTCATATTTGTACAAAGAAAAGTAAAAATATTTAGTAGACTTCAACATTCCATTGCTCTGCCTTCTTCAATTGCTTCTTGTAGTCCGCCCAGACAATACCTTCAAAAGTACAGTAAATGTAAGCCTTCGATCGATATCTATACGACAGTAACAACAACTATGCCTTAATCCCAAGCAAGTTGGGGTTGGTTATATTAGTTCCAAACTGATTAATGCATATTTATAGTGAATGAGTAAAGTATGAGGATTTTATCAATGTGTGGAAAAAATGATGACATAGTTTTGACATATGTTACCATCTCTTTCTGCAAGTGCAGACATAATTTCATCAATTCCCTGCTCCATGCCCTTGAGTCCACACATGTAGATGAAGGTGTTGTCTTTTTGGAGCAAAGTCCATAGTTCTTCAGCATATTGAGCCATTCTGGTTTGAATGTACATCTTTTCACCCTTTTCGTTCGTTTGCTCTCTGCTCACAGCAAAGTCCAATCTGAAGTTTTCTGGGGCCTTCTCCTTCATTTTCTCGAATTCCTACAACATAGCAACATGAAAAGTCCCAACTTCAAAATATGATCAACTTTGCCAGAAATACTTTGATTCAGCTGAGTAAACTGTGCAGATAAAAAAGTATTGATATCCTAGAAAATCACCTCCTTGTAAAGTAGTGAGCTGCTGGTGGGAACACCCAAGAAAAGCCATGCGGTACCGTTGAACTACATAACACCAAATCTATGTCATTCAGCAGATTAATGATCGGAGGTAAGAAAATGCTACATATGACTACAATGAAATTCTGCCGAACCTTTGGATAAACTACAACGACAACAACATACCCAATGTAATCCCACAACCTTTGAATAAACCAATGTTGGATATTTTTAAATGTTTAAGAACCATTCATCCTCGACTCAGACAACACTTAATAGTTCACCATTTCGTCCATCTAAAACTCTCACTTTTATACCTAACTTTATCTCATTTGATACACTTTAAAGACTAATCAGACTGGTCAATTGTTTCTGGATCTTTAGTTCGAACAAGCAAAAGCTTTTGCCTATAATCAAGCAGTGTTCTTTTAGTTCTTTTCAATTCACTAGCATGTCCATGAAGCCAATCAAATTAGAATGAAGAGAAACTATCAAACAAATGTTTATTTTCTGTACCTTGTAGTCCTCGTGTTTCTCAAAGAACATTTTCCACAGGAATGAACGGAAAGGAGCAATTCCAGTTCCAGTGGCAAGCTGAGACAGAAATTCAAATTAGAAAAAATGCATAGTCAAATTGAAAGGCAGTAGATATATCTTAGATGACAATAATGTAGCTACAAATAAAATTCACCATTATAACGGTGGCATTTGGATCTTTAGGCATGAGCATTTCTTTGCCTACAGGTCCAGTAATCTTGACCTCTGCTCCAGGCTTCAAGTCACCTGCAATATGTAACATTTGAAGTTACATAAGGATCAAGTACATGCCAAGCATCATCTAGTACTCCTACTATATATAACGAACAGTCAAACTAAAATAAAACGAATAAACCTTAACATCGTCTATGAAATAAGGGAGTCGTGGATTCTTACATAAGAAGTTTGAGCAAACTCCTTTAACTTCTTCCCCTTTGTCATTGGTGTACACAAGCCTCTTGACACACAGGGAAACCTAAATAAAACCTCAAGTCAGATACTTTTGCTCACCGTAAAACTTGCAGGCCCCTAAACTATGAGTAATATTTGGACGGCTGGCTTATTTTAGGTGCTTTTAAGCAGTTTTGAAGTGTTTGGATAAAGTTAAAAAATGTTGATGAGCTCTTATTTTTAAGTCAAAATGACAAAAATAAGCCAAAAATTATAAGTTAGAAATACTAACTTCTGACTTTTAGCTTATCATAAGCCAAAAGCCAATCCAAACAAGCTCTAATATTCTAATGTATCACCCTATAGTATATAATCTCAAATTTCTACAGTTACATTTGTTGGCAGACTTGCAGACCCCAAAACAACTATGAGTATTTTGGAATTTGTATAATGTATCACCGATAGTTGTTGGTAGAAATGATAATCGCGCCAATATTAATCACAGTCAAAGCATATGATTATCAATCTGTTAAGAGTTAACTGTAATATTTGAAAATTTTCGAATATATAGGAACTCAAAGCTTACGGTTTTGGAGTCACCGAAGTCACCAAGGGCACTGCTAGCAATTGAGTACAATCTAAGCTTGTGAGGCTTCCCATTGGCATCAACACCATCAGCAATCACACCAATGGATTGTCCTTCTCTATATGGGACCTCTCCTGATCAACCCATTAAAATTAATTCAGCTAAAGTAAAACTCACCAATTTATACAACAATAACATACCCAATGTAATCCCACAAGTGTATGCAGCCTTACCCCTACCTAGGTGAAGGTAGAGAGGTTGTTTCTGATGTGCCCTCGCCCGAAGCAATTTACACAACAAAACAAAATCTAATGATTTGCTAGATTAAGAGGATACCCTCAGTGCTAAAAACCATGTGCCAAGTTTCACCAGGTGCATCATCACCAGTGATCTTAGTGTTTAGTAGACATCTACCAACATAAGGTTCCTTTGGCCTGAATTTATTCACAATCACACCTTCATCCTGTTTCTTTGAAATCTTCTCAACTTTAGCAGGAGCCTCAGTGGTCACTTGGGCTCTGATAGAAACTAATCTACTACCACCAGACACATTTCTGTAGTACAAAGGCACCTGTCATCACAAATTAATCCATAGTCAGTATTAAAGTATATCACAATTTGCAAAAAAGTAAATTGAGTAATTTACCTTGTTGAAGTTGATTTTGTCAGTGGAGATGATGGAGGCTCTAGAGGAAAAAGAGGTGGACTTGGATGAAGGAAGAGAAACTGCAGCACTTACTGCAGTAGCCATGTTTATGAATTATGAATACAGAGAATTAAGAGGGGATATTGGTGAAGAAGGAAAAATAAGGAGAAATGGGAATTGGGATGTTTTTAGTAGAGATTGGGTAGTGGATTATGAATTGGGTGGAGGAGATTGGATGTGAGGATAAGAGAAGTGTATGATTCTACAGCCCTTAGCCTTTGCTCTTTTGGCACTCTGTTTCTAACTAATTTGTGGCCAACAACGATCTTCTTGATATTTATTATTGATTCCAACCAAAACAGATATTTCATGTAACAATTAAACTTATAACTTATATGCACACACCACACTGCTGGGAGTGATTCACCCTTAATTACAAGTCTCGGGCTCTAACCTGAATATGAAGAAAATATAGTTTAAAAGCGCCACCCCCAAATGGGCCATACAATGCGCGAGTCGGATTTAATCGGAGCACCAATGTGGACTCCGGTCTAAAAAACCAAAAAAAAAAAAAAAAAAACTTATATGCGCACATTGTGATTTATGAGTTGTGACACTAAAAAGAAACTTATAATATCTAGGATAATATAACTTGTCACTTATTAATTATCTGCTATTACCAAATCAATATTACATGGTAAATAATTTTTGCATAACCAAAACAAGGAGGCAAACTATAAGATTTAACTATCATTTGATCATAGATTTTGAAAAATTATTTTTAAATATTTATTTGGCCACAAGATTTGATCAGATTTTAATATTTTGTAAGTTCTCAAAAATTGGTTCAAATTGGTTTTCCACTCACAAACTTTTTAACAAAATCAAATAAAATGCATATTCAAACACAACTTTAAATTTCAAAAATCATAATTTTAGAAACTTATTACTTTTTAAATTTCAAGTTTCACGCAAATATCAAATCTGTATATTTTTTCAAGAATATGAGCTAAGCATTTTGTAAGGCTTTGAAATTGATGTCCAGTTAGTAACAATTAACAACATGATTTTAAGATGAAAGAAGTTATGGTAAAATAAGTTTAAGATTAAATCAAACATTGAATTAGGTGAAACTCTTCGTATTAGTAGTATCCTTTTTACATTTTACATATTGAGCGCAAAGAAAAGAAATGTCTTTTATTTAAAACATAAAATGGAATTGCGACGTAAAATAATTTTAATAAGTTTGAGATTAAATCAAATAAGAATTATTTCATATTTAGTGTTAACACTTGACAACATTCTGAATTATATCACCAATTCAATGTGATATTTGTTGGGTCAGACTTGTCGAAAAAGTTTTGGGCATAACAACATTTTACCATGACTCCGTACCAAGGAGACTCAAACCCGAAATCTCTTGATTAAAAATACAAGAATATTTACCACTTCACCACAATTCTCTTTCATGTTTATTGTTTACCAGGAGTTAGTTGCATATGTACACATCCTGTCAAAAGTATACAGCTTAGCACTATTTTAATTTCAGCTAACATTACAAGCAATTTGCAGCCAATGGCCACTAGTAACCACTAACCAGTCAACACTAATTAATTAGGATGAGACGTATTTTATCTTTGTAAATCATCTTTTCCTAGTTATGAATGAGAACTCTAAGGACCCAATTGGCCCCAAAAAAACTTAGGAAAATTTTGAGAAAAACTTGGAAAATGGTGTTTGGCCATACAATTTGTCATTACTTGGTAAATAAATATTTGGCAATATCCCAAGGAACTTCTAAAAATTAAAAAATAACTCCAAATTTTATATTTTTTAAAAAACACCCATCATTTATTAATCCAACTAATATTATCTACCTCCTCCGAAAAAATTTGAGTTATAATTTGAGTGACAAGATTGAGAAAAAAGAACAATTTGTTTAAATGAGTTATAATTCATTTGAATCAATGACAAGTTTGAGTATGCGAATAATGTATTGCTCTTGCCCATATTGTTATTTTGTTGTTGTTGATTGTTTTCAATTATGTTATAAAATTATTTTTTAATGGAACATGTTCATTATAAAATGATACTAATACAAACTTAAAGTATTTTTAGTAATTATTACTAAAACTTACGGGTAAAAAAAATATCAAATATTTCTCCCAAAATTTATTGCCAGAAACATGATGAAACTTCACACAAGAATATTTGAAAATTTGGAGCGAAACTCATCTGAGCATGACAGGTTTTCGCGATTGAAGCGTAATCTGGAAATTTGAAAGTTTCTCAACTCTCAAGTACTTGGATGAGGTGTGAATCCCTCAATATTTTATCCAAGCAAAGGAAAAAAATATGCGGGCAAAATCTTCTATGATGACAAAAGTATAGACACCTTTTTAATCAATGTGATTAAAAGCTAGATAGAAAATGTTGGAAGCCCATTTTTTCAGTTACAAATAGAGTTTGTGAAAGCTGGCTTAAGTTATCTTTTTTATAAAGTATGCAGTCACCAACTGTATAATACAAAGACAGGTTGAAAACATCCAGTATCCAGACTGGGGCCTTTGGTGCCCACTTTGATTTCTCATTTCTGAAAGAATTCACTCTTCTTCTGAAAAAGAAAAATAGAAATTCACTCTGCTGCAACAAGTTCATGGATTGCTGCTCACAGGAGCGGAGCCAGAACTTTTGACATGGTGATTTGATAGCGTAAAAAGAATAGTCTTGCGCGAGACTCAAGCCCGCAACAATGAGCTGCAAATCGTATTGTGTTAAGGGGATTTAAAACTTAATGGATTAACCTTATATATACTTGTAGTTCCGCCTAGAGGTGGCAATGGGGCAAGTTGAGTCAAATTTGAGTGGGTCATAATGGATTAAGACAATAATTGGGTCAAAATGAGTTAGGTAAGAGGTTATAGTAACGGGTTGGGCTGTTTGGGTTTGATTTTGCCACCCTTAGTTCCGCCCCTGATGGCTCATTACTCCCTATTCTCTGGGATCTAGAAAGAATAAAAAGAAAAAAGTTCCTTCGTGAGAAAGCTGCTGCTTTCTTTATTGAAATGTCATGGGTCAAGAAAGGTGTTTCTAGGTTGGAATCAGTTTTCTAGATAGGTCCAATCTTAAGTCTTCATTTTTGTCAAATTCAGGGCCTGTTTGGCTGGGTCAATCACCTCAGCAAAAGAAGGTGGGCATCAACCAAATCAGCTTTTTATAATGGAAAAGAAAAAGTCATGTGCTATTCGGGGTTTAACACAAGTCAGCTGCATTTGTAGGGTAGACTTAAACATATGATATTAGTTTCAAAATATCAAGGGGGCAATTACTTAGTCTCTTTTTTCTTTTTATAATCGAGAAATTCTCATGGGTCATTGCGAATTACTTGGACCTCCTCTATACCATGGTGAAACTATTCATCTACTCCAATATGAGAATTACCATTACGGAGCAAACCTCTGGCAACTTTCTCAAGTCTTTTCAAGGAACAACAAGATCAAAATAGAAAAATAAACTTTACAAGTATTGAGCTAAACTCATTGACCTACCTCCAAATTCATCAGCATTTCTCTTACAATAGTTAGTCATAACACAATTTATCACAATTGTTAAATTAGAGGGAGAGTTTTTCAGTTATTCACCTTGGTTAGCATACTAGAATTCAAAAAATCATTGCTTGTTAAGTTTACTTTCATTCCATTCATAAAAAGTTTCATTACTTAAACTTCAGTCATCATAATTCACTCCTCAAATTTCTCTTTTAACAAAGAACACCTGAGTCTTAGTCTCACCTTAGAAACATTCAGGAATTTTGAGTCGCAATAGCTACACACAAAGTAAAATAAAGGATTATGTTGGCATAGGGTCTTTTCCAGGGCCAAGTGAGACTGTGAGAGGCAGAGTTTTCCTTGCAAAATGAGAAATGCCCTTGAAGCATCACGAACTAAAACCCGGAAATTTGAGAAAATGAATATCAATATAACCAAAGAATAAGGTATTCTGTGTCCTAGATACAATAATACACCTTGTAGAACTGAACAATATTACAATGGAGCAAAAGTCATTTCATTTTTGTATGGGGTGAACAGGGTGTTCCACTATATCATTAGGGCAGACAAAAAGACCTATCTTATGTACACTCCCAAGACCATAGTAAACTGAGAGAAAACTGTAAATATAAATAGAAACTTTTCATCTAACAACTTACAAATCCTGCACATTGAGTTTTGCAGATGCAATTAATGGAATCCCCTTGATCCTCTGGACTGATAGAGTTCCAGCCTGCTTTTAGATTCCTGCAGTAAAGACTCCATATATTCATCTTGAATCAAGTATGACTGTTTTGATGCCCATTCAAGAACTGTAAGCACCTCAGCTTGAGCAAGCTCTTCGCTATCAGGGACGTGTAATGCAATGTAGCATAGCAAAAGCAATGCAGGACTTTGAACTATTTGTTCACCAAAGTAAACAAGTTGGATCAGATGTTTTGCCCCTCCAGCACTTATAATTGCCTTGGAATGATCAAGGTGAAGGTAATTATCCGAGCTAGCAAATTTTTTTAGGGCAATGGCAGCTTCCTTAGAAATATCTGCTTCTCGCTCATCAAGCAGTTTTACTAACGGAGTAATCATCCTTGTCTCAGTAGCTCGAAAAGTCCTAGCCAAATTCCCAATAGCTTTAACACATGGAACAAGCAGATCTGAATCAGCTTGTTCAATGATTCTTAGCAATTGATCAACAACAGCTTTGCAGGCAGGGGAATTAGGCTTGAAGGCTGACCTTCTCAACTCAGCATCTACTTCCGCCACTGATGTTATTTCCATTATTGCCATAGCAGAATCATACTGAACATCCTCAGGTCCTTTCTCTAACAGTACTGCAAAACAAAGCAATGCTCTTGATTCAGTGATGCTACGACAAATGGGCGAATTTCCCTTGGCAAGTTTCCATAGTGCTCTTGCAGCCATTGCCTTCATATAAGCCTTAGTAGCAGGGTCCTCTAGTTCTCTCCCTTTATTATTCAGCCCAGATGAAGAAAGACTATGCTGACTGTGGTGGTGCGCTTGATTTTGCTTCTGACTGTTATTTCCATTAACCTTGGTCTGATTTAAACTATTGACAGGATTCTGCTGAGGCTGTTTTATTTGACCCTTCATTGCTGTAGCAACCACACTGTGCATGTGATTAGGCTTCTTATTCCCCAAGGGATGTGGAAGAGTGTGATTTTTGTCATCATCCTCAATCAACTTATGCACAATATCGGCAGCGCTACCATTGGTATTACTAGCCAAGACAACAGCGTGGTGCATTGATGTGGCTTTGCTGACAATGGCGTATTTGCTATGCTCCTGAACCGTCTCGAAAGCAAGATGACTAACCAGCAATCGAATTGTATTATGCTGGTGAAAAAGATCTTGACATTTGGGATAATGAGCAGCAAGCTCAGATACTGCCCAAGCCACCACTGCTTGAACCTTCATAGGACCTTCTTTGAGGATTTTTGCAAACACTGAGCAAACCCCAGCATGTATCATGTGTTCAACGCTTTCCGGGTCACGCCCAAGAAGACCAATTGCCCTAGCAGCATTCTCCTGACCTTCTGATTTCCCTTCCTTCAACAATTTCAGCAATGGTCCAACTCCACCTTCTTCAATAATCAATTTTCCATACCGGTCATTGTCTCTGGCTAAAGAAACAAGGGAATTAGCCGCGTCTGATCTGTCATCAACACTTCCCGTGTACAAAATAGCGATCTGCTCCCAAATTAGGCATAAAATTGGCTCATTAGCAGCAATAGGAGGGAGACCCAAACAGTCATCAGCTCGTTCATCAGCTGAAGCCGAAACACGGAGAAGCCAAGACACGTCACCAATGGAGTTTTCCAACTGAGAAGACATTTTACGGAATTGAGCAGCAGGGATGATGGTAAAAACTCGCTTTACAAGTCCATGGGCTCTGCACTTTAGCACAAGCGCCGAAGCTTTTTCAAGAACTTGTTCAGTATCGTCAATGATCCGACGCGTGGGCCGTTCATAAAGGTCGTTGCCGGCGCGTGCAGCCTGACGGAGAAGAGCCACAAGTTTCTCAGTTTTAGACCTGAGATCAGTACATTCTTGCTTGAAGGAACTTGCCTCATCGGCGGCCTTTATCACCTGGTCTGCTAACTGGATCGGCTTTGTCAAGATCTGCTTCACTAGGTCCGCCATGAAACCCCAAAAATCCAAAAACCTCTGAACTACAACAAAACCGTAGATCAGAAGTCTTAAAATTTGAGTCTTTAAATAACCCCAAACTCAAAATCAACACACTGACCGTAAAAGTCACAAAACAGAGTCTTGAAATAATGTTTTGTTGTGTAGAGAAAAAGAAATAAAGATGGGGGAGAAGAAAGGGGAATTGGAATTATGTTTTAGTAGGTTTGAAAGGGATTTGTTTACATTGAAACTTGAAAAGGTCTTTCAAGGTTTGGCAATGGAGGAGTTGGGGTTGGGTGACTGACTTGGACAGTCTTACGATTTTTACGAGGTCAAACGCCGTGTTTTATTGAAGAGTAATAATAATATATGTCCTTCTTTCCTTTTCGACTTATTTTTATAAGGTTGGACTGCGCTGCTCTGTTGTAATTAGCTGTCTCAATACTACTATAATCTAATTTCATATCAATAAATTTTTACCGTCATAACATACGGTAATTAATTAACCATCCAAATATTGAAATAATTTTTTTTTAAAATGACATTCGAAACTGTCGTAACACTACTAATAACGTAACATTGTTGCTCTCTCTATCCCATTTTATACAACTCACTTAATAAAATGATTTATATCATTTAAAATTATTTCTATCTCAAAATTCGTATGAACTTATATAAAATGAAACGGATGGAGTAATATACAAAGAGAAGGGTTGTTAGTTGTCACTTTTAATTACCTACTACTGGAAATGGTCCATTTGTTGGAGACTAAAAGAAAAAATATAGGAGCAACTGGGTGTATATATCAACATAGGGATGTGGAGATAAAAGGTTTTGGGCAGGAATTGTAATGAGAAAAGCAGATCATAAGGTATGTGGGGTTTGTTATTGTCGCTTTAAGGACTAAATACATCACATGCCTCCTTCAATGCCAGATTAAACGGCTACCCTTTTTTGGGATAAGACCAAAATAGTTATTTATTTATTTTTATTTATTTTAAATAATTAAATAAAAGAATAATAATTAAATTTAGAATTTCAATGTATCATTAAAACAAAATTAGTTTAGTAAAATACATTTATAATTAAAATCTATTTAAGTAATATGTTAGATCAACAAAAATCAAGTACTCTTTGTTCCTAATTACTTATCCATTTTGATAAATTAAGAAATGACATACTTTCTTTACCTATTATACCTTCAATTAATTACTTTGAAAAGCTAGAACTTTTTGAAAATCTTAAGTTTTTTAAATTCACCACTTCATGATTAATAAAGGTAAAATGATAAACTCAGTATGTCAATCATTGTTTTCTTAATAGATATGTCAATTTAAAAATGGACAAGAAATTAGGAACTGACGGAGTAATATGAAAAAAAAGAGTACAATTATTTTGTGGCCCTAGACTTTCCTCTCTTTTTTCTTTGTACTTTGTTATAAAACTAATTAATGAGCCAATATTGATCGTTGTTCAAGTTGCAATATTGTGGTTTGGTGAATTTGGAACATCTTGTCTCTATAATTTTCGGCGCAGACACCATCGCCGTTGAAAGTACTACTTTTAACTTGAAAAATCTTTTTATCAGAAAATTTAATCAGAATAGTAAAATAATATATTTCATATTATTTTATTTTACGTTTTTGAATATTTTTATTTTTTTAATTTTAATATCTATTAATTAAAAAATAAAAAATATCAGTTTATTTTAAAATAAAAAGAATATTATAGACTCTTTTTAATTTTCTAGCCAAATTCTGACGATATTTTCTGGCCATTTAACATTATTCTTAACTTAAATTGAAATAATTATTTTCAGAAAAAATAAGACATGCTTCTCTCACACTTACCTTTTTGCCTTCTTCAATGGAGCTAAAGCATTAGTTATGACTTCAGTAAGACTCAATTAATTTAGCTAACATATTATATTTGTATTAAAATTTTACTTAATTTATTTAAAACTAAATAAACTTATCTATTTTTCTTTTTTTAACTAATAAAATTAATAAACTCAAATATGTAGATTCGCCTCTATTGTCTCTATCTCTCTACCTTAGTCACAATGTTCAAAATTTTAGCATGAAGGGATAAGATTGCATATATTCAAGTATTCAACCACAAGGCATAAGTTTTTGACTTTATAAGTATGAATATGTTAAACGTGTTAGCCTCACTTAATCAAATGATTATACTAATGATGAATATAATAACAAATTAATTGAGGCGTGGTTGCATTAGTGATAAAGTCAAAGCAACATATACGAAATCATGTACGCAAGTATGATGGTAAAAATTATATATATGAGAAAAAAATGTATGGGAGTTGTCAGTTGCTTGCACATTTTCATTTAATTACCTGAGCGCCATCAATGCCGCAACGCCATGGCATAATTTTTGAGTCACATAATTGAGTGGTGCCTACTTTTCCACAAATTTTGCTATATTCCCACTCACACTTTTCTCTTAAAAATATCTTCTCAATTATATTCCTTTTTATTACTCCAATCTATTCGTTCACTTTTACATATTCATAAATCATAATAGACCTTAAAAAATAAATTATATATGTTGACTATTATTAATATTTTAAATAATATTAGAAAATAATAATTAATATTAAGAGTAAAGCATAAAAAAATTATTTCTTAGTATGTTAAAATGAATAAAAAAATAAAAAAATAAATATAATGAATACATAAGTGTGAGTGGTACGGGGATATAAAGTTCTCGAAAGAGTAATATTCTTTCTTTTTTATTGGTTTTAGAAGTTTATTATATCCTCATTTTTAAGGTAATCAAGTCATCTCAATTGCCAAGTAAACACCTAATCTAGTTTGATTTCGTAAAATATATTGCATCATTAGTGCTTACTCAAACTGTTACCTCGTTAAAGTAATAGATAGATTTATTATTGGATATTCTTATACAGTAGAGAGTATAATGTATAGGGTTAAAGAATGACTTATGTAATTTCACGAATAGTTAATCAATTTTTATTTTATTATTATTATTTTAACTCATTTTTTACTTATTTTAAGTTATTTTTTATATTTGTCAAAAACTGACTTAAAAATAGTTTTAACCAACTTTTAAGTCAATCCAAACACCCTAGTCTAACTATGACAACACGTCATTAAACAATCTTTTTAAACCAAAAAGTCATTCCACTTATCTACCTATCGTATAAAATATCCTTTGTGTTTCCCTCTAATGAATTATGTAATATTTAGAAAAAATTAAGTGGCATTTAAAAAAAATTAGTTTAGTGATTTTGTGATACTTGAATAAAATTAAGTATTTTTTTTTTGTTACAAAAGATAATTTAATGACATTAATCCAATGAATGAAAGTTGAGTGATTGTTTATGAAATCAACCCACAAGACGATTTCACACGAAGGGAATAATATTAATTGTATTAACATAAAATGAAAAGAATTGAAACTTTCTGCTTTTTGATTAGCAATGAAACAACCATGATCATTTTAGGTACTCAGTCAAGTATTGACTTTCCATATTTATTTTACAGTTGCACTTATCATAATCTTTCTTAGCAAATTGTGGGGACAATTTGCATATAATTAAAGGATTAATGGCAATTTTTATCTACGTCTTCTATTAAATTAGAAGAGAGTAGATGTATGCTAGAACTAATTAATCATACAAAATTCTCAAGAAAGCTACATGTTGCATCGATTCAACTACGTTTTCACTATCACTTGATATCAATTTACCGATTCAAACTTCAATACTTTAATTGATGTACTTTATTTAATTAATTTCTCGAAAATATATATACTCAGCTAAAATAAAACTGAATTATTTGAGTTGTCTTTTGATGGATTTTTTTGCTTTATTAGGTAAAATGGAGGGAACTATGATATTTTTCTTTGTATGTTTCAAGTACCGATTGAAACTAAAAAACGGAAATCATGGGACATTATAATTAGTTGGCCCCAACATAAGGGAAAAAAATAAAGCAGGTATAATATTAAAAGGGAGAAAAAGAACAACTACTACTGGTAGATTCTCTATATTTAAATTATTGATACTGTAAATTGTTTAATAAGTTGGTGAATCTTAATTATCAATTAGTTGGCAAACCATATTTTGGAATAGTGGCAATGACGAAGTACCCAATTTATACAAACTTTAACAAATGAAGAAACGGTCACGCGTAGTAATGAAAATTTGGAAGAGTTGTTCTATCTTTTGGTTTATATATTAGTTAGTTCCAATTTATTTATCGATCATAGCATTTATATTAAAATATCATCAAATATTTTAAGTTATGAATAATTTTATTTATCTCATTCCATACTAAACGACACCTAACGGATAGTAGTAAGAGAAAATTGCGTCTAGATTCAGAGGCGTATACAGGAGGGGGTCACCGGGTTCACGTGAACCCATGCTCCCCTCCTGAATCATATATTGTAATGTTATATTTTTAATTTTTTTTATTAAATATAGATGTGTGAACCCAAACTTGAAATATCATATAATGTGATGATGATTGGGTGCACCTCTCAGTGAGGTTAGAAATTTAACTTTTATATCTATCTTGTTTTATTTTTCCTTCTAAAATTGGGTAACTCCTCTTTAAGTGGTTATTGATAGCACTTTGGTGTTTAATTAATTAAGCATTTCAATTTTGGATTTATAATTCTAAATTTTGACTATTTTCAATGATAAGAACCTAAATTTCAAACCGATTAGATCCATATTTTCATAATAGTGCACCTATCATTCTGAAATTCTGGATACGCCTCTGTCTTGATTCATTAGGATAAAAGTGCACTCCTTTAAATGATAAGTTCGTACTCTAAACATAAACAAGCTTTTATAGAATTGTTAACAATGTGCATGCATCTATCTAGGCTTAATGCATGTATCATCCTCTCTCACACATAAATAGTTGGCAAAAATACATAAAAAGGGTGTCTCGATCATAAGGCCATTAAAGCAATCGCTTGGAGCCCTAATATTTTTGGAGCCTCCATTTTCTTCCAAATATATATATATATATATATATATATATATATATATATATATTGATATATTGTTAAAAAAAATCTCATACATTATAAATTTGAAAATAATTTTTTGGATAGAAAATATAATAATTTTTTATCTCATTTAATATAGAGATCATTGTAATAATTGAGAGACGGAATAGTGTGTAGTTAATTATTGTATCATTTCTTATGTGCCTATTTATTTTGTTTCTTCATTTATATTCGAACTATTATCATAAACCAACATTATTATTCTTATATTTATGTATTTGTCCTCTTTCACTATTTATATTCTTTCGTTATTGAATATTCTAAAATTTCTCAAACGTTCAAACCTTCTACATTATGCAAAATATATTGTTGTGTGTTTATAAAAAGATCAAATTTGATTTTTGGTATCTTCTTCAATTTTCAAACACTAAAACTAATCAACACTATTTTAATATCACTATATCAACTTATCAAATTCAGCGCAACACTATTTCAACATAATTATATAAAAGTTTATCAATGTTTTGAGTCGAGTTTTATTATTCTAAATTTATATTATATATTTTTCATTGAATATGTACATTATTTGCATTCTTACTTCATAAAATTCATGTATATTCTACCTCTCCAGACCATATTTGTAAGATTACACTAAGTATGTTATAATTATTCAATTTATATATGTCAACTAAAAAAAATAAAGCCTCTCTGTGAAGTTTAGCTTTAGGCCCCCAAATTTGTTGAGACGGCCCTGTACATAAACATGACCCTTAACTTGGTGTCAGCTGACAACTATATATGATCTTTAACTTTGGGTGTGCACAAATAAACACTTAAATTTGTATAAAATTAAACAAATAAACACATTCATCCTACATGGCAATGTTGTGTCCTACGTGGAGTCCTATGTGTATTATGTCATGTAGGACATGTGTGTCTACTTGTTCACACTCAAAGTTAGAGGGCATAATTATTTGTTAAAGTCAAGTTAAGGGTCATGTTTATGTATTATGCCTAAATAATTCTCTTCAACTATTTTTCTTTTCTCTATCTAGCTAGCTATATGATGATTGATGAAAAATATTGGAGCCTCGATTATTTTCTTTTAAAACAAGGAAAATATATTCGATGGACATTGAGCTATTGCATAGGAGAGAGGGTTTTACTTTGTGCGCACCCAAAGAGTAACAGCTGCGGGTTTTGCTTGTAATAAAAAAAATAAAAATCGATGGACATTGATGTAACATTTGGTTACACAAATTGCAATAATTGTACGTGATCTAGAGATGGCATTTCTCCCGATGAATTTCAATTGCGTATTGCTTAATATGGAAGGCATTGCGAAAAAAAAGTTAAATATTAATTACTACTTTTGTTTCAATTGATATGACAAGTTTTTCTTTTTAATTCGTTCCAAAAAGAAATGGAGAGAGTAATACTAATACATAGACACCCTGACATATCATATAAGATTCTTTTCTCGAGGCAAAAGCAAACAAAAAAGAATAGGTGAAAAGTTTGATAAATGCATTTTCAGTTTAGTGAAAGGATATCACAATTTTTCAACTTTAATTTGCTGGCAGCCGGCAGGTATTTGTAAGTACAAAAATGGTCCATTCTGAAAGAATAAATTAAACAAAAAGCAGATTCATATTAAGCTAAGCAACAAAGAAGGAAAGAGATTGAGAAAGCGAGATGAAGTGTAAATTACTTTTCACATCTCTAAACACAAAATCTTCTTTGGACTCTGCGAAAAGTATAAAAAAAAAAAAACAATTTTCTTCTAAAAAAACTTATTGCTTGAAATTATAGTTTGCTTATGAAAATTGTGTTGAATATATTTTAGCAAATGCTTATCGTACTTCATTATGGAGAGAATTAGTACAATTTTGACATCATTTTGCTTCTGATGTTTCCAAGAAGCATCACAAGCAATGGCATATTTGAAAGGATATCTTTTGAACACAGGGTAAATAAAAACAAATTAAATTCTGCCATGAAAAATGAAGAAGAAAAAAACAGATTTATACTTGAAAAATTATGAACCCTTGGTTTCTGGTAGAATATATTTGTATTCCTCGAACATTATCTACCAATTCTCAATCAAAGTTCAGCTGTATTTTCTTTTTTCTTCTTTTTTCATGATCACATTCTTACGAGAAATAGGACCACAAGCACAAGAATGTCCAACATTATTAATTGGGAGAATCAATAAATATATAGACTGTTGTCTAGTTATATTGTTTTGAGTGATCCTCAGCTCATGGCATTATGTTTGAGGTTGAGTTATTTTTTTTTATGGTATTAAAAGTCACCTTTTTCTTGATTTACTCAATGTTGGGACCTGGGTCCCCGTCATATATATTATGTTGTTTACGCTCCAAATTGTTTGATGTTAGATTGTCCTGTATTAGTTGAGGGAATAAGTTGTAATCTCCTTAAATTTATTTACCAATCTGATCCCTAAGCAAAAAAAAACTCAAAGCTTTATAGAGATAGAAATAAAAGCAACACCACAAGCATCAACATTTTGTTCTAATAATTCTTAGATTCATGAGAAATTGAATAGTAGTAACATATAGGAAGAGTACAAGTGACAAGATATGCTTTCTTGACCTATAGCATTTTGTCGAATCAATTAACTTCAAAAAATAACAAATATATTCTTTGAAGAATCAAAAGCAAACATGTCATGAATTCATTCCTAAACAGAGTATTAATTAATTCCTCAGCACCAACCAACATCAAAGATCAAGATCGTATGGGATACTTTTTGGGATCCATTTATCACCTTGCAAAAAATTGCGAACAGTAAACTTAGACGCCTCTGTTTTATCAATTACTTTGGACCATTGTACTCTCTTGCTAGTATCAGAGCCTGGTCCCCTATTATTATACTCAGCCAAATATATCTGCGTCACTTGTGGATTTTCACTCCACCCTCTTGGGTCAATGAAATCACTAATATAACTAGACATAATTACTGCCTTCCCTCCATTTTTCCAAGGCCAACCTAAGAAACTTTCCACTTGTGTCTTGTTAAAATTTCTTGTAGTTGATATGTTACAATTCTGAAGTACTAACCCCGGATTCGAAGTAATGCTATCTGCCCCTGGAGCAAGTATTCTGACTCCTTGTCCATGATTTGGCGGTCTTGCTTTAAGACGACAATTTTGAAAAATAGCACGTCCGCTACCAGTGATAAAATCGATTGTACCAAAAATTAAACATTCTCTGAAAAATGAAGTATCTGAGGAAAAAATTGTATCCTGGCAACCCAAAAAACTACATTTATAAAATGAAGCAAACCCTTTAAATGGAGCAATTGTTAATGCAGCTGCTTGACCACCTGCTGCTCCAGCAGTATTTCTGATTGACAACGAAATTCCAATAAAACCACTGCCGTATACTTCTGTTCAGTCAAAATTATTTTATAACGTTGTTAGACGCTCGTTGATCTATAAGTTAAAAATACGTACGATTAATAGAATTAATTACCTAATGTGGCGGTGTTAGGCGTTGGATATCCTTTACTGCTTTTACTTGCTGTAATTACTGTGGCGTCCATACCATCACCAACAAGGGCTATATTTGGTTTGTCATTCGGAATAGTGATGTTTTCATTGTAAAGTCCTTTTTTGACATGTATAAAGTAGGTTTTTGAACTCATTTTTGGTGCTGCATTTAACGCTTCAGTGATTGTTTTGTAATCGCCTGAACCATCTTGTGCAACTGTTGAATCGAACGTCATACAATTCACTGCACTCCACCAGAGCATCACAATTACTGTCAAAATTACTTTGTCTTTCCCTTCCATCGCCATTTTTTTCCTACATTAACAAAAAATAATAATAATATTAACATGCAAAAATTTAAATAAATACAAACTAGATAATTGAATGCTAGTAATTTACAGTGTTTGGGTTCATTGAAAAAAAACAAGTAATTTTCTAGCGATAAAGCATTATCATAAATGTTTTCTACTGAAAATGTTTTTGAAAAATATTTTTCATCCTTAGTGTTGAATTGCTATAGTCCATCCTAAAGTGCCAAATTTGATTCTCAAATGGTTTTTTTGTTTCTCCTTTCCTTTACCTGGGCTTCACCCACGATAGTTGACGTAGTCTAAAACTTAAAAAAATCTCAACAAACATTAGATCTAAATTCATAATAAAAACGAAAATCTCAATAGTTGAATCTATTAAATTTAAATTATAAATCCGTCTCTATAATTCTCCAACCCTAAAAAAATTGAAACACACATTAAAGTAGATAACTGATTTAGTAGAGAAAAATTCACAAAAAAATGCTAAAGTACTAATATATCTGAACTAATACTATAGGAATTGCAGGGATAGAGTTCTGAAATAATTAGCATTAGCTTACCACGAAATTAACAAACTTTGATGGATGCTTATGTGAGTGTATATTCAAAAGACAAAAATAATTAATTTATGATTAATACATTGTGAATTTACAACTATAAATGTGATTATGAAACATTTGTAGGTGAAATATGAAATTGCATAGGCCTTCATCTTCATTATATAGGGGCACAAATGATAAAAGTCAAATTAATTCATTAAATATGGAATAATTATTTTTATTTTTAGATGTAACGGTTTAGATGCATATTACATGTTACTATAAAGTCAAACTTGCGAAAGATTTAGTTTTTAAATTTTGACTGGTAATTTCAAAGTGGAGTATTTAACATTAATTACCTAAGTAGGTGAATTTATATCTTCGAGTTTTAAGTAGCAACTTACAATTAATGGGTTCATGTGTAAGGACACATATTATACATCTTTGACAATGAATTTGGAAATCTTCTTAAGTTTTAGGAATAAAATCACATATTTAAAAACCACATAGAAACTATTATAAGTCGTAATATTTACAATTCAAATTATTTTAAAATAAATTAAAAAATTACGATAAAAAATAAAGTTATTTAAATCATAAAATCTGAAAACTCACATTAATTGAGACAAGTATAGATTTAACCAAAATTCGGAATAGTAGAAAGACCGAGGGCTAGTGTTGGCGGTAGAATAGAAGGCTTCTTTCTTATTTCTTTTCTTTGGGGGTGTGGGCGGGCCGCGGGGGAGGGGGGGGGGGGGGGCGGGATATTGGGTTTGGGCTTATAGATTTAGAGTTCGTTTGGATTCGCTTAAAAAGTACTTCGTATTTAAGTCAAAAATAAAAAGTCAAACTGAAATTAACTTTTAAGTAAAAAATAAAAAATCAAACTGAAATAACTTTTAAGTAAAAAATAAAAAGTCAAACTGAAATAACTTTTAAGTCAAAAATTAAAAGTATGGGGAGACTTACTTTTGATTTTTGACTTATTTTAAGTCAATTTTGACTTTGTCAAACATTTCCTAACTTATTTGAAGTCATTTTTTACTTATTTTAAGTTATTTTTTATATTTGTCAAATACTTCAAACAGTCAAAAACTGACTTAAAAACAGGTTTGACCAACTTTTAAGTCAAACCAAACACCCTCTACTACATTTACATACTCCATTATTATATATAGTATTGTTACCTATACTGTTCAAATATTATTTATCTTATCATTAATTGAGAGTTTCCTACTATATATTGAGAAAAATATATATAGTATTGTTACCTATACTTTTCAAATATTATATATCTTATCATTAATTAAGAGTTTCCTAATATATATATATATATATATATATATATATATATATATAGTATTGTTACCTATACTTTTCAAATATTATGTATCTTATCATTAATTAAGAGTTTCCTACTATATATTGAGGAAAATATATATAGTATTGTTACCTATACTTTTCAAATATTATGTATTTTATCATTAATTAAGAGTTTCCTATTATATATTGAGGAAAATATATCTATATATATGTATTTTTGCTATCAAATACACTCAAATAAGGAAAGAAGTGAGCCAAATTTGTTATGTATCCCAGATACATGTGAATCTACTTGGATGAAGTGTATCTAGAACAAATTTCACCTGATTTTTGTTGAGAATAGAATTAACCAATAAAAGTGTGTTCTCCCTAAAAGCTTAATCTTTTAGATAAGATGATTACACACTTCAACATAATATCAGAGCGGGTAGAGATTTCTTGGGATCGAATCTCACCGCCACCCATATAAAAAAATAAAAAAATCAAGTGTTTGGCTCATGAAAAAATAATCATACCTACATGTGAGGAGGCGTGTCAAGAATATAATTAACTAATAAGAGTATATTAAATTCGTGATGTAACAAACTAGAGTGCATCTAAATAATTATTTCCTAAACTAGTAAAATTTTTATACGTTTCCCATTGTTTAATGTCAATTTGGGTCATACAACTTGGGTTACTTTACAAAGTAAATATAAATGGAATTAATGAAAACGGGCCTGACAATTGGGCTTGGTGAAAAGGTAAGTGTGGGCCAAAATTTGTTACTCTATTTAACACAGATACAACTTTTTAAAACAGAAACTTACATAAATATATCATATTAAGAAAATATTTACCATTTATAGCAATTACATTATTTTTTTCACTTGATTACTTTTAATACATTTATAATACAGTTTTAATGCATATTACAAAGAACAATTTATTATTCACATATAATACAAGTTTTTTTGATGGATAGTACATTTATCACACATTTTAATACACTTATAATTCAATGTGTCAATTTCTTACCAAATAAGCATAATATATTTAAAAAACAGTTATAATACATATATATTGCATACATAATTCAATTTTAATATTTAACATAGTATATATATATATATATATATTGCTATAAATGATAATAAATAAAAAAGTATCGCTAAAATCGATAATAAATTATTAAAAGGTATCAATCCAAGTAATTTTTCCTTTTTAAAATGTACATAAAAACGTTTTAGCTACTTTGTAAATATTACATAAATATAATTTGGGCAAATTAGGCCCTTCTGCCCTTCTTCTTCTTCCTTTGTTTCTTTTTTAAAAAATTGGCTTATTGCAAACGTAAATCATTTCGAGATAAATATATATATCATACTCAAAACTTCAATAGGATTGCATATCTATAATTTGAGACGTTTGGAGGTAATTTCAAGTTGATCGTGATTGAATAGTCAATGTATATTTTATGTACAGTTAAGTTAAATTCGATTTTTGAGTGTATCATAATGTATAGTCTGTGTATAATATATAGGTATATGATATTATATAGTCAATGTATACTTTCTATGACTTTTGACAAGCTATAGTCTATATTGTATATATTTGGAATTAGCTCCTGATTCGAGAAATATGCTACTAACTACTTTTGAATCATGGAAAAAATTTAAAGAGAAGAATCGAGGGAGGAACATAATTGTACACATTTTGTTATATGTATAAAATTATGTTTCTTCATATTTTTTTTGTTAATGACTTATTTTTCATATATTTAAAATTTATTACAAACAATAATATATATTAAGTATGATATATAATATAATGTTATGAAAATAAACATGATATACTATATATTTAGATATACTCAGTAATGCTTCCTTACTAATTAGGAAAAATTTCATATATGGCAAACGGATTTTATGAAATAACGCTTTATAGGTATAGTTTACATTATTGCATTTCATGGGTATAATTTAGTTTGCTATGGAGCTTTAAATATGTATAAAATATTTTTTGGGTTTTAAATTTATACAATATTTTATTTTTTTAATGAATGAAAACATGAGCACTAAATACGGTAATAATAAATTTACATAATCCCATGATTTAAGTTAAACGTCCAACATTAATTTTTTTTCCCAAAATAGAGTTCTACAGCGATAGAAAGACGATACCAATTTGTTTCCTCATACGACTGAAGCATCAGATTAATCAATTCTTTTGTATATTCAACGATAGGTAAAATTTCTTTGAAAGAAACTTATGTTTTGAACTGCAAGAGATTATACAATTGATTTGTATAGCGTAAACATTGAAATTTTGAAACAATTTTTTTCTGTTGTGTTGATTGTAAGATTTATAAAAAAGAATTTTCTATTTTCCCTTATTTATACAATATTATATAAATCCTATATTAACAATTTCTTTCTAAATTTTTGTTCAAAAAATTGAATGACACGATTTGTATATATGAATTGATTATATTGTATATATGTGAGAAATCGTGTAAAATTCTTATACAATGTATATGTGTAATTAATTATATAAAATTCATATGTCAATTGTATATATGACAATCGTGCATGATTCGACAAAAAGGGTGTGCTGTAATTTTTTAATATTTGGTGTAAAATGTTTGTGTAAGGTTTGTATATTGTACCATGTTCATACTTTTGTATATATGTATAATTACATTCTTTTATACAAAACTAAAAGTTTGTATAAATAAACTATATTTGTATTTGTATTTGTATTTCCTTTGTATATATCTATATATTTTTATGTGTATTAGTATGTGTATATGAATATGGTACTTAAATATACAAATATACAACTGTCTCAAGCAATTTTGTATATACTACCTTAATATACAACTCACTATATGCATTACCTTCAAGTAATTTGTATATAACTGATAAAATATACAAATTACAATATACAATTATGATTCAGGCATAAATTGTACATAGACTTCAAGTAACCTTTTATATAACTAACAAAATATACAAGTAAATAATACAAGTGTGATTTAAGCATGAAATATATGATATACATATATCTATATACAAATATGATTTAATCAGAATATATATATATACACACACACGAATATACAAATATCATCTAAAATTGTGTTTTAAGCAAATACATGATGTTCTTTAGATTTGTCCAGATCTGATGAAGCAAATTCGATCTCCTCTGAATCATTGTTTATGACTTTTCTCTTACTTCCCCCTTCAACAATTTTAATGTCGCTTGCCTTCACATTGGTGATGACTTTTTGAATTACAATTGAGTCAATTTTTTTTCTTGGATATCATCCATTTTGTTTTTGTAAACTGATAGTTTAATAAGTAAGAAAGAATTTTAAAAAAAATTTATCAAAAAAGTAACAAGCATAATACATATATAATTGTTGAAAAAAAAGAAGATATTCACCCACGATTTTGACGGTTATCTGCGAAAAGTGAAAACACTATTGGAGAGAGAAGGTGAAATTCGAATTTCAAATTGAAAGTGGAAGAGTGATTTTAGGAGAAAGATATGGAAGGAGGATAGGAGAGATAAATTTGATTTTGTATAAAATTATATACAAAAGCATATAAAGGGCTTTGTTGGTTCGGTATACAAAGAGGTGGTGGGTCCCATTAATTATGGCAAAAATCTGAAACTATATTTACTGACAGTAAATAAATTAAACTATACCCTTATTAACTAATAACCTAGGGATGTTTGCCCGCGTAATTTTCCCTACTAATAAGTAGTCTTTACGAGGATATAAAATTTGTAGGGATTAAATTGATTATATTAAGTATTGTTCTTATTTAGTCGTATTTTATTAAACACAAAAATATGACCGATCATATTGAGTTTCCTCATCATTTACAGAAAACTGTCAATTTATATAGATGGACATAAAATATCGAAAATTGAATTAGTGAATTGAAATTTTAGTTATTTGGTATTTTGGTATGGTATTTGAAGCATAATTTTAGAATTATGGTATTCGGGTTTGAATTTGATATCAGACATTAGTACCATTTGGTATTCGATTTTTCCCGAATACCAAATTATTTACTTAAGGAAAGTTATATATCATCATATCCATTACTCATTAGTACAAAACCAAAGAGAGAGTAAAGAATAAGCATGAATAATCTAAATACAAGTCTTTTAGTTGTATCAATTTGCTTTTCTTGATGTTTTCTTGTTGATCTTCTATTATATTGTGTGTCCACATAAAAAAATAGAAATGATTGGAGAAATAGCATTAACTTTGTAATACAATTGGTTATAACTTCAATACGATATTATCGAATACTGTACCAAATCGAAGTTTAATTTACTCTTTCCCGAATTACCAAACCAAAATTAAAAAAATTGATATTTGATATCTACTTTTAACTACCAATTACCGAATTACCAAATCCGAAATTTGAGAAACCCGAACCGAATACTGAATGCCCACCCCTATATATATATATAGTGGATCATGTAATTTAATTAAGGGAAAACTCTATAAAAGGGCCATAAAATCCAAAATAATTAAAAGTTCATACCCAAACCCAAAGTAATTCCTGAAATACTCATTCTCTCATGAATAATTACAGCCCATACCCCCATTCATTAAAGTTGATAATTTTCACTTAAATGATACTAAATTAGTATATATATATATATATATATATATTCGTATCATTAATATTTTTTGTTCAGAAATTACTCGTTAGTCAATGATACTATAAAAGTATAAAGTATATATATATTGTTGTGGTATCAAAAAGGTTTCTTGTTCAAAAATTACCCATTAGTCAATAATACTATAAAGTATATATTATGGTATCATTACTCATTAGTCAATGATACTATAAGAGTATATATATACTCTTATAGTATCATCGACTAATGAGTAATTTTTGAACAAGAAAACATTAATGATACCAATACAATATATATATATATATATTGATTTAGTATCAATCAAGCAAAATTATCAGTCTTAATGTATCAATACAATATATGATACTGATTTAGTATCAGTTAAGCGAAATTATCAGTCTTAATGATACCAATACAATATATGGTACTGATTTAGTATCAGTTAAGCGAAATCAGTTGGGGGTATATAGTGTAATTATTTAGTGAGGTATGAATGAAACAAGGTATATGTTGTAATTGTTTTGCTTTTATGTGGTATTTCCTTAGTTTCCCCAATTAATACTTCCTTCGTCCTTTTTAACTTATCAAATTTTGACTAGACACACCTATTAAAAAAATATTGATTGGTAAAGTGAGTTTACCATTGAAAAATTTTCGCGAATAAGCTTACATATACTAGTTAATTACTTAACATAGTTATAGTTTGCCTTAATTACAATTCATGACCTACTTTTAGCTATAATTACGCGGCTCAATTTTTAGTTTTATATAATTTGCACGTTTGTATAATTCGAAATTTGTATAACTTTTGTATAATTGTTTACATTTTTTATGTTTGTAATTGTATAAATTAATTATTTCAAGTTTATACAAAAATAACTGAATTATACAAATGTATCCGCGAATTATACAAACCAGTGAATTATACAAATCTGCGAATTATACTAACGAGGCAGCTTAAACTGTAGCTTCAACTAGGGGTGGGCATAAACACCGGAAAACCGAAAAACCGAACCGAACCGAATTATTTTGGTAATTCGGTTTCGGTATTTCGGTATTCGGTACATGGTTTTGTATTTTTCGGTATTTCGGTTCGGTTTTCGGTATGCAATTTTTGTGTAATTCGGTATTTCGGTTTTTCGGTTTACCGAAATATATTAAATTATAATATATATTAATATTATATTAATTATTAATATTTAAAAATAAATATTATAATTTAAAATTAAAAACAAAAGTTTGTCTTTTCAAACTTTTCAACTTTACAAACCCACTTCCCAAAAGGCAAAAATTACCGTTCCCACTTCCCACGTCTAGTCGTCTACAGACTATAGCAGCGTCGACCGTTCCGGCGACCAGCAGCATGCAGCAGCTGCCAATCGACCAGTAGGCAGCCGTAGCACAACAACGACCGGTAAATTTCAATGTTATACAAGGCTAAATTTCAATGTTAACGATAATTTATTATTTTGAATCATACAATAATTTGAAAAACAGAGTAAATAAGCAAAAAGAAATAAACATAAATAAAATAAACAGAAAAATTACAAAATTTTAAAAAGCCCACTAAGCAGGCCCATAACAAAAAACCGAAATAACAAAAATCGAACCGAAATAACAAAAACCGAACCGAAATAATAAAAACCGAACCGAACAGAATTATTTCGGTTCGGTGTTCGGTACACGTTGTACAAGAACCGAAAACCGAAAAAACCGAAAAAAAAAAAACCGAAACCGAACCGAAATACCGAATGCGCACCCCTAGCTTCAACTCATAAATATGCAAACTATAGTTATGGTGCATAATTAAGTTTATTATAGTGACTATTTGCGAAAGTTCCTCTTTACCATTTTACTACTATTAATTGATAGGGTTCCAAATAAATTGAAGGTATAATTGAAAAAAATAACTTCTCTTTTCTTGATTCGTCAAAATGACGAATAAAAAGGTATATCAAATCAGGAAATATTGACAAGTAAAAAAAGGAATGGTGGGAGTAGTTGTAGATTATGAATTACTTTACTCATTCATGTCTTTATGAAAAAGTTCCCCTTCTATTTTTTATTTACTTTTCAAAACATTTTATATAGGTTTTTTTTTAAAGGGAAAATTATAATTATAAAATATTTAGGAATATATTGTGATTATAGCAAACTAGAAAAAAAGGAAGATGATTGTATTATATATATATATATATGATAAATACAAAGTAAACTAGGAAAAAACGATCATTTTCTTCTTTTGTTTATTTTTTTAAAAAAAGTTAAAGCTTCTAGAAAATTTGCAGTGCTATCTTGCAAGTTGCATGGAACTAGAAAAAGAGAATAAAAGAATTATAATGGCTCCAGCTAATTAATTCCTTTAATTATGGAGATCTTTTTGTGTCGAGGGGCTGCATCTTTCTAACTAACTAAATATTTATTTTGATATTTAATAGGGGGCCTGGCAATTGGCATCATGACTTAACGCACTGCTATTTTGATAGATATTTATTTGCACTAGGAAAAAACTAAATCAAATTAACAAATTATGATTAAATAATTTAATATTTTGAGAATACATACTAATTCATTGTTAAATAATGTAAGTCTACGCATATGCGAACACATCGAATTCTTCTTTTGGAATATTAATATCGATAATCTGGTGCAATTAAGATTTTATCATATTATTATTATTACGCAAGATTAAAAGGATTCGAAAAGATATTTCAGTATATTTTTTCTTTAAGAATTTTGTCAATTTTTTGTTTCTTTTATCGACAATTTGACTATAAGATGTTTGCCCCGCTGAATATTTCTGATGCAAGTAATAAAAAGGTCAAACACTCAAATTATTATTAATTGGCCGGTAGAGAAACAAGACAGCCCATGTTACCTTTTATCGGTTGAATAATAATGTACTCCAGTAATCAATTTGCAGGTATAGTGTGACAATAGTTTTTTTTTTTTTTTTTTTATTTTTTTTATATATATATAATCTAAAACATATTTAGTGATAATTGAATTAATGTCATTATATTTAAAGTTCTTAAAGCTTTTAGCGATATATAAAGAATGTTCTTTATAAATATTATATTTATTATTATTATTAAATATAAAATAACTATATTATTATCGTTAAATAATTAAAAAATTCTTTATTTGTTATAGTGGACTAATAACCAAATTTAGTAATTACCAGTTTACATCTAGCAACAACAACTTTTGGTCATATTTATAAGTAATGAGTATATAAATAATAGTGTAAATCATAGGCAGATAAGTATTTACCCAAGAAACAACTTTCGGTCATATTTATTAGTAATATATTGACATATTTATAAGTAATAAATATCGTAAATTACGAGAAAAATCATTATAATAGAGTTAAAAATATGAAGGAAGTCTCTTAAATTATCTCAAAAACTAATTATAGTCTGTAAGTAGTTGTATAATGGATAATATGAGCAACTTTCACGTATAGCAAACACAAAAATCATATTTGTATGTTATAGCTATAGTTTGCATATTGCGCTCCATAGCAAACATAAATGTGTATATTTCGCTATACATATACAAAAGAAAGTAGTTGTATATAATCTGTTTCTGTTTCGGTATACATATACAAAAGATCAATTATATAATATTTGTTTGTATAAAACGAGAAAGAGAGAAATGCAAAAGAGAATTGGGCAGAGAAATATTTGGATTGTATAATTATAAGTGTATAGGACGAATATATATGTATTTGCATGTGTATATACAAATTTATCTCGCTTTATACAAACAGAAACGCAATTTATACATTTCTGTTTGTATAAGCGAGAGAGGCGAGGGAGAGACTGGCGAGGGAGATCTGGGAGAGTGGCAAGCGAGATCTGGGAGAGGGGAGAGAGGGGAACGAAAATATATGTATATATACAATTTTCTCTCGCTTTATACAAACACAAACGCATTTTATAAATTTGTGTTTGTATAAAAAGCGAGAGAGGCGAGGGAGAGAACGAGAAAGGCGAGCGAGATTTACCAGGAGAGAGGCGAAATAGCAACAGTTTGTTATGGGGTACAATTAAATCAAACTATGTTTATAGCATTTAATTTGAATTAATAGTTTGCTGTTATATACAATTTTCCCTAATATAAAAGCAAAATAAATTAAAAGGGATTAACCTGAGGCCTTGCGTTATTAGTATTATACTACTTTATTCTTTTAAATATTCGTTATATTTTTTTTAATCTTTTCACCATTTTTTAGGATCATAAAATTCAAAAGTCTTTTTTATATTTTTTAAAATTCATGATAAATCAAAATCACATGAATAATTTAAAATGGAGGTTGAACCTGGAACTGCCACATATCTACCTACAATTTTTTCTTATATTAAATGATGAACCAGTCACAGCTATAGATTCTCTAGCATGTCTGTTATGTCCCTTATAATTCTCTGTTTGGTTTAAGAGGTGATATTTTTTAAGTTTCATGAACCGATTAGGATAATGTATTATAAACTTTATATATAACCAGTAACGTAGCAATTATTTGATGCAAATGATTGAACATTACTTAGCAGCTGTCTGTAATCAGGAATAATTTTATTGTCTTTGTGACTCTGTCCTAATTTATAGAATTTCAAGAATTAAACAGTTTAATTTCAATAGTGAATTAAGATATAAAATCTTAAAAATTTTATTGTTCATTGCCTCTACTTAAAATAAACAAGTCACACACAAAGCAAATCTAATTAATCGCAATTCACAAGGGAAGTACCTAACTTTGTCTTTTCACATCTGCCAAACATTAATAAGATCATGCAAATTAAAGAGGCAAACATATAGCTACCCTACCAAATATTATCGTACCCAATTGATGTGTTGTTTGATTGATACAAAAAATTTAAAAGATTTTTTTTTTTAATAATAGAAATCATTCTCTTCTAGTTAATTAACAAAATTAGAAATTTTAAAATCAGAATATTTTTTAAATATAATAATCGATTAAAAAAACTATTTATCAACCGATTAAATCAAAATATGTCACGTAAATAAATTGGAGCTGATAAAACCAAAATTATGTCACCAGTTGCTAGGTCCATCTAAAGTGTTAGTTTAAAGTCAGACACTTGCCCCTATTTTTAGTTTTTTTTTATTTTTTTGTTTTCTTTTCAAAATCTTGGAGTTTAGCAAATCTAAATTGTCGAATAAAGTCCGTTTAGTTTTTTTTTTTCTCATGATTCAAAATCAAATATTCTAATTAAGAAAGAAACAATATTATTATCTCCAGATGAGCATTTTATTGAAAATATTTGTCTCATATTACTTAATCACTTGCTAAATCAAGATAGACTTTCCATTTTACCCCTACAATTAATAGTATTAGGAAGTTGAAACTTTAAACAAATTTTGAAGATCTAAGAATTTTTTTTTTCAAGAGGCTAACAAATATGAACAAAGGGCAAAATAGTAAAGTTGATCAATCTATTAATGATTTCTTAATTATCGTGTAAAATACAAAGTGTCCATCTAATATGGGATGGAGGGGTATTCAATACACCACATTTTTATGATAGTCCATTAGTTTAGTTACTAGTTTTATATAAGTTGACCACCTTATTAAAAACACATGTCCCAAATAATTTATCCACTTACTAAATCAAATAAAATTAATAAAAACAAATCATTTTACTTCTATATAAAGTAAAATTTTAAAAATACCCCCTCGTTCACTTTTATTTGTCATTGTTTGACTCGATATATCTATTAAAAATACAATTATTGATATTGGTATTATACCAAACTATCCTTATTAAATGATGTTTATTATTAAGTCTTGAAAAATGATTTGGAAATTAGTATTTAATGCTGTGAGTAAATTATGAAAAAATATAATTATCTTTTCTTGATATGTTAAAAGTGATAAATAAAAATAAAAATCTATTTTAACAATAAGTGAACCAGAGTAATTAAATACTTTGTATCTATTTTGATGATTCTATTCATAAGCGTTATGTTGTTAAGAAATTATGCTGATATTTTTATCAATATAAATGAAGAATAAATTAATAAAATTAACTATGGTGAAAATATAAAATGAATCATTTAATATGAGACGACGGAGTATAAGTTACTTACAAGAAACAAAGAGTGCATCCTCCAGTAGGGACAGCTTTTAGTGCAATCCGTCTATCCGAACATATTGATATTATTAAAATACATATATGACTTTATTATTCCAATTTTATAAAACTCCACTACATTATAAGAGACAAAACCTAGTGGCAGCCTGCAGTTTTGCGTTATGCCATAGTTTACAAGGATTTACATAAAATCAATTGGACACATCCTACTAAAAAAAAATTAAATTCATAACACTATGATTTTTTTTTGATTAATTATAATCGCTTGATTAGTTACTACTATTTGCAATGTCATTTTTTTTAATCATGAACCTTTTATAGATTTTTTTAAAGAAAAAATCCAAAATACACTATAATGGATGATGGAGTTTTAGAATATGTTAGTTTGCTTTCAAAAAATTTAGATTTTTATGCTTGAATTTACATCAAATATTATTAATTTAACCCTCATATCTGAATCAATCCCCAATGAATGTAAATCCACAAAAATTGAACAGAGGGAGTACTATATAAGTTTTTTGCAGAGTGTTTACTTTCATTTATTGGTTAAAGAAGAAATTACCAGCCATTTGCTTTATGAAGGATTTAAAGATTAGTTTTTTATTAAAAAAAATCCAAATTATAAAAATGAAAATATTTAAAAGCATGGAGGTTTCGATCTTAGGCATAATATCGACGAGAATGCCCATTGAGCAATTTTTTTTAAAATTAAAGAGCTCGGATCGAATCAATATTGTTATCGGAGGGCTTGTGGCCTCTCTTTAGTTTATTTTTTGGAAGTATATATAATTAGAGAAAGGGAAAAAGGACCACATGCATAGTCAGAGGCGGAGACATATTAGAACTTTAGGGTTCTAAATTTTTCTTTTGCTTTTTTAACGTTGAGTTGTCAATTAATTTTGTTAGAGATTAACAAGTTATTACTTAATTTCTAGGGTTTACGAAAAAGTTCAAACCCATGAACGGTAAACCCCACCTAGATCAGCCCATGAGCACAGAAGTTGGAACAGAGATAATTTGTAGAGTAGTGGAACTCTGAGATTTGAAATTCATGTTAGTATTAAGTTATAATAATCAGCATATACAAAGTAGAAACTCTAATTAGATAACAGTAAACATAGAAAATCTAGCTAATTTTCTTCTTTTGTTTTATTTTTTCCGTTTTTAAAATCTCTTTCCCACTAATCACTATGCCTCACAAAAATATACAACAGGCATTGAATTCTGAATCCAATGACGGAGAGAGCTACCAGCACTGATCTGTTTCCCAGTTCCGGGTACTATAGCCGGTGAATCCCGACATTGCTGAAGGAGAACAGCCGCCGGAGTACAAATTGACACTCCGGCGCCTCCGGAATAGGCGGCGGTCATAATCGGCACGTTTGTCCGGATCCGATAGAGTAGAATAGGCAGAATGAATCTTCATGAAATCGTCCGCTGACGTGTCCTTCTGATCAATTGCCGCCACATCGGGATGGCAAACTCTAGCTAATCTCCGATAAGCTGCCTTGATCTCCTGGATCGTAGAGCCGATCGGAATCCCTAGAATCTCGTAGAAAGACGCCGGAGAAGTATGGACAAGGTTAGAAGGCATCGTCGAGTACCTTGAAGCCGATGACGTGGTAGATTCAGTTTCGACGGAAGCACAGGTCGCCGCTGCGGCGGTCGTGAAGTTACCGGACTGACGGAATCTGACGGAAGACGGTGATAGAAGAGAATTGTCGCCGGAGGAAAATATATTCACCGGCGGTGGCGGAGTTTGAAGAAACGAACGAGGGGAAGTAGATATCATGGGCATGTTTAGTTGTTTTTTTTTTTTGTGGAGTGTAATGAGTCAGAGAAGGCGAAGGGGCTAAAGTTATATAGAAGAATGGGATGAAGTTTTAACTGTGGCCAAAAAGATTAACTGAAATGTGAAAAGTTGGGAGGTGGGGGACCAAAAAGAAAAGTAAATAATGGAGGGGCCAATGTGTAATTATGGACAAAGAAGTTATGGACGGAAGGAAGGCTTATCCGTTTAATGCATTTGGTGAGTCAGCACTTCTGCTTATCCGATTCATCAATTCAGTGAGTTCTCAGATTGATGTCAGTATTCACATATTATGTTTTTGTCTCGTTTGAAGGGTTAAATAAACGGATTAGGATGAATTTAAAAGTATCAGAGTACAATTAAAATAAATAAAGGAGTACATAATATTTAATTAAATATATTTTTAATCATATTTACTAAGTATATTTTATAGTAATTATATGAGTATTATTTCTTTCTCTCTCTCCTCTCCTTCTCTAGCTCTCTTACTCTCTCCCCTTTTTTGTTCAATGGTGATGATATTTACAGGCAATGAATGTATCTTTTGACATCGAATATATAGGATGAAGTTAATATTAAATACGCTTAATTGAATTTGATTTTGAATATGTTGATATAGAAAATTGTGAAACTCATATATATTGAACGAGAGAAGAAGAGAGGCGATTCAGATAAAAAAAATATAGTGTATTTAGAGGTAAACACAATATATCTAAAGATAATTCTAATAAAATTAATAATTATTAAAACTGTCTGCACTGAAACATTATTTTCTGTTTCTTGAAAATGTTTTGGTTTGATAGTATTTAAATTTTTTATTTGCCAAACAGGGTTAAGTTTGTGACTTTGAGGGTCGTTATCGAAAATATCAAAGAAGAAAGTAACAAAGAAAAAATATATAGTGTATTAATTAAAATCTTAAAATTGGAATGGTTGTAAACCGCTGAAACGGAAGTGGGCCCACACTCTTTAGCTGACCTGAACACAAGACATCAATAATACTCCATATCATTTTCCACCGCCGCTCACGTCAATTAATTCATAAACATTAACGTTATTTTATTTTTTAACTCTAGTTGTGATACACGCTTATTCATCAACACTACATACTGCAATTATTTATTCATTTTTTAAAATTGTTTTTTATTTGTTTAAAATATAGCTTGAGTAAAATTGTTTAAAATAGTACACTCTTATTCATCAACAGTTCAAATCTCATGTTCATGGTTTTATTAATTAAGCTTTTAATCTATAATTCAAGGACAAAATGAATCATCCATTAAATGCTCTAACCAGTAATCATGGGATACACAAATCCTAAAAATGCATAATTTCTCCTCAAAAACCTAATACTCCCATCATTTCAAATTAATTGAATTTTTGAGGGTGTTTCACACCCTTAAACATAAATTAGCCATAATTTTTCATTTTTATCCTTATTAATTATTGTCAAATTTATGATTAAAATAACTAAATATTAATTAATAACTAATTCTAGGACTAACTAATGAAGGATAAAATTGGAAGAACATTTTAAAAGTAATCTTGAAAATTGAACAATTAAATTAATTTAAAAAATAAAAAATATCTCAATAATTCAATTAATTTGAAATGGAGTACTTGATTGGAATGACGTGGTTTGAATAATTTAATAAGACCATAGTTTAATTTGACCACAAAAGGTTTGTTTCTGATCACACACATTTCAACAGTAATACTTTCTCCGTTCAATAATAGTTATTCATTAAATTAAAAATAGTTATCCAATAATGCTTGTCAAGTTTAAAAAATCAAGAGATAATTTACCTTTTATGTCTATTTTATCCTTGCTATTAAATACTATTTATCATCTAACACATTTTTCAAATCATTAAATTTATTAAAGTCAAAGGATAAAATAGTTATATACTTATATTACCCCTAATATTTATTATTTCTTAAGAAGTGTGCCAAGTCAATAGTAAACGGAAGAAATATTTTCTTCTTCGAGAAACAAAGTGAAATATTGACAGTGACAATCGGTAAATTGAACCAACAAAAATTGTGGAGCAAGAAGTACTTATTTATCCTTAACCATATCACTTACCATTGATAATCTTGTGTGTCTACCTTGTATGCATGATGGGTTTAAGTTTTATGTATTATTCTAATAAAAATATTCACGCAATTAAGTTATAAGTTACAATATTTTAATTTTTTAATAAATATTAATTGATAATTTGATTTAAAAATAATATCAATATGCTATTATAAATCAATATTTACCAATAGTAAAAAGTCTTTTACACTATATATATATATATAGCTTAAATCCTTGGCTTCTCAACACATGATGGTTCAGTTATTGACTTATATTGCAGCTCTCATGTGAATTGTGATTAACCAATAATTCATCACTTTAAGAAGATTTTTATCTCTAAAATATAATACAATACTAAGTGATGTCCCAAACGGTACGCCACTTAAGAAAATGATGTTTAAAGATCAAGAGTGATCCATATCTCTATCAAACCATAGTGGACATAGATAACTACTCTTATTGTTATCTAGTGTCTGCTAATTCATAGCAAAGAGTTCTATTCTATCAATCAATTATAAAACATCTTTGAAAAAATCAAACAACATAAATTATACCACAAAATTTGAAACTATCAATTATTTATGCATGCATTATTTTGTGATCACCATTTGTTTCCAGAAACCTGTCAAAATCAGCTCATGGAAAAAAATGGTTCTAGATATGGACAACACATGCAAGCACCAAAAAAGAAGAATTAAAAGTCATACTATGCTTGCAACTATTAGCTAATTGATGATGAAACATCCAATGAAATTGAATAGACCATTTTTGTAATATTTAAAGGACTTTTTTGCAAGCTATCGATCAACTTGGATGGAGAGTAATAATTTTTAATCCCACTCACAAAGAATTAAAATTAATTTTAAGTGGAGTATATCCCCAAACGCAATTTGAACTTCCTAATGTCATTTATTAACTTCAACTTGGAATACCTTTTTCTTGCCTTTCAAATATTACTACATTCATGTCCAACTATAATAAAAATAGCTTTTAACGGTAAAAAATATGTACATTAGTAAAGATTGCTAATGTCTTTAACGACATTAGTTAATTGACATTTCGATGTTGCACTATAAGCTTTAGAGATAATTACAAAGAGTGTTAATTGCTATAAAAAACATATTTAGCAGCAATTTAACTATTACCTTTAATTAATTGCAGCTAAAGATCATTTTTGATGTGGTGTTCAAACACTTGTTTATTGATTACTTTACAAGCTTTTTTAATTTAATTTATTTTTATATTCCAAATACAATTTCATACAAAATTGTACATACATCTCAGATAATGTATGCAAGTATTAGCAATGTAATAAATTACTTAATAAAGTACTATATTGAATTATGTGATGATGATATCTTCTTATACCACAAACTAAACATTTTCATAATATTAACTTTATGTTACGATTATATCTTTTTGTTCGACAAACTAGTAAACAATATTGTAGATTAAAACATAAAATAATGATAAGTTAATAACCAAGGTATAGTAATAATGTGCTTTACGAAGTCCCAAGAGTCACACAACAAAGAGTTTGGTGTTTCTTGAATTACTAATGAGGGATCGTTTTCTTCTATGCTAAACTTGTGTTTCCTTAAATTGACCCCACTTGTATATTCATTCAGTAATATAGAGTCATATTTAACAAGGAGGATTAAAAATTTGTTTTGGATATTTGTGTGAGTGGGACACCAATATTTGCATCAGTGATCCATATATAAATGAATATATATGCTCGAAACGCCCACAGGCTTAGAAATTAGCTTATTGATTATAACATCATCATTTTATTTTAGTAATATATTCCAAAAGCATGATGGACAGTTATATAATCGTCTACTGTCCGCTGATTCACCGGCCCAAGACTATTCTTCAGTGACATTTATATAATACTATATATTAATCAAATGACTCAGAAACCACATATTAAGAGGAGAAAAAAAAGAATATTCAATGTTTCCAGAAAATATGTCAAATCAGCTCAAGGACAAAAGGTTCTAGAATCCATGGGGACACATAGGAACACCCAAAAATAAAAAAATAAAAACTACTAAACACACTATAGGCCAAATTGATGAAGCAACTTACAGTGAAAATAGACCATTTTGTATTATTTTATAACGACTTATTGTTGCCAATATGTTGAGTTACGGTGAAAGCATAAATAATAAATCACCGGCCCATTACAAAATTAATCGAAGGTCAAGACCAGCTCTAATAATATGCTTTACAATATCCCAAGAGTCATTTCATAACGAATACCTCACTTAAATTTAACACTCCTCTTTTCTGTTTTCTTCGGATAAATATTCTTTCTGTTCCTAAATATTTGCTAAAAATCTCTATTTGTTATTAAAAGAAATTAAGACATAGTAATTAATTATTGAATATCAATGTAATGCAAAAAAAAATACTTATATCTTAAATTAATTTAGTCAAATTACTTCTTACTTATTGTTTTCTTCTAGAGCTTTCAGACTGACATACTAGGACTTGTACTCCCTCCGTCCCTATTTACTTGTCCATATTTCCTTTTTTGGTTGTCCCTATTTAGTTGTCCATTTTGACAAATCAAGAAAGGACAACAAATTTTTTTCTATTATACCCTTATTTACACTTCTTGAAAATTGTAAAAGTGTATGTTGTTTCCCTCCAATTTATTTCACTTTAATTCAAATAAGTGGTTGTAATTTTGAATTGAAAAGTTGTCATAAGGATAAAATTGTAACTTCACTGTGCTAATCATTGTTACCTTAATCTGTGTGTCATTTCTAAAGTGGACAACTAAAAAGGGACGGAGGGAGTATTTCTCTAATTTGGCCCTACATCTATCGTAAGTATCTGCTTCTTTTTTACTACTCCTTTTTTTTTTTTTTCAAAATTTGATTTGAATTCTTATTGAAAAATATTCCATGTTCAAAGAAATCATATCTAAATACATAACTTATTTTACTATATTCTATCAAATTTCCTATCAATTAAAATTTTTTACTAAAATTTCTATTCTCTCCTATTCTTGAATACATCACTATACACGATGTATCGATCAGATACATCACTGTACACGATGTATCGATCAGATACATCACTATATGCAATGTATCATGACGTAATACATCAACACGATATATTGATCAGATACATCACTATATACGCACATCGGTCGGTTCGGTTCGGTTTTATGTGTTATTGGTTCGATTTATCGATTTTCGGTTTGTAAATACGTCAAACCGATAACCAAACCAATAACATATTTATTATCGGTTTTTGGTTAATCGATTTATGATACTTAATGGTTCGATTTTCGGTTTAACCAATAAAAAAATACTCATATATATTATATACATGATAAAAAAAATTTCCATATAAACCATATGATTTTTTCAACATTTGGCATGAAAGTAATAATCATAAAAGTAACAATCATTTTTCTTGCAAGTTTAGACACTAGACACATCAAAGGAAAAAAGTATGAAAGTAACAATCGTTTAACCATTAACAAAAAATGTGAAAGTAACAATCGTTTAACCATTAACAATAAGACCAGTAAATTTAGTATAGTCTTATTGGGTTATCAGTTTAACCATTAACAAAAATCATAAAACCGGAAACTGAACCAATAACCCAATAATTTTTTTTGCAAAACCGTTTGCCCAATAACCCAATATCAATAGTGTTTTTTTCTATTCGGTTTATTGGTTAAATTGTTTTTTGCACACCCCTAGTATCAGGACGTATGCGTTGTATTGGGACGTTGAGTAATGTATTTGAATTCCACCAAATTTAAGGGATTTTTGTAATTTAGAAAATAGAAGGAATATGATGTAATTAGGTCTTAACACTATGAAATTTGTGTACAATTTCCTTAAAAATAATATCAATCTATTCTAACATGTTATGTTCCAAATTATTTAAGAATCAATTATAAGTCAGTGTAAGTATATACTTCTTCCGTTTCAAAATACTCTAGTTATTGAACGGCAGGGGCATCAGTGTCCCAAAAATATACAGAGAGTATCTGCATATCATTTACGATAGTTCGGGAGATATATTTATCCTTTTTCCCTTTCGAGAATCAAACTATACAAAATTTGACTAATATTTTAAGATATATATTTTTCATCATATTGATAGGAGAAAATTGTAATTTGTAGTACTTTTAATAAAGTTTTTGAATATCTAAATTTTAATTTTAAAATTAATCAAATTGAAAATGAAACGTGACAAATGTTTTAGGCCTAACCCATTGATGGCCCCTTGAAGTTGGCACAATGTTTCACTTAGATACCTTAACTGGACGATGTTCATTTTAGACATCTTATGTAAGATCCCGCTATGTCATTTTGACACCTTTTTTAATATCAACAAAAACATATAATGTGTGTGTATTACCATCACGGATGATGTGTAAAGTGACGAATTAAATCACGACATTTGTCATTTATGTCAAAGTAATTTTTAAATAATTAATGTTGAATACAAATAAAAACTGACCAATAAATTACACTGTTTGGATCATTGTTATCCATTGTTTCATAATGTATTGTATTGTACTCTATTGTACTGTACTGTATGATAGATATAATGTTTGGCTAGACTGTATTGTTTGTTGTTGTTTAATAACATTTTTATTGTTTGGTTTGATGTATTGTAATTTATAAATTTACTAAAATATGCTTAATTATTCTAGGGTAGGAGGTTTGACTACAATTAAATATTATATGGTAAAGGGTAAAAAGTATTATGAATATTATGCCATGATATAATTGAAAAAATAAATTAAGTAACAATGGGAACATACCAAATCGGTTGTTCCATAAAATAGGGGTTTTCATTGATACGTAACAACGAAATTTAACAATACAATACAATACATTTTAAGTAGCAATCAAAACAAGCATTGTAGGTATAGTAACGATACAATACAATATAATAGGTAACGATGATCCAAACAGAGTGTTAATGACATGAATATTTTTTCCCAAAATAATTAAAAAATAAAATAAACTGCCCAAATAATAACAAAATAAAATAAAATTTAAACTTCCCCAAACCCCAAATCGCCTCCTCCAAATCCCCACCCCATCGTCTTCTCCAAACCCCCCCCCCCCCCCACCCCAAACCCGATCGCCTTCTGCAACCACCCCCGCGCTTTCTCCTCCAAATATCCGACTCTTTTTTGCAGAACGTTGTGCAACTAGTTGATTTTTTTTTTTTGATCTCCAAATAAACCCCCGGCGCAAAGAATTTAATGAATGAGTTTATTAAATTCTTTAAAAAAAAATCTATCATTTTTGTTGAAACCTTCATTTACAATGGATGGATTTAACTTGAGCAAAATGGTGGCTGAAAATGGAGGAGAAGAAAAAAATAATTAAAAATTAACTAAACAACCACTTCACGCGCCTACCAATGAGTGTGATCAAGAAGTGTCAAAATGACAATGTGAAATTTTATTTGAAGTGTCTAAAATGAATATGTCTAAGTGAAATATTGTGTCAATTTTAAGCGGATCATCAATGAATTAGGCCAATGTTTTAACATGGAGGGGATATTATAAAAATAAGTTCAAGGATATTTGTGTTCGTATAAAGTTGAATCCTTCAATAAAATACCACAGAGGTGCGCCATTAGCTCTTAATATCCTCACTATCTATCTCATATACTTAATATTAATATAAATATAAAATAATGATCAACTTTGATTTACTTGAAGTTCAAGTGTTCGATAATTTATATATATTTTGGGCGAGCGTCGAAGAACAACTAGTGTTGATCAGAATAATAGTTTATTGAATTAGATATTTCGAAAATAGTTGTCGTGTGATCGCTTTAGGAAAACCAAAGGTCATTTTTTACTGGATATGAGTTGTATTTGTGCTATATTTGTTAACTTCGTAGTTCAGAACAAATGGCCCATTAGCTCAGTTGGTTAGAGCGTCGTGCTAATAACGCGAAGGTCGCAGGTTCGAGACCTGCATGGGCCAGATTTTTTATTACTTGACAACATCTTCTAATTGGTTATAGGCCAAAGAATTACACATCCACTCTAAGGTATCGATAGGTCAAAATAATATATCGAAAAGTAAAATTAGACATTGATATCTCGATTGATGTTCTTCTATATATGATGGTATCCTCAGAGTTATCTTTATTGAGATATTGATTCTTGACAAGATCATTTTTTTTACATAATGACAAGCTGATTGAAAAACATTGACACGCTTATAAAAAAAGTGATACCAACTGACCTACAACATTAAGTCCTGGTGATACATGTATATTTTTATCATTGATCATATAATCTATAGTGACGTTGCATTACATACATACTCAAAGGGAGCCCCAGAAAAACTCACAAAGAATGTACATTTAAAACGACCAGATTACAAACATTAATTGCTGCTGGTTGTTTAGGAGAAAGCAACTTCATGCCAAATGCTTTTCTGGCAAACTCTGCAGGAGCCGGAGGGCCGCTGGCAACACAAGGCCAAATGTCTCTGCAGCACATGAGAACATGTAAATGAACGTGATTTTCCAACAAAATTTTCTCATGGATAACTTTCACATCTCTTAAACACTCTGACTAGATTTTCCGAGAGCCTCTGACCGTAGGACTAGTCACCATTCGTGAACTTATACTTGCAGTTCTTAGAAGCCTGCGGAATTCTGACAAGCTTATCTTTCCATCTTTGTCGATATCTGCTTCTTCTAGCAATGGGTCTATGGAGCCTTTTAAGCCGGTATGCTGCATACAAGTAAAAGCCAGATATGAGTATTTTTAGAATTTCGGGGCTACCAACCAATCCACAGTCTCAACTCTTAGTATTTCTTTTCTACTTGTCTTTTGGTTTTATCTTTGCAGAGTTGCGGAACAGGACAGGGTTAAAATTTCTAGAAAGCTAGCATTTATATATATATATATATACACAACAGTGTTGATCACTTGAAGAAGAAAATACGACATACTAACCATTCTAAGTTCTTCTGGAGTTATGAATCCATCTCTATCAACGTCAAATTTCTCAAAAGCAGTTTGCGATCTTTGCTGCCATTTTAACAAATTATGCTCCTCTAACTGATGGACATGTAGAGTCGCTGCAACAAACTCCGGGAAATCAACAAGCCCGTCTGTGTTACTATCAATCTGAAAAATCAATGAACAAAATGCTTCAGGATTTTGAACTACAGGAGAAAAAACTGTAGGAAATGCAGTATACATAGGTAGAAAAAAAGCATTGACAATCGTTGAGTAAACCCTCAGATTATCACATGGACTCATAAGCTGGAAATTTACAGAACTACTATGTGACATCACATTCCTTTTTTCCTTTTTGTGGATGGCTCTTTGGTGCGTTTGTCCTTTTCTTTCCTTATTCCCTTTCAGAGGAGTGGGGACTAAATTGGTTGCAAACACGTTCCAGCTTGACGCCAAAGAAGGTATTTCATAGTAATAACTTAATCTTACATGCCATATTATAGTGATATACTTCATTCCTAGATATATTAGCTTACCGCTTGAAGAATCTCAAGAACCCGTGATTCTTTCATCTTCCAGGGGAGATCCTTGGCAAGTGCCTGCATTAGAATTGGATGTCATAGGAGAGAATATAGTTGACAAAAATAACATTATATTACAGAATGCTTTGTTGCAAAGACAGGAATATAAGTGCTCGCGATGTTAGCCAGAAACTTAGAGAAACTGTACAGGAAGAAACTAACTAGACCATGAAATAAGGGAAATACCTGTCTCATTTCTTCAAGGCTAATAACACCATTTTTATCCACATCAATTGCAGAAAACTGGTCCCGGACATCTGCCAGCTCCTCCTCATCAAGTGTGCTAGCCAATGCCTGCCGGATAACGAAATCGCATGAAGTTAATGTTCTCTACTTTTTATTTTGACCTTGCATCAGATAAGTCTATGAAAGTAAGAAAGCTATGAAGTTACCCGTAATGCAAATTGTTTTAATCGACTGTATTTGACAAACTGTCGCATGTTGGACAAGACAGAAATGTCTAGTGGAATCTCAGAAGCATCACCTCCTTCACGGACCCATGGATGTGCTGAAATGTTCGTATATATCAGTTTGAAAAAACTACCATTTATTGCATCAACAATTCAAAGGTGATGAGAATACCAGTAACATCTAATTAAGTGAAAACAATGAAATAATTATATGAAAATTATTCAATATAATTATATGAAATTTAACAGAAATATGAAAGCTATTTAGCAAGAACTAATAAAATGGACATCCAACACCAAACATTGCTAATGAAGTGGCTGACTCAAAATTGACAAATTCAGTGTATGAATCTTTTGGACCTTGAGTTACTTCTCCGATAATCATGCTTGGTAATTGTAAAACCTAAACATCACTTAAAAAGATTGTACTAAATCAGAATACAATTACTTACATAGGGCCTGGGCAGCAGTAAGTCTAGCACGAGGATCTTTCACCAATAATTTCTTAACAAAATCTTTAGCACTGTTGCTTATAGTTGGCCATGGCTTGCGACGAAAATCAGGTTTGTTTCGTAGGACCTTAGCATAGCAGAAGCGGAGTTAGAAACAATACTAAATCAGCTAAAATTAAAGCACAAAGTCTTTACCGAACATGACAATGAACAAGTTACACTTCTCAAAGGAATAAAATAACACATTTGAATAAGATTTTATTTAAATAAACACCAAGACAATCCTTATTCAAAGATATAGCAGTAGCTTCGATGAACTCAAAAGAGAACAAGAAACTTTCAGGTTCAAGAAATTTTAATACCGACTATGGAATGCAGACTAAGCTAATCACGAACTAAGAATAATAAAGCACAACTATACGGGAAATTCATCATCAGTACCATATTTGGAGTAAAATTCTGAAATCTCGAATGTAAAATTGGCTAATCAGACACAGAATTATGCATTTTTTAAAAATGTATTATGCAAAGTCAATAATGGTAAACATGCCACTTTGACAGAATACAAAGTTTATTTCCTAGTAGAGCTTAAAGATCATAATGCATTTCCACAAGTTTCCAAGAAAAAAATCACAATTTAAAATGTTGCCCAGCTGCAGAGTTATAAAAATAAATATTAGCAGCTCACCTCCTTGAATATGCCATCCTCTGTTTTATCCCAGAAGGGTCGACGACCACAAAGCAAAATGAATGTAATTACACCAATGCTCCACACATCTGATTCAGGTCCAGATTTACGCTTTAATACCTCTGGGGCTACGTAATATGCACTTCCTACTATATCTTGGAATTTCTTCCCTGCATTTATTAGTTTACAGTTATAAGTTTTTGCTATCTGAGGAAGAACCAAAAACATCTTTGACGGCTTTAACAGATTTATGAAGAATTGAAGTTCATACACCATAGCAAAAAGATCTTTGTCAAATAAGAAAAATGAGTTTAAACTAAAATATGTCATTGAGTAGATTTGTGGACATCCAATCACCTGGTCTTATGAAGTCTGAAAGACCAAAATCTGTGGCCTTTAGTGGTGAGTCCTCCTTTGGAGATTTAAAGAGAAAATTCTACAAGAAAGAAATGTATATAAGAGAAGCAACATGAAGCAGCATTAATAAACCAAAGGAAGTACATAACTTCTTGCAAACCTCAGGTTTCATATCACGATGCACCAAGCCATGTAAATGACACTGAGCCGCAACTTTTAGCATCTGACGAACAACTATTGCTGCATCTTTCTCGGTATAACGGCTGTCCTTTCTGATCAAAGGAAATCATCGATAAATTATATAAGTATTCTTCTTAACAAGAAATAAATTATAGAGCAAGCACCACAGATCACGAGATTAAGTAAACCTGGTTTATACCACTTACTTGGCCAAAATGCGGTCCAACAGTTCTCCGCCCTCGCATAACCTACAGGAAAACAAATTTCTAATCCATCAACTTCCCATCAGATAGCATAATCGATTGTTAAGCAAAGAACTAGGACCTGACGAATCCAAACAGAGCTCTTAATAATGAAACTTACTCCATTACTATGTAAACATAGTTATCATCCTCAAATGCATTATAGAAATCAACTACATTCTCGTGACCGGCAAAGGCCTTCAATATCTTGACTTCTCGTTTTACATCCTCAACTGCAATTGGAACAACCATCTGCAACGATTCACTAGAGTTATGCTATAGTTGTAATAAACTGGAACATCAAGAAGTTCAAGGTAAGGCAATTGATCATGCAATAGTACTAAAACTTAACAAGCGTCTAAAAGAGAAACTTCTGCAAGTATTTGTATTTGCATGAATAACCCCATCATTCCAGAAGGATGAACACATCTTAACTGGTGTGCAGAGATTATACGAGACAAAGCTGGAGGAACCTTTCACCAAAAGAAAAGTTTTTCTCCATAAAAGTCGATGGTGAACAAAATAGTTGCATCGTGCATCAATAACCAAGACTTGTGCAGTAAGTCACAGATAAGCTATGTTGCTCGGACTCTTCAAAATGTCAACGGGTGCGTGTTAGATTCTCCAAAAGTAGTGTATTTTTGGAGAATCCAACAGGGGTGCATCATTGAAAGTGAAGAGTCTGCGCAAAGAAGTTTCCAGTGCCAATTGACTAAAAACCAGCTCTCTCTATAGTCTAAACCAGGTCAGGGAAGCCATTTTCCATTTAACTGTACATAATAACAACAAGCAGCACTAATCACAGAAAACTAAGGTCCAGTGCTTAGGTGTTTCTCTCTATATGTCAATGCTTAGAACCACAACCATCATTATTAACCAAACAGCTCCCATAAACCTATAGTTTTCGAGATATTTACTTATCCCATCCGTCAAGTTTGTATGTACCACGCTCCTGTTTATTATTTTTTAGAACCTCAGGAACTATCCTTTCCAGCTGCCCCCTCCCCCCCCCCCCCGGCTTTACCCTTGGGTTTGTCAACCAACCTGTCATGTTCAGACCGGGGCGCCTCGATGATGGTCTCTTAAAAAGTGCAGCTTCACCGGTTAGCAATCCATTAAAAATTAACTACAACTTAAATTGGTACTTCAAAACTAGCAGAAGATAGTATTTTGTAACCACAAAAGCTATACAAATACACTGATTGAACCAAATAAACAGAGACATGAACTAAAAACAAAAAGGATAAAGCATGCGAAGCAATTCAGTAGTTTATGGATATTCTTCTGAGTCAACCGAAGTCAATCAAGACATTTAAAAATAATTCAGAAGAGATACTTGAACCTATAATTAGGATTGAACAGAAATTTTCACAACCCTGATTCCAAATTTGGTGCACTACATAACTCCATAAGAATTTGATATAGCAGGGGATGGGGAAAGGGGAAAGGGGAAAAAAGAGAACCTTTTTCTTTTCAATTCTCTTGACAGCCACGCGATTTCCATTAGACTTGTCTGTGGCAACATATGTGTATCCAAATTGTCCATGACCCAACAACTTCCCAATTGTAAACTTCTTATCAAAATCTTTATCATACCCAAAATCCGTTCTTTTCCCACAAGGAATAATCCCACTTTGCCTCCTCGTATTATGCTTAACATTTTTCGTTTGTTGCTTAACCCCACCGATATCCTTACCTTTCTGTCGATTGTAATGAGACCCCTCTTGTTTTCTTGATGTATTTGTTGTTGCAGAAACCGGTTTCGCTGAGCTCCGCCGATTACGGTGGCCATTCACGGTGGCGGTATTGGTGGTGGTGGTGTTGCTGTTAGAACCACTAACTTTTGAGCTAGAAAAACATATATTGCCCATTTTGATATATGATTAAAATCCTCGAAGTTTAAAATTTTCAGATGTTTGAAAGAAAAAAAAAAACAAATAATCAAGAATCAAGATTATGGTTAATATAGGGAGGAAAGAAAAGGGGCAAATTAAATAAAAGAGGAAAGATTATAGGAAATAGGAGGAGGAAGAAAGGAAGAAGGAGAGGGGAGGTGATGGACCATGGTAATGGTCAAAAAACAAACTTTTTCATTATTTTTTTTTTGAAGAAGAAAACCATAAGCCCTCTTATTTCTTATTTTCAGTTTGGAAGAATGGAGGGAGAAAAAACTGATTATTTACTACTTCTTTCTTTTCATTTTCTATATCTAACATTTTTTTCTCTATAATAAAAAATAAAATAATGGCCTCTCTCAGATTGAGATTTTTCTCTCACTTTTCTTTTTTTAATGGAACAACAGAAAATATAAATGAGGTTTTTGGTGTTTTCTTTTGGAAATTACCAGTCCCTTCCTCTCCCCAGGTACGTATTTCATACGCACGTGCAGAAATTTGGTATCAAGACTACTAGAAAAGACATGCTGACACAAAAAAAAAACGTGGTATAAATCATAAATATATAAATTTTAATTTGGCCTTAGATATCGTTTAATTTTAAATGTGCACAAATACATATCTAAATTATTATAATTTTAAATAAAAAGACATACATAGAAGAAATCGCGTGATATTAATTCAAATTTTAGAGTAATTTAGTTCGCAAAAGATGTGCTCCAAACATATCAATACGTACAAAGCATTAATTTGTCAACATTCGAAAGGTTGATCATATGCCTAATCAATTGACAACCAGTAAAATGACATAAGCCTAATTAGTTTGATAGAAATTAAAAAAACATTTTTCCATTGCATTCTCACTCCATGATACGAGTACTAAAAATTTTCTATACATCCCAAACTATTTTTGACCTCAGTTTTCATTCACGTGATTCAAACAATCATTCATATTTATATTTAGTATTTTAAATTTAAATCATACTACAATGGTTAGGAAAGAAAATGAACTTAAGTTACTCCCTTCGTCCTCTTTTTAATTATCGCTTTATATAGTTTAAAATAATAATTACTTTAGAAATTCAAGAATTGAAAATTAATAATTATTTTTAACTATATAACCGACATAAAAAAAATATTTCCCCTATCATATGTTAACTATTGCTATAGCTCAAAAAAATTATATCAAATTAAAATAATTATCACCTTAACGATACAAATTGTTTTTAGCTATTTTCTTAATATAAAAGAAATAGATTTTTTTTAATTTAGAAATGTTCAATTCAAAAATATTTAATAAATAAGAATAGCTTAGTGAATTATACTTTATATTCATTTCTTTTTCTTACTGGACGTAAAAAGAATCTAAAGTGATCGTAAAATTGTACAGAGGGAATAGTTTAATCACCAACTTAAGATGAATTTTATTTTCTAAGGACACCAGTATACCACATATAATCAAGGAAAAACTCATGATGATTAAAATAAACTAAAGTTTAAGACATCACATAGATGAGCATTTTGCAGAGTACAATATTGTTAGAAAATGCCTCGCCGTCCATCAGAGGGATTAATTAAAAAAAGAAACAAAAACGTTAACAGTCATATCATATAATATTATTATTAAAATATAATTTCAAACTTAATATTATAAAGGTATAATGAGTTTAATGCTAATATCTTTACAAATTTACCTCGAATTACTTAGTTGAAACTTTTTAAAAGGAGGAAGAGGGAGTCGGTGATATGCGTTTGCCTAACTAAATATTCTGTGTACTTGATTAGTTAACTACGATCTTTTAAACAAAGACATAACTCTATATAAATTAAGGAAAACAAAAATGTCGATTGCTCAATTATAGTCTACCGACAAGAGGAGGATAAGAGATGTAATAAGGTGATGAAATGTTAGCCATATAAATAAAGATGATTGAAGTGGTTTAACAACCACTTTTTAATTATTTGAAAGTGAAATACTATCTACAAAATAAATTAAATCCCCCTATGTTTGATCGTCAAATCCTCAAACATTTCCCAAATGTCCTCTAGGCATCCAACACGCTAAAGAATACATATATATTTTAATAGGGCTCTCGTAAGATTGAATGATCGAATATCCTAATAAAAAAATAAGTCAATATCAGATTAAATTAAAATTCTTTGCAATATCTTAACTGTTAACTATGTTTAAAAAACTTGAAAATAAATGTGAGCTTTTTTTTACATAATATTTTTAAATTACATTTCTAGGATTAGAGAAGATTTTTGTTGCTATAAATTAAATTTATCAGTCACTAATTCTGATATTTTTAAAAGCAGTGGACAAATAAGGCCTGAAGTGTCAATCGATATCTGTCCCAATCCTACTGGCTGATCAAAGTTGAGAGTGAATTATGCCTATGTTTGGCACAAGTATTGACCTTTCACATGTATTTGGCAAGTACAAGTCATATCAAGAAGCTTTCAAACTTGAACTATGTAAGTGAGTGACTAATAAGGAGTAATAATTAACTTCTATATATGGTGATGAGATGACCATTCTAGTTGATATACATTGGTCATAAAGATAACGAAGATTTATTCTAATTAATGGCGTCAATTGGGTTTATATTATAAGATTAGGATTTGGAAACTTTCCAAAAAATTCAAAACACGAAAATATCTTTGTTCAACATGATTTTAAAATAGATTTCAACAACCAAATACATTTATCTTTTCTAAAAAATATCAAAAACCCAACTTGTAAGGGTTAATTATGGAAGTATCTTACCCCCAAGATGTATCTCTTCAATAACATTTTCAGAATTATGTTTACATTTATTTAGATTTCCTGAGTTCAAATCCTGCCAATTGAAAAAAATAATCGGATAGTAGACTTTTTTTAATAAGTCTTACGCAATGTAAAATCAAATTAATGAAGGCTTTAATTTAAGTACCAAACCTAATAAAAGTATCTTTGGACGGAACTTATTAGAAGATCAGTAATTAAAACAGGCTGCTCTATAAATATTTTTAGAATTAAATATAGAATTTGTGTAAAAAATAATATTAAAAACGTGTGAACTTAAATAAAATTTTCGAATTGATAATTTCTACGTGTGAACAAATTAAAGTATTAAAAAAGACATGAATTTGGAGTATCAATGGAATTGACTTGAGACAATAAGGATTAAACAAAGTATTAGGTCCTAGTAACAAACAAATAATTTTAGAAATTTTAGTAGAATGAACTACTTGTACGTGATAGAACAATTAAACAAATCGAGTTTTAAAGAGTATCTTCTCACTAATCTCAATAAGTTCACACTTGGAAAAAATGTAAAATTGCAGAAAATAGCACTTTTATCGGAATATTCCAAGGCTTTTGGTTTCTTATTTGGCTGTATTCCTCAAAATTCAAAGTTAACCAAAGAGAATGGCAAAACTACTATATACGAGTAGTAGACTTGACTTGACTTGACTACATACACACTTGCCCTTTTATTTTCTATGTTTATCGTTTAAATGATAATATATATAATATTTTCTCTGAGAGTTGTGGGTCAAGCAGATACGTCTTTTGCTTTAAAGTATTTTTAGAATAAAATTTAAATAATTATTTCATTAATTCTATTTAAATTTATTTAGTGTATAATTTTTCTGAAATTGTGAAACTCGTTTTAGCTATGACCTTTAGTTTTAAATTCATATCCTTTAGTTATAACTTTATTATTTAAAATGTCAATAATATTTGTGTAACTATTATAATTGTTTTGTGTAAAAAACCAATTGTCGATGAAGAACAATACTTAATTATGGACATCTTGATAAGTCTATTCGCATTATTTACTATCATACAAATATATATTATAATTTATTTTAGAGCAAAAATTTAAAATTATTTAATCAATATCGCTTAAAATTTATCAATATTAATAACATCTATCAAATATTTATTTTACGCTTCATGAGATACTGTAATATCATTTATCACCATTTTAAATACTAGGCCCGTGCACGGCATGGATATTTCATAACTAGTAATAAATACAAATAAAAGAGGATGAAAGTAAAATGTTACATTTTAGGGTGTGTTTGGTATGAAGGAAAATGTTTTTCATGGAAAATGTTTTCCTGGAAAACAAGTTGATTTTTGACTTATTTTCTCATGTTTGGTTGGTGAGTAGAAAATATTTTCCGGAAAAAAATTTTAGTGTTTGATTTATGAATGAAAAATATTTTTGAGAAATATCTTTTATTTTTACTAGAGTAGAAAATAATTTTTGAAATTGAAAATAGTTTTTAAAAACATACTTGAATTTTTTTTGGGGGGTGGGGGGTGGTAGGGGGTGGGTGAAGGGGGTCGAGGGTAGGGGTGAAAATTTGAAATTTTGAAGTTGAAAATATTTTTGAAAAACAAACTTAAATTTTTTTTTTTTTTGGGGGGGGGGGGCTGGTAGGGGGGTGGGTGGGTGGGGGTCGAGGGTAGGGATGAAAAAATGAAATTTTGAAATTGAATATATTTTTTAAAAACAAACTTGAAATTTTTATTTTTTTTTGGGGGGGGGGGGCTGGTAGGGGGGTGGGTGGGTGGGGGTCGAGGGTAGGGGTGAAAAAATGAAATTTTGAAATTAAAAATATTTTTTAAAAACAAACTTGAAATTTTATTTTTTTTGGGGGGGGGGGGGCTGGTAGGGGGGTGAGTGGGTGGGGGTCGAGGGTAGGGGTGAAAAAATGAAATTTTGAAATTGAAAATATTTTTTAAAAACAAACTTGAAATTTTTATTTTTTTTTGGGGGAGGGGGGCTGGTAGGGGGTGGGTGGGGGTCGAGGGTAGGGTGAAAAAATGAAATTTTGCAGTTGAGAATATTTTTTAAAAACAAATTTAAATTTATTTTTTTTTGGGGGGGGGGGGTGTTAGGGGTGGGTGGGTGGGGGTCGAGGGTAGGGTGAAAAAATGAAATTTTGAATTTGTAAATATTTTTTAAAAATAAACTCAATTTTTTTTTGGGGGTGGGGGTTGGGGGGGGGGGTGACCGGAGAGAGGGGTGGGTGATCGAGGATCGGGATGAAAAAATAAAAATTGAAAGTTGAAAATATTTTTCAAAAACAAACTTAATTTTTTTTCTTTTTGAAGGGGGTTGGGGGCTGATAGGGGGGTTGATGGGGGGGGGGGGGCGAGGGTAGTGGGTAGGGGGTAAAATAATAAAAAATTGAAATTAGAAATATCTTTTAAAAACAATTTTTAATATTTTTTTGGGAGGGGGTGGGGGTAGGGGTGAGGGTGGGGTAAAAAAATTGAATTTAAAAACAAGCTTTAAAAATTTTTTTGTTCTTTTTTTTTGGGGGGGGAGGGTTGGTTGGGGGTGGTTTGAGGGTAGGGTCAAAATAAATTAATTTTTTCAACAAAAAAATAATTGTAATTTGAAGTTGGAAGAGAATTTTGGAAAATGTTTTCCTTAAGTTTAGAAGGGAAGTCATTTTCCTTAAATTTGAGGAAAATGAGTTGATTTGGAAAACATTTTCCAAAACATTTAGCCCAACCAAACATGAGAAAATTGGAAAACATTTTCCGGAAAATATTTTCCTTCATACCAAACACACCCTTAGTGTCATCTTTAGAAACGCAAAAGAAGACCAAATCTTTGTAGTTTTTTGCGTTTTCGTTTAAACAACGGCGTGTTATTTGATTTTGCCATCACAATAGAAAACGGCAGAATTTTAGTTTTTTTTTTGTTTTCGTACCATATGTTTCTCAATGATCAGTTGTTCTGATAGAAAAATCACGCTTTATAACACATTAATTTGATCAGAAATTTAAAAAATATATAATATCCTTTTTATTTTAAAATAAACTGGTCTTTTTTTCATTTTTTAATTAAAAGATATTAAAGTTAAAAGGGTAAAAATGTTCAAGAAGGTAACATAACATAGTGTGAAATATGTTATTTTACCATTTTGGCCAAATTTTTTTGCCAAAAGAATTTTTCCCATTAATTTGCAGCGGCAAAAAACCTTTATTTCTAGTGACGCTTTGATCTTATTGAAGGTTGGGACTTGTTATTAATTAAATTGGGTCCACTCTAATTAGACATGTTTAATGTACCAAATCTTTTTGTCCGTTTTCACACTCCTTTATTTAACTTCCATTTCACACAGCAAAAGAGTGAGATCAGTTTATCGTTATATGATTTGGAATGTTGTATGGTGCAAATAATGCAATTCTCCATTTGTAGTCTTAATTACCACTTATAATTATAGAAGAAGGAGTGGGGAATGGAAAGTCTCGAAAATAATTTTTCTACCTTTTTTTTTTTTTGTTTGCCGGAGTTGTTCTATAATTTTTCATGCCTTACACCCTGTACGCACCCATTGGCCACATTATATTTCAACTGTAGTCGCACATAAGCTGCTGCCTTTTTGTGGTGCCTCTTTTCCTTTTTTTTTGTTTTCTTGGTGGGGGTGGTTATATGTACCCAAATATGAAAGCAAGGTACATATATAATTGAGTGTTAAAAAATAAAGAAACGTGCCCCATTACGTCCAAATAGTGGGGTGTTGTACGTCGGTGTTTAAAAGGAGCCACTTACTAGTTATATAAACTAGATGACAAAAATTGTTAAATGATTCTTTTGCTTCTATCTGTAATCGATGGTGTGTATAGATTTGTTTCGTTTCTTTACCGTGAATAGTTGATATATAATGAAATTGTTGGGATATACGTTAAGTCACCCATATACTACTTCCTCCATGTCAAATACTTGTCGTATTTTTTATTTACATACGTACCCTTTAAGAAAACATTAATTAGGAGGGGTGCATGTATAACTGTTTATTTTATTTACTTATTAGAATATGTTATAATTGAGATATATATTGTGCTCTTGAAGAACCTTTACTAAGGGTACAATGGAACTAAAAAAATACTTCAATTATCGCTTGAACTTCTAAAATGAGAAGAATTTTGAGATATACATGTATTTTTAGTAAGGACGATAAGTATTTTGAGATGGAGAAAATACTATGAAAATTAGTAAAAAATAAAGAAATAAACGAGAAATATGGATTGATTAGGTTTCGAAAGCAGGACAGCAAAGGACCAATTGTGTTTCTTGCAAGAAAGGTTCACGCGTCTATAAGCTACAACTTTGAATATTAATGTTCTTTTTAGAGATTACTAACAGATTTCTGTTGTAAACTAGCTGGCATATATACATATTCACGAATAATATAAACAATTTTTATGTAAATTAACTGGTTATGCATGATACTTTTCATTAAATTAATTTCAAATTTATAATGCTTATTATTATGTAATTATCTTTTTAAATGACCAATATTTTCCACAGCATCAATTTTTTTAAACTCTTTTCTTGTCAATTACAAAGTGGTAGTTGCTCATACTTATACGTCAAGAAATAAAACAAATCTTTTTTTTTCTTGTTAGTTAATTGAGAAAGAAAGATAAATACTTCACTCTCCACTTTCGTCCTGGTTTTTTAAATTTATTTTTTTACAATACCGTATAAAGTGGTTTTCTAAGTTTAAGAAAACGTGATGCAACCGGCTATTAATAAAAGAAGGAAGGGACAACATATTTGATCTTTTTCACTTTGTTTATTAATCACACGGAAGAACAAATGGAAGTCAACGACTTTTTCACATGTTAAGAAAATAAATAAATAAATAAATAAATAAAAGCAATTCTAAACTCGGAAAATTGGGCTAAAAGAAAGAAGCATGTAAGTGAACAACTGGGCTGGTAAACTTGGGCTAATCTTCTTTTGTAGGAAATGGCGCCATGTATCATCTAAAAGACTTAATTTGTTTTGTAATACTATTAGCATTAAATACATTATTGAGTTTCTTTTGGCAAAAATTGATACCACTTGTTGTGTCTGAGTATCCCTAATGTTGCAACAAGCACTACTACAATTGGAGCTAAAATTCTTTTCAACATGTTGCAACTACAATTGGAGCTAATTTTAGTTTATTGGCAAAACAAAATTGAGAAAGCAATAAAAAAAAAAAAACTACTGAAAAAACAATTAAATCGTTGTAGAAGTGATGGTAGCACGCGAATAATAAAATTATTGGACTATTATAAATATACAAGAAGATGATTTATTGTTATTCAAGACAATACTGATAAAAGAAATTAGACGAATAGCCTCTTGTTTGAAGATCCAATATTGTAAAACTTAAGCAAGAATTTCCTCAATGGGCTTGGACTCCAACTTGGCCTCTTGAGTTTGTTCCTTGGCCAGTTTCTTGAGCCTAGCTAGCTCAAGATCCTTACTCATTTTCCTCCTGTACATTTCTGCAAATGTAATCGGCTCATCCATTATTGCCTTCTCTCCTTCCCTAATTTTTAACGGATACACTTTTGCATCCGGTGCTGGATTCTGGAAAGTGGCTATCGATAATCTGCTGCTATTTGAATTCACCACTGCTTGATGATCAGCATTCTTGAACCTCCCATTGCTCAAATACTGTCACATAATTAATTAAGTGTCAATTAGAAAACATAATTTTATCGGAATATGTAGTAGTACCAACTTACATGACCATGATCACCAAGATTAACAACAAAAGCGCCTTCAACGGGCTGAACAGTGATCCAAGTTTTGCCATTATCTTTAGTGGCTTGAAGCCCACCAACTTGGTCTTGTAACAAGAGGGTGATGGTTCCTGGATCAGTATGTCGTTTCAGCCCAAGGGTAAGGTCAGGCTCTGGACACTTTGGGTAAAAATTGACAACTACTTTTTGGTCCATATCCACACATGCCTTGGTTAAAGCCTCTTTCTCTAAGCCCATTGCCTCTGACAGTACTTCTAATAATTTGCAAGCTAAGTCCATTAATTTTTCACTGTATTTCTCAGTTACAGCTATCCAGCCTTGTGGTTTGTCTGGCCATCTAGAGTAGTCTCTAGCCCGAATTGGGTATGAAAAGTAGGTCACTATTTCACGCCAGTCTTGAACCACTTCACCCTACAAAACAACTTTCATTAATGATTGTATTATATTGTTTTAATGAAATATAGTATTTGAATAGATTTTATCCTATCGTTACATGATGTTGGTGTATATTACACCAACACATAATGTCATACATCCAAACTTTGAATGATGAACCCACAAGTAAAAGTAGGGTACAAAGCAGTGACAGAGCCAGAATTTTAAATAAGGGGTTCAAAATTTGAGAAATAGACACACAAAATAGTCGAAGGGATTCGATATTTATTATATATATCTACCTAAAAAATTATTTTATCCATATACAAATAATATAATTTTCCGTCGGATGACCCCTGACTATATAAGGTGGCTCTGCCACTGGTACGATGAGCTACTAATAAAAAGATAGTGTAAAAGATAAAATAGAATAACTAAATAATAAATAAAGACAAAATTAGATGAAAATATTAAGTTAATGACATAATGGTATCAAATTTGTCATTAAAGAAAATAAATCTTTTCGTTCGTTATAAGTTATAACCGAACAAAGAATTTAAAAATGGGATCTGTTACAAACACTTTTTCCTTTGTAGGAGTATATCCTTTCTATATTTAGAAATTTATCACTATCTTTTTAATTTATTCTTAATGACATGCACCTTATTAGTAAAAATAAAATAAAATTGTCGTGACGTGCATAACTCTATCTAAAAATAATACGTGTCAAATAATTGTTACCTGTAAATGGCTTGAGACAATAAAGCCACCTTTCTTGCCACCAGACATGTCAAACCGAAGCTTTTCGTCAGGAGGCAATTCGAAAAATTCCTTAGCCAATTTTGTCATTTCTGATATTAATTCAGCATCGATCCCATGATCAATTACCTGAAAAACACCCCAATCTTCAAAAGCATTTACAATTTTCTCACATATTTCACTTCTTCGACTTCCATTAATATCATCAATACCTTGCAACGATATTACTGGAATTTCGTCACTAAATTTATTGTAAGCCACTTTTGGACGTTCTTCTTCATCCCTAATAAAACTTGTTTGAAGGGTCTTTTCATTAGCTAGAGCTGTTAGTGTTGAAGGTGCCATTTTTTTTTATTTTTTTTGTTCAAAAGAGTTATGAGGTGCCTTTTTAATGTTGAGAGTAAGGTGAAATAAGGGGTGGAGATTTATAAGGGAGTGTTGGCGTGGAGCTATTACTACCCTTCGTGCCAACTAACAACAATTCACGTGTTTTCTTTCTAGAATTGTATTTTGCTTACGAGTTGAAGGGTAGATACCACCATACTTCGGAGGAAAAAAATGAAAAGACGTTGAACGTCGATTTAATTTATATGATATTGTTTGATATGATTTTCTTTTTTAAAAAAATTAAAGTTTTATTATTTAGAGTTAAGTTTAAATATTTATTTAGCTATTAATTACTTCATTTGTTTCATAAAGAATGATCTAGTTTGACTTGACACGAAGTTTAAAAAAATTAAAGAAGACTTTTGAATCTTTTGTGGTCCTAAATTAAAGTTATGTCAATCGTACAAAATTGACTTTTAATCTTGTGGCCTTAAACATGTCATATGGAAAGCTGAAATTAAAATGTTACCAAAAAAGAAGAAGAGATCATTCTTTTTTAAATAGACTAAAAAGGAAAGGAGGTCATTCTTTTTTAAATTGAAGGAGTATCTTATTAAAAGTATTTGTTTTAATTCTTTTAAAATATATTAAAATGTAAAGTGTAACACTAAAAATGAATATTGTTTAACTTCGTAAAAAGGTATTAATACTATTGTATGTACTCTGTATTGTATTACTCTTCCGTACCATTTTATATGATATATGAGTTAGTTTAATTTGACGTTTAAGAAAGAAAGAAAAACTTTTAAAACTTTGTGGTGTAAAATAGGTGATAGATATTTGTGTGATTTTAAATAATTTTCATTATGAATAAAATAACATTTTAAGATAAAATTTTACTTAATTTAAAAATGTGTCATTTTGTTGGAACGGACCAAAAAAGAAAATTAAGTAGGAGTACTAGTTACGATTTTAGGGGAAAAGTGTGGTTGCTTTGTTGAAAAGTAGTTACTACTAAAGTATTTTGCTTTTTAAGAAAAACAAACGCAACCAAAGAGCTGTTTTTCCAATATAATAATTAGAGCTGTCAATATGGGCTAGGCCTGTTGGACTAGTTTGGCCTAATCCGTAATTTGATAGGGTTGAACCACGATTTTTGGAGCCCATTTAAGAAAAGAGTTTTTTTAGCTCGGCCTGAATAAGCCTGTCGATTTGTGGGGCTTGACAAATATGGATAGGGCCGTCCCGTGGGTCAAATAAAAACTAATTAAAAAATAAAAATAAAATAGAGTATTAAAAATAACAAGAGTCTAAACTCAATATATGCTTAAAGTTTGAAATATTACAATTTAAATACAAATTTTGTTTATAAAATATATACTACATAAAATAAAAATTTCCTAAAATTTCTAGGAATCACTACATAGGTCATCGCTTATGGAATATTATCATAGTTTTTGTATTTTATTATGATCATTGAAAAACAATTAGGTTAATATTTCTATTTAGTTATTTATGCTTTTACTTGAAATCAAACTTAACAAATATTATAAAGATAATTTTATTTGTGTATTTCATTAACAAATAGTAACACTAACACCATGTAATATTGTCTTGTCGATATTTATGATAATATTTTAAAATTATAATTTAATTAAAAAAATTATAAAAATATATTTTTAAGAAAAGAGGGTTGGCCCGGAAAAGTCCATAGCCCACGTACTTGTGGGCTGGGTCAACCATTTTCAGGCCCACACAAAAAATGGGCTAGTCCGGCATGACCCGTCGAATTTCAAAGCCTTTATGAGTTGGCCCAAATGGGATGGGTCAGGCCATATTGACAGCTCTAATAATATTGTTACCAACAATCGCTAATAATATTTTCTTTAAAAGTTTAAATCGCACAATAATTGCTAATATGAAAAATTCACCTTTTAAACTATTAATCGCATGTGGGTTTATTAACAAACGGAGGGTGCATGCAATTGAATGTTGGTTAGGACAAATCACGTGGCTGGTACCAACCAGCGTTGCCTAGCTAAAAAAAAACATGTCAATACTTAATCATCTTGTGTTAAATTTCTGTTATTTAATACTCCTCTCTTAAATTAATTAAATGTCGTTGCTACTTGCTAGTTGCTTCTTATAGATTTATCCTAAAATTGAGTCACAGGGAAAAAGGGTCCAACGTATCCTTTAAATATATGAAATGATATTATCCTTTCATTAATAGTTGGGATCAAATATGTTCATATTTTATTCTAATTTTATCCTTATTTTTAAATGATACAGTTTAATATCGATAATGTTACATATCCCTCAATTAAAGATTATTATTTTTTAAACGAAAGACAAATTTGTACCGGCCTTTTGCATAGTTCATAAGCAAATATGACCTTTTTCTCCAACATAATTTTTAGTTTCAAATTTTCTTTATTACTCCTTTATCTTTCTTCATGTAGACATTGAAATTTTGTGGAAATCTACGGGACGCGCTCAATTCTAATAAAGGCAAGGCCTCCAAAAACAATTTAACAAAATTAGTAAAACGAAGATTGTGCTAAAATTAGTCAGGCAGTAAAACTTGTGAAAACATATTTTATCATATGGACATTTTTAATGTGTTATAAGTAGGCTACTTTTGCACAAATTGCTTAAATGATGCTATTTCTGCAAGTCCAGTTTTTTTATTCCAGATAGGGATCTTCTAAGGATTTGGCTCATGGGCCTTCCCAACTTTGATTTATCGTTACTAATAGTAGTAAGTAAAGGAAAGTTACGTAAATGTATTCTTTTGGCCATCTAGTTTATCAATATGGTAGAAGTATACATTATTGGTACACGTTTGTTGTATACTTTGTGTATATATGTATATTGTATACATTTAATATAAACTATATACATTATCTATGCATTGTGTATATATTTTGTAAACTAGATTTCCGAATGATATTTTATTGTAATTTTTCCCTAAGTTAAATAGATTAGCCTGTTGTCATATAAATCAAGAATTTAATTTATAATATCACAGGCATCGTAAATATTTGTTGCATTGATTATATCACAAGAAGAGATAAGAAATTATGTATTTTTGTTGAAGATCATTTAATTTGTTGATTTTTTGGTTTTCGAAAATAGAATAGCAAAACGACTTAACATATATAATTAACCAAAAAAGTTTGATCATACAAAACTTCCGCTGGATTATTAATTGATAGTCCTTGCTGCAGGTTCCGTATATAGAAAAATTATGAAAATATAAATAAACGGGTGTCAGACAAGTTGCCAGCTAATAGTCAAAAATAACAATTCAAATAAGGACTGATCATATCGCAAATTTAAGTATTAAATTTCATCAAGGTGAATAAACTTGTACTCATTTACGAGCTTCCCTTGATAATTTAGTGCAACTTGTAAATTTTTATGTGTATTTAATCTTAGTTTGGAGTATCAAATCTTATTAATGGTCTAAGGTTGATGTTTTTTGACTAACTAATATTTTAATGAAACTCTATTTTCGAAATACTACTAGTGCAGTATTATACTAGTGCAGTGTGAAGTTAGGCTGGCAGTGTGACTTTCTGAGCTTTTTCCCGTTTCTTGCCAGGCCCAACATCATCACTTAGACAAGTAGGCATGTTCCCCCGATGCCGAAGTTAAGTTAATATTTGATTAATACTAACTTAACTATTATCTCAAATTAAATTACATTATCTGTGTACCATATTAACCCAAATTCAAAGTTCACACCCCATGAACCAGAGGCTTGATCCCCGCGAGCATCGAAATGGGGTTCCTTCTTTGTCACTGAACCAACAACTCTTTCTCAATATAAATGGGCAATTGCAAAATTTACGGGAATTTCAATAACCCCACTCGATATCCTAAATCAGCCCCTGCTCTGAACAACCTACCCAAAAAAACCAGGAGCAATTGAACTAACTTATGCAAGTATTACCACTGAACTCTTCTATGATACAGCATCACGACTAAGAGTACTGTAGTTGTTAAAGGGATAACAAAAATATATAGTATCCAATTATTTGCTTAAATCTAGTAGTACTAATAACTTTCAAGTTACAAAAAAATTGGACTAATTAAAGCAAAAAGGGGGAAAATTTGATCTCAAACTTGAACTTTCCAATGGATCAAGGTTTGTCTTCTGTACCTTTAAACATAGATTCAGGAGCAAGAGGAGTAGGAGTGTCCAACTGGTAAAGGTCAAATGCAGGACCAACAAATCGAAAAAGTATCCAACCCCCAATTATAATAAAAATAGAAGCATAAGCAAATTTGTTTAGCCAGAACAAAAGTCCTTTTTCTCCGACGTACAATTCAATTGCCTTCTCAGTCAGATTCATTGATTCCCAATCCTTAGGTGGTGGTTTAGGTTTAACAGCTTGTTTCCCTGCATTAATTATTTCTTCTTCCTTCTGCCTTTGTCGTTTTGACGGACGTCTTCTGATTCGAATCCCCACCGTGTTTGGTGGTGTAACGGGTTGCGATTCATTGCCATTATCACTGCTGCTGCTGCATTTGATGGGAAAACGAACTACATGGCGATATTGAGATTTGGAGAAAAGTTGTATTGGGAGGGGAGTGAAGTGTTTTGGGTAGCTAGAGAGCATGGTTGTGTTCATTTTTCATTAGCTTTCAAGAAATTTTAGTTAAAGCATCAAAGTGTGAGGCCAGTATTACCTTATCGTTTTATTTATCCCAACTAAGGAGAGATCCCATTCTCCTTTTCTTTTTTTCCCTTTAATCAGGTTGATGTGTGTCTATATTATTTCATAAGTTATTTGTATTTTCTTTTTAATAATAAGGGAAATTCATAGTTATTAACTGTTAGGTGCATATAAAGTAAAATTTCATTCCTATAAGTTATTTGTATTTTTTATCTGTATAAATATTGCGTAATTTTGCTCAACAATACATAAATTTTATTTGGGTATTAATTTCCAACTTTACACTAATCCTTTCACTACCTCCTTTTTATCAAAGTCTCGGGATTGCTTGACAATCAAGATGTTTGATCAAGCTTTTAGTAAACAAAACGTGTTTTTGAGATCAAATAACTTTCCTCAAAAGTATTTTTTTTGAAAATCACATTCGAGAAAATACACGTAGAAATATATTTTTAAAATATAGTCAAACATTAATTGTTGCTCATTAGTATTTTTCAAATTGATTATTCAAATACAAATTATTTCTTATCAAAGTTTTTTTCTTGAAAAATATCTTTCAATGTTTCATCAAGTCGCTTTTGTCAAATTTCATTGACACAGTTATTTATGGACCTTCTTTTTTTTTTTTTTTTTTTTTTTATCATAGTTATTTTTAAGGGAAAATTGTGCATTATAGCAAATTATTAATTCAAAATAAATGGTATAGCTACAGTTTCATTTAATTCTAATTCGTAGCAAACACATTGTCATTCGCCTCTCTTCTGAAATCTCGCTCGCCACTCTCTGGCTCGACTCTCTCACTTTATACAAACACAAATATATAAATTGTGTTTGTGTTTATGTTTGTATCAAACGAGAGAGAACTGTAATTACATGTACAAATACAAATACAAATACATATCTTTCGGTCATATATACTTATAATTATACAAATACAAATCTTTCTTTGCCAATTCTCTTTTGCCTTTCTCTCTTTCTCGCTTTATACAAACACAAATTATACAAATTACAATGTACAATTTGTGTTGCATAAAGCGAGAGAGAGATTTAATATACAAATGTTTTAATTCGATTCAATTGTATACAAATTCAAATTTTATGCAGATATACAAACACAATTATTAATACATATATAATCGCTGCACTTTTATACAAACGAGATGTCTACTTGCGATTTATACAAATAAGTTGCTCCATAGCAAACTATTGAGCGCAAACAGCAAAACGGTAGCTATAGATCGCTAATAAGATTTTTATGTTTGTTATTCCTAAAATTTGCTCTATTTTTAAAGTAATAAATCAATATTAAAGATAAACGGATATTAAGAAATGAAAATAGAAAATTTTAATTATAATTAGTTGAAATTAATTTTATATGTCGAATAGGAAAAATTGGTGCTGAAAGCTGACAAAAATAAAATATCAATCACATATGTCCTGGAGTATGAAAATTGAAAGGTCTTCTAAGTGGACAATATGTTGAAACTGACAAATAGAAAAATAAGATATTCAATTTGGGTAGAAATGTAGCAAATGTTAGTATTTGTTTCCAGATCTATAATTTACGTGTCCAAATGAATAAACCAATATGAGGCAAGTTTCCACTAAATAGTGAAAACAATAATTCAAGTTATAAGGACCAATCAAAATCATAAAATTTATAAACATGAATAAATAATGATTTTCAAAACCACAGCTTTCCCATTATTATAATGCAACTTGGGAGAATCTCTAATAAATTATGTGCTTGTAATCTATGTTGCTGTAGCAAATCTTGCTATTTTAATGCTATGTTTTTGGTATAGAAAAAAACACTTTTCAGAATTTTTATTTTTATTTTTCATGATCGGCTTAAATGTTTTATAAATAGATTTATATTTTTCTTAAATTTAACAAAAATAATTTAAGAAAAATGACTTTCTTTCATAAAGTAAGAAAAAACATTCTCCAAAATTCTCTTTCAATCTTACTGTATGAATCCCAACCCCACCCAAATTCAGTATCCTTGCTCAAACTCGAATCAGAATTCAGGTCAAAAGTCAGGTCTTAGGTAAAAAAATTGAGTCAAATTAGAGTCAAAGTCGTGAATTGAGATCGAGTTAGGGGTCGGGGTTAGGTCTTGTGTCGGGAGTTAGGGCTTCGAGTTGAAGTCAGGTACAATGTTATAATATTTGCCAGATTATATCTAATGCTCTTGAAAAAATATTTTCTTTCTTACAAGTCCTATAACATGAAAGCCTGCATTCCTTTTTAGTTAATGAACTTTTTTTTGGTAAAACAATCATCTACATAAAATTATTTTTAATATAACAAAAAACTAGTATGATTTTTTTTAAATTTGGCCTAACTCTTTTTTCTAGAATAGTGATGCGAAGCTAGGCTGGCAGTGTGACTTTCGAAGCTACTTCCCATTTCTTGTCATCATCATCACTAACACAAGTTGATTATGTAGAGGCAAGAAAATTATACTTTCGCAATTGTATAATCAAACAACTACTGAATGGTTATTTATAAACAATTTTTACCTAGTGAATTTTTTTAAAAAAACTAGGGAGTTATTCTTAACGTTTTCGAATTCAACCTATAATATCTTTTCAAACCATAATAAATCTGCTAAATGTCGGTTATAGTTACTAACAATTAGCAAGTACATAAAAAGATAAAATCAAAGAACTTACTGCCAGAAATAGGAAATAATAGTATCAACTAGACCGAACGGTGGTTGAAACAGAAGAATTTTGAGGCTTAAATTGATGGATAAGATCAGCGCATGTATTTTGACTGGGTTTTTTTTGTCTATCGAAGACAGTCAACGTGTCAGCCATTCTTCCCCCCATGAAAATTGTAATTACCTTCAAATGTTGTGATGGATGGCAAATATCTATTCAATTTTAACTAGTGATTTATTATTCGAACTTCAAGAATAAAACTAACTTTGTTAGACAACAATGATTTTGATATTTTCTTTCTTAAATGTGAATTCAGAATAGTTAGATGTCAAAGTGATATCTAAATAAAATACTAAGAAGTAGAAATAGTACTACTTATAGTATTAATTTAGGCCTTTGGCTTGACCCACTGACCCAAAGAAAACGTGGGTTGGATGGGGAGTGTCTTTGCTCGTGCTATAAATACCACCTCTCTCTGTTTTCTATTTCACTTCCATAGTGTAAGCCAGCTCAGAAGTCAGAGTTCTCAGCTTTCTTTCTTTTTTGTAACTAAAAGAATGGCATTCCTAAAGGCATTTGCAGCTTTGCTCATTGCATCACTTGTGCTTGTCCATTTCACTTATGCCCTTCAAGAGGTTCTTCTTTTTCTCAAATTAGCATGTTTATTTCTAATTAACATCTTGAAATAACGTTTGATTTTGAAATGTTGGCGCAGGTAATTAACAGCAAACCACCAGCACCAAGTCCTCAACCTCTAAAGCCAATAGGTACGTACTGTAACATTTTAAGTATTTTCACTATAACTTTCGTAACTGATTCTAAATTCTGAATTCGTCTTTGTTACAGATTGTACGGGATCTTGTAAAACGAGGTGCAGCAAATCGTCTCGGCAAAATCTATGCAACAGAGCATGTGGAAGTTGTTGCCGTACCTGCCACTGCGTGCCACCAGGGACTTCTGGAAATTACGAAGCATGCCCTTGCTATTTCAACCTTACTACTCATAACAGCACCCGCAAATGTCCTTAAAATTCATCGCATAATTTTCTTCTTCTGCAAATTCAAATGTACCTCTTATTAAATACTACTATTATTATGTTGTGTACTATGTCAGCTGTTGATTTTGAAATTTAAGTGTAAAATTGAAGGTTGAGAGTTTTTAATGCATTATTAATATGGGTATTATTAAATTGATTGATCTGTTAGACTCTAGTCGTCCCATTTACTGTGAACAGAATTAAGTGAGTCTAGACTAAATGTTGATTGAAATAGCTACATTTAATGTCTTTCTTCTTTTTGCGTAGAAAGCAAGAAACAAAATAGTCCTTTGAAAATTTTATTTGTACAAAACAAAGCTAGTAGTTCTAGATATACGATAGCACAATTTTAATTATTCCATGATCGAACGGGTTCTAAGTACTTACTTTTAAATAACATGATGTGAAATATTTTTTACGCATTATTATCTGCAGTACATAATAATTGAACTCAAAAGTGTACTGCCTTAGTCCCATCTGTATTTTGGACTCTCTTAATAATTTATTAATTAAATGTTTATTTTATTAAATTAATTATACTTTAGAGATTTAAATTAATTAAATACTAGTACTCAAATTAGTTTGAGAAATAGTTACTTCAGTGATATTGGAAAATATAATTGATTTTCTCTTAATTTTTAAAAATGAACAATAAATAAATAAATATATTTAGTATAATTGAGAAGTGAAAACAAGGAAACAAAGTGAGTAATGTACAAACAACCAAAAGCTTCACGGAAAAATAGTCCTCTATCTCAATTTATGTGTGATCTTTTTTTTTAGTCAGACTCCAAAAGGAATATCACAATTTTATAACTAAAAGTGATCTAATTTTAATTTTAAAATTCACTTTTTACTCTTAATAAATAATTTATAGTCAAAAAAAATATTTATAATGTGATGCTTAACCCCCGCCCGCAACTATGGGGGAAGTTACACTTTAACTTCCTGCCTTGAGCTAGGCCTCACATCGATTGTTCTGTCCACTGAACTCATCAATCAACCTTGACCTTGACTCTTACTAAGTACTCCAACTCTATCGATTAATGAAGACACTTTATCTAATGAAGCAGGAAGAAGACTAGAAAAGCAATTGAACAGACAAGGCTCTGTAAGAGAAGAGCTAATTGGAGTACGCCTTGAACGACGAATGAAGAGTATGAGAAGAGAGTTTCGAAGGTCAGATCGGATTGACTGATAAAACTTGTGTTTTAAATAAATTTTTGAAATTTATTTTTCTTTTATAAATTTTGAAATGATGTCACATGAATTAGACCGAGACGAGGGAGCGTTACTTGATCCTATAAAGATGACAGATAATAGCCTAATATAGTTTAAAAGACACGCTTTTCGTCAAGAATTTGGAATGAAGTAAAGTTGACGGGTCCTTGCTGTACAAAACACTCAAGCAAAGTACGTCACTTTTGGACATATATATTGTTAAATTGTGTAGCTTTAGTTCATAACTTAAGGACTCGTCACAAACATTAATTTGATTTGCATTTTTCACATTTTGAGAGAGCCTTAAAGTGTATTAATTTTTTATTTTACACTCCACATATTCATCTTTATTTGTACATTATACTAAAATTAGTTGTCTAGAAATATTTGTCAAATTTAAAATATTAAGAGATAATTTAGTTTTCGTGTCTATTTTACCCTTGATATTAAATACTATAGATATTTAATATCTAATTCATTTTCTAAAACATTATATTTAATATATTTAAAAATTCATATAGTAATATTATCTTTATTATTTATTATTTTTAAAATGTGTTGCAAATCAATATTGGACGGCTATTATTGACATCGTATTATTTGAATGTCTTTAGGAGACAATTATGAATGGATTTTAGTAAAAATAAATAATGTTGACAAGTCAAAGTGATTAGCTTGACTGTAATGTGAGTTAGGTGAGGGATAGTATCCAAGTTGTGCTCACTCCAATCAATGCATTCATCAAAACCTACTCACCCACAGCTGGCTGCCTGCCTGCCTGCTCCCTTTGTAATGCCGGTGCTTCTTTTATCCTCCTACATATAAAATTCTTTTATATGTATATATATAAAATTATTTTCAAATACTCTTTTTAATGTGATTATGAATTTGGGATGTAGGTAATTAGTGCACTCTTTTGATTAAATGTGTGCATGAAAAAGTTCTTTTGAAATTTTACAACATTTATGCAGCAGGTAATTAATATTGTTTACAATAAGGCGAAGTAAATTAATCCAAGGTTAAGTAAGTTAAGTAAGATCAATTTGAGTTTGATCTAGATTTCCCCATTTTTGTATCATAGATCAAGGATCTATTTTCATTTCTTGTCTATTCTTTTCTTTCCAATATTTTGATTATGATTATTTTTTAGTACTTTATTTTACGCGTCACAACAATTAGAAATTGAGAATCTATATCTTTAGATCAAAGAAGGGTCTAGATGTTGGAATAATGGAATCCAATGCTATTTGAGCCCTTGTTATTAGTAAAATTGGTGAATAAAGCGAAGGTACGAAAAGAGAGAGATTCGAACCATCGATAAACAAAAGCCTACATAGCAGTTTCAATGCTACACCTCGAACCACTCGCCCATCTCTCCTACATAATGATTATGACCCCAAAACCGAGTGAATAGTGAGTCAGTCATAATCCATATTTTAATTAATGTTATCTTGATTTTCTAAATTGACAAGTAATTTAAGATAACTATTTTTAATAATGTAGACAAATAATATAGGACAAAGGGAGTATATATAAGTAAATATATAATTCTTACCTTATTACTATTAGTACTCCCTATGTCTCTAATTACTTGTCCACTTTTGAATTGACACACCTATTAAGAAATCAATTAATGACATAGTGAGTTTATCATTTTACTCCTATTAATTATGAAGTGGATGAAAAGTTCTGCATTTTTCAAAGGTCATTTAATTGAGGGTATAATAAGTAAAAAATATTTGTCCTTTCTTGATTTGTCAAAATGAACAAATAATTAGGACAACTATAAAAGAAAAAGTGAACAAATAATTAGGGACAGAGAGAGGGAGTAATAAATATGATAGTACAAATCTTTTTAGTAATGTGGATAATGTAAAAAATGTATTGATATCCCACCAAAGTGAGGAGAGCTCTGATCCCACCAAAGCTACTGAAAATCAATTGAAACTGTGAAAGTGCGGTATATGTAGTAATTCATACTCCATGCATCAACTAACTGGAAATGTAATCGACAGTTGTAGGCTCCACTGCCCCATAAAGTTCCTCATTTTATCTCATAATTTATAAAATAAAGTCGGGTCAAGACTCAACGGGTTAGAGGGAGTTAAATAAAATAACAACCATGACTAATCCAAGATCCTTTTTTTTTTTGGAGGGTGGATGAATTGAAATAATAATCAATTTAAGGTAAGTATTTTACTTTCACCAAGAGCAGTGCAATTAGTTGGATATATAGTAGTATAACCAATGCATGCAGGATTATGAAAGGAGTAGTTTGGTTCAAAATAATGTTACTCCTCATGATTATAATCATGGGACTACCATTATAGGTTTGATATAAATTTTTGTCATGTTTTTAGTTTATACCCACAACCAAACACTAGACAAATTTAACCTTAGGTTCCTCTAACAAATGGCCCTTTAAGCCTTGAAGGAAAAATTCCATTAGTAGTGCCCATTTGCAACATGACTTTCCTTTCAAAACATAGCAAAACTCATAATGTTTGCGCACATACAATTTACAAAATCTAATCCTAACTGAAATCATGTGGATACAAATAATACAATATCAAATTTTACGTGCACACATTAGCCAACTATATATGAAATGTATATAAAGTGTAAGTCATATCATGTATGTATTGGAAACCATCACCTAAAATATATGGCGATAGATAACAATGATTTTCTAGAATTGAAACTTCAACAACAGCAAACGAGTGAGGTTGGGATGGACAGTGACAACTAAGGTTTTTAAATGTACAGATATGTATGCTATAAATTTCCACAATGTTTTATAATTACGCTACACCCTATAAATTTTATTTTTTTTCCTTAATAAAACAGGGGCTAATCAGTTGGGCAAATGAAAACTTTGATATTGGGCTGATCCCCCAAGGCTTAGTCCATATAGAGGTGGGCTTGAAACACACCAAAAAAGCCCAAGTCCATGTTTCAAATCCTAACGGCTAGTTTGTTAACGCGCTGCCTGCCTTACAAGAATGTTCTAACGGTCACTTTATGTTTTCCCATTGTGAAACCCTATTTCCACAACTATAAAGTCCTCTTCTCTCTGCCCAAATTCCATCTCATTGACAGTGAATTTCTCCTCTCTGCATTTCTTGATCTGAATTAGAATTTCGGTATACAAGTAACCCAAAAATCAAACTTCACTGCAATATTCTTGATTCTTCATCAATGGAGACTCCATCATCAACAAGAAGGGTGACAAGATCACAAGCCTTGGCTGTGGCTAACAGTGCTAACAAGATCCCTCTGTCAACTAGTAAGTTTTTATTGCCCTGTTTTCATTTTTCCTTTCTTGAAATTTAATTTGATTTCTGAGAAGTAATTTCTTTTCTTGTTCAGAGAAAATTGAAGAATCTGAGAAGAAAACAGTGGCGAAATCAAGAAACAGAACTGGGAAACAATCAGCATTGATTGATATAACGAATGATTCCCCCATTGTTGGTCTTGCTATGGGGAATTTGGGGACCCCTTCTTCAGAGATATCTAAGAAAAGGACTACAGGTCTAGCCAAATACTTGAGTACACCTGGATCTGGCGAGGATTTATTGAGGGGACAAGTTAAGACTTTGTTGCAAAAGGTTGAAGAAGAAGCTGTGCTCTCGAAGATTTCGCTGGAAAATAGGCCTTTCCTTCATCTCCAAGGAATTATCAACTCTCCCATGGGTCTTCTTGCCCCAACTCCTGCAAATACACCTCTTATGGATTTCTCTGTCAATGAATTGCCTGCTGTTACTGCATCCCCTGTTGAAGACAAGTTTGTCATTTCTCAGGTACGAATTCAATTACCTGTATCAATTAGTCTCAAGAAAGATTCCTTTTTTATTTCTTGTTTGATTTTACAAATCCAAGATTTGAATTAATTGATTGTATGTTACAGATGATCAATGATATGTTTGAAGGGGAAAAACAGGGGAATCTTGAATCTGAGAAAAGTTACTTAACAAGATCTCTGCTGCTGGATTTTTATGAGAAACCAGAAGACTCGGAACAATCTTCTGTGTGTTCCTCTGTGCTGACATACCAAGGATGTGAGGTTGAAAGCAAGGAGAAGACGACCCCTTCAGATGACGACAATGCATCTGTGTGGTCGATTCAGGTGAATGCAAGTACTAAGGATGAAGAAGAAGAAGAAGAAGGAGGACTTGAAGAAGTTGAATATGATGATGACAAGTATGATGAAATTGAAGAGGATGGAAGTGAAGTTGACGATCTGTGTGAAGAGATTAGCAAGATCAATGTGAATTTTGAGGGGAAGCATACGCGTTTTGTGTACAACAGTGATGATGAGCTTGAAGGTGCTGAAGAGTGCAATGTTGAGGCTGCATCATCATCACCAGGTGTCTTGCACTTGAAGGGGTTGCCAACTCCAAAAGGGAAGCATCTTCGCTTCCCTGAAGAACACTGAAGGAAGAAATTTCTAGGCTTATATTGATGTTTCTGTTTTTGACACACACCTGCTCTGTGGTGCTATAATACTTGTCATGATCTTTTTGTACTTCTCTTTTGCTGCTGCTACATTGTATTCTTTTGGTTCATATCTGATTTGGACCTTTTGAAAATTGGCTATCAAATTGATGATATATTTCAAAAATCATCTCTTTCCAATGTCTCTGAAAGTTGTTTATTACATACATTCTTTTGGTTCATATCTAATATGGACAGTTGAAAGTTATGCTTGCTACTTTCTATAGTCACTTGCCACGATTTTCTATGATATTATTTGATTACTTTTTTGAGTATATTAAAAGACATGCCTAGTAATAGAATAGAAGGAAGTCCAATAATTTATAGAAACCATGGTAAGAGGAGATTATATTGTAAATTACACTGGAAGAAAGTGAAAGCTGGACGATAGAAGCAATGGGTCAAACTAGAATAGGAGGAAGTCCAATAATTTATAAAAACCATGGTAAGAGGAGATTATATTGTAAATTACACTGGAAGAAAGTGAGAGCTGGACGATAGAAGCAATGGGTCAAACTGAAAAAGAGCAGCAACTGTTTGATAAGAGGAGATTATATTGTAAATTACACTGGAAGAAAGTGAGAGCTGGACGATAGAAGCAATGGGTCAAACTGAAAAAGAGCAGCAACTGTTTGATCATAATAATAAACACCAACCCTAAACTGATTTGATCAAATTCAATTTTACCAAAGTGGACCTTTATCGTAACGGCTATAGCGGCTCATGGGAGACAAGTATACACAAGAGATCGACTTGTTAAATGCGGAGTGAGTGAACACAGGAAATTGACTGAACATGCAATGAAGAGGAAGAGACACTGGAACCAGAGAATTTTTCGGCATACTTCAAGAGATCCAACTAATGTTGCAAAACAGGTGATTTAAGAAGTCTTCCTAGTACAAAAGCCTACCAACACTGGCAAAGAGACTAAAGAAGCTAAATTTCTATCCTAGATGATTTGATTGGCATGAAATGTAGGAAACAATAGTTATCCCCATGACAAATAGGATCATGATGATTGCAATTCACTCAGTGATAGATTTCTTTGTTCAGCATGATTGGCTTTAAACCAAATTGTATAAATTCCTTACTGGTTTTAAAAAAATATTTATCAGAGAAAAACATAATTTAAATTTAATTTACACATCCTTTATTGTTTCCCTTAATGTTTGAAGCATTTATACTTTTTTCTCAAGGGAAACCCGCAACTGCTACCCTCTAAAGCTGATTATTCTCATTCGACATTCAACTGTTATGTTCCTCAATACCGAGTCTTTGCTACTTCAGCAAGAACGATCACAGAAATATCACAACAGATACAATCACAACCTTCTTCGAAAGTAGCTCAGAACCATGAACATATTAGGCTGCACTGAGTAAAACTAATTCCACTATTGCTGACTAACATTGCCTCTATAAGCGCCTGGAAAGAACCGGCAGCAAAAGGGATCATTTATATACACGAGCAACTAGCAATAATATTTACACTACTATCTAACTTGCATCACCTAAAGGGAAATACAAGAGACTATACAGTCACTAATTAATGTTAGATTACACTATTAGACACCTAAAAGTTGGCATAACACAAAAAATAAATTAGAAAAAAATAAATCAGAACCAAGGATGCCACGTCGGATCCATCATGCACAAGTTCCTTGGAGTAAGGGCAGCTTCAACCAACTCCGCTACACCCCTCTGCACAGATTGTGGCGGATCCATGCCATTCTCCTCCTATACAAGTTGAAAGAAGCCAAACACAACAATGTCACAATGCAGGCATTTAGATATCAACTGAAGCTAAACTTATCTAAGCATATGATTTCAGTCACACACAGATATGTCTATATAATAATAGAATACACAGGAGATGGCTAATGCTTGATTTTATTGAAACAGGAAAGTGGTAATACCATTACTTGGTGAGGAACTCAAAAGCTATATAAATAGCACCAAAAAGAAAATAATTGGATACCTCTTCTGAGATGTATTGAGGAGCTATTCCATTGATCCGCCCAATGACATTCTCAACATTTGTAGCGACTTTTTGTTTGAAGTCTACAGGGTTCAGATTACCTGCCCCTACAACAGGGGCCAGAGGCATCCCAAGAGGTCTTCTCCAAGACCAAGATAACAACTCATCTCGGAAAAACATTGCCAGATGATACCATAAGAGCTGGCTTTGCTGCAGATGGTAATTTATTTAAGTCAACAGCATTCAGGAATTAAACAAAGAAGAAAATATGATGTGTGCAGAAATAAATCTTACTTTAGGAGAGACCACAGCCTGAGCAGCAGCACACATGGCAGAAACAACTAAGCCTTCTACTCCAAAATGAGAGAAAAACGCTTGCAAATTTCTGGTCAGGCGGAACGGCACTGGTTCATTAAATTCGATCATTCCATTTGCATCATAAGCAGGATGGAAATCAGTCTGGAAAATTTTTCCGGTGTTTTTAGCAAATAATATCTTGTTTGGAGACCTTCCACCAATTTGGAGCATGAACGACATAAAACTAGAAAGAGCCAACTGGATTGCAAACTGCTTTTTGAAAGCCCACATGTGATTGCCACTCAAGAGTGTTTTGTACATATACTGTGAGAATATGCTTTCTGTGACGAAACTTTTGGTGATCTCATTATATGCTTGAAGACGGAGATCAACAACAGCATCTGGTGAGATCTGTCCAGATATTGCTTGGTTGAGTTGCTCCTTGAAAAATGTGATTGGTAAGTCTGCTTCTCGGTCATTTCTTGCACAATGGTTCTCATAAACCTCCAGGAAAGTGCTGTACATCAAATCATCCTCTACCATGCGAACCTATATCATGAATTCACATGGAGTTATTTGAAAGAAAAAAGCTCAATGTTGAAAAGTTATGACAATCAAACAACACAAAAAACTAGATATAAAGGCAGTTACTGTGAAGAATGCAATTTGCATCACTACAGCAATTATACTATAACTCAATAGAGCATGACTGCCTTATTTCTGGCTAATAGAGCAAAAAGGGGGAAATGTAACACTAGTTTATGAGGTGAAGAGGTTTAGTTAATACCTGTGACCACACAGGTATAATAATTGGGGTGTGAATGCAGATGTGCCGCCGCCGGGACTCCTTGTGCTTATCAAACATCCGATTCATCACACGGAAAAGCTGTAGGATCCGCTCATCACTTCTGGCATTTGGTGTTAAAGATGTCTGAACAATAAAATGGCGCTGAGAACCATCTGATCCAATCAGTGTCAAACGGCGGAAGCTGCTACCATGCCTCCGCACTATTGGAATATCTGCTGCCACCCTGTCTAACTTCACAGTATGATCTGGTGCAACTTCCTGAAGAAAAGACCATAGATCAGGGAAAAGTACTATGATATCTTCTAAAGCAAGAAACAGAAGAAGGGAAACCAAGAAACAAGTCCCATTGATCTCACGACAAGTCCATTATGTCATTTATACAACTAAAGCCTTGTGAATACATTTAGCACCAGGAAATTCACGTCCCATTTCGGCCATGGGTTTTACTGCAACACATTCTACTTACATTTTTAAAGGAGAAGACTAAGATGCTTACATGATCAGTAAAGTACTGTCCTGGAATTTCCACATCAACAACATGAAAATCTCTCAACACCCTACTTTCATCTTCCAGCTTAAGCACAGCTGGAAACCGGTCCTCTACATTGCTTTGCAGGACATTTTTCCAATGCTTCAGTCTTTCAGTAAGTTCAGAAAGAGTGGCCGGAAATGTTGCAGCACTGTCAGGATCGAGATCACGTTCAAAATCCTGCTTGTATTCTCTTACAAAGTCGACATGTTTGTTCACTGCATCTGCTGAGAAACATGCTCTACACACGCCAGAAAGCTCCTTCTTCAGAGACTGAGGAACTTCAGCTGTAGTTGCAGTCGGGTACTTGTAACAACGGTGAAGTAGAGCATTAACAACTGCCAACAGTCTCTCCTCTGGCAAAGTGACAAATCTGGATCCGATCTCAGTGAGCAAGATCTGATAAATTTTATCAGAAGACGCATTAGCAACTTTACTTATGCATAAATGAAGAAAAAGATTTACAATGTAGGTAATCCCTTTCGATAAATCAAAACATCTACTGATACTACCCAAGTTTGTAAGGTCTTTATGTAATACACATATTTATTAAGCCCCTCCAATAATCGAAGCAATCAACCATACAAGTTTGATAATTTCTGTTGACACAAAAGGTACAGAACAGACAAAAGATAAGTCTTAACCATGAGCCCCTCCAAATGCTTCCTTTTTAAATATTCATTCTCTCCATAGAATCCAAAACACACAAATTATGCTGTCCTTCATAAACTTTACAAGAAGAAAAACCAGAATTCGTTTTTCTTTCATATGGTATCAGTGAAAAGGTGCACAAGTTAAAAGGTTCTAAGAAAATGTAACATCCAGTCCTTTTCCAAGCCTGATAATGGATACAATATCCAATCCTTGCTACAGTATTAATCTTTAACAACCATATTAAGTGAAAAATAGAAGTGTCTCATCTAACCAGACATTTATTTGTGAAAAATAAACAATACCAGTCACCCACCTCAAGTTCACTGGCCAGATTAGAGTGTTTGCTGCGTAAAGTTTCCATTATATCTTTGGCGGCATCAAATGCACTGGCAGCAGATGCAACTAAACTCAGAGCACTATTACGACGTAGCGCAGCTTGACCACCATCACTGCCTGATGAACCCTGGTGTAAGGACTGGTCATTACCAGAGGGCATACTACTGTCTGGCCTTTCAGGTTCCTGAATTTGAGAACTATTGCCATCCTGTGATCCAACACCTCCACCAGACTGAGCTCCCTGGGGAATATGATTTTCACCAGCTGATGATCCCCCACTCTGGCCAGTCATTCTAGCATTCCCATCAGCAAGGCCCATAGGAGCAGCTGCATTGGCACCAGAAACATTTTGCTGCATTCTTTGCTGTGCCATTGCCATTCTGCCATATTCAGACTTACTTGCAACATCCCGGCGCTCAAGCAAATATGTTCGCAACCAGTAATACAATGCCTGCAATTACATGCAAGATGACATCGGATCTAAAGGTCACTAAGCCTATGAAATGCACAAAACACCAACAAGCACAACATTACCTGTGGAAAGACGGTAGCAACTTTCATTAGCACAAGCTTGCAATGTGGAGCTTCTGTCCTCTGCAAGGAAAGTAATAGCTGTGGAATCCAAGAAAGCCACACCCAGTTGGGTATCTGCTCCAGGTACTTATCAAATGCCCTCCCAACAGGTTCATTTGGAGTATCAAAACTGAGAAGATATAGAACCCGTGCGAGGTGGCCTCTCGAATTAGGAATACCAAATTTGATGCCTTGTAAGAAGCAGCTAACAGAGTACTCTAACCAAATCTCTTCGTGTGTTTCCTTATAAGCCTGTCAAAGGCCAAAATTTATAGCATACTAAACAGAAAAAAAAAAATTGAACCAAAGAAATGAACCTGGAATAAGCAAATACATACCATGTCACAATAGTTTCCCCAACTAATCCACCCCTTCGGCAGATTCTTGAAAAGACTGATAGCATTTGAATAAGCAAGATTGGCCCCTTCACAATCATTAAGCTTTAACAGAAAGTCTCCCTTGAGGCGAAAGATTTCAGCTTTGTGCTTAACAGAAAAGTACTCCAGATTAGTACTGTTTATCAAATTAAGGCCACTAGTCAGCTCTCCCTTCATTTCTAAATAAGCTTTTGCTTGTTCTCTTATTTTCACAAAAGCTTCCTGCAATCATACAAAAGAAAAATGCATCAAACCATGCAGCATATCAAACCATTCAACTTTGCTTCTGTTGGGTTTTCAGTTTATCCTATCTTCTTTTCCGGGGTGTCCGAAAGAGGCATAAGCATTTAGAGCTATGGGAAAGAACCTAAGTAGACAAAATGGAGTGTATGTAGTACCTGAACTTCCATGGTTGAATGTCCATACATCTTCTCCAACACAGACACACACACCTCATAAAGACCCTGCTTACGAGCAATATGAGCAAGCTTATTGACATTCCAAGCCTTGTCACGATATCCAAGGTGATGCAACTGTGAATTTGTACTACCAAAATCCTTAAAAGCATCAATCACAGCATTATACATTTCATTCCTCCATTGAAGTAAATCATACCAAACAGACGAACTGTCCCATTCATTTGGTATCCTTAGCCTCCATGTCTCAAGGATGTCCTTAAGATCAGCATATAGGCCACCATGAACCCCAACAGCAGAATTTCCAGAGAGTTTATTTCCATTGGCAATGTCCACAATTATCCTAGCTGATTCTTGAACTTCAACTAGTTGTTGAAATTGCTGTAGAAGGGAAATTTTGGCATGAATGGACATTTCAGGTAACTGCCACCACTGTTCCAAAGCAAGATCAACACCTTTTCCAACAGTGTTTTCAGCCTCAGCCACGCCATTTGTACTCTTCTCATGAAGGGAAAAATAGGACTGAATAATACGCAGTTTTGGACTATCCTCCACTTGAGCCTTTGGGATAACATGGTCTTTTAAATATGCCCAATCAGGCTGTTTCCACAGACTATCAAGCAATATCTCATAATTTTCAACCATCTTGCCAAAGTCGACCAATACATCCCATTGACTAAGTTGACTAGCACAACTTAGCCACTGCTCCTCCCAGAGACACATTTCAGCTTTTGGAACTGTATTGTTGTAAGTGCCCTGGGTTGCTTTAACCATGGCTTGGTAGAAGAGACTTTGAGCCCGCTGCCAATAGCCATGCTGAACCAGAGAAAGTCCAGCCCGTGTTTCAGCAGTAATTGACCGTTTCTTCCACAATCCACACCTCATATCTTCTTCATTGAGTAATCGGTAAAGCTCAGCAAGAGACTCTGAGCATTTCGTGTCATTCAAGAAAAGCATAACATGACTTTCCAGCAGCGCTAACGCAATGTGCCATGCATTGTAAGTTTTTCCAATGTATTTGATTAATTCACTAGGCATTCGAGGCTGAGGATGACTCAGCTGAAGTCCTTCCAGAAGAGCTTGCACAACATTTGGCCGATGGGTTGCCTGCTTCTTATGATAGTCCTTTGATAACAGAGTTATCATTGGCTTTGCAAGCGCTACCTGTTCTTCCTTGTGCAAAGTCACCCACACAATAGGGAACACCAAAACCCAGAGGTGATACGCAACATTTGCATCCGTGTGTGCCAGTTCTCTCAGTGGAATGACAAGATCAGCAACCTTAAACAAAGGCGAAATCTCAATTTACGATGACTTACGGATAAAAAGTGTAATGCAGACATAATGATGTGTAAAATTGCAGTAATAAAGATCTCACAAGGATAGCTAAAATTGACTTTCAAATATGCAAGAAGAGTCACAACAACCGTATTAGAATAAATGACCAGTCCAACAAGTGTATATATGATTGAAAAATGCATAAACAAATCTAAAAGGGAATTCTGCTCAACAATAGGAGAGCCGAGTTTCAAGTATTGCGGGTGGAAACTACTAAAACCCAGATACAGAAGTATGGAATAACAGAAATTTGACAAAAAATGGTTATCAAAGAAATAAATAAACAAGGAAAAGACACCGACTGTAATTGTGATCATTAGTGCTTGTGCCAGTGACAGCCTTAAAGGTATATATGTTCGTCAGCTAAATGAAAATGCCATTACCTGGAGCTTGCTCATTTCATTCAAAAACTGTGCATGTTTTGCTACAAAACTATCAATGGTTAGAGGAGCCTCTTCCGAACCTTCTGGAATATCCAAGACCATAGGTTGTGGCCCTATAGAATCACCAACAGAACCCGCCACTACAAGTGGAGGCACCTTGGCAGAATTTGGAGCTAGCGTTATGGACTTATCCTCAACCAAAATAGATAAAAGAAGATCAAGCCCTTGCTTCAGCCAAAATACATCACTCAAAGCTTCCCAATCCTGAATTTGGATGATGTACTGCAATCTTGTGAACAACATTCTCCCAAGGGATTCATGATAAAGAGTAAAAAACTTCATTCTCATTTCAGGATCTATTGCCCGTATCCCAAGCAAATATTGCCTCTCTACCTTCTGGAAAACTTCGTGACGCAAAGAATGAGCATACCTGGAAATCAACAAGGTTGTTCCATCTCAAGCCATGGTCAAAGCAAGCTGAATTACCTCTCAAATTGAAAATGAATGAGTATAAGTAAAAATGAAGATGGCTTACTTGTTTGAATCTGCACAAAGACCATAGAGAAGCTCAATATACTTTTTGTCCCACTCTTCTGCAGCACTGGGCGTGAAGTTCTGTTTATCCACTTGTGAAAGCCTCTGGAGGAAAGAAACAACATCTTTTGGAGAAAGAAAGGTATTAGATGCAATAGAAACTCCAGGTTTTGTCATGTCCTCTTCAATCCATCCCTTGATTACATCTAGTATGCTAAGCAACACAGAAGAGTCAGTACCCTTCTCAGAAAGCAGGGAGTTCAGAATTTGGGTTACAGGTCGTTTACAATCTGGGATGGCCATGACCCTTTCACTAATAAGGCCCAACACAGATTTCAAGTTGGCAATGACGACTCCAACATCAGCACCTTGACGAGAAGAAGTGACGGCAGAATCAGGATCTGATCTCTGACCCTGTACGTGAGAGAATACCATTTTTGTTGTCAACAAAACCACTACTTCAAAAAAATCCTGCCTTGTACAGTTTAAAGAAGAATTGGGCAAGCTCAAACTCAAGAAAAATGTATAAAATGAACTCTAGCTTATACCAAAAGACACTCAGGAATTACTAAATAAACACATCTCGTACTCCCACCTATGAATCAGCAGAAACTATTGATAATAAATACAGCATCCAAACATTATGCAATACCTGCCGCACATGGGAACCAATGGATGACCCCATATCTCGAGCCAGGCGCTGAAGAAGACGGACCAGATTTACTGGCTCAATAAAGTTTTTGTGCACCTCTGCCAAGGATTTGATTACATAAAGCACAAAGCTCACCATGCTACCTGAATTGTCTTCTCCAGAAGTCTGAGGAGTTGCAACAGCAGCAAGGTGCTTCTGTATAAGCTCTTCTACCTTTTGATACAACATCTTCACATCTTGTGTTGTATTAGATGCTTCAGGTGGAAAAGCAACGTAAACCATTTTCAAGAGGGAACACATTGACTTCCCAGCATCTAGCACTTTGAACTTGAAGCACGGTTCTAGAATCTTTAAAAAAAATTGAATATTTGAGATGAAGTGTACCAATTGGAAGTAGGGTCATAGTAAATGGTTCTGCCTAGGGACATACCTGAGATATATGGTTGATATTGTTGCGGATGAACAGATGAGGTTGCTTCTCAAGAACCTTGTTCATTACATCTAGACCCTGGGCAAGTGCTGTGGAAGGGTCCTTTGACTGAGAGGGTGGTAGATTGTTGAGCAGCTTCTCCAAATAATTAAATTTGACATTAGCATTTGGCCACACCTCCAAAGCTTGTGATAAGAGATCCAAAGCTTGTTTGTACATCAAACTTGCTTCCTTATCTTTAGGCTCTATCACTAACGCTACCTGATGCCAGACCCAAACAAGTTAACATCAGAGAACGAAGAAACCTCAAATCATGAAGAAAAAAAAATAACTTCCACTAGAATAGTATTGTAAAATGGAAAAAATAAATTGAAAAAAGAAACATAATATCCTCAACATTATGAAAAGAAAACAAAGCAGGACTCCCCCATGCTCAAAAAAATTCAGCTGTACTATCCACCCCCAAAACCCCCACACAAAAAAACAGAGGTAATGATTGAATATGAACATCAAACTGTAGCTTCACATAATAAATTGCATTATCTACTGAGTTCTTTTGAGGCAAGTGAATAAAGAAAGTCCATACAGAACAGAACTACTACAAAGACTTGGAAGGGAAGCATCTCAGGAAAATCAGGTTGAAGACCTACCACAAGCATTTAACAAATTTGACTTGTATACCAAAAAGTGCAAATTACAGGCAACAGTATAAATAAAAGCCAAAGATTCACGAACTGTATTCTTTCAAGGAACTGAATCCAATAGCCAATTTCATGTTCACCAAATAGAAGGAAAAGGCAAAAACAGGATTAAATAGAATGAAGTATGCTCCTGCCTAGAGCTTCACAAACCATTTCAGGGAAAAACCATACTCTGATCAGGAAATTAATAATCATTTCCTCCATAGCTGCATTTGGCTTAAACTCTTCATCAGGTTGCCCGCCAGATCCAGGAGTTTCAATATTAGGAATTGATGAAGCACCGCCAGGTGACATAACACAAAGGGATTGAAGACCAGGTTCAACCTTCACACGCTTACTAGGGTCTTCTGAGAATGAAGATCCATCTGTTGGATGCTTGGGATCAACACTACCAGAAGAAGCATGACTCAATCCATCAGCATTTTGACCAGTCCCATCATTAGCAGGTACTATTTTCATTTCGCTTTGTCTTTGTCGTTCCCAGTTCACAACCAACCCAGCAAGTTCAATTGCAAGTCGTCTATTTTCAGCCGTAGTATTATATGGCAATCCCAGGCGACTCAGAGAGTTCACCATCTGAGGTACAAACTGTGCTCTACAACTGTAGAATAGATCTGAATGGCGAACTATGAGCTGGAATATGTGGATGAGATTAGGGATAGAGTGACCCTCCTCAACGAGAATCTTTTTGGTGTAACGAATCCAGATAGGCATACGGGAATCACCAAGAGGTAACCTTCTTGGAAGTGCTGGCATGAGTATATCAAGTGCTTGTTTAACCAACATTTTATTCTCTGGCTGGCAAGTCCTAAGGAGAGCGACAAATACCTGCAGTAACTAACTCCCTCTAAGATTAGGTTGCACTAAGAAAATAGATCACCACATAGTTCACAGAAAGAATTTAAGTTGTGTCAACCATCAATAAGAAAACCACAAATTCTTCCACAATCCTCATAATGAGATAAAATAGAAAAGTAACAGACATCACAAACTCATGCAAACACAACCTACATTTTTATCCTATTCATAAGCATAAAAATATAACCTTCAATAAAATATTCTTTTGAAGACTTGCAAACTATTGCACATACGGAGAACAACCTGTAATCAAAGTTGGCCAAATTACAAACAGCATTGTACTGGTTGGAGGCAATGGAATAGAAGGAGATATCTCACAAACAGGAGAAACACATAAGAACTAATGCTTGTTACATACATTTAGAGCACAAATAGATAGAACAGAGAAAACACCACAACCTCTCTACATAGATGGCCTTTGGAAAATAACACAAGAGAAGGTTACAGCAAATGCTTCTGAAGGCTAGCATAAAACATGTCACTGACGAGGGTACATCAAAGCAATGAAATACTATGTCTATTAATACAGCTAATATCAGTGAGGTGATTGAATCTGATTGAATATATAGAAGTCGATATGCACTACAACAAAAGTTCAGGTGAGATAAGGGAGTTTATCTTGGAGAGAGTTTTATAGATTAATTGAAATATATAATTAATAGAACTTAACGCCAGAGACATATTGCATGCAGATGGCATCATGAAACCACCACAAATAGTGGTACCTGAAGAATAATTTTCTCTGGAGCTTGATAAGCCTCCAAGAAATGGCAGACATTAACAAATGCCCACTGTTTACTAGCACTATCTTCACGTTTCAGATGATTCCAACCAAACTTAATAAGTTCCTTCCGGTGATGAACAAGGTCCGTCTGCAGATACTTGAGAAGCAGAGTAGCAAGTTGCAGAAGCTCTATCCTCAAAGGCTCATCATAATCAGCAGAAACCTACAAAGATAAATCAGGGAAGAAAATGAAATATACCCAAAATCAACACAAGATTAACCATAAGAGAAAATGAACTCCATAAGAACATAAAGAGATGCAATCATTTACCTCTTCTGGAGGGTCGAGAAGCTTGTCAACAATAGTCTTAATTATTGCAGAGTCAACTACATCCCAAGTCTGACCATTCTGAAATGCGTGAGCTAGCATTGGAAGAATAAGCATTTGCATTACAACCACCAAATGATCATGACCAAGTTGTCTAGACTGGAAAAGGTTCAAAAAATGCAGGAGCAGGGTTCTCTTCATGTTGGGTGGATAGCCTTCAGCAACCTTAATCGCAAGCCAACAAAGGGTTATCAAAACTAAGATACATCCATCTAGAGAAAAAACATGATAGACAGATAGCAGCCTAACAAACATACCTCAATGATATAGAACTCCTTCAAGAAGGTAAAATCTATACGAGTACGAAAGAGAAAGATGGAAAGGATATCAAACAGAACATTGATTTCAGTTTTATCATGTCGCAAATAATTCAGGAAGCATTTGACAAGCCATTTGCTCTCTTTGACCTGAAAATTTGTATTCCATAAGTTAGAAGGAAATTCATATGAAAGAAAAATCAAAAACCAATTTCCTGAATAATAAACCAAACCAAAAGCATCATTAGAACATCTTGGCAAAATAAATGAAGACAAGCAATACTTTTGGAACCTAAGAAATAATACAATTGTCTGCTCATTAAGCAATAATTGTTTCTAGACTAGTTAAAGTAGCATGGCAACAAAAAGTAAACCATCGTCATTTTCCCCAATAGACTGAGCGAACTAATTATTAATTCATCAAAAACAGCATGAGAGAATAAAAAATTTACCACAAGCCAGCTAAAAACAGTCCAAGTTGCTACAAGGATCTCAACTATCAAAAGCAAAAGTCACGGAAGAATAAATTTTACACTATAAAGCAATCAAAGAGATAAAGCTTTCATGTGGAACAAGCACCTTGGGAACAAACAATTATCCAGGGATGATTATGTAATGAAGAATAAAAATAGTTATCACGAAAACACAACGTAACTTGCCTGAACTAAATTTAATTCCTGTTCATTCTGCAGACGGGAGATTCTTGCTGGTGACTTCCACATCAGTACCAGAGTATCGAAGATAACACGGTTGTTCTGTAACCAGTTGGGCATCAACTTGACCAAAGTTTTCACTAAGGCAAGACCCTGGAAATAAGCATCTTGAGGAGCCACATTCGTTGAAGCTGAAGGAATAGAAGCCTCGACTTGAGGAGTACCAAGGCCTTCATCACCAGTAGAAGTGCTTGGCCGACTCAAAGATTCTTGTACAGCAGATGCATCAGATTTGGCAATAAATTCAGGAAAAGCACTTGCAATTATCTTTTCCGGTGATTTTGCAAGTTCTTCTCTTAAAGGCTGCCCAGCATCTGACCTTATGATGTACATAAAGCTGCAAATATATTAAACAAATCAGAGAACTGTAGAAGCAAAAAAGCAACATAACTGCTCGTACCACAAACCAGGGAACACAATTTCAACAAGCATAATGCCTACCGCCTGAAGTATTTAGGTTGACATAGCCGAGCAAGAAAGTAATCCACAGCAACAGTTGGATATCGATTCAGGAACTTGGTCAATGGCAGCCTATATGGACTGTTAATCTCACTGTAAAACTGCCCAGGTGGAAGGGCTGCTTCCAATTCGATAGTCAATGTCACAAGATCATCCAGAAACTTCCCAGCCGCAGAGGGAAGCAGGTGGAAGAGTTCAATAATAGCTGCAACCGCAAGGAAAAATACGTGTCAAAAACAGAAGTATACCCGCATAGAAGATACCCCATGTGATTATTAGGAGCAAAGCCGTATCCTACCAGCAGCTATTTTTGGTTCCTCTCCAGCCTTCCACGACTTCTGACACTGTGCTAGCTTTTCAGGTTCCAACCATTTCCTAAGATGCTCCAGTAACTTGCCACCTAAGGTCACATTAAACCAATTGGCCAGTAGTTCAAGCAGGCGGGCCAAACCTTGAAGAAGAGGCATGTTGAGATTTTTAGTGTGGGCCAAGTTAACCAATATAGGCCTAAGGCTACTTTGTAGAAGTTCTTTAGGCATCCTTTGCTGCTGTATGACCTACATAACAAAGACACCATGAATGAAAGAAGAAACTAAAACTAATGAAGCAAAGAATTGACAAAAAGTTGTAGCAACAACAAAGAATTGACTGAAAGTTATAGCATGCAACAGAAAAACAAGCATCCAGCAAACCATGTGTACATAATCCAAAACATCAGTATGCCTTAGGGAGTAGAAGATGAGAGTCTAATGCAAAACATGCTCAAAAATGCCTTTAAATACAACACCCAATGTTCTACATAGGCACACAAAAATTGATTCTCTGCCAAGCCTAACTGCACTCCCTTTTCATCTATTTGTACTTGCAGTCCCGCAAACTAAAACAAGTTATTTTTCTCCCAACCTCACCAGTAAAGAAATGTCCAAAGGAACAGGACTGTAACCTAATCACATTTCTAAGAAGATCCAATAATATGGCATAAGCATGGAAGATAAAGCAAATCAATAAGTGATGATGGAATGGAAAAATCTGATGTCAGAGAGCTAAAACCAACCTGTCTCAACCCTTCCTTTGCAACAGCTACAATTTCTGAGGTTCTGCTTGTCAGAGACTTGAAGAACATCGAAATAATTTTTGAGCGCAGTTCAGATTGATTTTGGGTTTTAAAATCGGCCCATGCCATAGCAGTACAGAGTAATTCAATGCAGGCTGTGCGCAGTTTGTTCAACGAGTTTGCAACCTTAGGATTCATAAATTTAATAACCCATACTGTTTCATCAGCCTCAGCTATTTGCAATGCTTCTTGCAGGAAACTAATTAGCTCCTGAGTCAACTTTAGAAGTGGAGGTCTCAAGGCCAAGCAAAAGTTCAAAGCTGTAACAGTCCCCACCTGAAGATACAAGATAATAAGTTCAGATGCAAGAAAATCATAAAAATAACTCTTAGCAACAAAATTTTACCTGTTGCTCAACAGTCTTTGACCGTAATGGACGCCCTACAAGAGGCTGAAGCAAAGGTTGGTATAGGGGCTCAAGCAACTCAGAAACCTCACTACCAGTCCTGCTTGCGAGAAGTGCTAAACAAGACTGCACAGTCCTCCTCACACTGATAGACACATTAGGATTAAACAATTCCAATGCGAAGTATTCAACTACTCCTTGGAAGCTTTGCCTCCGCGCTTCACTATTTGCTTCATCAACATTATTCACCACACGAAGAACTTGTGTAAGCACCTGGCTGGTCTCCTCCTGCTCTTTAGTGGCATAAACAGGAAGTCTTTTGAGAACAAAAACAAGTCCACGCACAATACGCACTTGAAAAGCACACAAAGTTTCAACGGTGACTTTCCCAACCAAAGCACCAAGCCCCATGACTCCCCCCATTTGTGATTGCCATGTACATCCAAAGCAACAATGCAGAAGACGGGGAAGAAGCTGCTCAAAGACAGGGACACGAACACTAGGAGGTGGAGAATATACAGGACTCATTGATGGGCTAGAGACCATCATAGGTGTAGCAGGACCTCCTCTTGACATCAATACATCTGAATGTTTTGAGCGAGCAAGGAATAGAAGTGTCTCAGCAAATACATTTAGTGCATTTAAAGCTGCCTTAGCATGCAGTCTATTTTCATCTGCCAGGACATCCACTAAAGCATCCAAAAAGATAAGAGGGTCCAACTCTTTCAGGTTGGAAGAAGTACTATATCTTGACTTTGCACTAACAATGGTGCTAGACGAAAGCACAGAAGCACCAACTGGAGCAGCAGAAAGAGTACCATGGGCAGCAGAGCTTTCTATATGAAATATGATGGCAAAATGTCGACAGACACTGATGACATACTCATCTTTGGAATCATGCAGATCTGGTTCAGCACTTGCTGCGATAATGGTCATAAGGAGAATTTTGAAAACAGATCTTTCAGCAAGGAGTTGAGTCTTTGTCTTGACGCCCAGGTCAGCCTAGAAGCATGACATTTCAATCATTACTATATGAATCAAGTTGGAAACAAGATAAGAAGATAACCTGAAATCTCTCTAACTCTCAGGCAACTACTAGATTAAATAAATATCTGATATTGCTACAGCCAGCAACATAAAATAAAGGAATTACCACCAATGAAGTCATCAACAGGTTTTTAGAAATAAACACATCAACTAAGTTATATCACCAACCTTTATATCAGATGTCTCTGATCTTCTCCAAGATGGATCAACTGAGGAAACCAACAATGTCGATAGCATCCTAGAAGTAAATCCATCATCAGTAGCACTACCTGGAAGATTAAGTTGAGATGACAGGCATACACGAAGAAATTTCAGAGCTTGTTTTCGGTAGAAAGCATCCACAATAGCACTTCTTTGCATGACAGCAGCCACCGCAAGATTTATACAACGATCTAACGGCACCAAAAATGGAGTGGATGGTTCAAATGTAAGGATCACACGAAGCCCATGCTCAGGATTCTCCTTGCATTCAAGAGCAAGAGGTTCTTTGAGAAAACGCCTATTACGCCCACCTAACTTGCCAAGGAGCTGCAGAGACTTCCCACCCCAAGGATAAGGTGCGGGCCTCAAATGAGACCATAATGCCAAAATCACCTCAGACATGACATTTGCCATGCTTGGTTCCAAAAAATCAGGATTCAAACTATCAATCCAGAACTCAAGTGTTCTTAAACCAAGACTCACCAGGTCATCACTTCCTTTGAGACACATAACAAGAGGCTTCATCAGGCGAGGAAGGTAAGGTAACAGTGAACTTAACCGTGCAGGCAGTGTCAAGCAAAGCTCCAGCAGAAGTTCCCTCATATCTTCACCATTAGGCCCCTCAAGCAAAGCCAATAGCATACTCAGACAGAGTTGCAGCATAGAAATCAAGTCACGCAATAGAAGTTCAAATTTTCCTCCAGCAAGGGCACGGAACATTGTACGAAGGAGTTGCAAATAACCAATGGGTTTTTCTACCTCAGTTGCATTTTTCATGCAAGTTTCCATAATAACATGCACATGAGGTTGCAGAATGCGCTCACAGTCTGAAGGAGCCTTTGCAACAGCACCAAACAAAAACCGAAAAAGATGCAAAACCAGCTTTGCTGCAGGTGAATCTGGATGCTTCAGGACATCAAGTTTGCTGCTTACAAGGAAGTTAACAAGGACATCTGCAAATGGTCTAAAGACCTTTGGTGCTTGCAATAGGCTGGAAAAGATGTGGACTAGCTGTGTGTTAGAAATCATGCACTCAAACAATTCAGGCATACACAAGGAGAACATGTCCATTAGATCCCGTGGTTCCATAATAGCCAAAATCTGGGAAAAAAGATGGATCATTTCTCTCTCTTCCTCCTTCTCTTTGAATAATGCCAAGCAATGAACACCACTTTTAAGCACACCAGAAGCTTTCCAAACCTACCAACAGTTAAAACATAAAGTGAATTAACAACATTCCTCGGCCGCAAGCATCCCCTAAACAAGGATTGAAGTGATGTAATTGAGGCCAGTGGGCAAGATCAAATGCTGCATTAGCATAATACCTCATCTTCTCTCATTCCTTTAAAAGGTTGAGGTACTGATGAACTAGTCGAGGCTGAGGCAACTTGAGGAGGCGTCCCCTGAGTGGAAGCCGAAACCTAGAACCAGCTGGACCACATAAGAAAAAGTAGAAATATGAAGGTGGAACTCCTGGAACAGTTAATATTATATACCTGTGATCGAGGCAAATGTGCATGGGTGATGCTCCATATTATGGTTTTCATTCCTAAAAGACGTAAAAGTAACTAGTTACAAAGAAAAAGAGCAGACTAACTCAAATTAGAAAAGAGCAAGACGGTTCATCTATCATTCATGATCTACAGGGTAATGTTAGTGAATTGTTACCCATAACCAAAGTTTTAATCAGATGCTTGCAATCATTGACTTCCTTAGAGTGCTCCACAGGGACTTGCAAATTGAGTACCGCCTAGAAAATTACACTTCACGGTCAAGAGAGAAGACCAAATACAAACAAAGAAATTTAATCACAGAACAATACTACTAAAGTAAACTTTCCGGCATTTCAAACATCCCCTCTAGTCTATGAGTGTTCTTTCAAGCAAAAAGGAAGCAACAACAGCCAAGCAACAAAATAATCCAGTAAGTCAGTAACAGTATCACCCTAGTGTACAATCTTTATACTAGTGGATTCTCATTCTGTGTTCAAGAGATTCATGATCTAATTTTCACTAGAAAGGCTACACAGGAAGAAGTTTTAATTATTTTTTTATTTTTATTTTTGATAACCGAGAAATCCGTCTGTGACCCGCCCTTTGGACCAATAACAGCCTTCTAAACTCGGTGGATAATGGGTCCGCCCCTCTACCCTTCTCCACTTAAATACCAGGCTTCGCTTTGCATGGTGTGGGGCTTGAACCTGCGACCTAAGCCACAAATCCTCCACCTTTTGCCGCTTGAGCTAGGCCTTGGGGGCAGGAAGAAGTTTTAATTATGAAAACGAAGTTCAGGCACATAAATGAACTTTTGGCAATAAGAAGCTTATTTTTTATAATTAGTGGTAGAAAGAGATTCTTTTTATTCTATTTAAGGATCCCAACAACCTCACATATAAAAGTTATGTCTTACTTATCAGAAAAATGGAATAACAAATCAAACAATAATGTGATTATAACTATCACTTAAACAATTTGTTCAATTTATACCATTGAATATGCAAATTATTAATACACATAAAATAAAATATAAAATAAGGTATTAGAACTAGAAGAATTACATAACACCTCAAAAATAGCTTGACAACTCAGGAAAGCACTGAATTGAGGAAAGCAAAGATATTCACGAAAATTACCTGCACTGGAAGTTCTAGTTTTGACCTTAATGTAGATCGACCTTTCACATCCTCCCCCTCTTCGAGTAACTACAATCCAAATATACGGAGGAAGTATTAGTCTGAGTACAGCTAATTGGTTTATAAACGGGGAAGCGGGAAATATCCGACAAATAAGCACATTTGATGCCATTGTATTCAGGAAGTCCCTATGAATGTCATTGAGCACAGTACACATGTATAAACGAAATTCGTAACACTAGATTAGAGAATATTTCATAATATTCCCATGGGTACCATAGAATAATTTATATTTATAGACTACTTAATTAGTTTTTCTACAAAGAGAATATTTAATTACTTAATTAGAAGCAATGAATCTATTTACAATATTGTGCACAACCTAATACTCCTACATTATGAGCTGTACCAAGATGGTACTACAGAATTACAGAGATTAAACTGGATTTAGATTGCTTAAAGCTGAAGGGAATCCAAACAGCAAACCAAGAACAACAAAGTTCTTGGACATCGTTACCCAACAATTTCAGAACCTATTTTTATTAATTATTTTTTCTATTTGCACACTTGATATCTTTAAGTTTCTAATGAGTTGTTTGGAAAGGGAAGTGAATCATAATACACAGATTAAAAACTGGATTATGATATGTGATTAGATTAAACAATCAATACTGGTCGGAACTAGGATAACAAAAAGGGAGAGCTAAACTGGAAATAGCAGTAGTATTTTTGTGAGTTTAATAATCTCCAACTTACAACCATGAAGCTATACAAGATTAAAAAACAATAGACTGCAACTAAGTTCAAAGCTACTTGTATCGAGACAACAAAAATAAGGATAAATTATATGGTGCTTAATACAGGCTTTTTGTTCTGCATCCGAACATAGAGTTAATAGAGCTACTGATCTTTCTCAAAAATATAAGTCAATAGAGTTACAGGAAGCCCAAGGACCCAAGAGAATTCCACATCATCTAACTGAAAGTTGAAATCGATTTATTACCTGCGGAATTGTACGCTTAAACGTGTTGAATTTGCCGACAAAAGCGTCCAAAATCCGACCCTAACACAAATATAATGACATGAGTTCTAGTACACAAATATCTTTAGTAACTGTGGTTTTCCAAGAAACAAATAGCCTTAAAATATGCAATAGTAGTCCCAGACCAACAAAATCCTTGCTTCATCCATGGATTGCTGGTCAACACCTTTCTCAAAAATTGGTTCCACCTGTCAAAGGAATATGAGGGCATCTGTCAAATTGAACATTGACCACTACCATCTAAAGGTCCAAAGCATCTAGTTACAATACAGGTGCAATGACGGGGGAGCAGATGTACAAAACTCTTTCAGAGAAGAGAATATGGTCCTTACCAGATTTAACATCAAACGAGCACATGTGGTATGGATGCTGAGCGACAAAGAAGCATCATGCATGTTGCTTGAGAAAAGATAAATTATCCGTGATAACTGCACACAAGTAAATCAAAATATATCTTTTTCAGTAGTAGCAGAGGAAAAGAAAGCATAACAGACGGAATTATCAGTTGAAAGATGGGAAGAAAATACAGATCACATAAGAAATTTGATAAATAAAATATTAGACAAGGAGAAGGGTGACAATATAGAAAAATCTAACTACTAATGTTCATCAACCACAATATTTCAAGCATTAATTAATTGAAGAAGCAAACTATCAGGCAATTCGACCCCTCTCCTTCTTTATCTTAAGCTTCTTCGTCACGAACGGGACTCAACTAGTACCGCTTATCCATAAAAGTCTTTCTTTGGTAAGGCCTTTATCCAACATAATTATAACAGAATCAGAATCATACAACATTCCACTGTGTTGGGGAACTAGGGAGGAGGTGCAAAGGCATTCATTCACATAAATCATTTCACCAAGAATCATCTTTAAGAAGGCAATAAGACCAACAGACTACCACGGAAATCAACATCTTCTTGCAAAAAAGGACAAAAGTATTAAAGCATGCAATACCTGGGACAAAGAAAGATCCCCCCTGACATGGTGAACAATCTCCGCCAATAGGCTGTAAGCCAAAGGCCTCAATGTCTCAAAGCATGCACGGCCAGTTCCAACAAGGACCCTGATGGAGTTTATTTCAAACATCAAATTGATACATCTAACCAACAGAGACTTAATTGACTAATCCTTACTCATTCCTGAATTCCCACAGACAAAAACAAGATAAAAAATACGATCCACAATTGCAAGAAACATGCACCAAGAAGGCAAGAACTGGCAAGAAGTTTTTCAAACACATATACATACTTTAACAGCGACTTAGTGGATACATTTTCTTGGAGGAGTGCTAACAGCAACAAATTTTATTTAATGTTGTTGGTTAGTCTCCTAATCTTGATTCCTATCAACCCTTTCCAATTGTCTGCCATCAAAAGGCACAGTTCTGTAAACACACTTCAATACACCTAGTTCCAGAAATTGCCATAAGCCCCACTGCAGTCCACAAATTAGATTCTACGTGCAGTTCAGGAACTCCCTAACCAGATAAATACTGGGCCAAAAAGCCAGTAAAGTAGTACTAATCCAGGGACAAGGCAAATGCATGGACACTTTTACAGGTAATGGTGAATGGGGAACACTTCACAAACAGCTTTTACCGGCTGAACAATTTTTATCAACCTCATTTGAAAAACTAACTCTCTGCAGCCACAAGAAAACAAGAGTTTTTTTCCCAGCCAACACCTGATTGAAAGTTTACCTCTCTTCCAAAAGAGTGTCAATAAGGGGAAACAAACCCCTCTTGAAGTCTGTCCCAAGAACATGTTTGAGGGCCACCAGCAGTTCCTAAACAACAAAGTTCAGTTTTCAACTATATGCAAAAGCAATGAAAAGTCAAGTTAGCAAGGAGCATCTCAAGGAGTTCACCTTTCGGATAGACACTGAGTCTGAACATGTGACAAGCAGATTCACAATGCTTTTACATATACTCTCTTCATGCGGCTTAATGTAGTCAGCAAAACTCTTCAACAGGTAAGTCAAGAAAGAAACAGTCTGCAGATTTGAACAAAAGAAGTCTGTTTAGTCCTCCCCCTCAAAATGAATGGGAAAATGTAAGTTAACTAGAAAAGAATTAGATAAAGGTGAACAGAAAACAAGCAGAAACGGACATATTTTCCAATTTATTGACGATGGAGGTAAAATAATATTAATAAATCTGGGTCGTCACTTTTTTTGGTAAGTATGATTAATAAGAATTTGGGACATTCCCTCAAACATAACTGCTTGTGCTCCAACAAAATTTTAAGTTAATAACCATGGTGTTCATGCCAACTTGTGTGTGCCTCAACTGATTTACCAATTACCTCCAACCTCCTGCTAGTGCACGTACAGGATATTTCTACCCACCAAAGCTTAGACAGATAGGAAAACTTCACCTAGTGTCGCTCTTATGGCATTCTAATCTTGGTACCAAGGTTGTCACTCCAACTCTTCAACCGCTCGGCCACTTCTTTCGGGGTTTTGCGCTTGGACACACTATTAGAAATCACGAGAACGCTCCACCCTTGAATTTCTTTTAAATTCTTTTGGTTGGTGGGTGGTGATGTTGAGTGGTGGATGGACTTCTGCTATACATTTTAATTTCCTTTTCCTGTTGGTACTTTATGCCACAGAGACTTCACAAATTCACTCAAGATCATCATTTTTTTCAGGTAAGGTCACTCTATGATCAGTTAATTATGCCAGGGAGTAGGGACAGCCTGATGGCAGAAGAAAACCCACTTGACATGGCACAGCAGAATGTACAGAAAACCAAGTTCTCCAAATATATGTCAATAAACTAAAAGCAATAGATCAAGAATAAGACTAAAAGAGCTTCTAGTTACCATTATAAAAAAAAAAAGAGTTTAAAAGAGCTTCTTTTCTTCGGAAAACTCAAAGAACTATCATGAGCAATTGTTAAACAACTTGATGATCAGAATTGGCCTAAAAAGGAGGTGACTTGTACCAATTTTGCACAAAAACTGAAGAGCTCAAGTGAAAAGAGTATTTAAAAGAGATCAAAATCTTACCTTAACTTGCGCACCCTTCAGTTCAATAAAGTGGGTCTTCAAATGAGGAGGCACCTTTTCAGGCCCCGCCACTGATATGGCTGAAACCATCAAGGGCAACAAATGGGGAATATTTGTCTGAACCAGCCGGCCATATAATTGAAACAGGAACATCACCACCAACGGACTCTCAGTAACTATCTTAAATGATCTCGTAGTGGGATTAAGCTGACCAGCACCAAAATACCCATTAGAAGTACCTATTTGATCTGACACCTCCATTGGCTTCACATCTGCCTCACCCAAAGAGGACACAGACGACGTGGGCATGGGCGGTGGAGGTACTGCCATTGCCCCACTCTCAAAGAAATAGCTTACAGTAGCCCTAAAATTCTGGTAAATTTTACAAACAAAGTCCAAAAAGGGTTGAACTTCATTTTCTAAAGAAGGCCTAAAGTTCCGAAGCAAATCAAAGATAATACGGATGCAAATTAAGCCATTTTCTTCATTATCCGTTGTTAGAACGTGCATTGCCACCTTCAAAAGGTCCTGTACAAATGGTCTTAGTACTTCACTATGAGGAAGCCTATTTAGTATCTCAATCACAATGTTCCTCAGCTTATGTTCAGGATTATCTGAGAACTGTGGCTTTGTAATTTGATATAAAACACTAGAAAACGCCCGAAAATAGCATTTTAAGAAATTCAAATACTCCCCTGTGTGCGTTATCTCCAAACTATCCCGTACCTCCATTGCCATCTGTAGTCTTGTTTGAATTGCTGTTACACACACATATACACAATTAATAAGAGAGAGAAAAAAACAAAAAAAAAACACAGTGAACAGTAAGGTAGTGAAGTACGGAGGTCGGCTTCGAAAAGGTGCCGCGAATGCTGCTCGAAATCCTGAATAGGACTCATGTTGTATAAACCCTCAAAACCTGATGCAGAAATCAACAATCTTTGAAGCAAACGGACTTGAACTGGGGTTTAAGTTACGAGAAATTGAGAAGCTTTTCAAGAGAACTGAATTTCAATAATTCAGAGTTGTAGTTTGAACGAATTGGGACTGAAATTGCTGGCTTTGTTTGAGAATTTTAAAAGGGGGGTTTTCGACTAGGGTTTTGAGAAAGGATCTAATTGATCGAAACTGCACAAGACGGGGGAAGTAAATTTCGTTCTCTCCCTCTCCCACGACGGAGGGTTCTAACTCCGCCCGGTTCGCGGTGGACGCTATTTAAGGTTCAACACTAAAAAAAATTCGTGTAACACTCCCCGGTGTTTGTTATAATTGTAATTTATCCCCTAATGTCTTTCATAAGTTCACTTAACTACAATTTTATTTTATTTTTATGTGTTAACTTCCTTCTAATGATCTAACTAAGTATCAACTTATCATCAGAAATGTTAATTTTTATAATATTGGGTCAAAATTTCAAAATACATGTAAGTGTATGTTTGACTATATTAGTTTACATTTATGTTTTATTAAAATCGATAAGATCAAGGTAAATATGCGCACTAAAAATAGTCAAGATCGTATTTAATCGCATTTAAATTAAGTAAATATAAAACAAACTAAATTTTATTGGCGGAATTATGTATTTATTACTCATAATTTTTAATAAAATCTATGGCTATCCGGAGATATTTTCAATGTATCAATGCAAAATAATATACTAAATTTTTTCCTTATTAAAAAAAATTAAACAAAATTGTTAATATAAAAATACTACATTCATTAAGTAAATATATGTGTTATAAATAGTCAAGATCGCATTTATATTAAGTAAATATAAAATAAACTAAATTTTATTGATGAAATTATATATTTATTAGTCATAATTTTTAAGAAATATACCGCAATCCGAAGATATTTTCGATTGTATCAATGCAAAAAGATATATAGAATGGCCAGTTCGAAAATACTAATAAAAAGGGGCAAAGAATGAGTTATTTTACAATAATAAGATTAATGCTCCTTTTTATTCGCTCAAAGAATTTTCTAGTAATTCAATACAAATATTAAATTATAAATTAATATTGATCTCCGTCAAGTTTTTCAGTTGTTGTTATTTTATATAGAGAGAGAAGGGAGAAGAGAAGAGAGATATACATTATCGTATCATGTTTTTATCTTTTTTAGCTTCTATCACAATTTTTTCACTCATCGAATAAATAATAAATATAGAGACACCTCAATAGTATCACAAAAAGATAGATTTTTTCCTTATTAAAAAAAATTAAACAAAATTATTAATATAAAAATACTACATTCATTGCACTTTGCAATTCATAGTACTAGAAACATTTGCAAAGGTAGAATCTGTAGCGTTATTTGTAATAATATTGATTAATTGATTTTGGGCTACTTTGAAGCATTTCATGCACTATAAAAATTATGGCTGAAGTGGTAACATTACATCAACAGCCAAAAATAGCATATATATTTTTAATAGCCTCGGACCTCAGTCTATTATAAATTGATGTTAATTCGATTGAGGCTATCATATTGTTATATTGTTTATATAAATCAAACCTTTTTATTAGAAAAAAAAAGGGATAACTTCTGTCCTTAATAACAAAAATTCATGGACAATAATAGAATTATCAAAAAATCTTATTAGCGATGAACAATTTAACAACATCTCAATAATGAGTAGTTAAAATAAAATAAAATTGTAGTGTATTTTGATATTCCTAATGATTGTATACTGTAGAAAGATGTAGGAGAAATCCGCAGTTTAGCATGAACTAAATAAAGTAGCAGACTTATTAGTCATAAATGGTGTTTTAGCATATGCAATATATTATTTATGTGATCTTAAAATCATAAAATGTCTTTTATGTTGTTTTAAGAAATAGTAGTAGACATATCAAGAAAGAATATGAAAGTGAATAAATAATACTATATACATATATTACCTTAAAAGCATGAACTCCTAACTTGAATGTTAAATTACTATAATATTCCTAACTTAGGTTGTGAATTTTTTGATGAATTGTGACTGTTTCGATAAGTTGTGACTTTTTTCGAAGGGTTGTGATTTTTTCAATAAGTTGTGACTTTTCCAAAGGTTTGTGACTTCTCAAAAAGGTCATGACTTTTCAGATAAGACACAAAAAAACATTTGTTCATACTACCCTTTGTTGACTATAAATAGAGGGGCTTTCTCTCATTTTTCAACTATAATTTTTTTAATCTTCTACTCTTCTTCTTGTTGCATTTTAAATTTTTGTGTGTAATTTATTGTCATTGAGTGAGTTCGAAGTTTAGCGGATATGAAGTACCACTATTCTGATGAAGTAAGTCGTTCTATCCTAAGAGGGTATATTCCATAACATCGAGTTCTTGAGGAAAATAATTTTGATGATATAATAATTATTTTTTTACTTAATGTATACATTAGTATGTAATGTTCCAATATATGAAGTTAACATGATGTAGTCTAAATTCATTTATTTTTGTTAACAATTTCTCTTGTGATGATTCTGAATAACTTTTCCAAAATTTAGAGAATTGTCACGATTTGGTTTTGATGCTCAAGACAAAAGAATGACTTTATTTATCAATGTTACTTGTGTAATTTAGACTCTCATGAAGTTTGCTTCAAAATGGTACTATATAAACATTGCCCTTTTGTTTTACTTATTTATTATTCTTAATATTTTAGTATTTTAGACGAAGAAAAGTTTATATGACTTGTAATAACGTCAGTTGAAGTTTGTATTAATTTAATTTTTATTATTTATTTAATAGTTATTTTGTATGAGATAAATATTTTCATTAATGCAAATATATATTTATATTTGGGTAGGTATTTGTATTTAAATTAAAGTATTATATATGTCACAAATGTATTATCAAGTTAACAAGATCTTCTAACTTCAAAATATATTATTTTAAAATGTTTCGAGTTTTTTTTTAAAACCAATGTGAAATATAAAATGTAGTTGTTCACTTCACATGTTCATATGACATCTAAATAATTTAACATGGAATACACATGCAAAACACATCTGGTTAGTAGATGAAAAGAAAAATACAAAGCGAATATTGTCTATAAGGTAATATTAGTGAGATAAGACTAATTACATAATTGAACCTCATCAAATTGAAATAAATATATACATTATTGCATTGAACTAATAAAATATTTTATTGACCATCTTCATAGGTTTGCGTGAATAAGAGATAGATATGACGATCCACGTTGAACATTCACAAAAGAATCTACAGTATTATTTTTTGCTAAGCTTATTATTCAAAACTTCGCTTAAATAAGCAATACTATTTACTATAACATATATTTTTGGAATTGGTAATCACGTGCAACGCACGTATCAAAAAACTAGTTGATTTTAAAAATATGCATACATAAACATCTAATTTTACAAAAAAAAAAACTATGAATTCGCGTGATCCAAATTTTACATATAAATTTGGCATGCTTTGTTATTTCTTTGGATTTGGTTGATACTAGTAATGCTATTACCTGTTGTGCAATTTGGTACGAAGTACGTATAATATTTCTTTACACAGAAATAAAAATAAAACTCATAGTACTATAGGAATTTTTATTTATTTTTATGAGTTTATTTGGGGAAAACTTACATAAATTTCACGGTTAATTTATGAGCTAATTACTTAGATATACTATAGTTTGTAATATTACATATCTTATTAGATTTTAGTTTGTCTAGATACGTCTAGATATATGTATCTAGGGATACACGAGGTCCAAATTAGATGTAATTTGCTATAGATACAGTGTACTCAATTTAGGTGCAATTTGTCCTGAATACATTATATCCAAGTGGATTCGCATGTATTTGTAATACATAATAAATAAATCTCGCTCGCCACTCTACTATGCATTTGGTATCATGGATACATGTGAATCACACTAGATACAACATATATATGTATCTAGTTTATCTAATGTGACTCTCATGTATCTAATATACATAACGAATCTCGCTCACCTCTCTCCCTGTTTTAGCGTATTTGGTAAAAAAAATGCATGTATTTAAGTGTATCTTTTTCAATATATGATAAAAAAAAATCCGTCAATTAGTGGTAAGATACGTAATATTATGCAAGTATAGGTAATAATAGTATATATGTTAGTGAAGTATGTCTAATTATGTAGTTTTTCCTTTTATTTATTTACTTTATCAAGTTTTATATCTTTAAATTTTCAATTACCTTTGTTATACAAATTAGGGTAATTTGAACAAATATAAATTTTCAATTATAATATTGTTTAAATTTGAATTCAGTTAAGAAAAGTCATGGGACATGCACTTACATCAACAAATAAAAACTACTAAGGGTGTGTTTGGTATGAAGGAAAATGCTTTTCAATTTTCTCATGTTTGGTTGGGTTAAATGTTTTGGAAAATGTTTTTCAAATCAACTCATTTTCCTCAAATTTAAGGAAAATGACTTCCCTTAAAAAATGAAGGAAAACATTTTTCAAAACTCTCTTCCAACTTCAAATTACAATTATTTTTTTGTTGAAAAAATCAATTTATTTTGTCCCTACCCTCAAACCAGGCCCCCCAACCACCCCCAACAAAACAATAATAATTTTAAAGTTTGTTTTAAAATTCAATTTATTTACCTCACCCTCACCCCTACCCCCTACCCCCACCCCCTACCACCACCCCCTCCCAAAAAAATATTAAAAGTTATTTTTAAAAGATATTTCTAATTTCAATTTTTTATTTTTTTTACCTCTCTATCCCCTACCCTCGCCCCCCCATCAACCCCTCCTATCAGCCCCCCACCCCCTTCAAAAAGAAAAAAATTTAAGTTTATTTTTTAAAAAATATTTCCAACTTCAAATTTTTATTTTTTCATCCCGATCCTCGTCCACCCACCCCCTCCCCGGCTAGCCCCCCCCCCCCCAAAAAAAAAATTGAGTTTGTTTTAGAAAATATTTTCAACTTCAAAATTTCATTTTTTCACCCCTACACTCGACCTCCACCCCACCCCCCAAAAAAATAATTTAAGTTTGTTTTTAAATAATATTTTCAACATCAAAATTTCATTTTTTCACCCCTACCCTCGTCCCTCATACCCAGCCTCCCCACCCACCCCCTACCAACCCCCCACCCCACCCCCAAAAAAAGTTTAAGTTTGTTTTTAAAAAATATTTTCAATATCAAAATTTCATTTTTTCACCCCTACCCTCGACCTCCCCACCCACCCCCTACCAGCTCCCCAACCCCACCCGCCCCCTTACCGCCCCCCAAAAAAAATAAGTTTGTTTTTAAAAAATATTTTCAACTTCAAAATTTCAATTTTTCACCCCTACCCTCGACCCCCCCTACCAGCACCCCCCACCCCCAAAAAAAATTTAAGTTTGTTTTTAAAAATTATTTTCTACTCTAGTAAAAATAAAAGATATTTCTCAAAAACATTTTTCATTCATAAATCAAACACTAAAAATCTTTTCCGAAAAATATTTTCTTCTCACCAACCAAACATGAGAAAATAAGTCAAAATCAACTTGTTTTCCAGGAAGACATTTTCCTTCATACCAAACACACCCTGAAGCACACTCTTGACGGGTGTCAAAATAACTTATGATACTTTAATCTATCATAATTTTTTTATTTAATATTAGTCTAGATATGCTTTAACAAGAAAATATGGTGATTCATTAGGATTTTTCGATCAATTTTTAATAACTAATCATATTTCGATTTATTTATTTTTTAGCATATTGTGATCACCATAATATGTTCTAAAAATTAATCACAAGACATTTTTATTTAAAATTAATTCAAATCAACTCAAAATGATTTCAAATTTGATATACAAGGTTCTAAAGCAGATCCATCATTTTCAATAGTGAAATTCAACATAAATCTTAAAAAATTAATAGACCTACATTGTCTTCACTTGCCTTTTTTATATATAAAAAAAAGACTAAAAAGAAGAAAAAGATTCAAACTCAACAAGGCCCCAAATGGTGTTTTCAAATCAAAACAATCCAAATTATTGAAGATAGACAATATAAGCTCAGCGAAATATTAGTCATTTAATTTTAATAAAAAATAATCAATGAAAATTAAATGTGAAAAAAGGTAAACAAAAGAAGGCGGAGAGGAAAATTTCCTATAACGTTTTTGCATAAACCAACAAAGTTAACAAATCATGAAAACTCAAGCCATAGTTTAAACACAAAGCTTGCGTTTTCTCTTTTATAATTCTTCAAAACACCGTTAGATGACTTATTATTATTTTTTTAATCAAAGATGGGCTCTAAGATCCTATTATTGAAAAACCGTTAGATGACTTCAAGATCTTGTTTTGATCGATATTTCTAAAATCTATGAAAAGAAAATTAAAGTATCAAAACACTGAAATTACTGTCTAGTTTTGTCCGGGTAAACATCATACATTAATTTGGATGATTAAATTATGATTGTGTCTTTACATATACTAGTATACGTGCCCGCGCATTGCGCGGATATTTAAAATGTATTAATTTTATAATTTTAAAATAATTAATATGAATTATTATTGAATAATAAAAATGCATATGTTAAAAACACCTGATGCTAATAAAAATAATTTTACCCTAATTTATGTGTAGTGAAATAATGTTCTTCGAAGAAATCAAACAATTCTAATTAACTTCTCCCTCTCATAGTATAATGAAGATCAATACCATATGTAGCGTGCACTTGATATTTGTACTAATTGATTGATTTTAAATTCACGTGTCAAATTTAAATTTAAACCTAGTATTAAAAATAATGATTCTACTTTGAAGTTTGAACTAAAATCTAAACATAATTAACAAATCATATTGCAGCCTCTTTAGCACACTCCTCTCTGGTTCAATCCTGCAAAATAAGACTATTTTCATTTAATCAAACATAATTTAATTAAATAAAAATGCACAAAAAATAAATTTCAACGACAAATTAAAAAGAATCACAATTAAATTAAATTATTTTCAATGCAAAAATTTATTTTGATAGATGAAAAAAAGGGAATCATCTTCTTTTCCTTTGGTTTACTATGAGTCTCTTTTTTTTATTTTATAACTTTTTTTTATTTGTTTTGCCTTTCTAAAATATATCATAAATTATGTTCTTTAGTAATACCTATAAATTAACAATGACAGATAATATAGGATTTAATTTTAAATTTTTTGAACTAATTTTATATAAATAATTAATTATTAATTATTATTTTTAATATTAATAAAATAGAATTGAAGCGTCATAAGCACCTCAAACATGCTATTATGAGTAAACCGTAAAAATATACATAACAAAGTCATTTAAAGTCAATTTTAATCCAATATTTTGAAAACAATAATATTAATTATTATCTTAGATTCAAATACATGTAGACAAATTTTATATGGGAGAATTAAAATATAAATGAAAATGAAAATCTGAAAATAACATTTTGCAAGTCATCATTCATTTTATATTTTTATTATATACTCTAAAAAAATCAGTAAATATATATTTTTTTAAATAATAATTTTCCTTCTCTTATATTTTCTATACGAAGTTTTGAGTTAAATATTGAAAATAAACATTTCACATATGAGAACTTTAAATATATTTTGGTACTTTTACTTTTTTGGGTGAATTATTTCATTATTCAATATTGATTTAAGTTATAGCAATTTTTTAATAATTAATTTTTATATTTTGAGAAATAGCAATTAAATTTTACTAATCTTTTTCATTTTGAATAAAATTTAAATTTAAATTTCATATGATTGTTACTCTATTTTAAAATTATTTTTGTCTGTTACTATCCCTTAATAAAAAAATTACATTAATTCTATTTAATTAGTTTATAATTTAAAAATAAAAAATTAGAGATTAATTGTGGTGCTGACACGTAAGCGCTATCACCTCTCCTATTATATACTAGATAGTCATATGCCCGTGCTTAGCACGGGCCCAACACAACACTGCAACTTACACTTACACAAATGTGGTAATAGCTGCGAAGTATTTAGTTAGAAAAATTATATTGTCATAGATGGTAAATATTTTTTTAATATAACATATTTATGTTATTTACCAAAAGGAAATCAAACTAAGTTAATCCAACAAGATCCAATTCAACTATAAAGATGAAAAGCATTTTGCACCTCAACTTGATTAAAGTCGGCCAAAAACACCATACATCAAGTGATTTTGCAGATTACCAGACAACCCACTAATTTTTTTCACTACAACTTGGGCAACTTTATTGCTGATACGACAAATATATTAATGCATACACATTTCTATATAATAGAAAAGAAAAAAAAATAGATGTTTAAGTTCACATATACTTTGGATCTAAACTATACATTTTATTTATATTAAGCAATATATGTGAAACTTGAATTTAAGCTACCGCTTCATAGCAAGTTATTGAAGCTTCTCATGTCCTGAGAGCCTAATTCCATCTTGTTAACTCTTTGCGTGGTTCAGCTTTCAGACAACTTCCGTTTCTCCACATTAAAGAATGACAGAGGACTCCTTTTGAGAGCTGAAAAAAATTCGAAACTTTTCGTCTAAATATATCACAACCTCTTGAACAAACAGGATATTAATAATGTAAAACACACATTAATCAAGATACAATTTTCAACAGGTAAAATCACAAGTCATAGCTCTTTAACCACAACAACACGATATGTAGGTTTCTTTTGGTGTTGCAACTCTTGCAAACTATTTAGATTTAGACGGGGACCACAATGTGAATTTTAATCATTTTCTGATCTTTGAACGCATCAGAAAGTCCCAAGGCAAGCAATATGAGGAAAAATGACATAAATTAGCTATCAGGATAGTGGCATTGAATATTTAGCTATACCACAAATTGCCAATATCAAGATTCAGTATCAAGATAACGTTTCTCAGGTGTTTGCAACTTATTAAGAGAATAATTCTAATGTATATGATATAATTTGAAAATTTTGGGTCTTACCATCACACGTACAATATAAGGATACACTATCAAGATAAATTTTCTTGTGTTTTTGCAACTTATTAAGAGTGCTTCGGTAGTTGAGCATGAGGTAAGAGTAAGATTGCAAACATACAACTAAAAGGGCAATAATAACCAGTCCAACTGCCATCCGATTAACACAATTTTTGTTACTTTTTCATTCTTCGAAACTCAATGTCATAATGTCAAAGATAAATCATGTAATTATCAAAGTAGAAGAATCGAACACCAAAACATAAGAAAAAAGGTAGTTGAAGCAAACCTTGAACGTGGTCAATGCATTAACGTGAAAAGATCCAATATCCAACTCATTAACCTACTAATTGAATCAAACTTACTAATGGTCTTGGTTATCTAGCTCTCCATCAATTCCCTCTTATAGTACTCTTCTCTCCAGTGTCAAGATATGTTTTTTTGAGGTGACACATACATTTTTTAGAATGATCGATGCATAATCACAACTCTCCCTTTGGCTTAATGCCAACCTAGAAATCCTGACTTTGCTGCCCTGGTACTTACCTTAATGGAGTTCTTATTGAGCTTCGAAGCTAACTGCAGTTCAAATACAAATGCAATTCCTAATTAATAATGTGCACAGAAGTTAGAAGAAGATAGCAATATCTAAGTAGAAAAGTTAATCCTTGCTACAACTTCATTTTATCATCATCAAATTTTGGCAATATGTAGAGGACCAACATATGTTCAATCACACATTTCAAATAGTAATTATGTCGCTTAGGTTAGTATTAGTTTATATGCAAGAGTTCAAAACCTATTCACAACTTTCGTCGATGTTTCCCAACCAGCACAATCAAAGAATGACAATGTCATCCTTTAGCGGTTCCATTTACTTTTAATCTATTGGAATCTTAGTTTTTCTCCCTTTATCCTCATGGTTACATTAATTTCTCTACCTCTTGGTGCAGGTCTATTTCTAGATCTGACCATATATATTGCAAATCTAGCTTATTTTGCTATGCTATTGTTGGTAGCAGAGTTGTCGCTTCAATCTACTATAAATATGAAATTACTTATAAGGGATTCTAACTACCACACCACTTGTTGTGACACCTCTATTTGGATAGATATGTAGATATGAAGCAATTGTCACTTCGTTGCAGGATGGCATAGAGTTAAATACCAGAATGTTGGACGCACAAATGTTGTTATTATATCAGAAATACGGTCTCTCCAATCTTGTACCCAAGTACCCAAGTGCATTTTGGCTTTCTTATGAAGAGAATTCACATGGGAACTTATTCCTCCTATTCATACTTAAAAAAATAAAACGATCAATAAAAGTAACCATAAAAAACAAAACCAACAAAATCCAAAAGTTGTTTCATGGCTAATACTTCATCATTATGTGTTTGCTACTCTCTCATCACATCAAATATCAGAAGGCTTCAACAGAACATATTGAACTCATCACTCATCTCATCCAGATCAGTCTCATTTCAGGCTTAGAAGGAAAATAAGTGTTCGATGTATTAAGGATGCTTAATTGGCTAATCCGAGTATGACAAGTACATAACTTTCTCCTCTCTCTCTCTCTCTCTCTCTCTCTCTCTCTCTGGGAGTGAGAGATAGAAAAATGGTAGTTTATCCTAACTGCATTGTCCTGGTTATACTTTGTGTGATGTCCCTAAAAAGCATCAGCCATTGTCCCGAAAAGGATTTAACTATTTTTGTCATTTATAAATTACTGTTTAATGATTCTGTAGTATAAAATTGGAAAGACTTATGAGACCACCTTCTAATTTTGTCCCAAAAGAAATAAAAAGGTCTCTCAATCAATGTTATGCCAATCAAACCATACCATTCAATTTTTTAACATAGTAGTAACTATCCGTACAAGAAAAACCATTTTAGGCATCTTTGTGGTATTGATCAACAACTACTACACCTTAGTCCCAAACAAGTTGTGTCAACTTATATTAAATGAATCATCATTGATCATGTTTTTTTCGTTTAAATTTATTTCAGGCTAACATTATACACACAGAAAAAGCATTGCAAAATCTCCATATTTTTATTTTTATTTTTATTTTATATTTTTGATGAAGTAAAAGTATCCATATTTTTTTCATAGCCTAAAAATCTGACATAGGGCTACAAGATTCCCTATAAAGCATAACACCTGAAATAAATGTACTAACACAATCAAAACATATACCAAACTAATTTGTATCACTTATAGAGATCTCTTTCTTCCCCGTGTGCCCTATATTTCGTAAGTTCGCATGGATTCCAAGAAATTGAAAGTCTTTCAGGACAATTTTTTTCATGTAATTTTAAGTATACCTCGTCCTCTTTTGACATCTTCACTCACCATGGTCTCACACCAATAAATTGGTGCATCCAGACGTCAATGGAATATATGACCAAACTATCTCAAGCAACCTTCTATCATGAGGTAATTACATCTATTGTCGAATGTCGTCATTCTTTATCTGTCTAATCTTTCATGACCACACATCCATCTTTGCATTTGCATTTGCATCTCTGTGACACTCAGATCTTGTATATGTGTTGGACTTCAATGGCCAAAATATTCACTCACATACAATATTGATGGTCACTTCAACATAACATTGATGATCTTACACTTGTTCTATTGAACGTAGTTATCAGAACAAAAAACGCCTAGGCATCTTCGTGGTACTAATCAAAACGAAAAATATTCTAGGTATCTCTATTGTGCGGTTTCATTAATCATGATTGTTGAGGTAACTTACCAAAGGGAAAATAAATTTGGGTACATGCTCCATAAAAACATGACAAAATTGACTTAAGTTGATGAACTTAACCAAATTCAACCCCAAAATATAAGTTGTACATGATAAAATACACTTTTTCAGCAATTAGAGAGGCGATCAATCGCCAACAAAGAGTGCAATGAAAAAAATAAAGACTACACCAAATAACTTGTCAAAATAAAAGGCTCACACCAGACACAAATACTCGAATAGAATAAAAATGGAGAAAGTTTGTAACAGTTAAGATTGTCAAATACTCAAATTCTAGTTACCAATAACGAAGTGAAATAAAAAATTACCAGAACTGAGTCAATTTGAGCGAGTGAAGAACGAAGAGAAGAATAGAATGCCTTGTGCCCTTGTCCACATTTTCCACTGCTTTTGTCACCTTTCCATCGTTTTCACTGCAAATGCAACTTGCTCTCTGTTGACAAATGACAGTGGTCCTTTGTTATTATCCAATGGTAGATGATTATGTTGAAGTTAAAGACGTACAAGAAAAAGGAAAAAAAGTATTCAGAACTTTTTAAGCAGCTGATGAAACATCTTTGTTGCATCCAATATAAATTCAATAACCAAAATGACACACGTTATACTAAAAAGAAAACTAAAACAAAAACACATACAAAGAGAATATAAAGCATGTCAGTACTATAGTTGCAGAAAATACAACTAAATACAAACACTGATTTAACTAAATACATACACTGATTTTTGGATATTAAGCGTTGAAATTACAAATAACTAAATCTTATTATTAAGAGAGTATATCAGTTCCCGCACTATCAAACTCCCTTAATGATTAAGAGTTGGGGTTATTTGACAGAGAAAAAAGGGCAATGTACTCAGTAACACTGTTCTCTTAAAGAAAAGTCTGACAAAATGTTGACTTGGAATGTTATGCTATCAACAATTTATCATTATCTGCCAATGTCAAATGATACAAAAATGGAAAATTTGATCATCAGTATTGTTACTTAATGTAAATGAATGTAAATTTCATCTTTAACATTCTTGTTTTAAGCAATTAATAGCAAAAAGTAATGAAGAGAACTAACCACAATAATTTCCTTACTGTAAAGGAGAATATCAAAAATAATTTATGAGTTCACATCAGTATTTTTTTTTTTGAGCTAGGTTTTAGTGCGTGAGCTTAATGTTGTGATTTTGCTTTCATTAAGTTGAGGGTTTATCGAAAACAATCTCCCTATCTAACAATTTAGAGGTAAGATCCGGTACACTCTGTCCTCCCTTCTTTTGTTCATTGTTGTTAGGTTTTAGCGCATTATATCTCCACAGAGCGAGCAGAAGAGGAGCCCTCAATTCGATTTCAATCTATGTTGAAAGGTCAAATCAGTATAAACCTCCCGGAGAGAATTTAGATATCATAAATACAGAGGAGTGACACAAAGAGAAGGAAGAGCAATAGTACAGAGTAACTGAATCCAGACTATAATGTTGGATAATCTTTAGAAGTTACCAGCCAGTAACCTTCACATCACCCATGAATTTCAGCCATAAAATTTGGAAAGACAATTAGACAGAATCATGAAGACATCAGCCCGGAAATCAAGTCGTAAATTCAAGCCTGTAAAAATTGAAAGAATTTTGTAGCAAAGTCTAAAATCTAAAAGAAAATATACCTGGAAGAGTTGTGAAGAATCCATATGTTTAGCTTTAGTTGGAAAGAGAAGGGAAGAAAGAACTGTATACCGATGATTTCGTCTGGGTTAAAATATCATGCGTTGGATGGTTCTAGAATTACGGAGAGAGTGCATTTTTTAAATTTTTTTCAAGCTAAAATTACCGTTTTGCCCTTGGCCGTCCGGTCGTCATCATGCTTCTATATAGTAAAAATATATAGATTTTTTGTTAATAAGTTTTTAATTATATATATTTAATTGTTTTTTTAAAACTCAAAATTGAAGAATCTAACTTGTATGTTAAAATTCAACGTTTTTCCTTCTTTTTACAAAAAAAAATAATAAAAAATTCTAATTTGTCTTCTAAAACAGTAACTGTTTTCCCTTTAATAAAAAAATTACATTAATTCTATTTAATTAGTTTATAATTTAAAAATAAAAAATTAGAGATTAATTGTGGTGCTGACACGTAAGCACTATCACCTCTCCTATTATATATATATATATAGATTAGAGTATAATAAAATAATATAACAATGAGGACATGGAAAATGAAACTTATAGTCTAGTGAACATAATAATTACATCACATGATCAGGAGCGTTTCTTTTTAGTTGTGAGAGTTTCCGTTTGAGAGTTAAACGATATAAATTTTGACTAATATTTTAAAATATATTTTTTCACCATATTGATATAAAGAAAGTTGTAATTTTATAGTACTTTTCATATTATTTTTTGAATATCTAAAATTTAATTTGAAAATATCGAATCAATTTAATCTAATTTAATTTTGAAAATTAGTCAAATTGACTCTTGAAAAACACAACATGACAATTAAAAAGGAATTGACCGATCGAGTGTGCCTTCTTCTGTCAAAGTGATCTATCTACTACTAGTACGTATTTATACATGAAAAAAGACATCGAAATATACATGTATTTTAGTGGGCTCCTCTCAAATGGATCAGGAGGGAGGTCCATTTCAAAACAACGAAATTGGGTCCCTTTTAAAGGTTCACTTCTGGTGAGTACTGTGGCGGGTCATTTGCATTTTTGTCTACATTTTCATATTGTAATATTCATAAGTTATGCCCCGCGCCCTAAACTAACTTATGTTCTATAGGCATAAGTTTGTTTACTGAAGATAAAAATTAAAGACGAATCAATTAAAAGATAAAAATAAAGAATTTCTTTGTTCTTAGCTATAGTACTAAATTTGATCTTTTTCTTTATTAATACTTATCTGTTTGTGTTGGGAAATTATGTCATTGCTGTAAGATAATGGTATATGTATTTGAAATGGGATGTTTGAACTACCGAACAAACGAAATAAAGAGTAAATATCAGCATCAAATAACAAACAATGATTTTCATACATATCTTCTAGTGAAGTGAACGCGAAGAAATGAATTCCCTCCCACCTAGCTCCAATAAGCTCTTTCCTAAATGATTTTAATGACATACTACTTTATTAGGCAATCCTACAAGTATCCTTAGCAAATAATATATATAATCTCTCTCTACCTTAGTGGTTCTCATATATATATAAGTCCAAATTGGCGACAACACATTAACTTCATTAATGCAGTTGAGTTGGAGTACTTTTAATTTTAGTATCCTTTTGATCATTATTGTTACATTGTGATAATTGGGAAATGGAAAGAGAAGAAGGCGTGGTGGTGCGGGGACGTGTGGAGATTGATATGCGGCAGCCTTTTCGGTCCGTGAAGGAAGCAGTTATGTTGTTTGGGGAAAAGGTTTTGGCTGGAGAAATTCATGCTAAGCAACTTCAACAGGTTTTTTTTTTTTTTTTCCTTCTTTAATTTCGTGTTATATATATATATATGGACTTATTACTATGTGATGCATTTCCTAGTATTTTTTTTGTTAGAGTTTGAGACTATGCATCGACAACAAAACTTAATATTTTCACAATCAGCTATTTACAAATATGAGTTTTTTTTTTTTTTAATATATAAACTATTAGGTCACTCAAAAGATATCTACGGACAATCATCGATTTGTAATGTTAAAAATAACAAGTGATGGTGTAGAAATTTATTAGGATGCTCAACGTCATGTGCAGAGCAAGGCAAGTAGTACCGGTGGACAAAACCAATTTAAGTTTGGAACAGCGCGAGTTGAGCTTGAAGAGACAAAGCAAAGCCTCCAGAAAGCTAAAGAAGAAGGAGATTTCATGGCGCATTGCCTTCAATCTCTTAGAGAAGAGCTGGAACAAACTAGAAGAGAGATACAACAGTTGAAGAGTACAAGAGACGTAGTACCCGAGAAGAAAGTACCGTTAACGGATTTTGATGATGATGAGATTCATGAAGAGCTAAAATTCATTGAGCAACCAGTACTTGAAGTTAAAACACAAACCGGAGAGGAGGAGGAGGAGGAGGAGGAGGAGATCGAGTTCGAAAAGAAGAGGTCTGTCAAGTTTGCTAGTCCTCCATTGCTTACTAAGATCATTGCTGTCAACAAGGAAGAATATCATGTTAAGAAAGAAACAGGTGAGAAAAGCCCTTCACACCTCAAGAAGAAATTGAAGAGGAAGCCTTTAATCCCTTTAATTGGTGCATTGTTCTCCAACAAGAAGGGAAATCAGGAAAAATAAATTCCTTCAACATGAGATACAAATAATAGGAAACTAGCGAAAATATTTATTGTGTGCCTCATACAACTGACACTACTAGTCAAGTGAATCTTCTTTTTACCTCACAATTTAATGGACCCAAAGATTTTAAGTTCAAATGGATAAGAATTGAGTCCGCTATATCGCGAATAAAAAAAATCCTCACACAATTACTTAAAACCTCAGTTGTATAAGGCACATGATAATTTTTTTTTGAAACTAGCGTATATAAATACTCTACCTGTACAAGCTTCTGGCCTTGTTTTGAATAAGGAAAATGGTAGAGGTCTCAAAATGATTTGTACCATTCAAGTTGTTAGCTACTCAATGTATTCCCTCTTACGTACTAATAGTCATTTTTATTTTGATAAATTCTTTCACCGATCAACACCGTGTTGACTAGTTTCTATTAAGCACAAAAAATTGTATCTTTATTCTCTCAATTCCACAATACTTGTTACGTTTTCTCTTTTCATAAAGGTCAAATTATATTAATTTTTTACCAATATTTTAAAATGAATATTACTATATTAATAGGGAAAAATGATGATTTACCATATGTTTTATATAGTTTTTGAATATGTAAATTTTAATTTTAAACATTATAGTAATCTAATCCAAGTTAGTTTAAAAATTAGTTAAATTAATTTTCAAAATATATATTACTATATTTTGGGACGAATGGAGTGTATATATGTGTGAGAAGCTGGTGCACGGGATTTTTGTTTTCCTTATTAAAACCGAGGGTCGGGGAAAGGGGAATGATTACAATGTGGGAAATCAAACCTAATTAACAAAGTGGGAGTTCAGGTAACCAATCAAATGAGGTCTGAGCTACAGAGTCAATCACTTGGGGGGGGTTAGAAGTTAGAACATAGCAAAATAAAGGACTTTGTGTTTTTTGGGCTGTCAATCCAAGAAGCCCATCTTGAATGGGTCAAGCCTAATACACCATCGTCCATCAGCAACTAATTCATCCTTGTTTTGCACCCAAACGAGGTTGAGGCCGAACCAAGCCCAACCGACCTAACTCGTGGTTGCTTTTGTTATAATCGATTTCTTAACTTAGATAACATTCTATAAGCCGCCCATAAAAAATGATAGTCGAAAATGTGTATATATTTTTGAATATAAATGTAGAATATGCATAAAACATAATTTTCTATATAATTTTTTTGAAACTATAGTTGACTAGCAATTGTAATTGTTTTTGGCTGACCGACTATATATATATATAACTTGCTGAATAATACATAGGGTGTTATAATCCTATTTCACCCTATGACACGTTTGTTGCTTTTATGCTATTAATAGACAATTCATAAACTTGTGTTAGCCATCCTTGGTAGTTGAGAATTGAGATGTACGTAGATTGCAAAGTCTGATCATATCCGTGTTTGATTTCTTGGCATTGTGATTGTGCTAGACCTAGACAGTCGTGTGTATATATTTGGGAACACTGAACGTGCACGATTTGAGTGCATGCAATTGATACATGATTAATATGTCTCCAAGATTTTATGTCATATCTTTGTTTGATCTTACAAAACACTGAACACTTCCTTGATTCAGATTTCAGAGAAACAATATAATTTTGTCATGTTCATGAATGTTTCAAAATGAAACACAAAAGGAAAAGCTGCAACTTCTAAATGGACTGCAATTAATTATTAATTGTAGAAATCCGACAAAGAAAATCCAATTCATAAACAAATGAAGATTTTTCCTTCACTGGTGTGCAAATCTTGTGTAATCTTTAATTCTCATTTTCCAAGAGCCAACCATTTTTCAAAGTAATCTAATCCTTAAAATCTGTTTTTTTTTTGTCACCATATCTTGGTATACGTAAGAGAATGGGGGAAGAACATTAAATGTGGTTTAGTGATGGGATGAGACAAAAGCCAAGAAAATAGGGTTATATGGTCGGTAATTGAATATGGACGTAATGGTAAAGGCACGGATATTTTCTTTCATTTTTTCTCATCTCGTTTTCGATACTCATATTAGAGCTTGATTGATTCAGGTGTAGGACCTCATTCGGAAGGAAGTGCTCTTTACTAAGGAATTTTCTATATTCAGTGCTCGAATTCGAAATCTTTGATTAAGAAAAAAATAACTTCATCCACTGTACCACATTCTTTGATCATAAGACACGAATATTTATTTACGTTTATAAGGAAAAAAAGACTGCCCTACTATTCTCCTATCATACTAAGCTCACATGTATGCATGTGAAACTCTTCCACACAAGACAAGGATTTTATTAACTCCCATTCTTTGTCTCAGTTTTTTAAAAAAACTATGGAACAATTTGAAAATTGTTTAATTAGTGAGTGAGGGGACCATTCGTTTAATTAGTTGTCATTTTTCGTTACACAATTAAACTTTGAAGTTGCTGGATTTCTGGAGTACGTTGCCTCTGGCTTTGAGTGTTGACTTCAATTCAATATGATTCGCAGCATTTCCAGCAAGATTTTCGACCATAATAGTACCCCTTCCATTTATTTTCATTACCAGAATTTTTTTCACAAATAGTATAAATTAATTATTTTATTTTTTTTGTAAGAATATCTATATGAGTAATAAAAATAATTTATTAGAACCCATCAGCAAAGTCAACATTAAACATGAGTTGATCATGACCTTAAAACAATATAACCTATAGCTTTTATTATATGAACATTTTTTTCCCATCAGATGTCCAGTATTCACCTAGGGGATAAAAATAATATTATTATCACTTACATTATTTTGATTAGATTAGAAAGTAATTGAATATTTTCTCCGTCCATATCTACTTGTTCATGTTTGACAATTGACATACTATTTAAGAAATAATAAATAAAATACTAATTTTTATTTTATCATCGCCCCTAATTATGTATAAGTTATCTCACTAATTGAGAAATGAATTGAAATTGAGAATAGTACTTAACAATAACGGTAAACTAAATATAAATTAGTAAATAATCTCTTGATTTTTTAAATGGAATGAGTAAAAATAAATATTATTAATTTTTGATGTAATCAACAAATATAAATGAACGAAGTTCAAAACAATGTCTACTTTATGTGACAATAAATACATAGAGGTATGGAAATCAAAATTTATCTTTAAGCTTTTTTTCCAAAAATAATTCGTCGGTCTATCACACCACGTAATGCTTCCTTAATTATCATGCGTAATTTTTCTTCATCTTGGTCCCTAATTTTGTGCCACCGTGAGATTGAAGAAAAAACTTTGAGATTATTGCCTTTGCATTATTAAAAGTTTGAGCAGTTATTACACTTGATGACTGCGCCTTAATGATTATGCAACTTTGTCGCTAAGCAAAGTGCAAATTGGACAAATTAGGTACCACTAGTTTTTCTGCTAATTAATTGAACAATCATGTTAGCATTGGTAAAGCAAAAAAAAAATTAAAAAAAAAAAACGGAAAGAGAACAATCATGTTAACCACAATTTCATATTCACACCATCTTTTTAAACTAACCAATCATCGTTTTCTTTATAATAATGCGGCACTTGCCCATTAGCCAAAAATTTCAAAATTTGCCTTAATAATAATTATAATAATTTAAGGACACAAACAAAAAAATTTCTTTTGTTTTGATCCTTTAATTATTGATAAATTTTAATTATATTTATCATATTATTTGACTAAACAGTTTAATTTTTAATTAATCAATACATGCATTTTCGATCCATTTTCTTGTTAATACACAAATTTACCATACTTATCAATTATTTCCACATTTAATAATGAATGAGTTATGTTAAACGTATATTGTTACAATAATATGGTTTTAAAAATATTCAAATATAACACAAATGGACTAAATATATAATTTGTTAAATATTAGAAGGACTAAATCAAATTTTATTAATAACAGAGGGACCAAAACTGTTATTGTCCCCTTTTTTTAATCTTTAATTTAAGCAGCTCCAACTTTAACAACAGCCCATTCTCTACGTACTATATATTAAACAGCATGTGCTTGGAACATCGCTAATAGATTCCTACACATATACACATCCAAAAAGCATCTATCATTATTCATTTCAATGGAGAAATCAAAAGGAAGAAAAAGAAGAATGAAGAATCCATTTTGCATGCCGAAAGTCAGAGGCAACAACTGCAGCCGGAAAAGTAACCGGTTATCGCCGATGACGTTGCTGGATCGATTCCGGGAAGCCGTTTTCCGGTTGATCATGTTATCTGCTATGTCGAAGTCTACACAACAGCAAGAACAACGATCTAATTCATCGCCGATTTCTCATCGGTCTTATTATTCCCATGAACATCATCACAGTGAAGCTGTTGCGGACTGTATAGAGTTCATTAAAAAGTCCACCATCACTGATGACGGTGACTCCTCGGAGGTTGTATTTTCAGTCATGTGAAATTTTTTATATTTGTGCATCATTAGAATTTTTTCTCCTTTTCCGGTGTAGTTCTTTATTGGGAAAAATAGCGGAGTAAGAGAAATAGGGGAGGCGATTAAAAGGTGGGAAATCAGAGTCCATAATATTATGATTCCACAAATCTTTTTCTTTTTCCTTTTTATGTTTTAAACTTTTTTTTTTTGGTTTGTATTTGAAAGTTTGGAGGCTTGATTTGACACATAGATATTGTAAATTGTTGTGTAATGGAAAGCTACAGAGTGAAATTTAGGATCTATTCTACTTTGGCAATATTTTTTTATTTATTTTTGTCAAGTATTGTAGTTGTGCATATTAATTTTCAATAAGGTGATTTGAGAAGTACAAGAGGTATCCCAATTCCAATTTTACATGTAAGATGTAATGGAAGATTTTTTTTGGTTCAAGACAATCAAAATAGCGTGAAGATTTAGAATCATTGATTTCTCAAAGTAAGCATGGAGCATTAACAGTCCTTCAAATGTTCAAAATTTAATCACATTTTAGTCTCTTTTAAGATTTTATCACAAACTGTAAAAGTCATAAGTTCACATGTTTCCTACTCCTAAACAAAAATAGAAATAAATAGGCTTAAGTCATCTATAGACCCTTAAAGTTGTCCGCAAAATTCACTTAGACACATTAACATGCCCCTTTTCCTATTAGACACTCAAACCTTTAAAAGTAAATACCTATCAAACATTTTTCTAAGACCTGATCAAAAGAGGATGTGTGTGTAATACAGTTGCAACTGATGTGGCAAAATAACAAATCAAATAAAGACATGTGGCATTTAAATTTTAAAATAATTGTATAAATGAATTTTGAAAATAAAAAAAATCTAAAACTAAAAAGAAAAGAATTTCAACTAAAAAAAAAAAAGAAAAATCCTCACCCTCACTCACACCCACCGTGCACCCGACACCACCTCAAACTTTTCCTTTTCTTCTCTCACTAAAATCACCTATTGTTCACCATTGTTATTTTCTAAATCGAGATTTTAACATAACTAAGTATGAATTTATTTTCTTCTTTTTTCTCTTAATGCTTTCTTTTTTGTTCCTATTTCAAAATTAATAGTATTTTTTTTCTTTTAAAAAATAAAATTTGTTCATTCTCTTTTTGTTTTGATTTCAAATTTACTTTATGTTTCTGTTTCGTTACAAAGAAAGAAGGGGTGTGGATCGAAGGCAGTGTGTGTGGCCTCCTTATTTTTCGGAATGGTGATTTCCATTTTTTCCAATAAAAAAACTTAGATTATATTTTTCATTTTTTCTAACAAAGGAAATGAGGGTAGTTGACTCCATTTTTTATTAAATTTAAGCATAAGCTTAGAAGAAGAAAATTTATAAAAAAAATGTAAGGTGGTAGATTTTGTTGCTATGAATAATTGGTGGCAGCAGGTCTGCAATTTTGAAAGAGAAAGAAGAAAGAAAGATTGTTATTTTTTAAAAATAAAATAATGAGAAATAAAAAAGAAAAAACTAAAAAGGTGTTGATTAAATGGTTCACGCGCCTAACAAGGTGTGAGTTACATTTTTTGTGCCACGTGTGCACAAAGTGTCTAAATGGTTCAAATTCAGAATAGTCAAGGTGTTCAATAGGTATAATCCCCAGTTAAGGTGTTTAAGTGAATTATGCGAACAACTTCAAAAAATTGTCGATGACTTAAGCCAAATAAATATAAAAAATCATGTGAACTTGTTTGTATTATCATCTACAAATTTCAAAGCTCACAGTAGTTTCTAATTGTATTGCTAAATTCGCATTAAAAGTTAAAATAAAAGTTTAATCCCTAGTTGGGTCAGTAGAATTTGAGATCAAATGGTCCTAACTTGCGAGGTAGGCGTTTGATCACGCATTTGGGAGTTTAGACTTAAAATTTGAAGTTTTAAATTTGAAATTTGTGTTTCAAATCTCAAACTCATTTCAAAGTTTAGAATTTTAATTGCAAATTTGTGATTTCAATTTTTTAAAACAACTTAAAATTTGACCCATAAAATATAAAACAAAAACAATTTAAATTGTTATAAAAGAACTCATGCTCTTTGTGAAAAGGGTGTGTATAATTATATTAAAAAATAATTAGTTAGTAGGATTGTTGATTTATTAAATTATTAAATTTATGTGTATTTAAAAATATGTAATAAGTGGACGCTACAACATGTTGTATGTGTGATGATAACAAGGAGATGGAGGTGGACAATAATAGTGCAGAAGGAGCTGGAAAGATGGTCAAGATGCAGAGTGCAAAAGGAACAGGTGCAATCGTGTTTAAGTTGGATAACAGAGTAACATTAGAGACAATTCAGAAAAGAGTTAACAACAATAATTTTAGGGGCAAGAATCTACCACACATGAAAGGCAAGGAATTGGAAACACGTAAAGGGAGTAAATGTAACTACGAATGTAGTGGTTGCACAGATAAAGAAGCAGATCATTGAAAAAATAGAGTGAGTAAAAGGTTTTAGGAAATCTAGGAAGTGCAATCGTTTATTTAGAAAATTTGTAACTAGCTTGTTGTTTTTTCTTGCTGGTTTTGAAGCTCGGAATGACTAACATTTAGATTATGATTCCTTGGAGTGCTCTTTACGTGTAAACATTGGTTGTCTATAGTAATCTTTCATGGTTTATAATTTTTTTAAAAATAAAATGTAATAACATATAATAGCAAATATTTATTTATTTATAATATATATAAATATATGATTTATTTAAGATGTAATGTACTGCAAAATTTTAGTAGAATATACATAGCTTTCACAAATAGTGAAATTTTCGTATTCAAGAGAAAAAAAGCAGGGCCTTTAGACTAAGCCCAATTCTAACGGGTCCGGAATTATCCTAGTCCTAGAGAAAACGCGACATCTCCCCGCCCGAGTTCTCAGTTGTAAACTTCCGTCGTCGGTGATATACAATACAAAAAGAATCTGCAACTCGCTTGTTATCGAAGAGCACCATGGCAGGTACAGTAGAAATTATGAAGTAAATTGAATTATCTTTGTGTTACTTGATTATTTTCTGTTGCTTTTTGACGATGTCAGTTTTTCTCAGGTGGACCAACTGACAGAGAAGACAAGGTCTCACTAGAGACCACTGAAGAAATCCTACAGAGCATGGAGGTCGGCATGACATTTCGCGACTATGTAAGTTTGGGAATTTGGATAACTCTTTCGTTTAAGCATTCATAAGCTACAGGAAACCGAATTTTAAAAGCCGAAAAATTGTCCTCGTTTTTTGTCCCTTCTTTAGTAGTATTGTTCACATTGGCGCTGTTGATTACTTCAAGGGCAATATTAAGTTCAGAAGGAACAATGGTGGAATTGATTGCAGTATGTGTTATCTGACTGCCAAATCCAATAGGACAACCCTAGCAGAAGTGCTGCTTGACCTTTAAATGGGGAAAATCTTGTTTTTCTAAGCCAAAATTTTAGCTTTTATTGGTTTAATACAGTTGCCTCATCATCATTTATGATTTTGATGATAGCTAATACTTAAGACCAATATAAACCTTCTTCTAATTTAAAGTTTTGCATTTGTGGCTGTTAAAGTAGTCGGAGAAGTGAAACAAACACTTCTATTACTCGTTCCATTTCATGAAAAGAGGAATATACATAGGTATGCATAATGGATGCACAAATGTTTGCTTCTATTTGACAAGAGTACTAAGACCCTTTCAATTATTATATTGAGGGTCGTTTTGTTCATGCAACGATTATAATATAGTAGTAAATTAGAGTTGTGTTAGTAATACAAATACATAAAAACAATCATTGTACTGGTAATATATAATTATATACGAGTGGTTATTTTTTCCTTGTACAACAAATAGAATGAGCTCTAAAAGAACATTGTAGTCATATGATCTTTTTTTTTTTTGAAACGTAACACTATGATCATTATCTGTTAATTAATGTATATTCTTGTCAATACCTTGTGTCTAGAAAGGTTGACTAATGGTATTATGGACCAACTATCAAGAGCTATGGTGTGATCCTTGCTAAAACAACTGCTTTTCTTCTTCACTAAAGTGTGTAGGCTGTGTAAGCATTTAATATTGACATAGATCTCGTCTACATGCAGAGTGGTAGAATCAGTTCAATGGATTTCCATAAGACATCAAATTTTCTGGTGACAGCCAGTGATGATGAGTCCATACGTCTATATGATGTTGCAAATGCAACGTAAGCATCTTTACCTTTACTTTATTGGCAGTATATTTAATTAAACATTCATACTTTCTTTATTGTTGTTTCTTGGTACTTTTGGCAGGCAGTGCTACAGTTCTGTTCACCTCTGTATAAGTGATAAATTAGAAAAGTTAAAACTTTGTTCTTTCAAGAGCTCTACTTACAATATATAAGAATATTCTTTCCCTGCCCAAATAGAGCAATATTTAATAAAATGGCGTATTGGTTGTCAAAAAATGATGTGCTGCTGCACCCAGTAACCATTTAAATTCCTTTCACATCTATTAATCATTTCCATTTGGGGTGTGAAGTCATCCTCTTTATACTTATGATGCACTAAATTAGTGGAAGTAACAATTTGTCACTAAAAATAACAAGCTAGAAATCCTGAATAGGCTATTCCATTTATGTCATCTATGTTAATAAAGGTCCATTGAAGATTCAACGGTGCAATAATGTGCCGAAGTACTCAAAAAGTCTCTCAAGCAAGTTGGCTTTCTCAAAACCACACTTTGCCCTGTAATCATCTCCTGACTATCAGTGTCCTACTTTAGATGAGCATTTGTTGAGAAGCGCGAAATAATTAAAAACAGAAGTTTGAGATCTTCTGCTGAGGTGGGTTTGAGGGCTAGCTCACTTGGTGAGCTCCTTGCCTTCCACCGTTGAGGTTTCCAAACCCCATCACTAGCGTAGCATCCCGTCTCCCCTCCTCCCTCTCCCTGATGTAATCAAATTAAAAAGGAAAGGCACATATGGAAAAAAAAGATCATCTGCTGTATATCTGCTCCTTTCCAATCAAGCCTGACAAAGTGAATTTTAAACCCAAAATTAGAAATCCTCAAAAGAATTTTGTTATTGGACTCAAATATGAGCTAAGATCATTGTGGCCTTCTCATTCATCATGTTCGGCCTCATAAAATAACTTTACATTTTATCATTATCAACAGGGTGGCTTCTCATAGAAACATCTTTTTTATCAGAAAGAGCTTCTATTAGAAAAACTTGGGAAAACTGCTCTTCTTCGGTCTCTTCTCCTTCCGTGTTTTTTTTCATTTTTGTTGGATATTTCTTCTTTTCATTAAATGTTATCTTGTTGCCTTCTTCTCAATGTTGTTGGAGATGCTATGTAATATATTCATCACTGCAGGTGTTTGAAAACTATTAATAGCAAAAAGTACGGGGTCGATCTGGTTAGCTTCACTTCTCATCCAACAACTGTAATATACTCCTCCAAGAATGGTTGGGATGGTATGCACCTTATTTTAAGATGATAAATTCCGGTGTATAATCCTTGAAAAGCAGAACAAGTGAATTACTAATTTGTCTGATGGACTGTTTCAGAATCTCTACGACTTCTTTCATTGCATGACAACAAGTACTTGCGGTATTTCAAGGGTCATCGTGACAGGCACAGTTCTAAGCAGTATCAACTTTGTCTGACTTCCATTGAATATCAATCCTCAGTACTAAGTCTGTATTTGTCGTTTGCAGGGTCGTCTCTCTTAGCTTATGCTATAGAAAGGAGTATTTTATCTCTGGCTCACTTGATCGAACTGTTCTACTTTGGGATCAAAGAGCTGAGAAATGCCAGGTAAAGTCCTCATTGACATTATTTGTTCTTATCAAATGTTTTCTTCATTTATCTGATTAATTGATAAGTTTACTGGTCTTAGGGCCTTCTTCGAGTGCAAGGAAGACCGGCTACTGCTTATGATGAGCAAGGCCTTGTATTTGCTATTGCTTTTGGAGGATATATAAGGATGTTTGACGCACGCTATTTCGACAAGGTTTTGCATTTGATACATGAAAATGAATTACTTGTTTGGCATGCATAATATTTGTCAATTGCATCTTTAGCTTTCATTAATTTGTCGAAAGTTAACTCTTTGAAGGGACCTTTTGAAATTTTCTCTGTTGGTGGAGATGTATCTGATGCTAACAGCGTTAAGTTCAGTAACGATGGGAGACTTGTGCTTTTGACAACTAAGGATGGGCATATTCATGTGCTTGATTCTTCCCGTGGCACACATGTGAGTTGTTTCCATCCTTCAATTCCAAAAGCATTTGGATTTACTGTTGTGACTAAATAGGCTCTGCATTTACGCTGATATTTCCTGCAGTTATCAACGTATAATGTACAGCCCGTTTCAAGTAGTTCAACACTGGAGGCATCTTTCAGTCCAGAAGGAATGTTTGTTATATCAGGTAATGGTTTTGTCATGATATTCATGCTGGGCTCCCGTAATCTAACACTTCTCTGACTCGCCCTTTTTGAACTTCCTGAAATATTTGGTGTATCGCCCTTTTTGAACTTCTCAAGAAAGATTGCTTGAATTTGACTGGCTGCTTGGTTGATATCTTGAGATCTCCTATCATAAGAGTTAACATTGTGTGTTGCAGACCTTAAATAAATAAATATAAGTGTCCTTTTTCCAATATTTTAAGCTTTTAGATGAGGTTTTCCCATAAACCAACATGGATGAGCAGAAAGAGATTGGTTCAAGTCTCATTGCCAATCATTAAGAAATTCTTCCCGAGTGTTTGACTAAAGAAAAAGAATGACGTGTAGCATGCCTAAAATATATATAAATAGAAGTATCCTCTCTAACAGTTTTAGTATTTTACTGGATAGTATTAGGAGTGATTTCTTCAACAGAGGCAGCAAGTAGTACACACAGGATTTAGTGAGAGAAAATCACTCAAATGGTTGTCTTGTCCTCCGTAGATCCCAAGAATACTGTATGTAGGCCTCAAATGCAGTAGTGGTAAGTGTAACTCTGTAGTGATTGAAGATGCTAAACGCACGTTTGGTAGACCTAAATCACATGTAAGGTAGTTGTCTCAAAAGACCTAAAATCTCCGGGCACCAATGCAAACTTAGCTAAGATAAGAATATAATAAAAGCAAAGGATCCAGATAGGTGATAAGTTGGGATTAAACTCACTATTTCTGTAGGGGAATGTGTGAGGTTTAAAGAACCCTTAATTTGCATTCAAAGACAAAATATTTAGGATTAAAATAAATGGACATGAGTAAAGCGGATTCAATTGTAGCATGCACCAACAGATTTACAATTGAGTCTTGGTTGATTGATTGACAAAACTGTGAATGCTAATATGCTATTGACTTGCATGTCATGAGTTCTTACTGGCAGAATATATGCATTTGCTTAAAAATTCCTTCCCTTTTACTGCATTTAATTAAGATAGTCTTTATCTTTTATCTTTCAGACTTGGTTTGTTCATTAGTGAGTCTCTTCACCAGTACATTTATAGCAACTTAGAAAGTACCCCTAATGGAAATGGTGCACTAAAAAAACAAAAAATTTGTGCTCAGTAGTTAGTGGTGAGATGATCTTAAGCGTCACCTGGTTTAGTAGTTAAATCTTTCTAGAAGAACTTCATTCAGCTTAAGAGAGAGGAGGAGAAAAAGAGAAACTTATTCATTTATTGCTTTAGTTAGCAACTTGTCATTTAATTGGGAAAGCAAGAATCACTTGAGTTATTAGAACTCGTGAAGCTGCATAATCAGAAACCAATGAGTTATGGCGGAATCCAAATGCCAAAGGGTGTATGGATATCAGTTTCTTTTGTCCTATAAATGCTTTGGATGCATAAGTTCAGTTTGTCTATAGCCAATTAGGGTCATTTTGTTCTTCTTAACTCTATCCTCAGATGCATATCCTAATGAAATGAGGTCATATTCGAGTTTTATAGTTATAGAATTGTTTTTTACCAAGCAAATTTATTTATTTATGCCATTCTCCTCCCAAAAGAAAGAGAAGGTAAAATTTATAACATGTTACTTTGAATCACCTTGTAGGATCAGGTGATGGTAGTGTTTATGCTTGGAGTGTCCGGAGCAGTAAAGAAGTATGAACAGAACCCTATGTCTGCTACTATCAAATATTTGCATGTAATGGTGGTGTTCTCTTGCAGGAAACTATAGTTGTAAATAAGAAAAGGAGTCTTCCCAGAAGGAATATAATGCTTTATGGATCAGTTTTTTTCTTTTTGCTAGTTATAGGGATCAGTCAAGTACTGTCTCCTTTCCTCACCCCCTCACTTCTCTATTGCTGCTCTTGCATGTGTGTTTCCGCCTTACTATCTGGAAGTTCACTTCTCTTGGTATCATGCCACACTTGCGAGAATGGGATGACAAAAATGTTGTTAGAATTAATTTTATAGCTAAACACTTGTTTATTATTAGTGATAAATAGCTTTAGAGAGCAAAAAAATGTTGTGAAATAAGTGGAGATTCATAGCTAGTTGTGTAAGGGAAAATGTATCACTTAAAGGTAGAATTGGAAAAAAAAGAAGAAGATTTCAAGCAGCTGCTTCCATGCAGAAGCGGTGAAGCTTCTTTGCTTAGAAGAGATCTTTGTATATTGTTTAATTTTGCTTGTATTGACTCATCTTATTCTTCTATTTGCATCTCTTAGGTAGCCAGTTGGATGAGTACAGATACTGAACCACCTATGATCAAGTGGGCTCCAGGAAGCTTAATGTTTGTGACCGGTTCTTCTGAGCTTTCATTTTGGATCCCGGACTTGTCAAAATTAGCAGCTTATGTGGGAAGAAAGTAGAGGAATTTCATACTGTTGTCCATGTGTTGGGAAGTGATAGAACAAGGCCACCAAAACCTATTGGATTGTTCCTTCTGAGCATTGTCTGCATGATGTTAAGATTTCACAGATCATAGTGTATGCTCCTCAGAGTGCTTTCTGAAGTTGAACACTGGACGATCAGGTACTGAAATTTTCTTTATGTAGAGCCTAAAATTTCTTTTCTATGTCTAACTTTCCACTGGTTAGTTGTTGCATGTTATCAATTTGTTTTATGTTGAGACACTGCTGTGTACTGATGCGACTGGTTCTTACTGCTTAAAGATATTGTTGTCTGATAATACAATCCTCTATTTTGGTTACAGTGTGTGGAATTGACAGGTTTTTGCTCCAATTGTGTTTATAACATTTGGTGGTGGTTTAAATATATGCTAAATGCTTTGACCATAACCATACCTCCAAAATATGAACTTACAAGAAATTGTTCAGTGCTACATTGGCGACAATTATGGATTACACCTCTGCTCTAAGTATTTGTTATAATTTTATCATTATGGTGATATATTTTTGTCAGGACACCCCCCTTCAGTGCTACATTGGCGACAATTATGGATTACACCTCTGCTCTAAGTATTTGTGATAATTTCATCATTATGGTGATGTATTTTTGTCAGGACTCAGGACACCCCCCCTCTCTCTCTCCCACTCCCTTTCTCTCTTTTTCTGACCCTGTCTTCCTTTGAAACATGCTATAGCAGCCTATGCGGAATTTTTGATGTCCATAGTCATCGAATGAAATGGTTGTATGATACTGGAGAAAGAAAATGAAAGCTGTTAAGAACACCTGCCTCAATTGAGTAGCCTGACAGAGGTAAATGGTAAAGTGTTTAGGTGTTTCAGAACAGTTCTTGAGTTTGAGCGCTGATCATGTTAACTTTATCTGGTTGAAGGGGAGTCTAGATTCCGTAGAAGGTAGGACAGCTTTTGGTTAGTTTATTCTCAAGCACTTAGCTTTAATATGTCTATGTGCTAGGGCCTAGTGATCTATGAAATGTGAGAAGAGCCATAAGGTTTCTAGGGTTCAAATCCCAGTGGAGGCAACACCACTAGATGCTTTATTCACATCTGCCAAAGTCTTGGTGGGCAGGCACTGTGTTAGTGGGAGGTAGTAGGTACCCGGTGAAATAGTCGAGGTGTCCACTAACAAACTCGGACACCACTGTCATCCAAGTTTTTTTTCTCTATATTAGTTCAGCAACTGGAAAGATACCATTTGTGTAGAACATTAACAAGCACTGCAGTAGTTCAAAGGTCAGAGAGCTAACCACTCCATTCTCTTCCTTTCTTTCTGCTTGTGAATGCTGCGTAATGTCCTGGTTCTATCGTAGTACCATAATGACAATAGTTTGGTGAAAGCTCATCCTAATCTCTGTCTCCAAGGCAAGTTCGTGGAAGATAAATATACCTCCTATTTTGCTGAATGATGCGATTTAGAGACTAGAAGTCCCCTTATGGATGCTGCATAGTGTCTTGGTTCTGTAGTAGTATAAATATGAAAAGCTTGTTGAAAAATATAGACTAGTTGATATCATTGATTTCTGCATTTTACTGATGTTCTGTCTAACATTTGCAGTGTTGGCTACACCAAAAATCAGTAGTTGGGAGGTCGAAGGATTGGTCTAAGCTGAGAACTGTGGTGGTATAATTCTATTATTGAATTGATTTGTCATGAAACTTTATTTGATTGTTTGAAGACCACATTGTGTTTTGTCACAAATGGAACTTCCAACACTTAGGCTCTCATATGATTAATGAGATTGGACTTTCGGGTGCTCTGCCTCCTAGTAAGTCTCGATTCATCCTACTGTTTCTGGAGATGCAGCATCTGCAGAGACAGTCGGATGCCGATGGCATTAGCTGACTATCCTCTTACATCCGAGAAAAAAAGTAAAAGAAAAGAGGAAATTGATATTATCAATATCAGGTATAGTGCGGTAGATTTTTTTTTTTTTTTTTTTTTTTACCGTGGTTTCCGGGCGTCGCTTTGCGAACCCGACTAGCTGTACCCACCGGGTCCCGCTGTTTCAAGGCGGGTCCACCACGGTTAGTTCCACGGGGCCCTGGAGACGCGGCCGGTTTGTAATGCCTCCAGTGGCCCTGCTGGGGCTCGAACCGGCGACCTGAAGGACTTTGTCCCAGGCCTTTACCAGCTGAGCTACCCCTCAGGGTTTATAGTGCGGTAGATAAATTAGATGGTATCTCCATATTTGCTCGTTGTAAATTACTTGATCTGACTCATTTATTTTCCTGATGTTCCGTTCCTATACTGGGGTTGTACTGTTTCCCTGCTCTATTGTGAGATGCAATAGCTTTGTTCACTTACATTTTGGTTTGCTTCAATACAGGAGAATCTTATCAAAAGTTACTATAGTCTGTGATTCTTTTGTTTGGAATATGTCCTGTTATGTAATGCTGATTTCTTAGGATGTATGTATACTTTTTTGTTAGGTGAATTTCTTTGTTTGGAAAGTGACCGACCATGTTATTGAGTTTGAATTTTTTCAAGACGATTATTGATTGGTTTAGAGTTGGTAAGCGAGCGACCATGTTAGTTGAGTTTCTGTAGTTGATGAAGTATAGCAGGGGTGAAATAGAAACAATAAGTGAAATGTGGCCAAATTGTATGGTATGTATGTCCTCATAAAGGACATTACGTACAAGTAGATTAAAAAAATCATCCTGGATCCACAAGTAAATCTCCAAGTATCCATGAACTAGGAATAGAAGCATTGTCCATAATTTCGTCATTGGCGACATGCTGAGTATAAGTTAAAGTGGACAGTGCTCCAAAGGGAATGAGGGTCATCAAAACCAGTAAAGTATGAGAAACTTGTCAAACCATATATGGGAAAGCATCCCAGCCAAATCTTTGTGATTGGGACTGGCTTGATATAATTAATTATTGAGAGAAGAAAAAAGAAGCTTTTGAAAGCAGTGGGACCAAGGAAGCTTTTGATGGAAGAAAATTCACTACAATGTGAATGAAGTGTTATATGTGCCCATCACCATACCTGGCCTGGACCATCGACGTCAGTGGCCCACTTGTCAGTTAGATAGCTTTGTCTGTTTTTCTTTCGAGTCTGGTGACTTGCTTCTTCATGACTCATTTTCTTTACCTGTCATAATTATCTCCATTTTTTCGAGGGTTGCTTGCCTGGGAATGAGTTTATCGGTAACTTCATCTAATTGCTTACATTAAAAATATATATATATAGAAGATATAAGGGAAAAAATGTGTGGTGGGATTTTTTTCCTTTTAGGCCAACTGGAAGACATTTATATATTATTATTATTAAAAGGACAAATTACTTAACTACACTCATTTACTTACTTTAGTATTCATTTATCCCTACTTATTTCACAACTTTCAAAATTCCCTTATTTACCTATGTATCCCGTGCACAACGCTATGTATCCCGCTATGTGGAATGTATCAAATGCTATGTATCTCATGCACAACGCTATGTATCCCGTGCACAACGCTATGTATCCCGCTATGTGGAATGTATCAAACCTAATGTATCCCGTGCACAACGCTATGTATTCCGCTATGTGAAATGTATCAAACCTAATGTATCCCGTGCACAACATTATGTATCCGGCAAACATCATTTTTAAGGGATTTTTGGTAAATAGAAAACTAGAAGGGATAGGATGTTATTTAATACTTATAATATGTGGTTCCTATAATTTATACTTATTAAAATGGTAAAAGACGTTTCAGGATTCAGGATTTGAAATTCGTGGATGTAATATATTTCTTTTCTTACAACTATGGTTACAACTATTTACCGATTCTTTTTAATCAAAACTTTAGACATTTTGCATTTTTAAGTGGTGAACATTATTGCTTGATCCTATCTACCTGTGAAACAATTACTTCACAATGAGAAGGGATATGAAAATTATAGATATTACTCCTATGCAAGATCAGTTTCTATGGGAATAAAATGGTGTTTGCCTTGACATACTCTAATATAGATAGAGTATAACACGCATTATCCGATATGGGCTCAGTTGTCAAGAGGTTATATAATTCAGATTCCCACTTATTATATAGTACTGCATGCAACATTTCGAATTTCAGTAGTCACAATCCAATTAAATTTATCTTTTTCCCGTAAACTATATTTCCTATGAAAAAAATGAACTCTCTGTGGAAAATGCAGATAAGAGAGTGAAAAGGAGCATGTATGATGAGGAGACACGCACTAGTAGAGGTGGGGGGGGGGGGGGGTGGGGGTTCAAACCTCAAAAAATATACTAGTGACTGTTTTAGCTCCAAAATAACGGCCGCATTATAGTGGGGGCAGATACTTTTTGCTGAAATTTTCTCAAAGCTCATGATTTTGCTATTGCAGTTTACGATGAGCAAAAAAAGAAGAAGAGAAAATGATGATCATTGGAAAATCTTTTATAAAGTGTACTATTTGGATTGGAAGACTGTCACTGACTGCCTTTTTTGCTCTATAGCCCCATTAGACTAATTAGGATTTCAGAGCTAGGGCACCGACCCCTCCCCCCTTGGTATATCTGTCCCCTATAAAAATCCTTCAACATCACTGTTCCCACGCGCCATTCATTGTCTAAAATAACAACTAAAATATACTCCCTTCGTTTCACAAAGAATGATTTAGTTTAACTTGACATGAAGTTTAAGAAAATAAACAAATTTTTTGAATTTTGTGGTTCTAAATTAAACTTATGTCAAATGTACAAAATTGTCCTTTAATCTTGTGGTCTTAAACATGCCACTTGGAAAGCTGAAATTAAAGTGTTATAAAAAAAAAGGGAGTACTATATTTTATCGATTACTATTTGACGTAAAATAAAAAGAAGACTTATGAATTTTATAATATTAATTAAAGATATGTTGATCCTCGTTAAAAAGAAAGAGACATTCTTTTTAAAATAGATTAAAAAGAAAAATATAAGACAAACAAATTAAAATTGAGGGAGAGTAAATCTTTAGGGCTAAAAGTATACTTCTTATTTTCATAAAGTTCTTATTTGGTTAAAACTTAAAATACATAAGTTGAACTGGATAATGGAGAGGGTACAAGATATTACTATGTAGGAATTGTCTAATTTAATGATTTAGATACTCTTATCCATATTCTATTGTGTAATTGAATTAAGGGAAAAAGGACGAATTTACCCCCGAACTTTGATAAATGGTATGTCTATGCCCTCCGTTATACTTTGGGTCCATCTCAGCCCCTGCCGTCCAATTATCGGTACACATATGCCCCTCTCACTAACGGCCCCCCATTTCTGTACACGTGTCTTAATCCTAATCAACTACCCGTTTGACCATTATTTTTAACCCATAAACTAACAACCCGCCCCATAAACCCATACCCATCCGATTCCCTCTAAAATATCCTAAGTCAATTAAAAGACCCAAATCTCCCGGGTCTCATTATAAACGAATAATTCAATCAAATTGATATTGAGATGGCCCTTGAAGCTTTGAATTTTCCAATTGGTACTTCAAATCGCAGACGTTTCAATTTGAGAGCAAAGGTCAGTAGCAACTTCGGTACCTTGAGAATTGGACTAAAGGGAAGAGATCTAAGAGGCCACGGAGTATGGATCGCCAGCCGACTGAAGAGCGATATTTGGCGCTTTGTTTGATTATGCTTGCGTGGAGCGATGGCTCTGTTAATCAGGTACGATCTCTACCATCGCCGGTGACAGTGATGAAAATCCACGCGCCGTGGGAGAAGATGGAGGAGAAGATGTTGTATAAGTGTTCGGTTTATGGTAAGGGATTTGGATCTTATCAAGCTTTAGGAGGACATAAAACTAGTCATCGGAAACTCGTCGCCGGTGGCGGCGGAGGAGATGATCAGTCGACTACCTCTACTACTACTAATGCTACCGGAACTACTATCTCCGGTAACGGTAACGACAGTGGAAGACTCACGAGTGTTCGATTTGCCACAAGTGTTTTCCTACTGGACAAGCTTTGGGAGGACACAAATGGTGTCACTACGACGGCGGTAACACTAATAGTAGCATTAGCGCTAGTGTCGGAGTTACAACGTCAGAGGGCGTGGGGTCTACAATCAGCCACCGTAATTTTGACTTGAACATTCCGGCGTTGCCGGAATTTTGTCCTGGATTTGGTTCCGGCGAGGATGAGGTAGAGAGTCCACATTCGGCGAAGAAATCTCGGCTATCTCTACCTCCAAAATTTGAATTATTCCACTCAATTCTCATTTTTCAACTCTCAAATTTTTTGTGTTTTTGATTTTATAGTGATTGAATTGAAAATTGACAGGGAGAAATGAGTAGAGTTTGTGTAGAATTAATGGAGATTGAAAAAGAAGTAACGGAAAAAATGAGAGATGGTGATGATGAAGTGAAGAGAATTCTTCCATGGACTAAATAGATTACAGTAGGAGGAATTGTGAGATAGGAACGAGACCCGGAAGATTTGGGTCTTTTAATTGAATATTTTAGAGGGAATCGGGTGGGTATGGGTTTATGGGGCGGGTTGTTAGTTTATGGGTTAAAAATAATGATCAAACGGGTAGTTGATTAGGATTAAGACACGTGTATAGGATGAGGGGGCCGTTAGTGAGAGGGGCATGTGTGTACCTATAATTGGACGACAGGGGCTGAGATGGACCCAAAGTATAACGGAGGGCATAGACGTACCATTTATCAAAGTTCGGGGGTAAATTCATCCTTTTTCCCTTTAATTAATGAGGCTGCGAAAGGTTGAGACTATACAAGCTTAGGATTCCCTTAGATGTTATGGAGTCATAGACGCGCTACCATTTTACCTTGGCCAATAGGCTGTCAACGAAAATAAGTTTCATAAATGACATTTTATATTAATTATATTTTGTTTTTAATATATCTAATCTTCACTGTACTTCATCCCTCTAGATTGTGTATTAATTTTTTTTTAATAATATCTTTTATTTATATATCGAACACATAAAAATAAATAAGGGACTCACATATTTTGAAAAACATTTTCCAACCTGCCGAACACACCCTATATTTCAAACCAAATGATCCCTTTAAGTACTTCTTGTATCTTATAAAAATATTGCTTCGTGTCCATTCTTAAATTAAGGACAAAAAAATAATCAGAATTTAAGAAGTTTTAAATATAGAAATAGTGTTTATCTTTATTATTTTATAGAATAGAATGTAAAATTTTGTCCAAAAAAATGGAATGCAATGAAACGTATAAAGTAGTACGAATTGTCCAATTGGTAAACATCATGCCAAATCTTTTAGGAAAGGGAAAGCAGGCAAGGCAACTTATTGGTAAGATAAAGTTTGGAAAAGTCATTTCAAAGTCTCTTATGTCCTCTAAATCTCCATCTTAAACACAATCCGAATTCATGTCATTCAGATAATATTTCTGTATGAACATGTGGTCTGGTAAACAGGCCGTTCTGACGAGACGTGTGGTTCAGATGTTAAACACTTTTCACCTTCAACGATGTTGTGAACATTGTTAGGGAGCGATTAAAAAAAAAACAGGCTCTTCAAATCTACTAAACCGGTTGAAGTACCTAAAGTGATGGTCAAGTTGGAGAGATGTCCTAATATACATCTTTCCAGTTAACGTAATTTGTACAAGGTAGAGGTCTATGCCAAATCTCTATCACTATAAGGTGATATTAACTAAACTAGAAAAAGTTATAATGGGAAAAAATGTCCACTTTAAAGTGCAATAGTGATCATCCAAGAGACCAAGACCATGATCAAACCCTAAATATAGACTGTTCGCAACAAATTTTAAAGTGATAGAAAATAAATTGCAATCATAAATTAATATGAAGAAACATAATATTATTCATCAAGATTGCGGGTATAATAATTTTCCTCCCTTGATTATGCTCTCCTTAGATTTATCCATGATTCGAGGGCCATTAGTAGTGTATTTCTCGAACTAGGATGATTTAGATTTGACCTCTATATGAATATTCCATGACTTTTGTGGAATATTTCGAGATCTTGATCTCTTTATGGAGTTTTTGAGATGCTTTTTCACGGAATTTAGTACCCTTTATATAGGCATGAACTAGGGATTAGGGTTGAGTAGCTTTCAAAAATTCTAATTGAAACTGAACACACCTTCTAGAGTCCCAATTCGAATTGAACACGTCTTGTAGTGTCCCACAAAATTTCAATGTCTACATAGACTACTAACTACTACACACATATTATTTCCTCCATTCATTTTTACTTGTCATGTTTCACTTTACAAGATTCAATTTGACTAATTTTCGTAACTAAATTGAATTAGAATAATCATTATTTTAAATTTGAAAAGAAAAAAATACACATTTTTAAATGTTTGTCAATATGAATCTCGAAAAATGAAATGTGTGTGAAAGGAGAGGGTATAAGAATAAAAATGCTGAAGTTATTTCAGAAAGGAACACCATAATATATCTGTTATTCCACGTGAAAGAGATGTAAAACAGAAATGCTCAAGGCACGCATGAGATGATAATTAAATTCAATGATATAGACACTTTGTTGACCAAAATTCTAAGAGCAATAAAGACAATTCTATAAGTTACATGTTATATGTGGTAAGTGGTAACCAATATATTACTACTATATATATATATATATATATTCTTCTTATGATATTTATATTGAATGATTTAATTATCCTCTATCATTAAAATTATTCTCCAAGATTTTCTTCAACCTTAGATTCATTCTGTCCTATTCTACTCTTCCTCTTTAAAATCATGTATACAATTATTGGTATTTACTTATTAGTGTTGAAACTACCCGTAATTAGGGTAATTATTAGTAAGTAGCTAGGAATTAGGATATATATATTCCCAAACATTTCTCTCCCTGACCGAACAAAATTAACATTCATACCCTAACGGTATAAATAATTTCTACACTATTAGTTATGATAGTTTTTAACTTTATTTTCTAGGTTACCATATTAAGTATTAACATATACAATTACATGATGTTGTAAATGTAGTAAAAGAGTAAAAAAATTTCAATAAGAAAATTCAAAATATAAAAAGTAAATAATGAAAAAGCGAATGAAATTCTGCCCCTAGTCATAACCTTTATGATTTTTTTAAAAAAATATTATGAGAGCACAATGTTAAATTCTTCCATTATTAATCATCTTGAATTCACAATCTCAATTAATGTTTTGGCTTAGAAACCCATGGGATGTAGGTTGTATATTACCGTAGGTGTAGGTACAAACAGTACAATATTTGCTCTACTGTCTGCTAGTAATTACTGACTAGTGCCTATCAAAACTAAAATTCCTCCACCCATAGTAACTTAAAATTGCAAGTTGCTACCGAGAACATGGAATCACATAATTTTACCTGACACTGTTTGACTGAACATAAAATTTAAAAATAAAAGAACCGTATAAACTGAGACAGAAAGAGTAATAAACTTTTCCATACTTTAATTAACAATATTAGTACAACTTAGATTAAGGTTAATTAACATTACCATATGGTCCAATATCTTGGCACCACCAAATTAGTTTAGTACTTACTACTAACATAAGATAGACTAAAATTAAAATATATAACTCCCTCCATAATTTAGGGGTAATTAGGGGAAAGAGTTGAGAGTGAGTTCAAGAGCAGCCAAGTTGTTATTATCAGAATGGTACCATCCTCCTCCAGAAGATTCATGATGTTTGATGCAGAAATTTGAGAACATGTTCTCTTCATGCATGGGGAAAAGTGACAAAGTTTCTAAAGCAGAGTTACCCCTTTGGTAATTTTCTTCTTCTTGCTCTTCATCTAGGGTTTCTTCATAATGTTTGTTGTTACTTTTTTCAAGAAAAGGGTAAGTTGCTGGAGAAGTAGTACTCATATTGTTGTAAGGTTCAACACCAACCCATGTGAAATTTTGATGATTCATTGAACTACCACCTGGTGGTGATATTGAACACTCCTGTTTCAATCATTTAACAACAATTATTAGAAATTTAGGGTTCAATTTCAAAATCTTGTTTATTTTTTCTAGTTCAAATGTTGCAAATTTTATATACTATATGTATAGAATAAGGAAAATTTGACATATGACAAGTTGATCAGTATTTGTTCTCATATTTTTGTTGTGAAGAAAAGGGTATTTAGTTCTTTATAGAAGGAACTCATAAATTTGGGGAAAATGTTGTTTTGATTATGGGACTATATATATCTTTTGTTTCTTCATTTCATGTGTACAATAACAAAACTTTGTGAGAAAAATAAAGGAGTAAACAGGGACAATTTAACCCAAGATTGGTGGATTGTCATTATATATAGCTTGAAAATGGTTCAAAATGTTATTTTTATAGGGGATGGGGAGTTTAACAAACACCAAACTTACCCTAAAGCTCTTCTCCATAGCCAAAGTTCCATAACCATAGTTTCCAGTCTGTCCCACTGCTAATACCCCATGTGAAGACGCTGATGGACACTGAACACCTGTATATATATATACTCGTAAACTATTAATGTATTTTAACATGTTGTAGCAGGTAGTCCGCTTTATTTTCAAAGACAATACTAATTTTTTTTACCTGGATTAGTACTAGTGTGGTTGTTGTACTTGTGGTGATCATCAGGAGATCTCCAAAGATGAGGAATCATTTGCATGGGAGAGATATTATTATTATTATTATCAGTGGCAGAGGCAGCAGCAATGAGCCTCTTCTTTTGTCTTTCACGAGCTTTATGGTTCTGAAACCAATAAAACACATTTTTGCCTTCAATCTTACCGTACTGTCTCAACTTAGCAGATATCCTCTGAATTTGTTCAGCAGTTGGAGACCTAACTCCATTGTTGTAGTAAAGATCCTTCAATATTCTTATCTGATCACTTGTTGGTGTCCACCGACTACTACTTTGCCTGCACATGAAACTGTTGTTATTATTTTTGCTACTAACACCACCATCTTCTATGTTGTGTTGATAGTTTTGTTGGTGTTCCATCATAAAAGATAGATAGTAGTACTAAAACAACAACACAACAAAAGTGAAGAATGTAGGTAAAAGACTGAAGACTTCAGAGTGAGTTAAGAGAATTATAAAGACATTTTTTTGGAAGTATGTTGGGGTGGGGTGTTGGGGGGGGGGGGGTGATAAAGAGAAGAAAATCAAGAGGGATATCTGGGAGAGAAGGACTGAAATTGACAGAGCAAAGGGTAAAAAGGAAATAAAAAGTATGGGACAAAAGAGGGACTGGATAAAAAAGATGGGATTTCAGAGGAGTTTGCTTGGATGAAAAGGCAAATGATAATATATGTTATGATTATTATAAAGTTTTTGGAGATATATATATATATATATGGGAAAGAAAAAAGTGTGCTTTATGAGAAGACAGAAAAAAGAGAGAAAGTAATTAGATGTATAGCTTCTTGTTAAATGAATGAATGAATGTATAATATGTTCATTTTGTGATTTTTAGACTTTCATTTAGGGGAATTCTTCTTTGTCTCTGCTTAAATTATGCCATAAATTTTTTATATTCTTTTAAGGTTATAGGGTAAAGTTGTAAATATGTATGCAGACCAGTAGTAATTATATGTTCCTATTTTTTAATAAATAAATAAATAGAGAGAAAAAGATTGAAAAAGTTTACTAATTTGCAAATGATGTGTGGTCATTTGCATATAAATGCAGCTGCTATTGGTAGGCTATTATTAAAGCCACATTCTCACAAGTAGCATTAATGTCAGAGTTTTCTGCTAGTTGAAGCACTTGTAAATATCCAAAAGATCATTAGTGAGCTTCTTCAGCAACACAAATATATGTATATATATTATTTCCCTATTTTAAAAGTTTTTTTGCATTTCATTTCTTCTCTATTTTTTTTAAAAACCAAGTGTATATTCACATCTTCTAAGAAATTAAATGAACTTCCCGTCCTTCATTTACCCATCGGTACGTACTGCCCAGAAAGAAATCCTATACAAGAGCTACCAAATTATGCCATATATGCCTATGGTGGAAGGTAGCAAGTAGCTCGTAAAATAATTAAAATGCGTGTAAAGTAATTTATTAATCACTGTTAGTTATGCCAAAAAACAAAGAGTAGTAGTTCGACTTTATAGGTATCATTATATTCTTAATTTTGAGCGTTTTACCAAAATTTCAAATCTATCTTAATTTATGTGATATTTTTTATTTAAAATATTTACATGATATATATAAAAAATAGTTCACTAAATTCATAAATCCGAAAATCATCGTATAAATTGAGGCGGAAAGAATAATATACATCATCATTCATCCTATTATTTATTTCTTATGTTCACATTTTACTAGTCACGTTTCACTTTACAAGAATCAATTTAATTAATCTTTTGGAGTTATATTGAATTTCATTAATTTAATATTTTAAAATTTTAAATATTTACGAGAAATACTATAAATTACAAAAGTTTCTCATATTAACATGATGAAAAATATATTTGACAAATAAAAATAAATCGAAGAAGTATTGAATTGAGATAGTAATAAATAGGTTACGAAAACAATAGACACGAAAATAGAAGGCAGAGCATATCTGATGAACTTTTTAGGGAAAGAGCAAGTACAAATTAAAGGTAGTGAGAGAGAAGAGAATGGAAATGGAATTAGAAGAGTAAAGTGATGACAGAAAGACCGGACATTGAAAGCCATGGCATATATCACGTCTACATAATTCATATTCTGCACCTACAGCACGTTACCCAATATTAATTGCCAAAATATTTTTTCCTTTTTTCCTTTCGGTGTTCGGTATACGTAATAAAGTTCAAGTAAAACAAATATTGAAAATGAGAGAAGTATTGAAAAGACTTCAAAATTTGACAAGAATTCGGAATTGTATTTCACTCATATTGCAAGATCGAAGTATATTTAAGTTTCAGTTAATTAAGTAAAATAATATATTTTTTAATAAGACTATCAATAAAAGCCATAAATTACAATATTATATATATATATATTGTTTTATCATATAATTAAATACTATAATAATATTTAACTTTTTCATTAAGTACTTGTAAATATTTAACCGACAAAACTTTCACAAACAGAAAAAAATTCAAGCAATTTTCACTTTTACTAAACCTAAACCGAAATCCTCTATGATTTTTTAATCTCACGTCATTGATCAATGAGTAGATTTAAATATATTTTATATTGATTCATCTGGTATAAATATTAGTATATAATATCCTGTGGAGAAGTACAAGTACTAATTTAATATTTATATTAAAAAACCCGTATAATTTAATCTTAAGGGTTTTTGTTTTTGTTTGGTCCTAAATGACAAGGAAATAATGAAGAAATTAAGAGCACGAGTTCAAAAATTTAGTGGGTGTTTAAAAATGACAATGAGTGTGCTGTGTGCACATGTCATTTATAAACTAATCACAATAAGTTGATAAGTTTAACTTATTATTACATGCAACAACAAATGTACATTAATTAAATCCTTAAAAAGAATCCGTCACTTTCAACGAATTGCTTTCTATCGCCGCATTTTATTAAATTATATGTTCAGTTCTCCAATAGACTACCCATTAATTACTAAGCTGTATCACTTTTTTATTATATATATATATATATATATATATAACCCTATAGAAAGTCTAGGGTTATTACTTGAACTTTCTATTTTTTTTGTGTTTTTCCAAATCTAATTTCATATTTTATCTGAAATTTGTGCATGTTGAATTTCTGCTTCTATTATTCTTGTAATTCTTGCACATTCTTGATCTATTTCGATCATTCTTTTATTTTTATAGACATTTCCATAATTGGAGTTTGTGACTGTATATATAGCTTGATAATAAATGCTCATGATATGATTTCCTATATATGACATTAAATTAGTATTTTTTTTCTATCAAAATAACATTTTAGACTAAATTACTCTTTACTATCTGTAGTATATGATATAGCAATCGCAATTAATAATTCAAAATATTTTTTAAGAATTTGAAAAACTCGTAAAAGAATAATTATTTGACTTTCAAATAGTAAAATCTTTTCATAAAATGGGACAAGGGGAGTATTAAAACAAGAAATTGACAGGTTGAGTAAATTCCTTTTTTCCTATCTTTGGCTATGCATAGCATATTGCACAAAGAGGTACCTATTTTGGCTTAGGGAAATAAAATTCGTTGATTTTTAATCGAAGAAGAAATATTCATTTGGTATTTATTTCCGGTAATATATATGAAAAGAAAAAAACATTGAAACTGCGGGTGTGTTTAAAGTTTTTTTTTTTTCTTATATTTGGTTGGACAAAATTTTTAGAAAATAATTTTTTAGGAAAACAAATTTCTTAAAAATAAGAAAAATAATTTTCATATCAAAAATAGGGAATACAAATTCTATTGAGTGACATTCAATGTTTATTGTATCATCTCAACTCATGCACCTAATGCCCCCAACCTCAATCCCTGACCATCCAGCCCACACCACCCCCTTTCATCACTATAGTCAGAGGCGAACCCATATGCATAATTTCAAAAAACATCATGCATATATATCTATATCTATTTTAAAAAAACAGAAAGAAACTAAATACAACTAATTGTGCCCTCCTAGAATGCATAAAAAAGCCGTTAGTACTGTTGGTACAAGCGAGCACGATCACGATCACGATCACATATTATTGTTTTTATCAACTCATAATATTCATGCAACTGAAGTCTTAAATCCTAGTATAATGTTTTGCTAGACTATATATATAAAGGCTTTAAAATAAAAAAAAGTTCGACTTATTAGTTACCAAACACCTTCAAAAAATATTTTTAATGGAAGCCTATTCTTCTACGTACCGAGCATACCTTGCCTGAAGGAAAATATTTTTCTTAAAACATTTTTCAAAAAGAAACTTTCCCTTTCTATACAACACTTTTAAAATTAATAATAGACGCACTATATGTGTTTGAGTATAAATTTCTCTCATTAAATTATAGTTATTTAATGTATATTCTTACCTCATTTAATTATTTTGCCTTGTAAACATTATATATGAGTAATTGAGTATGATTTTACTTGTATAAGTATGACATCTCAGTGTGGGATAAAAAAATATATTAATAAAATACAAGAGTGATGTTGTATATATAAATAAGTAGGTTTTATATTTTAGTGATGTCTTTGTACAAATTCCTTTTCCCATTTTTAACTTAAAAAAAAAAAACATAAAATTCAAATGCCACGTTTTAAAATTGCGTGAGTTTAGATTCAAAACGAATAATATCACTAGCGATTTGGATCGTTATATATGGTATTAGAGTCGTTCTATGCAAGCGTCGATATGAATTATGGGCTAGAGTTCAATTAAATTTCGATATGGCAGGGCAAATCAGTGCTGAATCTAGACAAATTTCATGCAATAGGGTAAATCTTAACGAAGACATTGAGTCAATACTTAAGAGGGGATATAAGTGACACCCTAGGGTAGGATATGAAGTCTCACCTCGACAAAATACAAAAAAAAATATCGGCATTTTAAAACCATACAAATTTAGACGTAATACTGATAATATTACTGGCAGGTTGGATCATTACAATAAGACTAAATTCTGTCTTTTCTCTTGTTTTGCTAGATTCAAATTTTTTGGATTGCGTTTGGATGAGAACTTGGAGTTTTTGTTAAAAGAGAATTTCTCAAATAAATATTTGGTTTTAAATCCTACAAGTTTGGTAATTGTTCTAAATTCAAATATACGGTGAGTATAAAATTTACATTTAGTAAATTACTAAATTATAATATCTGCGAAATACCATACATTATTTTATTAAATGACAATTGATGTCATACGTTTCGGATAAGTTTAAAATAATTTCTAAGTATACATTTAAGTTTAATTTTTTTTTAAAATAAGCATTTTTTCGTCTTCAGTAAATATTTAATAAACTGTTATTGTTAGATTTAGTGAATCGTTGAATTCAAATCATTTACGTTGTTGTAATATACCATAAATATAATAAATTACAGTTGAAAATAAAATGATAAAAATGAATAAGCAAAATTTTTAGGCTAAGGCGTAGATATTTCGCTCTGTTTAAGTAGATTCAAGCCTATTATAGCATAATTAACACCGATCCAGGAGTTTCACTCTTGACTTGTCCTCTCTAGGATATAATAACCCAACAACATTGTACAACTCAAGCAACTACGAATTATTTGAAGAGTCCAAAACTCCACAAAAAAAAATATGTTTCTTTTACAAATAATTACTCTCTTTTATTTAGTGAATATAATTGAAGATTTAAAATATTTTCTTTGTCTCAACTCTCTCTTTCGCTACTATACTCTACGATATTACTTCACATTTCTCAAAAGAAAATTGTCTTTCAAGGTCTATGGAGATTGATTTGCTAGTAAAGCTCAAAATCAATTGTACTCTTTTAAATTAATATTTTTAAAACAAAGCAAAGTCTCTTACCTCATCCCTAGGCTTCAACAATTCTTGAAAAGTACGTACATTCCCTTTTCTTGCGGGTAATCATAATGTATCCTATAGTATTAGTATTAGTAGATAAATATAATATATTATAATTTTGCCATAGCTAGCTTTCCCAATATCTCTAAAGATTTCCCTCACATCATCTTTAGATATCTCTCTACATTTTTTTATATATTTTTTTAATTATTATTTCTTCTGTTTTATATTATTTTAAAATCTATTTTTAATATATGAAGCTCTAAATTTAATTATTATTATTTTATACAGTTATTTGAAATAATAGTACTAAAAAAACAAAATAATTCTTTCTAAATTAGTTAAAATAGAGAAATAAAATGAGACGTTTATTTTTTATTTAGGGACAAATAAAATGAAATGAAAGGAGTAGGCGTTCACATTACTAAAAATAATTATTTTGATACAGAGGCTAAGTAATATGAAATGTTATACGTGGGTTTTTTCCTGATTTTCATAACTTATTTGAAGTTTATTTTTTCCTAATAGAAAAAACAAAACATTACCATAAATGTTTTTACTTTTCATGAAAGGAAAATATAATTTTCTTCCATATTTGGTTTATTATATTCTTTTTCCTTAGAGGAAAAGTTTAGAGATCTATAAATTGAAGATCCTTATTCTCATAGCATAACATAATAACTTCCACAATGTAGACGTTTAAGAGTTTAATTTATGGGGAGATTTATTTTCTTAACAATTTGTAATATTTTTCTTTTATATTAGTTTTCATATAATAGTGTAATGTTTTTTTAGTATAAGTTTTTGTCGTCTGATTTATCAACCATATGATTTGCAATTGCACACTTCCGCATGATGCCCTAATCACCCCTTTATAACCCAACAAGTGGTATCAAAGCACATGGTTCAATGATCCAATGGTTCAACAAGATTGAAGAAAGGTTCAAGTGGTTTCAAATCAATTTACAACAAATTTGATGATAATAAAGATTTTTGTGCTACTACATGTGGAGAAAATTTTCAAACATATTTTCAACAATATCCTGGTGTTCCATTCTTTAAAACAAAATCAATTTTCAACTCATGCTTACTTTACGCATGGGCTCCAACTTTCAATCCCTGCAAATTTTAATGCTGGGGCTCTACTTTTAACTCATGCATCTTACTTTTAACGCATGAACTTCACTTTTAACTCATGCATTTTACTTTTAACGTATGAGCTTCACTTTCAACTCATGCATATTATTTTTAATGCATGAGCTACACTTTCAACTCATGCATATTATTTTTAACGTATGAGCTCCACTTTCAACCCTGTTCATAACTTTTAACACAGGGCTTCAATTTTTAACCATATCAATTTTTAAATCACGGTAAGCAGCAGTGATACATGAAGATTTTGTGAAAAATAAAATTATCAAGCATATGAAGAAGACGGATCAAGTTTTGTCAAGAAAATCCAGCCAAAAGGGAAGATTTGTTAGGGCTTTTTCCTGATTTTTTAAACTTATTTGAAGTTTATTTTTTCCTAATAGAAAAGACAAAACATTACCATAAATGTTTTTACTTTTCATGAAAGAAAATATAATTTTCTTCCATATTTAGTTTATTATATTCTTTTTCCTTAGAGGACAATTTTGGAGATCTATAAATTATATTGAAGATCCCTATTCTCATAGCATAACACAATAACTTTCACAATGTAGACGTTTAAGAGTTTAGTTTATGGGGAGATTTATTTTCTCTACAATTATAATAGTTTTCTTTTATATTAGTTTTCATGTAATAATATTATGTTTTTAGTATAAGTTTTTGTCGTCTAATTTATCAACCATATGATTTGCAATTGTACGCTTTCGCATGACGCCCTAATCACCCCTACATAACCCAACAATACGGAGTAATATAGGATGAAAGGAGTGGTGAATCATATCTTGATTTTAAAAAAATTATATATAACTATTTTGAACCCTTTATTTTTAGTAATTACGACGAGCACAAAGTCTCAATTGTGTTTGTAGCTATCTTGTCAATTAATTCCTAGAAAGAGACTATCAAACCAAATGCCGAAAAAAAGAGAAATAAAACTAGACACAAACTTTATGTTCACTGTTTGAATAATTTTTTAAAAGAAAAAAAAAACAAATTTTGATGCTCGTGAAGGAAGTGTAACTTACTAAACTTGGATATTCCCACATACTCATAATATATGGCCATATATAGTGGTCCATTGAAGGAGAAATATTTAATGTACTTACTTTTTTTTCTTAAAGTTTTCACACTTTTGTTGAATTTTAGTGTGGACTCTGTGGAGTGTTCTAGGTAGGTTGCTACAACTTTAATGCACTCTAAAGTTTTGATTTTGGACCACTCCCAAAAATGATTATTTCTCTTTTTTCTTCTGGTTTCAGGCGTTCTATATTCGTATTGAAATTGTAGTATTTTGACTTCAAACCGGGTAGAACTCCATTCAAAAATAGCGTTTGCTCAAATATAAAATCTCTAATTAAGAATAAAATAACACCATTCACTGTACCACATCCACGGTGATTATATCATTCATTTAAAGTTCTAGATGAATTTACTATTTATATATGTTTCTTCTAATAAATGTATTAAGTTGACTGGAAGTTCTTGTAACAGGGGACCGTATGGTATTTGTTCCTAACAAGTTCTATCAACGGTCAATATTATATTATATATGGTGTATTTTAGTATTTATATTTGGTTCAAGATATATATTTTTTCACATAATTAATCAAGAAGATATTTGTAATATTTTTTTTTTTTCAAATTTAATATAATTTAGATAAGTGATTTCTTACCTAACCAAGAAATCATAATTAAATAAGTATAATTTAATTCAAAAAATATTTTAATAAAAGCATCCCTTATTTTTTAAAATAGTATGATTAAACTAAAAACACCATGTAATAAGAGAGAGTATCGAGTGATTTATCAAAGAGTTTAATTTTGACACCATAAAAGGAAATTCACAATGTCCTACCTGGTTATCGTCTATAAGTAGGACTACTAATTACCTGATTATCTGCTACAATAAGTTTTTATTTACATTGATCATGATCAATATATTAATTAATATTATGAAGAGAACTTATGAAGTTTTGTTTTAGTTATATATTATGTTGGGATTAAAAGATCCATCCGTCCTAAATAAAAAATATTGGAATATTTCGTTGGCTTAGGCAGAAGTTTTTTAAGAGTTGAATGGTAGGAGTATTTCCAATAAATATAAGATAAATATTTTAAATTCGGGTTGTCCTTTTATTTATATACAAAAAGATTGAGATTTTTGTTGATAGTGATAATTCTCCTATGAAGCAAGAAATGAAATTTGTTCTGACAATGAACAAGTAGACTTGTTCCTAACACCAAATTGGACATAACATTCTGGACTCGACACTCAAATCGATCCATTCAACCTAGAAAGCCCCCCATGCGAATAGCCCAGAAATCTCACCTTTTAGTTTACTTATTACCATTATCACCTATAAGTTTTACAAATCTCTAAAATTCCTCATTTTCGCGCATCAGATTAGCGTATCAGTACTGTATCTCGCGCATCAGATTAATGTATCAGCGCTTATATTATTGTATCTCGCGCATTATATTAGTGTATCAACGCTTATATTATTGTATCTTGCGCATGTATCAGTGCTTATATTATTGTATCCGTTTGAGAGATTTCTGTAATTATAAACTTTTAAGGGATAAATTGTAATTTTGCCTTAAAAATATGTGATTTTTGTAATTTGCCCAATATTTTTCATCTTTCCTTTCATTCTGTACATAGTTTTCTTAGAATCTTCTAGAAATTGTATAGGTGTACAAAGTTGGTTAGATAAGAGATAAAATTGTTAACATTTTATATTATGTTATTAAAGAAGAGTATTCATTCCTTGATTTTATTTTATTTTCCAGGATTGCTGCATTTATTACATAGCACACTGATTTTTTAATTGTGGAAACAGGTTAAATTTCCAGAATTTGGTTCTATACATCCATCTTAATTAGGGCTTCATGAGATAAAATGATTTTCAAGTAATTATTTAGTTTAGTTATTTATAAGTGCCTTAGATGTACTGCGGTTTGATAACTTTGTTCCTTTTTAATTAAAAAAAATACTATTACTTGAATTCATGATTAAACTAAACAACCAAGGATAAATGCAAATGTTGTAGATACACAATTATAATCCCTATCATACTCTGTTTTGCTTTCCGTGAAAATACTACATAAATTATTTTTGTTCAGATTTTTTTAATTCCATCGTTCTTTAGTTTATATCTTAATTTTATTGTTTTTTTCACACAATAGGTAAAATTATATACAATTTCAAGTGTTTAATTGCTATGTACATTCACATATCATGTTACTTATATATACTGTTCATATGTAAAGTTATATTGTACTATTCTAACGGGGTTACTTTGTTATTCGGTCATAGATACTTCCCATGTGAGATGCTATTAAGTGAGATACACTATATATACCTCATATAATCAAAATAGGTGAGAAATATATGCATTTAATTAATTAAATTTTGCTTGTTTATTTCAAAAGCTTATACTTGATTTCGACAAATAATTCACCATACGAACGATTCACATTAATTTGTATTTATTCTAACATGTCATTCTATTTCTTCAAAGCTTTGTTTTAATAATACTAATATTATATTTTGTACAATTTATATTACCTAACTTGAGATACACTTGTCCAAAAACGGATATCTATAAACTTTAATAAATATAATAGTGTACTTCTATTCATAAATTTGAGATAATGTCATCTTGCCTAAATTTTAACTTTAAATCCTTTTGAATAAATTGAATAGACCAGTTCAAACCAATATATAAAAATAAACCTTTGATGCTCTAAATGATCCTATAATATAAAAAAGAAGATCCAACATGGCCTTGAAATTATACTATCAGATCTAAAATTTTGTCTCACTCAACAACACAACATAATTATCTTTCTGGAGCAGAATACAAATATTATTTCTAAAATTATTTTAACACAAAATATAGATATATATGTGTAAAAAATTAGTTTAAATTTTGGATCTGTTTCTTTCTGACTAGGAGGTTTATTCGAACATAGGTGATACAACATTAATGGTAACTAAAGTCATAAGAATAAGAGATGCAGTGGCTAAAAGGGCTATGCTTGCTCTAAATACAAGTGCTTTGTCAGGACGAAATAAACTTATCATAAGAATAAAACTTGAAATGGCTGCAACTCCAATGAAGACACTTGCTCTAAGTAGAATATGTTTTTGTTTGGATATTATGGTTGTTTGTACTTTCTTCATACTTATCTCAGCTGCATATAAACAAACACATGCTACAATTGTCAAGAAACTTGTTTGGGAATATCTATAACATTTTTCAATGGGTGACATCATCATTATCATTCACTTCTTTGATCATCTAAGAACCTAATTATATCAAATAAATTCGAAAACAATAAAATAGCGTAACTAACTAATCAAAACTCTTTCAAGATCCTTATACATATATATCGGTTGAAATTGTTACATCAAACTATAATTGATAGTCCCCCCCCCAAAAAAAATTGAATGGATCAGTTTACTTAGTCAAAGGGTGTTGATTTCTTCTTATATTTCTCCATAACTTATGGATCGATCGTAAGATTTATGTATTGCATGGCTTATAGGACACTAGACTTAGGACCATAAGATATTTCATGTTGATTGATTTTTATTTTTTTAAAATTGAGTCATTACCTCCCGATGAGTGCCTTAATTGATTAACTTGACTGGTTGACCTCGATCATATCTATTCATATTACATACACAAAATATATAAAAAAAATAGTTAAACAAAAATTGACTAGCAAAAAAATAAAATAAAAAAATTTATCGTATCATATTTTCCATCAAAATTCGAATTATATATGCCATTGATTTCTATAATAGAATATCATATTTATGGGGTTATTAATTTGGAAATGCTAAGAATGTACTGTACTGGCTGCTAATATTCAAAAGTTTGAGAGATGAATGCCATGTTGCCTTGATTGTAACTTTAAATCCTTCCGTACTTAAACAAGATTAAAAGATAAATTTAACATCTTTTGGAATTGCCAATAGATTCATCATGAATATTCAGAGGACGGTATGGTGAATTGTATATCGAAATCAAAACGCTTCTATATTATATAAAACTATGAAATTGAATAATAAAAAAATATTAAGATACATATATTTCTCACTTATTTTGATGGTATAATATATAAACAGTGTAACTCACTTAGTAACATCTCGCACAAGAAGTAGCTACATTTTTAAAAAAATAAATAAATAATAGTATGTCAAAAATAATGCTGCTTATCAATTGTATAACCGAGTAATCTAAGTCACCCGTTAAAATAGTACAAAAACAAAATAAGTTAACATGTGACGAATTTATTAATTAGGTTGTAGACTTGTAGTACGAAGAAGAATAACATGAATTTTAAATTTCACATGAAAGTAATTCATTCCAAACAAATTTTGACAATTTTCTTCATTTCTTGTCTGCTCCAATCTGTACAAAGAGTTGCTTATTTAAGCATGTAAATTAGAAGTAAAGTGTTAAAAAGAAAACTATGTAATTAACTACCTCTAACAATATTTTGTACACTTAATAAAAATCTAGATTTATCGAAAATAATATTTGCTTTACAAGATGTGAATTGTTAAGTGTAAAGTTATACACGGTATAATCCAAAATTCAACATTTCTCTTCTTCCGTTGTTGTACCATTGAGGAACCATGATATAAACTCCATAGTTTGAAACTTGTGTTCTAAACAAATAAACTTTGCATACCAATGATCTAACTTAAGCCAAAAAACATAATATGTGAATGTGACGTAACGTATGAACACGTGAAATAGTGTATAATTCAACTTATGGTGTGAAATTTCATTAATGAGAAATAATTCATATGGTAAAAAATTATTGTAGAGTATACTTTCACTTATTATAGATGAGACAATCTTAAAAATCCTTTAATGATATCGAAACTAAATTCTTGTACAACTCACTCAAACCAGATGCTAGCTGTAGTCTCTTTTTGAAATTAGATAAATAAAATAAGTTGTTGATCTAAAAAGAAACAAGTACAAATCATGTCTTAAAAACTAAAGTAGTAATGAATAAAACAATAGAATCATACAACACGACTAAATAAACACAAAAAATGCTAGTCACTAAAAATTTATACTACAACATATAAATAACTAAATAAACACGAAAAATGCTTGCCACTAAAAATTTATACTACAACATAAATAAACATAAAATAAAATAAAATTTATGTAGGGTTTCGCTATGTCATTTTGACACTTTTTGCTTACATGGCATAGTAAGTGTGATACACTCATTCATTGGCGCGTGAAATTGTTCTTTAGTCAATTTTTAATTATTTTTTTCTTCTTCCCCATTTTCAGCCCAATTTGCCTAAGTTAAATTTCCTACATTGTGAAAGAAGATTTCAGCAAAATGAAGGAGCGAATTTTTTTAAACTAAGATAAAAAAAATTGTTTGAAGGCAAAAATCTTTCATAATTTATTAGGCAAAATTGTAATGTCGAAGAAGTGGAGAAGACAATCCGTATTTTGGGTGGTGGTGATGGGGGGAGGGGGAGAGAGTTTGTTTTATTGATTTAAATTTTATTTTATTTTGTAATTATTTGGGTCATGTGTCATTAATTTAAAGGTCAATTATTATTTGTATTAAAAATTACTTTTAATACATATAACAAATGCCGTCATTTAATTCGTCACTTTACACGTCATTCGCGAGTGTAACACACATAATTTATATTTTTGTTGATACTAAAAAGTGTCAAAATGACACAATAAAATCATACATAAGGTGTTTAAAATGAATATCGTTTAGTTGAGGTGTCTAAGTGAAACAGGTTGTCAATCATACATAAGGTGTCTAAAAGTGTATTTTATAACAATAGATATATTCATAATTTGGGCAAAAATCAAAGGAGAAGTTCAATTGTGATTTGAACGGTATGTAAGTTGAGCCACATGCTTTACCTAAACACCAGCACAAACTAAATTAGTGCATTGAATCTAAAAGTGAGTGAAATTATTTACTAACTACATACAGTACTAATTATTTTCATTAATTTATTGATTCATTCATTCTTCACATCAATAAAATTATGTCAATTGAAAAAAACAAGAGCATTTTGGCAAAGAAAAATGAGACATACTGCTACTACTACTACTGGTTCGAGTTTATGTGTCTGGTAATCATAAGCATCTGTGCAATGCTAGTATTCATAAAATTTGTTGTGTACGACCAAATGAAGATGAGGAACTTTACCGACCAAATAATTTCACTTGGATTAAGTTTTAATTTTCTAAGTATAGGCATTGTTTTTTGGCTTTTTATGGTAATTCTAACCAATCATTGTACACCATCAGATAATTCAAGTAAACTAATCTCTTTCTATTCAGCAATTATGCTTTTGCTTTTTGTGGGTTATGCCGTCCTTTCTTCAATTCTTATTTCTAATTAGAGATGCCGGAATCAATAATTTATTATTTACCCATTCTAACTAACAACATCGACCCTTGATGTTTTTTCTTCATGTTTATTTAGTTATATATCCTTTCATACTTTTCTTTTTAGAATAATGTCTTTTCACAATTCTTTAATTTAAGACGACCACATTTTGATATCTTTATTTTAACATTATAATATTCAAAAGTTGTAATAATTGATGTGGAAGGGGATTAATAAATATATGGATCTCTAAATGAAGTTGGGAAAAATTCGTGTTTTAAAGATGAACTAGTTATTTTATTAAACTTCCAAAAAGACACTAGCTAGATCTGGTTTGAGGTGGGTTATCAAAGAGTTAAATTTCAATATATACCATGGAAGAGTTTTCATTTTGTTCCACACTGGTAATTATATACATGTGAGTGGGGGTGACAATTTCAGCTCATATTAATGAAATGAGACCATTTAATCCGTATTTAATGATTTGGATCACTCCTATTTGAATTGAGTAAATATGAACTTCAAGCTATTTGAAAATCCCCTACAAATATAGTCAAAATGGGTATCCTTATAGATTATAGACACATAATAGATCACCACTTCTCACTTTCAAAATTCTTAATTGTGCTTAAAAAATTAATATTAATTTTTAATTTTCAAAAAAATTGGAGGATGGGAGGAGCTGAAATGGGGGGGGGGGGGGTGCCAGGAGGGAGGTGGTAAACTTTTTTTTTTTTTTTAAAAAACATAAAAAGAAACTCAATTTTTTTGATGAAAAAACATTTTAAAAAATTGGAAATTGGGGGGGGGGGGTATTTTTAAAAAAAAACACATAAAAAAGTGGGGGTGCATGGATGCAGGTGGGGTAGGGGGAACGAAGGAGGGGTGAGGTGGAGGGGGATGAAAGCGGGGTGGGGGTTAGAGAAAATAAAATTATGGGGTGGGTCATTGGATTATTGAACAAGTATTAATTAATTCAGAACCTATATCAAAAATGAAGTTGACACAAGAGTAATAATGTATTAATGAATAAAACTAGAAAATATTTTATCAAGCTCTAGTGTCCTAAGAGAGATGCAGTATACCTTAAATCTGATAATCGATTCTTAAATTACGCAAAAATAAAAAGAGAAATTCAACACGTTTGACTATGTAAATTGCAATAAGAGAGATAATTTAGTTTGAAGAAGTATTTTAAACCATGTATAGAGATTTTGAAAGTCTTTTATCAGCTAGGTGTTATTCCGTTAGTTACGTCATTTTATTTATTTATATAATAATCTACACTCATTTAATTGTCTATATATTAATTTTGTTCATATACAACAAAATTCTAATCACATCATCAAAGAGTTATAAAGAAAAATGTCATCAATTGAAAATTGTTTGCCAAAAGAAGAAGAACCTAAGTGGCAAATATATAAGTCCATGTTAGCATTCCAAACAATTTGTCTAACAATTGTAGCATGTTTTTCTCTTCGTGTGGCAGAAATTGCTATGAAAAAATCACAAGATTTTCAATTTTCTGATCACAAACGAATACTTGGAGCAAGTTTTCTTTTTATAGCTACAACAATTACTTGTTTACTTCTTATGATTAACATTGTTATTTATATTTCTCGTTCTGACAAAACGCTAATTATATTTAGAGCAGGATTAATTGCTGTAGCTATTATTTGTTTTCCACTTATGATCGCAGTTATTATATATGTACTTATACATTCTATTTCTCTAACCAAAAAAACCTTTCTGCCCTTTGTTGTTGCTTCTCCACAGACTCAACCACTAATGCAACCATAGATTAATGCCTTTATGATTTGATCAACGTTTTTTTTTTTAAAAATAAAATAAAATAAAATTGGGGGCGAGGATTAATTATAATATAGGGAAGCGAACCCTCAGCAATAAGGTAGAAGTTCAAGTAGCCAACCATCTAAACTACTAAGATTCTCCTGATCAACGGCTTTTCTATAGCTTTTTTTTTTATGGGAAGATAATAAAATTGCATTGATGTGAATTTTGGTGTTGGAGTTTGATTATTTAATATATAAGCACTACAAGTTCTATGATTCTATCAATATTTTTGTTGAGTAACCTTATCTATTAGACCTAAAATAAGGAATCCAATTAGATTTGCTAATTCTTTGTGACTATTTGGATAATTAATAATTATCAATAAAAAATGAAAAAAACTACACAACACAACAAGCGTGCATATGTATTTAGAATGTCTAGCAATAGTTTAAATTTTTTATTATATGTGGATATACTTTATATTAAATAGCAAATTTTCAATTTATATATACATGAATATCTTAATTATAGGCACATTAAACAGACTTTTTTTTTGCTCTAATTCTCCCTTATAAACTTTCTCTCTAATCCCTAAATCAATGAGATTTTTCTCAATCTCTTTACCTATCACAATCAATTACAAGTTTTTACCTTTAAATCAAGTTTCCTCTTCATCACGTAACTACAAATACATATCAATGTTTGGTAACATTTTATAAAATAGTATTTGCTCCATCTGATTTTTCCATTGAAGCTTGAGTTTGCTATTATAGTGGCGGACAATAATACTACGAAGAGGGTTACATAAGGTACACCCTTTTATGTTAAAATTTTATATGAAAGGCCGTCTTTTGACCTGTGTATCACTCAACAACAAGGTGAAGTTGAAGGCCCAATCGTTGCAATGACAATCGAAATTGTGCAAAACCTGTAATGAGAAAACAAGGTGGTTAACCTTCGAAATTTTCAAAAGAAAGAAAGCAATTTAGAAAAGTCAATGATGTTGCTTTCGATAGTAAAGAAAAAAACGTCGATGAAGATTTAGAGGAGTCAAAAAGAACAAGTATTGTATCGTTCTTATTAATGTATTTGTGTTCTTTTTTTTTTTTTTTTTTTTTTGACACAATGTATATTATACATCTTGAATATAGGTATTTTATTGAGAAATTCTTGATTCATTTTTATACTTTAATGTAGTGTATCAAATTGTATTCACATGTTAGATGTATCAATGCTCATCCATATACTTGTGTCTTTCTTATTATACTTATTCATCAATAAGTTGGAATCAACACTCTTTGTTTATACTTGTCGTATTGTGTTGTATTTCATATGATAAATGTACAAGTCTTTGACACAATCTATATTTTGATTAATAATTGTATTCAGAATCAATATTTCCATGTATCAATCCTTCAAAAATTCATACAAGTCAGTAATTATATTACTATGTATTCATGTATCATTCCTTCAAATAGATAACATGTATGTTTCAGTTGTAACTCTATACATTTATAATTATAATGTATTCCATAATATTTAAGAATTCTTTGTTTTTTACGTTTAAATGAGTATTTTTGAGATGCTAATTTAAATAAGGAAGCGTGTGGGGGTGTATGGCCGTAATTTTAGTAATTATCATTTTTTTTTAAAAACACCATAATTTCAGAAATTACCATTAAAAAAATATATTCTGCTTTAAAGAAAATCTGTATTATATTTAGGAGTGTTCGTGGTTCGGTTTGGATCGGTTATTGATTAAAATCAAAACCAAATCAATCTAATCGGTTTTTAAAACCAAACCAAACCAAATGAAAAAAATAACTATCGGTTTGGTTTAGTTTTTGTGGTTTATCCAGTTTGAAAGTAATAGTAATTTTTTTGAGGATTTACATCGATAAACACAAACAATCCACATAAAAACTATTGTCGGTTCAATTAAGCAATACTAGAGTTATCATTACACGAACAAAGTGTTTTAATTATTAGAAAGTGTGACTATTTTATGTGAAGTAGGGTAGGTAAAACCAAAATGGATTTTAATGGACTTGGACTTAGTATTGTTAAAGTTGGACTAGAGTGTTGGGCTTGAGAAAATTGCAAAGTTAAAGACTTAAGTTAATTAAAATTTAATAAAATATTTATATTTTATTTGTGAATAATATATAAATAATTATAAAATTTATATATCTAATTTATCGGTTCATTTTGGTTATTTTGGCGGTTTTTTTTAGTAAAATCAAAATCAAATAAAATAATATTGATTTTCAAAATTTAAAACCAAACCTAACCAAACTCAATCAAATATCAATTTTTTAAACGGTTTGATTTGAATTGCAGTTTGATTTGATTTTTTAACCATAACCATGAACAACCTAATTATATTTATAGTATACAACCAACAAAACACCATGAATACATTATAGAGAGGTGTAACTGAAGTATAAAACAATTTGCAAATTTAATATGATTTTTTAATTAGGTATAAGGAATAAAATTGCATGACTCAATTAAATATGAATGGAATAAATAATAGTTCTTAGTGATCAAACTCTTAACACTAAAATTGACATCAATTCGATTTATTATTACAAAAGAAAAACAGTTGAGATTAGGGGTGTGCAGTATTCGGATTAAACCGAATAACCAAACTAAATCATACCGAATTTTTATTTGGATTGATTTTTTGGTTTTTCGGATTGGTTTTGGATTAATAAATTACTTTGTTGGTTTTTTGGTTTGGTTTCGGATTTTAAAAGATAAAAACCGAAAAATCCGAAAAAACTGAATTATATATATATATATATATATATATATATATATATATATACTGCGTGGAGTCGCGTGGTGTGCCACATAAGTCAAAAGGTGTACAAAATTACAAAAAAATGAGTTCAAGGGGGTAATAGGACCTTAATTTAGTTAAGGTGTGTCTCTGGGATTTCGGTCATAGTCTAAGGGGTACTTGTGTCTTCTCCCTTTTATGTTTGAATTACATCTATAATAGGTATACTTATAAGTATTATGTTTTAAGTTTTATTTATGATTTATATTAGAAAGTATATTTAAGGGATTAAATATTTTTACTTTGGTTATATATGTTATTAATTATTGACATAACCGAATAACCAAACCGAAGAAAGCCAAACCGAATAGAGGAAAATCAAATCAAACCAAATTTATTTTGGATCGGATTGGGTTACACTTTTACAAAACCAAAAACCGAAAATCCAAACCGAATAGTGTAAAATCAAACCAAAAAACCGAATGCACACACCTAGTTGAGATGATCAATTTATGGCTGAGTTTTTGGAGAAGAAGACAAATGCAGAGAGGTCTCCTTGGTATGAGATTTTAAATTACGTGAAATAAAAAATATTGAAATCATGACCACAAAATAGCTAAAAGTCATAAATATAATAAGCAAACTTGCTTTAACTAGAACTATTTTTTGTTCAAATCGAAAACTATAAACAAAAATGTTAACCATAAGATGCAAACAAGTAATGGCTGTAACAATAAAAAGAAAACTTGTTGCAAGCATTTGTCTTTGATTGGAAATTACTGAATTATTTTCTGATATTTTCATAACAATTTCTGCAGCACATAAACAAAAACATGCTACAATTGTTAGACAAATAGTCTGGAATACTAGTGAGGCCTTGTCCATTTGCCACGTAGGCTTTTCTTCTTTTGATAAATATTTATCCATCGATGGCATTTTTTGTTCAAAGTTTTATTTAATGTGCTTATAAGTTAAGTTAAGGGAGAAGAGCAAATTTTTATTTATATATATACAGAGAGGCAATAAAATGAGGTGTACGATTAATGATGTAACTAACGATATAATACCTAACTAATAAAGACTCTTTCAAAATATTTGTACATCTCTTAAATCATTATAGCGAAATGTGTGAATATATTTCAATTTACATAGTCAAATGCGATGAGTTTCTCCTTTAATTTGCGCAACTTACTGATCGATTGTTAGAATTTTGTAACAGAAAAAAAATAGATATAAGGTAATGCATGCATGGCTATCAAGATATTACTTGATAAAAAAAAAATTATACTAATTTTTATTTTTGATTTTTTTCTGATATATGGATTAATATTTGTTGACGCTGTGTAAATAAGGTTTTCTAAAACGAGGCTCAAATTTCAATGAGCCTTACAAGGCTCAAATTTCGATGAGCATTGTAAGGCTCAAATTCCGATGAGCCTTGTAAGGCTCAGCCGCCAATGAGCCTTGCAGGCTGTTATTAAAAAAAAATAAAAAATCTCGTTTTATTTTCTTATTTGTTAAAAGTCTAATAATAATAATATACATAGTTATTGATATGATGCATAAAGATAGTTTAGACACTAGAAGTATGTTTTCCCTTACTTTTTATTTTTTACTTAGAAGCTATCTTTTAAGTCAATTCAAGCCTCTTATTTATTTTTAAAAAAAATTCACGTAATAATTTTTGTGTTGAATCAAATCAATACTTTTTCGTGTGATTTATTTTTACAGTGTTGAATTAAATCAACACTGTACAAGTTTCACGCGGTATATATTTCAACGAAGATAAAAAATAAAGTACTTCAATTAGTAGTCAAAAACAATTACATAAAGTGATAAAAAAAATAGTTAAAAATTACTATATTAAAATAACAAACAAACAAAATCTAAAAATATAATAATTTAAAGGAAAAATTGCAGAAATCCCACCTTTTAGTTTACTTATTACCATTATCCCCTATAAGTTTTACAAATCTCCAAAATTTCTCATTTTCATGCATCAGATTAGTGTATCTCGCGCATCAGATAGTGTATCATCTATAAAATGTACATCTGATTAGTGTATCATGTATAAAATGTACTTAACGATTAATGTATCTCGCGCATCAAATTAATGTATCAGCGCTTATATTATTGTATTTGTTTTGAGGGATTTCTGTAATTATAAACTTTTAAGGGATAGCTTAGAATTTTGCCTTAAAAGTATGTGATTTTTATAATTTGCCCTAATTTAAAACTATACATATAAAAATAAAAAACTAAAGGATTTGAAAATAAGAGGCCTGAATTGACTATACAATTAAAAAAAAATTAAGTGTTGATTTGATTCAACACAAAAAGTATTACGTGAATTTTTTTTAAAAAAAAAAATAAGAGGCCTGAATTGATTTAAAAGATAGCTTCTAAGTAAAAAGTAAAAAGTAAGGAAAAACATACCTCTAGTGTCTAAACTATCTTTATGCATCATATGAACAACTATGTATTATTATTATTATTATTAGACTTTTAACAAACAAGAAAATAAAAAGAGATTTTTTTTTAAATAACTGCCTGCAAGGCTCATCGGAATTTGAGCCTTGTAAGGCTCATTGGAATTTGAGCCTCGTTTTAGAAAACCTGATTTACACGGCGTTAAAAATTGTTGCCCTTTTGGTTTCATAATTAATTGAGTTGCCTTTTTGTATTTTTCGAAAAAAATTGTTGCCCTTTTGGTTCCGGACTCGAGTTTTTTCGGCCGTATTGTTCGAGCTTTATTTTTTGATTATTTTATATATTTTTTATATGAACAACTATCACATATAGCAAACACAAAAATCATATTTGTATGTTATAACTATAGTTTGCATAATTGCGTTCCATATCAAATTTTATGTTTGCTATGAAACTTTTGATTTGTATAATTCGCTACAAACATCCAATTTTATACAAATTGTTCAGTTTTGTATAAATTTATTTATACATTGTAATTTGTTTAATAAAATCTGTATTTATATAATTATAAATGTATAGAACAAAAATATATGTATTTATATGTGTATATACACTTTTCTTTCGCTTTATACAAACACAAACGCATTTTATACATTTTATATCGAAATGTATAAAATGGCTAATTGTATACCGAATCAGATGGAAGGGGATGTTTGCTGCAAATTACAATTAAAATAAACTATGACTATACCATTTAATTTGAATTAATAGTTTGCTATTTCATATAATTTTCCCTTATATGTGTTTCATTCGATAAATATGAATAGTTCCTATGTCATTTTTTCATTTCCTTTCGTACGTTGTGCTCATTGAAGACTAGATTGATTTTTTGTTTGGGAATATTTTTTCTCTTGGTACAATTTTGTGGATAGTTAAAAGTTTAGGTTTACTTCATTTTCTGTTGTTTAAGATTTTTGAGAATAAATGCTAAACATCAAAATAATTGTAACAATGAGAGCCAAATATCCTCAAATAATAACAAGAATTATTATACCTTACCCCAAATCTGTTTTACGCAATTTATATATTTCTAATTGTATTATTTTTACTTTTATGCTACTGGTGAGACAACTTAACTATTAATTATTGATATTGAGATTCTCTTTTATTAATTAATTAAAATTATTTGAAATCTTTTAATCAAAACAAAACAAAACAAACATTAACAAGTTTAAACCCTTATCTCGGTTCGATTCGATCTCAAATCAGCCTTAGACATCTTTAGAATAAAAGCATCATTTTTTTGGAACTTAAGTAATCAAAAATAATTTTTTTTTAAAATTTGGCAGGCGTGGCGGGGGACGGGGGTGGCGGGAGGAGTGGCATAAAAATAATTTTAAAAAAAATAAAATTTAAAAGCAAATTTTTGGGGGTAGGGAGTAGGGGTTGGATGAGGTAAACAAATCTTAAAATTTGAAATATTTTTCAAAAATAATTTTCTATTTTTTTTATTTTTTTTGTTTGAGGGGGTGGGGGGAGGGAGGCTAGTTTGGTGGTAGGGATAAAAGAATATTTGAAATTTAAAAAATAAAAAAATTTAAAAAATTTAACTATTTTTTTAATGGGGGGGGGGGGAGGTCTGGTACGGCCGTACGGGGTATGAGTAGGGTAAGAAAAAAATTAAAGGATGAAGTAGAGTTTTGGAAAATGTTTTTCTTAATTTTGGAAGGGAAGTCATTTTCCTTAAATTTAAGGAAACAATGAGTTGATTTGGAAAATATTTTCCAGAAAATGAGTTGATTTGGGAAACATTTTTCAGAAAATGTTTTCCTCCATACCAAACACACCCTAGATGTGCAACTTATTTCTTCCAACAAAAATTTACAAAATGATGTAACATTAAGTAGGCGTTTGGCCATGCGATACCATATCATGATATGGAATTGTGAGATGAAATCAGCGTTTGGACATGCGATTTCACGCCGATTCCATCTCATGATTCCATATTCTTCAAAAATCATGATTTGAGATTTTTTAAATACAATTAACCCGCAAGTTTATGTTTTGTTAAAACAATCCCACATTTATATATACTAACCATTTATTTCATATGTAAATAAAATTAATAATCACATAATTACTTTTTAAAATTTATTATACTCACCAATATAAAATTTATTATTGCTTTAAATTTGGTGAATATAAATGATAAAGTAGGAATTGCTTTGGTGAATATAAATAAGAACGGAGGGAGTAATACTTTTTTGGGTTTCCATAATAAAAAACTTCTCTTTCTCCTACATATGAAAATGTTTAAAGCAATTTAATATGAAAAAAAGAACAAAATTGGTCATGTATATTTGATAATCACTACTTTCAATATGTTTGATTTTAGCATGAAATTTAATGCACTGAAAATGTGTAATTGCACACAAGTGTAACAAGGCATGAACCATATGATATTGACACACAAGTGAAAATTGTCATAACTTGTATAATGTTACATAGTCATTTGCAAGAATACCAAAGGGGTGATGAACTAGTTATGGTCTATGAGCATGAAAATATAGTTGCAAATGATATTGATCAAAAAATGGCTCAAAGTAACAATGTTGGTTCGTCTTCTCGGTCATATGATCGAGATATGCAAGTTCAACGTGAAAAGATTGTTCATACTATGTGGGAGGATTATATTAAAGACTAGTACACTACAATTTAATTATGTTCAATTTTTTTATTGAATTAAAATTTGATCAATTAAAGTTAGATGAAACAATTAATTAACTGGAGAACAAATAGTTTTGTAATAATTTATTATGCGATTTTATAAATTTTATTGAATAAACAATTTGGGCTATTTTGAATAGTTTTACAACTTATGAGATTCTTATGCTAATGAGAAAATATACAACACAAAAATTTCATATTGCATGTCCAAACAAAACTTCAACTTCATCTCTTTATATCTTATCATGATTTCATATCGCATGGCCAAACGGGAGTAATGAATAAAACAACAAAAGATCTAGTCCAAGAATTATATATAACGGAATCGTCTCATTTGAAATTCAATACTCAATTTTTGTATATCTAAAACAATTTTTCAAGAATCGACAAATAAAATTAAAGCATCTATTTAGGAGTCATCAGTAATTGATGTCATGAATAAGAACCGAGCAAAAGACATACACCAAGGCAAAAACAAGAAAAAGCAAAAGAAAAATGTCTATAGTGAGAAACATTGTTCTATCTAGAAGACTATTAAGTGGGGAATTTGTTCGATTTACCATACAAGGCCAAGTAAGAATAGCTAAACCTAGTGACCCAAAGCAGATTGTAAGTAAACATATTTGGTCGGAAAAGGGATCTTCTTTTAAATTTCTCATCTTCATTTGGTAATCCAAACTTTTTTTGTATGCATATAATGCAAAACTGCTTATGATTATCAGACACATAAATTGGAACCAGTAGTTGTAGTATGATGTCTCATCTTTCTTTTCCAAGCTGTTGTTATTTTTTTCAATTGACATGACCTTACCGATCGATGTAAAAGAATGAATAAATTGATAATAAGAAAAGATGAAAATGAAGGATTGTAATTTTATTTTTTTTACATATAAAGGATTACATGTACGTACAAATCATGTAACTAATGAGAGAGAATCTTGGATGCACTTCTGTTTGTACTGGTCTTTAGATAAATTTGTGGCTCATATCATAATTTTACTTACAATTACATTAGAAAGCAGTTTGGAATTGAGATTCAAAATAAATATAAAAAAATTAAAATAAGCATATTAATCATGTTTACCTGACTCATTATATGTTAATCATTTTTTGGTGAGATGTTTTGGGGTGAAATAAAAATGAACGTGCCATAGCCAAGTTGTCTATACAAATGGGCGTTTCAACCTTGCTATACATTTGGTGACATTGCTGAGTATTATTTCCAGAGGCGGAGCTAGGTGGGGCTCGTGGATTCGGACGAATCCAAGCTTTTTTGTAGATCATGTATTTGTATTAGAAAATTAAATAAAGATAAATATATATGACAAAATTAATTGACAGCTTAATGGTAAAAAAGGAAAGTGAAAATAAAATGTTTTTCACACTAGTAATTATGGGTTCTCGTTTTTTCTCTCCTAACCCTGTGAATTTATTCATTCCTTTGTTTAATTTGACTCAGCGTAAATTTAGACATAAAAAAACTTTTTTGAAATAAAACTAACATATTTTAGAAAGAGTATTACAAGTCACAACAATAGTTGACAAATGAATTATTTCATCTCTGGAAATCCCTCTTTCTCCTATTTTAAAGTATAGGAATTCACAAGTAGCCGTAAATATTCCATGGAGCCAACAAGTAGAAAAAAAAAAACAAACTCTCAGATAAGACAACTTAACTTGAAAACATACATTAACAATACGACCCTTATTAGGACCAAAGCTTGTGGGCAAATAATTAAATGTGTAACCAATGACATGAATTATACATCGTGTAAGCTTAAAAAATACACACGGATGGGCATTCCTCAAGAGGAGTATTATTTGAGGTAGAGTTTATCCAATCTGACGAGTAATTATTTGATAGCTGCCTCACGTCATTACAACCCACCGCAAATTGGAAGACCATACATATTACAATATCAGAGCTACAAGCTCTAGATCACACTTCTCCACTTGAATGTTCCTTCTTGGTTTGCGATATTGCGAATGCAGATCAAAGAGCGGTAGGATTAAGCTTCTATATTAGAAGATATCCATCAAATGGAGTAGCAAACAAGCAATCTCCCACAATTTTAATGCTTCACCAACTCGACAAGGAGATGAGAGGGGACCCAACGTTGATAATTTTAGCAGATGACGATTGATCAATAACACACAAGTCAGAATGTGCCTTCAATTTTCCGTATTCGCCCCATATCACTGCCTGTTTGCAGGTCCTCGTCGATATCGACCTGGATAACGGGGCTCCGAATGCCTTCTCATTGGCATCTTTACTCTTTCCATGCTCTCCTCTTCTTGTCGCACTGACTGTTTTCTTGCGGAAAACCTTGGCCTAGAGGAGCTTGATTTCTTTTGCGAGTCTGCTTCATATGACAAGGGCTGCAACCCATGTAAATCATGCTCGGGAACATATCCAGTTGGCCTTTTAGATTCATCCATTCTTCTAAATGTGATTGAAATCCTATGTGAGGTAAGGATTAGCAAGATGTTAGCATGTTACACAACGGAACAGAAGATTTATCTATGACTAGCTAGAGACTTCTGAACATTCAGTTTGTACCTCTTAGTAGGCACAGCTGGCACACAGTGTTTAGCTACATCAGCTCCATTTCCATTCAAGACAAGTACAGATCTGTAATGTAATGCCATTAATGATCAATCTTCCTAATTTCACAACTTATGATAAGACGAACACGCTCACTTACCCCACAGGCAACGGTATTGGAATCGCACCAGCAAATTCACCAGGACCCACTATTTTCAAGTTGGATCCGAACACAATGTTGCACTCGCTAAGGAATGAAACAGTACAAAATGGGCGCACAAAATCATGATTGTCAATATGTGGTGGTATGCAATCGCCTTCTTCGTAAATGTTGATAATACAGCTGTCTGGAACACAAGTTGAAGGCATCACATGCCACCTTACAAGCCTTCTAATCATGACCTTCAAAAGATCAGGCAATGGATCAACAGTTCCACTTTTGAGGATCCCTCGGGGATTGCCACTCTTATCCTGCCATAAAGAAAATTCAGTCATTATGCCATCTGTGATTAACCCATATGCCACATCCCTATCACAGAAGAAGGTTGTCAACTGAACTGGGGATTTGGAGGAGGGGTCTTTGTTACAGAATTGTCACCTACTAATAACACAAAGTTTAAGGCACTCGGTTCTGTGTGGAGAAGGAGGGATAAAAGATAAGATTGTAAAATGCTTACTGGTGCATAGTTGTAACAACAGCCAAATTGGATTGTCACACGTCCTTTGCCCCTCATCCACTTTGTTGGTGTAGTATAAGTCCTCTCTAAACAATCACCATAGGCAGGTAAGAACCATAAGATAACTAAAATTGACAGAAATAACTTAACAAACAAATTTAAAAGAGAAATTTAAGGAGGGGAAGCTCAAAGAAAAAAAAAATCCTGTTGTTACAACTAACAAATTTAAAGGAAAAACAATAACAGATCGAACTAATTCATGAGTGATTCACAAGGAAGACAAATTGACACAAAACTAGGGTAAATTACTGAATTAGGGTATAGAAGATTTTTAAAGAAAGGTCCGTGAACTACTTCAGGAATCTTCAAAAAGGGAAGGTACCCGTGTCATTCTAACAGAAAACGACAAATTAGCCAAATGGACAAAATGTGCATCTTGTAAAACTAATTGCACATTTTTTTCAACTGAAAACTCATAGTTATGCCTAAACCTTTATTTTTGCAACTTATTCTTTCCTATACCATACTCAACAAAATTCTATGATATCTTTGTTAATGTATTCAACAGGGAACAGTTTCTAAGTTGAATCAAGAAAAAATTGGTGCTAAATCTAGTTATATTGGTTATTTACCGTTGAAGACATGGACCTTGAACCTAACTCAACCTTAAAAGCTAGATCAAGAAGTGCAGATTGCTCAAGAACATATAAAGAGAACAAATAACTCTTGACCCGCCAATATGGGACTCTAATACACCCCATACGCCCAGAACTGGGCATCCAGAGCATGGACAATATAAGACGGGAGACCCAACATCGTAAACAATGAATTTTGATGAGCTTGACTATTATACTATGTTAGAGAAATGGACCTTGAGCGCAACAAAACTTCAAAAGCTAAGCTCAAGACGTGAGGATTGCCCAAGACTATATATATATATATATAGAGACCAAGTAAACTTTGACCCACCAATGTGGGACTCCAAGAGTTACCATGGTAGAAGCGGACTCTTTTCTTTTAGTTAAGATGCAATAATAAAGGTAATTTCCATATTACTGGATTTCTATGCAATTAATCTAGGTATGTGCAATTAATCTAGACATCTGGCATCAACACTAGGCATTTTAACAAAGTTTCTTCAATTCCGAAAAAAGGAAAAAGAGATTTCTCATGCCACATAGTACCACCTTATATAGATATCAACATCAACAAACTAAAATAGAATAAACATTACTGAGACAAGATTCCCCATTTCAATACATTGAAGTCTAGGATGCTCAAAGCAGCTTTGCTTCAACGTACATTACTGCAGCTCTCAGTAACAGACAAAAAAGAGAAATAAGGCATCTTGAAAGATGTAGACAGCTAATGTTGAATCTGAATGATTCGATATCCTCTCAAATAAGGAGTAATAGGTACGTTTTCCTGCATAAGATTCTTATTGTAAAAGATACTGGTAGGTAAAAAGAAGCATGCCAATGCAATAGATTGATCCCCTCTCAAGCAAAGCCAAAATTCTTTTTCTTACTTTTCCTGTAGTTAAGCTAATACACTAACTCCATGTCAATCGCCCTACTTGAAAGATTTCAGCATCTAAATAGCATAGAGCCTAAAAGGTATTGGATGACTATCTGCCAAAATAAAGATTAAAGCATGAACAACTATATTCACATCAAGATGCTTAATTCCATTGCTAAATTGTTGGATAAACTGAACCAGAAACAACAATGGTACATCTCGCATTCTACAAAACTAGCAGTTGTGTAATGTACACGCAATCAATCAGAATTTCTTGAGCTTGCCGTGTGATTTCTCCGTTAAACTCAGCCAGCCCTACCACCTCACAGGGAAACAAATATTAATTTGACAAATAAGCTCACATCTATGCTACAAATACAGATTATTTAGCCCTCTGGTCAGTGACAGGATTGCATGCCATGATTGAGAGAGCTCAAGAGCAAATAAAGAAATCAATAAGAAAAGAAAAAAAGAGAACACGCTAGTTAGTACCAATCATCGAACACCATTAATATTGTAATGCTAACACAATTCTAACAACAACAAAGTGGATTAAAAATGAGAGTTCTAATTCACAGAAACAGCTGCTTAAATTTCAAACACACTTGAAGTTTAAGCATTAACAGTTAGACAATTTCAAGCAAGAAACTATGCCTGCTTTAAGTATGCTTTGCAAAACCCAATATGACAATAAAATCCATTTGAGAAAAGGAAGAAGAATGGTTAAGGGCTATATCAAGAGTAAAACAAACCTTTCAGTTCCCCATTCTTCCCCATCTGGTCAAGCTTCTCCACATATTTAACTATTCTAATTTGCTCAGCGGCGCTAAAGACACCCTCATGTAGCTCCAATCCATCAAGTATATTCACAAATTTCCCGCTCACCCTCTCCAAACATATGAAATCCTTTTTCCTCCTCACATTACAGAATCTAATGTACTCTCGTTGCTCCCTTGACAATTCTGTTTTTTGCTTACTCTCCGGAGTAGTAATTTCCTCTTCAGCCACACCATTCACCTGACTTCTCAAGGCAATTGACTCACTCACTTCCTCAGCTTGAAGTTCATCCTCCTGAGCCATATCTGCCCATGACATCTTCACTTTTGGGGTAGTCACAGGTAAGGATGAGTTGATTGCTTCACTTGTAGATGCCTCTCCAACAGGTTGAGATTGAGAATCTGCGCCATCTATACAACTGTCAGATGAATTTCTGTCCACAGAAAGCTCCTCAAAGGGCTCCCCACCAGCCTCATCTTTCCAACTCCCCAATGAGTTTGTATCTGCATTATCATTCAAGTCACCGTAATCATTCCAACTTCCAAGCGAATTGTTGTCACAATTCTCTTGACTCCCATTGCATCCATCCGAATCACAACGTTCTGGAGCCAAAACACTCACATTCTTTGGTTGCTTCAAGCATTCTGCATTACCACTAACTTCTGCAATCATACCAACAATGTCTCTGATTAGAAAACTCACAAAATAAACAACTTTACACCTTCATAATATTAAAGTATAACCGAAAAGCAGAAATCAGAGTAGGTTCTTCACGACTAAGTAATTACCCAAAAACATCTTTATTACAAAATTTCAACAAATAATCAAACTTGAAGCAACACACTCTCCCTCTAGAGAAAAACCTCATCCAACAAAAAGAGTAAAGCACATAAAAGCTGTGAACTTTATGCAAGTATAAATCAGTTTATGAACTACACAGTTTATCAATAGCAAACATATGCATTAACACACATTAAGGGAAGGATATAGAAGGATAAAGAGAAATTACTAAAATTGAGGGATCGGATGCGATCGGAGAGGGTCTGGGTGCAGGAGCGGCAAAGGTCACGGGAGAGAAAGGGGAGCCAATTGGAGAGAAACTCGGAGGCGATACGGAGTTCATCGGAGTTGTAATTGAGAATGAAGGGATCGTCCTTCCGAGTTCGCTGGTGGTCGGACATGGCGGACGAGTCAACTGGGTATATTGAAGGCGAGTGGATGATTCAATTTTTGCGAATTGTGAAGTTGCTTTGAGAATAAGATGTTGGTGTAATTCCAAGAAAATTTGGAGGGGTGTTTTGTCAATTCATATAGGTAAAGAAAATTAAGCGGTTGAAGTTTCCTAAGCATACCCTGATTACTAGAATTTGATTTTCCATCTCCACATGTAACTAAAACTACTTTAATTTTTGTAGGGGGAAAGAGCAGCCACCTTAAAAGGGAAATTCGAGAAACTGTTGAAAAGAAACATTGGAAGAGAACAGAAAAACATATGGGACCCATTTCCGACTCCGATTTTTGAATTGAGTTTCGATGAAGTGTCATATTTTAAATCGAGTTTAAATTTTGAGTTTCTGACCTAAGTTGAAGGATGAGACTAAAACAAAAAAAAAAAAAAGAATTTGAAAATTATTAATTTTTAAATATTTTCCTCTTACCAAATACACCTTAAGACTCCATTTATTTTCTATAGTGAAAGTTTATGAAGGCTACCCAAACTAAAAAGATCTTTGTTTACTTTTTATTTTTTAATAAAAAAGAAACTATAAGAGAGATGGGAACAAATTCTTATTCCATTGGTCTATTTTACTACTATTATTCACTAAAAAAGAATTCTTTTAATATTTGAGACTTGTAATTTTGAAAAGAAATTATAATAAGTACTTATTTTTATAGTAACAAAATATCTCATGATTATGACTTTCAAAAATATTCTTTTCTTTATATATTTTGAAGTTAGTCAAAATATGTCGTAATTAAAAAGAAACCTAACAATTCAGTCGAAACTCCAGTAACATATGATTGTCAAGCAATCTCGAGACTTTGATAGAAGGGAGGTAGTGGAAGGTTTAGTGTAAAGTTGGAAATTAGTACCCAATTAACATTTATGTATTGTTGAGCAAAATTACTCAATATTTATATAGATGAAAAATACAAATAACTTATAGGAATGAAATTTTACTTTATATGTACCCAGCAGATAATAACTATGAATTTCGCTTATCATAAAAAATTGTACGTTGGAGAAAAAGGACTTTTGTTCTGGCTAAACAAATTTGCTTATGCTTCTATTTTTATTATAATTGGGGGTTGGATACTTTTTTGATTTGTTGGTCCTGCATTTGACCTTTACCAGTTGGATACTCCTACTCCTCTTGCTCCTGAATCTATGTTTAAAGGTACAGGAGACAAACCTTGATCCACTGGAAAGTTCAAGTTTGAGATCATCAGAAGAAATTTTTCCCCTCTTTGCTTTAATTAGTCCAATTTTTTGTAAACTTGAAAGTTATTAGTACTACTAGATTTAAGCAAATAATTGGATACTATATATTTTTGTTATCCCTTTAACAACTACAGTACTCTTAGTCATGATGCTGTATCAAAGAAGAGTTCAGTGGTAATACTTGCATAAGTTATGCGAGGATATATATATTTTATGGGCGATAAAATATGAAATCTCTATATAACTAAAACATGAAGCAAGCATCCCCTTAATGCTATTTCTTGAACTTGAAATTGTCAACCTCTTTGTACACCCAATGACATAAGAAAATTTAAGATGGTCCATGATATATTCTCTTTCAGAACTTAAATATTACATTTTTTTACTTGATTTTTAATATTCCTTTTTTTATGGAGTAAAGTTGAAGCTATTTGTTCCCTGACAAAGAGGGAGCAAGCATAGTTGGAATATGATTAAGAAAGAATAACCTTTCGTAAGCGGGAGGGTTTTATTGGTGACATAGTTTAGGAAGAGGAATAAACATCAAGATTCTCGTTAATTACAATTCCAAATACTTCCAAAATGTTGGAAGGAGAGAAATCAAGAATCAGATAAAGACAAAGCTCAGATATGCCGGTTTCATCTCTATGTACTGTATTTTAGTGATTGTCAAGATACTCAAATAGCATATATAATGAGGCCACACGAAGAGTATAATTTAGTTCATTCAAAGAATGGAAGGTCTGATTTTATTCGAAACATTTTGGTGAAGAGAATTGAAATTGAATGGAGAAAGAACCACACAAGGATAAAAGATGGGTATGGAGGGGGCTGATCCTGGTGATCATGGCTCTTGTTCTTGCTGCAGTTTTAATCAGTTTCCGAAAATATTTTCATCGTTCTAATTCTTCAGAGGCAGATGCTCACCAAGTGGTTGACAAATATGCAAATGCTCTAAGCATTGCTATGCAATTCTTCGACGTTCAGAAGTGTAAGACTAGCTATATTCACATTGGTCACTTAATTAGTCCTAAGTTTAGGAGTACTTATTTTGATTTTTGAATCATTAACTGCAGCTGGAAAATTGGTGAATAATAAGATTGCTTGGAGAGGAGATTCGGCTTTGGGAGATGGAAGTGAAGTGAATTTGGATTTAAGTAGAGGAATGTATGATGCTGGAGACCATGTGAAGTTTGGATTTCCAATGGCATTCACTGCTACAGTTTTATCATGGGCAATTTTGGAGTATGGAAACCACATGAACATGGTGAACGAGCTGGATAACGCCCATGAATCCCTCAAGTGGATCACTGATTTTCTTATTAATGCTCATCCTTCGGAAAATGTCCTGTATATTCAGGTAGAATAATTCCCTATGACAATTGAGAAGTATTTTCAGTTTTTCCTCAGTACTAATTTGGAACTTCCTGTGATATTTCCTTTGCGAAATTGTTGTTCCTTCATTTGCACTATAATCATGTAGAACTTCCATTTTGTTTTCTACTTCCAACTTCCTAAACAAGGCCTCCTGTAACTGGTTTTCTGACTGCTGAGAATGTGTTTTCTTATCCTTCTAGCCAATGCAAATGACGACGTTTTAGTTTGTTGCTGCACACAACATATACACAAGTCATAAACGCCTGCAGTATTAAGATAAAAGGGAAATGTTGCTTAATGAAGTGTCTTTATGTTTTTTTTTTCTGCAAGAAAGGTGGGGGACCCAAAGCTGGATCACACATGCTGGGAAAGACCTGAGGAAATGACAGGAAAAAGGCCTCTTACACAAGTTAACGCATCGTATCCTGGGACAGATGTTGCGGCTGAAAGTGCAGCAGCAATGGCGGCTGCATCCTTGGTGTTCAAGTCAATTGACTCTGCCTACTCAGGAACACTATTAAAGCATGCCAAACAGTTATTCAAATTTGCTGATAGTTATAGAGGTTCGTATAGTATCAGCATACCCGGAGTGCAAGATTTCTATAATTCTACTGGATTTGTGGATGAACTCTTGTGGGCATCTGCTTGGCTTTATCATGCTACCGGAGACAAATCTTACTTAACATATGTGTCTGTAAATGACAATGCGTTTGCTAATTGGGGAAATCCATCTTGGTTTTCTTGGGAAAACAAATTGGCTGGAGTTCAGGTATTGTACACATACATGTCACGAAGTTGCATGTATTCCAGAATTCTAGCTTTTAGATGTTAGCTATTAGAACTGATAGAATCTGTTTGTGCAATTAGCATGAAGTTGGAAAAATACGATACTTGGAAATACTATGAAGAACACAAAATCTTGCTTATGTTTGGGTTGCTTACTTTGCTTTGTTATAATAGGTTATGGCCCATAATTTGGTGAAGCATGTACCTCTATACTGATAAATCATGTTCATAAACAAAAATTGAGTATTGACCTTTTTTTTATTATTCAGAAGAAAGATTTCTCCAGCTAACTATGCAGATTTTTATGTTTGATTCAGGTCCTATTATCAAGGGTCAATTTCTTTGGTTCAAAGGAAGACATTTCAACTGAGGAAAGTCTTTCCCTCCAGTCGTACAGACAAACTTCTGAGATATTCTTGTGTGGACTTCTACCTGAATCCCCAACGACAACCTCTCAAAGAACAGCAGGTATTGTGATGAAATTGTGACCCTGTCAGCAAATTTGGCCCATCTATATTTAGATCCCTTCCAAATAAAGAAAAACATTGTCAACAAGTCATTGTATAATTATGATGTTTTTCTTTTTAGAAAGAAAAGTTGCTGCAATAAAACTATAATTTTGTGGCAGATCGCCTGGTATGGGTGAACCAGTGGAATCCATTCCAGTATTCTGTGGCCTCTTCATTTCTGGCAGTGGTTTACAGTGATTACATGCTTAGCTCCCAAATATCAAATTTATATTGCAGTGGGAAGTTATATGAACCAACAGAGTTGCGCAACTTTGCAGTTTCACAGGTATGTACTAATGTATGCACGGCCAATTGAACATGTCATTAACATCCTTTTAGTAGTTTCAGTTGAACAACACATGACTCCAGAGTCTGATTTTCTGTGTAGATGAAATGGTCCGTTGAACAGACTAAAGGGTTAAGAAGAACATCTTTTAAATAATTTCTCTTGAATAAACTTTTATCTTATGTATTTTCTTCTTTCTTGATATGCTTTTAAGCAGTATTTTTGTTTTTTTAACTCTGAATGCATTACACCTCAAGGCCATCGAACTTCTTATTTTGTTTTCAGTTGGATTATATCTTGGGAAACAATCCAATGGAAATGAGCTACCTTGTTGGTTATGGAAGTAGATATCCTCAGCAAGTTCACCATAGAGGTGCTTCAATTCCAGTAAATGCTAATTCTAATTGCAGTGATGGCTTCAAATGGCTTCACACAAGACACCCTAATCCAAATGTTGCAGTTGGAGCTCTTGTTGGGGGACCATCCCTTAGTGATACATACATGGACTCTCGGAACAACATTTCGCAAAGTGAACCAACTACCTACAACAGTGCCCTCATTGTAGGACTCATCTCAGGCCTTATCACCTCTTCTTCACAAGTAGAGTCGTTTGTGAAAAACTGAAAACTCAACTCCATCACTCATTTTTCCCTGTTTACTAAGCAGGCCTTGCCTTAACCTGTCATCAGAATTCAGACAGCCTGCCCTCACCAAGCTGGTGGCCTAAACTATACTCTATCTGGACAGGGTTAGTAGCTTTGGCTCGGATCATGTATATATTATATATAAAGAAATGTATCATGATAGATATGTCCTAAGAGCGATTATTAGGTCAAAGTAAAGAAGTTGTCAAAATGTACATTCCTAACTTCCTTCAACCTAGTAGTGACACCTTTGTATGCAATTGGAGGCACCTATATTTGTCCATGCATTGGGTGTTTCATATGTAAATATTTGAAATAAGAACAAAAGACATCTCATCCAGGTGCAGTTGTAGTATTTAATTTGAAGCAGGTACTATGATCTGCATGTAGTGTCATGCCCTAAATTTCATTTTTGTTTGTCCAACTGAGCTATGACCAATGGTATATAAACAAGGATTTACTAATTTATACTCACTGTTGATGTAATGAAACTTTTACAATATCAATGCAATTTAATGTAATTAAAATTATTTATCTTATTTTCTAGATTACTAATTTCATTTATTATTGGTAATGATCAACAAATGCCTTTCAATAACTGATAGTGCAACTAACTCTACACTGACATTTGTTTGTGAAAACTTTTTTGATTTTTTTTTTTTGGAAGTTGGTGTGTATTTGTGAAAATTTTGAACAAGATAATCTCAGGAGTAATATTCTTATACACTTTATGTTATCTTGCTAGATGTAATTCTATGAGCAACTTTTTTTACTCCGGATTATAATTTCTAATGAAAAAGTACTTAAATTTTAAAAAATGGGACAGCAAACGAGTTCCAAAAAAATCTTTTAAGACAACATTATTTGGTATATAAAAAAAAGTTAAAATTGAACATGACACACAACCATAAACATTTTTTATGTCATTTTATCCTGAATCCATTTGGTGGTTTTTCATTTTATGGACTAAACAAAACACCTAAAGGTCCCACTATATAATTTTGTAAGGAAACTGGACAAGGAAAAGGTAGAGACAACAAAAAGCAAGAAACTGCCTTTACCAAATTGGTTCGTGATGGAAATTTTCATTGATAATTTTCCATGAGACTATACGTGTTGAAGCATTATCATCATCAACACCCAAAATTACCCTCAATTTTGCGAGGTGCCTTCTTTTATTTATCTTCACAAATTGTAATTTTTGGTTCTGCTTACTTTGTCTTCCTCCGAAATCCTGTTTCCCTTTTATAACTGCGCAAAGTTGTTTAGATTAACAAATTACCTTGATTTTGTATTTCTTTTCGTTCCAATTCTTTGAATGTTGATCGGAATTTGATGGGTGTTGATAAGAAGGGTTTAATCCTATGATTTTGGTATACTTTATGCGGGAAAATTGTCCATTTCTTGGTCTGAAATTCTAATTCTTTTAGGTGTTTTATTTTCTTTGTTTTTTTCTAGGAGGGGGAGGAACAGATAATGGGGTTTCTCTTTCTTGGATTTTTATGAGCTTGATTCGTCAAAGAAGGCTTTTTGACAGTTGGGTTTTGGATTAATATGGATGTAATCAGTAGAGCGATGTCTAAACTTCCTGCCAGTTTGTTTTGTACTTTTCTAGCCTTGCGAAAGCACAGTTCGCCACGAATTTGTATGACTTTATAATGTTCTTAATAAACTTTATCTGGAAATGCTGTCCTTGTGGTGTATTGTGAATGAAATTAGACTAATTCCTGGGGCATTGCAAAGAACATGGTGGATTTATTATGCTTTATCCTGTGATGTCATGGGAATTCCTCAACAAGTTTTAAATGAGTGCAGCTTAACTTTTTTAATCTGAATATTCTGCTTGAATGAAAGTGAATAAAATCACCGTAGAAGAATTTGTATTCAATTGGCCTTTTTTACCCAAAGGTCGAGAGCTGCAGGGTGGTTATTAAAGTTAAAGTTTTGATATGATTCCCATGTGGTTCATTTGACCAACTGTCTTCTACTAGTTACGAAAACCCAATGTTCCTAAAACATTTAATTTTATAGGTTCCTGAACTCACATCAGTGACTTGATAAGGTGATGGCGGGGGAGGGACATATTGATCTCTCAGCTTTGAAATCCCAATTGACTCAAACAGACGTTACTTGGAAGCTAGAGATGGAGAAAAGCCAGTCCCAAGTGGATGCTTTGCAAGCAAAACTGTTGGAGGTAAAAGCTTCTATTCAGGGATCAGAAGAAGATACAAAGAAGGAGTTAGATGTTCTATGGCATAGAGTAAGAACTGCTACAACATTGATGACGTATTTGAAAGCTAAAGCCAGAGTCGTGGCTGTTCCAGATTTGGCCCATTCCTCATGCGGCATCAAAGAACTAGATGGAGTGGGTATTGTTGATAAAAATGGCATACCATTATCCAGTTGGACTAGGGATGTTGATCTCCCATCTTTTGATGATGCTGATGATGAATTATGGATTAGACTTTCGAGTAAACATGGTCAACTTGATGAACAAGATGGATCTTATATGAGTGAATTACTCAGAAGTGTACAATTGGTTACAGATGTTATGGAAAGTCTTGTCAAGAGGATTATAATGGCGGAATCTGAAACTGCTATAGAGAAAGACAAGGTAACAGTAGGTGAAGAAGTGATTAAAAGGAAGACGCTCCTGATTGAAAACATGTCTATTAAGTTAGAGGAAATGGAAAGATTTGCTCTGGGTACAAATCTTATCCTGACTGAGATGCGGCAGAGAGTTGAAGATTTGGTTGAAGAAACTTCTAGACAGAGGCAGAGAGCTGCAGAAAATGAGCAGGAGCTTTGTCGTGTTAAGACAGACTTTGAGTCTCTGAAATCCTATGTCAGTAGTCTCATTAGTGTGAGAGAAACAATTCTATCATCAGAAAAGCAATTCCAGACAATTGAAAGGCTTTTTGAGCGGTAAGTATTCCCCTTTCGTCAAAGAAATTTCCATTAACCATAACATGCGGACCGAACTGTTTCTTTATTTCCTGGCTATACAATGTGTCTGTGATGCATGAAGTTAAATATTAATATATCTTTTTGCCTTACTTTCATAGCACTGCATCTTAATACTTGCCATACAACTTGTAACTGGAATACAATTGTCCAAGCACAACTTCTTCCTGTGTGTTCGAATAATACTTGCCTTGCAGCTTGTGTATAATAATTGCAATACAAATGCACAAGTCTAATGTGTATTATTTGGTAAAAAATGTTGTGATAGCTCCACTATATTACTACCTTGTTTCTCTGGTCTGGCTGTTTTTTTGTGTATAAAATATTGCTTTTAGGAATTAGAATTTAGAAGTAGTATATATATGTATTTCACCTCAAGGCAGCTATTGATTTAAAGGGAGTGCAAGGATAGATAATTAGATACTTATAGTTGTTCAAGTGTTCTAAACTTTTCTTTTTCTTTGGGTGTGGTTGATTTAGACTATTAATACCATGCTGGACTCTTGACAAGCTTAGTGCTGTAACGTCCCTTTTTAGCTATTGGACTATTGTAGGATCTTGTTCGTGTAATGATCTAGGGTCGTCATATTTCTCTTTTTTATTATTTTCCAGGCTTGGGGTGGGATGGGGGATCATTTGAATCTTAACAGTGTTGATCATTGTTCACTGCTAAGGGCTGGGACCATTTGGAATTAACAATGCATTGTTTACATGATGTTACAGGGATAACTGAACCAAAAAGGAAAAAAAATCCAAATTGTTGCTTATGGAGTTATGTTTATTTTATTTTGATGTGTGCTTTGTTGCACTAACTCCCAGATGTAAGACAGATATACCATCTGAAAACTCTACAAGGGGTGAGAAATTAGGGAAAAGATTAAGGAGTGATTGGAAAAGTTTGATTATTCCCATAAGTTTGGTTGAGAATTTATACTAGTTACTAGGTTACAATATGGTACAATACTGATTCTAGGGAATAAACATCTCTTAATCTATGGTTGATGTCTCATTTTATGGTTTTCTCTCACCATATGAGCTAGCTTTTGAGGTTGAGCTAGGCCAAAGGTCCACTTTTTTTTAATAGAAATATTTGTGAGAAATTAGAACAATCAGTCGAAGGAGCAGAGGTTAGAGCCTTTACTCTATACAAAGTGCATCTGCTCCAATGGTGTACATTGGCCAAAGAACACAAAATTAAAAGAATTTCTCTATTTTTCATTTACTTACAGGGTAAAATTTGAAGTCCTCAATTTTATTTTTATTTTTTTGTATACGAGCCCTGGTTATTCTGTCATGGAGCGTAAAAGCATATTAGTCCAGAAACTAAAGAATCTCAAAGTATAAATAAAAACTCGATGATACCAGGATGAAATAATTGAGAATAAACTCGGAAGGTTTTACTGCTAGTTTGTAACACCTTAATCCAATATAAGGCAATAATGAGTGTCAAGTTCATCAATTTTAAAACCCAGCTCTCTCAAACTTTTATTAAAAGAAAAAGTTGTATTCTCTATCTGATGGCATAAAATTTGTTCTTTTCTTTTTGAATGAAGTTGAATAATCTTTTTCTAATTGATAATTAATTGAGATTAGAACTTGATGCTATATATTTGAAATGATGTTCCAATATCCTCCATTTCATTACTCTCTTGCTCAACCCAATTAGCATCTTAAAGTCGTTGGTAGTTGTATGACCAAGTAACATAGTAGTACAGAACAAAAAGAAAGCGCGAACTTTGATGAAGTTTCATCTGATTGGAATTGAGAGAACGCCCCTTGTTCTTACTTCTAGATTTATTTGAGCTAATATAAGCTTTAAATTTTGTGCTCCTTACAACTTTCTTCTGTGCTCAAGCTAAATTTTTCTCATATCCCAATTGGCACAAAATGTTAAAGCTGTAATAATTTGATGAACTGATTTTTCATCATCTGGATAAATTGTGTGCTGAGTTTGTTTTATGTGAAACCAGGCTGGTCGCCAAGACAACACAATTGGAGAGTGAGAAGACGCAGAAAGAGGCCCAAGTACAAAAACTGATGGAACAAAATGTGAGGTTGGCTGCTCTACTTGATAAGAAAGAGGCACAGCTTTTGGCCATGAATGAACAGTGCAAAGTTATGGCGCTAAGTGCTTCAAATATTTAGCTCAGTGTGTTTAGACCATTTGTTTCTTGTGGCATTGTCACCTGCTGCATAAAAGGTGAATGCAGCAACTGCATTCTGCAAAACCTTGTATCCAGTAAATGCAACTTTGAGTGGAATCTTTGTACCCCTTGTTGTCTTGTACTGTCACATTTATAAAATGCAGATTTATTCTCAAATCTAATGGAAAAACTAGACTGCACCCTCTTCGGTGTCGTGCCTTGTATATCTTCTGTTCTTCACCTTTTCAATTTATTGAGGATGGCAGTCACACAATGGTATTGATATAATGATATTTGTTCTTTTTCGATAAATGACAAGTGGCATTGGTTTTTCTTTTACAAGTATGCATGGGTCTAAGAATAATGCCTTGCTCTCTAGTACCTAAATTCGTGATGTACCAAAGTTCAATTTATAGGTCGCAAATGGGCGGGTTGAGCTGAATTTGAACAGATCAAGATAGTTTGAGTTAATAAATGGGTGTGGGCTATTGATCCATTCAAAAGTTACTCGGGTTAAAATTGATTGAGACTTGGGTTATAATTCAATTTATCCAACTCATATTAAGTTTTAATTGCTTTTATGTACCTTAAAAGTTACTATTATTTTTCATTATTACTCTAGTACTATATACCCTTAGAACATATCAAGTAAGAATATATATTTTTTTTTCTCATAAACCAATTTGATTACGCCACAATTCTTTTCTTGAACTATTTCAACATTCTTGTTCAGTGAGAGTTGCTTTGCAAGATGTCTAGCAGTCTCTGACTTGATCTTCGAATTGTAAACCTTAACTCGTTCTTGGCTAAAGATGCACCTCTGATTATTTGGATAAGCATGTATATTTTAGACATTATACTAAATAGGCGTTTGGTTATCTTAAACTCTCAAATCTCTTCTTTGATGATTACAATATATACTAACATAGAAAAGAATGAGTCAAACTATCAAATATCATATAGATAACGCTTCAATATATTCACAAATATCGTATAATTAAATCTTTTACTCAACATTTGTCATTTTGGCCTTATAATAATTGCAAGAATATCATACGCATAGAACCTTCTAAAAAGTTGTATATAATGTACTAATTTAAAAGCATTTTTTTTCTTTTTAAATAATAATAATTCCATCTTTTGCTAGAAAGGAGGATGAGTTGAATAGTAAAATGACTAATCAAAATTAGGGAAACAATCTTAATTTCCTTATTAATAGGAGAAATTTAATTATCAATCATATCAATAATTTGACTAATTACAAAACGTAGTAATAGTTTGGTGTATCATTTTATATCACAATGTGTTGATAAAATGATACATATCAAGTCGATAAATACAAAATAAAGCAGATAAAACTCAAACTCTGGCTATTTTTTAAACTCTCACTATTTTAAATTTCAAATAAATAAAGTACATATGTTTGCTAATATAATAAACTTTCCTCAAAAGAAAACAGAGACATCCTTGATATTTGGCGGGTTAGTTTGGAGGGAGGCGAAAACCAGAATTGGAACATTCTTTTGTTTCATGCAAATACGCAGTAATACCCAAAACTCCACGCCTTTCTAATTCCCACCAAACGCATCAGATTTCCCCTCTTCCCTCTAAAATCCCCCTTTTTTTCTTCAATTTCAAAACCCTAATTCCCAATTTCTTCAAATTACTAGTCAAAACAACCTCAATTTCCATAACTAGGTTCGTTTTGCATGTAAAATGCCTCTAAACTCGCCTTCCATGACGCCGAATGACAGTGACCTTGGTGGAAATGACGCTGATCCAAGGCTACAACTCACCAAAATTGCTAACCCTTCCGAAGATTTTGAAAAAAAGGCACGTTATTGTTATCTGATAAATTTATGACTAGTACTTCTCACTATTTTTCTATTTTTTGGTGTATCGTATGCTTTTAACTCCTATGTTTGTGCGGATATTGGTGCAAGTATGTTTCATGTTAGGATATTAATAAAAATGGAGGTTATTGGCCCTGTTTTTGATAATATAGTGGTAGTAGTTCTTCATTTTTCATATTACCTGCACGATTCGATTTTACATGGATCCTAGAGTGTAATATTTCATCATGCTGCTTATATTTATGTATTTGATGAATTATTCTGTTTGATCAGTTTGCAGTGTTATTTATTTGAGACTTGCGCATTGACCAGTTTTTTCCGTTACCTAACTTCTTTCATAGCTTGAGATATAATTTGACTAATTTCTGGTATTACACAGACTTCATGCAAGAGGCTGAAAGATGTTGAAATTTATGTCCCAATAGTCTTTGGAACAATTGCATTTTGGCTAGGCAAGAAAGCCACTGAGTAAGTGGGCGTGGGTATTCTTTTTAGTGCATTTATTTGCTCAGAGTATTATGCTTCTTGATACAATTATAATATATGGGGTTGTCAATCAGAACTCAGTCACATAGGTGGTCAGTATATGTTCGTGGGGCAACAAATGAGGATCTTAGTGGCGTTATCAAGAAAGTTGTTTTTCAACTGCATCCAAGCTTTAATAATCCTGTTAGAGTGGTAGAATCACCGCCCTTTGAGTTGTCAGAATGTGGTTGGGGCGAGTTTGAAATTGCAATATCCCTTCTCTTCCACGATGACGTTGGTGAAAAGAAGTTGGATTTGTAAGTTCTTCACTTTGTGAATTGGTTTCTTTTTCTCTTTAAACTTTGCCTGGCAGCGTGGATATACTTACAGTGATCTTGTTTCCCTAGGTATCATCATTTGAAGTTATACGCAGAGAATGAGCCTGGCCCCCAGTCAACAAAGAAACCTATTGTTGTGGAAACTTACAATGAGATTGTATTCCCGGACCCTCCTGAGGATTTCTTTTCTCGTATTCAGAACCATCCTGCAGTAGTCGTGCCACGGCTTCCTGCAACATTTAAGTTGCCTCCTGGTAAATATCTTCTTTGCTGAGATCTTTTGGATTTGCTGCTGGAATAACTTGGTCCTTTCAGTTTGTAATTTTCTACTTTATGTTTCTTAGCACCAATTGAGGACCTGCATGCCTTGAAGAGAGGTGATACAAAAAAACCATCCTCTTAGTCAGTGGTTCATCAATTTCTCTGAGGCTGATGAACTCTTAAAACTCACAGCAGCTCGTCAGAGGGTGAGCTTAACTTAACTCTCTCTCTCCCGCTCACACACACATATGCAGACATGCTCAGTGCATCTAAACTTCTTTGTGTAAAAAACATTCATGCTCATAGATACTAGAAATCACGTGTGTCTGTACCTCCCTTGAGATAAAGCTGGATGCGTAATTTCTTATATATAAAGCTGAGTAGCGACCTATAGTTATTTAAGCTGATGGAATTATATTGGTGACAGAAGGGTGTGGCCTAGTGGCCAATAAAGTGGGTTAAGAACCATGAGATCTTAGGTTCAAATCCCAGCACAGGTAAACAGGCAAACACACTAGGTGATTTCTTCCATTTGTCCAAGCCTTTGTGGACAGAGTTACCATGTGTTGGTGGGAGATAGCAGGTAACCATGGGATTAGTTGAAGTGCACACAAGTTGGCCCGGATTCCATGGTTATAAAAAAACATTTCTGACATAAATTATGTTAATACAGCTTGAATGTTCATTTTCATCTCTATATTAAGTTTATATTTACCTTTTTCATTTTTGGATGAAATGTAGAGCAGAAGTGTATTCTCGAAACATGTTGGGTGAATGAGACTTATGTTTCAACATTTTTCCTTGAGCTTTAATTTCTCTATCCAATCATTAATTCTTTACTTGTATCTTTCAGTGCTAGGATTGAATTCTCGATTTTCATCTGACCTGGATAAACTGTCTTGTCTAGACTGGAGAGTGCCTTTTTTCTCCTTTAGACCGTCAGTTATCTACTTCATTAGGGTTTTAAAGGGAACTTCAAGCATATGAATGCCTTCGGCTCTTAAGAGACCCAGTTCTTTTTTTTTTTCTTAATCAGAGAAGTAGATGAATACATTCACTAGAAAAAAGAAGAGAGAAGCAGATCGCTAGATAATAAAAGTAACCCAATTTCACCATGGTAACGAACTATGGTTCAAAGCTTCATGCGTCAGCTACATTGTGCAAGTGATTCAAATCCCTGATTGATGAACTCGTAACATTTCAAACAACACCTGTGTTAAGCACCTCAAAATGCAAATATGTATATCTAAAGGCTGCATTTTGAAGCAAATTAGATATTTTGTGAACAAGTTTACAGCTGGCCACACCAGCCTTCTTGCCTTGATTATTTATTTGTCTATCTTCTCATTTAGTCTCCTCTAAGCCATGCGCTTTGAGCTTACAGACTCAATTTCCACATTTGTAGTAGTAGTACTTTACTATTAGCTAATTGATTGGACATTGGTCTGACAGGTGCAAGCTCACATTGTTAAGTTGAGGAGGCAGTTGAGTGTGATGGATGAGCTACCCCAGACATTCAAACTGGATTCTGATTAGAGTATGTACATGATTGGCCGGTCACATTTACATGTTCTTTTGTACATGTCGACTAGCTCAGTTAGTGGAAGTTCATTTTCTTTTCTCCATCCATATCTTGTTAAAATCTCGACCTAACCCTTTCACTACCCCCCGGCCCCTCCTTTCATTTCTATCTCCTCCATATGCTGTGAGGTACAGGCTATACTATGTCCTGGATAACGTCTAAGGATATTTTTCTGTAACATCTAGGATAGTTGTGTTATTCAGGCTCCTCTGTAAAAAAGAATGTTACCAGGATTTATGGTTAAACCATTTGTCAAAAAAATTGGAAGAAAATTTCCTGACTGAAGTCTTACTGGGTTGCTTTCCGGATATGTTACATGAGACTTAAATTGGTACATTTGCTCCCTCAGTGGCAGGTTTTACGCACAGGTATGCTCATCACATTATTGCTTTTCATGTTTTAATAATTTCTACTTTTTTTGGTTGGTGCTACTCTTCACATCAGTAGTTATGTGACATCTCTTCTCGATTTTAACATGGTCTTTCCATAGTTCATGTTTCATTAGCTATGCTCTTGTTGTTTCTGGTATCTGTGTGGGGTTACTGTGTGAACTCTAGCACATGTACTTGCAGTTAGCTGTTTCTTTTGGTTTTATATGTGATATCATGCACTTGGATAAGTCCTTTTGACTATTATTTTTCTATAACACGCTTCATTTAACGTTGCACCATCAACTATTTGCAAAGAGAAGCCTAGATGTGATAAATTCTCTTCTTTTTTTCTTACTAATGGTGTTGAATAAAGCATGCATATATATATTTTCTGGTTGAAGTTGAAAGTATTACTATCATTATTTTTGTTATGACAGCCATTTGACATTCTTTAGCATCAATGGTAGAACACATCTTTAGCTGTTGAGTGTTGCCTCTTTTTTATCTGGTAATGAATGGAAGCCTACTAGACCTTTTCCTCCCATATTGTACTCTGTCCTGGTATTTAACCAGTTAACCTTGACTCAACTTGATCCTTAGAATCTTTTTGTTGCTGGTCTGGTAAGGTATTTGTCCTATATACAAGAAGGTAAACTAATTAGCAATAGCAGTACCCTCTCTCAAGTACCTTTTCAGTTTTGGCGGCATGAATGCACTATTAAATATATGCTTAGCTAGTGAAAATAAGTATCCCTACTAAATATTACACAAGACCCACTATATCATTGTTGTTCCACAAGGCTTCAAGCTTGAAGCAATAGTTAGAGCGCGACGGTCATTTTTGGAACGTTATATTATTGACTAATTTGAGCATATCTACAAAAAAATCAATTATTATAGCAATAATTTGGTGGGCTAGTGTTTGGACCCTCTTGGTTCCTTTTTCCATAACCAAAGCTTGGAGAAAGGAAGAAATAAGAGCGTCTTATGGAGAATGTGGTCAAAATCTGTAATAGAGTCAAATTATAACAACCAAATTAATGCAAGAGAATGTGGTCAAAATCCATAGTACAGTCAAACTATAACAACCAAATTCATTATTCTCATGCATTAGGATCTTAGTGGCAGAGGTGATGCTTGGAGTCAGTGGCGGAGGGAGGATTTTCATCAAGGGGGTTCAAAAAAAAATTAATCACATAAATAATATCCACAAATAAATGGGTCGAATCGGATATAAACGGGTCGGATTAAACGGTCGAATCAAGAAGAAAAGGGTTTTTTAATAGTTGACTTTATAATTAGGGATAAAGCTAATAAATTCTAAATTCCCAATCAGCGTTATAATTTTTTGGAACTAAACATCGTTTTCTGATTGCATTATTATTTTTTAAAAATAATTAAAATGCCTAAAATATAAGCTGATAAAAAAAATGACTCTGCCCGGATTTGAACACGCGACCTTGCGTGCAGTAGAGCGAATTCCTGAACCCCCAACGCCACTGAGCTACGACTTTGGTGTATGTTCAGGGGGTTCAATAGTATATATATACTTGTATATTAAAAATTTAATCTTATGTATATACTGTAATTTTTCGACGGAACCCCCTTATCCCCCCTGCTTGGAGTAGTTGCTTTTGAACATGTTCCAGTTGAAGAATGTGGTCAAAATTCATAACAGAGTTTCAACTTTGGACGATAACAACCAAATTGATTATTATTTTCATGCACAAGGATTTTAGTGGTAGAGGTGTGATGCTTGGAATTGCCGTTTCTGAGCATGTTTCAATTCAAGAACGAGTGATTTGTTTCTAGGGATTTAGAACCCAATTCCTCCATAAATTCTCTAATCCAAATGGTGTAGAATTTTTCATATTTATACCTTTTCTTGTTGAAGGGGGCTTTGTGTGAATCACTTCACTCAGGAAATAACAAAGGAAGGGCAACCACATGTTTAAGCCATAATATTTTCTTTCAATTAGTAATTTGACTGAGATTGGTTTTCTAGCTCAAGCCCCTTGTATAGGTTTGGTTTCTAGAGCGCATTCTCATATCAATTAAGATTTCCTTGAGGTTCAAATAGGGATGGGGGTGGGGACATGGAAATTTCAATGAAAATTTTTAACTTCTTATTTTACTATGTTCAATTTATGTATTCCTCTATAATCGGCTGTCTAGTTGCAATTGTTCATTTGAGATCATTGCGCAATTTCTTTAAACTAGTAATTTGTGTGGCTCCCTTAAAATTCAGTAGAAATTAGGCAAAAGAATTCACATGTTCTGATGTTCGTTATTTCCAAATTGTACAACACAGGACAAATTAAGTTTATGATTACCGTAGAAATTGAGAACTCGGATGTATTAGCAGCCTCCGTTTTGTTTCAACTTGAAAGCAAGAGTAACATGGCTTCACATGCTAATTCAAGTATTATGTTGTCACTTGTCCCTAGGGATGTACATAGAAAATGCTATTTGTTTCTTGTGTTATTATTAACTTTGATGGTCCTTTAGTCAGCAGTGTGTTATGTTGTCCATTCTTCATTCATAACAGAACCCACCCCAATGATCAGCCATTCTTGACCAATATTCCCCTTTTTACATCGACATAAAGAGATGTTGGGTATATAAGCAAACACGTTTTAAACTCTAGTAATGAGTTTTAAAACCATGTCGGGTTCTAAAATAGTATCACTAGTAGATTGGGTTGTTACATATTCTCGACCCTGAATCTTCATTTGTTTCTACTACCTATGTTTTTAGTTTTGTTTCTAACTAATTTCTTAACATAGGCATGGGATGTGATGATTTATTTCTCTTGAATGTTGGAAAACCAATACAGACAAATTTTAAAGGCAACTTTTGGGCCTCACCACATGTGAAGGACTGAAAGCATGAAAATTATCATAACCTGTCACCAGAATAGAAGACTTAATAATAGTTGTGCTCTTTTTTGAATTTTAGAATGCATGTCTGCTTTGTCATTTTTCTCATTTATATCTTTTGGGTAGACATTAGCAGTACGTCAGTTTCTGTATTTATTTGCTTATGATGTTGATACCAAGCTTCAAGCAGGGTCACATGGTAGGTTTTATGATGTTGAGACATTTCATTTTCTCCTTACCGCCAAACAACAAATGATGCTTTCAAAGGAGCCAGTACAATGATGTGTCTTAGCGGTCAATCAAGTGGATAAAAACTATGAGATACTAGGTGGTTTCTTCTTATTTGACTGAGGTGACATTCAATAGTTTTTATCCAAAACCCTATTTGTTTAGTAGAAAATTCACTTAATATGTATAAATAATTTATTGAAATCCAATAAACAAATATGGCTATAATTTAGAGCTCTTAACCCTTCGGGGTGGCCCAGTGGTTTGGGCTTGGGACTTCCATATTGGAGGTCTCAAGGGGTTTGCCTTTTGGGTCGAGTTCGTCGCACCGGGCTTGCTTGGTTACCTCTTCTATGTGGTTTGCGAGTTATTGCATAGGAGCGGGGTTTTTACCATGTGCGCACCCAAAAAATAGCGACTGCGGATTTCCCTCGTCATAAAAAAAATAAAAAAATAAAATTTAGAGCTCCTAAACTTAAAATCATGAATCTAAAATCTTCTTATGCATTTGATTAAGCTTTGATAGTAGAGCTACTTGAACTTGTGTTGGTAGGAGATAAAAGGTATAGAAGAAATAGTCAAGACTGGCCAAACATCACCATTATTAAAATAATAAACAAACAAAAGGCTGAATGGACCAGAAAACTGGCTTTTCTTTTGAATGTGGGAAGTCTATATTATAAGTCGATACATGACATTTTCTTTAGAATAGGTTATTATGTCGAATGAGGAGAGGCTCAAGGGGGTCATTTGGCATTTTAAAATTCCTAAATAATTCTCTCAATTCAGATATATGCAATTTTGTTTTTAGTTATTGCTCTATTATAATCCTTAGAAGTGTAATAGTACTTCAAAGTTCAAACTATAGTGTGTTTGGATAAAGATTAAAAATGTTTTGAAGCACTTACTTAAAATCTAAGTCATAATAATCTATGTTTGGCATATACATTATAAGCTATAAGCCCATCCAAACACGCTTTAACTCACTCTGCATCAATACACATGATACACGACATGTAGCTAGAATAGACAAGTCTATATTTAAATTTAAGCACATCACAGCTATATGGTTCCTATTCTAAGAGGGACCAGAGTGATAAGGTTATAGTGAAATTCCTTAGGCATACGAAGATGTTTTTATTGGGATATTGAGTGTGTTCACATAATGATATATCATTTGTCCATCAATTTTTTTCTTTCGTAATCTCTCCACTAGAAGAATATTGCAATCTACACACCTCCACGAGATACGCCTACTTATCAAATAGTTTGGAGAGTTATGTAAAGTTTCACAATATAGGATATAAGAAATTATCCATCTCTTCTTTGAAGATCTTGAGTTAAATGTTAAGATGTAAATAGAAAAGAGTGAAGGTCGCGTGTGAGGGGAGACATATTTATAATATGATTGAACAAATGAGTTTCTCGTTAATAACTTTAACTTTACAAGACAATGGATATTGATAATTCAATGATATGGTAAGTAAGAGAACACCAAGTTGGTTCACATCATCTCACAAGCTGGAAAAAGTTTAGGCTTAAATCAATATCAAAGTTAAAAGTTGTAGTACGTTAGTTTGAAAGGTCATTCTCATTCACTCTAAGTGCTTTTACCTTTTGTACATCCTTTAATTTGTGTCCCCAAAGTGAACATTTCAATTATCACGTTAAAAATAAAATAAAAATTAAGCCTATATGAGAAAATAAAAGTATAGGGTATCATTAGGATGAGGAATAACAACTTCTTTTTGTTCTGCAACTTTAGTGACATACACGTGGATAACAAAACGAATATTCTCAAAATTATATCGAGAAGTAATCTATTTAGTATTAAGGATTTGAAAAATATGATTAGGTTTCATTGGTGGAATTTGATATATATAAACTCAATTAACGACTTCAATCCTTTTGAAACCATTGAGTATGACCTAGGGGCAGAAATGGGAGTGACATTTAAGAGAAAGTGCTGTCATTTACTATTTTTTATATAAAAAAATTGATGATTGATGTCCTGGCTGTAGGGTGATTTCTGACTATCTAACGTGGTGGTCCAATTATGAAATTGTCCATCTATCGTTTTTATAAGTTGAAACATGATTCAAATTGGCAAAAACAGGGTCGTTATTGTTGAGTACAAATAGTTTTCAATGTTGAAAATCATAGTCTCAATAATGCATGGGAATTATTACGTGTATGAACCATCTAATTCATCATCAACACTAATACTTTGAGTTCTTAAGCTTTGAGCTTTGTTATTCCATTGTTCTCAATAAAATCAAGTTTACTTCGTGACGATGTTAGCTACTAGCTAGCACCGGAACACAAGCTCATTCTATTTACTTAACTTATTAATTAATCCATTTGTTTTTCTTTTGCCTAGTTCATATCAATTAAGCAAGTTATAGTATATAAATAGTGTGTTTTAATTAATTATCTCAATTCGTGTGTCTTTAAACCATGTTTATAAATATAATTGATTTATTTTAAGAGTAAACACATATTATGTGCTTCAATCTAGTTGACCTCAAAAGGTATTATATCCATTATTTAATGTTGTGGTGTTGACTTGTCTTTAATCTACCACCATTGGCAATGTCAACCCATATTGTAGCTCATCTTGTTAAACCTAAAATATTAGTATTTCTTCGTTGATTATTAGGGACACGTGCCGGTGCCATATGAATATACGATGCTAATGTTAATACTATCTGAATAATGTATTGAGTTTGATTTTTGAACACTTATAAAATTCATTTACCAACTAAAAATAAATATAAAATAAAGAATAATTAGAATATAATTGTGATTAAGAAGGGAAAGGGAGTATCATATTGTCTCTAAACATATGAGAGATAAAATCACTTAATTTTCTTCAAAAAGGAAGAACGGGAGAAACACAGGTGAACAAAATCTAATCGAAAATCACACCAAATTGTAAATTGAGAAAAAAAAAATCAACCAAACCAACTTGATAACATATTTTTAATTTTTAAAAATTATTTTATACATAAAAGTATTTACTTTCATATAATTTATAAATATTTCTTATACTTTTTCATAATTTTTATCTTTTAACATATTATTTCAAGTTTGACTTAAAATTTTGAATAGTCCTATAAATTGTATATTCCATATTTATTATTAATTCTAATGAAGCTCAAATCAATATTATTGTTAACAAAAAATCAACTCAAATACTAAGTATGACAATAATGTTGAATATTTGTCCTTAGTTATATATTGGTTTAGATAATTAGAATATTATACCTAATTTTAGTTTTCTTTAATGTTTAGTCATATAATTAATACTTATTAGACTTATTTTGGCATGATTTAGCATCTTAAAATTATGATCATTTTCATTTTGACTTATTTATTTGCAATATTTGTTTTATGTGATTTCATTATTATTTTTGTTGAATATTTTAGTATCATCACTCATCATATTTTGTATTATTTTCTTAAGAAACACCTTAGATAATTATATTTTGGTAAGACTAAAGAAAAAATTGAAAGACAAGTTAATTATATGTTTGTATGAATACTTTACCGGAAAAACTCAAAAACCCGTGAAACCCGAAAAAATCTGAGGTTAAAAACCCTGAATGTTATTAGTTTAGTTTGATTTATAGATTTAAAAATCCGACATAAATGGTTTAGTTTGATATTTAAAAAATCCGAACCAACTTGATCCATTTACACCCCTAAAGAAACATATGACACTTTTGTATAAAGTGTAATAGAAATTTAGGAAAGTGAGGTGATGTTATACATGTATATTGATATTTGACGTTTAAATCTTATTTAGTTGTTATAAGTAAAAGTAAAAAAAAAATTGTGTAATGATTTTGTATACCAAGAAGAAAGAAAGCATTTGTTAACTAATTTAAGCGAAAAAATAGAAAGAATATGAATATAAATATAAGGCAAACATGAGTAGTCTATATATATATATATATATATATATATATATAATGGGCATTATTTAAATACAATGATTACTATAAATATTTTATTTTTATACATAATATATTTCTTACAAAATACTCTTTATAATATTTAAATATAATTATTATAGATGAATAATTTTACTGGTACTTATATAATGAAAATCAGTTATAAAGTAAAATATAACATGAAAAATCAATTTCAAAACAAAATCAGATTATCATAAGAAACTATTGGTAAAGCGAACGAAATTTGACTGTATTTGGAATTTTTGGATCATTTAATTTGGTTACATGCTGAATATATATGGTGCATTTTGTATGTATAGGAAAATGCTTTATGTTAGAAAATACCCTAAGGGGATTTCCAATATTTGGTTGGATCCATAGGAGGCCGGTACTTCTACTACTTCGTTAATTAAAGATTAATAATAATTAAATAATAACAATGACATATCTAATAAAATCTCATAAATAAGATTTAAATAAGATAAAGTGTAAACAAATATTATCATATATTCATATTACCTCAATAACAATTTTTAAGCATCGAAGTATTTTAAAGAAAAATGATTCCTCTCATTTATAAGGGATGCAAATTATTTTCTTCCTTTCGACTAAAAATATTTTGTTTAAATATGAAATAAATTCTTTTATAAAAGGAAACAATTCAAAAATACATCTTATCCCTCATATAGAAATTAGCAAAACGCGGGTTCTTAAGTTAGTGACAAATCATTCTAGCGTATTTAATAATATTTAGAAGTACCATACATTTGATATTTGACAGAAAATGAAAATGACATATATTAGTTTCTGTCGTTACTCAAAGAATAACTTCACATATAGCAAACATAAAAATCATATTTATATGTTATAGCTATAGTTTGTATAATTGCGCTCCATAACAAATTTTATGTTTGCTATGGAGCTTTTGATTTGTATAATTCGCTAGATACATCCAATTTTATACAAATTGTTCAGTTTTGTATAAATTCATTTATACATTGTAATTTATATAATAAGATCTGTATTTGTATAATTATAAGTGTATAGGACGAAAATATATGTATTTGTATTTGTATATACACTTTTTTCTTGCTTTATACAAACACAAACACATTTTATACATTTTAGACATTTGTATACTGAATGGGTAATTGTATATCAAACCAGATGACAAAAAAAATGAAATGTTTGCTGCGAATTACAAATAAAATAAAATATAGCTAAAACATTTAATTTGAATTAATAATTTGTTATTTCGTACCATTTCCCTTACTCAAATGATATGAAAAAAATATTACTTGTTAGAAAATTGTTACACTCCAATAATTACGAACATAAACCATAGGTTTGGATATTATAGTCACAGAGTTCCACTTTAAAAAGATTTTTTACAAGCCTCTTAAAGAAACATTATTAAGGTATAATTTTAAATTATTTTACCTTTTATTAGTCTTGATGAATAACCCTACATGTCATCTTCAATAACAATAACTCTTAAGGATAAATTGAGAATAAATAACTCATTTTATTTTGAACTTTTAAAACGATAAATAATTTGTAAGAACTATCTTTAGAAATTATGACAGATAATTTGAGACGGGAGGAAATAATAATTAAACCTACATCTTTTGACTTTTAAGTGCAACGAATTTGAATCACTTAAAGTGGCATCGACATTTTATCAGTTATAATTCTTACTCTTTGCATTTCTTTCAATGTTGTCCACTTTTTCAAAGTGGCCATTTTTAGCAGAACTTGACTACTATTTATAATTGGAAGCCCCCAGTATTTGACTTTACAGCCATGCATATACATTTTATTCCTATATTGTCAATACTATTATATTGTTTAATTAAGACAACGTTAATTTACAACTAATTAACTGATTGATGTCTCCTTAATTTTCTGCTTAAAAGTTCCTGATCATGAGTAAATTACATTGCATTTAACATGTGTGTGTGAAATCACTTTGGCACAAGGAATATAATGTTTCATAAAACAACAAAAATAACTTTTAACGATAATAAATATACATATTAGCAAATTAAAAAATGTTAATATTTACCAGCATTATAGTGAATTGTCATTAGATTTAATATCGTTATAGCTTAAGGGACATTTTACAAAGAGTATTAAAAATGTGATATCAAGACATGGAATATATTGATTCGGTTACCGGGTTATGTATATGTTCATTAGCCTAAGCTAGTTCATTTAAAGTTTGGGTCCATTTGGTCTGCATTAATATTAGCCCCAATTGACCTGTAAAATAGTTATCATAATATATAGAAAATTATATTTGTGTTTGGTTTGTTTGAGATAATCATGACAAAGGAAAAGGATATTTATCAGTTTGATTTATACAAATCATAAAAGAAACAAATGAGAAATGTCATTGGACACGTAGCCAAATTGACCGGGTGATTTGGAAGACGACCTTGCTTTTGATCCGTTTGCTAGAGTAAAATTTCAAGTTTAACAAATTTTGATTAATGAGCAATATTTTTAACATTTAACTTTAAAGGTTTACTCATGGACAAGTGAGGATCAAAAGTTCAAAATAACTCATTTTTAAGGTCATTGGAGGTAATTTCCTATAATTAACCTGCTCATTTTAATCCAAGAAAAAAAATCGAGAATGATCTATACAAACAGATTATTTGCCTGTCATTATTTAACTTTTAACCCCACTTAAATACAAAAATAACTTTTGTATTGGAACTAATTGGCTCCAAAGTGTCAAAGGCGTATTCAGGATTTCGGGATGATGTGTGCACTATTATGAAAAGGTGGATCTAATCGGTTTGACATTTAAGTTCTTATCATTGAAAAGAGTTACAATTTTAAAACTGTAGGTTCAAAATTGAAATGCTTAATTAATTATAATGCCAAAAGTGCTATCAATAACCACCACTTAGAGAGGTGTTACCCAATTTTAAAAAGAAAAATAAAACAAGATAGATATAAAATTCAAATTCCTAACCTCACTAAGAGGTGCACCCAATCATCCTCACATTATATGATACTTTGTGTGTGGGTTCACACATCTATATATATTTTACAAAAAATTAAAAAATATAACACTACTATATATGATTTCGGGTGGGGGCATGGATTCACGTGAACCCAATGACCCCCTCCTGAATACGCCTCTGCAAAGTGCTAGTGGATCCCTGGAAATTCCGATAAATGCAACTCATGACAGAAAACACCAGTAATTCTAAATTTACCCGTACAATTCATACGTTTAGTACTACATAATATGTTGATGGATATGATATATACATCACCATAAATATCTAATCGATAAGTATATCACAAATCGTAATAAACTTTAGTAGTAGAAAATTATGTGGTGAGTGTATGTATTGATCTAGCTGGCTAGATTGTTTAGTATAATGTGTGTAGGTAGGGTAGAAGACCAATGGGAGGGAGTAAAGAGGCCCTCAATGTCCTCGTACAAACGTACCCATAATAAACCATCCCATTACCTATTCAGTTTCTTTGTCCCCACTCCCTCCACATGCCTATGTTTTTTCATTTTTCAACTCCATAAATACTCCTTTTTTCCTCTCTTTTTTTCCTCACATTCAATATATTTCTCTTTCTAAACAACAAAAGAAAAAAAATGGGTCTAAAGAAAACAAGTAGCAGCAAACAACAAACAGCAGCTTTGAAACAATTGATCAAAAGATGTTCTAGCTTTGGAAAAAATGAGAATGGTTTCCCTCATGATGTTCCAAAAGGACATTTTGTTGTTTATGTTGGAGAAAATAGAAGTAGATATATAATTCCTATTTCTTGGTTAACATATCCTCAATTTCAAAATTTGCTTCAAAGAGCTGAAGAAGAATTTGGATTTAGTCATGATATGGGCATTACTATTCCTTGTCATGAACATGATTTTTGTTCACTTATTTCAATGTTTAGATGAAAAAATGTTCCTATCTTTTTTTTTTTTGTCTCTATCATATGATGAGAGATTTTAATTAATTAGGTTATTACTTATTATTATTATAAGTAAATAGGTTTTATTTCACTGACAAAAGGATATTCCCATATATTATAAACTCTTGTGGAGTTTTTTGGGTTTGTATATTTGGTTTTTCATCTACTTTATTGTTGTCAGTTTCATCAGTGGTGTGGATTCTGCACCCGTGGAAATTAAATCTCTTGTTTCTATTGTTATTATTATACAAATTCAATACTATCAATTTTTCTGATTTCCTTTTTATTTTCAAGCAATTATAATTCATCGATTACTTATATACATCGACAATTGTAAATAATATTGTAATAAGACCTTTGAGCTTACACAAATAGATCGACAGTAAAATACACAATGAATTTCTGAAATGTAGTACATTTTATTTTAACGTCTGAAAATTCATTTAACTTATAATACCTTTTAGGCTTAAGTCATCCACGGCCCCTTAAAGTTGTCCGCATAATTCACTTAGACACCTCAACTAGGACTCTTACCTATTAGACACTTTAATATTAACGAATATTTATCTATTGAACATAAAATGACAATTAGCTTGAAAAATATTGTGCGTGTAATTCACACACATTTTCTTGAAAAAATCATGAATAAAATTACGACACGTGACACATTGGTCCAAATTTTTAATTTTGAAAAATGAAAAATATTTCCAGCCATTAATAATCTAGAAAAATTAAATTGAAAAAAGAATAAAAAAGAAATTTTCTCCTCCCCCCACTTAACCCATTGTCCTTTCTTCTTCTTCTTCCCTATCACTCCACCATCAATTCCTCAACGATAACAAAAAAAAAAATTATCTCCCACCCTATCCTAATACACCCACCTAAACTTTTGCCTTTTTCTTCCTTCCCTTGTCACCTATTGTATTCTATTTTTCCTGTGATTATTGAGATTTTTGTGAAAATAATCGATGTCGATAAATTAATTCAAAATCGACGATGAAGAGAAATCAAAAGAATATCAATTTTTTATACCATTTTTAATAAGTTTAATGAATGGTGAAGGTTGCTTGAACGGAGTTATTGAAAATAGATATGCATGAATGTCGGCTAACTTTTTAACTTCAATGGTCCGATTTTTTTTTCTTCTTTTTGCAAATTCAATTAGTTTGATTATAACGAAAAATGGGAAAAAATAAGAAGAACAAAACAAAAGGCTGAGAATTTGAAGTCTTTAAAATGGTGGGTTGAAGAAGAAGAGGACTTGTACATGGGTGTGGGGTTATTTTCTTTTATAAATAAAGAGATAAATGTTTAATTAAATAAGTTTTTTGTTATTTAATTAATACATGCCAAGTGTCAAGAAAGTAAGCACTAATTTATTTTTTAAAAAATCCATTCACGCGCTAGCTGCAGTGAGTTACACTTATTTCGCCACATCAGCATTTTGTGTTTAATAGGTATATGTTTTGAACAATTTAGGTGTTCAATAGGTACGAGTCCTAGTTGAGGTGTCCAAGTGAATTATGCGGACAATTTTAAGGGGCCGTAGATGAGTTAAGCCTATCTTTTATATAGTTTCTAAATATAATCAATGTGATTGTTGTATGTTTGATTTAACTGCATATCTAAGAGTATAAATGACGAAGCATTTAGATATTAATCAACGGTTCAATTTTTATTTTTATTTTTTTAATTAATTTTTTTTTGTCAAAGATGTCCTGTATGGTTTTGCACATATATATTACCAACAACTAAGTAACAAATAGATTTGACTACCTAGATTGACCGCTAACGACTTCTCCAGTTTCACGTTTACACTTTTAAACTTATATTCGAAAAATATTTTTTGTATTATCGATGTATATTAACCTATTATAATTTATCTTATATATTTTAGATAATTAATTCACATTTATCTTAGACATTATCTGTAATTATCGCTCGTGTGATTTGATAGTATGATATTTTTAATTTTTTTTTACAGTATAAAACTTAAACTCTTAATTACTATTACAATATATCTTATGTTTGATTTTTAGTACAAGGGAAATTATCAAGAATAGTTTCTAGAAAAAACTAGAAAACTTTGTAATTCTACTTTGACATTGATAGCTAATTTCCAATGGAAGTTTTGGGTTAATTTTCATCTTCTAACGCGTTTACTACTATTCTGCTTATAACGTTTTGCTAATGTATCACAATCAAGGTGTCACATTATTTTGAAAAAGAAAAAAATTGAACTCTTTCAAAATGCTAATTATGTGGCACCTTTTAATTTTCTTGTATTTTTTCCATAGATTTAATTATATTAGATTTTATATAGGCTAATATTAGTTAAGAGTTGTTTTATCTACTCTGCCAAAATTCCAAATTTAATTCCTGGACTAACCATATATATTATTCCATTAATTTATTGTTACTTTCTCTTAGAAAAAGAAAAAGGTCTCGATCCTTATATTAATTATTATCAAGAATAATATTAATTAGTTTCAATGATATAATCAATAAAGGTTTTGATATGATAATGTGATAATCTAATTTAACAAAGACACATCCTTTTGAAGCACATGGTTGTAGGACCAGACCAGTATGAGCATATTCCTATAACTTATCAATCAATTTAATTAATAATACTTTAGAATTGTAATATGAAAAATTAAATATATAATTTTTGTCCAAATACTAAGTTTGTTTACTTTTATATGGGACGCATGAGTCAGTTGAAGACAAAGTGAGATTAAAAGGGAGACAATGGTAGACATGTGAACAGTTTTATTAACAAAATAAGCAATTATATCTCAAATCATCTTTTATCATCAAAAGTAAGATTTATTAAAAAATAAATTAATTTTTTTTTCTAATGACTGAACTAATACTTTTAGTTCCTTAGATTCTTAGGTTAGATTTTTGTCTATTTGGTTTTTCTGTTGTAATTATCTGATGAAATGGAATCCATCATGTGTAATGCATTATCGATCATTAATTAAGTATGACTGCTCATTAATTGTCAGCAGTTATGTAATTTGTGTTTTGGTTGCATTCATATTTTGCCTTTATCATTCTCCTCTAAATATGAAAACACGTGTTCCCTCCGTTTTAATTTAGTATTTGTCTGATTATGATTTGATACGAAATTTAAGAAAGTAAAATATAATTTTGAATTTTGTAAGTTTAAGCTAAAGATACATACAACGTACCAACATATTCTTCAATGTTGTAATCTTATAAAACAATGCCATGTGCAAAGTCAAAACTAAAAGAGAAAGAGACATTTTTTTTAACGGACTAAAATAAAAAGAAAAATAAGACAATCGAATTGTTAAAGAGAGAACTAATAAGAAATTACAGTACGATCATGATTTTACATTTCTAAGCATATTTTCTTTTATTCCTCAGCCCTATGTGTGGACAAGAATCTAACTCAACATCAAAAGTCAACTTAACAGGCAAGGATGACCCAAGAACAAATATCTTTGACCCACCGGTATGGGACTCAACATGCCGGGAACGCCCATGACTAAACATTTAAACCGTGAACAATATAAAATTGGTGTCCAACAACGAATAAATAACGAATTGGAATACATCTTACTCTTCACCGTAATAGAGATATGGGCATTGAGCAAAAAGCTTAGACTCAAAAGGTGAAGATTATATATCTAAAACCATATAAAGAGACCAAAATGTTGTATTATGTTTTCTGGAGAAAAAAAAACAACGTATTGTTTATTATTGTTTTATTTTCTTGAAGATGCATTTATGATTTAGAATTTTTGGAATTTATGAAAAAAGACTAGCTACAAGAAGAGGTATATAGTATATAGTAAAAGCTTTCACCGCCAGCATATGAGAAAAATAGTAATGGTAAGTACTCAAAGAGCTTAAAATTGATTGAGTCAACAATCTAAAACAGACAATTTCCTCATAGAGTATATAACAAAATGGTGACTTTTCCAAAAACAATATTCTTGAGACATCATTTAAAGTCGGTGTCCCAATATGTACCTACCTAAATATGCATTCATGTTCAACTGGGGTACTCTTCTGCTACATTTTATGCCATTACGAGAAGACATTTCAAGCAATTACAATTTGAAAAATTCACACACATGAACGCGAAAACCGAGGACAAATTCAGTACCACCGTACAAACAATTGTAGACATTTTTTCATTGGCTAGCATTTAATATGAGGAGACAATCAACATCAATGTTGCACTTAACAACCCTCAGATATCACAAGCCACAGAAAAAAAAGTTTGATTAAATTAGCAAAGACAAAGCAAATGTTGATGGACCCTTTTAGCAGTTTGTTAAACAAGTGTTCAAAGTATTGTTGTAGCCATCAAACATGCATTAATTATATCTTTTTTGTTTATGGCTGAGACTGTTCAAGCTTCAATAAACAATCGTTACTAATCACTGTCTTAAGTGTGCATATTCCTTAAAAAGGTGGAAAAGAAGAACAAATTGAACCTCAGAATCATTGGTCTAAGTTGTCTACACTTGTTCAATTCACATCTCTTTTCCTCATCTCATTGGTAGCTTACAATGCACTGTCCAGCTTTCCACCACACAATTTGAATCACACCTCTTTTGTCAACCTGCCTAATCAAACTTCCTCTTATGTTCCCACCGTCGTATCTATTTTACTTATACTTTGTTCCCTTTCTTCTTATAGGCATCTAATTATACGGGTAGTTCAACCTCAAACATTCCATCAACTATCTGCTACCTAACACTAGCTATAGGTACCGAATAACGTATTGTCTCTATTGTAATTTAAGTCCTGATCCATTTCACATCATTGACTATTAGCTCACACTTTTGAATGCAATAATACGACCATATGTGAATAATGACACAACAAGTATATCGTAATGAATTGAAAATTCTAGAATCATCTCCTTGAAACCTTAGAAATGCATTAGACTAGCATTGAATCTCACATCTACAAACAGTTCAAAATATATTCCAAATAACAAAGACCAGTAATTTAGAAGAAAAAGAACATTTCTACACAGTAGTTAATGGTGTACTTATGCAGGTGGAATTTTATCTCCCTAATCAAACCGGTAAAACTAAAATTTGGAAACATAGAGATTATGGAATGTGCAACGTGAAATTTGGGGCATAACTTTCTGTTTTGTTTGTTCAAGTACAACTTTGTTGCTAATTATTGTTTTAGTACTCTAAAACCCCTTTCGGGAAGTAGGTGTACTGGCTTATTCACTTATTCTCCTCCTAATTAGAGTGCTGCACTACTAGCATACATGACCAAATAACAAAGTATAAAATGTTTAGCCTCCCTGAAATTTTAAATGAACAGCAGAAACTCGACCCCAGAACTCAAGATGCAGATATAATGATCCATAATTCAACCAAATGTATGTTTTTGATCCTAACAAAGAATCAGATTTGTTATGCATTACCCATTACTTCACCTCAGAAAAGAATCAAGAAAAGAAAGGCACTTTCAACACTCTTCAGTTCCACGCATATATTAGCTTTAACGATACAAAAGTAGGCTTCTGAAGTCCAACAGATAGTATACGGATCCTCCAACAACCAACAAAAATAACCCGAAGAAAACTTGCCTTCCCAAACAAACAGAGTATTCCTTTTTGTGAGCTCAAAAGGCCCACATCAGCATTAGAAAGACAGGCCCAATGACATACTTGGGGCACACAGGGTGATAGTGAAGAACTGGACTACTCCATATTTCTCAACACAGGCGAAGTACAAGCACACAGGCAATTTGAAAAGCACTCATATTCCAGCCTTCTTAAGTCGTATGTGAAAAAGGTTAAATTACAAAGTAGACGAATGTGACTCAGACTATTAGACCAAGGACCAACCTTAGGAAATCTACTCCAACATTCTTACACTGAATTTTTACGGTTGCTAAACCAGATAGAATAAAATCCCGCATTGAGCAATCATCTTCTTACAGGTGGCACAGTACCCCGACCAGGTGGTGCTCCACGACCAGCAGCCTGAGCCTGCAAGCAAGGTGTTTATAATCAGCTGTATTTCTCCAATAGAAGAGTTGTAAGACTTGGCTAGCATATTTATGATTAATTCCTTATATACCACCTCAGCCTCCCCCGAATTACAACCCCCCAACCCTTTCCCCCATAACAAATAGAGAGCCAAATAAAAGCGCTGGGAAGAAATCTAGGCAATATAGTTATGTTCAAATGAGGAAAGGATAGGAAGAGTAAAAGTCAAAGGGTTAACACTCTTAAAATTGGATGCAGGCAGGAAATATAAATTTAACATCTCCTATAACTAGCAAAAAAGTTTTTTCAAAGAAAAAATAGAAGGAAAGGTAAAACAATCAGATAACGTAAAGTTCCCACTCCCCTCCTCTTATCTAAACCAAAAGTAGAGTTGGCACCACCCTCTCGAATTATAACTGCAATGAGCTTGAGGTCTACGAGTACCAGATGAGGTAAGCTTAGAAGTTGACTACAAATACAAAAGTGCAACTATAAACAGTAAAAACTGAAGAAGCACTCACTTTAGCTCGCATAGCAATAGCACGTCCCCGACCAACACCAAGTGATGTACCTTTTCCCTTCAAAAATGAAAATAAACATAAGCAAAGCACTTGACAGAACAGTGACAATTTAGAAAAAGTGAGGAAAGAACCTTGATTCTTGCTTCTAGCCGCTTGAACATGGGAGCATTCTTAAGCATATCAGGAATTATCATGAACCTGGTGGAAATTAATGTTCAGATATGATCTTACCAGCAATAGCACAGTATACAAAAAAAGTTAACCATGTACCTGACTTTGCTGCCTCGAATGAAAACATGCTCTAGTTGTGACACTCTCCCATCCTGCAGTGATCAATATTAGCAATGTAAAATAGACTTTGAATTCTAGTAAATCCAGCTTCTCACTTCCTTCATCAACTCACCAAAATATGCCTTGAAGTGTCATTTTTAGTATAACCAAAAAATTCAGCATTTGCTAAAAATTAAGATAGTTTTATGTGCTTTATTTAATTTTTATATACAATTTTGTATCTTGATGCATTTTCTTTTCAGACACCATGTGTTTCTCCTTTTACTAAAGAAGAAACGTTGTTATAAGAATCAAGGATAGGCACAGCAGTAGGTAAAACTCACTTTTTCCTACTTTTCATAATTTATAGGCAATACTGCATACACCTACCCAAGAAAAAGAAAAAAGTGAGGAACCAAAAGAAGGCATACAGTTGAAAAAATATAAATGTGGAGCTCATTATCAGATAGCACATTAAAGTTTTAAGGCAAAATGCCACAAAATCTAAATCATTACTGTTTCTTCAACTCCCAGCATCTTGATATGACATCAGTAGGCCCAAAATTAGGAAGAACAAAACTTGGAAGATAAAGGTTTCCTAAATTGGAAAGATTTCCTTTCTCCGTTCTTTAGAAAGATGGCGTCCTCCTTAAAATCTCTAGTTTTCCATCTTCTTATTACTTCCTTTTTTTTTAATAAGGTAATGAATTGCATAGAAGGCATCAAGGAGATACAAAATTTACAGAACAATACTACAGAAAAGACAATGTTAGCTCTATTACAAAAGGTCTAACCTAAAGTTAAGGAGCTAACAAAGTTCAACAACACATCAGGGAAGTTACAGGGGAAAGGTTGCTCAGGCTACAGAGACATGTTAAGACTCTGGCTTTAAGCTTGAAGCTTGGAGTAAGAGTGCCTTCAAAGCATCTTCTCCTTACTTCATTTTTTGGAGGAATTTAGCTCAACACTAGAAATGACAAGACATTGCTCCAATGACTGGAACTAGCTTCTCCATTAACATGAAGCAGATTTCTCAAGAGCATGATAGAATAAAAATAATCCACGAAAGTGATTGGGAATGACCTTCCTTATTAAAAAAAAAGTAAATGAAAAGCACCTAATCTGCTCACAATGTGCACTGGTCTGCCAAACTAGTTGGTTTTCTCTTGAGCAATGATGACTTTTTGAAGACCCGGTGAAGATGGTGGGACTTGCTCCAACTCTCAACTTTTTTATGATAAGGTAAATGTTAACTCTCATCTTACCAGTCAAGAAAAACAAAAGATCTTTCATTTCCAGTTGAAAGAAATTTCATGAACTCTTCAATTTCCATTGAAAGGAAAAAAGACAGAGAAAGAAAGGTCTACTGGTCATTTATTCTATCCATGAGTGAGGCCTCAAAATGGGTCATCATGGAAGGGAAACTCAGATTTTTCCATTATCAATGTTTGATATGCATAGTTGTGCCAATTTCTTTAGTTGACAATACAAATTTTATGCCTAGAAGCAACTCGGATGTAGTTATGGATGTCAACGAGACCTTCTCATATTGATGGGAGACAGGAGGTAGAGAAAGAAGCGAGATAGAAGATGTGTTTTTCTGCCAACCTCATTAATGAACAGTATAACATTTGTTATGGTAATTAGGAAAAGCAAGAAAAACAACCCTTGACTTTTATGGGCTTTGTCCCGAGGAATCACAATATATTCCCCTTCCTACAAGAATTGTCAGCAAATTGCACCTGTTTTGTATGGTTGAATGAGGCTTTCTATAGTTCCCCCTTATTCGAAAAGGAAGGGAGCAAACTCTTGGTAACTTGAACTTCAAAAACTTTCTTTTTTCTCTAGGTTCTCAAATGCTTTGTGCTATCTTAACAACACTGGAAAGGAGATGCTCTAAATCTCTGTTTTTGGGCTACACATCTATGAAGTCAACACCATGTTTGCTTTTCAAGGTTGAGATGTGACAGAAGCAACTCAAATCAGCCAATAACACAAAAAAGAAAATGGCAAGGTCCACAGTGCTTGAAGCGAAAAGGCGATAAGTGAAGCACACAATTTATGAAGGATTAAGAAATACCATGTAAGCAAATTTCAACTAAAATAACTAATATCAGCATCAAATAACAATAATGTTAATACTCAGCCTATTCCTCGAAGTTGAGATTAAGAGAGTGAACCGCTTCTCATCAGAATCACTTTGTGCATCACTGAGTGGACCACACACTTCTCTTAAATGTATGGCTTCACCAATGAAGCAATAATCCCTTATTTTGCATTGGTTCATTGCTTCTAAGCGACAAATCAACAGACTTTACATAAAGCTACTCAAAACGTGAAATTCTTGAGTTAACATAAGTGTTTCTATGTGATTAAAAAATAGGCTTTGTTACTATACAGGAATAAACAGGACTTGATATTTACAGATTTAGAAGAAGATTTGAAATAATAGAGGCCATAATTTGAAATTAAAAGTCAATATATGATATATTTCAGAGCAATCCCAGTCTAGAAATGCCTAACCAAGATAGAACGAATCCAGGAGCAAATTCAAAGAAATCAAGCTACTCAGGTGATCAACAACTTCCTACTTCAAGCAGTGTGAATAAGCATATCTTAACAGGGGCAGTACACTCTACTGGTAAAATGTGGAACAACAGGTAAATGGATAAAACTTAGTAAAAATGAGTATGTCATTCTGTATACTACTCCTCCACTTTGGAAGTTAAACAAGTATCCACTATTGTCACCCTAAATATTGCACTGACAATCGATTAGCTTGTCTCCAAACTAATGCACATGTTAAACAGAATATAGGATAAGTGCAAACAAGAGAAAGATACAATATCATAAGCAGACAAGACAATCGAAGAAAATAACTAGGGTTTAGGGTTTAAGAAACAGAAAAAGAAAGCACAGATAATAACGCTTAACAAAATCGGAAAAATCACACAAGAAACCAGAAAGATATGTAAGCGTACTTTAGCTGTGTACGTAATGCTCTCCAGTTGGCAATTCCAGTTATCCTCGCACTCCACCATACTTCCTCTGTATAGCTCTCCACTCTTCATCTCTACCGTCACTATATGCCCTGTCGCTTCATGTAGAAGCTTCACCGGTATGCCCAAGCTCCGACTCATGGCGGATTTCTCCCGCTTTCTTTACTTCTCCAAAAACCTAACGTTGCTGGTTAGAGGAGAGTGCAGCTTCTTCTACTGTGACAGAGTGTGAACAAATGTTTAACCAATATGATCAAACGGTTCTTAGGGCAAATTCTTGCTGGTTCTTGGCCGGTGGATCAATTCTGATCCAACGGTTCTTGTTTACCTGTGTTATATGATGGGTACGCTTTTCTTTTCCTTTTTTTTTCTTTGGGAAGTTTCATCTGGTAATTTAACTTCACTACCAAAATTTTCCGAGACTTTGCAATTGAGTCACCAAATTTCTAAAGTTTCTTATAACACCCACGGGAAGTATAAGGATTAGACTGAATATGTTGTTGTATAATGCAAGTGGAAAAATGAGGAACGAAAGTGAAGATTTGACTCTAAATTGGACATAAAAAGTTTAACAGGATAGGGGTTTGTAAAAATTGAATTGACCGATAAATTGAATTAAAAAAAATGTTATTGGTTTATTGTTTTTGGGTTAATGATTTTTTAATGATTTTATAAAATAAAAAAATCGGGTTATCAGTTCGATTTGTTTTAATATTGAGTTATTGGGTAAACTCATTACTTAATAAGACTGTTGTAATTTACTATTTTCCCTCTACATAAATATTAAATATTAAACTTAGTACCATACTAGTTACTATCTTTATTTTTTAGCCTTCAGTTCACTCTTCACAATGACTTTGAATTCACAATTTCACATTATACGAAACGCCAAAATCCTAAATAAGAACTTTATTCCTCTTAATATCTCTGTTGCATTTATATGGTTCTTTTCATGTTAGTTATTACTATGACCATTCTATAAGTTACATTATTATATTGTCGCATCAAATTGTTGGAGAATTATATATTATTTTATAAGAGTTTTCTTATTGGTTGAATCAAATACCAAATCGTTAAGGACCAAAATTGATAAATCAATTAAAATTATCTTATTGAATTGATTATTAATTTAACATATTAAAAATCGAAAACCGATAAATCTAATTGATAATACATAAAATCAAACCAAATCGACTAATACACAAGAAGATATCTCACAATTTTAGAAAGTTGTCATATTTAATAAATTCTAATCTTAGTTCGTTATGCCCGTGGATAATTATTTGTGTTAAAAATCATAAATCTCGATATTAAAAATTATAAATATCAGAATAAATTTAAAAATCTACATAAATTGAACCTCAAAAAATTGCATCAAACTTCAAAATATAAATTAAAATAATAAAAATTGTAAAATCTAAAAATTGCATCTTCGGATATGAGTTAAAATTAAATTACTTTTTCTTTTCAAAACTTTTATTAAATCTAATAATTAGTGTTTGTGAAATATTTTAAGAAAAAATGAGAGAACATTTTTGACAAATTACAATGAATTAAAATTCTATAAAAATATTTAAGAGGTTATTTTTACGTGCCCAAATGTAAGGGACCATTTTCTCTCTAAAGAGAGATTTGATGATATTTTAACAAATCGGAATTGAGAAATTATCGGACAAGCGGAGCTGGCAATTCCAGCGAGAGCGAGTGAAACTATTCCGCCTCGAAAAATTTCGCCGGAAAGTGGGCGTAATCGGCCGGCTTCCCCCCTGCATGTGTACAGATGAAAGTCGCTAAGAGCAACTACTTCTTTTCATCTTTTTGCTTCAATTTCCTTTTCACGATCATTCTTCTGGCATTGAATCCAGTTCTAAGCATCCGATTTCCAGATCGGATCCCGGAGGTTCCACAGGATGCCTCTAATCAGCCATTACAAACTGCAGTTTTCTCTCTCGGAAGCTTCTGGAGATCGGAAGCGTCATTTGGCTGCTTAAACGGAATCGTAAGAACCACCGTCGGTTATTCTGGTGGTTCAAAAGCCAATCCCGAGTACAGAAATTTGGGCGACCACGCTGAATCTGTACAGGTATTTGTTTGATCTCTTTCCTTTTGTAGACTAAGAACTGAAATTGATTGCCCCATCATAATTGTGCCTTAATCGCCTGTAATTGACATTACTCTAATGTAATGTGTTCGCCAGCTTTTCTTTTAAAAGCCTTTGCTGCGATCTGTTGGAACATTTTCAGCTATGTTGACTCCATTGCGAAAAGAAAAATTGACAGTTACAATTAGGTTTTCGGGTAGACCGTAGACCAAACCAGTGCCTTGTATCTTCGTTATGTACATAAATACTACTAGTAGTTAATTTTCGGTAGAAAAAAGTATTGTGGAAGCATCTCTGGTTATAAAGTGGAGTATGGAAGTTATTGTGTATGATTACCAATGACCATCTTTGAAGAAAGACTAGGCTATAGGGAGTATAAACTTTTTGTGGTTATACAATAAACTAGAGTATGCCGAATCCAGGAGCAAGTTTGATCAAAATTTAGTCGCAAAGATGTATATGAGGGACAAATTGCTAACAGCTTGAATTGCACTTTCTATGAAATGATAGGAGTGACATTAGCTGAGGTGGGAAATGAGCAAACAGCACTCTAATCAGTGGTTATCTAATCCAAACAATATGATAGAAGAGTCAGCTAATACATATCTTACTCATTTTTACTGTCTAGCTGAGTTAACACAAGCTAAAGTGCTAAACCTAATTAATATCTCAATGACCGGTTAGTCCCATTCTAATTTGTAGTTGCAGACCTTTTGTCTTTGTCTTGTATAATTGCAATGTGAATGGAGGGGTTACAGTAACATGCTAGCATATTGTTCACATGCTACTTTCCGAACGGAATGAACATGAAGGTATAGGTTTAAATGTTATTCCAAGTGCTTTAATTGAAATTCCCCTGTTTCTGTCCATGTCATGTGTGTACTAGATATGATATCGTTTTGTGCCTTTTTGGATTTGATATATATCTTGTCGGATTTTTTCTTATAGCTTTTAGTTGCTGCTACATATACTTTTGAAATCTAATTCTTTGAGTTTTGTGGATAGTGGTTGATGTAATCTTGTTTTACAGTTTCCATTTCGTTGACATTCTAGTCTTGCCTGAAAATGTTTTAGGTTCTGAATGAGCTTTCCCGTCCCTTGTCTGGAGTAATTAAATGTATACCCATGGTTTGTTCCCGATTACTTCAAATAAATGGATTATAGATTGAGTGGCATTTTAAAATTTTCTTATCTTGAATTTTACATTAAAAAAATTTGAATGTTTCATTTATCTCCTATTCAACTTGTTCAATGTACTAAATTTAATTTCTTGTAGGTCGAGTATGACCCCCGAGTACTTGGTTTCAGACAACTATTGGAGGTCTTCTGGGCTAGCCATGATTCCAGGCAAGTCTTTGGGCAAGGTCCTGATGTGGGTAACCAGTACAGGTATGATCCTTGACTTCAACCTGGGTTCCTTTTTTACTTGAGACTGAAGACAAACGTATGAAGAGCAATGTTATAAATCTGCCTAGTGCAGGTCTATTATTTTCACAAGCGGCACTGAGGAATCCAGATTGGCTGCTGTTAGCAAAGAAAGAGAACAATCAAAGTCAAAGAGCAGCGTTGTTATCACTCAAATTCAACAGCTTGAAGCTTTTTATCCTGCAGAGCCTGAACATCAGGTCTAGTATCCATAACTACATTATGCTGATACTAATCATAATTTCTAAGGGGTTTAGTACTGAATGTTTGTTGCACTTCCTTTCGTTATCAAAAAAAGGGTTTAGTACTGAAGTTTCCTGCCATGGTTGATTCTTACCTCCATAAAATTCATAGAGTTATACATGGTGGGGATTCAGGAGATTCCATTGATGCAATGCCTCTCTTGACAGTTCAGATGCAAAGGGGAAGAAATAGAATGGGTTTTATCTGGAGTGATATGTACACATATATTTGCTCAAGTGTAACTGAAAAATCCTTGAGTGTCAGCTGGCACGTGGTCTGGAATTCCGTGGCAAATGGGCCCATCTCTTTACCTCTCTCCACTTAAGTATAAAACTTGTGTGCAATAAGGTTCCCACCTCGTGACGTCTGCCTAAACCACACATCACAAGTTGACTCTCACGACTAGACCAAAACCCTGGTACTGTTATTTTTGGAGTTTATGAGGATTGCAAAAAAAATGTATTGTGCCTTTAGGAAGAATTATATGAGGTAAGCAGGAAACAGAAACATCTGAACGGAACCCTTCGGGGTGGCCCAGTGGTTTGAGCTTGGGACTTCCATGTTGGAGGTCTCAAGTTCGAAACCCCTTGCTAGCGAAAGCAAGGGGTTTACCTTCTGGGTCGAGCTCGTCGCACTAGAATCTTTCTTGTATTCCTATATATTCTATTTTTTTCTTCTCCATTCCATCCAATATCTAAGAAACTTGAGAATCTATGAGTACTTCCTTTGAAATGGAACGGTTAAAAATGTACATCTGGTCTGCTAGAAGAGTGTCACAATGCCAATCAGAAATAGGGGTTTGGACATTGGGAGACTAGCTATTTTCAATTGGATGAATTCTTGAGCTCTATTGGATAAATCAACATAGAGATTTGTTTTCCAGATGACGTCAAATCATCATCAGTTATGAGTGTGTAAAAGCGATTATGTAGATAAGCTTTATCCTGATTCGTAGGGTTCTTAATAAAAAATTGGAATCAAGAATCATATATTATTCTGGCTGGAGTCTCATTTGACGACTCTTCCTTAAACCATGGAATTTCCCCTTTTATCCGTTTCCAATGTGAACAAAGGTCATGACTGCAGTCTCTTTGGAACATCCAACAAAAAATGTGAATGAAGTAAGAAGATTCCATTAATAAGGCATCAAGAAGATGCAATACATGCAAAAGAGATGTAGTTGGCTCACTACATGAGTAAACTATGCCAAGACCATGGTTCTAACCAAGTAAAAAAAAAATTAACAATTATACTTACAGGGGTTAGGGTGCTCTAGTTAGAAGAGCTAACTAATCATCTAGGGAAATGAAAGTATATTTATAATAGAATACTTGTGTATTTAACCCTATCTTGGTGTATCTTAATAAAATATTTGATTTATAACAGATAAATGGTTCAAGGAAAATTTTTAGGGACTTGCACCATATTGACCTATTTCCCTGTTCTCATGTTATTTTGATCCTTTATTCTAACCACCAAGGAATTTGGTACCCAGATTGCTTTAAAAGTTGGGATAAAAAAATCTAAGCGGGCTAGATGATGTGGTATATAGACAATATTTATTGCAATTTTTCTTTCATGTGAAAGCAAAGCAAATGGGAAACATGTTTGTCTATTTAGGGGAAATCTTTTTGTGAGGAACTGCCAAAATGTTAACACTCAGAAAAAGTTGCTATAGGACTACAGGAGAACCAAAAAGGAAAAAGAAATTGTAGGTTACCTTTTCTTTTCTTTTTTTAATAAGGTACAAAGTACAAACAACATACTCATACTCAGTGTAATACCACAAGTGGGTTTGGACTTCTTTGATTAGGTAAATAATTTTATTGATGATGGGAAATCTCCCGTAGACGAGCAGTTTACCAAATGGTAGAGAATCTACATCAAACCATGATTCTTTACAGATGATACCCACTCTTCTTTACTAATTGAAAAAACTCATGGGTGCACCAAAAAGAAACTAGTTTTTCTCTTCCCCATCAAAGGCTCTCCTATCTCTTCCCTCCATTGCTCTTCAACAAAGATTCACTACTGGCACCAAATGTGTCTCTAAACTTTTAGTTTACTGGACCATTTGGTTTCGCAGTTTGTTACAACATTTAGATTTTTAGTCACTTGGAAAAGAAAGACCTTTTCTTGCCAAACGTTTATTTCTTTAATTATTTTTTAGGAGTGAAATCAGGAAACGAGAAAAATTATTTCTCTGAAATAGAAGACCCAGAACTTCCCCAGAAACAGATCCACCTTGATTTTGTGATTTATCATTTATTGATTCACAAATAATGTGGCCTTTTTTTTTCCTCATGTTTATATAAATTCTTCTTTTTTATTCGACTGTCATTGCTCCAATGATCATTTGAAGTACATGACTGACAAATCACTACTGTCCATTTTTCAGAAATTTGAGCTCAAGCGGAACCCCTTCCTACTTCAATTGATGGGAAACTTGCCTGAGGAGGAGCTTGAGAGATCAACACTGGCTACAAAACTAAATGGCTATGCAGCAGAGCTTTGTTCATCAAGAATCCAAAAGCGGATTGATGCAAAGATCAATGATATTATCAAGAAAGGTTGGCCCATTCTCAAAGAAGTTTAGGTATACATCTTAAGGTTATATGAGATCCTGCAGACCTTTGTTAATGTGTAGAAACTGAGAGTTTCCTTTGCTGAAGTAATGTCTTGCAGATGACAGAATACCTTCATGCAAATTCATCCTACACTATAGATTCTGAAGTCTGAATAGCGAGCAGAGACCTTTTTACAGAGATTAATCAAAATTTGTTTGTACAATCAGAATAGGTTGATTGGAGTAGACTAAGCAGATACGTTTTTTGGCGGGGATTAATCAAAATTTTTTGTACTATCTGACTGTTCTGTATAGGTAAATTGCACCAAAACTGAATATTATTGTGATACAAGGCTGTGGGACCTTAAAATCATGTTGTTGTAGCACTTTATAATTCATGTATGCTTGGCTACCCCGTTTTCATGTTGTAGTAGTTGCAATTTGCAAATACATATACTACTATTTATCTACAATCAGCACCACATTTAGCTGATTGGATTTTTCTTTTTATAAATTTGACCAGTTTTCGGAGGGTTTAAGAATTTAACAGATGTTAAATGTTCTTTTTACCTGTCTTAAAACTGCTGGCTAACGAAATGCTGTAGAAGTTAAGATTTGATTGTCCGTAGATGAACAGAACCAGCAGCAGAGAGATTATTCTAGTAGAAAAGTTGAATCAATTCTGTCAAACCGATTTACCAGTTCGTTTACTTATTCTCTGTGTTTACTTCTTTTATGTGACAACTGGAAAGGAATACGAGGGAATTTATAAGTGCTTCTATTTATTCAGGTTTTATGAAGTAGCAATTCTGTCAAAACCTGTCACAAATCCATAGCTTAGAATCTGTCAAATCTTTAACGTCCCAAATATTCGGTTGAAACTTTGCTTTTTGCTAGATAAGACGAATTCAAAACTTGAAATTTATGATTTTCAAATCCATAGCTTAGAATCTGTCAAATCTTTAACGTCCCAAATATTCGGTTGAAACTTTGCTTTTTGCTAGATAAGATGAATTCAAAACTTGAAATTTATGATTTTCAATAATTTCAAATAAAAATGAAAAATACCTTAAGTATGTATCAAGGGGAAACAAACCTCTTTAGTCTTTACAAAAAGGCAAGCTAAGTTTAAGTGAGTTCCTTCCCTATAACCGGATCAATTGATTAGCTTGTTAGTAGATTCTCAATAAATATTCTTTTTATATATATTTAATAGATTTCTCAATATAAATGTAAAGTTTGCACAAAAATCATTCCCGAAAACCCTAACCTCGGCTTGCCTAGTGCATGTTACCTTTTCTGTGTGATTTGTGAGTTATTACATAGGAGTGGGATTTTACCTTACAACGGCGGATTTTCCTTGTCATAAAAAAAAAATCCTAAACCTAACCCGATAGCCTAGATTCACAGGCTTGGCCGCCATGCTTAAACTGTACCCGAAAACCCTAACCTCGTTCTTATCGCTCCGGATTCAGATCTATATGACCTCCGGGCGGTAGTAAAGTAAATCTCTTCCGTAGAAGCAGGTAGTAACATAACCTTTAAGAATTTGTTCAAGGGAGGACCCTCTGATCTATCAATGGAAAGATCTCCATGTGTGGCATGATAAGGAATCCTAGAAAAGATCGATTGAGACTCCTTTCACGGTCCCACAAAGATCTCTACATATTTGTCCAGGCATGGCTCGCCTGTCTGTTGCTAGGTTCGGAAATGGCGCCGGGTGAGGGCGCCGCTATGCCCCTTAATATATCGAATGGTCTTTCGACCTTCGTTTGATTCCGATAGCCTAGATCGTTTGGCCTTCATGTGTTAAATTGTGTGATTTGCGAGTTATTACATAGGAGCAAGATTTTACCTTACAGCGGCCCCTGATTTTCCTTGTCATAAAAAAAACAACAAACCTAACCCGATAGCCTAGATCCGCAGGCTTGGACGCCATGCTTAAACTGTTACCGAAAACCCTAACCCGGTTGCCTAGATCCGCCGGCTTGGCCTTCATGTTTAAATTGTTCCCGAAAACCCTTACCCAATACCCTAGATCCACCGATTTCGCCATTCACGCTTAAACTGTTCCCGAAAACCCTTACCTGATACCCGAGATCCACCGGCTAGGCCATGCGTACTTAAATTGTTCTCGAAAACCCTAACCCGATACCCTAGATCCGCCGCTGCCATTAAGTATGATGGCCAAGCGACTTTGCAGATCTGAATCAACTGCAGTTCTTGCATATTGCGGTGAGCTATTTACTAGTTTCGTCGGTGCCTTATCGGTGATCCAACTTCTTTATTTCTCCAGAAAAGGGGCATCAAGTTGCCATATAAGCATTCAAAATCTGAAGGGATCTGAGCAAACCCAAGTTTCTCCTAAAGTACCTGTTAGTTACAGCTCTGTTCCCCAGTATACGCCTACATTTAAAAATATCGGCACTCAGACTGAAATTTTTCCAGACCAACCAACTAATGAAAACCATGAGCCCAAGTATCGAACAATATGCGAAAACCAGAATATTCCCCAGCTCAAGTTTCAAGTTTCAAGTTTCTGGAATTCAGAGTTTGTAGGAAATTGTGGCAAGCCATTATTAGTAACATTTCTCACTTATACATGTATGTAATCATCTCATTATTGTTATTATTCGCTAGTACAATTTTCACTGCCTTCAAAGAATTTAATACACTTAATTTGTTCTATCAAATGCTTCCATACCTTATTAATTCCCACTGAATCATATTATAAATCAAATTATCATCTTAAATTCATTGTTGATATCAACAGTACATCACTTTTATGTTTTCGTTTTTAAAGTGCGGGAGGGTTATTGCCTATACCATATTGCCATTGCAATTAGGAGAGCAAACAATGATTTCAAAAAAACTTGTCGGAATAGAAATATTGTCAAGGCAAAACAATGCTTCATCCAAGTTCAAAGTTTCAAAGGAAAACTCCTTCCAAGTTTTTCAGATAAATTCTAAAGTTTTAAAAGTCTGCGTTTCAAAATTTCCCTCAAGGGAAAGGCAAAACAGAGTGCTTTTGTTTAAACAGCGGTGCAACTGCCTTTGTCACTAGTTTCCTGTATATATATATATATATATAAAAACAGCCTCTTTGAGTCATGTCATATTAATGTTCTCCACTTTACTTCAGTCTCTTCGAATCCCGACCTTCCGATCTCCCCCCAGACCTCTTTTTACCAGATATATCATGCAGGAAACGACAATAGGAACCACTATGGCATCCCTTAGGTTTATTAAAGAAAACACAAGGTGTCAAGCTGCGCGGAATTGGTTTTTGGTTCTTTAACAAACCTGCCCCCCGTGGAGTACCATGAGGATTCGTATTTTGTAAGCTTTCATCAACCACATGCTCACTTTTTTCTCCACGTTGCTTGATCAGGGACTTGCAGTAATTGATGATATCCTTGTGAAGAGGGGTATGACTAGTCATCGAGGAGGAAGGGGATGTATGGCCAACATTTGGTGAAAGAGACAGCTTAGGCTGCAAGCTGGTAGGACCATATCTAGAAACCAACTCAGAATTAACTAAGGGCTTTCCTCCTGCATTGTCAGGTACTCCATATTTGCTAATCAGTTTCTTAATATTTTCCAGATCAAGGTCTGAAGTGGAGTAGGCTAGTGACTTACTCTCTCTAATGTTTGCAGTTTCTACCTGAGGAGGGGTCCCTTGTTCATTAACCAAATCACTTTTCACAGATGTTTCAGGCTTCGTCATTGTCAAAGGCACAGATTTTTCCATTGGCTTTGGCCCAAAACTTTGTCCAGATCCTGCATGGGGAGCTTGGCATTCATTAATGGGTTTGTTAATTACCTTATCCGGTTTTGTCCTGGGCAAGGGAACCAGTAGATCCACTGGCCTAGACATGGCAGCATTGAGAGAAACAGCTACTGCAGCAGCAGTTGCAACATTGGTATTCATGCCACGTTCATTCATCAACTTTGGTATTTCTTCTGGGTTGAGGAGAAGCCTAACCAATAAGTTGGTATCGATCCAACTACCCTGCTCTTGACTTTTTGCAAGAGCAGCTACAGCTGTGGCTACATCAACTGTCAAATCACGCGTGGATGGAGATTCGGTGACAGGGTTGTGCTTAGCAGGTGCCATTCCAGAAACTTGAGACTTGAGCTGGGGAATATTCTGGTTTTCACATGTTGTTCGATACTTGGGCTCATGGTTTTCATTAGCTGGTTGGTCTGGAAAAGTTTCAGTCTGAGTGCCGATATTTTTTAATGTAGGCCTATACTGAGGAACAGAGTTGTAACTAACAGGTAGTTTAGGAGAAACTTGGGTTTGCTCAGATCCCTTCAGATTTTGATATCTTGAATGATATGGTGGAGTAGATTGCACATTAAAAGGGGATCTTTTAGAAAAAGGAGAGTTTCTCGGAGGTTTTCTGGGATTTGGAAAGGTTGACAAAGACTTTGGAAGCGATGTTCCATTATCAGGTAGCTTTTGAGAAGTAACTATCCTGACAGATGATGTACTGTTAGGTAGACATGCATCTGGCGATTTGCAGCAGATGGTTTGGGCTGGAACTTCTACATCTGCTTCTTCTTCTTCTATAGGAGTGGTTCGGATTACTGGAGTTTGGTCATCATCATAACTTTGTTCCAGGTCAGACAAGTTGTAAGGACTGTATGGAAATTAAATAAGAAAAATAACAGATTAAAACCAAGTAAAATTAAGACAACGAAACCTACAAAACATAAGAAATAATCCAAAAATTACTTACTTTGGAGGAATTGCAGACTTCTTAGGGAAAACCGCCTCAATCACCCTCCTTTTCCTATGCTCCTGCTTACTGGCTTCTTTACTTTCTTCACCAGCAACCACTAGCCATTTCTTATTCAAATGAAACTACAAATAATTAACAATAATAAATGGGGTTATCACAACAATGTGTACAAAAACTATTCAAATAAAGGCAACTCCTATCATCTAAACTTAGATTACCTTGGGAGGGCATTTCCATGTAGCCAAAGATTTGGAAGAAAGTCTCTCTTCTGACTTCTTCAAGCAATCTCTTCTTTCAGATGATGATCTGTTAATGCTTTGGTGTGTCTGCTTTAACTGAGAATGCTGTTGAGATCTGCTGCCAACTTTTGATGGGCAATCCTCTTTTCGATAATGTTTTACCTGTTGAGTGGTAAATTATACAAACTCGTTAAGGAGAAATTTGGAAAAAAACTAAAGCATATCAATGTTCTTGATAAGTAAAACTGAAAGCATCTCAATTTGACATGTCCTTGATACTACACACTTAGAATATCTCCTTGGGAAATGAAATATACACTAACATCACAAATGTAACTCAAGCATTTAGGTGCCTCGATAGCTCAATTAGCAAATCAGATGCATTCAACAACCACTATATTCCAACATAGGTGGTTTAAGCTCCCTCGTCACCGACTGAGGGTTTTCCTCTTTCCGGTCTATACTGTGAGATTTCTTCCTCTTTAGGGGAGGTTCTTTTCTTTTGAAGATTAGCTACCAAAATCTGCAAAATTTCAAATCAATCTAAAATTATCAAGAGTTTTCCTTTGTGGCTTTACTGGGTTACATCAGCGTTTCAACAAACTCCAATTGGAGAGTAAACCCTACAATTCGGATGATGACGGAGGAGATTACCGAACGGCTACATCAATTTATTCTAACAGAGGAAGAAAAGGAGGTTGTAGCTATGAAATTCCAGACATCCAGTCAAGCTTGAAGGAGTGTGAGGTAAGTCTTTTTGGTAAAGTGATATCGGATAAAAAGGTTAACTGTCACGGAATCAAGAACACTATACCTTTGGCTTGGGGAAACCCAGTAGGATTGAAAATAAAGGAAATAGGATATAATTTTTTTCAGTTTAGTTTTAAGGATAAGGAAAGTATGGACAGCATAAGATTGGGTACACCATGGTTATATGATAGATACCTCCTTAATGCTCATCCTTGGGAACTACGATTGAAGAGCGATTCCGTAGTGTTTAATGAATGTAATATGTGGGTTCAAGTTTGGAACGTCCCCTTACACCGGATGTCAGGGGACGTTGGGCGCAAAATAGGGCAAGCGTTGGGAGGAACTATTGCTGTTGTAATCCCTGGAAATGGGAGCAAGGAGGGACGATAAACGAGACTTAAGGTCATGATGAATATCTCCAAGCCACTGCCTAGAGGTAAATTAATCAACTTAAGAGGGGATACTACATGGGTTGAACTACGATATGAGAATCTTCCTTGTGTTTGTTTCTATTGCGGTATACTAGGACTCAATGAGAAAACTTGTGTCCAAAGAGCCAAACATATACGATCAGACACACTAAAAAAGGATCAATTTGGGGCATGGCTAAAAGCAGAGAATCGTGTGGCTTCCGCAGATTATCAGAGACATAAAGGAGTACATAGTACCGAGGGGCATAATCTGATGAAAAATAAAAATTCCAAATTGATTGAGAGGAAAAGAGATGTAGGAACTGGAAAAAGCTTGATACACATACAAGAAGGAGTTGACTTGACTAATACACAGATAGGTATAAAGAAAGATAATGCCCATAAATTATGTCAAAATGAATGCAAAGAAACTGCAGGTCTTAAGGGAACTGACGAGGATTCCTTGCACAGAAAAAATCAAACCAATTGCAGCCTATGGAGATAGCAACTTATGAATCAGAAGAGGGAACTTCTGTTGCTAATAAAACCCAAATTTTGGATATTGGATTGGGGGAGGAGGATAAGTGCTCAAAACTACCACATGATAAGAATACATATGACGCCACAACAAATGAAAATGAAGATGCTGCCCAGATGAATACAAAAGATCTAACAGAAAACATTAACCAGGGTATCATAATCGCTAATCAAATCGGAGGCCATAAAGGAATCAATACCATACAAGCTGGAACAAAAGATCAGGTATGTACTTTTGCTCTTGAAGGTTATTCTGAGTGCTTATCTCAGTCGTTAGCATTTGAACATTGTAATGAATATAATAAGTTTAAGTAACTAAGGAATGACAATCAGAATGAAGGGAAAAAAAGGATAAACTGGAAACAGAGGGCTAGACTAGTTGGTGTTTCTAATAGTTTAAATAAGGATACAAAATGAAAGATTGTTAACGGAAATTATGGTGAGCTTTTTATTATAGAGGAAGGAATACAAGCTACAGGGGATAAACGAAAGAATGGTAATGCTTTAAGTATTGATATAGCAACAAAAAACAATAAAATCATGGCGGAGCGAGAGGCCAGCCCTAAATGGCTTCCCTCTTCACAATGAGGGCTATGGTGTGGAATTGTCGAGGCCTGGTGGGATCCTTGACAGTTCCCTTTTTGAAGGAGACAATGCGTCTTCACTCTCCAAGTATGATTTTCTTAAGTGAAACAAAAATTAGAGAAGGCACGGTTAAGAGGGTACAAAGACAAGTAAATATGGTGCACACTGTAACTGTGGAGCCGATGGGATTATTAGAAGGTCTAGCTTTATTTTGGAATGACACTATCCAGGTATGTGAATCACATTCTTCTCCTTTTATATCGCAACTTTGATACAAGATGGCTTAGCTGATTGCAAATATTGGTGTATATTTGTGCATCTACGTACAGATAGAGTCACTCGTAAATATCAGATGCAAAAATTAGTTAAAAAATGCATAGATTGGGGTGCTTTGTGGGTCATAGCTGGTGACTTTAATGATATTATTGATGGATCGGAAAGACAAGGAGGAAGAAGTAGAGATACTTGGACCTTTAGAGACTTTAAGAATTTTATATGGAACTTAGGTGCAATTGACTTAGGTTATAAAGGAAAACCTTGGACATGGTGGTGTTGCAGGGAAAATGAGGGTATAATCCAGGAAAGGCTAGATCGTGTCTTAGTCTCTCCTAATTGGAAAATTAAATTCGAGAATGCGAATGTGCAACATATTGAAACTGAGGCATCAGATCATTCTTCCTTGATGTTGTCTTCTGATGCGGAACCAATTAGGAAGAAAAAACGGTTTTGCTTTGATAGAAGGTGGATTGAGCATGAAGGAGTTCAGAATATTATTTCAAAAGCTTGGTCGTATGATTGTAATGGCTTTGAGCAATCTCGAGTTAGCTTTAAAATCATTACATTATCGTAGATCTTTGTTAGCTTGGCTAAGGGGGGGTGGGGGGTAATGGTAATGCAAGAAAGAGAATTATTGGCATTAAGGGAAAGATTACAGCCCTTAGGAACACTAGTAATTTTGACTGGAGTAAATTAAGGTTACTGAAAAGGGAACTAAGCAAAGCCTATAACGATGAGGAAACCTTTTGAAAACAGAAGTCTAGAGCTTTATGGTTGCTTGAAGGGGATAAAAATACTTAATACTTTCACATGGCAACCTTGCAAAGAAGAAATAGAAATATGATAAAAGGTTTCCAGACATCTGATGGGAGGTGGGTGGTAGACCAAACTGATATAATCCAAGAAGTTGAGCAATATTATAACAATTTATTCTCTACATCTAACCCGACAGACTTGGACTGTATTTTGAATCATGTTTAATTAAGGAAGTTGATGATGAGGAAATAAAGAATGCGGTGTTTGCGATGTATCCTCTTGAAGCACCAGGTGTTGAAGGTGTTGATGGTATGACTCCTTTATTTTTTCAAACGTATTGGAATATCTTATCAAAGGAAATCTGTTATGCTGTTAAAAGTTTCTTTAGTACAGGATATCTACTTCCTACATGGAACCATACTTTAATAACTCTAGTCCCCAAAGTTAAAAGCCCCATCTTAGTTTTGCAGTTTAGACCTGTAAGTTTATGTTCTACCTTGTACAAGATTTTTGCAAAAATTCTGGCGGCAAGAATGAAATGTGTTCTAACTAAGGTGATATCCCCTACTCAAGTGGCTTTCATCGGTCATAGACAAATAACTGACAATGCTACTTTAGCTCATGAATTTATGCAGGTTTTAAGAAACAAACGCAGATGTAGGCAAAAATATATGGCTATGAAATTGGATATGTCGAGAGCCTATTACAGAGTCGAATGGATTTATTTACAAGAAATGCTTTTACAAATGGGTTTCCATAAATGATTTGTCAAATGGATAATGCAATGCATCTCTACACCTGCTTATAGTTTTAATATAAATGAGGAGATAGTTAGATCGGTTAAACCTACCAGAGGGATAAGACAGGGGGATCCACTATCACCATATTTATTTTTAATATGTGCTGAAGGTTTATCTACCTTGTTGAACATATTCGAGGAACAAAATGAAATCCAAGGGCTAAAGTTGAATAGACATGGGCCGAGCATGACTCATTTATTTTTTGCTGATGACTCATTTATATTTTGTTCAACTAACAATCAAAATGCAAGTTGTGTAGCCAATATCTTAAAGAAATATGAACGATGCTCTGGGCAAGTGGTTAATCTAAATAAATCAGCTATCTGTTTTAGTAAAAAATTGAGAGAGGAGGAAAAAGTTGAGATATCCTTGTTGCTTGGACAATGACAAAGAAATGACATGGGTATGTATTTAGGCTTACCGGTTGTTGTGGGATGTTCCAAGAAAAGGATGCTAGAGTTTATAACAGAAAGAGTCAAGACGAAAATAAAAGGACGGAAGGGAAAATTTTAAAGTACTGGAGAAAAGAAATTATGCTTAAGTCCGTACTAGCAGCGATCCCTACATATGCTTTGTCTTGTTTCGAGCTCCCTGATGGTCTGTGCAAGGAAATTACATCCCCCTTTTCAAATTTTTGGTGGGGACAAACAGAGGAGAAAAGAAAGATGCATTTTGAGAAATGGGATAGATTATGTGACTCTAAATCAATAGGAGGATTAGGCTTTAGAGATCTAAAAACTTTTAATATGGCTCTATTAGCTAAGCAAGCTTGGCAAATTCTATCGCAACCAGATTCTTTAATAGCAAGAGTTCTTAAAAGCAAATATTTTCCAAACTCAACCTTTCTTAAAGCTTCAACATCATCTTCTGGTTCTTGGATATGGAAGAGTATTTTGTGGGGAAGAAATCTTTTGACTAAAGGATTAAAGGATTTCTGATGGGAAAAATATTAATGTTTGGATTGACCCTTGGATACCAAATAATAATGGCTTCATCCCTAAGAGTATCCATGGGCATATAATTTAGATTTAGTAGTATCTGATTCAATTGATAAGAATGTGCACTCATGGGAAATACAAGAGCTAAATCCATTGTTTGAAGCTGAAGATGTTAATGTTATATTGTCTATCCCAATTTCTATTGCAGGTTCTAATGATAGGTTAATATGGCACCATACAAAAACAAGAAACTATGAAGTTAAGTCAGGTTACTACATCGCAAAGGATTTGATCGGTAAGACATTGAAAAATTCGGAAGCTCAAGCGAGTTGTCACTCTTTTCCAAAATGTTTTTGGGACTTCCTGTGGAAGTTGGGAGTTAAAAATAAGCTTAAACACTTTTTGAGAAAATGTGTACTCAACTCTTTACCCATCCATATTAATTTAGCAAAAAGACTACACAATGTAGATGAGACTTGTAAGATTTGTGGTCTTGGACTTGAAGATATAGAACATATGTTATTCAAAGGTCCTCGGTCTCAACTTGTGTGGAAGCAATGTCCTATAAATTGGCCTGATATAGGAAATATTACTGATTTTTCTTTCTGGTGGTATGACTTGTTCTTAAATACCAAATCTTTTTCTGAATCTATTGACTTGTTAAACTTGAGCGGTAACATTATGTGGCAAATAGTTGGTTGTTTAATCCGGAAAGGTTAGAACCAAGAGATATTGTTTCTAGATCTATGTTGGAGTATGAAGAATATAAAGAGTTACTAACAAAAAATCTTTCTTGTTCCTCTATAAATCATCCTATGATTAAACTAACAAAATTGCAAGATGGCATTTTATTGTTTACAGATGCGAGGATTGCAGAATGATGATGGAGGGTTAAGTATCGGTATTGTGGCTTTGGATAGCCTTGGGAACATGCTTCATGCCCATGGATCCCCAATCCAATTTGTTAGGAAAGTCATGACTGATAAAGCAATTGCTATTGGGAAAGCTCTTGAATATGCTATCATTAAGGGATGAAAGAGAGTGAAGATTTTATCTGATGCTAAAAATGTTGTTGATATGATTCAGAAACGAGTAACAACTTCATGGGAGATTGAAGTGTTGTGTGAAGACATTTGGAAGCTTTCAAGAATGTTCAATCATGTAGAATTTATATATATTTCTAGATCTATGAACAAAATAGTTGATAGTTTAGCTAGATACTCCATCTCTTTGATGAAGGAAGTCTCTTGGGAGAAGTTTTTCCAAGTTGGATCATCCAGGATGCGAAAGATATGGTTAAACTATGTATTCCGTTGATGCAATAATAAAAGGGGTTTTGTTTTGGAGGAAAAAAAAACAACCACTAATCCTTTTGAAGAAGGATTAGAATAGGAATTAAAAAAAGACTATTTAGTGAATAATGATATCTCAAAGGTCTAAGTTGAGTAATTTTATTGATACAAAACAAAATTCAATGACTTTACCATATATATTCCCAAAGCTGAGTGATCTTTAAAAATATCATCTCCTGAGAGACAAATATTTGAAATAACACTTGTTAAATATTTTAAGTATTAAATCTTCATTTGACATATGCTTTGATAACTTGAGGAAAAAAATTTACAGTTGTTTCTATCAAAATGAGTTGGATTGGTTATGAACGCCATGATTTACTATAAGTAGCTACTAGGCCATAAATTTGTTTTCGACATATTTAAATATTTTGGGATTTAATTATGTTTATCCAGATTGGCTTCAGATAAATTTTGATTGTCATCTTGAAACTACACTTGTCTGTGTATACGTAAACTCTACCTAATAGGGTTGAGTCGATTCGTGCAACACTACGCGGAGATGACTTGAACATGAGCAAGTAGGTTCTATGATATTTGTCAAAAAGTTGATCACATAGTTGGCCTTGGATATTGTGTTGGTATTAGTATGTTACTCCCCAATAAAGGTACAAAAGATTTGAATATGTTTAGATCTAAGCAGCCGAAAATGATTCTTATGATTCAATTCAATTGAAATGGGATTTAATGATTTTATTTAAATTATCTTGTGAATGGAATTGAAAGTATATAAGGTTGAGTTGAAACAAATTTACACTAGATCCTCCATCTCAAATGTAAAATAAATTATTATTTGACATTTAATGCATTTTGTTCTATGTCCAATAATACTTGCATTGATTTCCTAACAAAGTCGGTTGACAATTCGTTGTGTTTCTTTGTGGTATTCATTCTCGTAAGGCTCTTAGAATCACATCCACCGCTCTCCCTTTGAGTTGAGCCTCCTTTTCAGTCGGTCTTGGTTAGTTCCACTTCTTTGCAGGATAATAACACTAGTAGTTATCCTAACTTTTAGTAAACCAGAGTCAATAATACTTATTTGAGTATTGTTATGGTGTACTCAACCCTCTTTAAGGGCCCCTCTATTTTCCATATTTAAGGATGAGGTGTGGCAATTGATGAGTGGACAAGGCTAAGGTTACTCTTTTCCTGAGATATATGTTGAGGCACCACTTTTATTTTGTGTTAGCTAGTATATGTTCTTTTTTCTTTAATCGGAAATTGTCTCAAGAGTTTATATTTATATTCAATTATATCATTAGAGGCTCTATAGATCGATAGTTGTGTTGGGTTGTAATAATAGAAGTGTACATGACATACATGGAAAAACATATTTATTTTTCCAATGAAATTATTCATGTATAGTTTTAAATTTGAGAACACTTCATGATTAATTTGAGAATGTATAAAAAATTTCAAACGGTTTTTGCGGTTGGTTCAAATGTGGCCGGGGTGCATCATACGGATTTGGTTCGCTCATATAATTAATGTGTAAAATACTAGTCACGTGGATTAAGAACGTGTTAAGTACTCTTTCAACCAAAAGGTCACCCAAAGTTTCTTTTGTCTACATCCAATTGAAGGAACATATAGGGACTCAAAGTTTCAAATAGTTATCTCAAAGGCCATTGCCTCTTTCCCGGTATGTTTCAAATTTTATCAAAATCCTTTTTTTTTTTTTACTCTTTTGAGTTTTGTTCTTGTCTTTTGATAGTATCGAAATCCTTAATTTCCCTTTCTACTTTTTTTCTAGATTCCATCGACTCATTCATAACAGAGGATCCAAACTAGTTAGCATCATTTTTTCCCCAATTCAAACTAACAAAAGAAAATCATAGAATTCTGCAAGCAAATTCATCTGTGTGCACAGACACACATCTATACCAGAAACATAGACCAACCTGAAATTGATCCATAGTCGTATAACTTAAAATGAATAAAAATAAACATCACTCGATGAAGAAATTCTGTGTATACCTGACAAAAATCAGGTCCAGTAGCCCATGAAACCTTCTTCAATTTCTTCAAAGTCATGATGAAACACTCAAAATTCGCCTTTTCAGGTGATTATAACTCTGAAACAGAAACAAAGATCGGAGTTTATCAACAAAAGAGAAGCCGTGAAGAAAACGAAGAATGAAGAGGGATGCGCCGCTGCAGCCTGCGGGAGGGAGTGAGTAAATGTAATTTCAATGTTTGAATTCTGTCTGTCGCAGGAAAAATTCGTTACATGCGTTTTCGTATTTAACCGCCTAACACCTCATTACGTCATGTCTTTTTATTTTTTCATTTAGGGTTAATTAGACCAAAATACCCCTATACTACTACTTAGTTACGGATAGATCCTTTATATATGACCCACTATCAATTATATCTATGTAATTATTATCCTCCGGTTCAATTGTACTTGTCATTTATTTTTAAAATAAATTTTTATTTTTACTTATCACTTTTGACATATCAAAAAAGGACAATAATTATTTTTTTCATGTTTTACTCTCAGCATTAAATACTTATTTTTCAAGACATCAGTTAATAAAGAATAGTTTGGTAAAACATCTATACGAATAATTATTTTTTTAATGGGTGTGTCAAGTCAAATTGTGACAAGTAGAATTGAACGGAGGGAGTAAAAGACAAATTGAAAGTAATTATAAACAATAAGACAGATTTTTTTTAATGAAATTTTAAAAAGAAGATAAATTTTCTTTTCATGTCTGACTAAAAAAAAAAGGGAAGACATTTTTTGAAATATTTATCATTCAAATCTCATAAACAGAAAATCAAAATAAATCATAGCATCTCATATCATATATATCATATATAAAAGAGAATCTTAGGCCCGCCTATGCGGCGCTACCACAAATCAGAATTTCCTTTTAATTTATTTATTTCCAAAACTAACCTTCCCCTTTCATGAAAAGTTGTAACATTTATGAAAAAATGTGATTTTTATGAAAAATTGTGACTTTTATGAAGAGTTGCGCCTTCGGTGAGGAGTTGCGATTTTTGTGAAAAGTTGTGACTTTTATGAAAGGTTGTGACCTTTCCGAAGGGTTGCAACTTTTCCAAATAGTTGTAACCTTTCCGATAAGGCACAATAAACATTTGTTCACACTACCCTTTGTTGTCTATAAATAGAGGGATTTCCTCTCATTTTAAAACAACGAAAATTCCGAACCTCTTCTTCTTCTTCACAATTAAATATTTGTGTATTTTACTCTTGTTGAGTGGATCATTGACACCATTGATTATGTTACAGATCCTGGTATGTATTTTTACAGTCATTAATTTATGTTTATGTTATTGAGGATAAATGATAAGATGTAATAATTTTCATTTCCTTTACATTATTAATGTTTGTTACTAATCTTGTATGTAAGATAATATAATGTTTTAGTTTTAATGACTGATAGGTTTTAAGTATTATTTTATAAATTCCGTGATAGTAAATTCCCGCGCGAAGCGCAAATGCGAATAATTTTACTAGTAAAAGATAAATTAAAAAGAATATAAATTTAAAGTATCCTATAGTCTTTTTTTTTTTAAAGTATCCTATAGTCAATTTTGTTTATAAATAATACTAAATACATCCTGTAGTTTGTAACATAAGTTAACTGTAAATATATATTCCCGCATATTTTAAAAAAAAAGTCTTTTATGTTTGTTAATGTTTTGGCTATGTTAACTGAATAACTGTAAATATATATTCCCGCATATTTTTTTTAAAAAAGTCTTTTATGTTTTTTAATATTTTGGCAAGAAAAAGTGGGATTCCTAGTTAAATAGGAATAGGAAACCAAATTAAAATAGTTTTTTTTTTATAGGTTTTGTTGCAGTATTATAAATAGAGATGGTCAGACAAGGTATATGGAAAGAATTTCGTTGTTTGAAGCCACATTTGAGGACTTACGGGACGTATCAAGATTTTAAAAATAATTTCAAGGATTGATACCAGGGAATTGAGATTGATGAAGAAGAACAACTTTAGCCATCTCTTTTCAATTCCTATCCTCCTCAGATCTGATTTCAATTCATTGAATTAATCGTTCTACAACAAAGCAACAACAAACAAGTATGATCTTGTTTATATTCTTGTTTCATACTATATTGACATACATACATATTTGTTAAATCCAATTGTGTCGTCTATAATCTCATGTTTATAATAATCTTTACAACTATCTTGAAAATCTTTACGCTTTTTTGTTCAATTTGGCGGCATCAACTTAGCTTGTACCAACAGATTAGGTTTTCCTGTAGTATTTGCTTCGGGGAAAAGAAAGGGCTCACAGCATTATTTCTATATGATATAATCGACTTTTGATCAAATCTTGACAAGTTCTTGATTTAAACAATTCTTTTTCTTGATTTACCTTAGTGCAATTCCTCAGACACACATATTTGTTGATTGATGTACATATAAAAGATATGCAATAATGAGAAAAATCAGATAGTGATCTAAGCATTCATCCAAACAAACAATTCACTCTGTACATGTGTGTGCCATGATCCAAGCACTAGTAAAAGTCATGAATTTATCTAATCTACGAATTTAGGGTGAGCAACTGTGCCGAACTTCTCCTTCGGATCCAGTAAGAACACCAAAATTGGACAGTTTAGCCATGGCATGAGCAAACTCTGTCCTAAATATAATGCCATCAACAATAGCGTAATCTGTCACTGCTGCAGCAGTCTTTTCATTAGCCATCAACTGTTGATCAGCAAACAGCAGCCCTCTTCCTCTCATTAAAGTCTTGTAGTAGTGATTATCTAATGATGTCCCAATTGATACACTCAGACCCCTAGCTGTATCTGTATCTTCATCATTCAACATATTGCTGATGGTGTTGTTGTCGTCTGGACACTTCCGCCTCAACTCTTCAACAAAGTCAGGAGGAATTGTTGGATCAGGTAAACCTGTCCCCGTGAAATTATCGAGCCTGGGCCGAATAAATTGACAACCAATCCTCCCAATATTATGTGCGATAAAAGAAGAAAAAATAATAGAATTTCAGAATATGTATATTCCAAAAAAGGTGCAGTGAATGAAGATTAAAGTAGCGGGATTAGAAAGATTACCAAGGAGGGCAACTGTTTCCCACTCATCAAATCCTCTGAGCGACAATAGTCTAAGAGTTTCAATGATATTCCCATTTGGTCGTGGAATTTCAGCCATCGCCTATCAAAAAATGACTCCTTACTGTCCCTTCTGCCTGTACGCACAGGATAATATGGTCGACCAGCCTAAAAAAGGTAGGAAATCAGCATTTGAGAGTGAAGGCGAGATATTAAAGATATAATATGCACCGTATATGAATATTCCCATATTTTCAGAACTGTGTTGTTAACATATGATACCATTGGAAGGTGCAAAATATGCACTACAAGATCGTTTAACGGAACTATGGAAAGATGCAAGTGTATGAGTTACATCTATTTACCAAGCCAGATTCTATTCTCTTAATTAGCTCTTGAAATAGAAAGCACTAAGAGCAAGAAAAAAGAAATCAGCAAAGGAACTTAAGATGCTTGACTATAAGAAACAAAGGTAATGTTACTTGAGGTTTTGTGTTCGACCCTGCTCAGTTTCAAGTTTCAAGTCTTTTTCTGGAAAACTGTAATATAACTGGACTAACTTCATTGAGTTTAGAAATCTGCTTATATATAGTATCTAAGTGCAAGTTCGATTAGCAACCAATAAATGCTTTAATATTGTTGTGAAATTGGATTAATATAAAATTTATGAGTTTGAAAAAATTATTCATTTAATTTGAGATTAACTTAAGCTTCTAGTCTAGTATATCTATAAAAGAGAACCTTAGGTCCGTCTATGTGGCGCCACCACAAACCAGAATTCCCTTTTAATTTATTTATTTACAAAACTATTCTTCCCTTTTCATGAAAAGTTGTGACTTTTATGAAAAATTAAGACTTTATGAAGAGTTGCGACTTTTATGAAAGGTTGTGACATTTCCGAAGGGTTGCAACTTTTCCAAATAGTTGTAACCTTTCCGATAAGGCATAATAAACATTTGTTCACACTACCCTTTGTTGTCTATAAATAAAGGATTTCCTCTCATTTTAAAACAATGAAAATTCCGAACCTCTTCTTCTTTACAATTAAATATTTGTGTACTCTGCTCCTGTTGAGTGGCTCACTGACACCATTGCTTATGTTACAAATCCTGTTATGTATTTTTACAGTCATTAATTTATGCTTATGTTATTAAGGATAAATGATAAGATGTAATAATTTTCATTATCCTTTACATTATTAATGACGGATAGATTTTAAGTATTATTTTATAAATTCCATGATATTAAATTCCCGCATGATGCGTGGATAATTTTACTACTATATATATATATATATTAACAAATCACTATTGTCCATTTTTCAGAAATTTGAGCTTAAGTGCTACCCCTTTCTAGTTCAATTTATGAATTCCCAATAATTACAAATTTAAAAGCAAAACTTCTTTATATGTGTCCAAGGCGAATCGAACCCCATACAAAAAGGTAAGCTAACTATAAGTGTCTTCTTCAATAATAACACGGGACCAACTGACTGCTTTGTTAGTAAGTTCTCAACAAATATTTATTATATATTTAATAGATTTCTCAGTATAAATATAATGTTTGCCCAAAAGTTATTCCTGAAAACCCTAACCTGATACCCCAGATCCGCCGTGGCCTTTAAGTAGGCAAGGTCAAGCTACTTTGCAGCTCTGAATCAAATGTAGTTCATTGCATTTTTCGGTGTAACCTGTTTTTTTATGTGTCAGGTTAGCTAATTACTAGTTGCATTTTGACATTATCAATTATCTGACTTCTTTATATGTCCAGAACAAATATGCAAGTTTTTACGCAATCATATGAATCTATGCAATTTGTTTCGAAAGCTATGCTGGATCTATCTCTTTCTCGTTTGAATTGTCAACCCTAGTCCTAATCAGTAATGAATCCCCGTTTTTTCTGATCCAGTTCCTCCACAAAGGCTGATCTATCTCTTTCTCATTTGATTTGCAGATCAAATTTGATTCAGGCATGTTCTGGTCCTGACTCAGGTTAACCCAATTGGTCTCAATACTAAGAAAAATATCAACAAGGAAAGCAAAATATGAGCAGAGCAATTGTCCTACATGATTGGTCTCAATACTAAGAAAAATATCAACAAGGAAAGCAAAAAATTTGGCAGACCTATGGTGATTATGCGATAGGATCTTTAATATGAAAAAAATACAATCATTTTAGTAAGGGTCAATAAGAAGATCCTAATCCCAAGACAGGAACAGCACAAGAAACAACAAATGGGAAAAGGTTGAACCATTTAACAAGTAAAGTAAAATATTTGACAGACCTATGGTGATCATGCAACAGGATCTATAATATGAAAAAGATTTCAATCACTTTAGTAAGGGTCAAAAAGAAGATCCTAATCCCAAGACAGGAACAACACAAGAAACAACAAATGGGAAAAGCTCACCATTTAACAAGGAAAGTAAAATATTTGACAGGCCTATGGTTATAATATGAAAAAGATTACAACCATTTTAGTAGGGGGTCAAATTAGAAGCTCCTAGTCCCATAACAGGAACAACACGAGCATAAGAAACAACAAATGAGAAAAGGTCATACCATTTCACAGCCAATCCAGAAACATTTATTTTAAAACCCTCTTTGCTTAACTCATTTAGCAAATCAGAAGTTGCCATATATCTGTAGTTTTTGTCCCTTCCTGTCATCTGCAAAAATGGAGTCAAGCTAAGTCAAACTGCACATTTGGATGGAGCAATAGGAGTTAGGTACTGCAAATAAATGTGTAAGAAATGGATACAAGAGAAAAATACCCATGCCATGAGATGTTTACCTTCTCAGAGTATGTTTGTAATAGAGTCAAATTCACCATTTTTGGGGACCTCCAAAGTTTATGTTTTCCCTGGTCTCTACCAACAGAAGGAAACAATTGCAGTTTAATTGGCTGCAGATGGAAAAGATAATAATGAAAACAAAAATACTAATAATAATAATTAACAACATTATTATTTTTAAATAATAACAATCACTAATCATGTGCAAATTCGCAAAGTTTCAATTCACAGTATAATAACTCTAACAAGTGTCTTGCCAACAAGGATGTACTAGTCAAAAAGAAACCTACATCACCGAAAAAAATTATTTGTTCATCGCAGGAAAAGAAGAGCTCTAGGAGTGAGGAAACAGAAAAAGGAGAAGTCACACAATACAGCTGAATTCTAACTGCTATGACCAAGCCATTGTAGCTACTTAACTATAGAGCAAAGGAACATACTGATTATTAATCTTCATATATTTTAGGAAAAATAAAATAATACCATCAACCTCCTAAGCACAGTTGGAGTTCCCAAATAGCCAATTAAATCAGGAAAACGTGAAACTAGAAACTACATCACCAAAGGCGATTTGAGTAGACAAACACTGATCCTTATCTCTGGGTAAGATAACTCACTAAACTATATTTTACCATCCAAATAGCCAGGGGTTAGTGCTTTTCCCACAAAACTGTTTACCTGCAATTCTTAAAAAAGAAAAAGTAGATAAAAGAGGCTTTAATAGATCCAGTATACCTGAATAGCATCGCCACGTGAATGCTTCCATGCTCTATTATCAGGTACACTTACAATCTGAAGAAGAAATAAAGATAAACTGAGCAAGTGAGATTACTGATCCCAGAAAAATGCTTAGAAAGAGGACACATTTGAAATTCAGGAACTACAGACATCAACTTGTAAACATGTTAACAAGGGTAACAAGCAATTAGAACGAACAACTGAAATAATTTGCGATAAATACTCAACAGTTCCTTCAAGCATCTTCACTCTTCAGCAGCGCCTAGTTCAAGAACGCAGCAAGGTTCCATCAGTTCCAGCCCCGAAATCGAAAGATTTCTCCGTGGAATTCGTCACCAGGTATATGGGATTTCACTAGTGGGTTCCTTTCGCCCATTGGGTCCCTAAAATTCAGTCAGTTTCTTGATTCCCTTATTATGAATAGACCTAGGGTTTCTAGAATTACAGCAGATCATCATGAATTAGTTATTAACATGTTCCAAATCAGATTATCATGTTGTTACATCGTTTCTTGCATGAATTTTAGAACCCTAGCTATGTATTTCTTTAGTTCTTGAATTACACATGCTAGGTCAGATATTTCAGTTATTCAGTTATACATGCCTCAGTTATTAATGCATCATAATCAGATTAATTGTTGCATTCTCAGTTTGCATGTTCAGTCTTGAGTTATCCAATATTTACAGAAATTCAGTCATAACCAGTTAACTACTTAATTCATTGGGAGTAGCATAATACCGAGTTGGACTAGGGTTCAACGTACCCATATAGTCCCAGAACTACGAGCCACGTAGGTGTAAGTCTCCTCTGTGGGAAACATCAGTTTAGTGATCACGCCAGCATGCCTCTATACCTCTGGCCGGGTATATTGGATCCTCTCGATAGGGCATATACATTGGACTCCACATTTAGCTCATGTGGTTTTATTGTCGGTTATTATTAGCTCCCACAGTTCAGTCAGACTCTATTGCATTGACCACATTTACAGTTCATTCAGTATTCAGTCAACATGTTATAAATTGATCATTGCATTCAGTTAGCTCAGTATTCAGTATCTATATCATGTTCAGATTATTTCATTGCTTTGTTCAGTTATATGTTCTTTCAGCTTTACTCTATCTTGCATGCTTAGTACCTTTCAAGTACTGACGCATACGTACGCTACATCTTCTCGTGATGTAAGTTCAGGTTCTCAGCATCTAGGTCACGCTTAGATCGATTCCCAATATTCAGTTCAGAAGCATTAGTGGTGAGTCTTCATTCTTCGAGGACTAATGACATGTTTATCTTTATTGCTTTTAGTCTTTAGTTTCAGTTTTGCTAGACCTAGTTGGGGCATGTCCCAACATTTCTAGTCAGTTTAGAGGCTTATTTCAGACATAGATAGATTCAGCTTAGTATTGAGTTAATATCTTCCTTGTATTAAATTCATCAGTTTTCATTTATCTCAGTTATAGTATATGGGTATTCTCCATCTTTTTATCTTATTTATGATTTAGCTTCTGCACAGTTTCCATTATTCAGATTATATTTAGTATGCTCATGATCATGCCAACAGGGTTAGCTTGAGATCACTTGTGGTCCTAGGTCCCGTGTCCGCATCTCGGGGGTAGCTCGGGGTGTGACACCCCGCCTACCCACCAACAACCAAAAAAAAAAAGGTGAAATAATGCATTAGACTAAACTTATAAATTTCAGAATCTTGATGAAAAAACACTATCAATCTTGATAATAATCTTGATGAAAAATCAGAAAAAAAACAACTGATAAGTACTAGAATGATTGAAAATCAAGAAACATAACAAGAACAAATAGAAGTTGTCAATTCTAAACAGGCGAACCCAGAAATCTATTTGATACTAACCAAGTATTTCACTATTAAAGATTCCACAAACAATTACAATTTTGATAAAAAATCTATCAGACAATTTTCTTTGCTAAAGAAAAGACATTATAGAATCTTGGTAAAAAATCACAAAGACATAGTAAATTCTTGAACATTTGAAACCACTAAAGCAAAAAGAACATCAATTACATTGTGAAATTCCAATCAAGAAACATCACGAATTCAAATTCTCCAACACAAAACCCTAAAGAACCTAAGATGCAATCAAAAGAGGGAGAATTTGTTTGACTTCACCAAAAATCTTGAAATCAACATTGAAATAGAGAGAGAAAGATGCCAGGGAGAGAAGATAAGGAGAGTTTCTTTTACAAAGCTTACTCTAATGCCAGCGTTTGGACTTTGGGTTATATAAAGAGTGGAATGCGTTTGGGTAATTTATACAGATAGCTGCTTCAAATTGGCTTGTTTATTTCATGTCCGTGTCCATTATAGAAAGTTTTTAAAAATATTACTCCTTGTACTATTGTCTACTCCACCCCTACCCCGCCTTTTTTTATGTTTAAATTTTATTTAATGCTATAAGTAATATTTTAAAAAAAATAAAAAAAATCAAGAATTAACAATCACAAACACATTTAAATTATTCTAGAGAGAGAGAGAGAGAGGGGTACATATATGTTTTTTTATATATAAATTTGAAAACTCAACAAAACAAATTATTACCGCGAGATCAGTTTGATGCCACCTTTTATATTTATATATTTTCCTATGCGCTAATTCAATTTCTACTTTGCATTATGCAGATAATTGGTTGTACATGAATGAATATAGGAAATCTTAATGGGAACTTTCGCATATACCTATTAAAAAATAGTTTAATTACGTTTCATAGCTATAATCTGCTAATTACGATACGTAGCTATAGGTGAGGCGAGCGAGAGAGGACAATAATTTGTATTATTCGCACCTCGTTTGTATAATTCGCGGGCACGTTAGTATAATTTGCGTGTATTTTGTATAATTGAGTAATACAAAATTCAGAATTATATGATATGATAAAACTTTAACTAACGAATTTATACGAACACAATCATTTGAGCTTTAAACAGTTATACAAATTATATTTTACAAATTATAATAAACAGAAATAAAAATGTAAAAATAATTAAATCAAAATGAGAAAAAATAGACTTATCAAAAAATAAATGAGAAAAAAAGAAGAAGAAAGGAAGTATATAAAATAAATATTGAGTGAAAAATAGATTATGATGTAAACAAATAAAGAATAAAACAATTAGAAAAAAATTAAATGAATAAAGAAACATAAAAAAATAGAGAAATAAAAAGCAAAAGAATTTAAAAAAAGAGTCAAATAACTAAAGCTACAAGGAAATGTGACATTTTCAGTAATTAATTAGGAGACATAATTATATGGGGATATATGTTTGTAATTAATTTATTTTTATGAGACCTGAGCTTAGTTTTTCCTAAAAAAAAAAATTAATCAAATCAAAATATTGTATTATCAATATGAGATTTCCGACTTCCAAACATATAAAGTCCTTTAACAATTACACAATCATTTGAAAACATATTTTAAAGGTAATAAAAGGTAAAAAGGAAAAAAGAGAAAAGATCAAATCTTAGTGACTATACAACATTTGAAACGTTACGAAGGCTGCTAGGATGAATTTTTTTCATCGTTTATGACGTAGTTATTAATTTATGAAATATTTAATTAAAATATCAATTGAAGTGTGTTTCAAAGAGATTCATACTATACAAATCTAAATTAATTAGATTAAATGATGTAAAAGGATGTTTTAAAAGAATTGTGAACAAAACCATGGGCCTAAGTATCAAACGATATGTGAAAGCAGAATATTACCCCGTTCAAGTCTCAAGTATCTGGAATTCAGAATTTGTAGGAAATTGTGGCCTCAATTCTCAAGTAACATTTCACTCCAACCAAACTAAACTTATACAGGTACTCTATGTAGTCATCTTATTATTGTTATTCGTTGGTACAATTTTCACTGCCTTCAAAGAATTTAATACATGCTTCCATACCTTATAGTATAAATCAAATTAACATGTTGAATTCATTATTGATATCAACAGTATATCACTTTTACGTTTTAGTTTTTAAATTGGGGGAGGGCTATAATATATTGCAATTAGGAGATAAAAAAATGATTATACCAAAACTTGTCAGAATAGAAATATTGTCAAGGCAAAACAATGCTTCATCCAAGTTCAAAGTTTCAAGGGAAAACTCCTTCAAGTTTTTCAAATGTTGGGTATACCTGACAAAAAATTGATTCTGATGTTTTGAACGTCTGCGTTTCAAAATTTCCCTCAATGGAAAGGCAAAACGGAGTGCTTTTGTTTAAAAAGAAAAGAATACCTCTTGAGTCATGTCATATTAATGTTCCCCACTTTACTTCATTCTCTTCGAATCCCGACCTTCCGACGTCCCCCCAGACCTCTTTTGACCAGATATATCATGCAGGAAGCGACAAGAGGAACCATTACGGCATCCCTTAGGTTTATTAAAGAAAACACAAGGTGTCAAGCTGTGCGGAATTGGTTTTTGGTTCTTTAACAAACCTGCCCCCCATGTAGTACCATGAGGGTTGGTATTTTGTAAGCTTTCATCAACCACAGACTCACATTGTTCTCCATGTTGCTTGATCAGGGACTTGCAATAATTGATATCCTTGTGAAGAGGGGTATGACTAGTCAATATCGAGGAAGAAGGGGATGTATGTCCAACATTTGGTGAAACAGCTTAGGCTGCAAGGTGGTACGACCATATTTGGAAACAAACTCAGAATTAACCGAGGGCTTTCCTCCTTCATTGTCAGGTACTCCATATTTGTTAACCAGTTTCTTAATAATTTCCAGATTTAGGTCTGAAGTGGGGTGGGCTAGTGACTTACTCTCTCTAGTGTTTGCAGTTTCTACACTTGGAGGGGACCCTTGTTCAGCAACCAAATTACTTCTCATGGATGTTTCAGGCTTAGTCATCATCAAGGGTGCAGAATTTGCCATTGGCTTTGGCACAAAGCTTGGTCCAGATCCTGCAAGGGAAGCTTGGTATTCATTAATGGGCTTGTTAATTACCTTATCGGGTTTTGTCCTAGGCAAAGGAAGCAGTAGATCCTCTGGCCTAGACATGGCAGTATTGGTAGCAATGCCACGTTCATTCATCAGCTTTGGTATTTCTTCTGGGTTGAGGAGAAGCCTAACCAATAAGTTGGTATCGATCAGACTACCCTGCTCTTGACTTTTTGCAAGAGCAGCTACATCTGTGGCTACAGCAACTGTCAAATCATGTGTGGATGGAGATTCGGTGACAGGGTTGTGCTTAGCAGGTGCCATTCCAGAAACTTGAGACTTGAGTTGGGGAATATTCTGGTTTTCACATATTGTTTGATACTTGGTCCCATGGTTTTCATTAGCTGGTTGGTCTGGAAATATTTCAGTCTGAGTGCCGATACTTTTAAATGTCGGCTGATACCGGGGAACAAAGCTGTAACTAATAGGTAGTTTAGGAGAAACTTGGGTTTGCTTAGATCCCTTCAGATTTTGACATCTTAAATGATATGTTGGAGTAGATTGCACATTAGAAGGCGATCTTTTAGATAAAGGAGAGTTGCTCGGAGGTTTTCTGGCATTTGGGAAGGCTGACAAAGATTCTGGAAGCGACTTTCCATTATCAGGTAGCTTTTGAGAAGTAACTGTCCTGACAGATGATGATGGACTGTTAGGTAGACATCTGCTAATGGTTTGGGTTGGAACTTCTACATCTGCTTCTTCTTCTTCTATAGGAATGGTTCGGATTACTGGAGTTTGGTTATCATCATAACTTTGTTCCAGGTCAGACAAGTTGTAAGGACTGTATGGAAATTAAATAAGAAAAATAACAGATTAAAACCAAGTAAATTAAGACAATGAAAGCTATAAGCACAATAAATATTAATCCAAAACTTACTTACTTTGGAGGAATTGCAGACCGATTAGGGAAAACCGCCTCAATCACCCTTCTTTTCTTATCCTCCTGATTACTGGCTTCTTTACTTTCTTCACCAGCAACCACTAGCCATTTCTCGTTCAAATGGAACTACAAGTAACAACAATAAATGGGGTTATTGCGACAATGCGTACAGAAACTATTCAAATAAAGGCAACTCCAATCATCTAAACTTAGATTACCTTGGGAGGGCATTTCCATATAGCCAGAGATTTGGAAGAAAGTCTCTCTTTTGACTTCTTCAAGCAATATCTTCTTTCAGATGATGATCTATCAATGCTTTGATGCGTCTGTTTTAACTGAGATCCGCTGCCAACTTTTGATGGGCAATCCTCTTTTCGATAATGTTTTACCTGTTGAGTGATAAATTATACAAACTTGTTAAGGAGAAGTTTAGAAAAAAACTAAAGCATATCAATGTTCTTGATAAGTAAAACTGAAAGCATGTCAATTTGACATGTCCTTGATACTACACTCTTAGAATATCTCCTTGGGAAATGAAATATACACTTTCTTATGAAATTATTCATCTATAGCTTTAAATTTGATAACACTTTAGGATTGATTTGAGAATGTATAAAAAATTTCAAATGGCTTTCGCGGTTGGTCCAAATGTGGTAGGAGTGCACCATACGGATTTGGTTCACTCTTATCAATTAGTGTGTCGGATGCTAGTCATGTGGATTTAGGACGTCCAAAAGGTAACTCAAGGAACATATAGGGACTCAAAAGTCTCAAATAGTTATCTCAAAGGCAATTGCCTCTTTCCCGCTATGTTTCAAATTTAATAAAAATTCAGTTTTTTACTCTTTTGAGTTTTGTCCTTGTCTTTTGGGAGTATCGAAATCCTTAATTTCTACATTCCAGCGACTCATTCATAACAGAGCATCAAAACTAGTTAGCGTCATCTTTTCCCCAATCCAAACTAGCAAAAGAAAATTATAGAATTCTGCAAGCAAATTCATTTGTGTGCTTTTCTGCAACAGGCATATCTATATCTATGAAAAACTTATGATGAATAAAAATAAATATTAAAATTCTTGCACTAAACAGAGACTCGATGAAGAAATGCTGTGTATACCTGACAAAAATCAGGTCCAGGAGCCCATGAAACCTTCCTCGATTTCTTCAAAGTCATGATGAAACACTCAAAATTCGCCTTTTCAAGATGATTATCTGTCAATGCAACTCTGAAACAGAATCAGAGATCGGAGTTTATCAACAAAAGAGAAGCCTGGAACCCTAGAATTTCTCGTTTTGGTGAATGAAGAAGATGGACTTTCTGTCTGCGGGAGTGAGTAATGTACTTTCTATCTTTGTAATATGTCTGCCGGTGGAAAGATTCGTTACCTGCCTTTTCGTATTTAACCGCCTAGCACCTCATTGCGACATGCCTTTTTATTTTTTTCATTAAGGGTTAATTAGACCAAAATACCCCTATACTACTACTTAGTTACGGATAGATCCTTTATATATGACCCACTGTCAATTATATCTACGTAATTATTATCCTTCGATTTACTTTTACTTGTCACTTATTTCTAAAATAGATTTTCTTTTTACTCGTCACTTTTGACTTGTAAAAAAAAAAAGATAATAATTTTTCATGTTTTACCGTCAACATTAAATACTTATTTTCCAAATTATTTTTCAAGACATCATTTAATAAAGAATAGTTTGATAAAATATCTATTTGAATAATTATTTTTTAATGGGTGTATCAAGTCAAATTGTGACAAGTAGAAATGAAGAGAGAGTAAAAGACAAATTAAAAGTAATTGTAAACGGTAAGACAGATTAATTTTTATGAAATTTTAAAAAGAAGATAAATTTTCTTTTCATGTTTGCTTAAGAAAAGGGAAGACATTTTTTGAAAGGGAAAAGGCTCAAATATGCCATCGAACTTTCAGAAAAGACTTATTTATGTCATTCGTTAAAAGTTTGGCTCATCTATGCCATTACCATTCAAGAAAAGGCTCATTCATGCCATAATTTTTTAACGGTGGTTTTGCAAAACCATTTTTTACACGTGGCCAATTATAATTCGGTCACGGTATTTTTTTTTTTATAATAAAAAATCAAAATTTATGAACAAACATTGAATTAAAATAACCCACTCAATTAAAAATCCACCCAAGTAAAGACCCACCCAAATTTAAATCCCTATAACCCATAGTAACCCAATTTTTCATTCACTTTTAATCTAAAAACCCTAATTAAGAAAGGAAGTTTCTTTCACTTCTATAAGGAGGACCAACTCCTTCTCCTTCTCCGATGAATTTATTGATCTTTCTTCAATCTCGTTTATGAAGATAAAAGAGGTTAGTTTACATATTACTACTAAATATTTATTTAATGTGGTTGGTAGAGGATTTCAAGAAAGTGTACATATGGGGTTCTAAGTGATGTGGGTTTGTTATTTTTGTATGTGTAAATGTACTGTTTAATAGGTAATAGGTAATGTTTTTGACTTTTAATGGTCTTTGTTTGTTTCTTTTTGTTGTGGTCCCATATTGTATTCATTGTCAAATTTAGGTATTTTTTATGATTGTTCTGTAAATGGTTTAACACTATTTTATAGTTAAAGTTCTCAACTTTTAATGATCTTGTTTGTTTCTTTTTGTTGTGGCCCCGAATAGTATTCAGATGTTAGATTTGGGGGTTTTTATGTGACAATAGTATAAAGGGAATCATTGTTTATTAGTTAGAATTTGTCTTTTAATGATGTTATTTGTTCCTTTTTGTTGTGGTTTTGAAGTGTATATTCTCTACAAAACTTTTACACTATACTATTCAGTTTCTTGCATTCCTTTAATCTTTCTCCCTTTGCCCTCCATCAAGTAATTTGACATGAATCGTAGACAAGTTGCTTAGCTACTTTAATTTGAAGACTTGTTTCTTGTTCTTCGATTTATGTTATTATGGATAGTTTAATCATTATATTTTTATTGTTGTATGTTGCTGGTCCCTCATTTATTCAATTGTTTTTTTTTGGCATGTGTACATTACCGAAGAATGATTGCTAAAGTAACAATACTTTTTCACTATGGGGGTGAATGGATCTTTTCTCCCCAATTATTGTACACTAAGAAGTTGATGCATATGTGGCATGAATTTGATCCAGACTTGTTGTCTTACGAAGACTTGTGTGAAGAATTTAAAAATGAGCTTGGTTATTTTAAAGTGAAACAACTCTTAGTTGCTGGACCATCTGGTAGATACTACATAGTTGAAGGTGATGATGGTATTCGGGCTTTACAATGTCTGATTTGTCATGAGTTTAAGAATATTGACTTATTTGTTGTAGATAATACGGACTTGACAGTTGATACCCATAACATTCTTCATCATTTAGAGAGATATCATGTAGATGTTGAAGTTGCATCAGATAATGAACATGTACCAGGAGATTCTGATTGTGAGGTTGATACTCCTTCTGATGTGGAGTATGATGAAGAAAGGCTTCAGTTGTTTGAGAAACAAAGAAACAGTACTGTAAGTGATAAATTGGATCACTACAAGGAATTGGAGAAGGGGATGTCATTTGCCACCATTGAGGAAGCTAGAAAGATACTGAACTACTATGCTATAGCTAGTAGACGTGGATTGAAGATTGAAAAAACTGATCGTAGCAGGGCTAGTAGTAGACGTGGATTGAAGATTGAAAAAACTGATCGTAGCAGGGCTAGGTATGTTTGTCAAGTTGGATGCCTTTTTAAATGTAATATTTCACAGGATAAAAAAGGGGCTTCTGGATTTAGTATAAAAAATTTGATAAGTGAGCATACTTATTTTCCATGCTACAAAAATTCGAGGGCTAATTCGAAGACATTAGCTCAATACTTCAAAAGTAAATTACAGAGAGATCCTAAGTACACTGTGAAGAAAATAAAAGAAGAATTATCAACTGATTTTGATTTGAATGTTACAAAATTCAAGGTAAAGAGGACTAAGGTGATGATCCTTGAAAAACTAGACGGGAGTTTCAAGGATGACTTTAACAAACTTGAAGCATATGGGGCTGAATTAAAAAAGTCTAATCCAGGAACTGATGTTGAAATAAACATCTCAAAAGATGCTTTTGAGCAAGGTATAAGAAAGTTCTTGAGGATGTACATATGTTTTAATGCCTTGAAGGTAGGTTGGAAAAGTGGATTAAGACCACTCATTGGTTTGGATGGTACTTTCTTGAAGGATAGGATCAAAGGTCAATTGTTGGTTGTTATGGGACAAGATTCTATGAATCAATTCTATCCAATTGCTTGGCAGTGGTTGACAAAGAAACTACCAGGACATGGTCATGGTTTGTGGAGCTTTTGAAGAGGTCTTTGGACCTTAAAGATGGAAGTGGAGTGACTTTTATTTCTGACATGCAAAAGGTTTATCATTTTTTAAACATGTTTCATTATATTTTTTTTACTTATTTTCTGTTTTAATCGTGAACTCTACTTCATTGCTATCTTCTTTTTAATCTTACAGGGGTTACTGAATGTTGTGAGCAATGTACTTCGCTCCTATGTCAATGGTTGATCCTGCTCATGCAATGGAACCACCTAATATGATCAAAACGATTGGAAGACCCAAGAAAAAAAGAGATAGAACAACAGATGAAGCAAGAAAAAGAAAAAGGGAATGGACTTCATCAAGAAAAGGTTCTATAATGACATGTAGTAATTGTGGGGAACAAAATCACAACGCAAGAGGTTGTTATAAGGTATATTTTTAACTTATTATCTTATTTTAGGTAAATCTTTAACTTGCATTAATTGTGTATTTTTGGAGATTGCAATAGTTGGAACTATTTTTAGTTGAATAAAAATAGTTGAATAGTTGTTATGACTGTTTTTAGTTGGGCATTTCTTTAGACTTTAATTTTGAATATTTGAAAACTAAAATTGTTGCGACTGTTTTAGTTTTTGGGACTGCTACAGCTTTGTATTTCCTTAGACTGCAATAGTTAGAAATATGAGTTAACATTATTTTGTTTGATTGGCAAAAGCGGCTGAACAGATTTCAAAGAAAGGCAAAGGCAAAGAAAAAATTGGTGAGACATCAACTGGAACACAACAATCTGGCCATGCCTCAAGAAGCAACAGTTATGAGCCTAAATTTGGTACGTAACCATCTCAACAATCAGCCTTTCAAACTCAATTTGATACTCAACAGTCAATAGCTTATGGACCTGATATTGGTGACGATGAAGACCCAATATTGAGGCCAAAAATCATCTCTGAAGCTAATACATTGTTGTCCATGAGAAAGAGCAGAATGACGCCATCAACTGGTGGTAGAAGAATTCAATTCATCAGAGATGCAACTGGGGTGTCAACTCCAACAAACTTGCCTTATTCACCAACAAAGATAACTTGGCGAGGAAAGGAAGTCGTTACATGCAATCAGTTACTAAATGACGCGAGGAAAAAACGTATCAAGATGATGGCAAGAAAAGGGCAAGGGGAACCAGCCCCCGATTCTTCTGAAATATGAAAGTTGTTTTGTTTTTCTTTTGTGATGCCTAGACATTTTAAAGGTTAAACCTTTTATTTTGTGATGCCTAGACATTTTAAAGGTTAAAGCGGTTGACATGTGATTTTTGTTTTTACAATTAGTTTAACCTTAAAATGATAACTATTTTGTAATAGGATGACAATTGATGCTAGATTTGTTGAAATATTAGGTTATGCAATATGTTGATATTGAAGTTTTGTGTTATAGATTTGTTGTCTTCCTGCATAGAAAAATTGCTTGCAATGGTGTTGTCAATGGATTTAAAGTGACCAATGAAGTGTATCTCCTTAGTGCAGGTTGACATCACAATTCTTTTCAATGAGCTTTTGTATTGCTACTGCTTGGAATTTGTTTATGCATTGTGATTATTATCCTCCACTTAAGAGGTTGAAGGTCTTGTGTCATTATTTCTGTTAGATGCATGTATGACAATGTCTACGGTCTGGTGCATGTTACTGTTATCTTTCTATAGTTGGTCAATGGTGAAGTGCAACTCTGGAATTTATATAGCAGATTATGGTGCTTTCTAATCTCATTTTGATATGCTTCTCTAGCATTTCTCTAGCAAAGTTGTTTATTTTGGGCACTGTTTTTAAAATCATGATGTAAGATGTCGTTTAAACACTCTGCGATAGGACGTGATATGGGCAGAGTTATTCCCTTGTGATTAAGGGAGGGATGGACAAGCTTTTGCGATCAACCAAGATAATTGGAGCGACTGAGTAGCTCACGAAATTTTGAGAGTCAAACAATATAAATTTCAATTTTGAAAGTCAAACAATATAAATTTTAACCAACATTTGAAGATGTATTTTTCATCATATTTGACATGAAGAAGGTTGCAAGTTGTAAGACTTTCCGTTACGAATATCTAGCGCAAAATGACAACTAAAAAGTATGTTGATAGTAATAATAGAAAACAAGTAATTCGTTCGTCCAACCTGACTTTCATTTATGATAAACACTTAAATGCAACACAAAAAAAAATAAAAAAAAATAGATTACTACACATAATCCCTATGGCATGTTTGACTCAAGCAGCCATAAATTTGTAACTGAATACTCTTTCACTGCTACTTTCAGATGTAGTAGGCAGCACTGTTAAATTGTGGTGAGGATGAAACCACCATCATAGGATGAGTAACAATAGCTTTGCAATCTCCGTGGAAAAGTGAAGTCTTGAAATAACCCTCAACATTTGTAGTCCCAACCAAATCCTCATGTGTTAATGGCACACGAATTTTGTCAACAACATCTCCAGTAGCTAGATTCTTGAAGTTGTTATCAGTCAAACACATTTTGTAACATCCATTTGGTGTCCATTGCTCGGTGTCCACGCCGTGAATTGACTGACTTCAAGTCCACAATAACACCTCCTCTTTGAACTAGAAGAGACATTCGACCCCTCAGACATTGTTAGAAAATAAATTAATTGAAAGAGATGATAATGGAAGAATTAAGTTTGAGGGTTAGGGAATGTGTTAGAACTCATCCAATCGCCCAAGAAGTGAAAGAGGGTGAGAAGGATCTTAGGGCTTTTTGGATTGAAAAGTTGAATGAAAAATTGGGTTACTGATGGGTTATAGGGATTTAAATTTGGGTGGGTCTTTACTTGGGTGGGTTTTTAGTTGGATGGGTTATTTTAATTCAATATTTGTTCATGAATTTTGATTTTTTATTAATAAAAAAAATAATGACGTGGCCGAATTATAATTGGCCACGTGTAAAAAATGGTTTTGCAAAACCACCGTTAAAAAATAATGGGATGAATGAGCCTTTTTCTTAAACGGTAATGGCATAGATGAGCCAAACTTTTAACGGATGGCATAAATGAGCCTTTTCTGAAAGTTCGATGGCATATTTGAGCCTTTTCCCTTTTTGAAACATTTATCATTTAAAACTCATAAATAGAAAATGAAAATAAATTATCTATAAGATATAACCAATTATTAGTAATAACTTGCCAGTATTTCCTAAAACTAATTGAGGTTCGCACAAATTTATTTAAACACCACAATTTTAAATTAAAAGCAAATGAAAAATGTGTCTATTTGTTTATTGAGGGGGTAAACCTTTTTGAGGACAAAAATAAAAAATAGCAGTTTCCCTTTTTTTTGATACGGTAATAATAATAATAATAATTTTATTAATAATGGGAAAATCTCACGTAGACAAGAAAAGGCTCTCCCATCTCTTCCCTCTCCGGCTCTTGAACAAAGATTCATTACAGGCAGCAAAAAATGGACCATTTGTTTTTGCAGTTTTGCCACGTAAGTCAAAAATGTGTTCAAACTACAAATAAAAAATTAGTTCAAGGATAATAGGACCTTAATTTAGTTAAGATGTGTCTCTGAGATTTCGGTCACTTATTCAAATCATTCTCATTGAAGAAGAAACAGATATAGAAGTTCATTTCAATTAGCACCATCCTAAACCATCAAGAGCAAATCTGCTTCTTCAGCATATATTGCTTGGTTCTAATTGAAATGAAACTTCTACATCTGCTTCTTCTTCAATGGGAATGGTTCAGATAACCGAAGTTTGCTATCATCATAATTCATAACTTTGGTCCAGATCTGATGAAGTGTAAGAACTGTATGGAAATAGGAGAAACAACGGATTAAAACCAAGTAAATTGAGACAAAGAAAGCTATAAATCTAAGAGATAATCCATAAATTACATACTTTGGAGGAATTGTGGACCGACGCAAGGACAAACCACCTCAAGCACTCTTTTTTTTCTTATGATGCTGATCCCCTGCTTCTTTACTTTCTTCACTAGTAACCACATGCCATTCCTCGTTCAAATGAAACTACCAATAACAACATTAAAAGAGCTATTACGACAATGTGTGTGGAAACTACACATATAAAGGTACCTCCTATCATCTAAAACTTAGATTACCTTGGGAGGAGATTTTCATTTAGCCGGAGATTTGTAAGAAAGTCTCTTTTTTGACTTCTTCAGGCAATGTCTTTCTTCAAATGATGAGCTAACAATACTTTGATGCGTCCTCTGTAACTGTGGATGTTGTTGAGATCCCCTACCAACTTTTGACGGGCAATCCTCTTCTCGATAATGTTTTACTTGTTGAATGGTAAAATATGCAAACT